>NC_046299.1:4556666-5950833 GCF_004115265.2 Rhinolophus ferrumequinum
CGTGAGCATAGATAACATCTCTTAAAAATATGTTTTTTTGGCACCCCCGGTATATATATCAACAATTTAAATTTTTCCTTTTCATTAAAATTATTTTTCCAGTTTTATTGAGATATAATTGGCACACATCACTGCATGTTATACAGCATAAATGTTTGATTACCATCATAAGTTTAGTTAACATCCATCATCTCATGTAAGTACAGTAAAAAGAAATGAAAAAAAAATTTCCTTTAATAAGAATTCTTAAGATTTACTTTCTTAATAACTTTCCTACATACCATATAGCATCATGCTGTATAGTCCATTCCTAGTTCTTATTTGTCTTATAACTGGTATTTTGTACCTTTTCACCACCTATATATATGAGAATATCTATGTATATATGAAAAATCATATATACAAAATTTTTTTCTTGAGTTCATATTGACCTTCCAAGTCAAGTTTAAGACTCCAGAGCTTGGACATAACCTCTCCTCTAGTTCTTTTCTATTTTATCTGTACCTTCTATTTCGATACCACGAATCCTCGTTCTCAGGGACACAGAGGATGATGGAATTAATATAGCCCAGAATCACACATTTCTTTTATCCCATATTGAGCACACAGCAGCCTCAGAAAAAAAATACCAATACTACCATGAACATATTTTAGATATGTTCTAAACAAATGTTCTCCACATCCTCTCCTTCCCCATTGAAAAAGAGTAGTTGTCTCTATCTTCATGGTCCCAGCACATCCCAGGGCTTCCTCTGACCTCCCGCCTTCACCCTCTTTTAGTCTTAGTTCCACAGCTAATGTTGTATTTAGTGTTCACCACCAGCCCTTATGCTGATGACTTATCTCTTGGGGGGTCTGAAGCCTCTTCTCTATCAGATGTCTCAGGAAACGCTCGTGGAAAACGCTACTCCGTGATTCCTTGCATGTTCATAACTTGTGTCTATATATGAAAGCTGGTTTTGCTGGCTATAAAATCTTTGGCTTATAGTCCTTTTCCTTGACTTTCTTAAATATGTGCTCCATTTTCTTCTAGCAGAAAACACTGCAGTTAAAAAGGCTGACGATTACCTAATTTTGTTTCCCTCACAAGTCCTATGTTCTTACTTTTTCTTTAACTCAGCAATTGTACTAGACTGTGTTGGTGTTATTCTCCTGTGTCAGTAGTCTCAGGTGTGTGGTACGCTCTTTCAATATGTAGTTTCATGGGTTTTTGTTAATTTCAGGACCTTTTCTTTAATTATGTTTTTAATACTTTTCTTCCCTTGCTGTGAATATCTTCTGAATGGACTCCGATTACCTGCATGTTTACTCTTCTTTGCCTATCTTCTGTATTAGTTACTTTTTCTCAAATCTTTTTGTTTTCATTTCTTATTGATGTAAAAAATTTTTTAAATCTCGTATTTCTTTTTAGCCATTATCTTTGTTTATTCACTACTATGTTCTTTCTATTAGGTTGGAGCAAATGTAATTGGGGTTTAAAAGGTTAAAAATCATTGCAAAAAATGCAATTACTTTTGCACCAACCTAATAATCTGGTGTTTATTTGTGATATAAACTTTCATTTGACTTCTAATTCTGTGAGTTCTGTTACCTCATTTCTGAGTTTCCCTAAATGCTTACTCATATGTTGTCTCATTTTAGCTTGTTTTGAAATAATAGGTTAATTCCGATTTGTTCTGTGGTCACGTCTTTCTGGCATGCTTTGATTGTCTGTAGGGAAGTTTTTCTGCTGCTTACTCTTTTTTTCTTACAGTCCTTTTGTATGGGATTTGACCTTGATACTCGAATGTCGCTCTTTTTTAAGTGGAGTTCGTTCTGCAGGACGTCCCCATGAAGGCAGTGTTCAGGAAAGCTTTCTCCCTCCACAGAGCTCCCTCTGTTGTTTTTCTGAATTGTTTGTAAATATGGCAACTTGCATTCAGAGCAAAGTTTCCTGGACCGACTCCCCTACCCCACTGTGGTCTGCGTCTTCTCTCACCTTCGTCTTTATTGCCCTTGTCCAGATGAATTTTAATTCCATTTCCTGAAGCTTCTCCTTTGTGTGTGCCCTACTCTGGGAGGATCCCTGGCAGGGTGGTTTGAGAGCTGCTCCAGCTCCTTCAGACATTCCTGGGTGCCCCTGGTAGACCCCTCCTGACTTTAAGTGCCCTTCTCAGAATTCCTGCACACCTTTGCTTTTTGAGGCCTTTTAAGTGTGGTCTGCTCCCTCCATAATTGCACTCCAGCTGGAGGTAGCAGATACCACAAAGGTTGTCGCTGTTGTTTGCTATTACAGTCAAGGGAGGAGCAAGGAATACACTCTAGATATGTAAGCATAAGCCAGGAGTGATTGGCAACTGAACTTGTCCTAAAAATGTATGCTTTATAATATGGTTGAATGAATACTGGAGATAAATAATAGGTTGACTGCCTTCGTAATTATATCATGAGCCGAAAGGAATGATACATGTTTGTTTTAGTATCACATCTTAATATGGAAAATTTTGACATGATTGTCAGGCGCAATGAATAATTTTTAAAGTTTTCATTAATATCAATAATAAATATGTAATTCTGAGATATTAATTGAGTAAAAGGATAAAGTCTTAAATCTTGAGTAGGTCTGTTAATCTCTGTATTAAAATAGAAATGAACTGAAAGATTATTTTAAATATCAGTCTGGTTTTTCAGGGGCTGGTTTAAGTTTAAAAATTAATCTTTAAAATGAACTGAAAATTCATATTTTGTGACAGATGGGGAAAATCGAGTTATGAATCATTTATAGTCCATGGTGAATGAAAATATTATGGGAAAAAGAACAATCTTTTCGGGGAATATCATTTTTATACTTGAGTTGACTTCTTGGGCTGAATGCTGTGGGACCAAGAATTTAGGTTGAGGCTTGAGCAGAGGTCACTGGGAGATTACTTCTCAAGGGGAATAAAAAAGAATCAAGGGTCAAAGAATTAGCCTTTTATGGAGCAGTTTAGCTGATTATAAATGTGTGGCCTCAGGGATCTGAGAATTCCTAGCTGGAGCAAAATCCCAGAGTCCCCGCGAATCACCTGCAGCTGCAGACAATTCCCAGGCCACCCCCCCCATGTCACCCCCTGGAACTCTGGCTTCTCTCGCATCCTCTCTGCTTGAAGGCTTTCTTTGGCCTTGAAGTGTGGGTAGGTGCAGTTTCCACGAGGAGTGGAGAGCAGATGCCTCCAGGGATAAAGTCCAACCAGTGGGGAGCGATTGTGGGCAAATGCTCCAGCTGGTGTCTCAGTCTCAGATGGTCCCAGTGGGGACCGGGAGCAGCCTGATCATTAATGAAATGCCACCGACTTTTGTCCCCTCCTGTGCTCACTTTCCTCACTTCTGCCCTTGCGCTGCCTGGGATCACCTTTCAAAATACTGTCTTCACTCAAATCTTTGTCGTGTCATCTGCTTTTGGGAGCATCCAAACGACGGCACCAACTAACGGGAGTATTATTTCCAAAAGTCTTAAACCTTATCCCCTACGTATGTGCAGTCGAGGAAGGGAGAGGGGCTAGAAAAGGTGCAGACAGAAGGCAGGGTTTGGTCCATTCAAATCCCAGTTTCCGGCGAGCAGTTAGAGCCCGCCCCATGGTAACGACAGGGCGACTGGCTGGCAGAGTCCCCTGGCCTTCACCTGAGGGTCACCGACCAGCAGCCTTTGCTGGATGTCACGCTCCCGAGTTTGACGTGACAGTGCACCTTGCCTTGTACGTCTCCCTCCAGGGAACGTGAGCGTTACAGACTGCGTAGCATTTTCTTTCTTGATGTCAGTGAATACGTGGCTGCTCTGATCTCACGTTCACCTCTTGGAAACTTTGTTCCCATGAACTTGTCCCTATGTTTGGTCACCTCGAGATTCAGTGTCGGGATCCGCAGTGCCGACGTCTGTACCTGGCACACGGGGCTCAGCCAGGACACATCTAGCTTGTGCCCTGCGAGGCCCAGCAGGCGCAGTCACTTCTAGCCTATCTTTCCTACTGCAGCAGGAACTCTGAGACGTCAGTTATTTGTTGGTCCCAGTACAGCAGTAACACAGACTAGACGGATGGTTGTCCCTCTTCCAGAGGGAATCCTGTGCCTCCCGGCCCTCAGTGGCGGTTGTGGACGTCCCCCCACCAGTCTTGTGTGGCGTGAATGCATGCTTCTTACATGTGCGGGCCTCTCCTTGAATTCAGCCGCTATTTTTAAAAACCTGAGTTCTTTATATCTCTGCTCTCAAATTCCTTTTCCAATTCTTTCTCTGTTTTGTTCCCATTTATGGCACTTTGGAGCAAACGTTTACATGTCAGTAAGTTGTCTTTCCCACTAACCCCAAGTCAGAGCCTCCCACCTTTGCCACTGTGAGGACAGTCTCTCCCTTTGAGCCCTGTGCCACCTCCACGATGGTCCCTCCCAGCTGATCTCCCTCCTCTGCTGCTCTGCCCCAGGCTCGGACACTGGCCTCTTAACTAGGTCCCCTTGGCCCAGATGACAGGAGCTGGCATTTTAAAAAAAGTTTCTGGCAGTAGCTGTAGTAACAGGCTGTGTCTCCTTCATTCATCCAGTCAGTGAACATTTGTTGAATGACTGGTATGTATCGGGAAACATCCTGTCCCAGACCTCAAGGAGGTGACGGTCAGGTGGGGCAGGGAGACGAGGAAACAGTTCACTGGGAAGAACACAGAGTGTGCACTGGGTGTGACCCTGAAGCCTGGGGCAAATTCTGACGACTTGGAAGACTTATCAGCGGAGGTGACATGACGTTTAGGGGGTGAGTTCAGTGAGCTGGGGCAGGAGAGGAAACCCCTTCATAAGAGAAAACTGGGTGTGAGGAAAGCGAAGAAGACACCAAGAGTCTAGTGTAGCTGGAGTGTGGCGTGAGATGGAAGGGTGAGGAGCAATGAAGCGCGACTGGAAAGGTGCTAAGGGTGAAGGGGGAGGTGAGGGTGGACGGGTCAAGGTCATGGCTGCTTCAGTAGTTCCTGTTTACGCCTTCGCCTGTAGGCACGCTTCCATGTGGAGTGAGTCGCTACGTGGTTGTGTTTGTCCTTGAGAGCAGACGCCCGGGCTGCCGCGCACGGGGAGGCTGGATCCAGGAGGAGAGATGCCCTTTCTCTGGGGAGTGAAGCTCATTCTCACCTGGAGAGAAGAAATGAAGGCCTGACCAGGCAAGAAGGACAGGAGCTGATGGAACAGAGGAGAGAGAAGATAAAAGATAAGACAAGAGCTGAGATCCTTCTAAATGGACCTCTGGTTGTTGGCACAGTGAATTATCTCATCCCCATTATTCAGGAGTGGCGGGTCCTCAAGCAAGATGTGGCGTGGGCATATGGGGCAGTGGCTGCACTAACCCACATCCCGGAGTCACAGAGCCCATATCTAGAACACAGTGATATCGATAAGTTGATTATTAGTACTTAGTATAACGTGAACGATGCTATTTTCATCACGCTTGAAAGCCAACAAATAGAATAAAATGCTTTAAGATTTCAAAATTAAAATTTTATGGAGAAGGTTTATAGCTAAAGGTCACACAGAGTCTGAGAGTGTGACCAACTGGTATCAAAGGGCAAAACCTATCTCTTGGGGAAAAGTCCTGCATATTTCCATTTAACAGTCCCTGTCCTTTGTTCCTTATTATACTACATGCGTGCATTCTTTACACGTATGGAATTTGCCCATTTGAACACTAATAGCACGAGGTTTTTGACTTTGCAAACCTGTGGTCCGACCTGATTTCTGACAGAGATTCACAAAACGTTCTGGTGTTGGTGCATTTTTAATGTCTAAATGTAAGACCTGTACTTTTGGCTTCAAATAGTTTTTCTTACTGAAATATAATCCTGACATACAGTTATAGAAAAATGACAGATCAAAATCCAAATCCCAATGAAAGAAAACATACGCCATTGATGAATGGCACAATTGTAAAGCTGTTAGTCATTGCATGGCACCGAGTGGCCAGCCACAGGAGTTAAGGGTTAATGTGGAAATAAACATTTCTTTGACGTTTGAGCCTAAGGATTATAAAATGGGCCCATTTATTCGCTGCCATTCCTGGTGTCACTGATTTATCCTCAAGCTCAGGTTGACTCTAATGTAAAATGTGCTTAGTGCAATGATGAGATTGATTTAGAGGAGGAATAAAAGGAAGTGTCCTTCGTTAGACTTCTGCGCCTGACTTTCATTTGTTCGTTGGTCTTTGGGGATAGGAGAACGGTAATCTCGTTGGTCCCGTAGGCAGCTTAGTTCTCAGAAGACTCTTGGGGAAGCCCGTTCTTGAAAGACTTCACTTCATAGCCCGGTCCCCCACTGATGGGTCCGTTCAAACATTTGCTCATTCTTACTTCCCTCCAGTGCTTCTCAGTGATCACGGTGTTTGGCCACTGCTCCAATGGTGAGTGAGGCTGGGAAGACAGACAGTAAACAAACAGGCATATACATAAGAAAATGAGATGCCCGAAAGGGCTCTGCAGAGAATTAAAACTGGGGGAGGTGACCGAGGGCAGACATCGGGAGAGAACATTTAAGATGAGACTCAACGGTGCCAAGGTGAGGGGGCCATGCATCCCAAGGAGAGCGGCTGGGGAGACCCGAGACCCAGCATGAAGAATGAGCGGGGTGTGTCAGGCATAGAAACAGCGCCGTGGCTGGCAAACGTGAACAAGGAGAGTGGAACAGCCATGATAAAGGGTTGGGTCTTCTTCTAAACGTGGTGGCAAGCCTCGGGTGTTAGGTTGAGAGTAGTAACATTTCTAGTGTTTTAAATCATTTTGCCAATTGCACTGCTGAGAGGAGAGCAAAGAGGTTCCAGGCGTTGAGGCAGGAAAACCCACTAGGAGGTACCGAAGCTCTCTGGGGATCAAGGTGTCCTTGCGCACGTGGCAGCAGGGACATGCCAGACTCAGTAATGGGCTGCAAGTGGGGAGTTTGGAAAAAGGGGCTCCGTGAGGACTCCTAGACTTTTTGCCTTAAAAATCTGGGTGGCTGGTAGTGAGGGTTACAGAGATGGAAGGGACTCGGGAAGGTAGGTACAGGCTGTGGGTAAGGGAGGGAGATAAAAAGTCCTGTTTGCCCTGCGGAGGCTTAGGTGATCTTAGTGTCCAAGAAGCTATATCAACACTTACTTGGCTCTAGGGTTCTGGAATTTGGGGAGGAGATGGGAGCAGGACTTATGGACTGTAGAGATTAAATCATAGCATTTAAGGCCTAGAGACAGGATAAGATTACCCAGGAAGAATGTGCAGAGAGAAAGGGAAGGGGGCCCAGAGCAGACCCCGGGTATGCTGTCATTAGGGTCAAAATCTAGACGAAGAGCCAGCAAAGGGGGCTGAGAACAAGCACCCCAAAGATCCAGAGGGAACCTCAGAAAGGGTGGGGTCCTCGCAGGCAGGGGAAGGCGGCAGGTCAGCAGGAAGGAGAGGTCCACGGTGAGGGTCACTGAGAGCTGGGATGAGGAGGGAGGAGGGACCATGTGAGTGACAACGTGGAGCTCATGTGTGACCTGGACGTGAGCAACCCTGTTGGCGCCGTGAGGCATGTTTGGAGCGAGGTCCGAGATGCGAGACACAGCACATTTATTTCGAGCGCAGGTTTGTGTGCTGATGGGGAAGAAAGGGATGGAGCCGGAGAGAGGAGGGCAAAGCACAGGAGTCCAGCCCTGGCCTTGGTAACAGGGTGTGGGGTCCGGAGCACCGCACTTACTGACTTGGGAGGAATCCCGTGAGTGTGGCCTCCTAGGATTCAGGAGCGGGGTGGCAGCAGGAGGGTGGGTGGGTATGGGCTCAGACAGAAGGACCGGATGCTTCCAGGGGGGCCTTTTGGGAATCCCTCGAAGGCCATCTTTAATACGGGACAGCGTTTGTCTGTGGGCTGGGAGCGCATCCCTCCTGAAGCCCAGCACGCTCTCTGCTTTCTCTGGATGTGCCTCCCCGTCATTTGCAGGGGACCCAGCTGCCTCCAGAGCAGCGGTGCTCTCAGCTGCTGCAGGATAGGAAGTGGACCACTTGGGGGGTTTCCTGTGGGCTGGAAGGAAAGGAAAGTGTTGGTCTGAATGCCTCCCGGGCTCCCTGACATTCATGCCGAGAACAGTTCTCACCAGCAGCCTGGACTGAAGCCTCGGCCTGTAACACTGATGCTGGCAGTGGCCCAGGGGACGTGTGTGTACTGGGAGCTGGCGCCAAACCCCTCCTGTTAGCAGGGCTCTGAGTTCTCTGGGAGTGCCGTGCGTGCGTGCGGCTCCTTAGTCTAAATCTCCCTCCTGTCTCTTTAGTCCATTTGCTTCTTAAAACTGCTTCCTTGTCCTTGCAAAGGGCTCCGCTTTTCCTGCTCCTTCCACCTCCCAGTCTTGCTTCTGTTCTTTGCTTTGGCCTAGCATGGGTCACGCCGCACCTTGGCAGGGTCTGGTTTCTTCTTGGTTGTGTGCACAAATCCTTTAAGCCATGAAGCTGCATGATTCAGCGGTGTCTCAAGGGACTGAAAGAGTTAAGATGGGTTTTCTTTACAGGCCTCTGCAGTTGTGAAGCTTTTATGAAGCACTTTCCCCAGGCTGTGGCGGGGGTCAGGGCTTTGGAGTAGTAGGGGAGGGTTCCACTTGTCACTTCCCTGTGGGATGCCTGGGAAGTGGCTTAACCATTCTCACAAGGGCTCCTGCGTATGGTTGCACAGGCGGCACACAGCACAAGTCTCGGGGGCTCCATTTATATCGATGTCTGCAGGAATAGCACCCCCATGGGTATGCTGGATGCAACACTCCCATCCCCGGAGCAGCGGCTCTGATTCCTTCTCTGTAAAGCAGTTGGTGATCTCATAGCACAGAGTCCTTGGGGGAAGTAATGCATGTACCCTCCTGGTCTCCACCGGACACAGGGTATTAGTCAAGCGTGTGGCAGTAGTGTGTGACCGGACGCTGAGAGGCAAAGGGATGGTCTTTGTCCTTGGACAGGCTTACGTTCTCGTTTGAGTGGAAGAGCATCCGCTTAAAATTAGGCACTGGGAGGCATGTGACCCTCGGGCAGACACTGTGAGTGTCCTGTTCATGCGGCCTGCATTTACTGCTCCCGGCCAGGGTCCCAGTGCCAACATAGGCTCCCCCCTACCCTCCCTAGAGATTCTGCTTGCCAGTGGACTCATCTGTTACCTGCGTCTCAGGACAGAAGTGCCAAGGAGTTAAAACCCTCAGGGAGCAGGCTGATGGCTGGGTGACAGGTGGGGTCCCCGGGTGGGCCAGCTCTGAGGCTGGCCTTCTGCCCTCGCCCCCAGGTCCCCAGCAGGGTGGAGCTCTCGTCCCACGGGACGTGTGGTTTGAGAATGCTGTTTGGTTCTCACCCTCCTGTGCTCCCACAGGGCCCATGTGCATTTCCGTCCCAGGGCTTCTTGCAGCCTTGCCCCCGACACGGTGAGCACCCTGACAGAGGGCTGAGCCCACATCTTATCTGATGTCATAGCCCCAGGGCCCAGCTCAGCACCTGGCACGCCTGGGATCCCACTACTTATGGGCTGAGCGTGTAAATGATGTGCGGCTTCGCTCCCACGGCTCTTCTAGCTCCAGGGTGGAGATAACCTGAGAGTATTTTCCCCAGTATCTACTGTGGAATGAACTGTGTCTTTTTCATTCCAAGTTCTAATGAGTGATCATTAAAGATTAAATCCGTAATTTCACTACAGATTCTGGAGACGTGGCATGCTGAAGACTCTTGACAAGGACAGCCGTCTCCTTCTCTCGGAGGCTGTAGATGTCTGTGAACTCCCAGACCGGGACACCCGCTGCGTGTGGCCCAGGCCTCGCTGGAGTGTGTGGGAATGGACCTGGGGGAGGAGCCTGCCCTCCCTGACAGCAGCCGCTGCTCAGTGTCACCTGGCCACCTGCATGCAGCCACCATCATCGTCAGGTAGGGACCACCAGTCTGTCTTGTCCCCACTCTTCCTATGGCCCCTTTATGGAAACATTGTTGCCCTCTGATGAACGTGAGTTCTGCTACCTAAATGATATCTGAGTTCCCGCTTCTGACCGTCTGCCTACTGGTGATGACTACAACTGCTGGCACGTCTCTAGCATGTGTTTCCATGGCTACCCACCTCCAAGGTTGTAGCTCTTCCTTGACTTATGAGGGTTCCTGTCCAGTCTCCCATAGGTCCTTGAGCAGGTCACCTGACCTCGTTGCCTCCGTTTCCTCCATAGGAAAGTGGAGGTGATGGAATATACTGCATTATATGGAGTTATTGGAGGATTAAATGAGCTAGTCCATTTAGAAATGCTTACACAGTGCTTGGCATCAAACAAATGTTCGGTCAAGGTAAGTCGTTGTTATCAGCGAAGCCATTTAGCTGTGTGCAGGTTCTGCTGTTGGCTTCCAGACCCCTCTTAACGTCCCATCCCCCCGGAGGTCCTGTATGAGTCCGGCTAGACCATCTGGGTCACCTAGGCCCTGAAATAGTCATTTCCAGTCAACTCCAACCCCTTGACCTAGTTCCCACTGACGACCCCTCTCCTCCCATATCTCTGTGTTTACAACTCACCCGTCTTTGGGGCACTAGCCCCACCCAGCTATTTCCTCTTCACATGCCAAGCCAAGGCCAGAGGCTGACTGGGGATGGAGAAGAGGTAGCATAAAGGCTGAGAGCCATGAGAACTTGCTGGGACTTGTGTTGGGACGCAATAACATGTCAACACTGGGCCCAAAGCACAAGCACTGAGAGCAGGAAACCGCTCAGGAGGAGGGGGAGAGGCCTCCACAGGTCTTCAGGCCTCTCCTTCCTCCTGCCCCCAGGCTGCCTTTGCGCCTGGAGCCCAGACCCCAGCCCTGTAATTAACACTCGCCCTGTCCTGTCTCCAGTCCATCGGTCACTGTGATGCACCCTCCAACTTCTTGACAGACACTTTTATCTTGCGACTGACACTGCTGGTCACATGACACTGCAATATTTATGTGCTTGTGGGTTGCAGATGCCGAGAAGGGGAGGAAGCCATGGAGGTGAATTAGATGCCAACAATGCAAAGTTGAGCTGGGTACAGCTCAGCGCTCGTTAACGTCTCTGTAAATCACCCAGTTGCTTCAGGATGCTCAATATTTTCTTACTCATCTCCATTTTTCAAGGGGAAAGTGTTCAGTCTGTCGAGCTGATTCTTTATAAGTGGCTTGTCAGTTGTCGAAGCATCGGGTTGAGTCTCTAAGGACTTGCAGTCATACCAGAGATGGGGAAGGCTTGACACCTAATGGTGACATCCCACGTAGGGTCCTAATGGATCAGCAAAGATTTGCTGAGACCTGGCCATGTGCCAGCAACTGTGTAGCGGGCTGTGGCTACAGAGACCAATAGAGTCAGGCCACCCCCCTGCAGAGGCCCCCCATTTGCTGAAGGAAGCACTTCAGTAAGTGGTTACAGAGTAGCAGTGGTCAGTGCCTCAGTGGAAGTGTCTGAGGACCTTGATTTCCCCACGTGGGGACTCCAGGAAGACTTGGCGGAGGATGGGCTTTTGTTTTAGTTTTTTCAAATCGTGAAATACACATAAAATTGATCCTTTTTATCATTTCTGAGTGTACAGTAAAGTAACATTAAGTGTATTCACATTGTCATACAATCTCTAGAACTTTTCCTCTTCCCAAACTGAAAGTTTGTACCCATTAAATAATAACTCCCCATTCTCTTTTGGTACACCTCGATCTCACTCTTTCACCGCTAGTTTTCTAGCTTACTTCCTGTTACACATCCAGTACCCACCGGGCTAATGGTGGCCTAGTCATTGGTCATCAGTGAAGTCCTTAGTCCCCTTGTCACGTAGCTGCGATCCTCGGGCCACTCTTACCACCCCAGTCCTGTGTACACACTCTCGTTGGAGGATTTGAGCACAGGAATGACATCTTTTGATGAAAAACTGTAAACACCATTCCGATTTCTGCATGGGCCCAGACTATGTAGGGCAGGAGTAAAAGCAGGGGCACCAGCATCCAGGTAACTTGAGGTACCTGCAGTAACCCAGGAAACAGGAGACAGTGCGTGGAGTGCTGAGGGGATGAAACGGTCTTCTAGGGGTGCGTGGTAAAGAAGGCACCTTCAAGACTCGCTGATGGACGGGAGGCTGGTTTTGAGAGAAAGAGCAGATTCAAGACGAATCCATGATTTTGGCCTAAGCATCTGGGTGTCTTGTGCCATTTTCTGAGATGCAAATAACATGTTGGGCAGGTGGAAGGGGAGGGACCTTGAGTTTAGTCTTGGACCTGTCAAGATGGAGAGATCGATCAGAATCCACAGGGAGGTATCTGAGTCTGGAAGCTCGGAGGAGAGGTTGGGGCTGGGAACATAGAGTTGGGCACCATCAGTAAACAGGTCATGTTTACTGCTGTGGGACCAAATGAGGGCCCAGGGAGTCAGGGCAGATAAAGAAGTGAGTCCTGGGGTGACAACGGCCAAGGGGAAGGGCAGGGTTTAGCAAGAGAGATTCAGAAGGAGCAGCCAATGAAATACAGGGAAAACCAAGAAATTCCAGCATCCGAAAAGCTAAAGAAGGAGATCCGTGAACAATGATCAGCTGATAAATGTAGTTCAGACATCAGGCCCCAGCAGGACTGAGCCTGGACCACTGGATGGGGCACTGGGGACATTGTGGCAGGAGGAAGACACTGGTGGGGTATGGGTCCCACTGGAGTGGGTTCTGGGAGAAAAGGTGGAAGACGTGGTTGGCAGGATGTTGATGCCCCAGGGATGTTCACGTAGAAATCTCCCGAGCCTCTGCGTAGTAACCTTCCATGGCAAACAGCTCCATTGCAGATGTGATGAAAGTAAGGATTTTGGGATGGAGAGATTGTCCTGGGTTATCTGGGTGGGCTCAGTGTCGTCACGAGAGTCTTTATAAGGAAGAGGCAGAAGGGTCAGAGTCAGAGAGAGATTTGAACATGATACATTGCTGGCTTTGAAGGTAGAGGAAAGGGCCACGAGCCAAGGAATATGGGCAGTGTGTGGAAGCTGGAAAAGGGAAGGAAATGGATTCTCTCTTAGAGTGCCGAGAATCAACACAACTCTGTTGACACCTTGATTTTAACCCCATAAAACTCATTTTGGACTTCTGACCTCCAGAACTGTAAGATAATAAGTTGGTGTTACTTTAAGCCACTAAGTTTGTGGTAATTTGTTGTAACAGTCATAGAAAAGGAATATAGGAGATAAATGAGCATGTTTGCATGGTGTAAAGATAAAGACCTGTGAAGATGCAGGAGAGCAAGGGGAGAGTTCTAGGAGCAGCATCTTTGCGAAGGCAAGAGAGGCTGGGACCCAGTACTCACGTGGGGGAGGGGCTGGACTCGCCTGTGCAGGAGGGAGGTCAGAGAGCACGATGGTGCAGGAGTCCGTCAAGGATGGTCCGAGTGTTCTCTTCTAATGGCTTCTGTGCTTTCAGTGAAATCAAGAGCAAAGTTTGTCAGCTGAGATGAGGAAGAGGAAGGAAAAAAGAATGAAGGAAGGAGAAGTTGTGAGATGGTTAGAGAGTGGATTTCAGTCATTCTACTTCTTGTAACTTTTCTAAAAGGAATAGTCGAAGAGGTGCACAGTGTTTTATCCATAAGAATATTTCTAACAATATTGTTTAGAATAGTGAAAAATGGGACAGTAAAATGTGACAAAAAGTTATTAATTAAAGAAATACATTATATCCACGATGGATTACTCTGCAGACATTATAAACCACGCTTCCGAAGACCATTTAATTAAAATGTACTATCATGTTAAGTGAACGTAGTTACAAAACAAATATGTACAGAATGAAACCAATTTTGAAGAAATGGTGTGTGTAAATATACATTTAAAAAGACTGTAAGGAAATACATAAAAATTTAAATAATGATTATCTCTGAGTGAGGGAATTACAGGTATTTTAATTTACCCTTCATACTTGTCTTCATTTTTATATTAAATAAAAATTATTTTTACATTATAAGGCCCCTATGTGAGTGCAAAAGTGAAAAAAAGAAGTCAAAAGGGGGATGACTTAGAAAGTAACATTTATCAATTAGCTAAATTCTCAATACGTATTTTATTTGATTATCAAACAACCCAAGAAGTAGGTACTACATTCACACATGACTAAGGAGGAAATTAGGCTCAAAGTAAAGCGACTCCTTCAGTGTCACTTATAATCAGAGGCACACTTGATAACCAAATGCAGTTCCCCTTATTTTGCTGCATCACATTTGCATATGTGCCCAGCATTCTGCCAACCAGCTCAAGGGCCACCGACCTAGGAGATGCCACATTTCTGCCTCGGAGGCCTGCCCTTCCTTCGGTTAATGAAGGGGAGTGTCTACTGAATGGTAAGAGCTCAGTAAAGGAGGACACTTGCCAGGTACCACTCCGTTTTCCATGAATGGGATACTTGCGTTATGGCAAAAACACTACCATGGAAAACACACAAACACACACACACACACAAAGGAAATTAAAGATAGTCAGAGGTGAAGCCATATCTGGTCTGGAATGTTCCACCCTGAGAAAGGGATTCTGTCCCAATGATGGTTGGGATCTCTTAGGGATTGATTTACGTCCCTCAAAAAGATGCATTCAAGTCCCATTATATGGAAATATGACCTTTGTGGGAAATAGGATCTTTGCCGCTGTACTAACATTTAGATGAGGTCATCCTGAATTAGAGTGAGCCCTAATCCAATTTCCAGTGTCCTTAAAAGAAGAGGGAAACTTGGACACATACTCAGAGAGACACAGACAAGAGAATGGCATGTGAGGATGGAAGATGGAGGCAGAGATCCGAGTGTTGCTGCCACAAGCCAAGGAATGCCAAGGATGTCCAGAAGCCACCAGAAGCCAGCAGGGGGACAGAGAATACATTCTCCTTCGGAGCACTCAAGAAGACACCAACCTTGGTGACACCTTGATTTCAGACATCTGGCCTCCATGAGACAATCAGTTTCTCTTGTTCTGAGCCACCCAGCATGCAGCCCTAGGAAAGTACTAAAGGGTCAGGGACACAATGACAGTTGTGTTTGGAAAACCAGCAGGAGCCTGTGTGCTCGGGATTGCTTCTGAGTAAGATGCGATCGTCAGTGGAGGCCATGAAAGCTGTGGTGGCACATTCAGGTCGCCGTGCCTGTTCTGCTGCCTGGAGGAGTCTTTGGGTAGTGTCAAGGCAGGGGTTACTCCCAGGATTGGAGACTGGAACTTGGGACAATGGTGTCAGGTTGGTGACAAGATCACTCTGCCTGGCTTTGCTGTAACCGAGGAGAGCTGGGCCCACTGAGGGATGGAGGGATTGGGAGAGGCAGTCAGCATCCTGCACTGGGCATATTGCCTTTGATAATGAGGCAGAAATCACTTAATGATGGCAGTGGTTTGGGGAACAGTTTCTAAGCTAATGAATCTGTTGGTCAGGAGAGTCCCGTGACATCATTACTGATGCATATACACGTAGGTCTTTTTAAATCATGGTCTGGAACTACAGATGCAATATGGTCGCCATTCACCACCTGCAGGCAATTACATCTTTTAAAATTTTACTTTCAGTTTGCATTTAATAAATCACTATTTTTGATGTACATTTCCATAAGCTTTGACAAATGCATAGAGTCAAGTAACTGCCACCACAATCAAGACGCAAAATAGTTCCATCACTCTGAAGCGCCCCCACGTGCAGCTCTTTTATGATCAAACTTCTCCCAACCCCTGGTAACTTCGATCGGTTTTTTATCCCTATAATTTTGCCTTTTAAATTTCAAATTAATTAAAATTATATAAAATAAAAAATTCCATTGGTTAGTTGCACTGACCACATTTCGTGTGCCCAATAGTTACATGTGGCTAATGGCGACCATTTTGGACAGTGCAGATACAAAATATCTCCATCATTCCAGAAAGTTCTATTGGTCAGTGCTGGTGAAAGTATATGTATTCAGTGGTTCTTAAGCATTTGGGGATCATATCCCCTCTATGGATCCTCTTCCTAGAATAAGGCACTGTGGGGCCAGAGCCCCAAAAGGCAGTTTCCAGGCTCTCGGCCTCACATAGAAAGGTGCTGGCTCAGGTAGTAAATGGCCATCAACTGTGATTGGATGGCCATCAGCTGTGGCTACTTGGCCGTAAGCTGTAACCAGTGAGCCATTGGGCACTAATATAACTGCCGTGGCTAGGCTAGCAGAAAAATATGGGGGCTAGCAAGAAGGTGGTGGCTGAGCCTGCAAGCGGCGCACTGAGGGTTGAGAATTGTGTGGCTCCTGGTTCCTGTGTCTCCAACCCAGCCGCCAGCGAGAGTATAGTGGTATGACTCCCCTACCTATGGCTCCGTGGCTGTTCCTTTTTGGCCTCATCATATCCTGTGTTCTTGTGTGGGGAGCGGGAGCTGAGACCCCACAGGCCGCCCCGCACGACAGTCACATAGACATACAATAAAGTCTGGTGCAAATTTTCCGGGCATCCATTGATCCCTTTAAGCTATCTCCTTTGGGGTTAAGACTCCCAAATTCCGTGCAAACTCGAAAGTCTAAAAGCATTTTCGTCAAGCCCAGCTTTCTGCTTTGTGTCTTCAAGTTCAACAACAAACCAAAGCCCTGTCTTGTAAGCTTGCTGTTTCTCTTTAATCCGCCACACTGACCGGCAATTATTCATGGAGATTACGCCACGTGCTGCGTTTGCCAGCCGGGCCTCCCACTCTTGGCTGCAGGAACATGCTTTTCAAGATCATCATTACCTGTAAATAGCAATCGGGAACATTTGAAATAACTGACTGCAAGTTTAGCTTCTTTCACATTAAACCTTCTTTGTTAAAGGTAATGGTAAAGAAGTTTTGGAATAAGCTTAGCGTGTTAAAAAAAAAAGTAGCTTGTTTCTCGGTAATTCTAGCCCAGATCAATTTCATTCTGAAAGCTGCTTCCTTCCATTTCACCTTTCAGGTGCAATAATTGTGCTGGTCTTACTGACCCCGTCTAGTTCACAATTTCTGTTTGATGCTGGCTACTGTTCAGCTCCCCGAAAGACTTTTCTAAATTATTTTTTTGGTTATAAAATGCCCCATGCAAAAGGAGAAAGGGCCTGGCTTCACTACTGTTTGTTTGGTTGTTTTTTGTTTTGTTTTTCTTTTCACTTTTTATATATTTTAAGTGTGTTTTTCCAGGACCCATCAGCTCCAAGTCAAGCAGTTGTTTCAATCTAGTTGTGGAGGGCGCAGCTCACAGTGGCCCATGTGGGGATTGAACCGGCAACCTTGTTGTTAAGAGCACTGCGCTCTAACCAACTGAGCTAACTGGACACTGATGTTGGCTTCACTACTGTTAATGATACTCATCTGTATACCATGTTTCCCTGAAAATAAGACCCAGCTGGACCGTCAGCTCTAATGCTTCTTTTGGAGCAAAAAGTAATAGAAGACTCGGTCTTATTTTAATATAATAGTATAAGACCGGGTCCCTCACCTCCCCTACCTCCTCTGCCCTCCCTTCCCTTCCCTTCCCTGCCCTTCCCTTCCCTTCCTCTGCGGAGGGACTAGTTGTTGCTAATGGATATTTCTAATGCAGAATAACTTGGCACCATCTTCTGTGTCCTTGGATCTTGTTCACACCCACAGCCTGGGGACCTTATTCCTCCTCCATATTTATCAGGATTCTTGGGTTGCAAATGACAGAAACCCAAATCAAATGAGTTTAAGATAAAAACAAAAAAAAGTATTCTATTGACTCATAAAACCCAAAGGGAAATAGCGGGGAGAGGGCAGCCTGCAGCTGACTTGAAGGCTGGGAGTACTTTCTCTGTGTCTACCCCCTCAGCTTCTCACAGCTTTGGAGATTCTCCTGCAAACAGCTTTCTCCAGGTAGTGGAGGTGGGGCTTCAGACAGTTACAGTTATGACTCCCATCCCTGCTGACTTGCCTCCAGAAAAGAAACAAAGGCCTTTCCCAGCACTTTAAGGTAGAAAACTTCAAGCAAAGCTCTGATTGGCCTGTCTCAGGTTCCACACCCATCTCTCGACCAATCAGAGTGGACAAAGGACAAGGTATTGCAACCTGGGCTGGGTGCCCTCCCCTGCAATTAAGGAAGCCCATTCTAGATCCAGATGCAGGGGACGAGATGCCAGCAGGATGAAAATAACAGCTGGTGCATAAAACAAGCAGCTCATTGACATGTTTACCTCCACTGACACAGCTCCAGATGAGGAAAGTGGGGCTTAGAGATCCGACATGTTGCAGGTCCCATGAAGCACCCACAACAGAGGTGAGACCAGAACAGAATTACCCCCCTCGCCCCACCACTGCCTCTAGGATGGTCTACGTAATCTAGACAGTAAAAGTGTTTTCGAAGTTAGAAATTACGTATGCTCCTGCAGGAGGCCCTTTTAGTCCAGCAAGGTGGGCTGGAAGGCATTTTACGGATATCATTTCACTCATCCTTCTTCCTCTGCTCAGACGGACATGAACTGTCATCCCCTAAACCATTTCCAAAAAGGTGAAGCTAGAACCTCTCGGCAGTCAGTATTTAATAACTTGAAGCATCTGGAAATTCTTCCTTATTTTCCAACCTAAATCCTTCCTGATGCAATTGAAAATCATTTCCTCTCCGTGCTCAGGAAAGGGAAACCAGATGGTCAGTATTTTGTGTATAACAACTGTTAATAACCTTGCTGGAATTCGTGACCCCTCATGCAGCCTTTTTCTTCTCTGGGTTACATAGTCCTAAATCCATCAATTTTTTCTCTTAGGTCTTGTTTTCTGAGCTCCTTTTCTCTAGAAGAGACTCAAGTTCTTGCAATTGTTCAGTGTGCGTGGTAGCTTTAAATACTAGTGAGGCAGAAAAGAATCAGCCAAGAAATCCCCAGTGTTAAATGAACCCAGCTCCAGAGTGGGGACCCTCGAGGAGCTGCGCTAAGTTCTACAAATGGTGGGCCCCGAGTCCATGCATACCCACCAGACATTTTTAAAAGCTGTGACAGATGCCAACTCATGACTTACTTATTGCTATTTACTTGTAAGATATTTTTTGTCAGTTCTAAACCATCCATTGGGATGGAATTGTTTTTGCTGGGCCAAAAATGGAAGCATGTTTTGTGGACTTATTCTAGGTTATTAACATGGGCACCTCTCAAGAAACTATTTCACGTTCTGTCGGGTAGAGTTAGTAGCCCATGGCATATGACACGGGAGGATGTGGTTGAGCCTTTTCTCAAATACAAATCCAAAACTGGCAAAAATAACCTTCCCAGTTGTTAGAAGGCAGCACATGTTCCCACCCACAAACCCCAGGGTAAAACAAAGGTTCTGCCAGGACAAAAACGCCTGGCTTGCTGACGAGATCATGGACCCCGGAGTGAGAGCAGATCAAGGAGCTGTGTTCTCTCGTCGATGCAGGAATCCCCTGGCAGCCCCATGACAGTTCTGTGGGGGCACTCATAACTTTAAGAGCTGAATGAACGAATGAGTGAATGAATGAGTGAATGATTGAATTGAAGGTGGTTCGGATTGCTAGGGAGTTTTTTTTTAATAACTTAAAGTTTGTATCTCTTGACTCCTTTCACGCATTTGCCCACCCCCTGACCCCTTGCCTCTGGCAACCACCAATTTGTTCTCTGTATCTATGAGCTTAGTGTTTTTGTGTGTGTGTTTTAACGATTCCACACATAAGTGAGATTATATGGCATTCACCTTTCTCTGTCTGACTTATTCACTCAGCATAATGCCCTCAAGGTCCACCGATGTTGTTGCAAATGGTAAGATTTCATTCCTTTTTATGGCTGAGTAATACTCCACTCAGCCAATACTTCCTCTGCTCAGACGGACTGTATACTGACCACTGTATAAATGTATCACCTCTTTATCCATTCATCCATCGATGGACACCCAGGTGCTTGCCATATCTTGTAAATAATGCTACAGTGAACATGGGGGTGCTTGTATCGTTTCAAGTTAGTATTTTCATTTTCTTCAGATAAATACCCAGAGTGGAGTTGCTGGTAGTTTTATGTTTAATTTTTGAGGAACCTCCACATTTTCCATAGCGGCTGCGCCAAGTTACATTCCCACCAACAGTGCGCAAGGGTTTAGGGAATTCTTTATGAGAGTTGAAATTTGTTTTCTTCCTTGGCTGTGTTTGTGGGGGGCACATGGGTGAATTCTGCTTCTCCCTCAAGGTGATGGCTCAAGAAGTACTGCTCACAGCTGTGCAGGCTGTGAACTATGCCACTCCAACAGGCGCCTTTCACATCATTCTCTATGTCAAAGGGTCCCCTGCGGTTGTTCAGTGCACAACCTGCACGGCTGTACATGGCGGCCCCATTGGTCTCAAACCTCATAGACCCTCTTGTCAAATCATTTTACCCATCTGTGAATGGGTCAGTGTCGCCCACTGCATGAACAGTGGATATGTTAGGGGAGTGTGTTTCTGAGTATAATATGCAAAACACAAATTTTGACAAGTTCCATTAAATTTCTGTTCATATTTATAGACATCAACTGCCTCATAAACTTTGTTTTCAATTAGGTATGCTCACCGGCTGTTCCATTTTTTATATGTTTAGGAGAAGTTCACATTTTCAAAAGTGTAATGATTTCCCATAAAACATCTGATTCTGAAATTTTGTATCTATACAGTACAAATATCATAATGGCAAGCAAATCATGCTTTATGCTGTACTTAAAGTTATTACAACTTTCCAAACATTTTGCTTTTCACTGTCATAAATAAATATCGTTGGGTACAGGCCATTTTTAAAAATATTCATAACTTGGAGACCCGGCATCTACTTATCTTTCCAGTACACATTGTATTTCTTCTCAGCCAGTTTGTCCAATAATATTTGTATTGAGGTGGAATTTTAAAAAATGCTTTCCCACCCAGGGGGTTCAGTTCACCTGGAAAAGGTCCAGTAGGAGGAACAAAACTACCCAGGTACTGGATGAGGGGTAGACTCGTGGGGTAGATGCTTAGCTGGAAGAGAAATGTACATCTCTACAGACCCCAGTTTAATCAGCCTGAGCAACGAGGGTTTCTTCTGTTTTCCTAAAGGATTGTAGTCAAGGGAAGTTCCACATGAGGAGGGCGTAACCCTTCTGGTGTCATGAACTTTGCATAAGCTGGTATTAGAGATGGTCTCTAGCCTTTCTGAAGGAGACTGGAGTCTTAAGGGGACAGTTAGAATACCGGGAACTCGTGTTTAGTGTGGGAGGCAGGCCCACTGGTGCCCAGTGACAAGTGAGTGCAGTCCAGGAATCTCTGACCACCTCACGCCTCTGCTTGGGAACCAGCGATGGCTTCCTGTTACCTGCAGACAGAAGTTCAAGTGCCTTGGCACTGCATTCTAGGGCCTTCCAAAGCGACCCCCTTGTACCCTTCTGGAATGATCTCCCACCTTCTCCCTAATAGATGGTCTTACTATCTATTTCCTGGACGTTGTTCCTTCCTCCTCGCTTCCTAGAAACTGGCATGTGGATGGCCCCGCTGCATGGCGCCAGTAGAGGGGTAAGGATGAGGTGGGTCTGCACAGGGAGACGTGGGAGGGCCAGAGGGTTGGAGAAGAAGACAGAGAACCCAGACACTCAGAGGACATGGCACCTCGAACCGTCTGGAGTGTGATAGGAGATGTCATTGGAGACAAGTGTACAGGATGGGTAGGATCTAGGGAGTGTTCTTGCTATTTGCTTCTATATCAGAATTCTGTTAGAATTCTCTGATTTTTAAAAAAATGCATTTGCAGAACCCAGGCACGGAGAGCCACTGGCCCTGCCACTTGTTAAAGCAAGTTTAATTGCTGAATAGCTGAAATACCAACAGATCCAAGGAAACATGCACGGGCGTTTTGAGGTAGAGGATTCCAGTGCTTTTCTGATGAAATGTACTGTGGTAGAGTTTCTATCTTTGTGAACTTAAATGACTAATGTTGCAATAAGCAATTTAAAAAAGGATTTTGTCCCCATGACAGCAGTGTTTTAGATGCTGTTAAATAAAACCTTAAAGATTTTTCTTTAAAATTGAACACTCTAGGAAGTATGTGAATGTATATGATGGTTTCCCTGGGCATACAATCCAGAGCTGTGTTGAGGTGGGGGCCCATTAGTGGTAATAACCACATTCAGTGGGGTGTTTAAGGTTGTCATGGGACTTCCAATAGGACCCTGGAAAAATCCCTCCTACACACACTTCCACATACAGTTATCACCGCTTACGAGACTCCTAGAAGTGAATTCACACCACGGTACATGGAAGTGTCCTCTGCAGTGGGAGTTCAGCATGGCCCTTGCCCTGCGACCACGCTCAGGCCGAGCTTCGCGGACTTCCTCCTCAGCCGCTATCCTCTCCCGTTGGCACCAGTGGTGTCGAGAGCCCATCCTTACCCTCTCACCCCGGCCCCACCCCCAGGCCCAGCTCTCATTCCCAGTGTCAGTCATGGCTTATGCTCAAGCTGCATGTTAATGAGATGAAAAATAACACCTATGTCTGAGAGGACCGTGTATAAATTAGTTATTGATTTGAAAACACCTTGGAAATGTAATGTGGGAGGCAGTGAGCCGTACCAGTCTGAATAATTAACAGGAAAAGCAGACGTGGGAGCTCTGGCTCCAATCCTCCACTGACCCCCGTTACCTGGGAACTAACTCCGTCCTCAGTCACTGGAGAGGGGTGGCCGCCCTGGGGTGGGGACCTGAGACCCCTCAGCTCAGACTCCACAGCCCTCCAGGTGTGAGAAAGCCCCCTGCACACACAGATGTCACCGGGTACCCCTCTTTAAGAAAACCCAAAATAGCCTTTCTAAGTTGGCCTACGGGCACAGGGGCAGGTATAGGTCCCCTTCTCTTAAAAGAAAAATATGTC
The DNA here is from genome assembly GCF_004115265.2 of Rhinolophus ferrumequinum. Lineage (NCBI taxonomy): Eukaryota > Metazoa > Chordata > Mammalia > Chiroptera > Rhinolophidae > Rhinolophus > Rhinolophus ferrumequinum. The sequence goes on from NC_046299.1 coordinate 4,579,442, forward strand.
ATGATTTCTTTATATAATAAAGTAATAAATGCTCACTATAGAAAAATCTGGTAAGTACGGGAAGCCAAAAGGAAAAACAGCATGATAAACTCATCACCCAAAAACAGTGTTCTTGCTGTTTTCTTCTATATCAGAATTCTATTAGAATTCTCTGATTTTTTAAAAACGCATTTGCCGTAATAGTCTTCATATAACATGATATGGCGTAAACTATTTTGTTTCCTGCTAATATTAGATCATAAGAAATTTCTCATGTTGCTATAAGCGCGGTATAAACATCATTTTAAATAGCAACATAGTACATTGCAATTCCATTGTTTCCTCAACCATTGTTCGATTGTTGGACATTTAAGATATAGATCATTTGATTCTGGCAATAATAGGCGAGTGAATGAATAGAACCTCCAGATGATGTGCTTAGAAATTAACGCATGACCCCCAGCCGAGAGGGCTCTTCTCGCCTCAGCCTCCAGGGGCAGCCACTATAGTTTCCACATGGCTGGTTGACTCTTGGCTTCCAAGGTCGAACATTAGTCCATGTGCCCTTGGATGCCACAATGGAGGGCTCACAAGCATTTTTTAAATTGTCATTCATTCATTCATTCATTCATTCATTCATTCATTCATTTACTCACTCGTTTATTTGACAATTATTGTGCACAACGTTGCATGCTGATGGTGGCAGGTCACCTGGGGCCATGTGGGCTTCAAGCCAGTGATGGGGAAGGGGTGGCTGGAGCTTCCTGGTGGGGAGGCCCTGATGTCCCTTCAGCCACAGGCATTTGGGGGTCAGGTGGTCAGGACACCCCCTCCCATCCTTGTTCATGGATTGTGCAAACGGGGAACCGTGGTAAATGGGCCTGTGAGTGTGTATGATGCATGGTGCTGTCACACCAAGGTGTAATTAAAGAGATGTGTGCTAATTTTTAACTGGTTAAGGGATATTAACTTAGACAAATGAACCTCTCCTTTCCCAATAATTAGATATCCAAACAAACACACACTTTTCTCCCCAATTAAATGAATGGAAATTTTAAACCACGGAGCCCGATTTCAATATGGCCTATTTGTTACTGGTTTCCGCTTCACTGCCTTAACTTCACAAAAGCAAATGACACTATAAAGATACATAATAAAATCATAACAGTAAAAATATCCTTTTGATTTTGGGAGGACATAAAACGTTCTTTTACAATCAGGAAAAAAAGACTCTGTTCAGCTAGAATGTCACATTGTTTCCAAGAGAATATGATTTAAAAGGCTTAAGGGACAGTGACATCCAGGTGGCACATTTCAAAATTGTTTTTAATTTAAAGCAGTCATGCCTATCCCTTCGGTATATACAGAATGCATAATATCAAGCAAAGTTGATTTTTTAATTAAACTACAAAATTAGTGGAAGGAGGAAATATAGTTGATGAATTTATATATACTCTTTGATGTAGGCCAGTGAGTCCCAAAGCGTGACATATGTACTATACGTGATGCTGTTAGGTGATCTGAAGACAAATACCTGTTGTGGGGACAGAGCCAGGAGTGCAGTTTTTCCAGGCTCTTGGCCTCACGTGGAAAGGTGCTGGCTCAGGTAGTAAATGGCCATCAACTGTGATTGGATGGCCATCAGCTGTGGCTAGTTGGCCATCAGCTGTAACCAGTGAGCCATTGGCCACTAATATAACTGCCATGGCTACACTAACGGATGATGGGGGCTAGCAAGAGCGGATTGCAGAGAGGCGGATGCCGCCAGCGAAAATATAGTGGTGTGACTCCCCCATCTATGGCTCCGGGGGTGTTCCTTTTTGGCCTCACTATGTCCTGCGTTCTTATGTGGGGAGCGGGAACTGAGACCCCACAGGCCGCCCCGCACGACACCTGTTATTTTCATGTTCATGGCTGCAGCCTGTGTGTGCAGGTCGCTGGCTGGCCCTGGTGTGGCACACTGTGAACAGGGTGGGGACAGAGGTCCCAGGCACCCCCTGCATTTCCGCAGCCATGCCCCCTCACTCCCTGTACCCACAGTTTGGGGCTTGAGAGAAATTCCCAAGACTAGCGTCAGTGCGCCAGCACGTACAGGTCCAGCCAGTCTGCTTAAGTAAAAACAGTGAGAACTTAAAAATATGGGTGTGTTTCCCATGAGTACTTGTGAAGTTGTAACGGAAACCACACATGTGCAGTCTACGGAGCTGTGTGCGGGGCCCCTGCTCTATGTTAGATGAGGCCCCCAGAAACCACAGTCGTGGTCCTGGGCGGAGCCCTGCCTGTAAGGAGAGCCCAAGCAGGGAACAAGCCCAGCAACCTACAGTCCTCTCACTGAAGCCTGATCCTTAGTTACTGATCAAATTACGACACCAGAGGCCCCACCTGGGTAAATGTGGCGGGGGTGGGGGGACCTTGTTGCAATAAGTGCGGGTTCCATCTGTGCTCCACGGGTTGTGAAGAATTGGAAGACTGGACAGGTGGGGTGGGAGGGGGAAGACTTGGGTACATGGGCCAGCAGAGAGCAGAGGCCCATCTGGAGGCGAGTGGGAATGTGATGGAGGGAGTTCAGCAGAACAGAAATGCCGAGACCCAGTGTGGCCTGCCCTGTTCTTCAGCTGGTCCCAGTTCTCTCCGACCCCGAAATCGCCCTGCCCCACCGTAGGGTCAGCACAGCCCAGGCGACTCTTGCGTGGAGCTGAGAGGCCAATGATGAGTCCCTCATGACGAAGGAACCCAACAGTGTGACGACCAGTCACACCATAGACTCAGAGTCGGGCCACAGGAGGTGGTTACGACTGGCAGAGTCAGGGCTTTCTCCCCCCAGGGTAAAGCCTGTGGAAAAGGGCACAGGTTTCTGCCCCAGCAATATAAACCCAGCCAACAGGGGCACAGTCATTTGTATGGGGCTTTCGGATTCTCTGTCATGCAATCTTTCACACACACACACACACACACACACACTTACCTTTCAAGACAGGAGCTGCTATTATTATTCCCATGTCATAGATGAGGAGACTGAGGCTCAGAAAGCATAAAAGACACATCTCCGGTCAAGATAGAGTGGGAAACTGGGCGTCAACCTCACAAAGACGCCCCCAGACCTGCCACCCGCCCATCCTCAGCCTGCATCCCACCAACAGCATGACGGGAAAGGACGGGAGCTTGACGGGAGGTGGTCTTTCCTGCAGCGACTGTTACTGGATATTCTCCACTTGTCGGGAGGACCAGGCACGGTGTCTCTCTTCTCTAGTCAGGGCTGGACTGTGACAACCACACAACAAACACGACCACAATCACGCTTCTCAGGAGGCTGAGTAGTAAGGTGGACCTGGGCATCGCACAGGCCTGGGCAGGGTTCCGGAGATGCCCTTTACCACGTGACTTTGGTACATTATCCAGTTGTCTGCTCCCAGCTTTGTGTGTAAACTGCTGTGAGGATAAGATGTGCAGAGGTGTCAGCACCTGGCATGGAGCAGCGGCTCAGTAAAGCACTTCATTTATAAATCAGCTCATTTGATCTACGCGGTCAGCGGTTAGTGTTGTCTGCATCTCCTAGGAGACTTGAGGACTAGGTCAGGCTTTGCATGCCTCTGTTGAACTTGGCCATAGGACCTTTGAGATGAATGGACTCCAGCCCTCCATCCCACGTCCAGGTCATTCTCACCACTCGCAAGGGGCGTCTGTTTTCCTGTCATGTGGGTTCTGAGTGGCTGCCCTTGCTGGCACCACCCTGCCTATTCCACCTGCTTCCCAGGTTGTACTCAGCCCCTGTCTGCATCTGCCCCCGTGCCCCTCATGCAAGGCAGATCTACCCACGGTGTGGCCAGGGACGAGGGAATTGATGTCACAGCGGGAACCACGCAGGGTTGACGTGAGACCTCCCGACCACGGTGCCCTGGACACACTTCATTGGCCTCCCACCTCTGTCCTCCCCTGCAAGCCCCCTCAGTCTGTTCTCCAGTCTAGTCTTTTCTCACACAGCCCGTTGTTTTGCTGCCTCTTTCTAAACTGGAGACTGCAAACCAGTGGTCCACGGGCCAGATATGTTCAGCAAACAGCTGTGCTTTGTTTGGACCATAGCAGTTGAAAAATTTTGAAATAGAGACCAATATTTAACTTTTGGTGCACTGCACATGAAAATCTGGTGTTCTGGTTTCTTTTGTAAGTGTTGACAATCTGGCAAAATTGGGACCCCCTTCATGTGTAAATCAGTTTTCCCCTAACAGGGGGCCCATATTGTCCAGTTGCCCAGAGCCCTGCCATCCCTGCCACCTTCCAGTAGCCAACTGGACAACCCCATTGCCAGCTGAGCCTGTGGTCTTTGGCCCTCAACTTGCACAACCCAAGAGGCCAATCTAAATATTCTCCTGATGGCAGCTGTTAGTGGCTGGCTGGCTGGCTGGCTGGCTGGCTGGCTATCTATCTATCTATCTATCTATCTATCATCTGGCTATCTATCTAATCTATCATCTATGTATCCGTCTGCCTGTCTATGTATCTATGTATCTATCTATCAATCATCTATCTGTCTATTATCTGCCATCTATCATCTATCTTTTTAAACCTACTACATTTGTGTCTGTAGCCCTTAGCACAGTGGCTGGTACATAGTAGGTATTCAGTCAGTATTTCACAAACCAATTAGCAAATGCATTACAGATGACGAAACCAAGGCTCCGAGAGGCTGAATGGCCATCTTGCCGAAGGCTCACAAATGGGCGAGCCAGACCCTGTTCCAACCTAGGTATGGACTCCTTGACTCTCTTACTTCGGGGTCAAGGTTGGGTTAGGGCTTGTTCTGGGCAATATGGCTCCCTCTCTTCATGTGCCCCACTTGCCGGCACGTCCCAGTGCTGCTTTTGCCCAATTAACACTTGAGTGCCTTATTATATTTTCCTGGTGACCACTGTGCAGGCACCTCACTGTCCACAAAGCCCTTCAGGTCGGAGTCCATGGAGAAACCCCACTGTCCTCTGAAGAGCCATGTTCCCTTTGGTGCTTATCAAACCGGGCCCGTTTCCTGACTGAAATGACTTGGTCTTGCTGACCTTGCTTTCCACTGGCTTAGTTCAGAGTTAGCGTTAGCTGGGACATCCACCACCACCACCACCACCGCCATTTATTGGTCACTTACTAGGCCACTTGCTAGAACTGCAAGTACTCAGGTCCCATTCTGTACCCTCAGATCAGAATCTCCGGGGTGCAGCCCTACAGGTGACGCGGACACTCACTCGGGTCTGAGAACTGCTGCTCTGGTCCTTTCCTTGTGTCTTCTTCCCCTGCCCCGAATCTCCTCCCATCTGTTCAGAAGGCACCTGGGCTTCCTGCCATTACCTGAGGGAATCATTAACCAGCCTCTGATCCCTCGATCCCCAAGGCCTCTTACCTGGAGCAGGTGACGCGACATTGCCTTTGGGGAGCAGGTCATGTAGAAGCCAGTGCCTGCAGCCTGGAGCCTCTGCCTGGGTCATTCACCTTCTGGGGGTTCATTTTTGAAACTACTGCTTGCTTTCTCTGTGTACAGCGTCTTAGCATGCAGGCCCTGTGGCTCCCTTGGGAGGGAGGCACGTGGGACGCACTGGGCTGCCAGTGTCAGCTGCACTGGGATGCCCGCCAGGCCCCCGAGGCATTTCATAAGCCTGGACCTTATATTTTAAGTCACGCCATCCTCAACCGACCCTCTCAATTTCGTGATAATCTGTTCGCGCACTTTTGTGTGATGCAGCAATAAGAGAGAGAAACATAATTTTATCTTTAATAAAGGCACAAATTACATGTTTTGGAGAGTGCAAAATTATCGCAGAGATACAGTGTTTGTTTCCTAGGAACCTTGCTAAAGCCTCTTTCTATAGAGTGCGAAAGTTAACCCAAAACCAATTGACGAGTTTGTGTTGGTACTGATTCTTATTATGAGAATATTACATATTTACTTTCATGATAGGTTTTAATTTGTAAAATTGCCCTCACATTAGCAGGTGGAGGAAGCTCTGGGAGTCTGGAGCCCTTATTTTGACTTTTGGCTCTTAAATAAATGAAGCTTTAAAAATGTCGAGAGTAATGTTAAAATAGAATGTAGATTTCACAGTGACTATAATTGTGATTACAATTAGATGACTGTAACGATACAAAAGACACATTATCTTTATAATTTATGATCCTCCTGGCCCAAACTCAACATCTTAAAAATGCAACATTTCAGCACCATCTGGGAGATTTGCCCAACAAAATTATGTATAAACAAAGTTCTTTATTGACTTGCTGAGATCCAAGTGGAATCAATTCCACATTATTGCCGTCTTTGTCGGCACTGTAGTGTGTAGGACAGCTAAAGACCCACACTCCATAAATCATCCAAGTGTAATTTCCCAAGGGGCTAAGTTTGGTGTGGCAACAAAGCTTTGTTGGTATTTTCTGCTTAGATTTTTTTTGATCATATTCAGAAAGCGAGTCTATCTATTTTCTCGGAGATCCCCAGTGAGATTTTCCGAGTTCTCTGAACTGGACGTGGAGGTTTCAGGTCCCTGGAGCACATGGCGGTGTGTGGAGAGTGGGAGGTGCATCCGGGGATGGCAGGGAAAGCGATGGCCTTTCGAGTCCACTCTTTTCACGTCTGGTGCACCCTAAACATCAAAATTCTGAGAAGTCTATATTTTATAACATTAGTGAAACATTAGAGCTATTTGTGACTGAAGGAAAAAAAAAATCTTTGATTTCAGAAACGTGGTCTCTCAGACCCCTCAAACTCTGGGGGCCTAGAATATGTATCATGTTATTCTGTGGGTGGTTATCTCAGAACTCAGGAGGGAAGAGGCTCTGAAGTGGACAGCGCACCTATAAAACATAAAGACAGACCTCATCTCCAGGAAGGGAGGGTACCGCGGAGGAAGACGTGCTGACAGCCAGACAGACCGTCCCTGTGTCTGGGCCGCAGAACAAATCCAGCCAGTGCTTTCCTGTCCTGCACTTTCACGGAAGTCAGGCCCGTGGGTGGTTTGTCCCCAGGCAGAGGTCAGGAGCCGGTTGACCTTAATGGCCCTTCCACCTGCTCTGGTGTTGCTCTCCTCTGGGTCAGGAGTGGTCTTCTTGGGTGGTCGTCTTCCTCTTTTCTTGAATACGCATATGTCCATTCCACCATCATTCCCGAGCATCCCTTATGGGTCCACCTGGGCTCTCCTCTGGGCTGTTTTTGTCAACATCAGTCGGGCAGAGCAACTGGGCAACAATGGTCAGTGTGGCGGGTTCACGGTGGGAGAACCGTCAGGGGCGGGGATTCCCTATGACGGACTCAGAGGCTGGAAGGATGAGAAGCCAGCCAGGCGAAGGGAGAGGAGGGGAGTGGACCAGGCTTATGCCAGGCCGGGGGTGAGGGTCCAGAAGGGAACCTCAGAGGACTGAGCGGGTCTGAGGGTGGTAAGAAGGGCTCCAAGGAGCAGAGCCTGGGGAGGTCCGTGGGGAAAGATTGGGTAGGGCCGTCGGTGTCCTCATGGGATCCGCCTGGATCCTGAGGGCCCCAGAGAACCACTGGTGTGTTTATGTCAAGTGGGGCGCTAAGGAAGTCGGATCTGCAGTGCAGAATGTACACTCTAGCGGCTGTGTGAGTATGGGACGGGGGGCAGTTGGGAAGTAGCCACCCCTCCATCCCCCATAAGCGAGGAGGAGGGCTTGAACAGCGTGGGGGCAGGTCAGACAGAAGATTCCAGACGGGCGGGTGCACGTCTGCAATATTTGGCGAAATACTCAGCTGTAGACTTGTTTTTTCCAGGGATGTGGAGTCCATGCTGGGATCTCCATCTTCCCAGTTACAAGTAACTCCTCACCTTCGTCCTTGAATGTGTTCGCTTCTCCCGCCGTGGCTTTTGACCTTGCAGACTGGGCTGCCCCATCCTTAGGGAGAAGGGGCACTTTCACATGCTCAGGGTTAGGTTCCCAGCGTCAGCACTTCCCGCCCCTTCCCCAGGGTGGACACCAGCACCCCTCGTTCCCAGCTGGGGGAAGAGGAAAGGCCTGGCTTCTCCGGGGTGCTGGCCGAGACAGAAGTTTTGTGACCATGAGAATCCAGACGTGTTCATTGGCTCATAGTAAGCACTCAGCAGTCTTTTGCTCTTGTTTTTAATATTGCTTTTATTAATAATAATGCAACAGATGCCCAATACATATTTGCTAAATACTTCGTGTTAAACAATTGTGCTAATTGATATAAATCATGGCTTAATAATTTACGTTGGCACAGGAAGTACTTTAGTTAGGAGTTTTTCTCTCCATGAATTACTATGTTCTAGGAAAGCTGTGTTATCTCTTTCTGGCTTGTCACAGGAGACAGTGACAGGAGGTCATGGATCTTAGATTCTCTGCCCTTTGAGTAGGTGAAGATGACACCTGAAGACTATCCCCCCGCCCTTTTATGCCACGTGGCCATGTTCTGATACTCAGAAATTCTCAAGTCCGAGAAAGGCTTTGCAAGGAGCAGGAAATCTAGCTGCTAGGAACCCCCTCACTGAGTGACAATCCAATAATAGTTGTCGACTTTCATCAGGTGTCACTGTGAGAAACCTTCGAAGCTGCTCTCTGTTTCTTCCCAAATGGCCCAAATGCATCATTCATTAGGAAATTGCTGGTGTCCTGTGTGCTTCAACGTGACAAATTCCCCTGAGCTTAGACGTTAGAGTTTCTTTCGCAAAGAACTATTAAGCCTCCTCTTGCTAAACATTGCAAACTGTATAAAGTATGGTTCTCCCTTGTGACCAGATACCCAGGAAGCTCAGAGCTATTTTTGGTGAACAACTTCAGTAGGGCAGTGCTGGTTGTTTTCATCAACACTGTTGCATCATTGCGGCAATGCTATGGTTATTTCCATTTTACAGATGGCAAACAAAGGCTTGGATGACTTTACTGACTCATCTAAGATCCCACCACTGGTAAGTAATAACATTGACCAAGGATCCTGGAATCACACTCTCCTCCTTTCTCTGCTGGCTTCTGTGTGCTGGGAGCTCCAGAGACACGTCCTTAATGACTACTGAAAAATCAAGTTCAGTCTGTTCTGAGCAATAATAGGAGCTGTGCCTGGAAACGTTACTTACAATGTACACTGAATTCCTTACACGTAATAAATATTTATGTAAACACAGCCTCTACTAAAGATTTAGAAGTTCTTTGCAAAGACTGTTTCTAAAAGTTAATAAGTCATTATAATTCTTCTTGCATTAAAAATGTGTATTATGAGAACACATGGTGGACGAGTTCTATTGTGAGCCTCAGACAACTCACTGGCTAGCAAGAGATGTCCCAGCTCAGGGCCAGGCAGCTGTGGGGAGCACTGTCAGTGGGAGGGAGAAGGAAGCAGGGGCTCACTGAGCCTCGGGCCACCCCGTTCATCTCATCTCCTTAAGCCCTCATTTTACGGATGGGGAATCTGAGCAGCTCACCCAAGATCACATAGTGAACTGAAAGCAGAACCAGGATCCAGACTCTGGTGGGAAAGCCTAGGCACGGTTCAGGACACCGTGAGCTTCCACATACCCTCTGGTTCCATTACGAGAGGGGCCTGGTATGCCAGGTGTGGAAAAACAGATGTGGGCACAGGGAGAGAGAAGGGGCGGTGGGGGGCTGGGGCCAGAGTGCAAAAATCTCTCTCCAAAGGGTAGCTTGTGAGGATTATTTTAAAGGAGGATTAACTTTCAACAGACTTGGCAGGGTGGCATCCTTGCAGAAAGAACAGCAGAAGCAAACACATAGAGGTGGGAAAGCATGGGGGCTGCTGGGTAGTGACAGGTAATAATAGGCAAGTCTGTGCTCTGGAGTGGGGGTCAGGACCCCATGTTGGAATCAGACCAGCTTGAGTCAGAATCCCGGCTCTGACATTAGTTAGCACTGTCAGAACCTTGTCAGAAAAGCACTTAGCATGTGCCTACCTAGCACATAGTAAGTGCTCAGTGAACAGTAGCTTGTCAAGCAATGGAAGCATTTCAGGGTTTGGGGGACCAGAAGGACATGGTCTGTGCCATTGGCTTTCTAAGTTTTAGGAACCTGTGGGTTCTGACATTTGAGGACTCCTTTTTTGTTGTTGTTGTTGTTATTATTATTTTTTTTCTTACAAGGCTTCATTCTTGTCCACTGTCAGTGAGAACTGGCTGTTTTAACTCGGTGGAAAAATGATAAATGAGGTTTAACTTTTTTATGGTTGTTGCCTATCTCCAAACTGGTGCATTTCTCAACCTTTCAAATAAAGTGGGCAGAAATATTTTTTCAGTTTTTTTTGTTTTTGTTTTTTATTGCTTTGTATGTTAATTGATCTAGCAAGAGGGTCACCAATTAGGATCATGACAGTTGTGGACTTGAACCAAACACCTGTATTCCCTCTTAGCTTCCTTTCAGGAACCACAGTTCCACCGGTGTTTCGAGTGTGCTCACGCCTCCAGAGTGCCCTGTGTCTCTCTCCACTCACAGTGATTATAACCGGGAATACAACTGTTTCCTTCCTCCCAAGTGTTTATTTAATTTTATAAAATTAAGGGAAAAGGAAAGGGCCATAATTCATTCTAAAATTGTGTGTGTGTGTGTGTGTGTGTGTGTGTGTGTTGGGGCTTTGTGCCTCTGTGCATTTATTTAGGGGCAGGACCTGCCTAGGGTAGGTCCTGGATCATGACCATAGTCATATGATTTATTGTGTTTCCTGTGTGCTTGGCATTGGGCAGAGGGCTCCATGTACTACAGAAAGTGTAACAAAGATCCGAGCGCGGGGTTAGGCAGCCGTGGATTCTAGTCCCGCTTCTCCCCCCACTAACCCTGGTGTGCAGAGATAAACCTAAAATGACAGCTTTTACTGATTCCTCTGTGCCAGCCGTGAGCTAAACCATCTCATTCATTCTTTATTTGTCAAACACCTCAGTCTACTATGTGACGTTATTATTCCCATGTTATGGTAACTCTGATCCCAAACTCTGTTTCCCTGGGGGAATGACAGCTGCTGAAATCTCTGCTCATCTCCATCAGCTTCCCTGTTGGCTCGTGATGCTCCCACCCCCGCTTGCTCAGAGTCTCACTGGCTGCTGGCAGTTCAGGGCCAGCCAATGATTTGGAGGAGAGACTATTTATTCACAGACACGGGGACTCCCTTTTCTGTGCCTTCCAGCTTGATTGGATTTCCTCCTTAATCCCTAGTCACCCTGGCAGCCCCACATTTCTCCGATCCTGCCCACCAGTAGGACTGTGACTTTCCTTGAGATGTAGCTGACCCTCACATGCAGAGTGGAGTATTCTCGAAGGAAAAGCAATTAAACAGGAATCACACCCAGTGTGATTTCTTTCTCTCCAGGGTTGACCTACCTCCAGTTTCTCCCTGATTTCGGTTGCTCTCCAGTGACTTCAAACGTTTATTTTTTTAAAAAATATTTTGTCCAGAGTTTATAATTACTATAACCACCATGAGGCTTAGTCTGACACCAGCTGCTCTGTGTTACTGGAAGGCAGAATTCTAATAAGTTTATAGCTTAATTTTTTGCATTTTGTTTTGTGCCTGCTATGTTTCTGAACACTAATTTTGGTTGTTTCCAATATGATTTGAATTTTTTGATATTTTACTGTTTCTCAGATCTTCCAACTTGCTTATCTTCTTCTAATTTTATAACATGTTTTGCATCTTTTTATCTCTTCTTTGATCTCTTGTATCAGAGAATCAATTTGTCTGTTGTCTTGGTCTGTGAGCTGCTATAATAAAAATACCTTAAAGTGGGAGGTTTATAAACCACGAACATTTATTTCTCACAGTTCTGGAGGCTGGGAGTTCAAGGTCATGGTACAGCAGACTCGGTGTCTAGTTCATAGATGGCGCCTTCTGCCTGTGTCCTCGTATTGGAAGGGGGACGAGGGCTCCCTGGGGCCTCTTTTATGAGGGCACTAATCCCGTTCAGGAGGGCTTCACCCTCATGACCTAGTCACCTCCCTAAGGCCCCGCCTCCCACACCATCACCTTGGGGAGGAGATTTCAACGTGTGAATTTTGGGGGGACACAAACATTCAGTCCACAGCACTTGCGATATCTTTGAGATGAAAGGAAGTACTGTCTCACTTTTCAGAAACCAAAACTGAGTGGGGCTTTTATAACGTCCGTGGTCACAGCCTCTCTGTTTTATGATCTGGTCATGGCTGCCTCCCGTCCTCCTTTTCTCTGGCCATCTCCCGCAGTTCAGATGCTTTGTCCGTCACAATGACAGTGGTGTCTCGTCATGGTTTCTCCGTTCCTTTGACCTCTTCTGACCATTGATCCACTGGCTTCTCGCATGGCCTTCCCTCTTCACGATCTCGTCAAAGGCCGGTGACCGGAGTGTCCTTTCAGGGCTGTGACACTAACATGAGTGGACATTTGTGAGTAGCTCAAACCTGAATATGCACCTAATCTCTCGCAGTCTTCCTGGCAGGCCGTTTTTCACAGCACTTTGCAGGTATGCACCCTTTTGTACTTGGCAGCTGTGGCTCGCTCTCTGTCCCTTTGAGGATGTTTTCACTCCATTTTCATGTTGTTTGGGTGGCACTGAAAGGGGTGAGAGAGGTAGGTTTACTCACCTGTCTTTAATCAGAACGGTCCCCTGGTCCCAGTTGTCAGGATCGTAAATTGCTAAGTGAGGGCTCAGACGGGGTCTGGTATGCCTATGTGTCTGTTGCACGTCATCACCAAAGTGACCACTGCCCGTACTCAGTGTGGTCCGCTAGGTTCTAAAATTGAAGATGGTCATGTGGTTCTATTTTCTTTTAAATATTTATATCTTTTATTGAGGCACGAAGGGAGCACAACACAGTGTTTCTACCCAGAATGTGAAGATTCTGACAGTTTTTAAGGTTTGTGTCCATTTTTTGACCTATTCGATTTGGTGGAAGAAAGTTAACTTCACAGGACAATATGTGCTAACTGCCAGGTGAGTGTCAGGGAATGTCATGGGCAGTGACTTCGCACATTGAAGAAGGATGAGTATGTGGACTGCTGTCCCCCTCAAGGGGACATGGGACTGAATTAAAAATGGAGGAGGAGGGGGACGTTTTCAGCAATGGTATGACAGGCCTGTGGATGCCATTGTGTGTCCAGAAGATGGGAGGATCTAAGGAGACATAGGGAACAAATAAGGGAGAAGGCAGGTGCCATCGTTCACTGGACACTCTGTCGTTGTGCTTCCACCATCAGAGGTAGTGGTGCCTGTGCGTGTGTGTGTGTGTGTGTGTGTGTGTGTGTGTGTGTAAAGCTTAACAGCCGGCCATGAAAGACCGTATATGCTGACCTGAATTTAATTTCAGCTTTTGCTATGCCAAGTTTCAAACATGTAGCCACGAATCACCCATGTACCCAACACCCGGCTTCAACAATTATGGACATTCAGTCACCATTGTTTTCATTAGTATTTCCACTCACTCTCCTCCACACTTAGTTATTTTTGCAGGTTATTTATTTTTTTTTGAGATAATCTTTACAAACTTCGCAGCACACAAATCTGAAGTGTGTAATGCCGATAGAGCGGCGTACCAGTAATACCTATATCCTTGGCATGATGTACAATGTTTCCACCTCTCCAGAAAGTTCCCTCAGGTCCCTTCCCCGTCAGTCCCTCCCGCAGCCTGCAGACAACTGCTGGCCTGAGTTATTTTTCACCTTAAATTATTTTCGCCTGTTTTAGAACTTAAAAAGGGATTCATGTATGTACTCTTTTGTATCTAGCTTCTTTCTCTCAACGTAATGTAGGTGAGGTTCACCCACATTGTTACATGTCAGTAGTCTGTTCCTTTTATCATCAGGTGGTATTCCACCAGAATAATACATATAATAACTGTATAACCTATATAACTATATGATATGTAATTATAGTGGCATAATATGATTATTATATAATATATGATGTAATTAATATAATATATAAATATATAACAATATAATCATGTATTGATTACATTATACCTATGTCATAAATATGTATTATATATTTATAATTATATGTAAATTATATTAAATACTATGTTTTGTATATCAGTATATGAGGTATACTTATTTTTGATTTGCTAATATTTTGTTAAGAATTTTTGCTTTTATGTTTGTGAAGGATATTGTGCTAGAAAGTTCTCTTCTTACAATGTTATCGTTAGATTTTGGAATTAAAGATATGCTTATCTTCTTATATAAGTTCGCAAGAGTTCCTTATTTCTGTGTTTTCTGAAAGAGTTTATGTAAACTTGGTATTATTTCATCCTTAATGTTTGGTAGAATTCACCGGTGAAAACATCGGGGCCAGTGATCTCCTTTTGATGAATTTTTTAAATAACAAATTTAATTTTCTTTACTAGACAAAGAGCTAATCACATGTTACATTTCATGTAATTTCAGTTTTAATAAGTTGTGTTTTTCAAGGAATTTGGTCATTTCTGTTAAATTGTTAAATTTATTGACACAATTTGTTCATATTTTTTTGTTGTACTTTGATGTCTGTGGAAGTCATAGTGACATCACCTCTTTTGTTTCTGTTACTGGTGGTTGGTTTTTCTTTCTTTTTTCCTTCATCAATCTTACTAGGGGTTGATCAACCAGAGTTATCTTTTCATAGAACCAATTTTTGCTTTTCTTAATTTTCTCCAATTGTTTTATTTCTTTTATTATTCGTTTTCCTTTTTTGTTATATCTTTTCTCTACTTCCTTTGAGTTTACTCATCTCTTTTTCTAGATTTCTCAGTGAAAACCTAAATCATTGATTTAGGCCTTCTGGTTTATTATCAGATTGATAGTTCATTAAGAAGTTTATTGTTTTAATTTTCAGTACTTGGAACTTTTCTACATATCTTATTGATTTTTAATTTACTTCAATTTTGGCAAGAGCACATACTCTCTAGGATTTCTATTTTTTTGGACATTTAGTGAGACTTTTTATAGCCCACCATATGGTCTAGCTTCATAAGCATTCCATATGCATTTAAAAAGAATGCATGTTCCGTAACTATTAGCTGCATTGTTCTGCAAATATCTATTAAATCAGGGGTTTTATTGTGCCATTCAGATCTTCTGTATCATTGCTAATATTTTTCTAATTGTTCTGTCATTTACTTAGAGAAGGGTTTTTAAGTCTCTAATTCTAATTGTGGCTGTGTCTATTTCTCCTTTATTTCTGTCAGTTTTGCTTCATGTATTTTGAAACTCTATTATTAGGGACACAGTTATAAATATGTCATGCCTCCCTGATATGTTGACTTTTTTATCATTAATAAAATGCTCTGCTTTATCTGTGGTAATGGTTCTTGTCTTGAAACCTATTTTGTTGGATATTAATGTAGCTATTCTAGTTTTGTTAGGATTAGTGTTTGCATGGTATATCCTTCTTCATGTGTTTACTTTCAACCTTGTGTCTTTTAAAAACTATTGAGTGTATTCATTGTAGGCAGCATATACTTGGGTCTTAGTTTTTTATCTAGTCTGAAAAATCTCTGTTTTTTGATTAGAGTTTTTAGTCCATTTACATTTAATATAAATAATGATACCATTGGATTTAGGTATGCGATTTTGCTATTTGTTTTCAATTTGTCTCATTTGCTTTTTTTTCTGTTTCTTCTTTCTTGCCTTCTTCTGAGTTAATACAGTATGTCTTTTGTTTCCACTTTCAACTTTTTTGCTATCTCTGTTTTATTTTTTTAGTTGTTCCTGTAAGGATTACATTATGTGTCTAATTTAACTTATCACAATCAACTTAGACCTAATATTTTACTACTTTATGTATAATACAGAAACATTGCAACAGTATTTTAGTTCCACCAGTCTATTCCAATATTATTCTGGAAGCTGGAACGCACCCTTCTTTTTTCTTTAATTAAAAATTACCATATGGTAAAATTTACTATTTTTCTTTTGATATATAGTTCTGTGAGTTTTGACACATAGATATCTTCATGCACCCGTTACCATAATCAGGACACAGAACAGTTGCATTATCCCCTCAAAGGCCATCATGCTATCCTTCCATAATGACACCTTGTCCTCCCCTGTCATTCCTGGCAACCACTGATCTGTGTTCCATAATTATAGTTTTGTCTTTTTGAGAGTGTCAAATAAATGGACTTGTACAATATGTAAACTTTTGACGCTAGCTTCTGTCACTTGCCATGTCTCTGAGATTCATCTCAGTTGTTCCATGTATCCTTTTTTCTTCTTTCCACTGCTGAATGATAGTTCATTGCATGGCTGTTCCACATCCATATTTATCAGTTCACCTACTGAACAATATTTGCATGGTTTCCAGGTTTTAGCTGTCCCAAATAAAGCTACTATGGATATTTGTGTACAGGTTTTTGTGTGAACATAAATTTTCTTTCTTTTTTTTTTTATCAAATATCAAGGAATGGGATTGTTGGGTCACATGACATAATATGATAAGTGAATGTTTAACATTATAAGAAACTGCCAAACTGTTTTCCAGAGTGACTTCACTATTCTGTATTCCTAACATCAATGGATAAGAGTTGCAGTTGTTTCACATCCTTACCAGCATTTGATATTGTCAGTATTTTTTTTTAATTTTAGTCATTCTGCATTAGCACGTTTATAGTGGTATTTCATCATGCTTTTATTATAATTTGCATTTCCCTAGTGGCTAATGGTGTTAAACATCTTTTATGTGCTTATTTACCATACTTAGATAGTCTCTGGTGAAGTGTCTATTCAAGTTTTTCCCCATTAAAAAAAATTATGTTGTTTGCTTTCTTGTTGTACAGTTTTGAGAGTTCTTTATGTATTCTGGATACAAGTCCTTGGTTCTATATGTGATTTATAAATAGTTTCTTCCAGTCTCTTTATTCTCTTGATAGTATTTTTGGATGAGCACAACTCTTACATTTTAATGAAATCTAACTTATCAATTATTTTTCATTTTTGTTTGTGGGTGCATACCAAATTATTGTTGCTGAGGGTGGTAAGAGCCAGAGCTCCCATTCCACCATCTGCTGATATCTCTCAATTATTATTCAGTAGCTCCTGATTTTGGTTATTTCTGTGTGCTCTTCATTTAACCCTAGGTTTTGATGGTTTTCCTCTAAAAAGTTTTATAGTTGTATTTTATATTTAGAGCTCTGATCCATTTGATTTAATCTTTATATAGATCCAGAGTTGGGTTTGTGTTTTGGATATGGACAATAATTATTTTAATATCATTTGTAGGAACATTTTTTTTAAGTAAATCTCTCTCTCTCTCTCACTCTTTCACTCACTATAGCTCAGTAAAAATATATGGAGTATACAGTTAAAAAATACATTTTTCTTTCACTGTAGTACATTAGTTGTCTGGTTACTTCTACAGAGACAATAATGATCAATTTCTAATGGATTCTTCCTGTGAAATTGTGTGCATATATAAGTATAAAGATATATACCTCCTTTAAAACAACCCCACCATTTGAAGCATACTATACCCACTGTTTATGGCCTTGCTGTTTTTCACTTAATAATATGTTGTCTTGGAGAACATTTGCCATTAGCACAGGGAATGCCTCATACTTTCAAATAGCTTTATAATATTCCCTTATATGAATGCCATGATTTATTGAACCAGTTCACACTGATACATCCTTAGGATGTTTTAATTCATTTCCTGTTCAGTTGTATCCTTCTAATTATCTCAGTCACAGACGTTTTATGTCCCTATGAGAGGCCAAAGCAAAAGGTGACATCGCTGCTATTTAGAAAGAATGGCAGGACACAGCAGGATTGCTTTCTCTTTAAGGAAGAATAAAGAAACTTTCTGCAAGTGCAAAGAATTATCCTCAAATAAAATTCAGACAGAAATACTTCAAGAACATCCCTCACAATGAGACTTTCCTCCCTAATAGTCACTTACAAGGCAGCTTAACAAAGGAATGAAATGGTCTCATTTCTTTGCACAGATGGCCCTGCTGGAGAAGCTGTTTCTAACGAGTGCTTCTGTTTCTGTCTTCTGAATGAAAGCGCGGCTCACATGTCAAGCAGACCTCTAAACTCGGACACAGGCACGTTCTCAGAGTCACAAATTTACCTGTCCTGGATGGTGGCAGTCTGCCAGCCCTCGCTGAAGGGCTGAGACCCGTGGTGCTCGTGGCAGGGCTGCATATTTAGATTATTTCCCCACACGTAGGAAATAAAATCATGAGGAGAAAATATGCTAAAACTTGGGCACCTTGTCATATTACCACAGGCCACAGGAACCCATGCCTAATATTTCAAGTTAAAGGAAAGAAACTGATGTTGAGGGTGGAGAGCAAAATCCTTCCTCACCATTTGTGAAATGTGGTTTTAGGTCAGGAAAGGTTAATTATGCCTCGGAACTATTATTACTCCCAGAACTTCACTCTGAAGAGACTCCCCCACCCCCACCCCAAATTTAAAGTACTTGGCTCAGTGTATTTTAAATCTTCAGAGTTAAGTACTTTGTAAAGGTGAATGAATATTGTTTTGTATTGGGCTATGCCATAATTTTAAGTTTAGGTAACACAATTTAAGTGACAGAAGCTTCTGGAAAGAAGATTCCTTGCTTTGATTAAGCTGGCTGGGTCATGAGGTCTCTAGCATGCTCACAGCAGTCGGCTGTGGTAGAATGCAAAACCATTGTGTTTATGGCCTGAGAACTCTTTCAGCTAAATGGAAATGATGATATTAGCACAGTGACACAATTATACTCTTTGGTTCTGAGAGCAAATACGGAATTGGTCTCTAATGTGTTTTAATTGCTCAGGCAACTTTATGGAATTTTTAAGAGTGTAGTACTTATACACGTTTCTTCTTGCACAGATAAGCATTTCTGCCACTTCCCTGGTTATTCTACTGCCCTGTGAGGTGCAGCTTCATTAGTTTATTCTGAATTCGTTGCTCCTTGGATAATCTGAAAATTTCTATTCTGAAGCAGAGTTAGAAGCAGTGACAAAGGTTCTAGGTGCCAAAGGAACTAATAGCAGTTGCCATTTATTCTGCACTTGCTATGTGTCATGCTTCATTCTAGGCACAAAAATAAGAAATTAATAATTATATTTGCTAACATCTATTGAGCACCTGCTATGTGCCAAACAGTGTTATAAGTGCTTTACATAACGTCACGTATTTAATCCTCACGAAAACCTATGAGGTATGGTTTATATTTATTCTCATTTTATAGACAGGGCGGGAGACAGAGAAGTTAAGTAAATGTCTAAATAAGTCAGCTAGTTAGTGATGATGGAGAAGGACGTGAACGCAGGCAATGTGCTCTAGAGCTTCCGGTCCTAGCCACTCATTCCCGACTTCTTAGATGACAGGTGTAAGTTTGCATGCAAAGTGTTCCCTGGGCCCCATCCCTGGGCGAGCTCCTGGCCTGGCACGTCGTGGTGTACGCTACCTTGCCAGCCCACATGGAGCTTGCATACAGTCATCCAACAAGTAATTGTTGAGCTGTCTGCCCACCTGGGAAATTAAATACACACTCAGCTGCTGAAAAAAGCTAAGCATTAAACAGTACTGCAAACTCCATATTATGGGAGTTAAAAGGAGATAAAATGGTTTCCAATGGCTTCAGGGTGCAAGGGAGGCCACGTGGGTGGACGGGAGTGAAGAAGAGCCTTGTAGGACGTATCAAAACAGGGTGTTCTGAGGAGGAGAGGGAAGGATTTCTTCAGAAAGGGAGCGATAATCGTAAGCCAGCCACTTGAGCACTCTAGGTCTTGGTTTCTTTTTATGAAAATCACAGGCAAAATGAGAAAGTTAAATTTGATGACCTCGAAGGTCGCTTTCATTTTTGAAATTCTGTGATTCTCTCCACCTAAGCCTTATGGGCACTGATTAATGAACCTGACAGTACACTCAAGAATTCAACAAGAAATTTATTTAATTGTAGCTTAGCTATATTCACCCCAGAAAGTCATCTGTCAGCTCTTATTTGCTCCAAGACGGCTTGCAAAATTTTTCTTTCCATGGATTCTTTCCCGGAGTCTCGAATTTATTTACTTTCCCTCACATCCTCAAAACAGTCTCCAAATTATCCAGTCCTTTGTCTGGAAAGATCATTTAATTTCCTCAAATGTCCATTAAATGTTCCACATATTAGACCCTCAGTATTATACATTAATTAATGGATGTTTAAAAATATTTAGTCCTCTTAATCAATTAACAACAAACCTTTGTTGAGTATCTATTAGGTACCAAGAACTGTGCTAAAACCAGGGAATGTAGCAGTGAGCAAATTAATCTCAGTTGGTGTCTTGGAGTTCATACTCTAGTGTATTACACCGTTTCTATAGAATCAGAACTCAGGTGCTCTTCTGCTCCACTACTTATGAGCTGTGTGACCCTGGGCAAGTTACTTAACCTCTCTGTATGTCAGTTTCTCTGTAAGTCGTGCATAATAATAGTACTGGATGATTATAGTCATTAGGATTATATAGTCAATTATAGTTATAGGATTATTAAGAGGCTTAAATAACTTATTTGTAAAGTTTTTGTAAAGGGTTTGGGGCAGTACCCAATCCAGTGGGTTCTAAGAAGGAATTAAGTAAATAAATTATTTAAATCAATTGACAGTTACATGTTTCCCCTGCCTATTGACACACCATGGGTAAACTGTCCTTCCAAATGTCTTTGTAGTTTTATCTTTATCTCAATGTATAATTTCTGCAGTGGTAGAACTGCTTGTTGAATCAGTGCCTGTATTGCTTATCTAGAAAGAGACTAAAATCATAAGAGACATAAACAGGAAGCTCTGCCACATTTGACATTTCACTCTTTATCCCAAACTTCCAGTTCCTGGCCAAGAACCATCATTTCTTAGATGCTTTACTTCCATCCCCAGCACTGATTTTCTTTCTGGTATTATCTTTTTAAAAATCAGTTCCTGAGAGCAGCTGCCTGAGCGAAGGCCTGTAGGGATGGAAGCCTTGAGGGTCTAAGAATCCTAGGCTTCAGATGCAGACGCTGTGTGTGCACACATGAGGTGGGATTCGCCTGATGGTCCAGGCACAGGACATAGACCGTGCAAGGGCCTGGAGGCAACAGGCAGCACACGCATGTAAGGGACTGCGATGGGAGGAGAGGGGCACATGCGACCCGGGCGGGAGGCGTGCAGTGGAGAGACAGGCCGCAGCCAGATCTCGAAGGGTCTCCAAAGATTTGGCTTGACCATGAAGGCAGCGGAGAACCACTGAGGAATGTTCCAGGGTTGTGTAGTGTAGAATTTAACCACGTCCCCCAAAGAGGTCTGGCCTTTGCTCTTGGCTTCTGGGTATTCTCTAAGCTGTTGGAATGTCCAGCCTTTTGGGGGGTGCAGGGTGGGGTCCTGTTTTCCACGGGGTCCTGGGCAAAGCTGGTGACTAGTCAGTGATGTTGGGTGGGGACCCTGGTCAGGTGGCATCAGCCGGCCTCCAGAGCAGTTGGAGATAGACCGGCCGCACGGGCCGTCAACCATGCCTGTGTGATGCAGCGCCGGTCGGCACCTGGCCACGGCGCCTCAGGTGAGCGTCCCTAGTGGGCGGTAGCGTGCGTATTGTCACACACCGATGCTGGGGAGGTCATGCTGTGCCCGGCCCCCAGGGAGAGGACAGTGGCAGCAAGGCATTTGGTCCTATCCCTCGACTCTGCCCCTGAGCCTCTTCCCTCAGCTGACTTCAGTTTGTGTCCTTTCCTTGTGAGAAGCCATAACCATGAGTAGAACATGAGCTTCGTCGAGTTGAGTCCTTCTAGAGCGCTATCAAACCTGACGGTGGGTTCGGGGATCCTCCCACATTTGCAATTCGTGTCAGCCGTGAGTGTGATCCCGTGGCCGGTGCTCCCCCTAACTGAGCCGTTGGCTAACCTTTGCAGGGGGTCCAACTTTTCAGTGGATCACATTGATTATGAATATGTAATGCTATTCATTATTAAAATTATAGAACATTAAAAGTATATAAAAGTGAATATCACTCATGATAACAGTTTTGTCTCTCATACGCACGTTGTAGCCCAGACACCTCGCTTATTTGCTGAGGTTTTCCTGGCAAGTGCAATCCCAGGGCAGCAAGAGTGAGGCAGAGACGGTGATAAAGCAGGTGTGACATGCGGCATTACCGAGCTATTAGGAGCTTCACAGAAAACCACGGAGGACGGCCCTCTGACAGGCTGCGAGGGACCTCCACACCTTGGAGCTCCCCGTTAGCAGTTGGAAAGGTCAGCTTCTTCTCTGAGGGTTCCTTCTCGTCACTTGCCTCTCGCTGGTCAAATTTTGCCCCATGACCGTCAACCCCCTGGCATCTCTGTGCTCTGTTGTCAGCCTCTCTGGCCAGACACTAGAGAGAGCAGATCCCACCCATCCTGCATCTCTGTGTCACCCGCGCCTGGAAGTGCTGGGAGATGCTCTATGGCCTACACAGGGTTTGGGGTTTGGACCCGGCGCCTGGAGCCATGGGTCCTGAGCCCAAGCCTGGCCCTGGCCTGGGGAGACAATTTTGTCTCAGGTCCTGGTGGCAGCAGGCAGGCCCTCAGGCAGGGGAGTGTGCATTAAGCTGACCAAGCATATTGGGTCCACTGCAACATACTGTATACTTTTCTCGCTCCAATATATGTCATTTTTAGGTTATTAAACGAACATCTGATTATAGCACATGTATCATTTTTAAGATGGCTGTGTATTTTCTCACTGGCTATAAATTATATATTACTGCTACATCGCTAGACATGTAAATTGTTGCCAATTTTTCAGTGTTCAGTCTGTGTGCCGATCCGTATCATTATACATATATTTTTGGACCATGTTTCCTAGGGCTGTTTTTCTAGAAGTAAAAAGCTAGGTCAGAGAGGAACATTGGGCTTTCAAAGTGAAATCAGTGTCTCACAGAGAAGTCACTGGTCAAGGAGGCAGGAGACCTGACTGCAGTCACAAAATAAAGTGTCCCCAGGATCCCAGCAGGGCTGACAGCCGATGGAACCTGGTGGGGGTGAGTCGCCGCCGGTGCTGGGGCCTGGGGAAAACAGACAATGCACATTTGAATGGTCAGCACAGCGGGATTGAAGATATTCAGATGTGTAAGAAAACAAAAAAAACCCAAACAAGATTCATGTGCTGGCCTTAGTGGCAAAGCTGCGACCCCTGGTTATTGTAACCTAAACTTGACACGCCCCCTGTGCCCCAACTTCTCTGAGCTTCTGCTGTAGGATGAGGGTCACCTTTGATGTTTTCCAGAGTTTTTCCTCCCCACAGATCTCACTTTGGGAAAGGCAGCCTATGCAGTGCATTTGTTAAACAGCCATTGCGAGTCAGTGCTAGAGTCCGTGTTCTGATGCCAACTGAAAGCAATTTGAAAATAAATATTTGAATGAGATTCTGCAGCCTTCACTCAGAGAAGTGCCTAGGAAACGGAGACAATAGATGACCCATTATTACCTTTCGGGCTCCTGCCATGTGGGACCACTGGGTGGGAGGCACAGGGATGCCAGCGGCCATCGGCAGCGTGCGCTGAATGGCCCTGGGAACTCTGGCTTCCAGGACCTGCCCTGGCTGGTTCCCTGTCTTGAACAGTGACGGGCCTCTCCCAGGTGCTTCTGCTCCTGTTGTCTTCTCAGTTGGTGGGAGCCAGCTGCTGACGTTTATCTCGGTGCTAGAGCATGCTGCTGTTTGCCCGCCTTGGCTTTTGGAGACTGAGTGCCTTCTGAGCTCCCCTCCTTCACCCCCTTTACTCCTCCTGGGAGGAAAGCCCCTTCAACAGTATTCTGTAGAGGAGCAACCTTGGCTCTGAGAGGCGAAGGAACTTGTTGGAGGACCTGTGGCTATTTCAGAAATGCAACAATTTGGAGCCAGGATGCCCTACACCAGCCGCAGGTCATCCACTGGGCTAAGTCTGGCCAGAGGCCAGGAAGGCTCTGTGGTGGTGAGCAGAGCACATCGGTCCCATCCCAGGCAATCGAGGAGAAAAGTGGAGATGAGAGGGCGTGTGGGGGACTGGAGCTGGCGGTGTCAGATAAAACATGAATCTGGGCTTAGGTACTGAGAAACTTTGCTTGGAAGGATTATGGCAGTCGGGGAGGGGACTGGTATTGCAGAGAGGAGATCCCTGGATCCTGACATCTGCAAGCTGCAAGGTCAGGCAGCAAAGGGATTTTCTTCCACGAGGTGTGATAAAAAAATACGGTGAATGCTGCTGCCGAGTGCCATCCAGCAGAAAGGCAGGGATCTTCAATATGGGAAAAAACGGTGCGTTGAACCTTTGTAACAGTGTGTGTGTGACATGTTTCAACTTGTTCAGTGCAGTCAGTCGAGTATGAGCTATGGTTGAGAGAAGGTGTGCTTTAAAACGTGCTGTAAATCATCCTCCATCAAGACAACGCTCCATGTCACACATCGCTTCAGGTATACAGCAATTTCTGTCCAATAAAAACATTACGGTGTGTCCTCATCCACCTTATTCCCCGGATCTGGCACTGTGAGAGTTCTGGCTCTTCCCCAAAGCCAAAATGCTTCAGGACATGGAGGTGCCATGACAGTGCAAACTAAAGACACTCACAAAAGAGGACTTCCAGAACTGCTTCAGAAAGTGGCAAGAACGATGGGTAAGTGTGTTTGAAGCGAGGGGGAGTATTTTGAGGGGGATTAATGGCAATATGCCTCTTACTGTAATAAATTTTTGTTATTTAAACATTCACCATATTTTGTGATCACACCTTGTATGAGGGGAGTCAGCAGGCTTGCAGGAACCAGTGGGGGGGGGGGCCGGGAGCAGGAGCCGTGGACAATCACCAGTGGATCTGAACATTTCCCCGGGGTCGTCTGATTCTCAGGAGGCCACTGAGAAGGGCTGTTCATTGTCCCTCTGCTGACCTGGTTGGCCAGGCCTGACTGTCAGGAGTCATTCAATCCAGAACTATCGGTCCCAGCAGGAAAGCATGGCTGAAGAACCGTGTGGCCACCAACCCATCCAGAGCTCCCTTCACAAAGAAACACCTGGCAGGGCTTTCGGATTGGCCGTTTGCCCAAGCAAGAGCTTATGGCTCTGAAGACGCATTGCTTTGAGGCCTCGTGCTTGAAAGTGAGGACTCGGAAGAAAGCCCCTCAGCATGGGCAGACGAGCTGCCATTCTGGGCGCGCTCAGGGTCCTTCAACCCCTTAGTTACCGTGTGTGATGGAGAAAAGCGAATCGGCAGCTGTTGGCATTGGCACAAATGAGGCAGAAGGTGCCTGCCCGGGCTGTTTGCTAAGTTGCGTGTTTCAATGAGAAGCATGTGCTTAACTATAATTTCCTATCACACTCGTTGGTTTTTGCCTTGAAAGATCCATTTAATTATCTGTGTTTAAAAACTACAGGGTGTAAATGAAAGCATCTGGAGAGGAAGACTACTAAAAAAAAAAAATCACAAGTTTTGGGCAAAAACCCAACATCCTTTCTATTTGGTTGACAAATATTCCAAGGGCTCTTTTTGGTGCAAGCTGGCTGAGGATGTGGGGGGCTCCTAGAAGGCCTTCGGGTGCCTTTGGGGAAGAGCCCTGGGAGGCAACTTGGTGAGGAGTCAATGAGACTTAACGTAAAATGCTTGTTATCCCAGGGCCTGGCACCTGGTAAGCACGCAACCAATGCTGTTTGTTATTTTTATTTTTTGAAAGTAATGGTGTAAAGATATGTACTTACTAACAACGTGCAATGCCCCCATTATCATGAGCCCTAAGATTTTTAGACGTTGAATTGCAGAAGTCCTCTCCAACTCTCACATTTTAGGGCTTACTTTGGCTCGACTCAGTGATGACTACTTAGCGGAAATGAAGAAAACCTCATTTGGCAAGAATTTTAAGAGCATGGAATCTGTTAGCAACTTGTTCTTTGGGACACTCATTCCTCCCCAGCTTCCTGGAGAACCAGAGGTTTTACCTTCCCCGGGAGGACATTCACTGACTCCGTTGTTGCACCTGTAAACCCCAGAAGAGGCACAACACACTGCCTCCGTTGGGGCCACCTGTTTCACTTCCGCTTCCATACTACAAACACCTAATTTCACCTGCTCTCACTGCCTCATTTCTTCTGACGTTTTAAAGCATCACATTCCCTGCGACTTTGTCTGTGTTTGGGATTATTTTCCCCAGGTGCTTTACCTGGCATTTATCCACCTGCAATCTCCTCATCTTATTTTCTGGCTCCGTGTCTAACCTCCGTAGGTCCATTTTTACTATTTGTCTTTCTTCCCTGGTGTTCCTCACGCTGCCCAATTTAGTTATAAGGATGCCAGCAATTAGCACAACGTTTGCATTCTATTTGCCCTTCTCTGTGTGGATTTCGCCAGCCCGTTCTGAATTAGCATTTAAAAAAAGAAGCTGCTGATTCTATTAAGATATTAACCCCACCCCCCATCTGATTCTTGAATAGTTTGGTATGTACCTACATCTTGCCTATAATTAGGTATAGTTAAATCAAGTTTAGCCCAGAGCCAAGGTAAATTAACCAGTGATACTGTGATGATGGACATGTTGGTAGATTTAAAAAATTGTGCGGGGGGGATTATTTTTTGCAAATGTATTGCCTGGATTTCAGAATTCTGTGAGTCCCTCCAACTCTGACTTCTGCTTTTCCCATCCCTTTGATGAAAAAATAACTTTTAAAAGAACAGTTTCAGATTTACAGATTATTGCCAAGACAGTACAGAGTTCCCACATACCCCACGTTAGTTCCCTGTTACTAACAGCCTACATTGATATGGCATATTTGTCACAACTCATGCACCAATGTTGATATACTATTATTGATTAAAATTCGTAGTTTATTTAGGTTTCCTTAGTTTTTACCTAAAGCGCTTTTCCTGTTTCAAGGTTCCATCCAGGACACCGTTACATCTAGGCTTCACGTGTCCTTGGGCTCCTCTTGTCTGTGGCAGTTTCTCGGACTTCCCTTGTTTTGGATGACTTTGACAGTTTTGAAGGGTGTTGGTCAAATATTTTGCAGAATGTCCTTCCATTGGGATTTGTCTGATGTTTTTCTCATGATTAGATTGGAGTAATGGGTTTTCTGGGGGGATGACCGCAGAGGTAACTTGCTATTCTCATCTTATCATATCAAGGGTACACGCTATGAGTATGACCTATCACTGTGGACGTTGACCATGATCACCTGGCTGAGGTCGTGCTGTCAGGTTTCTCCACTGTAAAGTTATGTTTTTGTTTTTCCTTTGCTCGACTGTCCTCATAAGTGACCATATGCAACCCACGCTTACAGGGTTGGGAGTTATGTTCCCCCTCCTTAAAAGTGGAGTATATGCATAAATTGATTATTTGGAATTCTTCTGCATGGATGATTTGTCTATTCTTATTTATTTAATCATTTATTTACATGAATGTGGACTCCACATACTGATTTTACACTTCAAGTTATAATCCGATCCTACTTTATTTTATGCTATAGCTCCAATTTTTTTCTAGTTTGGCCATTGGGAGCCCTTTCAGTTGTTCTTATATCCCTTTGAAATACCCCCATCTTTTTTTTTTTTTTTTTATAGCACTTCTTGCATTATAGGATTCTCCAGTCTCATCTTGTGTATTTCCTGTCCTCATCCTGGAATCCGCCATCACTCCTAGAGGCCGTTTCCTTTTGCTGGAGAATGGTATTGGAAACCAATATCTGAGTGTGAGCTGTGCTTATTGCTACTGGGATGTCATTTCTTTGAGGTCCCCTCAGCTGACAGAGCAGCAGCTATATATGCAATACGAGTCTGTGTGTGTGTAAATATTTCTGTGTGTAACCATCTGTATCTCTAGCAAGCTGAACTTGAGTGTATTCCTGTCTCCAACTCTTCTCCGTTCCTACGTGGATCATCCAGCCTCCTGTCCTTGTTTCTCTGTAACCTTCCACTCCCACAGTGAGAAACCTGGCTCCTACCACGTAGTAACTGCTCACATCCATTACGTACATATAGTGGTTTCAGAATCGTTAACACATATCCCATGGGAAACAGCTTTATCAACCACGGTGCTTATATATAGTTCCTTTGGCTTGGTCTTAATAGCTTCTACTTAATTTCCAGAGTTTCCTAGGTCAGCACCTCATCCCCCACCCCATTCAGCAAGATTGTTTCATATACTTGAAATACATTTACATTTCTGTGTTGTGGTCTACCTTCTATCCTAGGCTCCCCCAGCATCCTAAGTGATTTTTATAAATGTGCCTAATTTGCATACATTAAGGTTTACCCTTTGTGCCATCAAGTCCTGTGGATTTTGACAAACGCTTATTGTCTTGTATTCACCATTACAGTATAACACAGACTCGGTTGCTGTCCGAGAAATGCTCTGTGCTCCACCTACTCATCCTTCACACCCCGACCTGGAGCCCCCTGCAACCAAACCTCTGTTTACTGTCTCTCTAGCTTTTCATTTCCAGAACGTCATATAATTGGAATCACATAGTATGTAGCTTTTTCAGCTTGGCTTCTTTTACTTAGCAATATGCATTTAGGACTCATTCATGTCTCTGCACAACTTGATAGCTATTTATCACAGAAGGATAGTCCATTGTATGGGTGTACCATAGTTTGTTAATCCATTCACCTATTGGTGGACATTTTGGTTGCTTCTGGTTTTTGGCAATTATGAATGAAACTGCTATAAATGTGTGTATAGTTTTTTTTTATGTGAACATGAGTTTTCAAATCATTTGGGTAAATACCTATAAGTGCAATTGCTAGATCTTATGATAAGACAATGTTTAGTTTTATAAGAAACTGCCAAATTGTCTTCCAAAGGCTGTACTATTTTTTCATTTCTAACAGCAATGACTGAGAATTTTTGTTCCAGATTCTTTCCAGCAGTTGGTATTGTCACTGTTTTGGATGTTAGCCATTCAAATAGGTGTGCAGTGGTATCTCATCATTGCTTTAGCTTGCAGTTCTCTAAGAATAAGTGATGTTGAGCAACTTTTCATATGTTTATTTACCATCTGTATATCTTCTTTGTTGAGATGTCTATTGTTTTAAAACTGGGTTGTTTGTTCCTTATTGTTGAGTTTAATGAGTTCTTTGCATAGTTTGGATACAAATCTTTTATCAGATATATATTTTGAAAATTTTTTCTCCCAGTCTGTGGCTCATCTTTTTATTCTCTTAACAGTGTCTTTTGCATAGCATATTTTCATTGTAATAGAGTTCAACTTATCAGTTTTTTCTTTCATGGATCATTCTACTGGTGTTGTGTTCAAAAACTTATCACCAAACCCTAGATCATATAGATTTTCTCCTATGTTTTCTTCAAGAAGTTTTATAGTTTGGCCTTTTACATTGAGATCTATGATCCATTTTGAGTTAATTTTTGTATAAGCTATAAGGTCTGTGTCTAGGTTCTTATTTTTGCATACAGATGATCAATTATTTTTACGTGCAGTATTGTTGTTGAAAAGACTTTCCCCATTGAATTGTCTTTGCTTCTTTGTCAAAGATCAGTTGACTATATGTGCCTTTGTCTATCTCTGGACTTTTAATTTTGTTCCCTTGATCTATATGCCTATACTTTCACCAATGTTGTGCTGTCTTGATTACTCTAGCATTATAGTAACTTTTGAAATCAGGTAGTTTGAGTCTTCCAGCTTTGTATTCCTTCATTGTTGTGTGTGCTGTTCTAGTCTTTTGCCTTTCCCTGTGAACTTTAGAATTATTTTGTTGATATCTACAAAATACCTTGCTGATATTTTGATTTGTATTAAGTCGAATCCATAGATCACATCAGGAAGAATTTATGTCTTAACAATATTGCGTCTTCCATTCCATGAATGTGGAATATCTCTCTATTTGGATCTCCTTTGATTTTTTCATCAATGTTTTCTAAGTTTCCATGTATAGATACTAGACATATTTTGTTAGATTTATTTCTAAGCATATCATTTTTGGATGCTATTAAAAATTATTTCCTTTTTCATTTCAAATTCCAATTGTTTGTTGCTGGTATAAGGAGAGCAGTTGAATTTTGTATGCTTTCTTTGTATCTTGTAATCTTGCTATAGTACTATCTTTTTAGTTTCAGAAGTTTTTTTTTTTTTTATTGCTGTTGTTCATTGGAATTTTCTACATAATCATGTCATCCAAGAACAATGAAGTTTTGTCCTTTTCAATCTGCATACCTTTTATTTCCTTCGCTTATCTCAGTTTGCTAGCTTGCACTTTAAGTATGATGTTGAATAGGAGTGATGAGAGAGGGAATCCTTATTTTGTTTCTGGTTTTAGGGAGAAATTGTTCAGTTTCTCACCATTAAGTATGATATAAACTGTAGGTTTTTTATAGGTGTTCTTTATCAGGTTGAGGAAGTTTCCCTCTATTTCTAATTTGCTGAGGTTTTGTTTTGTTTTTTTCATGTTGTGAATGCATGTTAGATCTTGTCAAATGTGTTTTCTATGTCAATGGATATGACAATATGATTTTTCTTCTTTAGTCTGTTCATGTGGTAGATTACATTGATTGGTTTTCAAATATCAAACCAGCCTTGCATTCCTGAAATCCCACTTGGTTGTCAAATAGAATACTTTTACCCATTGTTGGATCTGATTTTCTCATAGTTTTTGAGAATTTTTCAGTCTATGTTTTTGAAAGATATTAATCTGTAACTTTCCTTTCTTGTAATGTCTTCATTTGACTTTGTTATTGAGGTAATGCTGGCCTCTTAGAATGAATTAAGAAATGTTTTCTCTGCTTATATTTTCTGGAAGATATTGTAGAGAATTTACATTATTTCTATTGTAATGTTAGGTAAAATTCACCTGTGAAGCTGTCTGGATCTGGCTTCTTTTTTGGAAAGGTATGATTAATTCAATTTCTTTAAAAGATGTAAGACTGTTCAGGTTATCTGTATCTCTTTGTGTGAGTTTTGTTAGTTTATGTCTTTCAAGGAATTGGCCCAGTTTAAATTAAATTTGTGAACATAGTGTTGTTTGTAGTCTTCCTTTTTATGTATTTAATATCACTGGGATTAGTAGTGATGAACCTTTTAAATTTATGATATTGATCATTTGTGTCTTCTCTTTTTTTCTTGGTTAGCATGGCTAGAGTTTTATCAGTTTTATCAATCTTACCAAAAAAATAGCTTTTGGTTTTATAGATCTTTTTTCTGTATTATTTTCCTGTTTTCAGTTTTATTAACTTCTGCTCTAATTTTCATTATTTCTGTCCCATTCCAGCTTTAGGATTAACTTGCTCTTCCTTCTCTAGTTTTCTAAGATGAAAGGTTGGATTATTTATATTACCATTTTCCTCTTTTCCAATATGGGCAGTTTAATGCTATATATTTTTCTCTAAGCACTGATTTTGCTATAGCCTACAAACTTTGATAAGTTGTGTTCTCATTTTAATTTAGTTTAAAATATTTTTACGTATCTCTTGATACTTCCTCTTGGTTGGCCTCATACATTATTTAGAAGTGTGTTGCTTAATTTGCAAATATTAGGAGTTTTCCAACTATCTTTCTGTTACTGATTTCTAATTTAATTCCTTTGTGGCCTAAAAACACACTTTATGTGATGTGATTCCTATTCTTTTAAATGTATTAAGATGTATTTTGTGGTCCACAATGTGGTCCATCTTGCTGAATATTCCATACGAGCTTGGGAAGAATGTATATTTTGCAGTTCTTGGATGGAATATTCTATATATGGCAATTAGATTAAGTTGATTGACCATATTATTCAGGTCTATTATATCCTTATTGATTTTCTGTCTGCTTAATCTATCAATTATTGACAGGAAGACGTTGAACTCTAACTGTGGATTTATCTGCTTCAACATTCAGTCGTATCAAATTTTGCCTCATGTATTTTGATGCTCAGTTGTTAAGTGTACACGTCTTTAGGACAGTTATGTCTTCTTAGAGAATTGACCCCCTTGTCATTATATAGTGCCCCCTCATAATTTTCCTTGTTTTAAAATGTGCTTTGGTTGAATTAATATAGCTACTTCAGCTTTCTTTAAAATAGTGTTAGCATGGCCTATCTTTTCTTATTCTTTTACACTAAGTTTATATTTGCAGTCAGTTTATGTAGACAATATATACTTGGGTCTTTTTTTCTCTGACAATCTCTGTATTTTAATTATAGTATTTAAGCAATTCGTATTTAATGTGGTTATTGATATATTTGGATTAATATTAATATCAACCATGTTTGTAACTTTTTCTTTTTATTGTCAGGATTTTCTGCCTTCTATGATTTAATTTGAGCATTTCATATAATTATATTTTATCTGCTCTCTTAGCATATCAATTATACTTCCTTAAAAATTTTAATTGTTGCTCTACAATTTGACTATATTTATTTTTAAGCTAATTTAAGTCTACCTACAAATAATATTGTCCCCCTTTATGTGTAGGGAAGTTATCTTATAGAAGAGAACTCCCAGATTCTCCCTCTCACCCATCTGACATTGCTATCATTGATTTCACTTTTCCATTTGATCCATTTGCTATAATCATCCAATACATCATTACTACTTCAAACAAGTAGTTATCTCCTAGATCAATTAAAAATAAGGAAAGGTTTTACTTTCATTTATTCCTTCTCCAGTGGTCCGCCTTTCTTTATGTAGATCCAAGATTTTGACCTATATCATTTTCTTTCTGCCTGAGAACATCTTTTAACATTCCTTGCACGACAGGTGATGAATTTCCTCAGTTTATGTTTATCTGAGAAAATCTTTCTCTTTCAATGCTGAAAGGTAATTTCTCTGAATATAGAATTCTAGATTGGCATGCATTCTTTCAGTAGAAAATGTTTCACCCCCTTCTCTCTTTTTGAATGGTTTCTAATGAAATGTCTGCTACAATTTTTATCTTTGTTCATCTAGAGGCAAGGTAGATTTTTTTTCCTCCCTCTGGCTTCTTTCAGGGTTTTCTTTTTGTTGTGGGTTTTCTGAAGTTTGAATATCATATGAGTAGGTGTAGACTTTTTGGTATTCTTTCTGCTTCATGTTCTCTGAGGTTCTGGATCTGTGACTTGGTATCCGTTATTAATTTTGACAAGTTATTTGCCTTTATTCTTCAAATATTTCTCTTCACACCCCAGTAGGACCAGGAAAGGGACGTTCACTCCATGAACGTCCCTTTGGAGGCTAATTGGAGGCTAAATTGCCAAAAGAAGAGGTCTGGAGTCAGTGCATTGTATTTCTCCACTTCCTGTACCAAAATCTCCCTCAGCGGAAGTCTTTCAAAAGGAAGATCTGTATTTTAAATTATGAGCCTTGGTGGTGTGGTATCAGTCTCTTTTCCTGGGACAGGCAGGGCCCTGCAGAATCTTTTGGGTGAGAAGTTTCCATTTTCCATAAGTTATGATTTAAGTATAACACAGCTGTTGTCATCAGGCGGATGATACCTATGTCTCGCAGAGCAGGGCGTTAGCTGGCCACTGTAATATTAGTTACTCGTGGCTCTCTGCCCCCGACACACACACAGGTCGTGCTTTGAAGACTTAATATTCAGAACAGTGTTGGTAGTTCAGTCAGTGTGATTCTTTTCTCGGTAAGAAATGTGGAAAATGCGGCCCCAGTGTCACATGCTTTCCCAAGAGGAATTCAGACCAGGAGCCCAAGTCACGGACCTAAAATGCATTCAGAAAATTAGAGCAGCCTCCCTCTGTCAAACACAGCTGTGTTCTATCAAACGCGGGCCCTGGGAGTTTTGTTCCTGTTTTCATTATGAATGTTCTGACAGCTACAATTCTAAGTAGGGATTGTAACTTGTGAAAACCTTGATGCCCTAAGATCTTGTGCTCCAAAGAAGCAATTACAATCCCTAAGCATAGTGTATAACCTCAAAAATGGAGTATGTGAACTGTAGACGCAGGGCATTTGTTTGACACGTCAGTGAGTTCTTACATCCACTCACACACACAGGAATGAAATTAAATACTCGCTTCAACTGGCTGCCAGGTCCCCCCACCCCAGGCACGGGCTGGTGAACCCCATTAACAGAACGTCTGTGGTAGGAATTCCAGGCGCGGCTGACTGGGGCCACTGGGTTTCTGTGAGAAAGGAGTTTCTACGGAGGGAGGAAAATTCCAGAATGCCTTATGGATCCCAGACTCCCCTTCGTAGCTGCTGCCTCAATTCCCCTGAATGTCTACAGGTCTGTGACAGTCTCACTTCTGGGAGGACTGTATCAGGCCCAGAGCCACTTAGGGTCTAGATGTCCTTTATCTTCTCCAAGACCCGTGGGATTTCCCTGTTGCTCAGGAAGATACAGGTTCCTCTGAACCCCTCTTTTCTGGGGTCCATAGGCCCTGCGACCCAGACCTCAGTTTGCCCCAGAATCTCTAAAATGCCCCAACCCTTCTTCACAAGGTTGAGATTCACAGTATATTTGAGTCTGGTTCAGAAACTTGTTCTGTCTTAGAAGCTGAGTTTTGTCACTCTTAGCCCCAGGCTGCTGCATTCACTGCTTCCCTTTTCCTGTGGTTGTGAAGGAATGAATTCACATACAGTTCTCTCCGAATTGCCTGACTCCAGTTAATCGCCTTTGTGTGTCTGAGCGCTCTTCTTTTATGACAATGGGAATAAATGGGGTGGCTGGCGGGGATTTTATGAAATCCTCCTGGATGCTGGGAGCGTTCAGAAATGCCCCAGTGTTAGCGGTCAACACCAGAGTCGGTGCCTCGCTCGGGCTTCTCTATTGAGGATGCTGTCTGTGCTGACTGGGGTCCACTACACTGTAGGGCTGCCCTGTCCAGTAAGGAAACCCGCCGGCCGCACATGGCTATTGAGCGTTGCACACGTGACTACTCCAGGCTGAGATGTGCCGTAGCAGGAAATACACTCCGAATTGCAAAGGCTTAGTAGGGAAAAGAGAATGTAATAATATCTCGTTAGGATTGTTTATACTAAGGATATAAACAGATTCTGTTAAAAGCCTGTCCTTATTATAGTCACAAAACCACATATAAGAAATCCTTTTAAGTTGAAAATAGGTAAGATAATTAATATTACACATTATGGAAATGCTAAGATTAATTTCCAAATATTAAGTCAATAACTACTCAAAATGCATTTAAAAAGATTGTTTATATTGATTACATGTTATAAGAATAAGTATTTGGACATGTTGAGTAAAATATAGTGTATCCTCAAAATTAATTCGCCTTGATTCTTTTTACTTTTTTAATGTGGCTACTGGAAAGTTTATGATTATGTATGGGGCTCTCATTTCTTCTGTTGGACAGGACTGGTGGAGACAGCGCAGGTTATTGTGCAATTGAAACAAGAATGTCCACTTGTTAAAAGTGATGCCGACTCATTCCTGAGCTTGTTTACATTTAGGCCGCCCGCTGTGTAGGGGAGCTTCCATGATGTAGCATTTTACTTGAAACTCTTTCAATATCCAGCCTATGATACGGCTTGGAGAGTCATAGCATTATACATGAGACCTCTGGGAATTTCCTGATGCGCAGGAATATGACTGCTTCCTGGTGTTAACTTGATCTTGTAGGAACTTGGAGGACAAATCAGTTTGACTCTGTGAACCACTCATCTGCTGGTTGAAAGCAACAAGGCGTGTCTTTGCTTTACGAAAATAAAATGTGCAGTTTGATACATTGGTTGAAATCACATTTCTGAAATATATATTTAGTACCTGGGTAAAAGTGGCCATGTTTCAAAAATACAGAAAACCTACATTAGAAAGGACAATACAATTAAAATCAGAGAAATATTGATGTGGAAACGAGAAAGTGTTAAGAGAACTTATAAAATTGAACTGAGAACATCGGTGAATGTATGTGTAATGTAATTACAATAGCAAACCGCTCTGATGGCTTCATGGTAGGATGCTTAGCTTGCTCAAAGCATCTTCCAGAGGCCTTGGAATTGTTTCTGTGAGTTCCTCAAGGGTTTCCAGGTTTAGCAAATAACAACACAGGACGTTCAGTTCCATGCGACTATCAGATAAACAATGATTAATTTTTAGTGCAAGTATGTCCCGTGTAATATTGGGGTTTTCTTTATACTATAAGTGATTCATTGTTAATCTGAAACAAAGTGTGTCAAGAAGACCCCCTGAAGTTCCATCCTGGCCTCCTGCTGCTCGGGCCCCGCTCTGCAGCCTCTGCCATTGCTGCCCCTTGAATGGGCTCCTCTGAAGGTCGTAGCTGCTGATGGTCACTCAGCCCAGGGGCTGGAAAGGTGAATTAGGGCTCCTAGAGGTGACCACGTCCTAATCCCTGGACCCTGTCAGTATGTGACCTTACCCGGCAAAGGGACTTTGCAGACGGGACTAAGTGAAGACTCTTGCCATGAGAAGATTCCCCTGGATTCCCTGGGTGAGCCCAGTGCACTCACAAGGGTCCTTGGAAGACGAAGGTCAGAAGGTCAGAGTCAGAGAAGCAGACTGAGGATGGAAGTGGCGGTCGGAGTAATGCAGCCATGAGCCAAGGAACGCAGGAGCCCTCATGAAGGGAAAGGAGGCGAAGAAACAGATTCTCCCTCAAAGCCTCCAGAGGAAGCACCAGCCTTGTTTTAGTTCCCCAAGACCCACTGTGAACTTCTCATCTCCAGAAATGAAGGCATGACTCTGTGCTATTTTAAGCCACATAGTTTGTGGTAATTTGTTATAGCAGCAATAGAATACTAATACAAGGACCGAGCTTGGCCTTCCTCCTAGCTCCTCTGAGCCCTGCAACACAGCAAGGACCAGTTTCCACTTCCTACAAAAATATGAATGCTGAATCTGTGATCCTAGGAGATGGGCAGAATCGCGTTCAACACCACAGAGGGTCCTGTACCAGCCTCCTCCCTGCCAGCCTCTGCCTCACCATCCGTGCGCTCCCAAGGCAAACTAGCCCCAGACCCTAAGGCTACAAGGACACTTTTCCCCTTTACTCCAGACTTGGTCTCTTTAGAGCCTTTGGTTTGCCCACTACCAGCCATAGGACATAATTACATGTCTCCAAGCCGGGCTCTCTGGTCTCCAATCCCACTTCCTGGCTGGGCTGGCCCGAGGGGAACCCAGTGTCCTTTTGAGTCTCTCTTGGAGTGAGGTGATGGATAGGGTTGCATGTGCTTCATGTAGAACTCCACACCCCACCTACGCCGCCTGAAACTGCTGTGAGGACACACCCACCACCCTGGAAGAACAGACCGAGTGCAGGCTCCGTCCTCACTTAGGGAAGAAGCACCTTTCCATCGCTAACATCCTGCAGAGTTGGAAGCAGTGTCTTGGATGACTACGCAGAGGTGCATGGCGCCCCGAAGCCCCAGTTTCTCAGGCCCTCCTTCCCAGTAGAGTCTTCGCTTTGCAGGTAACTGAAGGACCTTTGGCTGGTTTCCCCAGAACGAAGGAACAGATCACATCAAAGTGCAAATTCAAGCACCTCCCACTCGGGAAGAAAACTGCTCACAAATGTATATAAGCTTTCCCAGTTTCTGTTTACCTGCATTTAAAAAAACCTCAGGGGGCTGGCCCAGTGGCTCAGACAGTTGGAGCTCCGTGCTCCTAACGCCGAAGGCTGGCGGTTCGATTCCCATGTGGGCCAGTGGGCTCTCAACTACAAGGCTGCCCAATTTGACTCCTCGCCTCCTGCAAGGGATGGTGGGCGCAGGCTGCACCCCCTGCAACTAACAATGGCAACTGGACCTGGAGCTGAACTGTACCCTCCACAACTACGATCAAAAGGACAACTACTTGACTTGGAAAAAATCCTGGAAGTACACACTGTTCCCCAATAAAGTCCTGTTAAAAAAACAAACAAAAAAAAAAACCTCAGGGACCCATCTCACCTTGGGCTGTCATGTTACACTGTTCTGGAGTAACATGGACTTGGCCACCATCGCCTAAGGCCTAGAATGAAGAATCATCCAGAAACTTGGAGTGGTTTTAGAATTTACGATTCAGGTAAATCATGGGTTTACCGAGCAGGGGACGTTGGCCTCAGTTGCAAGGTGTAACTATGTATTTCTGGTGGTTAATTACACATTGTCACTACTCTAGCACGTGAGTTTTCCTAATATCGTCTTCTTTCAACCATTTCTAATTTCTTGCTAAATAGAAAAAATATTGCTTTTAAGCAAGACTGCCTATAGGTTTGTATGTTACTCAGAGTTGGTGCTCAGAAAACATTCTAAATGGATGACAGTTGAGAGGAAGAAAGCCTCACTTAGTATGTTTTAAAATTTCCATTTTGTGGTTAGGGGAGAAGAGAGAAGGCGACATGGAGTCTTAAGGACTTTGGACCCTGAGCAAAGATGCTGGAAGTTGATACTCCCATTTCTTGGAGTATTTCAGTAGGGTTTGGGAATACAGGAAATCTGTCTTGAGTCCATAGAGAGAGAGAGAGAGAGAAAGGAAAGCATGCCCAACTGAAGTGGCCGGGGCCATTTTATCCTTAATCCTTTTGTGCCTTGCTCAAGGTAAATCCTTTCCTGGGGAGAGTTGAGGCGGGAGGGGAAAGCTTGGCGGAGAGTCATAGTAAATCCCTCAAATCAGAAAACATGTGCTCCACGGAAAAAGTTTTCTAGGGGAAATATTTTCTTGTTGAAAATTGGTGGTACAGTAGTTCCGCCCTTTATACACGGTTTTGGTTTTTGTGGTTTCGGTTATCCGCGGTCAACCTCAGTCTGAAAAGATTAAACGGAAAATTCTACCTCCTTCATCTCATCACGTGGACCAGACCATCTCACAGCATCCCAAGAAGAAGGGTGAGGACAGCGCAATTAGATGTTTTGAGAGAGAGACCACATTCACATAACTTGTTACATTATATTGTGATAATTGTTCTGTTTTATTATTGTTAATCTCTCACTGCAACTAGTTTGTAAATTAGACTTTATCATAGGTGTGGCTGTAGAGGGAAAAACATTGTATTTACAGGGTTTGGAACTATCTGCTGTTCCAGGCACTCACTGGGGGCCTTGGAATGTGTCCCCCATGGATGAGGGGGGTTATTGTAATGTTAGAAGAGAGACTTAAAATCAGGGCACTTCGCTCCCTCTTCCAGCCCCACTGAAGGTTTGGGGAAATCCCTTCGTGCTTTCACTTTCTGCTCCTACAGGACACGCGGCCTCTGTGCTCTAGGCCATCCTGAGTGGATAACGCTGTCCCTTCGCTTGGCTTCCAAACACAGGGCCTGTGTGTGTGGGCGTGGGCTTGAAGGAAGGTTGGGGAGATGGAACTGATTTATAAATAACAGCGAGATGTGAGCTGTTCTGTTCTTAAAAGCCCCCGAGGAACCTCTGCTTCAACCTTTCTCCTTTCCTCTCCTCTCTCCTTGACCCCCAAATGCAGAGCTGCTTTGCCACATCTTTTGTTGGCTTGTTTCAAGTCAAGCTGGATGGGGGAACCGACTGTGAACCCCGTCAGCAGATTATCAAGTCATTTTCCTAAAGAGACTAAGCATCCCCCTACACTAAAAGAATGCTGGTGTTTCCATTAAGGTGATTATTTAAACTTCGCCACATAAATAAACACAACATATTTGCACTTTAAAATTACATATCGTAAAGTACATTTTTTTTTGCAACATATGTGAAAATTCAGCCTTGGGTTTGCTTAATAACAAATTCACGTTTTTTTTCCCCTATCATTAAAATAATGGATTAAAAAGATTCAATGAGATAGTGCGGTAGTGCACAGGATTATTATCTTCATTAAATATTTCCTGAGAAAGTGATAATTATTGTAGTCAAACTGTGAAAGCCAAATGAGTCACAAGACAAATATTGTAGTTAAACCCTATATTTCCTCCAGTGTAGGCATTTGCCTACAAAATATAGGTTTCTTAGTTCCTCTAATTACCAGAGGAGCGCTTTCTTAGGTGTTAGAGGAATGCAATCCCTTTCCAAGACATTCCACTTAAGAAAATTCACAGATTGTGGATATAAACTGTTTATGGTCACTTTCTAAAAGGGGATTGTAGATGTGCTTCAGAAGACGAGTGGCTGCGTCATTTGCAGCCAAGACACGTCACCCTGGAGTAGCTGCAGATTTACGGGCATATATGCCAAAGACATTTGCACATTGTAAGTTTTAATTGGTCTGGTGATTCCACATGGAAGCCTTTTGTTGAAGACTTTCTTGGGAAATTCTACTCCCCCCTTCTTCTAGAGAGGAAAACGTTTCCAAAAATGCCTTCATTGGCTGGCTTGCAAAAGAGAAAAGGTACTTGTATCAACTTTCCTAGAAAATAGGGGACCTTTTCCAGCAGAGCAAGCATTCCCCTCCCTCCCGGTCAAGTGACATTAGATATGTGGCAGCTCACTGATGTCTCCACCTTCTCAGAGTTACTTTGTCCTCTGCTCCTCTGACACCAAAAGCCCTAGACCAGGACTGGCTGTATCGTTTTCAGAGCTCAGTGCAAAGTGCAAATGCCAGGCTCCTTGTTCAGAAATTAGAAATAATTTCAAGGTGGCGACAGTAGAGTATTAGACAAAACCCAGGGTTCAGGTTCAGGGCATCTGCAGCTGCCTGCCTTGCACTCCCTTGGAGCCGGACCAGTTCGGACCCTGTTTGGTTCTCTCTACCCTGTTCAGACTTGCCAAATCCATTTTATGTTCAGAAATCTCCTATTTCAACTCTTGATTTCAAATCGTCTCCCCAAGCTTTCAGGGAATTGAGAATACGGAATCAGTGACCCTACTTGTATTTCCTTCAGTTTTTTTTTGTTTTGTTTGTGTTTTTGGGTTTATTTATTTATTCATTTATTTATTGCATCACTTCTAATTACATATTCAAGCAGCATTTCCATCTTCGGCGGGTGTTTTGTAGTTCACCAGCACGAACCTTTGTTTATTTAGCAGCGTTGTTTTTTCATGTGAATTGGATGATTGTTCTTTGATAAAGTTTCAAGTTTGGTGTTGTGGTCACCAGCTAAGCAAATCTATCTAGATAATTCAAAATAGAAATCTCAAGTCTTAGAAAATATTTCTGAAATTTTCAAGAGAGTGACAACATCAGAAGGCAACAAGGTTCCTCCCAAAAAGGTACCAATCCAACCCAGGAGAACTGATTTTAACAAATGCATTTACCACAGCAAATCAGTATTGCGTGCTGCTGTGAGATCAGTCTGTGTGGCATTCACCAATGACCAAGACACGGCTTGCTCTCCAAGGAATCTATCATCTAGTAACGAGAATGGCATGCGTACCCATGGTTCTGATAAAGGCAGCAGAGTAGCAAGGATCAGGGAAGGTTTCCTGGCAGGTGGAGTGGATCTGGGCCTCCAGATGATTTTGCCAAGGAGAGATAGGAGGTGGGAAAGGTGCCCCAGGAAGAGAAACTGTGTGAGCGCAGGTGGGAGGTGGGAGGTCCAGAGTCCATTGGACAGGGCCAGACACTTGGGATACGGGAGAAATGCAGTACGTATGAAGGAGGAGGGAACAAATCTGCAAAAGCTGCCTGAAGCAAGACCAAGAAGGGCCTCTGATGCCAAGCGGAGGGGATTGAACTGTACAGAAAGCAATGTGAGAGGTGGGTGTGGGGCTGAAGGCTGTCAGATGTGAGTATTGAATGCTGAATGTCGGAAGAT
Organism: Rhinolophus ferrumequinum; assembly: GCF_004115265.2. NCBI lineage: Eukaryota > Metazoa > Chordata > Mammalia > Chiroptera > Rhinolophidae > Rhinolophus > Rhinolophus ferrumequinum. The sequence continues at coordinate 4,620,849 of NC_046299.1, forward strand.
CTACTGAGAAATTGTGTTGGAAAGAAGAGACACTTCGGTGGGAGACCAGGCTCGTGTCGAGGAGAAATGCAGTAAGGACTTGAGCAGGGTGGCAGCAAAAGGGATGGAAAAACTTGTAGGACTAGTAGGGAATCGAAGGGGAGTTCAAAGGCCACTCCTGGGTTTAAATGCCTGGAATGATGCTGGCCCAACTGGTTGAAATACAGGAGTTTGACGTAGAAGGTAGTTGGAGAAAAAGATGAAATTTTAGGTGGACCTATAGTGAGCATTAGGGTCTGCTGGGACGTTCAGGTGATGATATCCCTTAGAGAAGTGACAGTGTGGTGAGTTAGGCTCAGGAGCCCCCAGGGAGGTGTTAGCTGCCGTCCAGGTGGGTTGAGAAAGTCAAGGAAAGAGGACATGGAGAGAGTGGGAAAGAACTGGGACAAGAGACCGCTCTTCACTTAGGAGGCGTGGGAGAGAACCCGTCAGCGGGGAGGGTGACACAGCAATAGGGAGTATGCGTTTTCTTTCTGGGGAGGCCTAAGTGTATCTGCGGCTTGGTGCTACTAGAAAAGCACATGTTAGAGAGAGGGAAAGCCAGAGCAGAATGGAAGAGCAGGTGAGAAACGGTGATGGGGGCAAGGACTAGTTATGCATAGGTGGCGAGAGAAATGAAGGAAGCACAGACTGTCTCAGTAGGCACTCTTCTCTTTGCCATGCCAAACACCACCACATACCACAGATGTTATCTTTTGGAGATGTGGGTAATATGAATGTATAATTGTTAAGACTTTGCAGTGTCTAGCTCTGTCCAGCAACCAGACACCTTCCTGGAGATGCCATCAGCCCAGTGGAAAACCAGCATCATATAAGGGACCGTCAGGCATTGCATTCCATCTGCAGATTGGACCAGATTTCCTTCATCTATTCTACCTTCCTTTTCCCTGATGCCTCAGGCCTCCATAACTACTGCCTCGGCATTGAAACACTGCTGATGATGGTTGTGTATTGGGAACTGTTTGACTTTCATAGTATTTTCACGTACATTTGACCCTCACAAAGACAGTGTGAAGAAGTTGGGGCAGTTATCACTCTGTCTGCTTGTGTGACGAGAGTCTGAGACCCTGGGACGCTGGGTGACTTACCAAAGTCATACAGACTGTGTTGGGGCTGGGAACTTTTGAACTGATGTATTTCTCTTTCCATAACATGAGACAGGGGTTAGGTTTCCCCACTGGACACTTGGCCTCTTTCTGGTGCTTCTTTTCGAGAAAGCAGTCGGAGTCCAGTTCTGATCCGTGAGGTCAGGGTGCGGGGTGGTCTTGCAGCAGCAGGCTGAGTATGGTCGCTTACTAGTTGCCCTGAGGAGTGGGATTTTTGTGTTCTGAGGTGCTGTACTCCTGATGGCGTCGGGCAGGTTTTATGACCATGTACATGATTGCACCCATATGTAGGTCATGCAAATTGGCCGCCCAACACACGAAGTGCCAACAGGTGAGGGGAAAGCAGAGCAGGGGACGGTCAGGAAGATGGACGAGTTGTGCCAAGTGCATACTTATCATTACCATAGGGGCAGTGCCAGGAGTGAGTAAATCCAATTTATTTTTCTGGTAAATAACCGCTACTGTTGTCATTGCACCATGATACCAGGTTCCCTTCATGCATCCATTCCTTTCACAAAGAATCCATTAATTTTGCATGAATCTGCAATTACCCCATTACACAGGCTGCAGGAAGCAAAGTTATTTCACTTGATGGAGAATCTCCTCTTTTACTCTCCTAACTATTTAATCAGTGATCAGACCATAGAACACTAATAATCTCTTACATCACATAAAATATTGAAGAAAATGTTCTATGGATTTTTCTGTACAATCAACATTTTGACGTCTGTGTGTAGGATCCATCCCTGTCCATTCATTCCTTCAAAAAACACACAGAGTGCCTACCATGTGCCAGGGACTGGGATAAATCCTGGGTACTCTGTCCATTTGACAAGGGGCCCATCTACCTTGTCCAAGAGATTGGACACATTTAGGGCTATTTCAAACCAACCCCAACAGGAAGACTGTTAATAATAGTTAATAATATTGTTGTGAAGTTGCCTCCACTGATGATAAGTCTACCAAAGAGCTTAGACTTCTTTTGAAGTTTGATTTTTAAAGATTTTGGAATAATTACAAAATTATAGAGAAGTTGCAGGTGGAATACAAAGAACAGTGGTTTCTTGGACCAGTTGAGTATAAATTGCGGAGCTGGTGCCTCATCTTCCCTGAATACTTCAAGGAATTCTTTAAAGAGAAGGCAGCATTTGACCGAAATCCAGAAAACTAGAAAGATTTTGGATGTTTGGGGATGGGCAAACATGCATCCCAGAGAGAGGGATTAGTTTGAACAGAGCCAAGTAGGTGGAAAATTATGGAGCCCACATAGAAGACAGTAAAATCACAAAAAGCAAGATCAGATCATGTGTCACTTAAGACTCTTTCGGTGGAAATGACAAAAATCCAACACCAATCGGCTAAAGATAAAAGGAATGTATGTGTTGTTTCACTTAAGAGAAAAGCCAGGGGTAGTTATAAGCGTGGCTCAAAAAATGCCCCAACTTTGTTTCTACCCGTCTTGTCATGTGGCTTCAGTTACAGGCTTCCTCCCAGACACCCTTTCTTTTCATGACCACAAAAGAGCTGCAGACCTCACATTTCTCAGCAGAAAATAGTGTGTCTTGCCCTGAATACGTAGAAAAAAGCCTCATTAACTCTAGTTGGTCACGTGCATAGCCTTCAACCAACCAGCACGTCGAACGAAATGTGATGTATTCCCCTGATTGGCTTAGATCCTGGTCACATGCTTTACCTCTGGAGCTTATCCTCTGGAATGAGGCCAGGTCTCCTCCAACAACAAGGAATGAGAGTTTGGTAGAGGTGGTTCCCCCAAGAGGGAAATAAGGGTGGGGTTGGAAAGGAAAATATAATCGACCCCAGGAGGTCATGAAAAAAAGCCTGAATGTCTATAACAGGCAAAGCGTTTAGGGTCAGATTCCAGAAGACCTTGACTGCCAGGATATGCCCACTGGGGACACTCAGTGTTGTGGGGTCAGCTCTGATGTCTGTTCAGAGTGGTGATGCTGAGGATGACGATGGCGACAGCGGTGATGATTTACTGTGTACAAGACACTGTCCCCTGCCCTTTGCCCACATGCACTGATTTTTTGTCTGTACCTAGCGCAGTGCAGGGCACCCACTGGCCCCCCAGTGAACATCAATGACTAGGCCACAGGTTGAAGGTGTCCAAAGACACAGGTTTGAGGGCAGTGCGGCCATTGGGAGCCTTGGGAACCAGCCATGTATCATGCTCTATTGTTTACAATATTTGGAGCTAGGTAGCAGGCAGCCCTGGACCATAAATGCCTTGATAATATTCAGGATGCAGGGGTTTGGGGGAACCCTGTAGGGCAGGACGGATCAATTAAATAGTAGTTCACTGAACTACAGACGTTGGAATTATTAACTTTGAAGACCTCAGACTTAATAGTGCCAAAGACAAACTTATTAGTATTAACTGGGAGTCAAATGATATTATTTCAAATTAGGTGCAGAGGAGAAGCATGGAAGTGTAAACAAGAGGCTATTAGCTAATTTTGATATTGTTCACAGTAGGGGGTCAACAGATAAAAGCTAAATGAGGAGGAACTAAAGTATTATAAAACTGTAGTAATATAAAGGTAACTACTTACACCAAAATACAACCTTTCTAATTTCCAAAAATTAAAATAAATAGCAGCAAGATAAAAAAACCCAAAAGACCACATACTGAAAGAAAGACTGTTAGATGTATTTCAATATGTATGTACATATGTGTATAGGTATGTGTGTGTGTATGTACACATATATATGTAATATACACACAAATATATGGTATGATGAAACTGAGGGAAAATATATTGATTATAATAATAAATATAAATGAGCTTAGCCTATTGAAAGAGGGGTTTACAATTTGGGCTGCAAAAGAAAAATACAACACTATTCCCTATGTAAGAGTCACTCCTAAGTTAAATAGTTCAAAGGGAGGTTAACAATTAAAGAATGAAGAAACTTACACTATGTGAAATAATAAATAAGTAAAATTAAAAGAAAGATTAAAAAATGCATGAAAAAACTTGGTATCTTTCAAGGCAGAATTCAGATCAGAAAGCATTATGAGACCAAGAAGATAGTTTATAACGTCAAAGCCTCCAAGTCACAATGAAGATGCCAGTTACTAGTATTTAGGCACCAAATAACACAGCAACAACCTTATAGATTCTATGAAAGATTCAAGGAGAAGTAGTCAAGCACATTAATACAAAACAACAATAAAAAAGCATTTTTTATTAAACAGCTCTTTGGTCAGTGGGAAAATGCAAAATGAAATTGCAGTTTTTATAAGTAAGTATAGGTTAAAATATAATCTATGAGAATCTAAGAGATATACAGCTAAACTGGTTCTCAGAGAAAAACTTGTAAAATTAGTTACATGTAGCAATAATAATGAAAACTAAAAAAATTGAATGCCAACTCACAAAGATAAGAAAAGAACAGCACATCATGCTAAAAAGAAAGCAGGAGGTACAATCTAATAAACATAAAGAAGTTAATACCTTAGGAAAAAAAACAGAATTGATCATAAAGAAATCCAAGTGGATTTCTTTAAGAAGAAAACAACAACATAGACAAATGACCAGCTAATCAAATCAAGAAAAAAATGGAGAAAGCAGAAATTCAAAACATCAGAAGTGAAAAAGGGTGAAACTCATGAATTAGAGAAAATTTTAAAATTGAGAGTACTTTGCACACTCTATGCAAATAAATATGAAAACCTAAATGAAATGGGTAATTTTCTAGAAAAACACAACTTACCAAAATTGAATTTAGTAAAGACAGTAAGTCTAAATGGATTAATTAACATAGGAAAAAAATGGAAAAATAATTGAAGAACTTTCCCCCTGCAAAAGCATCAAACCTAAAATGCACCTTTCAAGTTCATGTAATCCCAATACCAACCAAACTATTCTGGAGCATAAGAAATAAAGTAAAACTTTTTATGAAGTGAGTATATCATTAATCCTCAAATTTGAAAGGTTGCACCAAAAAATAGAACTTCTGATTGATCTTACTTATAAATATTGATGCACAGTTTTTAAATGAAAACTAATCCAAAATACTCCAACAGCACATTAAAAGAATGATACATTAAGAACAAGTGAGATCCATTCAGGAATGCAAGGACAGTTCAATATTAGGAGATATATTGGTATACCATGCTGTTGATAGAGTTAAGTGGTAAATCATACGATCGTTTTCATAGATATGGCAGAGGCACTTGACAAAATTCAATACCTGTATTAATCTGGTAGAGCTGCTGTGACAAAACACCACAGCGTGGGTGCCATCAACAACCCAAAATGTATTTTCTCACAATTCTGGAGGCTGGAAGTCCAAGATCACGGTGTCAGTAGGGTTGGTTTCTTCTAAGGTCTCTTTCCTTGGCTTATAGATTCTCATCTCTTTTTTGCTACCTCACGTGGTCTTTCCTATGTTTTCGGGCTCCTCGTACCTGTTGGTGTGTCCGAATTTCTTCTTATAAGAACACCAGTCAGATTGGATCAAGGCACACCCTAAGAGCCTCGCTTTAACTTAATACCTCTCCAAAGGCCTTTGCTCCCAATGCAATCACATTCTGAGGTATTGGGGTAAGGGATTCAATGTATGAATTTGGGGGACACGCAATTGCACCCATAACAATATCCATTTTATAAACACTTTGTAATACAAGAATTGATGGATGCTTTCATAACATGACAACTATAAATATGCCTCAGACCAAAGTTAGCTTGTTAACTTACTGTGTTTCCCCGAAAATAAGACCTAGCCAGACTATCAGCTCTAATACGTCTTTTGGAGCAAAAATTAATATAAGACCCAGTCTTATATTATAAATATAAGACCCGGTATTATATTATATTATATTATATTATATTATATTATATTATATTATATTATACCCAGTCTTTTATTAGAGTAAAATAAGACTGGGTCTTATATTAATTTTTGCTCCAAAATACACATTAGAGCTGATTGTCTGGCAAGGTCTTATTTTCGGGGAAACACGGTAGTAAGAAAATACTTGAGCCTTTACCTCCGAGGTCTGGAACAAGAAATAATAACCACTGTGTCCACTATTGGTTAACATTATATTATTAGCCAATGCTATAAAACATTTATACAGTAGATATTGGAAGGAATAGAAAAATAAAACATTTATAGAATAGGTATTGGAAGGAATAGAAAAATATCTCTATAGGTAATATGATAATGTGTCAACTCAAAGAATCAATGGGCAACTACTATAAAATAGTAAGAAAATGCAGTAAATTAACAAGTTATAAAATCAACATACAAATTAATAGTTGTCATACACATAAACAAAAGCCAGTTAGAAGATATAATGGAAGAGAAGACTGCATTTTAAATAGCAAGAAAGAAAATAAAATACCTAGGCATAAACTTAACAAGAAATGTTCAAACCCTATATGGAAAACTTAAACACCCCTCAAAGATACAACAGGGGCCATAAACACATGAAAAAGCATCTTGTATTTTGGATAGCAAAACTCGTTTTCACAAATATTTATAAATTTATAAATAAAAGGCAATCTCAATTAAAATTATATCATTGATTATTTTTTTTTAACTGGAGTGAGACAAGTCACTTATAAGATTTATTTAGAAGAACAAATGAGAAAGGTTTACTAGGCATAACCAGGAGGGAGGTGAGCAGTAGGGGTGGGGAGCAGAGGTGAATCTACTACAGAACTTGTAGAATTAAAACCTTAAAACGTGCCCGGAAGACTCTATAACTACAATAGTGTGGAATTCGTGCATGCATTGACATACCAATGGAACAGAGTAGAAGAATCTGGAAATAGACCTAATTGCTTTTGGAAATTCAGAACTCAGTAAAGATGGGATCGCAAGCTGGGGGGTAGGCCGTGTGGGAGGGGTGGGAAACAGCAAGGACTTGCTCATCCTTTTATCAGAGGAGGCTGCAGTTACAGGGTGTCCTGCATTGGATGCTGTCCCCACAAAATTCATGTCCTTCCCGGCACATCAGAATGCGATGTGCTCTGGAAACAGGTCATTGCAGGTGTCATTAGTTCAGAGGAAGTCATGATGGAGTAGGGTGGACCCCTGATCAGACATGACTAACATCCTTGTACAAAGAGACACAGAGGCACATGGGAAGAAGCCCATGAGACGACCAGGCAGATCTTGGGGTGAGGTATCCACAAGCCAAGGAACCAAGGGCTTGCAGCCACCGCCGGAAGCTTCACGAGGCAAAGGAGGCTTCTTCCCTGGGGCCTCCCGAGACACCGTGGCCCTGCCGTCACCTTGCTTTTGGACTGTGGACCTCTAGAGCCATGAGAAAATAAATGTCTGTTGTTCTAAGCCACCCAGTGTGTGACACTTGTTACAGCAGCCCCAGGAGACTGACACACTGGGTCTGGAGACAGACTGCTCGCCAAGCGCTGGGACCCACCAGCCGGTGAGGACCGTGAAGGGGTGTGGTGGGGGCTGAGAGACATAAATGCCATGATCCGACTCCCTCCCCTCCCTCTGATTTCCTTGTCTGAGCTCTCCAGGATGGTGGCCACTTGTCACACGTAGCGATGGTGTGCTTGAAATGTGGCTAGTCCGAATTGAGATGTGCTGTAAGTGTAACGTACGCACTGGATGATGAAGGCTTAGTAAGAAAAAGCTTGTAAAATATTCCATTAATAAGTATTGTTTGATATTGATCATAACTTGATATGATCATTTCTAAGGTATATTAAGTTAAATAACATATATTATTAAAACGAGCTTCACCTATTTCTCTTTTTCTTTCTAAAATGTAGCTACTAGAAAATTCAAAATGACACATGTGGCCCACATCGGTGGCTTGTGTTTTGTTTCTGTTGCACAGCACTGCTGAAAAAGCCAGAGAACAGGCCTTTCTGCTGAGAGGGTTCGTCAGGTCAGCCGCCTGGGCCCAGGACGTGGGGAAGGGAGGAGGTTGGATCCAAAGGGGCAAACAAAGGACATCCGTCACAAGTACCTACTATGTGCCAGGGGTGATTCTGGGAATAAAGCAGTGAAAAATAAAGCGGTGAGAGATGGCAGTGTCTTGGGGTGGTAGCAGTGGGGATGAGGAGAAAAGGGGCATTTAAGAAGTGTCTAGGAGGCAGGATCAATGGACCTTAGAACTTGGACAGGGAACGAGAGAGAGCCAGGTGTGTAGATGGAGTGACTAAGTGAACGTGACACCATTTGCTGAGACAGGAGAAGAAAGACAGTTTCCATTTTGGAAATGATGAGTTTGTGGAACCTGGTTGAATATATGGAACCAGAGCCCAGGAAAAATGAGAGGCCAGAGATTCTGATTTGAGAATTACCGGCATATGCTGCAAATCATTGCATCTTAAACAGTTTTCACATTAGACTCTATGACCCCAAACTGCCCCTTTCCACCTTCCCAGTTGAAGACACACTTTTAATAACCACAGAATTTCATTGTCCAAAGACATTCTGAGAGAATTATTTGTACAATAACAAAATTATCTATAGAACGTATTTATGATTACATAATTATCTAGAATAACATCTCACAAATCTTAGCCATAGAAGTCTGAAGGGTTCATATTTGTGCCATTACACGTCATCCTAAATCAGGGCACTGGAAAATTAGGGGCCAAAAATGCTCTGTTTGCTAATAGGCCTCTCATTATATAGCAAACCAAATAGCTCACGAGAAATTAAAGCAATAATGATGAGTCAAACTAATACAGATTTCTAATTAAAACGGAATAATAACAGCAAGGCCCAACCACAAGTCAGGGTGACGTTGACAAGCATTAATGACGCAGCAGCACCCCTGAAAATGCCAAGTGCTTGTCTGCACAGAAAGTAGGACAGCAATGAGGCTGTCAGGCAGACTCCTCAGTAAATTCTAATACGGAGCTGCTTTTAGTTTAAGAACTCCAAACTTAGAAATGCGTTTATGGGTGACTCTGAGTCTTATAAAAATAAAAGACTTTCGAACTGCATGTCATTTCCCTGTTAGAAAAGAAAGTGATTTGTACAAAAATATTTGCATCTAAGTAGTTTCAGCCTGTGCTGTTCCCTTTCCCAGGCCATCCTGACGTTTTGGGAGCGTTTGTTGGGTCCATCTGTGTGTAATGAACAGAGCAGAGAAGGGAGGAAAGCTAAATTGAGTATGTAAGAAATCACGACAGGTATTCGTGAAAAAAGGAGCTCTAAAGTCAGGATGGATGGGATGGTTTTTTCAGGAGGAAGATGGGAGGACGGATGCACAGGAAAAACCTGGGTAGACGTGAGAGATTTGGGGGGTGCCGCTGCCTGAGGCGTGGCACTCTGAGCCAATTCAGATCATCTTACGGAGAGCTAGGCACGGGCTTGACTTCACTGACCACCGACATGGCTTTTCACATGTTGGCTGTTGTTCTTGTTTTTCTGTTGCATCTTTCCTGGGGTAACAGATGAGAGTTCACAGCCTCTCAGAGATAGGGTGAGAAGTCCTGCTGTACACGGTAGTTGGATGTCTCTGCGTTCATGCGATGGCCCAGGGTGGATGCAGCATATCCTCCATCCACTGACCTGGAGGACCATGCTTGCTGTCCGTGGATCCTCAGTGGCTAGGCCGGCAGAAAATCAGCCTTCTCTCCAGGGAGGGATCAGAGTCCTTCCACTTCACTTCTAGGGTCACTGACTCGGAAAGGCGAAGACCATTGGCATGAAATCTGCAAGGCTGGGAATTTGCCTGCAGGGTCTCCTGTTCGCCGAGCACCGGCTTCTTTCTGCTCTCCTTGCTGTTGGGAGTGAGATCTAGTCCCTTCTTCCTGTAACCTGTGTGTGAACCAGTGTGTGTGTATGGGGCGACGACAGTGTTGGTTAAGCAGGATGTGGCAGGGCCAGCCCTTCTCAAACACTTAAAAGTTGAGAACCCTGAAGGAGTTTTGTTAATATGGGTTTTGTCTGTAGAGATTTACCACATTGAAACTTAACTGGGACAGTCAAAATTATTAATTAATTGAAAATATAACAGCCCCAACACATGTTAACATAAATTACATATTAATTAAAAATAACTGCCTTTTCCAAGAAAAAGACAGTGAGAAGAGTGGCATTGGTTAACATTTTTGCAAATCTCTAATGTCTGGCTTACTAAAAGGCAGCTACGTTCTCATAGCTGCTTATTCATGAAATGTGTTGTGATATGTTTGGTTGAAGCCTATGAGAAAAACCTGGCGGGCCTCACTCAGGTGTGTAGTTGGACAAAGGATGATTATTCCAATATTCTTTGCAGGTAATTGTGGATATTGTTCTTTTTATATCGTATCAAAACTTGAAAGTAGTTTCCCAGAAGTTAGTTGCCGTGTGGAATATGGAATGATATCGAACTTTTCACTCCCTGGTATATTAAAATCCATTTTTCTATCTGGTACTTTGAATGGATCTTTTACCTATGCATGATTTTGTTATTTCATGCACGGGCCACTTGGAAAATGTTGGTTCACCAAGTTAGACAGCCCTTCAGAATGTTGATATATTTCATTAGACACTATCCAAAATTACATTTGTTAATATCAGCCCCAATCATATCAGGAAAGTGTTTAAATACCGGAAAGCTATCCAGCTCATCATGGCATATGCAACTTTTCTAAAATGTAATTTTCACTTGAAAGCTTGAATTTTATTATTGGCAACAAATAATCTGTTTTCCTGGAAGTGACAGGCTCACTTCATTCACTCCAGATAAAATGTCCTACCATTTGTTAGAAGTTCTTTCAAGTAGAAACACTGTTTCAAGAGTATGAGAGAGAGAGAAAAAAAAGGCTAGTTTAGTGTGCGACTCAAACAATGGCACAGGAACTTTTATTCAAGACGACTATGATCAAGAAGTATTTTATATGTAGTTCCCAATTTTGCCACAAGGGCTATTTAAAGATGTGTTCTCATAGAAAAAGACAGAATGAAATTAATAATTTTTACTGCTTCTTCCAGAGCATTCTTGAATGGAACTGGCTTCTTTTTTCTTTCTAGGAGTACATGGTGATGAAGTTCACAGTGGTGGCTAGTGCAGGTCGGTGTCACACCTTCTCTGGTTGTTGAAACACCCTGTTGTTTGTGCTGTTGATGCAAACGTCAGTAGAGAGAAAAAGGCAAGTGGCATCTCAGTAATACTGTGAAAATTGTTTTGGTCTCTCAGACTTTCTGAAAGCGTCTTCTCATACCAGGTGTCTGCAGGCCCAACTTGGTCAACCTCTGGGCCAATTGATACTCATGATTCACGGATTTGTGAATCCATCTACTTAGACTTATTTGTGGTTCTCAGTCAATACTCGGCGCGCATTTCTGGCCCTTTATGGGCAAGCACATGACCAGAGTGGCTTAAATTGGAATGACCCGATGTGCACGTTCCCAGCTGAGGTCAAACAAGGTGACACCCGCCCTCTCGTTTTGACTCTGACACTGTATACATGTATCTTTTCTGCAGTTCATTTAGTGCCATGTGTTCAACTTTAGTTTTGTGCTTTTTGTTGTGATTGTGCTGTTTAAAATGGCTCCCAAGTGCAGTGCCGAAGGGCTGTCTCATGTTTCTGAGCACAGACGGCTGTGACGTGCTTTACGGAGAAATATGTGTGTTAGGAAAGTTTTGTTCAGGCATGAGTTATGGTGCTGTTGGCAACAAGTTCAATGTTAATGAGTTAACAATATATATTAAATATATAAGGTGTCTTTAAACGGAAATACACATAACACAAGGTTACGTATTGATCAGTCGATGAAAGGGTTGAAACCAGAGCCTCATAGGAAGCTAGCCTTGCGTTTCCTTCAGGGCCAGTGATTCAGTGTTCCCTAATTCAGTGTTCACTGCGACTTTATAGAACGTAACGACTGAGGTTAATGAGAATCGGCTGTGTAAGGACCGTGGCGCACAGCGGCCATCACTTCATCAGTTACACTGGGCTAGTTATGCTGCAGTGACAACATCCCCGCCGTCTTAATGGCTTAGGATGATAAAAATGTCGTTTCCAGTCATGCTTCAGGTTGATCATGGGGACCTAGGGCTCTTCTGCATACTTCCTGCCCCTGGGACGCAGGCTGACAAAGACCCCAGCAACTGGGACATTGCCGGTCATGGTGGCAGCAGAGGGACATGTGGCTCATAAGTATTTGAAGACTTTATTCCAGAAGGAGCACCATTTCTGCTCATATTTCATTGGCCAAAGTCAATCCCACAGTCACACTGAATTTCAGAGGGCGGTTGAGTGTAATCCTACCATGTGTCCAACAGATGAGCAGGAAGTGTTGGGTGAATAGCACCAATGACTGTCACATTCATTACATTTCCTCAGCTCTCTAGGGCGCCATGAGCGGAATGTGCACCATTATTTTATGTACCAATAAGAAAGAAGCAATGCTACTAATTAAACTATGACATGCTAGTCGTTGTAAGACTCATTCTGGTTTCAAGTGGGTCGAGATATAAAAATGCTGAAACGTACAATTGAGGAAATATGGTAGATGCTGAACTTGAGTGTGAAAGTAATATAAGTGATCGTAATGTATGTCCTGGCTGACTGTTGATGTCTTAGTTCCTCACGGTATAATAGTTACGATGCTCTCAGTAATTGTCAATTAGCGCAAACTCATTGATATCTTATGATTTTCACTTTTCATTTTGAAATAATTCTAGATCTGAGGTTAGTCGCAAATGTGGACAGGGAGGTCCCATGTACTCTTCACCCAGTTTCCCCAGCGGTGACATCTTGTGTAACTATAGGACAGTGTTTCAACCTGGGAATGATATTAACATAATCCACAGAACTTATTGTGATTTCACCAATTTCCATGCAGCCAGTTGTGTGTATGTATTTCTGTGCAATTTATTAATATATAGACTCATGTACCTACCACCCCAATCGAGATACAGACCATTGGTGTGTCTTATGTGATAATAACAATACATTTTATCCACATAAGCTCAGTGTTCAAGAAGATGACTCACAGAGAAGAGTCAGCTGCCTGTTTGCAACTTAAAATAAAATTAGAGGGCACATTGTTGATGATCTTGTTCCTTGAAATACTTTGGGCCAACTTGAGCACGTAGGGTTGTCTAAACTAGGAACTCTCTGACTTGAAAGTAATTTGTGAGAGATTTTGAAAAAGAATTATTGAGGTCTGTTCATTTTAGAAAGAGGTACAAGAAGCAGTGGGGAAATCGAGGAAGGAAAAATAAAGAACACACATGATTGTTCATATCAGATTCATAGATTTCATCTTTAAAGGAAAGAGACCACAACTTTATTATACACATCTGTGATTTTAAAATGTACTTCGGCTCCCATTGACTCATCCATTTGCATAAAGACTCTAAAGCAGTACATGGAATCACAGCACAGTTAGTGACAGTTGTCACTGAGCCACTGCCTGCTCTCTGCTACACCCTGGCCTAAGCTCTTGTGCATATTGTCTGTTTGGATGATGGCCTCATGAGATAGGATTTCTTTCCCCCATTTTGCAGATAGCAAACTGATGAGCAAACTGTACAAGCCAAATGAGTTTCCCTATGTCACTCAACCAGCAAGTGACAGAGCAGGGTCCCATACCCAGCTCCTTTGTCCCAAGTCTGTGTTCTTCCACGTGGCGGTACTGATTTTCTTTGTAGCAGGGCGTTGGGCCTTTCACCGTATTTTTCAGCAGATCTGGCGAGGAGGCCATCAAAACGTTAGTCTATTGACTTGTCTGTTGTTGGTCAACTCTCAGTATGATACACAGGAGGCCAACCTGCACCCACTGGTCATTCCCGTGGTATTTCTAAATGCTGATTTCTTTACTTTCAGTTTTAGACACTCTTCCGCTCAGCCTCCCCGTTCCCCAAACCGTCCGCTTGTCAGAGTTGCCTTGGTCTTCCATGGGGGCCAATCAGAGAAACGGAAGATTGCGCGGTGCAGGAGAAAGCAACCACCACCAGAGGGCGCTGTAACACTTACGTGGTTGGTACCTGGACAATACCTAAAGGGCCCGTCCACTTTCCCAACAGAGAAAAGTGAGTTCTCTGAGATTGACGTTCTCTTTTGACTCAGACATTGCCTTATGAGGATAAATCACAGTGGTCGCTGCGTGTTATAGAGTCTTTATGCGCACGGCTAGCATAAATGGAAAGTAAACGTGCCACTTTAAGGTCATTACCCCCTTCCATCCAACAGTGATGGATGAGGATCCCTAAGGCAGCTTTTCCCAAAACACAGGTGTATTCAGTGGCTCTCTTTAGAACCCACCATTCGATTGATCCTAACACTAAAATATAAGTAGAGTCACAGAAGGGTCAGCAGATTGCTTGGGATGGCAAGCAAAATTCCGGGCCCTGTTGAGTTTAGTTTCATGCCGTGTTCAGGTGTCCGTCAGCAGCTAATCAATCAAAGGGAAGCTCGAGTCCGGGATGCGGAAGCCAAAGATTTCTTTATGTAATGGGAATTCCCGCCATTTCTAGTCCCAAGCTGCCCAAATGTACCTGGCTTTCAATTCTTCTGACCATGTAGAGACCCTGATATTTAATTATCTGAAGTGATGGAAAGGAAAACAGCAAGGGGAATGGACCGCCCATTTGCAGTTTGGTCCTTTGGTTGTCATACTCCACCAGGGGCAGCATCTTTGGGAAAGGAAATCCTTGGTAGAGACAGGACACAGGATGACTGGAGCTGCCAAGGGTGTATCATTGTCGCTCCAAGAAAGGAGACAGTGCCACTGGCAGGACTCCACAAATCTCGCTATTTGACCCATGCTGCGCTCTGGTCCGTAGGTCGGGTGCGTGCATTCTGTCTGGGCTGTGCCACCCCCTTTCCTGAGAAAATTTCTGGGCTGCTTCTCAGCAGATTGTATAATGAATGCTCCCACCCATGGTTCCCAGGTTCCCTCCGAGCTACTGGACCTCAGCGTGAAACAAGCCCTCCCATAGAGATCTGTATTTTAATAGAGGATTTTTAAAAACGCTGCAGTTAGTCCATTCTAATAAAAAATAAAAGTCTTCTATATCACCTCCTCCCTGTCCATTATATTCTCTAGGTATAATCATTGTCATAGTTTTAGTGTATACCCTTCCATGTCTTTTTCTGTGCACATAGAAACTTACACACTTTGTTATATATCGGTGCATGTGCTTCATTTCTTTTTGACAGAGTTGTATATGTACTCTCCATAGTGGTCATCCCCAATAATCCAGCACAGGTGCCCTTCTAAGACTGGATGGACAAGTACCTCGTTCATTTAAACTGCTGCACAGAGTTCCATAGCATGGGAGTATTGTAATGTACGTATTGAGTATTGGTGGCCTGTTAGGAGCACTTGAATATTTTTGCCATTGCAGACGAGACCGTAGTCAACACATTCTCACAAATAGGCTTGATGCATGGAGTTGCTGTGCATTTTATTTGTTACTAGTCATTTCTAAAACAGTCTCAGTTTATTTAAAATAGAGGGATTTTGGAGAGGAAGAGTCTTAATGTTGAGAAAAATGACTATGAGACAGTGGGATTGGGGTTGCAGAGCACCTGGGGTGGGGAAGGGCAGTCCTGCTTGCAAAGGAAGCACAGCCAGTGTGTCCTGGGCTTGGGCATCTGGTCAACCATGGTGATGGAATCTGCAGGTGCTCCCTTTGTCTGCGATGGCAAACAGTACATTTCCATGGACTCATCACCCACACCCTTGATGGAAAAAGATTCTATAGCAACAAAAAGACATGGCATTCAGAAAACAGGCGTCCCCGCTCAGGAGAAGGCATTGGGAGCCCCTGGTGTGCGCTGCAGCTGCACAGCCAGGACTAAGCGCAGTGGAAAAGGGCTGTGATGACACTGAGAGGGCTGGGTGCTGTAAGAGCTAAAACAGCCTCCACGGAGGCCGGGCACAAATAGGCAGTGTTCAGAGTAACTAAACTAACACCGAGCAGGACACAAAGCATACTTTTTAGTAATATGAAAGAAAGTGACAGAAAAATAAAAGGAAGAGTTGAAAGTGGTGGTTACTGAGAATGGGGAAGTGGGTTTTTGTGTTTTGTTTTGTTGTTTTTTTAGGGAAGTTTTAGGTTCACAGCAATATGGAGCAGAAGCTTCAGACATTTCACGTCTCCTTTGCCCTCACACACGCACAGCCTCCCCCACTGCCCGTGTCCCCCACCAGAGTGGGACATTTATGACGATTCATGAACTAACGTTGACACGTTATCATCACCCACAGTCCATAGTTTAAGTTACGGTTCATCTTGGTGATTTACATTATGTGGGTTGGACGAATGTATAATGATATGTATCCATCATTCTAGGATCATACAGAGTAGTCTCATTTCCTTAAAAGTCCTCTGTGCTCTGCCCAACCCCTAGAAACTGATCTTATGACTGTATCCATAGTTTTTAAGCCTTTGATTTTCTAACTATCTCATGCATTACGTTGATTAAGAAAACTTCAGTGGCTTTCACCTAAAAAACAAACATCTGGCTTCTTTTGAAAAACCAGAAAATCTGGCGGCTCAAGGCTGCCACTGTGCCAGGTGGCTTTGGATGGAGCTCCATAGCTGTGGGTCCTTTGGGATGGGAGCTGCCCTTCCAAGTTTGCCACAGTCCCCAACAGGTCAGCTGCCCTCATTTCCTTACAGGCTTTGAGTTCCTCATAGACTCTGAGTGTGTGCTTTGCAACTGAGTGAGTCACCTCTGTACCCTGCTCGCCTGTCAACCAGCCTGAGCGTTGGGGTGTGCAAGCTGAGCTTGACACCAACAATTCCCCTATATTGGAATCCCATTCAGTATCCGAGAACAGCTTCTTGCTAAATCACCCTGTCTACGAAAACCCCAAGTAGGAGATTATGTAAGTGGATTAACATTGATTTAGTGAAATCCCGCTTTGAGAGGCTCAATTTGTGGGCAAATGCATTCAAACCCACTAACCTTCATGGGGGTTGACTCTACTGAGCAGATGGCATATGGCTCCTTTGTTCTGCTCCCAGGATGGCGAGGAGGAAATCATCCCGCCGGAGTGTTGTCAGTAGGAATTATAAAAAGTGTATTGCATGCCCCCAGGAGTCCACACTCTGATGTCAGGGCCGCGCTGCACAGATCTTTGATCTCTTGGTGTGTTGTTTAAAGGACGATTGTCATGCTCATAAGAAGAGTGAAAATCCGTGGAGCCCTGGAACAAGGTGGTCCCGGCATTCAGAAAGAGCAGGATGGATTACTTCCTGTTGAGAGAGAGAGAATTTGTGTCTGAGTGAAATAAGCCGATGGATGTGACACGAATCTAACATGTCACGTCTGGTGTCATGACGTATGAAGCATCATAGGCATCAACAGTGAGGTTTAAAACCAGGGAAGGGCCGGTGCTGGTGAGTTCCCCGTCTGCTGGGTATGCTTTCTGTATACATGGATCCTAAGTGTGGAACGTTTCCCAGGCACTTATCACATCAAAGGCTGCGGGGTGGGTGCAGAGCACCCCTGTGTGGAAAAGGCCTCCCTATTATTCGGTGTTTTCCAAGGTATTGTCCTCCACGTGCAGGACCTGTTACATGTTTAGGTTCTGGCGCCCACCTCCTGCGGAAGGTACGCTTTGCGGAGGAGAATATGCATCTGTGACAAACAGCCCAGATGCCTCTCAAGCACGTCCAAGTCCCGGAATTGGGGGATTCCGAAGGTCTCACGTCATGTGGTGCTGTGTGTTGTGGGAATGATACAGGAAGTAACAGCAAGTCCGAGGCATTCAGCTTCCAGGCCGGTAGACAGACCATGGGGTCAGCGTGTCAGCAAATGCTAAGTGATTGGAGCCGTCGAGACATTTAAATGGCAAAACACATGTGTTTGCTTCTAGTGAATGCCTCAAAAACGAATTAGTTAATCTACTTCAAATGCAATTTTGGTTTACTCATTAAAGAAAGCACTGGTGGAAAGAGCTGAATTTTAATCCTCACCTTCACTTCATGTGAACACCAAGGACAAGCTCCCGTGACTCACCACGTAACCCATGGAGACTTGCTCATGAGCAGGCGTCTGTGCTTAATTTCATTGGTTTTTGCTTGTTCATTTTCGTTGTGTGTTTTGTGCCTGCAACTTGAGCCTGCGTGTGGTAAATTACAAGGTCATGTAAGGGGTGGTCCCTCGATGGGTGGAGAGACCTTACAAAATTTTGGGTACAGAGACTAGTGCCGTTTTGGAAAATGAATATGATTTGCACGTTGGATTTTTTTTTTTTTTAAGCAGGTTGTTTAGCAGGAGTTGTAGGAAAATGTCTGTAATTAGTAGTTACAACAAGCTTAAGACACAATTAATTTTAATAATACATGTATACAACTAAAAGTCTTTTACTTAAAAATGATCACGAGTGGTAATTGCTCTTGCTGGAATATGTCATAATGATTTTATGAAGTACCTCGTTAACCTTCACGACAGCATTGTGAACTCATTACCATTCTGACCACTTTTTACAGATGAGAAAATGCCTAATAGAGGTCAAATGACTTGCTTAGTTGCAGAAGCAATCTTGTTAATACCAATCTTAAGTCTTTTTATATCCTACATGTCCCATTCCTAGAAATAAAATCATTAAAAACAGTAGAGGGGAGTTCTTTATTTTGATCAGATTATTATGATAAAACAATTGGCTTGGGGAAACTTTAAAATGCAGTCATGTGTGTGTTTCTGGACCCTGCATCCTTGATTTTTATCTTGCTGTCTACCACCTAATATTGAGAAAATCGAGTAAAAATCCCGAAAAAAGACCCATAGCTTTTGGAATGTTAATCCACCGAGATCTCTACCTAATTGAGGGAAAACACATAATGAACTGTGCCTGATCTTCTTTTTTTCTTTCTTATAATGAGTTATCACGATCCCTTAAAATAGAAGATGAATGTCTCTCAGATGGAATGTGTAGATAATGGTGTGTGTAATAGGGTGTCATCAGGGACCAGAACAAGTCTCATTTCCCAAGAAGAAAGGCACCATTGTCTAGGTGGAATTCTGTCCATTTCTCTTGTGACATTACCAAGCTGGTAAGGGAAGCGTTTCCAAGTTAATGGTCTTGTACCCAAAATTAGGGTTCAATGTGGTGGCCACTTTGTGGATGTTACGTGTAAGCGGGGAGCCCTGGCAAGTAAGGGCCCAAGAGTGGGCAGGGCAGGAGGCCAAACACATGGAGCCCACCTCTGAGTGCTGGCTTCCTGGCTTTGTGGCTTGGGGACTTCTCTGCAAGGACAGCCCTTGCCAAGCCCAGTTCTCCTCCAAGGTTCGAGGCTTCAGCTCAGGAGACTGGCAGGCTTCGGGTCTGGTTGCACCATGTGTTGTTCATCACCTTGTCCCCACGTGCCAACACGGTACCTGGCACGAAATCGGCGCTCACATGTGGTCGCATCTCCGTCCCTCCCTGTCCCTTTGCTCCTAAAGCCCCAGGTGTTCACTGTCACAACTCTGACGCTGCCGACTCTAACCCACTTTGAATGCGCTTCTGGCCCCCTCGGTCCTCCTGAGTTTAGGTTGTGTTAGCTCTCACGGG
Organism: Rhinolophus ferrumequinum; assembly: GCF_004115265.2. Classification (NCBI taxonomy): domain Eukaryota; kingdom Metazoa; phylum Chordata; class Mammalia; order Chiroptera; family Rhinolophidae; genus Rhinolophus; species Rhinolophus ferrumequinum. The sequence goes on from NC_046299.1 coordinate 4,640,465, forward strand.
CCCTCCACCATGCCACCGCGTCTCTGAGCACCTACTGTTTGCCAGGAAGTTTCTAGACACTAAAGAAGTCCAGATGAATAGGACTCCGACTTCTCCTCATGGAGCTCACAATCGAGCACATTTTCATGATTTGCTTTTCCAGATTTGAAATCTCTGAAAACAAGAATGGTGCATGCACATTGTTTTAGAAATCACATTCTAAAAGTATGTAAATTGAAGTGCAGAAGACTTCTATAACCTTTTAGACATTTTTGTAAATATGTACGTATATACGCGTACATTATTTTCTAACACGTTTAACAACTTGCTCTTTAAATTTAAATCTCCGATGTCTTTTCGCGTCAGTATAATAGATCCATCCGTTTTACTCTTTGACTGTGTATTACTCAGTGTATTGAATGCATTGAATAATAACTGAGAAAGTCACAAATGCATGGAATAATGCATAAAATGCATTTATTCATTCATTTAATAAATATTTATTGAGTGTCTTCAGCATTGTCAGGTACTGGTCTTGGCGCTAGAGATAAAGACGGGAACAAAACAAAATCCGCGTTTATTATGGGGCTGACATTCCAGAGGGGAGAACCCATGAACACACTGTTAAATGAATAGTACGTCGAGTGGAGAACAATAGTGTAGGGTAAGTGGGCGAGTGAGTGTGTGTAGGGCTTACTGTCTTCTAGGGTGTGGTCAGAGAGGACCCCACTGGTGAGAGTGCATTTGAGCAGAGACGTGAAGGCAGCAGAGGTGAGAGGACGGATCTGGGAAAGTTGTTTTAGGCAGAGCAGTGATGTGCCGGTAAGTGACTAACAACCAGCTCTCTGAAAACACATGCCGCATTGGCTGACCTCCGTCATGTAAGCACCCGCACCATAGCTGATGTAAAGCCACCGCTAGGTCACTTAATGTGGAGTTGGGAAGCGATACTCATAATTGTCTCCAGTGGGTGTGAGCTGGGCCCTGCACACCACTGAGGCAGACGGTGTCTGTACTGTGGCCCAGGGACAGCCAGAAGGGCCATGTGACTAGAGCAGACTGAGCAACAGGGAGGGAAGAAGATGAACTTAAAGAGGCAGGATGGGGCCAGGTGATGTAGGACCCTGGAGGCCAGTGGGAAAACTTTGGATTTTCCTCCGTGTAAAATGGCAAAGCTTTGAAACATTTTAAACAGAAGAGTGACTTGATCTGACTTACATTTTTGAAGTGCTGACAGGAGATTATAGGAAAGTCAAGGGGGCTGGAAGGAAGCTATTGCAATAATCCAGGAGAGCGACATTGATTTGGACCCAGATGGTAGTGACAGAGATGGTGAGTAGTGATGAGATCACGGGTGAATTTTGAAGGAAGATCTGCTATAATCTGCTCATTAATCGGACATGGGTTGGGAGAGGAAGAGAAGAGACGGGAAAAACTCCAAGGCTTTGGCTCCAGCAGCGGCGGGAATGGTGTTGCCATTTATTAGGGTTGTGGACATTGCAGTAGAAACAGACTTAGGGGAGGAAATCGAGAGTTCAGTTCTAGATATGTTGAGTTCAAGATGCCCGTTATCCATGCACGCAAAGAGCATAAACTGGAAGTTGGAAATACAAGCGTGGAGTTCCAGGCAGAAGTCGGTACTAGAGTCTTAGGTGAGTTATGAGCAGATGAGGGATGCCGTCAGCCAGGCAGGGGCTACAGATGGAGAGATGCCTGAGGACTGAGGGCTCCTAGCTTCAGAATTCAGGAGGAAGAAGAGGGAGCAGCAGAGGAGCCTGGGAAGGGGTGGCGGTAAGAAGCGGGGAGGGGACAGCAGAGCAGCTGGTGAGGGGGAAGATGTGCCCCGGCCGAGTGTCCAGTCAGGTGCTGCGGATGGCTCAAGCAGGATGAGGACTGAGCCTGGTCCTGGGATTTAGTAGCCGGGAGGTCCCTGGGGACCTTGAGGAGGGCCTGGCAGTGAAGCGCGATTGGAGTGAACGCCACAGAAAATGGGAGATGGGAAATTGGACGGTGCTGTTCATATGTCTCTGGCCATGAGTTTTGTTGTAAAGTGTAATGCGGGGGACGGAGCAGTGGCTGCGTGGGGTCAAGACAGAGTGTGATGCCTCAAATTGTTTTATTATCATCGCACAACATACACGTCTATACCAACAGAGAAGCAGGTACAGTCTCATATACCTGGTTCTATGTTGAGAGCTCTTCTGTGAACTCCAAAAACCACCAAATCAAATAATTAACCCAATGCCAACTGAAGGACGACACCAGTAAAGCTCGAATCACAACAGCGCTGTGACAGGATGTTTTCCTGAAGCTGAATCTTCGATGTTAGGTTTCCCAGTTGAAAGGTGCGTTTTTGTGCTTTTCAATTTGTTTGTTGTCTAATCGATTTTTAAAATTTCTCCTTTGAACCTAATGGGCCTCTCCCTCCCCCAAGAACCCCTTTCCCCCCCCTTCCGCCAAGATTGGAAGTTACAGCATGTTCGAAGGTTCAGGAGACGATCCTACAGGCAGAAGGGTACAGGTCCTGATTGATTTAACCAGCCCCATCCTAATCACACATTAACGAGCATCCCTGGGAGGCCCCACCTGGCCTCCCTGCTTCTAGCTTTCCCTTTCTCACCTGTTCTTCATGCTGCTGCCAGATTACCCTTCCTGGAGACCCGCTCTGATTATGTCACTGCCCTACTTTGACGAAAGTGATTCTACACCCAACCAAATCGAGTCCTCACGTCTTGGTCTGCGTTCACGGTGCGTTGCAATCTGGTCCCAATCTGGCTTTCCATGGAATGGGGCAGCATTTGTGAAAATGCCCCAAACAGTGCCCGCTCATGTTTCCAAACCATGTACCCCTTCCACGAATCCCTGCCCTACACCCACGGTGCCCGTCATTCTGCCCTTATTTCTGTTCCCAGGGAGACTCAGGATCTCAGCTCCTGGGCTTTCTTCTCTCCATCCCATACGTCCCTGGGTGCTGGGGTCTCCAAATGCCACACGTTCTGAAATTCCTTCTCTGCAGCTGTCCTCTGGGCCCCACGTGGCAGGGGCAGCTTAGTACTCCTTCCTCTTGGCATCCCCACGTGCCGTGCTCGGACCCTGCACACCGATCAGGGCATGTTAGTGGGTGCACAGCACTCGGTGCACCCTTCCTTGTGCCGGGTGCTGTGCATTTTGTAATAACCTTCCCACCATGTCAGGAGAAGGTACTTTGAAAAACATCCCTATTTCACTTTAAGTGGAGGAGATCTTTGCCAAAGGTCACACATTTGGTGAGCAGCAGAGCTGGTATTGCACTTGGGTGGGGCACTTTTTATCGACCATGCTGTACTGTTAACCAGAGGCTGATAGACTTCCTGAATGAATGAATGAATGAATGAATGAATTGTACAAAGGGTGCCCGACAGGGAGGTGGGGACTCTTTCATAAAACTCATTCTTCTGAGGAAACAACAAAAGACATGCCTTGTAACTGAGGGAGCCACTCCCGAGCGCATTTTGTGGCATGATGGCAGCTGTGGTGGCAGGAGGCTATTGAAACCACACAGCGCGCTCCCAGGGCTGCTCTAGGATGCTGCTAGCTCACATTTCATCCTCGTCCACTTGCACAGATCACTGAGTGTTCACTCTAACCCAGATATTCTGTAGAATAAGAAGCTATTTATAAGCCATTTCTTTTCCTCTCAGATGGAGCATCTTCATTTTGAAAGGATCAATAGCCTGAAATAAATTTTTACAACGACTTCTTTAAAAGTCAGTGTTATTTCAAGAGGGGAAGGTGTCCTGTATCTTACCAGCAAATAAATAAATACAATTTACAGCTCCTTTAGTGTTTCATTCTTCCAGACTACAAGTTATCAAACACCTAAATATTTAAAGCCTCAAATTAACTTCAAGATAACACTAAAATGCACCAATGTCTTTTTCCCTGATAAGAAGAGCAGTGAATGAGTTTAAATTAATGCCAAGTGTACCTGTTCTGAATGCAGCGAGAAAGCCTCGCGATTTGTATGCCTGGCTGAGCCCGTGCTCCTTCTCTCTGCAATCGAGGAGGATGGGCGCGCTCATTAAACAATGCCGGTGACAAACAGTGCTGTGATTTCCAAACGCCACCCGCCCTCCAGGGAGCAGGCAGGCTGCAGCTCCTGCTTGCCCGGTGCGCTGTGAAACTGCCAGCTGCCTTGAAGTCTCTTGTCGAGTAATCCCCAACATTTGCACACTGTGTCACACATCGAACAGTCCGGGCACATGCTGACTGATTTGCTTCTTACAGGCGCCGGGGAGGTAGGCAGGGGACCAATTACTAATAACAAGTCAGGAAACTGAGGCACAGGAAGTATGAGTGGCTTGCCAGAACTGGGTGCTGTTTTCTTAATTCAGCCATGTGGGCTTCGCTGATTGGCCAGGCCGGGCATCAGGCTCTTATAGGGGACTCCACACCCACACAGAGCAGGGGAAGGGAGGTCCCCAGAGAAAGGCAGTGACACTCTCAGAAGAGAGTCAGAACCCACTGGGGTTGGCCCTCAGTGTTTTTACAGTGAATTGAAGGGCATTTCCATCACTAGTTTTATCTTTGGGATGACCATTCACGCAGTTATTACTCAAGCGGGAGGATCTTCCGCCGGCCTCTTACCCAGCGTGGCCGCCCCCATCTCAAGGGCCGAGCTTCCCCCTTCTCCTAAGTCTTTATCCATAGACACCAACCTGCAGTAAGTGTATGAAATACACACGCACTGCTCTCCCGCAAACACAAATCCCAGCACAAAATCTACTGAAGCTGCTGTATTCGTTTTCTGGGGCCACCATAACCAATGGCCACAACCTCAGTGGCTTAAGACAACAGGCATTTATTCTCTCACAGCTCCAGAGGTCAAAAGTCCAAAAGCAAGCTGACAGCATGGCCACTTTGTCTCGGAAGTCTCCAGGGAAGAAGGCGGCCTGGCCTCGTGGAGCTTCTGCTGGTGGCTGGCAGTCCTTAGCTCCCTCTGCTTACAGACACGTCGCTGCACTGCAGTCTCTGCCTCCACTGTTACATGGCATTTTCACCTGTGTGTTTGTCCCTGTGATTCTTCTTCTATTCTAAGGACGCCCGTCATGTTGGATTAAGGGACTGCCCTCCTCCAATATGACCTCATGTTAACTAATTACATTTGCAGCGACCCTATTTCCAAATTAGGTCACATTCTGAGGTTCCAGGAAGAACATGAACTGGGGGGCGGGGGGAGTCCTGTTGAACCCAGTAAAGGAGCTATAAAGAGAAACAGAATTCGATGATTCAGTGGGTCCTGAGGCTGAGTCCTTCACTGTTGGGAAAGTGGAGAAAATAGACAGAAGGGCGAAAGAAAAGCGAGAAGAGAAAAGCATGGGTAGGAAGAGGGCCGATGACAGTTGTCGAGCTGGGAAGCATTCTGTCAGCCATTAAAAGCTCCCGCAGGGTACCGTGCGGCAGGGAGCCTGGCTCCGGTCCCAGCACCGTGGGTCTCGTCTCTCTCTTGGCTGCCCTGCCACAGGTGCAGGGCACCTTCCTGCCACTGCAACTTAGGAGGAAAGGGAAACCGGTGACACGCATCCTGCTTCGCTTCCCGGATGGCTTGGGAGAAGCACGCGAAGGATGTGTCAGAAAGACTAAGTTACTGTGCCAAGGAACTGGACTTCCTCATCCCTTTCTGTCACTCTGGAGCCGGCCTGGACAGCGTTACCCAATGGATCGCTGTCCTTGGCTTCACAGGCGAGCAGTAAGTGTGAAGGTTTCCCAGGTGTGCGCGTGCTCTCCCGGTACAGAGGCTGCTAAGCAACTAACAGCTCGCGGGAGGTCACGGGGCCATATTCTCTTACCTGGTGAGCTCGTCTACAACACAGGTTACTTCTTGACATAGGGACCCTTCGAAAAATAACAGGACTCCAGCTGAGTTGGCATGACAGCTGTGGCAAATGCAGTCGCTTGACAAAAGGCCCCAGACATGGCGGGTGTGGAATTCTTTCTTTCATTCAACAAGCCTGGCGTGTCCTTGCTGCTGGTGTTGTCTGGTTTGAAGGACATGGCTGCTGTGTTTTTGGAGTCACAATCTTTTTCAAGGCTTTGTAAGCTGGGACCCCCATGTCTGGTGATCTGGGCTTCGGAAGTCTGTGAAACTTCTCAGCAGTTTGAGCGCATGCACGAGGGTGAGTGGACGTGTCACTGACACTGAGTGCCCATTGTATGCTGTGGGTTCTGGGCTGGATCGCGTTGATGGTAACTGGATACCTTTCAACTTGCAGGCTCCCTTTCGCATCTTTGTAGTTTAGCTGATGCTACTGAAACATTTCCATAGAAGTTCAGCTCTTTTGCTTTTGTCCTCATCACTCCAAGCACCGTCGCCAGTTGCTGAGTTGAAGAAGCATCTCTACTTTAAGACACTCCTGAAACACTATCTCCCTGGTGGGAATTCTGCCTCCTTTTAGGGTGTTTTTAGGACCTCAGCGTCTCAAGGGCAAAGCGACAATCCACATCCGAATGCATTTCAACTCTTGCTATTTGTATAACCACCTGGAAAAGCATTTAAACTACAGCATGGATGGCTCGGTCCTATACCCCAGTGACTCAGATTTAAATCATGCCAGAAACGACCCAGGCGTCGGGGTGTTCTAAAAGTTCTCCAGACGGTTTTGAAGTGGAGCTGGAAGAAAGAGGCCAGAACACCTGGCACCCCCCGAGCTGCTGTGGCGTTTTGAAGGGGCAGCAGAGGCAAGCCCACCTGTGTCCAGGGCCCCAACCAGGGTGGGTCTCTGAGCAGAACCTGCAGAGGGCTGACTGAAAGCCTGGGGGCTGGAGAAAAAGGCCCAAGCTTTGAATTGCGAGGCAAAGAAGTCTGTCCAGATGGTGGCGAGTGGCAAATGCCATAGACTCCAGTGGGGATGCCCTCCAGGTGTGGCCAAAGGTCCTGTCTTCCTGCTCCCTAGGGAGCCAAGTGAGAAAGCAGTCTTCCTGCAGCAGGCAGTGGGCTTGCCAAGCAGCTGCGGATGAGGTCCATGGCATGGATGGGCCAGGGCACGGCAGAGGTGGTGAGCCCTGGGAAGGGACTGGAGGCTTCCAGCAGCTCTGCCAACTCACGAACCTATAATAAGTCCCCAGCTTGGTTGTAATAAAAATAAATAATAATTATCACAAACAACAGTGATAGCGCAATAAGTGCTTATATGGCAGCCACAGTGTTGAGTGCTTCCCTGCATTATTTTATTGAAGCATCAGTAAATGGTGTAGCTCTTCTTCCACTTGCTCAGGTCAAATAAATGATTGAGACATTCTTTTATTTATCGAGATATAATTGACATATAACAGGGTGCAAGTTTAAGATGTACGACATGTTGATTTGATACTCACATATTACAGCATGATTACCACCGTGGTGTCAGCTAGCACCTCTGTCACTTCACATAATTATCAGTTCTTTTTTGTGGTGAGGACACATGAAGATCTTGTCTCTTAGCAACTTTGAAGTTTACAATACCATATTGTTGACTATAATCTCTAGGCTGTGTGTAAAATCTCCAGGAATTATTTATCTACTGATTCTAAGTCTGTACACTTAAACAATGTCTCTCCATTTCTTCTGCCCTCCACCCCCACCCCCCCGCCCTTGGTAACCTACTATGTTTCTCTGAATTCTGCTTTTTTAGATTTCATATAGAAGTAAGATCACACAGGGTTTGTATTTGTCTGCCTGGCTTATCTTATTGAGCATAATGCCCTCAGTCCAGCCATGTTGTCAGAAATGGCTGAATAATATTCCATTGTGAGTGTGTGTGTGACAACTTTTTTATCCATTCATCGACAAATACTTACGTTGTTTCCACACCTTGACTATTGTGAATAATGCTGCAGTAAACGTGGGGGTGCAGATATCTCTCCAATTCCCTCTTTTTATTGCCTTAGATAGACAGTTGGTCCTTGAACAACGTGGGGGTTAGGGACACCAGCCCCTGCACAGTTGAAAATCCACCTGTAATTACAGTTGACCCTCCATGTATGCAGGTTCCCAACCATGGATCGAAAACACAGTTGATCTTTGAACAACATGGGGTTGGACTGTCCACTTATACGTGGATTTTTGGAAATTTTCAAATTTTTTTCCCAAAAATAACCTCATTTATTCTGTTATGGTAAATTACATTGTTATTTAATGTTAACTTTCCATCCTTGGAATAAACTTTAGTGAGTCCTGTGATGTATTATCTTTTTATATGTCCTTTTTATACAGCAAATACAATTTGCTAATGCTTTGCTTAAGATTGTTTTTCCTTTGCTGATGGTTTTTTTAAAAGTTGAGATAGAATTCACATATAACGTTATATTAGTTTCATGTACAATATAACGATTCAAGTTTTAAACAAAATAATCACTACAATAAGTCTAATTAACATCATCACAATGCAGACTTATAAAAAAATTTTTTCTGGTGATGAGAGCTTTTAAGGTCTATTCATGTTTAAGATTTTTAAATCTACATTCATGAAAGAGATTGGTGCTGGAATTTTCCCTTCCAGTAAAAACCTTGTTGTGTTTTGGTATCAATGAGATGCTGGCCTCAATAAGCAATTTGGAAGGTTTCCCCTCTTTTTCTGTTCTTTGGAAGACTTTGTAAAAGATTTGTCTTATTTCTTAAAAATTTGGACAAGTTCAACAGTGAGGCTAGTTTCCTTTGTGGGAAAAAAATGCCTAACAATGAATTCAATTTCTTTAATACACAAGAATATTCAGATTTATTATTTCTTCTTGTGACATTTTTGCTAAGTCATGTTTTTCAAGGAGTTTTCTAATTTTATCTAAATCATCAAATGTATTGGTGTAAAGTGTTCATAATATTCTGTTATCTTTTTATGACATTTTCTTTTCTCATATCTGCAGTCCATTTTTTTTCTGATAAGTCATTTCAAGTAACCAATTACTAATAGCTTTTTAAAAATTTACATTTGTTTTCTAGTACATTAATTTTTGCTCTTGTTATTTCCTTTCTTTTACATTCTTTGTATTTGATTTGCTGGGTTTATTTTTCTAGATTCTTTAGTTGGAAGCATATCATATTTTTAATAATTTTTCTTTCTAATACATGAAATTAAGGCTATAAATTTCCCTCTAAACATTACTTTAGCTTCATCCCACAAGATTTGATCTATTGTATCTTTACAATATTTAGTTACAAACATTTTCTTATTTTGTTTACAATTTTCTTATGACTCAGGGATTACTTATTCTGAATGATTTCAATTTTTTGAAATGAGTTCTGGTTTGCTTTATAACCCAGAATATGGTCCATTTTGGTAAATATTCCTTCAGTGTTTCAAAAAACATGTATACTGTCTTTGTTGAGAGCAGCATTTCATATATATCAATTAGGTCAAATTTATTAATTCCCATCTTATATATATTATCCACTGTACATTTTTGTCTTTTTTTGATATAAACTATTGAGAGAAGTGTGTTAAAATCTGCCATTATAATTTTAGATTTATCTACTTTTAATTTAGTAAATTTTTTGCTTTATGTATTTTGAAAGTATGTTATTGGGCACGTATACATTTAGAAGTGTGATATCATTCTATCATTATAAAATATCACTCTTTATCTGTAGGTTGTATGCCTTAAAGTTTACTTTGATATAGTAATTACTTTATTTTTCTTCTGGTTGTTGTTTGCATGCCTTATCTTTTCCCAACCTTCCTGTATATTTATACGTTAAATGTGACTGTTGTAAGCAGCATACAGTTATTTTTTAAAAAAATTCACTCTGGCAAGCGTAGTCTTCTAATTGAAATATTTCATCCATTAATATTTAATTATTGATATAGTTGGATTATATCTATCATCTTATGTTTATGATAACATAAACATAACCCACTTCTTTTATGGTTTTTTTCCCTCTCCTGTCTTGCCTCCTTTTGGATTAATAAAATGTTTTTTATCATTTCATTTTTCCTCTCTTAACTTGTTAATTATACAGTTTTCTACTGTTCTTTTAGTAGCTACTGTAAAGATCACAGAATGAATCTTGTCTTATTCCAATCTAAAACAAATTATTATTTTTATTATTTCTCCAATAGTACTAGAACCTTAGAATCTTGAATTCCATTTACCCCCCTCCAACTTCTGTGTTAGTGGTTGTCATACAACACTACTTATATTTTTATTCTACTTATATTTTGAAATCCACAAGAAGCTACTATAATTTTGTACAGTGCTTTTTTTCAATCAACATTTATGTTTACTTGTATACTATTGGTCTTCATATTTTCTGCAATTCTGTGTTTCTCTCTGAGGTCATTTTCTTTCTGCCTTAAGAAATCTCTTTCGTATTGCTTTAAATTAAGTTTGGCAATAGATTTTTCTCAGGTTTTATTTGTCTGAAAATGTTCTTAATTTACGTTTTACCTTTATCTTGGAAGAATTTTATTTTATTTCATTTTATTTATTTATTTATTTGTTTTATTTTTATTTATTTATTTATTTTTTTACTGAGTTTTAAATTCTAGGTTGGCAGTTTTCTTACAGAACATTAAAGATTTGTTTCCATTGACACTAGAACCCATAGTTTCTGCTGACAACTCAGCTGTTAGTTTTTCTGTTGATCTTTTAAGGAAAGTTTATTTCCCCTCCTCAACTACTTAAATGATTTTCTCTATATCTTTGATTTTTATTAGTATTACTGTGATATACCTTGTTATGGGTTTCTTTATATTTGCACAGAACATCTTGGATGTGTGTGTAAGTTGATGTGTTTCATCAGGTTTAGAAAATTCTCTCCCGTTATGGGTTCAAATATTGCTCTGTCCCATTCTTTTTCTCGTCTCCTTCTAGACCACCGGTTACACACATCTTAGATAGTTTGCAACCCCACGTTCTTAGATGTTTCTTTCTGCTTTTATTCCATCCTTTTTTCCTTTTCATGCTTCAGTTTGGATATTTCCATTAATCTGTCTTTTAGTACAGGTAAATAATCCAGTATTCTCCCATGTTAAATCCAATCAATGAGTTCCTAATTTCAAACATTACCTATTTTTTAACCTTTTAAACCACAATCACTTTTGCACCAATCAATTGGAGAATGTTCATTTATTTAATATTTTATAGATAATAGTTCTATGTTAAGATTCTCTGTCTTATCACATCTAATATGCATTTTTAAAATCACCAGAAACATGTTAATAATGGTTATTTTATAGAGTTTGTCAGCTAATTTCAATATCTGGATCCTTGTGGGTATGTTTCTATAGTTTTTTTTTTTCTCTTGTTATTTGGTCATGCGATTTTGTCTTTTCATCTACCTGGTAATTTGTTAATTTAGAGTTCCCAAGTTTTGTTTTCCTCTGGACAGGACTTAACCCTTTTCTCTGCTGGGAACATGGAGTGGTGGCTGCTTACCCCCGTGCAATCAGGGCCTGACTGAGCGGTGACAGGCAGCAGCCTTAGGAAGGCTCATCTATTCTGATTTACCTCTGACCCTCCAAGGAATTTCTGCTAAGATCCAAGTTTATTCTGCAAGACCTCTTTTCCTGGAAGGTCCTGAGTGCAAATCTTTGTCTCTTGAGCCTGTGCTTTTCAGAGGCGTCCACTGAAATTTTTAGCTTACGTTCTGCAGAGCCTCAGACCTTAGCTTCATATTGAGAGGAAACTGGTCCATGTTCTTGAGAATGCCCAACATCCACCAGCACTCTGCCGGTTTTCTTTTTCCCCCTTGCAGTGGCTTTATCCATTTTTTTCCCTGGGCTTTACGATATATTCACCCCATACTTAGAACTGGTAAACATCCCCAAAATAACAGCATCCCGGGACAGCCAGCTTTCCTCTCTGAAATCTTTCCTTTTCTGGAAGCTAGCCCCTCTAGTTCTCATCGCCTCTGCAGCTCTCTACTGCTTCCAGGCAGGTGACAGTGGGCAGGAGTATGAGCCTCACAAACCTCTAGTCACCGGGATGCACAAGTGACCGGGATGCACAAGTGACCGGGATGCACAGCTGCTGTGCGCTGCAATCTGTCACTGCCTTTGCACCGAGGCCACACCTCCCATGGGTTGCTCTCAGCCAGTGACTACAGGTTCCATGAATACTAAAGCAGACCCACTCCTGGGAGGCACAGGACCCCTCTATCAGCTGGCTGTGGCTTGAGACCTCCCTGAGGGCTGTGCCCAGCCTTCTTCAGACTGCACCCCAACCTCGGACATCTCCTCTCCCTTTCTTCTTCACTTGCCATCATACTTCCATCATGGTCTGATGACTCTCCCTGACTTTTCCCAGCTCCCTCTCCATTTTTTTTCCCACAGGACATTCTCCACCCTCTCCCCGCCACCAAATTCATTGCACCTTCAATCTCATCTTGATATCTTGGAGGACCTAGATTAACACAGGTTATTTCTCTATTTTATCAGCTGTTACAGCTGTTCTAGGTGGGAGCCCTGCTCAGCCACCAGTTACCTGAGCCTGTTTGGAAGCAAATGTCCCAATAATATTTTGAACTATTAATCTATAATTTATTCCCAGTATTTTCTACTCCCCCTAAATGTGTTGCCTTTAAGATAGGCTTGGTAAGGTTAGTTTAGCCAGAATTCAAAGAAATGAGACAGGAAACCTTCAGCTTTTTTTTGTTTCCCCCCAGAAAGTGCGGTGTAGATATAAGTAAGATTTAGAAGAGGACTTAAGAAACCAATTTTTCTTTCTCTTAGAGAAGAAAACAAATATTTGCCTGGGTCCTGGCTGGAGAGAATCAGAGGGAAAACCAGTAAGTTAGAAGCTAGCGTGGGGGTCTGCAAAGGCCTTGTTCCATGCCCCCTCCCCACCCTGAGAGTTTGGTAAGTACCTCCGAGGAAGAGGGAAGATAAAACCACTAAATAAACATGGGTGTGTTAGAGCAGAGCAGGCCTGAGCCCCTGGGTCTGGTTGGGCCCAGGAAAGCATCAGAGCCCTAGTCCCAACGCCATGCAGGAGCGTAGGTGTCATGGAGTGGGGGTGGGGCTGTAGGCAGAGCAGTTTTGAGAAAGTCCCACAGGGGTTTAAATAGCCAAGAGCACTGGACAAGAGCGTCTGAAATTTCCTGGGTCCTTGAAAGATAGAGTTACCCATAAAACACAGGGCATCCTGTATTTTTATCTGCTCAACCTGACAACCCGACTGGAAGGGGTTTGTAGAAGTCAGCAGAGATGGCTGCCTCCTTGAGGAGGAGCCATGTGAGCTGGATGTGGGGCAGGAGAGGTGGAAGGTCGGAGGAGAGGACACCATGTGCCAGGGGACAGAGGCCTGCTTTGTTTCAGGAGCAGCGAACAATCAGGGTGTCTGGAGCCTCTGGCTTGAGGGTGGGGTTCTGAGTTGCCTAAAACCGGGGATGAATTTCTGGCTTGTGTTTTGAAGTGTTAGATAAAGGTTCTTATCTTTCCTTTTCCCCTAATTAAATAATTACAGCACTATCGCTGCTTTCATTATCTTAACTCCGTTCGCACCTCCGCAGGTGCACAAGAATCTCATATTTTGTAAGGATCCTGTGTGTACCCTTAGCAGAGAGCACCTCTCTGTGGGGAAGCGCAGGACCTGCTGTGGGCGGGGAAGCTGGAAGTTCTCTGTGACCTTAGGAAGCTCTTGAAGGCTCTGAGGCCACGGGACATGAAAGCCCCGGGACAGGATTCACAAGGCCGTAATGCCCCATCTCATCGAGCTCTCAGGAGCAGCACGTGCCCCCAAAGCTGAGTAGTTTGGCTGCTTTTCACTCACCAACTTGTGTCCCAGGCAGCAGGAAATCACGGGGCCTGGGAAATCCCTGTCTGACATTAGAAAATGTCACTTGGCTGCAGTGCTCCAGAGGTCCAGTGGGGAGTGCATTTCCTGGACAAGTGCGGGAGGACACAGACTCACCGGCAGGCCCAGCGGCTTGGAGGAGGACAGCTGTTTGGGGGAAAGGACAGGCCCGGTCCTGCTGGAAGCTGAATGCAGGCTGGGCGAGGCAGCCTGTGGTGGCAGGAGAAGCTGCAACTGTAACTGGTACTAGACAGTCAAGGACTGAGGGCACCTGGGGACATTTTTGGAGGGGTGGGATCAAAGGGTAGCATCTACTCCTCCTGCTCTGTGACCCTGGGGAGGTGGCAGCGGGCTCCGCAGAGCACAGAGGGGAGAGGGCCTCGGGAAGCGCTCACAGGAAGCCCCGGGCTCCCTCTCCATCCTGGACCCTGTCCACGTTCTAGAGGGTTCTTGTCCCCCCTTGTCCGCAGGACGGAGCTCAGGATGTCTGCGCTTGTCCCGGCTCCATTGCTCATCACTGATGGAACTCTGAGAAAACTTTATAATGTCCGCCAGCCTCAGTTTCCCCATCTGTAGAGTGGAGCTTGTGTCTGATGGGAGAGTCCACACGCAAAGTCTGAGTCCCTTTATCATTTGCTCTTCTGAGAAGTCTCTAGTACTCCTGCATCTATGCTCTGTCCCGTCAGACAAGGGCCCAGGCGCAGGGACGTGGCAACGTGAGCCACAGAGCTTCTGGGAAGCTTAGAACATCCTCGGGTTACACCTTTCTCACATGGTTTGCCTGGGACTAGTGCTGAAGATGGAGCCTGCGCCGTCCCCCTTTGTTCTCTGCTTCGAGGTCGCTGGGACAGGACGGCCACTGTAAACCAGTGGACCTCCCGTCCAAAGGATGCTTACAGTCAGTGAGCGCCGCTCTGCCTGGTCTCTACGCCCCACACTGCTTCTCACCACCCCCTACCTCACACTCTGCCCCCACCCCGAGGCCCCTCAAAGACGCCGGGACTCTCATGCCCCAGCGGTGGGATCACCCCTTCTCCTCCCACAGCTGCTCTCTACACCACGCCCTGCATCCCTGTGTCCCAGTCTGGCTACCTCCATGTTTCCTTTCCCAGGTTAAATATCGCTGCCTCCAGGAAGTCCTCCGTACTGACACCCTCCCCTCATCCAAGCTATAACCCCTTTTCTGTGGCCCTCCAGCACCCCCCCCCCACCGATGCCGTGGCTTCTTCCACTGAGCATGTCATGCAGGTCCGTCCATCTTGCAGCCTGAATCAGTACTTCATTCCGTTTTAAGGCCGAATCGTGTTCACTGTGTGGCTAGAACATGTTTCCTTATCCTCCATCAGTCAATGGGCATCTGAGCTGTCCCCACCTTTCTGCCGCCGTGAATAATGCTACTGCGAACAGCCAGGTACCCATTTATGTGTGCACACCTATTTCAGTTCTTCAGGGTATATATACCTAGGAGGGGAATTACTGGGTCAGGAGGTCATTCTGTGTTTACCTTTTTGAGGAATCCCCGGACTGTTTCCACAGCAGCTGCCCCATTTTACATTTTTACCAGTAACATACGAAGGTTCTGATTTCTTCACATCTTCATCAACGCTTGTTATCCACCATCTTCTTTTTGTTTTAATGATAGCTCCCATTGTGGGTGTGAACTGGCAGGCAGGGCACACTGTTGTCCTCACTGTGGTGCTGCTGGGGCCCTGGACCCTGCCAGGTGGGTGGTAGGACCTTGGGAAAGATCTGCCTGTGGAACGAGAAATTGTTCCCCTCACTTGATCCAGGAAAGGCCACCTCACGCTCCGTCAGACTCTGAGCTTCTGACTCGGAAGAGGGTCTCCCTTGTCCACGTTTTCCCGCAGAGTTCTTGCAGCCCACCCTGGTTCCCATGGGCAAAGACAGCTCTTCCTGGGGCCAGCAGCCCTGGATGTTGCCTCCGTCCTGGGTCCTGTCCCACAGTCGCCACGCAGACACTGACCTGCTGGACAGGAAATGGAGGCCCTGGAAGGATTCCTGGGTCTCCAGTACGCTTACTGCCTGCGGGAGACCTGGCCCAAGGCGCCACCGGGAACCCTTTCTGCCTTTTACTTTTTCCACATTTCCCTCATTGCCACTCGAGCCGCGTGGCACACTGCCCTTCATCGTCACTTTGGTGCTTTTCATCCTCTTAAAATGCTGCTCACAGACGGCAGTCCTGCCTTCTAGGGCCACTCTTTCATGTTAGATCACCCGGAGGCGGCCTGAATATTGATAGCTGTTTTTGTAGAAGCCTAGAACGCGACACAGTTGGTATTTTTCACTCCCGTTTTAGAGCCAGCCCTTACCAGGAAATCCTCTTGGCAAACACCTTCATATTCCCGCCCGTGGTGCCTCAGCTTGGGACCAGGTCACAGGCAAGGCCGTGGTTCAGGCGTTTGTAAGCAACAGAAGCTAACATCAGCTGGCCTAAAACCAACAGGAATTTGCTGGAAGGGTGCGGGCAGCTCACAGAAATGGAAAGCTGAAGAATCTGGCCTCGGGGGGCTGCTGTGCCGACCTGGGGAGCAGGAGTGAGTGGGTGTCCTCCGCAGGGAGCCGTGCCAGCTGGCTGGGCGGTGGGGCCAGGGGCCCTGATTGGCAGCCCCGCCATCACTGCGAACAATGTTGGAGGGAATATGTCCCACAGGCCAGGTGTGGCTGCTGTAGCTGAAGGCAGGGCATGGACGCTGGCAGGCAAAGGCATGTGCCCTCCTTGGCAGGTTCCAACGGGAGCCAGGCAATCTTGAGCATTAGGTCAGGAGTTCACACAGTGTTCCTACATGAGTTTTCTCGAGACATCCAGCGAGAAAGGACGTAAGGACCATGAACGAGGGCTTCTGCCAAGGGGCTCTGTGGGCTCATACACCAGAACCGCGTGGGGGAGCTTGTTGATCCCCGGGAATCAGCATCTCGGGGGTGGGGGTGGGGGCTCTGAGTGCGGCCAGCACATCCGCTCGGTGATTTTTCTGTTAACTTCGTCTTGGACCCAGCTTGTCCTTCCAGCTCTTTGATTGCAGGGGCAGCATGCTGACTGCTGTCTGGTGCCGTGAAAGTCCCATTTCAGGAAACTGCACACATGACACAAACTGCATCTGGACGAGGAGCATTGAAGGCCAGAGGTGCAGTGGGACAGGAGGGGACCTCAGGTAGACACACCTGTGCAGGCCTTTATGGTGGCCACAGTGTTGTTCTCCACTAGAAGCAAAAGTGGAACTCAAGTGTCATATTTGGACTCCAGTGAAAGTGGAGACTTTTACTAGATAATAAATAAATAAGTAAATAAATAAATAAATAGAGTGAAGACACTCTCTTTGTCTTCAAAGTGTTGGTTCTGGGGAAGGTTATAGAAAAGCAAACCAACAATGCTGATGTAACAACAGAACACATGGGGGTTCTAAGCCAGGGACTCCTACTCTGTGGCGTGGAGCAGGGGGCAGGATAGGAGTGGAATCAAGGAGAGCTCCAGGGAGGAGGTGATCATTGAGCTGGATCTTGATGGACGAGTAGGAGAACAGCAGGTGGACAGGTTGGAGGAGAAATGGAGGAGGGGCAGGGCATGGCAGGCTGAGGGCAAGCGTGCCAGTGCCTAAAGCATGAGCACTCCAGGCCAAGAGGTCCAGTGGGCATTGAATGGGGACAGGGAGGAAGGAAATGGGGTGGTGAAGGGATTAGTGATGGAAGAACAGCTGGAGATGAGCTGGGAAGTTTACATCAGGTTACAGACACGTCCCTAGGCATTGTTCATTATCCTGTGTATCAGCCCCTAAGGCTGCAACGCAAATGACCACAGTGTAATGGCTTATGCAATACAGTTTTATTACCTGACAGTTCTGGAGGCCAGAAGTCTGAAATCTGTCCCACTGGGCTGAAATCGAGGTGTCGGCAGAGCTGGTTCCTTCTGCAGGCTCTAAGTCAGAGTCTGTTTTCTTGCCTCTGCTTCGAGAGGCGCCTACTTCCCTTGCCCCCTGGTTCCTTCCTCCATCTTCAAAGCCATCAGCAGCGGTGGGTGGGGGGAGCCCTTCTCACGCTGCGTTTCTCTGGTCCTTCTTCTACTTTTAAGGACTCTCACAATTGCATCGGACTCACTCAAATAATCCGGGGTCGTCTCCCTATTTTCACATCGGCTGACTAGCAACATTAATTCTCTTTGCTTTTCACATGTCAGTGAAAGACACCCCAAAGGGTGCAGCAGGTGGTGGAGGGGATTCTGTTATCTGCTGCTGCATTAAAACACCCCAAACTTAATGACCTGACAAGACAGCCACAATGCATTACTGTCTCTCCAGAGTCTGTGCGTGGTGGGGTTTAGCTGGGCAGGCCCGATGTAGTGTCTGCTGGGACTGTCACCTGTGACTTGGCTGGGGCTGGAGCGTCCAACGTGGCTCCCGCACATGGCCGCTTGTGGCACTGGCTGTCGGCTGGATGCTCAGCTGGACTGTTGACCAGGAAGCCTCGGTTCTCACACCATGACAGCTGGCTTCCAAGAGACCCATTCTAAGAGCGAAAGGGGAGCCGTAGACGTCTTGGAATGTGTAGACACTGCCTGGCCTTGGAAGTTACCTAATGTCACTTCTGCCACATTCTGTGGGTCCACACAGACCCCAGGGCTAGCCCAGATTCAAGGCCGTGGGAAATTGATTTCACCCGTTGACAGGAGAAATAACAAAAAATTGGCAGCCGGTTTTAATTCATTGCAGGGGCCAAAACAATGGCCGGGTGTGCAGGTCCCTTATAAGCTGGTGTGATGCGGGGACAAAACTCGGGACAGCTTGAGGAATGTATAGGCTCCCTCGACCTCTCTTTCCAGCAGCCCCATAAATATCAGCTACTGAAAATGGTGTTCTTAATAAAAAAAACAGGGAGTAGAGCGGTCCAAGTGTGTTTTCCAGCCAGGATGTGAAATAGCTGCAATTAAAGGAAGAGCTATGTGTCTCGAGCGCCACGCAAAAGGCGAGTGTTTTCCCCTGACACCTTACCCCACTCTTCAGCCTTCGAGTTCACTTTTAGCCACAGGAATGTTGCTAATCTAACAAAACTGGGGCTAGTTCATCACGAACACGCCAGGTGACATGTGTGGTGGCTCTGCATGGTGTCACTCGGCTGAACTAGAATTAGGCTTTCCAGGCTCTCCTTCCATTTGATCCCAAGAGAAAGTTGGTCAAGGACATTCGTGTGAGGTTGGAAGGTCGGAATGAGGACTCTACTCCGTTTCCTGATGCTTGTCCACTGACAGCTCCTCAGCCTCACCCTGCCTCACCCCCCCTGGCCCACATCTGGACGAGCTGAAGAGAAAGCTGCTCCCTCCTTTGGGTGCCGGTAGGAGGTTCGGGCCACAGAAGCCCCTGCCTGTGCTCAGCAGCCCCCCCCCCCCCCCCGACGGCCCCAGCCCCTGAACACAACAAACTCGAGTCCATCTCCTTTCTGGCTCCCAAGACGTTCCAGCCAATCCGGCTCCAGAGAGGCTGTTCCGCTTCCCGCCGAGCCCTCAGTGACATGGGAATCCAACTTTTCGTTCCCTCCTGGTGTGAGTGCGGTGGCATCAGTCTCGATATCTGAACCAAATGTGGGGTGGGGGGTCCACGTGCCTCTGCAGGTGACCACAGCAGGAGGAAACGACGTGGCTCCTATTACCCTGAAAGGCCAGTGGAGTCAGAGTCTGGGAGGAGCGTCGGACGCCAGCTGCCTGTGACTCTCTCTGACCCACGACCAGCCCTGTCCCCCAATTGCTGGCCTACTGGCTGACCACAACCCAAGGCAGAGACGGCGCCTCGCCGAGCTCCTCAGCTGGCTCTCTAGCCCTTCACAGTCCCCTTCTGGTGGCTCCCGTCCCTGGTTTCAGGGGCGCTGCTGAAGGCGTGACTCCTCTGACCCAGTGGCTCCCCTTTGGGATGCTCCTTCCCCAGCACCGCATGGTTGTATAAAACCTCATCCTCGAAAAACGCCTTAATCCATGATACACAGGCTGTTTCGCTCCCCGATTACACCTGGGCTGATAACTCCTGACACTGCTTTTCAGACCAGCTGTTGATGGCACCAGTATGTGGATGACGGAAGCGAATTGAAACCCAGAGAGGGTGAAGTGAGCTGGTCAAAGCCACATGGAGACCCCGGGCCATTAAAATTCAGGTCTCCTGACTGCACGTTGCTTTCTGCCACACCACGACGTGCTGTAGTGGGATTTCCGTAGGATTGCAAAAGGAGTAAGACACACTCCCTGATTCCAAGAAGCCCCAGCCTGGGAAGACACAAATGTATTATTGCACATGGTCCGTAGATAAGGATGACAACCGTTACATACATACACACACAAAACGCCACTCTGAGTTTACGAAGACTTTTCACAGCCAGGCCAAGTGCCCGGAGTATGGACAGCGGATACTATGAGAGAGACCAGGAAGTGGACCTTTCCTGCTCAGTGGGTCAGTGTGCAGGCTTTGGGAGGAGCGTCAGCGTGCCGCCTGCCCTTGGCCACGCACCTGGGCTTGCTCATGGGTGTATTATGTGCAGCAAGTACTTACTTCCATGTTGTATCCTCCCAAATACCCACCATGTGCTGGGCACCAAGTCCCACGGGTGGAAGTGGGCTTACAGGTGAGACTGGCAGGCTGAGGTCATGTTTTGAGGGGGGCACCTGTTCTTGTAGGGGACAATAAGTTCTTCTATAACTTTTTATTGGATATAACTTCAAACTTAAAGAAAAGTTTCAGAAAATTGTACAACAATTTCCAATATCCCTCTACCAGGATTCACCGATTGTTTCCATTCCACCCCCGTTTGCTTTATCATTGTCTATCTATAACTTTTTCCCAAGCCACACGAAAGTGACTTGGCGACATCATTTCCATTTACCCCTAAATTCTTCAGTGTACATTTTCTAAGCACATCATCACGATACTGTTATCAAATGTGTACACACCTGTGTTTATATTTATTTCTATATCTGTCTTGTGCATGTGTTATATGTGTGTGTCTGTGTAGACACATACATGTATCCATGTATATATGCATGAGTCCATAGTGACCACTCAATTTCCAACCTGGTACCACAGGACACTCTCCATTTTTACTGCTCACCATGTCCGTAGCCCCTTTTCCACGAGCTAGATGACTGCTGTGTGCGACCTCTGGCAGCTCATTACCTCCCAGCTAACTCTCACAGTCTCACCTGTGTGTGCTGATGTCTGTCTCATGGCCAACGGGAGCTCCCACGCCCGGCCCCCTCCTTTCTGGCATCTGCTCAGCAGGGCGACCATCCTGTGTTTGGGTGTCACCTTCCACAATGGGCTATGAAAGCAGCTCCAGCAAATGTGCGGCTGTTCGCCATGTCACTGGTGGGCCCCCTCTTCTGGCGGGGGGGTACTCTCCTGCACTGCCTGTGGTCCAGCATCTCCAAATAGTTGTCACATGCATTGTATTCAGTTTTATGTATAGCTGTCGTCTTGGTCTGCTGAGGCTGTCATAGGAAAATACCACCGATAGAGGGAGGGGCTCAAACAGCAGTCTCCATGTATGTCTCACGGTTCTGGAGGCTGAGAAGTCCAAGATGAAGGTGCCGGCAGGGTGGGTTGCATTCTGAGGCCTGCTCTCAGCTCATGGGCGGCCACCATCATGCTGGTGCTCAGATGACCTCTTCTTTGTGTGCAAGGTCAGAGGAGCTCTGTATTCCCCTCCTGGGGGCCCCACTCTCAGGACCTCATCGAAACCTACTCACCTCCCAAAGGTGCCGCCTCTAAAGGCGTTAGGGCTTCAACATATGAGCTTTGAGGGACATAGACATTCAGTTCATACCAGGTCTTCACAGCAAGCAGGGAAATCTGAAACCAGTGACTGTCTTACCATGTAAGTCTCCGTCTAGGTTTTATTTAACACTCCAAAGCACTGTATTCAGATTGTACTGTTGTGTGTTTTAACTCTTGATTCCATCCATAGCCCAGCCATGAGTTGGTGGAATAGATTCGAAACAGCACAATTGGAGACTTGGAGGCGAGAGAAAGACCAACTCTGTATTGTAGAAAACAGAATAAACTCATTTCTTTCAGCGTCTCGTTGCACCCTGAGGCACTTGTATTTACACATTTTATCAATTTGCAGTATCTCTCGGAGAAAAACATTGTTAGCAATTCCAAATCATCAACGGCTTTCTCATATGTGATTGTTTTCTGTGGGTCTTTAAAAAAAACACTGATATTTCTCTATTTGTGTGTTTCTTGTAGTTTATTTCCCCCTGATTTATCAAAGCTCGAAATGTCACTTTTTACAAAATTGGGAAAATAACATGAAAATACTGTATAAAGAAGAAACTTAAATCACCAGTAGTGTCATTTAAGGATAGCTACAGATGTTCCTTCCTATTTCCCGGCGTGTTTGAAATAGGCAGGCCTTGCTTTCAAAAAAAATACTGATTATTCAAAAATCCCAATATACATGAGAATTGTCGAACTTGAGAGTGGAAAAGACCTTCAAGGATATTTTGTCTCAGCTCCTACTTTTGTATCTGGGTAAACTGAGGACAGGGCAAGGGCACCTACTCAGGTGTACATGGCTCTTTGCCTCATGTGTGTTTGTCACAAATTGTGTCATTTCTATACTGTCTCCTCAATATTGCCATTGTCATACATCGGGGGGATCACTTTTTCTAATAACCAAGGACCTTACTACTAGAGTTAAAACATTCACCCATGTACTGCCCCCCCGTCCCGTTCTATCAGGCACCCTGCTTTGCCCTTGTCACCAGCAACCAATAGGAGCTGAGTTAGGGAACAGTGGTGTCTCTGTAACTATCTGGAGCACTTCCATGGATGTCGTCATACATTCTAAATAATGAGACCAGATGAGCAAATCTTACAGTCCTAGGATTCTCATTTTTCAACTTTTCATTCTAAATAATTTAAAAGGGTACAGAAGAGTTGCAAAGATAATAGAGGCTTCCCTTCGGCTGGCTTCGCCAAGTGTTAACATCTCATAGAAACACGGAACATTTGTCAAAACTTAGAACTTAGCTTCAGTACGAGGCTATTACACAAACCATGGATTTCCCTGACTTCCCCACGTCTTCCACTTGTGTCCTCTTTCTGTTCCAGCATCTAATCCAGGGTCCTCCATGGCATGTAGGCCTCAGGTCTCCTTAGCCGGCCCCAAAGTGGGACACTTCCTCATCTTTTCCGTGGCTCCCATAATCTCGATGCTTTTAAAGAGTGTAGTCAGCCATGTTGGAGAATGTCCTTCCTTTTGAGTTTCTCTGCTGTTCTCTCATTATTAAGCCAAAGTTATAGATTTTGGGGATGAACAGAGGTGATGTGCCCTCCTTATCATGTCCTATTATGGGGCACGTGATACAACGTGACTCATTGTTGGAACATTGACCTGGATACTTGGCGGATGTGGCGTGTGCCAGCTTTGTCCACTCCACAGTTTCCATTTTCCCTCGTCCACGCTGTGTTCTCTAAACGGTCCTCGTTTTCAGGATCTCATTGATGCGTGAAGCAGAGAAGCACAAAGGCCCCACCTAACTGTTCTTCTCCCTGCCTCCTGGGTGAAGTCGGTCTCTGAGCAGCTGTTCAGCGGTGATTCTCAATGCTGGCTGCATACCTGGAGATACTGGGCCCTTCCTGAGAGCAGAGGTTCCCAGACCAGCAGCATCAAAGTCAACAGGGAGCTTGTTAGAAATTCAGACTCTTAGGCTCCACTGGACTCACAGATTAGAGACCTTGGGGGTTGACCAGCAACCTGAATTTTAAGAAGCTCTCCAGGTCATTCTGAAGTCACAATGAGAATCATCTTAGGGGTTCTTATGTAGTTGGCCTAGGGTGCAGCCTAAGCATTGGGAGGTTTGTAAAGCTTTCCCTGATTCTGATATTCAGCCGAGACTGAGAATTTCTGTTGGAGCCTTGTGCACGTTTTAGGGCTTGTATCTCAAGCAAACTGGCCTCTTGTAGGCTGTTCATATGAATAGTGGCTTTTTCTATTGTTTATGACAGATTTTTCTTCATCTCTCTAATCTGTATTATAAGAGAGTAGAAATGTAATTTCCCAGTTAGCTTATATTTTACATGAAGAATGGCTAGTTTGAATCAGACAAAAGGGAAGATATCTTTCAAAGGGTAATGGCTCCTGTTTAGTTAAATGACAGCTTTCCTGTTTTATTGCAAGAGGAGGGAACAATTCATTTCTCTTAAATCGGTTTTCTTCAGGGTATCAGCCCCCCTACAAGAAACAGGCTGGTGGGTAAAATGGCAGCAGCCGTGAAGCCTTGGGACCGTCTGGACTTCAGATCACTCGATACATGGCACGACTGAGAATCAGGTTG
Source organism: Rhinolophus ferrumequinum (assembly GCF_004115265.2). Lineage (NCBI taxonomy): Eukaryota > Metazoa > Chordata > Mammalia > Chiroptera > Rhinolophidae > Rhinolophus > Rhinolophus ferrumequinum. The sequence goes on from NC_046299.1 coordinate 4,664,520, forward strand.
GCACAGCTTTGCTGGCAGATCTGAGATTTTAAGTTGAAACTCTAGCTAGGAGGAGACCTTCGGCAAGGCGCAAACCACAGGTCTCACAATGCCACTCGGCCTGTGACACTGCCAATGTCCTCCTTGCTGGCGGGCTTTCTCAGCCTCAGCCTGCTGACATTTGGGGCAGGATAATCCTCGGTTGTGCGGGCCGTTCTGTGCCTTGTAGGATGTTTAACTGTATCCCTGGCCTCAGCCCACCGGATACCACAGCACATCCTTCCTGGAGACAACCACAAATGTCTCCAGACATTGTCCAATGTCCACCCCTCCCGTGGGGGTAAGGGACAGGGAGGGCAAAATGGTCCAAGGCATGAACCACTGGCCTTAGGCGATGAAAGTCACAAGGACATTACCCAAAGGGCAGACCTTCAGCATCAGTGGCCCTGCGTGTAATTTCTTCTGCTTCCCTGGCCTCCCCACCTGGGCCTGTTGGCTCTGCCCTCCCAGTGGTCCCCTGCTCCTGGCTTCCAAGCCCACCTGACTCAGATTCAATGTCCGTGCCTTTCGGACTTTGTATGTGTCATCAGCGGCAGCAAAAGGCACTCCAACTATGAAGGACAGCCAGAGGGCCTCAGCAGGCTGTGAGGGGACCTTGAGCCTCAGGCTTCTAGAACTGGACACTGGAGACCCGGGACGGTGTCCTGGAGGAGTGCACCCATCGTCCATGTATTTATTCTCGGTTTTGTCATTCAGCTGAGTGTGCTGCTCCTTTATGGCCACTTACAGCATTTTCATATGTGTTTATACGTTTATACCTGGCCCTTAAGGGATGTATTTTTCCCCTTTCATATGCTCATGTAAGTATTTGGGTTGCCTCTTTTTGAAGAGACTTTTTTTTTTTTCTATTAGACTCAGCAAATTAATGGAATCAAATCTTCAGTGCTCAAAACTATTCCAGAAAGTATACCCCTGTTTGTTCCAGTCTTCACCTTCCCAGGCTATTGTGGTTCCATTAGCATGATGGCTGTGGGCCTCCACTCGTGAGTGACTTCAGAGAGATCACGCCTCTTTTAATGGACTGTGGACACTATTTCCTTAATGCCCACGAGGGGATGATCACATTTTCTCTTTTGAATAGTTCCCATCCAGAATGAAGAAGATTTTCTCCAGTGTCCTTACCGAGTAGGGGGTTCAGGACACCCCCAGTCTGTCATCCTCCCAGGAGTGAGGTGGGCAGGACCTAGGGAACAGCTGAGGCTTAGGTTTGAAAATCTCCTGTCCACACCCGAAGCCTTCAGGGGACCATAGGTCTATAGGATCGAACACCTGCAAAGGCGGGGATTCTGGCAGGAGCGTCCATCCCAAAAGGTGACCACACCGACTGGTTGATTGGAGTCTCTGGCTGGCCTGACACTCCAATCAACCAGTCGGTGTGGTCCATGCCCTCTTTCAAGAGCAGCTCCTCATGCTGTGCAGGGATGAAGTGAGAAAAGGGGGTGTGGGTGTGGTGGGCCCCTCAGGATCCCTCTCCATTTCTCTCTTTTGGGAAAGGTTAGCATATACGAATTAGCCTTCAGAACTCCAAATGCTTTTGGTGAGAAGTCAGGCTTCTCATTTTATTTGAGTGTAGGTGAGAACCTAAGGCAAAGGCAGGCACAAAAAGAGTGTGGAAACCATCTCCTCAGCACAAGAGGGAGAAACCAGGGTGAATAAGAGGTTTTCCGCCCTCCCTGTCTGGACTCAGAATGACAACAAAGAGACTTATTTCCAATGCCAATTCTGGCCCACCAGCAGTGTCCACCAGGGAGAGAAATTGAGGAGTGTGAGACTGCATCCAGGATCAGTAGGACCTATGCCTTGATTGACCCAAGAGGTCTCAATAGGTCCTCAGAGGGAAGGAAGTGGTGGAATAAGGCGGGTGGCACCCGATGCAGAAGTAACCACAGAACAAAACAAGCAAAGTGCACTTGGAAGAGAACTTGAAAGTAGCAGAGGCTTAAGGAAGAGGGAGTTCGCACTGAGGCTGGGGAATCGTGGAAGTCTTCATTTAGAGTGTGTCTCCCAAAGGGTGGTCTGTGATGGGCGTTAGTGCATAGAATGTCTACCATAATTTTGAATTCCCCGAAGATCTACAAGACGCGGGTCTGTTTCCACCAGGTGTCCATGTTTGAGGAAGCGTAAGATAGAAGCTGAAGTGAAGAGAACATGTGGCTTATTGGGCACAGGAAGAATGGCCAGGGCTCGGTTGCCTCACATCCACGTGCTCTATATCACCTTCTACTGGACCAGTGGCCCCACTGGCCTGCCCTGGGTCAGATTTAACTTGCTTCCCTTGGTCTTAGGTTTCAGACCCTCCTTTTTTTGTCTTTGGTTTTATTTTTATTTTCTTAAAATGACTTGGATTTTTGTTTAATTCCCATCCCCCCACCCTGTCCCCTTTGACAACCATCAGCTTGTTCTCTGAATGTATGAGTCTGTTTCTGTTTTGTTCATCACAGATTTCTAACATGCAGGTTCCAGAATGTCTCGTTTGATTTTTGTGACTTGACAAAGACTCTTTTCTCGGCCAAACTTCAGGCTCATCTGAGCTCTCCTTCCACAGGGTCTCAACATTGGCTCCTGTCTTGTGTTTGGCCCACCCAGCCTGTCTTAGCAAGAATCCCTCCACCCTTGATATCTGATCACCCTTGATATCTGATTAAGCTCCTTTTCACCTGCTTTGATGTGTTAGCCCTTGGCCTGCCTGTAGCAAGAATCCTGTTAGGTCAGTTTAGCAAGAATTCCTAAACCATCATGTGTCCTGTTAGTAATTTTCCATCCACCAACCCTTTATCCTGCTCCTTGGCTATAAATCCCCACTTGTCCTGGTGGTATTTGGAGTTGAGATTGGTCTCTCTCCCTATTGCAATAGCCTTGAATAAAGTCTTCCTTACCATTGTAACAAGTCTTACAATAATTTTTTCTTTAACTCTCTAAGGTGGGTAAGGCAAACATTGCCCCCATTTTACTGAAGGAGAAATTGAGGCTCTAGTTGTTCAGTTCTGTAGAATGTATGACAGTGCTGGGCCTAGAGCCATAGGGCCCTGACTCCTGGTTGAGGAGGTCACATATGGTTTTGAAAACTATACAACCTCGTCCCTTCAATCCAGAAATTGGTGTTTCCTTCCTTGGTTTTCCTTACTTTGGTTTTCACATGGCCGGGAAACTCCATTAGAGATGTGCAGGGGAAAGGGACCCATCAAAAAAAGGATGGAGAGGGGAGGGAAGATATTGCTTTGGCCTGTGGGTCCCCCAGTGACTAGGATTCCTCCAGCTGCTGCTTTAACCAGTTTCTGCTTCTGCTCCTGGAAACAATCTTCAGGGTGGAATCTTTCACTCTAATTTAAGATCACCTCAAACAACTTCCACTTAGAATAAATGGAAAGGCCACCTCTAGCTGACTCTGTGACCTTGCGCAACTTGCTTAACTCCTTTATGCTTTGTTTTTTTCTTCTTGTGTTCAAGGCTAATTCCAGTTATAAAGTTCGGTGAGTCTAGTATTCAAGGCCACTGATTGTGGATGAGGTTAACGAAGCGAGGAGGGGAGAGAATCCAATTACTGATAGAGTTTGGAATCAGGGCTTATCTCCCTTCCTCCTTCTTCTTTTCTCCCGTCTGTGTCAGCTCACTGTGGGCTCTCACTAAGCCTGACTCTATAGGACTGACGCTGGAGCCCGGAACAAGGAGTGTGAACATCAGCAGGAAGGCTGGCTCCCAAGCTCGTGCTCTGCTTAGTATTAGACATGATATGTAGCCTGTCATGCATTAACTGATGAAAGATGTTCGAGTCAACAGGATGCTCGCCGATTTCACGGAGGATAGGAGGTAAAGCTGGGTACGACACACTTCTGGGTTGGGCTCCATGTTTAGCCGAATCTGTCCCTTTGCCCGTCTTCCATTTTCCATTACACTCTACCAAAAGCATGTCAGGTAACAAATTGTATGTTCTTGGGCTTTCCTGCATTTTGGTCTTCACTTTTAAAATTATCGTAAGACCCCATAAGGAGAACTAGAGAAATATATTGAGTTCCTGTGCTGTATTATTCTAGGCACTTCTCTGAGATATTTATATTACAATCTTTGCTCTGGCCCTCTGCGGGAGCCATTATCTTCCCATTTCGTTGATAAGTAGACTAAGCCTCAGTGGGGAAGGCAGAGGAAGAGTCCCAGGTAGAGAATCCAGTTGCCACTCCCGATAAATCCTTGTCCTTCCGGCAGTTTGGCTCTTAGATCTATCCTGGGATTCCTTGAGTCAATGGGTTCCTCTCTTTGTCCAGCCTGGTGCAGGTAGGTTTCTGTCATTTGCAACCCTAGGAATCCTAACACGCTGTCCTTATTTAACCTGCCACTAGACTCTGAGCTCCTGGAGCTTAGCTACTGGCTCCATACCTGCTCTCTGATCCCCGGAGGAACAAAGGAAAACATTTTCTGAAACAAAATTAAGACTAGAATGAAAATTGAAGAGACTATTTAAAATCAGGATTATCTTGTAAATTTGGGCCAGATGATCCTTTAATATAAAGTTTCTTTTAACTTGAAAATTCTATTTGTTATAACCAAGGCATGAACGTGCTAAGCCTTGGAAAGTCCCGTCATGGGCACTTGGGTGTCTTCTCAGAAGCTAATTGGCAGTGTGTGCACAGCTGGTAAATTAGAAAGGAAGAAGAAAAGGTGGCAGAGTGAGTGAAGCTGAGTGCCTGGGGGAAGCCTGCGGTGTTGAGAAAGAGGGGGACATGACAGGCCAATGCACTGTCCACTGCATCCCAGCTATAGTGACTGCCCTAGTGCGAGGCACAGAAGTCTTCCGGAAAGAGCAAGGGACGCGGGATTTAAGCTTAGAACGAAAGTGTATTCCTTAGATCCTAAATACAGCAAGGACAGGCAGGCCTGACGAGGGTGTTCTAGCATCTCTGTCGCCCCTTTCGTCTTTGCTCCCAGCCTGCTTTTTTCTGCTCTCTCCATAGCCCCGCTTCCTCTGGTCATCCCACGTACACGGTCCTGTCAGGGCTGCCTCAAATTGGCAGCCCTCCGTCTACATCACCTTCCCAGCTGGTCTCTCGTTGCTAGTTGATTCAGTCTCTCCCCCTCCAACACCCCGGAATACAAAGCTTCTCCAAGAAAATTGGATTGGCTAAGCCCGTCACCCAAGCACCCCTCACCCAAGCATCTGTGGTCAGCGGGGCATGTGATTTAAGGAGCTCCTGGAGAGATAAGCCATCAGTCAGCTAGAACCTGCTTCAGAAAACTTGTAGCAACCTTCGCAACTTACCAATCTATATTCCCATAAGCTGTATAGGAATAACTGTAGAAAATAGCTCACCACCAGTTTATTTAAAAAAAAAAAAAATCCAGGTGCTTTTGTGTATTTCAGGCATGACCCAAAATGCAGTGTTCTTGATATAAACTGGGTTTTCCAGGAAGACATCAGCCTTGAACTGCACGTTTGAGCCCTGTCGTGTCTCCAGTGGTTTACGAGGCTGTCAGGTGGCCGTATTTTATGCAAATGTAGCTCCCTCTTACAAGGCTGTCTACTTCTCTAATTTAACACGTGTGAATGTTCATGTAATCCTTGAAAGAAACAAGGTGAACGGAGCAACAGCCAGATGGATGAGGCCAGGATGTATGAGACGGGAGGAACATGCTGCTGTATGTTCGTTGGGTGACTTTCTACAGAATGACTTGACTGATAGAACAAAAGCAGGACAAGACAAGATAAAATAAAAACGGGGCGTAAGCCTATTAATCAGATTAAAGATCACACTGTTGGAATCATCTCGTGAGCACAGCCGGCTGAGATATAAGAAAACAAACATGTCCCTGTGTCCCCTAATAGTCAGGTGAGCGACGAAGGACATGAGGCCACCGTGGGGAACTCAGTGAGCGTAACAGGGATGCTTGAACTGATGGGGCCCGGCTCTCCCCTCTGCTCCAAGTCAATACTCAGGGTCTCTTCTCTCCTGCCTGTGGTCCTTCGTGGCTCGGCGTGGGTCCCCATGGAGACACACGTAGTGTTGAGTCGGAAGGATGAACCATGACCACCGGGTGAAGGGTGGAGCTCACTGCCTCCTGAGACAGAATGGATCACAGAAGCGGACACATCTCTCCACGTCCCGGTGGGATAGTTCCAGGTAAGTGAAGTCCAAGGAGAGTCCCCTGGTGTATCAAAGTCAGCAATAGAAACGAGGTACGTCTTGACTCAGAGAGCACACAGTGAGGATGCTTGTGGGTGCAAATAAGAATTGAAACTCTGTTGAAATAGTATCTGGGATTTATTTGCGTCTGGAGCTGACAAGTCCAGGCTAAGGTAGGCTTCAGAGATGCTTTGATTTGGCTCTTCCATGTCATCGATTGCCTAACTGCTGACAGCTTTGTCCTCAGGGGGCGGTGGAGACAGAAGTTTGGACTTCACAACCCCCTCCTGCTCCAGGCACAAGGAGCAGGTGTCTCCCAGCGGGGCCACATCAGGGACAGGTGCGTTCCTTGGAAGCCTTAGCAAACTCTCCTCCCCGCAGGCTCAACAGGAACTGACCCAAGACAGAGGGTGCACAGAGGCTAGGCAGCTGAGGCCAGTGTGGGGGTGCTCTGACAGCACCCCAGGCCCCACGCTCCAGAGTAGGCTCTGTAACATCAGCCACAGTGGGATGCCTAAGGGCAGGCTCTAATTCTGGGAGGGCAGGGGGTGAGCTTGGCCCAGGAGCAGAGGTGGCAGTGATGCAGCAACGGCTCTGCCAGGCTCAGCAGTGCTATTTTGCAGGGTAACAGGCAGCCCCAGAAGCAGCAGAAAACGCCCCCAAAGAGAATAATGCATGAACTCTCCCGACCCCCCCGGAGAAAGGAGAGAGGAACACGGTCACTGTTTCTGGACCTGTCTTCCCAGTGAGGTCTGGAGGCCTGCTGGACAAGGGCCACGTCCCACTGCCACTCGTGGTTGTCAGCCACTTGGCTTGTGATGCTCCCCAACCTGCCACCAGCCTTACCCAGACCGAGGAGGAATCGATTCCAATCCTGGAAAGGGTCCGCCTGCTCTCTTCAGAGGTGCAGGGATCCATCCTCCCCGACGGGGACACAACTCCACTTTCAGTCATTCATCCCCACCAGGAAGGAATTTTAGGGCCTTCCAGGTATAGGTCCAAGTTTCATCCATAAAGTGTGGCCATGAGCTGTTGCAGCAATACAGTATTATATAGAACTAAAGTTCTATACAGGTATTGAAAAAGATGAGATAGAGAGAAGTATAAATAAAAGTTGTGGACTTTTCTTCCACCAGCCCTGTGGAAAATAACATCTGTGCAACTGCCAGACCAGCTTTGAAGACCATGTCCCAGACCCACCAGACTCCAGGAGCCTTGAGGGCAGGGACTTATTTGTTTGTTTCTTTGTTTTTAAATTATTTTTAATTGTGGTAAAATACATATAACAGAAAATTTGCCATCTTAACCATTTTTAAGTGTACAGTTTAGTGGCATTAAGTACATAAGTACACTGTTGTGCGACCATCTCCAGAAGTCTTTTCATCTTGCACAACTGAAACTCTGTAACCATTTACATAATAACTCCCCGTTTCCCCCTTTCTCAGCACCTGGAAGCCACCATTCCACTTCTGTCTCTAAGAATTTGACGATTTCTGGTACCTCATATAAGGAGATTCACAGCATATGTTTGTCTTTTTGTGTCTGATTTACTTCACTTGACATAATGTCCTCAGGATTTATCTACATTGTAGCAAGTGTCAGAACTTCATTCCTTTCTGGGACTGAGTAATATTCCATGGTAAGGATAGACCACATTTTGTTTATTACCCTTCAAAGGACACTTGGGTCGCTTCCATCTTTTGGCTGTTATGAATAATGCTGCTATGGACATATAGCGTCCAAATATCTCTTGGGAGATCCTGCTTTCACTTCTTTTGGGGCTAGACCCAGAAGTGGGATTGCTGGATCGTACTGTTTTGAGGACCTCCATATTGTTTCCACCATGGCTGCACCGTTTGACCTGCCCCCAGCAATGTGCAATCAAGAACTGTGTTGTACTTAACTGTATTCCTGCTGCCCAGAACTGTGCCTGCCATCTGGGGACGCTCAATGTCCCATGGAGTGAATCCATGGGCAAGAGATAGCACAGCCTCCCTGAAGTTCCGGGGTCAAGGGAGCGAGCTGTGTCGGGTGGCAGGGACGAGGCACGGGCGGGAGCTGCAGGGTCTGGACGCTGTGGTCAGCAGGCAGCTCCAGCAATCACTGCCCAGAGCGGCCTGGGCTTGGGCTCTGAAGTATAGGTTTTCCAGCTAAGATGCCAAGCAGGCTGATACTCCTTCAGAGAACTCGGGCTATAACTTTTAAAACTATTTTAGCCTTTGCACTTGGCTGGCAGGATGGATTCTTCATGTTAAAAAAATCAACAACAACAAATAACCCCTCAGACTTTCTATTTCTCCTTTTAAAAATGGCACTGGGCTGGTCTGGCCCCGTATTCCTTGTTCATTTCAGGTCTCGCATAGCGGGCTGTTTCCTTCGCTTAAAAATAGCGCTGTCATTTGATTTGAGTTTTAAGTGCAGGGTAAGAAACACAGAGAAACCCTAGCAAAGGCAGAGGGAGGAGCAGGGAAACCAAAGCTGGGAGAGAGAAAGCACACAGGAAATCCGAGCAGGAGCATTTGGTGATCAGCCCGCAGGGAGGACAAATGGAAACCGAGGTCCATTTCCCCTTGGTGACGGGCTGGCTGGAAACACAGGTTGGACAGAGCAGCCCAGAATGAAGAGCCACAGGCTGAGAAGCTGAGGGACACATGAGAGGGGAGAGGGAGGGTTTGCACAGTGAGGTTGCCTCGCTCCAGTAGGTGCCAGCACATAGGAAGTGGGCAGAGGAGCTGGGGTGCTGGATGCAGATACTGGACAGACCGGTCCGGCAGGCTTCACCCTCCGCCTTTGTCCCCTTTGCCTATCAGACCACTGCGGGGTGCGGCTGGGGGAGGTTGGCCCACCAGCTGCTCAGGTGTCCTTGTGGGCTTCCTAGCAGGGCAGGAGAGCACTTCAAATGCAGCTTAGAAGTGAAATCCTCTTCCAAACTGCTGTGCATTTTGCTGAATTATAGCCAAACCCATCAACAGAAACCTGTTGCCCCAAAAGGGGCCTCCTATCATGGGGAGCAGTTCAACAACATTTATGGCGCCCGGCCTTGTGGCAGGAGGGGCCTTGGGCACAGGCTCCAGGTTCCTGGGCTGCAGGCTTTGGAGAGGCAGGAACTGAGGAGCTCACGTGGGGGGTCTGTTCCTTTCACTGGTGCCCAGTCAGGCATGCTGCTGGGGCGAAAGCCACCAGGAGCACATGTCCCTTTTCCCCCGCTGTTTTCTTTTAATGTTATTAAATTTATTGGGGTGACATCGGTTAATAAAATTATATAGATTTCCAGTGTACATTTCTCTAACACATCATCTGTATATTGCATTGTGTGTTCACCACCCAAAGCCAAATCTCCTTCCATCGCCATATATTTGACCCCCTTTACCCTTTTCTACCTCCCCCCACCCCCATTTCCCTCTGGTAACCACCATGCTGTTGTCTGTGTCTGAATTTTCATCCTCAGTGAAATAAGTCAGATGGAAAAAATTGAGACGGAAAAAGTTGTGAACCATATGATTTGACTCATATGTGGGATATAAAACTGAAAGCAACAAAGGAACAAGACAAACCAACAGACAGAAACCCCCTTCACGGGTTTTGAATGCAAAAAGTAACCCTGGGTGACATTTCCTCAGGCTCACAGCCCCTCAGGAGACAGGTTGGAATGAGAGAAATGTGCCGAGTGGCACTTGGCCTCTCTGACCCTCAGGCCCGCTGTGCAGAGTTCCCAGGCTGCTGAGTCACACTGGGTGCTACGACGGGTGCTTAACTCAAATGTTGTGTGACAAGAACTGCTTGGTGGCCTTTGGCAGTATCCTGACACACAGGGTTTTCTCCGTAGTCCTACACGTGGGTGCATTTGTTCTCATTCGATTCTATGTGACAGACATTGGGAATCTGTGATGAGGAACACACGGCCGGACATCAGGAGGGTTCAGTGGGGATTCCGGTGTCAGCCCGTTGAGAGCAGAAGGGGCACCAAAGGCCTGGGGACGGAATTCAGATGCCCCGAACAGTACATTGTACTAGGCCTATTTTATGTTCAGAAAACACACATGAAGTGTTCCACCTCTACATTCTTGGATGTGTGCGTGTGTGTCTGTGCATGTTTACACGGAACAGGGTTTATTGGGAAATCAGGAGTCTGCCCATTGCCGGTTGTTGGTCTTGACGTGTGAGCACGATCCGTTGGCCACGTGTGCTCCGTCTTATGTGGGAGAGAATCTCAGGCTGTCACTTTGGAACCCGGTGAATGGCTCCTCTGGGGGCTCAGAGGAAGTCCCTCCTCTGACCGGGACAAACCAGCTGGCAGGGGACATGGCAGGGGACATGGGCTTGGCTGACAGCTGGGTGCGGGTAGAAGTGCCAGCTGTGACCTGGATCTAGGCCTCATCCACACCGGTGCCTACCTCCCTGCCCTGAGGGGCAGGGTCTGGTGGCAGCCCCCCACCTGCTGTCCCAGTGGGAGGGAGGGACGCGAGTGGGGGGAGTCCATGAGTTGGCAGTGGCTGCCCTATTGGCTGGTGCTGGTTCCGAGGTGTCCCCTGGGCCTTGGAAATCTTACTGATAAATACTGGATCTCAGGGCTGTGTCCAGTGCATTCACTGACACATTAATTCATGCAAGCAAGGGAACATGGTCAAGAGTGACAGTGAATGCATTTGTGAGAAGTCAATATGGAGAGTGTGGTTTCCCTTCTCAGGCCCCAGCAATACGCCACGCAGCCCGGCCCGCGTCTGTTTTCCACGGGAGTGCAGTGGCCGGTGGCTGACATGCTCGGTTTCCCTTTTGAGTGAAATCGTCCCAGGATGGAAATAGCAAGTTGAGTTTGATGTTTCCTTAAAATTTCAACCATAATCTTCACCCCCACTTCTGTTTGCCAAAATATGTATTTTAAAATCAAACCTACTTTTTAACAAAGCCATTGGTTTTCTTTGTTCAACACCTACTTGGACATTGGAAAGAAAATATGAAAATGCCATTTATTGTCTTCCAATAACTCACTCCTGACTCAAGTGAGTTTGAAGGAGGCATCCACGTTTCTCCCTAACTGTGGTTTGCTTTGGTTTTGAGTGGTGTAAGAAGTGGCTTTGAATGCGTAAACGCAGTGGTTGGCGCGAGCTGAACACCCAGTGGGGTGAAATAAATGATGATCGACTGCTCGCAGAAGCGGGAGAAGATGAATCTTGTGGATGAATGCGCGACACAGTGCCCTACTCTCGTGTTCTCCTTGGTTTTGCTGCTGCTTTTTGGAAAGTTGAAGAAAGTATCAAATTATCCTAGTTTCCAAACGTTGTATAAAGAAATAGGGAAAAACGTTTTCCATTTACAGAAGAGAAAAAGGTACACATTTAAGAAAAGATAGTTGATACCTTTTCGTTTCATTCGTTTACTGAACAAATATGTATTGAGCTCCTCTAACTGATCGCTGAAATGATTTCCCCTTTTCTAATTCATCGATGCTCTAACCCAGCGCAGCTGAACGATTTTCAAAGGGATGGAATTCATCAAGCAGACTTGTATTCTCCTAACCTGGTTGAAAGGTCCGGGTTCCCATAATCAGCCATATTGTTCTCAGTCCTTTTGTTTTGTTCTAGAACCCCAGTGGGTAGGGACTAAGAGGAGGAGAAATACAGTGCATCCATTCTGTGTCCGACAGCCCTGTGAGTTTCACACATCTGTTTTGAAAAGATGATTGTTTAGATGTGCTCACAGCAAGCGCCATGCCTCTGAGAAGAGAGAAAAACTTCAGCTCCCACCTAATGAGTGAAGCGCCCATAAATAAAAATGTCATTTCCACTGAAAAGGGAACCAAATTATGAATTCAGAAATTCACAGTCATCTGTTTTTATTGTTGCCTAATGCTTTTTAGATCTGCGCAGGCCCTGCAGAAAATCAGCTCTGAAACTCTGCATAATTAGGACATCTTTCACAGTCGTAAATGCTAATCCCACTGGAGAACAGATTAAGAATTCACAGGCATGAATTTCTGGCACCAGGTACCTGCAGTTCCTTTTCTTTTTGAATAATTCATTACTTAAATACTGTGCTGCGTATCCTATACAGCCCTGCACATTGTATCAGGGGCCAGGGAGAAATAAGAGATGAATTTCGCATATATTTCAACACTAACACACTCAAGCCTCATTTATGATGACTTGGTGTCATCGGATAGCAATTGCTAACAAGGTTACAATTTGAGTTAGTCAACCCAGGGAACAATTTAGGGAAATTAAATAGGATCTTCTGCAGGACATTAGTAAGGTCAGAGATCTCACTTTTATAGTCGACTGAGTTATTTGGTTTAAAAGGGAGAAGCAAAGGGTTCAGATAGTTGTTTTCCAGAAAGAGTGATGATAATTTGCAGTAAATACAGCTTCAGTGAACACTTCCCCATTCTTGGCTGTGACTGCTTTATGACAAAATGTACGACAGTCAGTGAAAAGTGAAGCCCTGAACTTGACTTTTGTCCATACCGTGCCAGCCATGAGTTTCGGTAGCACACCAGCTCTCCTGCAAGGCTCCAGGCCATAGTCTTCCTCCCGGTGAGGGTTTGTCAGGGTCTCCATCAGCCTGGAGCCAGCGTCGCTCGTGGAAAGCACTCACTGTGCTCTGAGTGACTGTGGAGCTGTCTGTCCCTCCGGAGTGGGACTCCTCGGGGAAGCAGAGAGTCCCTTTCATCTGTGCGTCTCTGGTACCTGTACAGTACCTGGCAGGCAGAAGCACTGCACATCTGTTTGCTTAATAAATGAATGAGTTTTCAAGGACTAGCCCGAACTCTGTTGGTTACAAGTGACAGAAATTCAACTCCAATAGCTTAAGCCTAAAGGAGAAGCTGGTATGATGATATTAGAGTCTTGTTGAACCCATAGATGGGAACCTGGTATCAGAACTACCAGGATGCTCCCCTTTGGGGGCCCTGCCTCCCTCTGTGACAACTGCCACCTCCCCCAGCAGTGTCTGGCGTGTTCCATCTCACAGCCTCAACACCTACTCTTGCTCAGTTCCAGGACCAAGATTCTTCAGTATGGGTTTGGATTGGCTCCAAATGGGCCAGGTGCGCACCCCGAGCCAATCAGCTGAGGTCAGAAACACAATGTTCTTATAACACAGGCCAGCTCCCTGGGGTTGCAGGTCAGGGCAGAACAGGGCTCTGTGCAGACCAAAGAGTGTCCGGGGTCCTTGGCAAGTATTGGTGCGTGAGACAGCATCACACTGCCTGGCGCCATTCTCTTGCGACAACAGATTGACAGCAATTGTGATTGTCTGTCCTTTGGGTGAGGAGTGGCTTAGTTGGGTACATGCCTGGCACTTCCTCCTTCCACTGTTTTTTGGTATCTGGCATTAAAAGCCTACATTTGAATAGCTTTTTAGATATACAGTTTATAGAAGTTTCACCTGCACTGACTCCCTAATGCAATGTTCACACCAAGGGATGCGTTCTCCGTTTTTCATGGGAGGACGTGAAGGCTGGCCCCTGTCAAGTTCTGGGCACCTCTGCTTGGCAGAGGAGAGTTAGAATTCGGGTCTCATGGTGTCCAGTTCAGGTCCTGCTTCTCCTAAACAATCTTCCTTCTTTATAATCAAAATACTGTGTCTGGTATTTTACTACTTAGAAAGTCTTTGCCCTTTGGGGGTGACTAGGGCTGTCGAGCACATACAGTACCAGGCTGTCCCAGGCACTTTACGTGTGACAGCTCCTTCAGTCTTCACAGAAACCCACGGAGGAAGATCCCATTGTTATCCTATTAAACAGATGGGAAAACTGAGGCAACGGTCGGTTTGCAGTCCCTCCAAGGTTGCAAGGATAGGAACTGAAGGATGATAAAGGAACTGAAGCCTGAGGGGAGTGGCTTGTTCATAATCTTGTGCTAGTTGGTTTGGGGGCCCATCCCCTGACTACTCTTTCCAGCCAGCTGACTCATGACAAGCTTCCCTACCTCTGGGCCTCTGAGGAGGGATCAGATCCGACAGTCGTGAGGTTTCCATGCAGTCCTGTTGATGAGAGTTCTGGAAACCCGCTCAAGGTCCCATTACTGCTTTATCTTGGGGCTGCACTGGCTGCTTAAAGCCCAGCCACTGCCTGTGGTCCTGGGAGACAGAAGAGTCACCTACAGCCTCGACGACCCTTGGAGGCTCCAGAGCCACTGCAGGCTGGCACTGCCTGTGACAAACGGCTCTCGGCAGACCTCTCATGGCTGCGTATTCTATATAGCCCTGCATATTGTATCAGGGGCCGCCCTCGGCAGCCCTCTCATGGCTGACCTCCAGGCAGCTGGATGGTCAGTCTGCTGGCTGCATGCTGCGCAGGGTCCTTGGCTGTGCTGTGGTGATGGGAGAGACTGTTCTCACCAGGACTGCAGGAGCTGCTGGGTGGGTACGGACAGGCGCCAGCACGAGCTGGGGCAGATGGCGACTGTGGGGGCATAGGGCGTGGCCTTCACAGCTCCCACACAGCTGAGCGATACCCTCTTCCTTTGCTGCCCTGTGTAACTTTCATTCCTTCATTGCCTGAATTTCACCCATGGCTGTCTTCATCAGGGGGCTTCCACCCCATGGCATACCTCCCTGGGGAGTAGCTGGCCTGCCTTTCAGGCTCAGATCTTGGTTGTACTGCATTCCCATGGGAACCATGGCTGCCACTGCTTGTCACTGATGTCCTTGGGAGAATCCCAGGCAGAAATGGACAGTTCTGTAAGGAACGGCGAATCACGCTTCACATTGTCCTCGGGCAGCTATTTAATCTCTGTGGGTCTGTTGTCTTAACACCCAGATGAGAACGTTGGCCTAAGTGAGCTCCAAAGTCTTTTACATCTCCTGCTCTCTTTTTGTTCTCAGCTTCAACATTCCATCGCCTCCAGCTGGGGAGTTTACGGTCCACCACCTGCCCAAGTCCCTGAGGGTGTGCGCCAAACTCCTGCTTACATCAGGGAGGGCAGAGCTCTGGGCCAGGGACCGGCTCTGTCCTCAGGAAAGACATCGGGAGTCACCCCCTCATGTGGTCACCCCCATGGCTTTCAACGTGGGGAGGGAGAGTTATCGGGGGTGGGGAGCATCATTGCCTAAAGCCGGGAGGAAGCTGCCGGCAGAGTTTTGTGTGTGGACTCAGAACACAGCGCTGGTGCCTGTCACCTGCTCTCTCCTGGCTCAACCCTTCATCCAAGGTCTGGAATTTCCACATCTGAATTACTGGTCTAACAGACAAGGTACGAAAGCATGAAATAAAATGAGAAGGGGTAGATCATGCGTCTGCATTTCTAAATGACATTCAGAGCCCATCATTTTCAGCATCGTGTAGCTATGCAGTGGATACTATGTACGGAGAGAGACAGTGCCAGATGATTTGGCAGGAAACACGCACCCGTCCTTCAGAGACGAGGCCTTGTATAGATCACACGCTGAGCTTTTCCTACTATTTCGCTCCCCTGATCTTTCCAACAACCCTGTAAGTGGCAGGTATTATTATTCCAGATTTTCTCCTGGGGAAAGTGAGGTCAGGGTGGTGAGGGGACTTCTCACGGCTGAGTGCGGACAGGGCCCTGCCTGAGCCAGTGCTTTCCCCGCCGGGCGGCACCCGGGGCTCCCTGACAGCCCCGTCTCCAGTGCCCACTTGCAGCCATCGCTGCTTCTGTGCCAGAGTTCTCTTTTTCACTTGAATGTGTTTCTTATCTTCTCCGGGGCTGAGGTCACTCTTTGCGTCGTAGGAGTCTGCTCTTGTTCCTGGCAAGAAAAAGCCGGAATTGTGAGAAGCAGCCACTGTCACTCCGGGTTCCTCTGTACCGCGTCCTGTAAATAATTTATTTGGATGGTGAGGGCCTGAGACTGAAAGCATATGGAGCCTCACTGTCCATAACCGAGCGAAGTCTGTGTTCAGAGCTTGAATGCAGCGGACGAGAGAGATGTGTCTTTGAAATCAGAGAGGACTTGGAATGACCGGAGAACACAGGTGGAAGCGCCAGCGACGGATGGACAGCAGCAAGAAGGAGTCTTTTTATGGCCCATGAGGTCGTCCTCGAGAGGTCCACATACATTCCCCGCACGGGTCGCAGCTGGGGCATGGGGACCAGGAACTGTGGAGCTGAGAAGCTACGGGAGAGGTCGGAGCCGGGGCACTTCCCAAGTCCCTCCTGCTGCACTCAATACGGGGATTAAACAAAGAAAAGTGTGTCTGCCAGGCTGGCGAGCCCAAGTCACAAGATTGCGAGTATCATGCAGCACCCTGGAATTCCTACCCAAACTCATCAGAACGGGTACGCTGCCCGCCACGCGGAAACGGCCGTGTACCGGACTTTCCAGATAAAAACATTTAGTACAGGGTTGAAAAACCATGTGATGGTCATGGATTTCGTGAAGAGCCACTGGTTTCCGTCGCAGAGAAGAGCCAAAGTTTGTCTCATCCATATGTATCAAGGCCTGAAGACAGCTGAGCAGACAGCCAGCAGACATGAGGTACGGCGGGCGGAGCTGGGGCTGGGAGCAGTGGGGCGCACACCTAAGTCAGAGAAACGGAGGTGCTGCTCGTCAGACAGTTCAGATGGTCTGTCTGGACTAATAAATTAATCATCTGTTTTCGTTTCTCCCAAGGGATTTGGAAAAGGTTTTCTCATCCCTGAATGTATTTCAGTGTTTGAAATATGGGGCAGGGAGAAGCTTATCTGATGGATGTAATTTACACCTGACACATGTCTGCATTTGCAAACATTTATTAGTGCGCCAAAGAGTTGGATAATTTGTATCCACATGTAGTAACAGCAGTACATTTCTGTGAGTTAAACGTTCTTAGTGCTGTACATTTGCAATCATCTGTCGTTAAAAACAAATTCCAAATTTGCTTCCTGATGTGTTCATGCAGGAGAATAGCCATGACTTGCCTTGATCCAGTTAAAATAGAATGATTTAAATTAGGCCGGTAAGAATGGTCTCTTATTTTTTGAGGAGGAGCTCAGATTTTCAAGCAGAGACTGTTTTTTGTGGGGGGAAAAGGAGAACTGCGGGGATTTAGAATGGCAAAGTGAAATAAACCAATCACTCTGAAACGGTCGTCTTCTGCAACTAGTATAAGCCACAAGCAGTTATCTTTCCGAAAGTAAACAGGCATGAAATCCGATCAGCTCTTCATTGTACGTGGACTAAATTATGAATGACATTGTAACTGACTCCCACGTAGCTCACTTACCCACCTTTTTGGATAAATGCAACATGCAGATTGCTAATGTTTTATGAAAAGGTAACCTTCCTGAATATTGACGCTATCATTAGGAAAGCTTCCCGTGAATGCTGGCAACTACTCCCCATCTTTTGTTCCCCACACTGGCTTCCTTATTATTCCAGGGCAACGTGAGAACCTGTTCTGCAGGGTTCAAGGCAGGCTTCTTCCAGTTCCAGCCCTGGGATTGTGAATGTCCATGTTCACAACAGAGACGTAAAGGCCACAGAAATAATGGCATTAATTAAATTCAGTAATAGTTGTTCATTAGTTCATTGCCCAATCAACCAGAGCAAAGGTGTGCAATTAGAGTATAATTGAAAGAAACCAGAGATGTTATTATTCACAAGTAATTAATAGGATGGGGACAGAATGTCATCATCGCATAATTTTCATCGAGGTTATTTTTCAGTCCTCCAGAGAGAGAGAAACTTGTTGAATTACATCCTTTTGCTTTTCACAAAAGTGTTCATGGCTTCGTTTTAAACCTGAAGTAGCAAAGAGCAGCTCTTGCATCCCCATTTGTTTTTCATGCATTAAACTTCACACACTCCTAAGGCAATACTGAAGATAACGATGTGGAAAGGGACATCTTTGCAGGAGGCTGTAAAAGCCTCCCAGAATCCTGACAGACAGAGCTACACCCTTTTTGCAGCCCACCTCCACCCAAGGCATTACCAGTTACAGCCAACAGTCGAGGGGGTGTGCCTGCTTCTTGAATGTGACCTGGAGTCTAACATGAGTCCGAGACCCGTCCCACAGCAATCAGCCTGGTCAGCTGCCTGGTCCTCGCTGTGACCTGAGAAGTGGTCCAGGTAGGGCTTGCCTCTTCCGCTCAAGGGCAGGTCAAGTTGAAAAACCATCTGATAGAATCTGCGGTTCCTGTCCCTCTGAATTCTGAGCTCTCTTCTTTTAGTAGCAAACATTTCAGAATCTAAAATGTTCCTTATCCATCGAACTGTTCAGATTATTCCCATTAGGGCATGTCAGCACCATTTAGATTAGGAAACCCAAGAAAAAAGGCAACTTCCTCGCTCAATTTCCACGTTGAGTGGATGAGAGAGCCAAATTAACAGCCCTGGGGGCCTGTTAGACTTGGCCCACTGACCCCTTCTCTCTCTCAGGCTACAAGGCCATCGGTTAATCTGTGCAGACTTTGCCCGTAAAGTACTTGATGGGGTGAAAAATGAGCAAGGTCCCTGGAATGAATTCAGTGCACAAAGGTGCGTGATTAAAGATGCTGGCTGGTGCTTTAGTAAAAGTGAGCTGGGGAGATTTTGTTTCTGTGAAAACTCTATGGATTTCCAGTCCTTCCTATGAAGACCTGCAAGTCTGTTTGAGTGGAGTTCAAGGTCTTTTGACGGGCGTTTTTCTAACCCTGTGGCCTTTGTACTGAGCTGCGTTCACACCTGGAGATGCTGCCTCTTCTCTGAGGCAAGCAGTGACCCAGCCTAACTCTGGCCACACTCATCCCCTTCCGTAAACTGTCTTCTGATAGGAAGGACCAGCTCACCTGTGATGCCAAAAGGTCACTAGGTTTGGGAGCCGACGGTGGGGAGGGTGCTAGGATCTGGTCTCCATGTTTGCAAAGCCTTGATCCCTGCTGACTCCACAATGCCCCGAATTATTAAAAACAGTGTGTTGAGGGCCGTTCTCTCCCTGCATACAGATCTGATCAATTTCAGACATCACAATAGCCATAACTGGGCAGTGGGAGGGGCCCGTGCTTGAGTCCTGGCCGCCGTCCACACTGCAAGCATGCCCACGTTCTCACATTCCTGGGAGAGCACAGATGGTTTCACCAGCTTCAGCAGGGAAACTGCATGGAAATCAGGTGAGCTCGCCTCCCAGAGTTTGCATGTGAGTCGCCGTCTCTTAATTGATTGTTGAGACCTTTCTGATGACGGACGCTGGCGGGGGCACGCAAGCCGAGGTTTGCCCATCCGTCTTCCTATAGCTGACACTTTCTAATACATTTAATCATGAGATGAGCCAGGGAAAGCTTCTGTAGTTGGTAATTGCCATTTGGCTGCACCTCTTCAAGACTTCTCAGGCTTCTATCATTTTGATCTCCCCCCTTCCGACTCATTTTTCAAAATTTTTATTTAGCTAGTGATACCTAATTCTGGCCAAATATAAGAATCATGGTGAATTTTGATTTTAAAAAAAAATTATGATGTACAAAACTTTTCTCATATTTAATCTCTACATTTTGACGAGTTAGGACATAACATGCACCCATGATGATAACACCACAGTCTGGGTACTACACGTATCCATCACCTCTGAAAATGTCCTTGTGTTCTTTGGCGGGTTTCTTTCTTGTTTGTTGTTTGGTGGTAAGAACAGTTCATACGAGGTGTCTCCTCAGCATGGTTTAAAGGACACAATACCATAGTGTACAGCAGAAGTCTAGCACTTACTGTCTTGCATAACTGAAGTTTTATACCCACGAAGCCACATCTCCCCGTTTTCCCCTCCCTCAGCCCCTGGCAACCACTGTTCTATTTTCTGCTTCTATGAATTGAACTGGTTTAGATACCGCGTACCAGTGGGATCATGCAGAATTTGTCCTTCTGTGATCGGCTTATTTCACTCAGCATCATGTCCTCTACGTCATCCATGTTGTCACAACTGGTAGGCCTTCCTCCTTTTTAAGGCTCAATAATATTCCATTGTGTGTATAACATTTTCTTTGTCTGTTCATCTATCGATGGACATTTGGATCGCTTCTTTATGGTGAACTTTTAAAAATGACATAAGCCCGTAGCCCAGCCAAGGCCACTGTGACCCAGGGCAGGTGTTTGATTGTGTTGCATTCCTTGAAAGAGCCTTGAGCTTTTTTCTGGCATGAGGCCGTTACCTGAAAACAGTGTGATTCTTCTGAGGCTTCTCTGAAGCCTTTAGTCCAGGGCAGCGGTCCTCAGTCAGGGATGATTTTACCCCCGGGGATATCTGGTAATGTCTGGAGGCACTGTGGTGTGACAACTCGGAGAAGATGCTACTGAAACCTGTGGGGTAGAGGCCAGGGAAGCTGCACCATATCCTAAGTACCCAGGACAGCCCTCTGCCCCCCACAACAAAGCCTAGCCCAGCCTGAAATGGCCGGATGTGGAGGCTGACAAACACTGATCCACGGCTGTCCCCCCCACTGTTAGAGCACGAACCTGGGAGGCCCCTGCTTCCAGCAGAGACCTTTCCACCAGGGCCAGTGGGGATGTAACTGTTTCCATCTCTTGATGGGGTCCTGGAAGTGCCTTTCTGGTCTCCTAGCTTCAGGTTGTTTTTCCTCAAGCTCGTGTGAATCAGGATTCAGCCAAGACTTGACGAGCCCCTTGCAAGTTGCGAGAACTTTCTTTCCTTGCATTCTCTCTCCTTCAGTATTTGGCCACACACATTCTAGCTGGCTCAGCCGGTCTGCGTCTGACCTGTGCCGCTTAACTCAGTGAGACCCCGGGCTCTCCACTTTCTCCTTCCGGCTCTGCAGCCTGGAAACTGCCCCCAGGTGGGGACAACTGTAGGGCTCCCCTGTCTCATTTCCTCTCTCACCAGCCCCACAGCCCCACAAGGCTTACTGCCCAAGGTCTGGAAACCATTGCTGCGTAGCTTCTGTCTGGTTACTCCCACGTGGCCGGAAGTGGAAGTCTCCCCGTGAGGTTCGGATGTCCCACCAGGGGCGAGAAGTGCCACTCCGGGCTTTGATGAATGTTTTCCAGCGCTTGGGGTGAACCCTTAGGTCATATGAAATAAAAGCACTAAATTTTAAGTGGCTTGGGCTTCAAGATAACTTTATTCAGGGAATAAAGAAGGCACAGAGACCAAACAGGAGGTAGAACAAACATTCCCTTTCTCCTGGCAGTTATCAAAAGGCACAGTACAATGTACTCAGTCCCAAACCAAGCCAAAGAGATTGAGCCAGGTGACAGTCTCACTTTTCTTCCGGAAGTCTTGGCCTCCAGGCGATGTTTTGCCGGGAGAGGCTGGTGTTCTGGCAGCAGCGAGGGCTCTGGGACCTCCGGAGTGAGGAGGGTTGAGAAAAGGCCATTCTCCAAAGGCCAATACATATTTCCATTGGCTTAGCCACCAGCGGGCAGGTCAGGACCTCCCGCCTCCTCCCGTGCTCCTCTTAGGAGCCTCGGCCACTCGCCTCCGTCGACAATGGCTGGTAGCCTCCATCCACCCAGAGGAGAAGGGAAATCCAAGAGACCAAAGATGAAACAACCCTTGGGTCTCCGTGCTACCCAGGCGCCGTGTCCTTCCAGCCCTTCCCGGAACCTGCCAATGGGAGGCTGGCTGTCAGAGGGCAGGGTCTGCAGGGGTGCGAGAGTCGGAGGTGGGAAAGAATTCATTTTGTGGCATCGGGGTACACAGCTGGTGACCGAGGGCTCCCAGTGACCTGCACTATGTTGTATTATAAGTTGAGTGTGCTTCGATCGAGAACATTTGTAGCCAAGTCTCACGAGATCTAGCTGACATCTCACGAGATCGAGTCTGGCATGGTGGGGAAACTGTGTGCACATTTCAGCCAAACCAAGGGAGGGAGCCGGGAGATGCAGGGTGGTGTTGGGACTGAGTGAGGGCACTGGACGGGGTCTTCCTGGGGTCTTGCTAGCTGCTGACCTCGGCAAGTCTCTTGCCCTCTTGGTGTTTGTGAGAACCATGATATCTATCTTACAGGGTTGCTGGGAAGATTAGGGAGAGAATCTATATATAGGCTGCGCCACAGACGGGCATAGAGGCAGCATTCCATAAAAGTGAGTCGCCATTGGTGTTCAAATTCCAGTGTGCCTTTTTCTGCCATGCCCAACCCTGCCACAAAGCCATGGCCTGGACACGGCCCCGGGCCCTGGACAATTGTGACCAGTGCTTTAAGGATCCCACCTCCGTGCAAACGGTCCTGTTCAAATTGGAGTGAACACTCCCTCCGATCCTTCCCCACACTCAAGTGCTGAGTAACGGGGATTTGTGACCTTTTGTGCTCTTGTCTCAGGGTAATCTCCATTCCCCACGCAACTCAGGGAGTAGTTACCCAACTGGCCCTGAACTGAATGCACGGCTGTCATTCAGAGACCACCCTGTCCTGTTGTCAGTTGCAAATTCCATCGTTGACAAGACACTGTTGAGAATGCGAGTCCGTACACATCTGAATCCTGCCTGACAAAGACAAGACTAAGGCAAGAAATATTATGTGGCATTTTTCATGTAAGACGCACCCTCCCTCAGGAGACCTACAGGGATCTAAATGCCATCTTAGCACCTCAGAAAGGATGATGGCCCTCATGCGTTAGTGTCCTTCAGAATCCTCAGGAGAACTTTCTAAGCGCGCAGAGCCCCAGGCTCTGGGAAGGGTGGTGTCCAGAAATCTATGTTTTTAACATGAAAACTATGTAATTCTGATGCAGGTCTGACACCCTGATCTGGAAGTTCCAGATCAGTGTTTGCCAACCGCATAAACCCAGGAGAGAGTGACAGAGAGGCTTATGGGAGTTGCCTGTGTTGAGAAAGCTGGTGTGAAGGGGCATGGGTGTGGGGGAGGGGAGAGATGGCAGAGAGGGCCTGGTGAGGGCTGGCCCATTGTGTGCAAGGAGAGTGGGGGGCAGAGATGTCACAAAAGGGCCTGCTGTTGGCTGATCCCTGAATCGCCTCATTGATCCTCGCCACAGCTGTGGGAGGCACATGAGCCCTGTTTTTCCAAAGAAAAACTTCTGTGAGGCCCAGAGAGATGGGGCAGACTGCCCAGGGATGCAGTCAGGACTGGTAGAAGGAGGATTCTCCCTCAATTATGTTCCCCTCTGGGGGAGATGGCGGGAAAGCAGCATTTGTCCTGCTGCAATCGCGGGGACCCCGGAGTATTCAGAGTTGACCATACAGAATCAAGTGGTAAGAGACAGGTACAGAGCCCCTGACTCTCTCTCTCCTTCTGCTTTAGGCATCTTTCTGCCCAAGGCTCTTTCACTAATCACCTCCTACTGGTTCCTGGGTCCCCACTGTGTTCCCGTTACCCTCTGTTTCTGGTGACCCAGGTTCTCTTCCTTCTCTAGTGGAGCAAATGGATTAAAGAAGAAATGTTGGGCTGGCTTGTTTTAAAATATATACAGAGGTTACCAAAAAAATGTATACACATTTTAAGAAAGGAAAAAGCTGTATTAAAATTATGCTGATGGTAACCACTTTGAGCACCTCTTGTAATTGCAGAAGTCAAATGTGACTTGTATTCATCTTTTGTTATTGGTGTATATTGAGTATTACAATTTTAATACATTTTTTTCCTTTCTTAAAATGTGTATCCACTTTTTTTGGCACCCTCTGTATCTAGTAGGTCAAGGACCCCACCCCTGCTCATCATCGGGTGAGGGAGGTGTCATTCCGATGAGTGCCGAGTTGGGGTGTCTGCACGGAGCCCTAGACCCACAGAACTCAGCAAGAGTGCACAGAGAGGGAGACGTCTACGCATGTTCTTCATGAAAGATTGGGAGTTTTTCATGTCAGGCAGAGACAGTGAGAATATGGGGCAAAGAATGGGGACATCTCAGGCAGAAGGATTGGCAACTTCTGGATGGTGGCAGAGGAAGGGAGAACCTGAACAGCACCCAGTAGACTCTAGAATTGCAGCTAGAATTTGCAGGAAAGCGTTCCTGAGAGGAGGGAGCCAGGCAGAAAATGAGCTCCAGAAGGCTGGTTCAGATTCCATCGGCTCTGTGGAGAAAAACCAGTCTATGCCGTGAAACTCCCTGAGGCCAAAGAACTGGCAGACGAGGAAGAGTTACCGGGAAGCTACACGATGCACAGTCCTCAGAGCTCACCCAGGGCCAAGGACCATCCTAGTTCCCCACCATCCTGAACACAGAGACTTCATTGAATATAAGGTAGATTCAGTAGAGATTCTGGAATGCTCATGCCTTGGACGTATGCTGAACTATCTCTAGAGTAAAGGCTACTCTAGATTTATCCTATAACAATGTTAAAAACAATTCTTCAAAGAGTCACGTAGTCCCTCAAGTAGTTTAACTGCCTGCCAGAACAAAGTTCAACATTCTTTACAAGATTACAACAAAATCCAGCAAGCAATAATGTACAATTAAAAATGTCTGGCATCCGGAAAAAGCTTGCTAGACATTGAAAGAAGCAGGAAAGTATGACTCTTCACCAGGAAAAATTATGGTTAATAGAAGGAGATCTATAAATGACAGTGATGATGAAATTAGCAAGCAAAGACTTTTAAAAGAGCTATTATAAACATATGGTTTCCCTTTAAATTCAAGGATTTAAGGGACAATATCACCAGAATAGGGAGAGAAATAGTTGATATAAAAATGAAGCAAATTGAACTAGTAGAGAAGAAAATAAATGACACTATATGAAATGGAAATTTTCCTAGATGGGATTAACAGGAAATTGGATGCTACCGAAGAAAAGATCAGTAAGATTTCTAAATTGAAGATAGAGAGAGAGCAGAGCCTGAACGACCTATAGGACAACATCAACATCAAGAGGTCCTACACACATATAATTAGTGTCGCAGAAGGAGTGAGGAGGAGGTGAGGGCAGAAAAAAGATTTGAAGAAATAATGGCTAAAACATTTCTAAATGTAGTGTAATGTATGTCAAAGCGTTGCTTGTCAAGTATACGAGGTGTGATCACAAAATATGGTGAATGTTTAAATTTTAAAAAAATATTAGAGTAAAAGGGTCATTGCTATTAATCCCCCCTCAGAATACTCCCTCTCATTTTCAACACACTTATCCCATCGTTCTTGCCACTTTCTGAAGCCGTTCTGGAAGTCCTCCTTCATGAGTGTCTTTAGTTGCACTGTCATGGCTGCCTCGATGTCCTGACTCATTTTGACTTTGGGGAAAAGCCAGAAGTCACACAGTGCCACATCCAGTGAATAAGGTGGATGAGGACATACCCTAATGTTTCATTTGACAGAAATTTCCGAGTACCAAAAGTGATGTGTGACACAGAGCACGGTCATGATGGAGGATGAAACCGTTTACCCGTTTCTCAGGCTGTTTTCACGCCCATCATTTTCTTAAATGCTCTAATAAGTCCTTATAATATTCAGAGTTCACTGAAGTGTTACTGGATACAAACTCAGCTCACACAATTCCATCACTGTCAGAAAACACAATTAACATCACCTTGATGTTAGATCTTGATCGACACACTTTTTTCGCACAAGGAGAACTGGGTGATTTCCATTGAGAACTCTGAACGTTGGTCTCAGGATCATAACCACAGACCCAAGTTTCATCTCCCATGATGACATGTCTTTAAAAGCTGGAATCTGAAGCAGCACGATTGTGCAACTGCAACGAAATGGACAAACGCTGTTGCATTTGTTTGACAATCAAAATGCAACACTCACTCGCATCATATTCAAATCTGTTGTTGAAATGCTTTGAATGGAAGCATAGGAGATGTTCAGATCCTCAGAAATTCCCCTAGTAGTAAATCGCCCATTTGATCGAATCATTTCACTTACTCTTTCCACATTCTCTTGGGTTTTTGATGTTGCAGTACGTCCTGCTCTCTCCTCCTCCTCAATCGATTCACAATCATTACGGAATCACTCAAAGCACTTGTAAACCGTCTTTGTGGGCACTGGAGCATCACCACAAATGAGTTTTCACATGTTGTGTGTTTCGTTAGCACTCTTTGTAGTTTTTTGCAGGATTCTGCGGTCCAAGGAATATGTTGTTTCCTTGTGACCGCCCTGTGTAAATTAATTGAGGCAGCTGGCTTCTTTACTCATGACTGAGATAATATCAGTCTAGTGTAGGATCACACCTAGTGTAGATTTCAGCTCTGATTGGCTGTTATAAAAAGGCAAAACAATCCGGCAGACACTACCTGTAGTCTTCTTCTGTTGCTGTAAAACAAATTATCACATGCTTAGTGGTTTAAAACAATGCCTATTTATTATCTCAGTTTTGTAGGTCAGAATTCCTGATGTGAGTTAGCTAGCCCCTCTGCTTAGGGTCTCTCCAGGCTGAATCAAGGTTCCCAATGAGGCTGTGATCTCATCTGAGGCTCACAGGACTCTTCCAAGATCACGGGTTATTATTAAAAGTCATCTCCTGTGGTCATAGATGGAAGTCCCCATTTTCTCAGCACTCTCAGCTCCTAGAAGTTTTCCTTGGGTCCTTGTCATGTGGGTCCAGTCACAGGCCAGTCATAACATATTTGTTTGCTTTCTCAAGGCCAGCAAGACTATCTCTGCTGTTTGAATGCTCTGACACCCTTTAGACACACACCCGATTAGGGCAGGCCCACCAAGTATGACCTCCCTGTTGAATAACTCAACGCTAACTGATTAGCAACTTTAGTTACATCTGTAAAACTCTGGTGCCACACAACATAACGTAATTGTGGAAGTGCTAGCCCATCATCTTCACAGGTTCTGCTCACACTCAAAGAGAAAAATATCCAGGGCACATGTACCAATGGGTGGGAATCTTGGGGACCATCTGAGTATTCTGCCAATCACACTATATTGAAAGTTTTTGAATCTGTGCAGAAAAGAAAATAAAAGGAACTTAAGGCACATAAGTTAGAGCCTCTGTCTGGGAGCTCCATGAGGAAAGGTGCCCCTAACCTGCTTAAGCTCACCACTGTGCCCCCAGCACCAGGTCAGCCTTTAAGAAACGTTGTGGAGTATACGTATGTATGAATGAATGAATGAATGAATGAATGAATGAATGAATGCACATGAAGTGTGTTTTACATGAAAACCTGAGGCCAGAATGAGTGGTGGGTGATGACATCATACATAGAGATCTTCCTGATTCAGTACTTATGTTAGGGTCCCTGAGAGAGCCATTCATTTTTCGGTCATCTGCAGACAGACAGACAGACAGACAGGCAGGAATCAGCTCTGGTTCGTCCAAGTGAAGCTCCACAGTGGAGGTCACTCGCTTTGTCACCCCAGTCATTCATCAAATTCCAAATAGAGAAATTGTTCAACTTCCTTTCTGCGCGTCTAATGTGTATTGCTTCTCCAGCCAGAAAGGACTTGGAGACTAAGGATCTCTAAGGATGAGTATCTTGGAAAATATCCAGGATTTAGGAATAAGAATGTTTCAGAAAAACAAATAGGGCTGAAGACAAACGGGGGAATAATTTTTTTGAAGTAGACAACAAATTGCTCGTCATCTTGTATCAAAGGCAAGAAGCTAACTCCCAGCAAAGCAGCCTGCAGCCAGCCGCCAGTGGCTTGGCCCCTCAGGGGCGCAGGTGCCTCTGATCCAGCTACGCGTTCACAAAACTTGTTATTTTAGCTACAAATGTGCTCAAGTCCTCACTGATGGGTCCTGGACACTGCTGGCTTCTCAGGGCGGGGCTCTGGGTGAACTGCTTCTTGTTGCTCTGTACTTGCAGAGGAAGTCTGCTGAGTGATGAGGGCTGGGCCAGGTGTGCAACAGGACTGGGTCTCTGTTGATAGATATGCAGGGGAGCCCAGGAGTGAACGGGCGAGGCCGTGTGCTCCCATCTGCTCTGTTGCTGGGTTAATATCCAGGGAGGAAGCTCTTGTGGTCCTTGTGCATGTGTGCTGCTGTGCTGGCTGTCACACAGGGAACAAAAATCTAAGCCTCCAGGAAACCCTCCTACAGTGCATGGCCCCTTACTCAGGTTTCGCTGTAGCATTTGTGGTACAAAATGGACATGGGGTCCCATGTTTAAAAAAGCAGGAAAGATTGGTCATTTAAGATACTAAACTCTATAAATCTTTTATCCTTTCTTCCATTGTCTTTCTCTTGTTTTTACCATGGTGTTTTTAATTTGCTATTTCATGTTGGTCTAAGCAGAGAAAAGTCAAAATTTTCAATTGTCACCATGTATTTCACTGTCCACTGTTCACCTTTATATTGTGTAATGCCAGTTTTAATGCAAAGATAAAAGCATTTAACTCATATGTAGAATTGCAGAAATAATACAATTTTAACTTTTATCTCATGCATGCATGTATGTATTTCATTCTTACTATAACAATGGAAACAAACAACTCAGATTTTTATTTCATTCCTTGATATAATCACATTCTACCGACACCCCCTGGCTCGGTCTTACTGCTGAGGAAGGAAGAACAGAAAGGAAGAAGTGTGTGTTGCCCTATCTTTCCTTTTCGTTCTGTGACACATTTTCATCACACGCAATTGGCTCACACAGGGACATAACATGAGTAAGAAGGAATATGATAGGGTCGCCTGCTTACTCCTGGTTCACAGGAATCTGTTACTGTCTTTTCTGCATTTGACTGCTTTTCTGCATAAGTCTGCCTACAGTGGAAAGCATGGCCTCTGGGGCGGTCGGCACTCTGCTTAGGGGATCGGAGACGTAATTCGCTTTCCCCGTGTTCACTCTGAGTTCCGCTGAACTCCCAGACATCGTAGGTGGACCCTAATTCCGTGGTTGAGGAGCCCCCGAACACCTTCCGTGCATGGGCCAGCATGGACATCAGTACACACACAAATGCTGCGCGTGTCTTTCTGCTCACGTGCACACTCCACTGTCCCATGGGACTTCACTTACAAGACGCAAGTTCCAAGATAATGTTCTTTAAACATTCAAGATGGTGATGCCAAATGCACACAAGCCACAAAAGGAAAAATGGATAACTTGGACTTCATCCAAATGAAGACTTTGTGGTCATCAAAGAATGCTGTCAACAGAATGAAAAGGCAACTGACCTGCAACACGGACGGACCTTGAGGACACATGCTCCGTGAAATAAGCTAGTCCCAAAGGACATGTGTTATTTGACCCCGTTTTGATGAGCTACCTGGAATAGTTAAATTCCCAGACAGAAAGTAGGACGGTGACTGTCAGCGGCTGGGTGGAGGGGGAACAGGGAGTTAGTGTTTCATGGGGACAGAGTTTCAGTTTCGGGGGATGAACGAGTTCTGGAGATGAAGAGTGGGGACGGTCGCACACCAGTGTGAGTGCGCTGAATCTCACGGACTTGCTCCCTTAAAACAGCAAGTATTATGTTATGGATATTTTACCATGAGATGGCAACAGTAAACTATGAATGTGACCTTCTGACTACCTGTGCACCTGCCAGGTCTCATGTCTGTGCTGGTCCTGTACTCTGGTGTGTTTATAAAATGCCCGAGACAGTTCCCTTTCATTAGATGTTGAGCTTCTGAGATCAGAACCTGTGTCTTATTTCACTCACTAACTCTGTCTGTTGAATTGAAACTCGGAGCTAAATTGGAGCTGATACATTAAAACACAGCCTGGTCCAGGTATAATTCACATGCGTTAATATTCATACATTTGGTAAGTGTACAGTTCCTTTTGTTTTGACAAATGTGTATAGTTGTGTAACCAGCACCAAATCATGACATAGGGCATTTCCACCAGCCCAGAAATGTCTCCTGTGCCCTCTGTATCCAAGCCACCCCCACGCCCCAACCTAGCCCCTTGGCAACCACTCATCTGCTTCCTGTCTCTTAAATGCTGCCTGGGCCAGCATGTCCTATTACTGAAATCTCGCAGTGTGTCGTTTTTGTGTGACTTTGGTGAAGTTTTTGTTACAAACTTTGGTGTCTTAATTAAATTGATGATGTCCTGTTGCGACAGCAGAGGGGGCAGGGCTTGGGCTCCAGTTCAGGTAAACTTGGGTTTTGATCCTGGCTCTGTCGTTCATTAATTCTGACTTGGCGTGAACTCTTCTTACGTCTCCAGCGTCAGTTGCTTCACATACAAAATGGAGTTAATAATATTACCATCCCCTAGTGCCTTTATGGGATTGACTAAAGTGGTACAATGAGAACGCGTAGGGCCGTGCTTGGAAGAGCTCAGTAGCAGCAGTTTATTACGTTGATATTGATGTTATTATAACAATAAGATTACGAATAATGTTTCCTCACCTTTAGAATGCGATTCTAGCGGTCCCTTTCTTCTCCAGTCGCCATGGAGATCACATAATGCCTGGGAAGCCTTCGCAGGCGCCCTGGGCTGGGAGGAGCACTGCAGTGTAGCTGTTATTATTATTCTGTCCTAAAGCCATTAGGGACCCGATTCTGCTCTGCTCACTAAGTAAAAATCATCTCTTCTAACTCTGAGAAGGTGTGAAAGTCAGCTATAAAAAGTGCGCCTTCTACATGGCTTTCGGTCAGGATGGGTGAATAAAAGGTTGCAAAAGCAACCAGCAGTGGAAGATAATAAAACCTTTTCCCCACAGGCCCAGGGGAGCCAAAGAACAGGAAATACCTTCGCCTTTTTTTTTTTTTTTTTTTGTCTCTGTTCCTTTGAAAGAAGAAAAGCAACAGCAATTGACTTTAAAGTTGTAAGGTTGAGTGGGTGATTGAATTCTCAGAACTTTCCGAGGTTTTCTGAAGTCAGGGTAACTTTATTATATTCGATGTTGGAGTATTTCAAGCAGTTCAGGACTGTAATTGAAGGAAAGGAGAGAGTGACAGTAAACAATTACCAGGGAGGATTCCACGTGGCACAAAAAGTGGATTCAGTTTCTAGAATCATCAGCTCACATTTTCAAGTCAGAAGAAAATGTTGCAGATGACAGGAAACAGAATAGAAGAGCTAAAAGGAACACTTAAGGAATCGGGGAAGTCTATGTCTTTGATATACAAAACAGTTCAGCTAAATTTGACTGTGTAACTGGGTAATTAACATGACTACAGTAGGGAGTTTTGTCCGCCCCCACCCCCCTCCGGGCTTGATGTTTGCATAGAAACCTCCCGCCATGTGTGCTTTGTCATTGCTGTTACTCATCTCTGCACACAGACAGGGAACTGGAGTCCCCCTGGTGGGAAAACAGAATGAACTCTCCGTAGACCACTTCTCATTAGACGGCCAGGGGAGGCTGTCTTCCAAAGTGTGTCTCACAAGAGGACAGATGATGGAAATAACATATCCTCTTTCCATCCCACTTTGTCTCATTTTCAAACAGAATCCCACCAGACACCACCCTTACAAACAAAAGTGAAGGAGAAGGCAAGGAGAGATGGGAAGATTGAACTGCGGCATCTTCATTCAGACCCTAACAAGGGAACAGTCCTGCCATTTGCAATCAGATAAGGGATATTATCTCAGTAATAAAAGGCAATTGAGAATCTAAATGAAAAATCTGATGCTTTTCATGCTGATTTATTTTAGATTAGAAAAAGTTAAACCAGATGTAAACATGAAGAGATGAAGCATGAAGAGGGAATCATGGCAGAGAGATAAATTTCAGTTTTGAGTTATAGGTGCAGTGTTGCATTAATCAGAAAATATACTGTTGATCTGTAAACTGGTCTGATGTTAATTACTGTTGCAGAAGAGAGTTCAGAAGATTGAATACAAACATGCAACTCTGGCAGAGATCAATCATGCATGTAGATTAGCCATGGAGAGTGTATTTCAGCCCCCAGAGATAACCCGTATGCAGTCCAGCCTGGGACCACCCACCACGGCTTACTATCTGCCCTCTAGTGGGACCTCCATCATTCTCAGGAGAAGGCACTGGGATACTGAAAAGACATGGTCCTCATTCCTGTTCTGCTGTCAGCCCGCTCCAACAATGTCTGCCCTTGTCCTAGAGAAGATCCAGCCAAAGTCCACCATTGGTCTTTGACAACCTGGGATATGAGTAGATTCAGAATCTCTCCTCTATATTCTCCATGAGCCATCCATGGATCCAGAGGGGGCACAGTAGAGGGAGATTCTCTTTAGGTCTGGAACTTCCTGTGCTCCTCCCTCTTCTTTCCTGGGGCATATGAAGTTTCAGTCCCTGTTTTACTTGCTCAATGCTTTACAAAGCCCGGGAGACATCTCTAACCACCTCCATTCCCCCCCATCCCCCCCCACACACAGTAATATGGGGGATGCTGAGAACACCTTATTCTGGGAGAGTCCTTGCTCTGTCATTTAGTAGCTCTGTGACCTAGGGCAAATTACCGAATCTCTCCATACCCCAGGGTCCTTATCTATAAAATGCAGAGAGAATACCTGTCTTGTGGGGACAGGATAACAGGGCATACGGAAAACCCTAACCCAGAGGCTGGTAGGTTCATTAAATATCTACGCTACCCAGACGTAATTCTCCAGCCAAAACTCTTGGGGCCAAATGTGATTCAACAACGATTTCTTAATTTCATTTCAGAAAGGTAATACTGCATACCGTTCTCAATGGGATGTGACTAGCACCCTGTAATTAAGCTCACTGATGTTTCTGCAATAAAATGTATGAATATTCACACTAAATGGAATAAATTAATATTACAAATAGCCGCAGGTTAGTTCAGGTACAGTTTTGCTGTCAGATTAGTTTTCTATAAACTCAGAGAGGAAAACTCTCAGAGTTCACAGCTTTATTGGTTTTAGGATTGCAGATCGGGGATTATGGGTCTATTGTGAGTGGTCAGATATCTTGAAGGAAGACTCAGTGAATTAAAAAAAAAACATCAAAAACAATCACCTATATGCTCACTAGAGCCCAGCTACTGTGGCAGGACTTGGGAGGATCAAGTGAGAGCATGCGAAAGTTGTTTTATAAAGCAGCTTTTAGTCTTATGTAAATGGAATGTTCTAGTATTATTGTAGCTTCGAAGTTCAAATCTTGCCAGTGCGCTGCTTCTGGCTCCTGATGGAGTTCACAGACCATACGATTGTCGGTGTCGTCAGTGTCCTACTGGGGTCAGGCGTGACCATAGAATTTCTGCGGGCGGCCGTGCTGCTAAGGTGGCAGGTGGTGAGGTGATAACGGAAAGGATGCCAGACCAGGGTCGGGGACAAGTGTAGGTGCCAGACCTGCTGTATTTTGTTCTTGGGCAGTTATGTCTCTCGCCCTCTCTGGGACTTGGTTTCTTTAAAACAAAACAAAACTTTGTGTGTTCTGGCCACTTCTCAGAGACTCTGGAGAATCAAAATGAGGTAATGTGTATAAAAGAGCTTTGCCGACTGGAACACTGCCCATGATTGTGAGGGGTCATGATTCTTCGAATGTGCCTGATCCCAATCATAGTTTTCTGTTCCCGAGGAGTGATCCTAATTGCTGGGGTTCCAACTGGGGCTCCTTTACTCGCTTATTAGGTGTGTGTGTGACTTTGGGCAAGTGGCTTAGCCTCTCAGGGCCTCCATTTCCACACCTGCAAAATGGGAATAATAATTATACTTCTCTCACAGCGTTGTGGGAGGATCACTGAGGTAATTGGGAGGCAGGCGTGAACCCTCGTGACGTCAGCTCTGTGACCCCAGCTTTGATCCGAGTCCAGGGGCACTGGGAACAGGGTCTTAAATCTTTCCCCCTATTGTGTGGCGAAATTACTGCGGCCATTCACGGAATAACACATGAAGGGCTTCAGACACCTAAGGGAGAAAAGACCTTGAAAGGACTGAGTTAAGAGTCACTTACTAGTTACTGAGGAAGTCACTTGGGGCTAATCGGCCTCTCCCTGTGAGTAGTAAATACTAAGAAGTACAGCGATACCTTTTGTTTACTAGGAAAAGTGTTTCTCCCTGTGGAAAGAGTACTGCATGTATTCATTTTTGTACGCCTTTTCCATTTTTTCATAAAATTTTACTTAGTGGGAAGCATAGCAGTCATCCAATCACGTTATCCGTGACATGAACAGAACATCGTTAGCATTTTCTCATGCGAATCCACAGGCATTTCATGCATTCGGTTATATTTGCAAAGATATACTGTGGACCTGGTGCTGTTCCAAGAGTTGGGATTACAGCGATGAACAAAGAACTTACTGTGTGGAGTTTACATTCTAGTGGGAGAAAATGGAGAACAAGTCAATAAATGTATGTCACACTCCACAAACTAAGAACAGAAGAAAACTACCTCAACAGCCATATTATAAAAGTCATACACGAAAAGCCCCGACTCCATGGTGAACATGGTACTCAATGGTGAAAGACTGAAAGCTTTTGCCCTAAATCAGGAACAAGGCAAGGATGTCTGCTTTCACCACTTCTATTCAGCATAGTACTGTAAGTTCCAGCCAGTATAATTAGGCAAGAAAAATAAATAAAAAGCCTCCGAATTGGAAAGGAATAAGTAAAGTTATCTCTGTTCACAGATGATATAACCTTATGTGTAGAAATCCCTAAAGATTCCACAAAACACCTGTTAGAATTAATAAATGAATTCAGCAAAATAGCAGGATCCAAAGTCAACAGAAAAATTAGTTACATTTCTATATACTAACAATGACAGTCTGAAAAGGAAATTATGGAAGCAGTTCCATTTATGATATAATTATAAAGAATAAATGCTTAGGAATTAACCTAACCAAGGAGGTAAAAGACTTCATGGAAACTATAAGACATTGCTGAAAGAAATTAAAGAAGACATCAATAAATGGAAACACATCAATGTTCATGGATTAGGAGAATAAGAACAATATTATTCAGTCTTGTTAAGATGTTAATACCACCCAAAATGACCTACAGAGTCAATGCAATTCCTATAAAAACTCCAAAGATTTTTATTTTATTTTATTTTTTTTGGCAGAAATAGAAAACCCATCCTAAAATTCAAATGTAATCTCAAGGGACCCCAAATAGCCAAATGATATGGAAAAACAAGAATAAAGCTGGAAGACTCACATTTCCTGATTTCAAAACTCACTACAAAGCTACAGTAATCAAACCAATGTGGTGATGGCATAAAGACAGACATATAGATCAATGGAATAAAATAGGGAGCTCAGAAATAATCTCTCATATATGGTCAAATAATTTTCGACAGTGGTGCTAAGACCATTCAATTGTGAAAGGAGAGTCTTTTCAACAAATAGTGCTGGGAAAACTTGATATCTACATGCAAAAGAATGAAGCTGGATTTTTATATAAAACCATATACAAAAATTAACTCAAAATGAACCAAAGACCTACATGTAAGACCTGAAGCTGTAAAACTATTAGAAGAAAACACAGGACAAAATCTTCACGGTATTGGATTTGGCTGTGATTTCTTGGATATGACACCAAAGGAACAGGCAACAAAAGAAAAAAATAGACAAATTGGACTTCATGAAAATTAAAAAATTTTGTGCATAAAAAGATAATATTAGCACAGTAAAAAGGCAATCTGCCACATGAGAGAAAATATTTGTAAATCATATATCTGGTAAAGGATTAATATCCAGAATATAGAGAAAACTCCTGAAACTCAAAAATAAATAAATCAATTAAAAAATAGGCAAAGGACTTGAATAAATGTTTCTCCAAAGAAGATGTACAAAGGATGAATAAGCACATGAAAAGATGCTCAACATCACTAATCATTAGGGAAATGCAAATCAAAACCACAGTGCAATACCATTTCACATCTAATACAATGGCTACTATCAATAAACAGAAAATGACCAGTGTTGGCGAGGATGTGGAGAAATTGGAACACTTGTCTACTGTTGGTGAAAACGGAAAAAATGGTGCAGCCTCTGTGGAAAACAGTATGGTAATTCCTCAAAAAATTAAACAGAGATCTAGCAATTCCACTTCTGGATCTATACCCCAAAGAATTGAAGGCAGGGTTTTGAAGAGATGTTGTACACCCGTGTTCGTAGCAGCATTATTCACAACAGCTAAAAGATGGACACAATCCAGTGCGTCTATCGATGAATGAATGAATGAGGAATTTGTGGTTTATACACACAATAGAATATTATTCAGTCTTAAGAAGGAAGGAAATGCTGACAGAAGGGACAACGTCGGTGGACGCTGAGGACGTCTTGTTAAGTGCTAAGCCGGTCACAAGGGACAGATCCTGCATGATTATATTTGCGTGGGCCACTTACAGTAGTCAGAATGACAGACAGTGGGGTGTCGGCTGCCACAGGCTGAGGGATAGAGGAAGGGGGAGTGTCTGTTAATGGGTATAGAGTTTTCGTTTTACAAAATGAAAAGAGTTATGGAGCGAGATGGTGGTCATGTACAGCTTTACGAATGAATCTATTTAACACCACTGTACTGTACACTGAAAATGGTCACAGTGGTAAATTTTATGTTGTGTGTGTTTTACCACAAGAAACAATGAAGAGAACAAATATGTGTCCCATATTAGACATAGTAAAAAACATAGTTGTAAAACGTTGCCTTTACCAGAGGCAGTGACGATTTCAGCTTCCAAGTAAGGGCTCCTGAGACAAGACTCTTAACTGAACCTGTGTCAGGATGAAGTGTTAGCGTGCAGCTGAACGTAAGGCATTTGCTCTTCCTGTTCAACAGTCGCCACGTCTTCCTGTCACTTAGCGTAGAGTGCAAGGCCGCCCGCGCTGGGTTGTCCTAGTCCGTGGACACAGAGACTGTAGCGTGGACTGTGTACATTGTTACATGATCGTGGACGCATTGATACCCATGGTCTGACCCACAAAGCCATTCCCACTGCTGCGTGTTTTGCACACTTCTGTTGTTTTGCCACAATCAACCCCACTGCAAACACGTCTTCATTGATCTGGCTGTTGCTGTATTTTGAGTCAGTTAAAATTCCAAGGGTTTTAAGCTGGCGAGGGACGTAACCAGCTCTGTGGAAACATGGCTGGAGTGAGAGTCAGGACGCTGCTATGAGGCCCCCGTGAAGGCAGTGAGTGGGGAGAGGGAGGCGGAGATGGGAGAGAGAGATGGTCAGGGAGAGCGGCCAGCAGGACGTGTGGGCAGAACCCGGCCCCTGGAGTGGCAGCTGGGCGGCCACGGGAGAGCGTGATGGGAATGTCAGTGCCAGGGGTCACAGTGGCTGCATCCAGACTGTGGTAAGGGGATGACTGAGTGGGGGGTGAGGAGTCGGACAGAGAGAGAGGCCGTCGCCTTCAAGATCTGCTGGGACTGAAGTGACAGGGAGGAAGGTAACGTGTGTGGGGGAGGGAGCTGGTTGGTTTTGTTTTTATGCTAAGAAAGGTTTGCATGTGGTTAAAATGCTGAGGAGGGCAAAGTTGAAGACCGAAGGGAGGTCTGGGGTCCTTGACAATGCGGTGTCTCCTGTGGATTCCAAGAGCATATGCACAATTTACCCTGGGTGCGAAGCTTTGTTTTCATGAATGAATGAATGAATGAATGAATGAATGAATTTATTAATTCTTCCATCCCTTTTTTTTCCAACAAATATTTATGGAAAGCATGGTATGTGTCCAGCCCTATACTAGGAATCCATTGACAAGCACAGCAGCAATGATTTTATTCTCAGAGGTGTTACCATCTAGGGGAGAAGCACACATTATTGTAGATTCCCATTGGTCGCTGTGCATTTACAAACCCAGGTGAGCGGGATGCTCTGCAGGAAAAGGAATGCTTCTGCTGGAGCTTAGAAATCAGAACCCTGAACTGGTTTGCAGAGTGGTGTCTGGAGAGACACTCACATGAGCAGGTCCTTTGAACTGAGATCTGGAGAAGGACGAGGGGAACAGCAGGCTGAAACAGCCTGATGGAACAGCATGTGCAAAGGCCCAGTGATGGGGAGAATGTGTGAATTCAAGAGGCTGAGAGGGGCTCACACAGTGTGTGGCCCAGAGAGATGCGCCCAGTGATGCCGCAGAGATTAGCAGGTGCAGACCACCCAGTGCCCTTGCTGCTTGTCCTAAGGGCGATAAAAATTGTCACTCTTTTGCACGAAGGGATTACAATGAGCACCCAGCAGAAAGGAGAGCCAAAGCCAAGTCTTTGCAGGATGTCGCTTGAGAGGGGATTGAGACCTGGGTCAGTTGATGACAGAGATTCCGCAATCACCCTGTTGTTGGGAATTCTTGGATCAATAGTGCCCAGAGCCTGTACAGGATGGTTCCAGGCTTTTGGAGAAGCCAGTGGTACCTAGTCAATTTGTTATTTACTGCCAACCACTGGGACCCCAGAGAGAGAGAAGCTGGAACCAGTGGTGGGGCTAGTGCTGGGGCTCTCCCTAAGGCTTCATGGTGCTTCGGGAGCTTACGGGGTAAAAAGTAATTCTGTACTATCAAGTCCCAGGTTAACTGACTTGTTCGACTGGATAGAGTTACTTTAGAAATTACACATAAAAACCGTTCTTTAAAGGGCCATAGAAGACAACAGCCTAGGAGAGAGAAAGCTTTAAATCTGCTAGGTGAGACTATCTCTGCAACCTCCTCCCTCACCCCACACACAATATTCTCTCTCTCTCTCTCTCTCTCTCTCTCTCTCTCTCTCTCTCTCTCTCTGTCACACATACCTTTCAGATCCACCTGCTTACTTTGTAGTAGCAGAGAGATAACTCATTTTTCTACAAAGTTGGGATTTTAATTGGTTTCCACATTCATGTCTAATGTTGCTGCACATCTGTTTCCTTCCTGAAAAGTTTCCATATGTTATCCAATACTCACTGTGACATGTCTGTGCTAAGTCTGAGAAAGGGATGTATATAAGTCTGATGCCCGTATACAGTCAAATAGCCACTACTAGTACTTAGTAAAAATACTACTAACGATATGGGGAACACACTGGCTAAAAGCTCAGGCACCTTGGGTCTGACCACCCTGGTCTGAACCCTGGCTGTGTCACACCCCACGGGCCACCTCAGCTTTGGCTGTTTCAGCTGTCGCAGCAGGGCTGAAAACAGCATACCTTTCAGACAGTTGTGAGAATCCCATGAGATAACGTTTGGAACGCTCTAAGTACAACCACCACCCGTCTGAAATCTCATTAATTGTCAGCAGTTCTTAGGATAGTTATAATTAATAATCACATTACTGAGAGGCGATGGCTGGGTGAGGCCCAGGGTACAGAACCCAGAGAGTAACAGAAAAAGAGATATAGCTTTTATTCTCCCAGACTCAGCCCAGCCGCAGTCCGGCGCCTGCCCTCATTCTTTCTCCTCTGCCATGGGGTCTGGGAGGCCAGGCCCCTGCTTGGGACAGAAGAATGGTTTGCTTGCAGATTCCCCTCTGGAATCCCCAACCTGGTTCCCTGGGTGCTGGGGATGATGAGAGGAAGCCAAAAATGGGACCTGAACCCTGAAAAGCTTCACTCAGCCCTGGGACGAAGGAATTAACTGGGGTTCAGCTTTAGAAGCGGGCTGTAGGTTGGTGCAAAAGTAATTGTGTTTTTGCAATTCTTTTTAACCTTTTAAACCACAATTACTTTTGCACCAACCGCATACATTGGTGGGGGGAGCAGAAGAGTTATTTATTCTTCAGCTTTGGGGTAAGGTCATGGGGTGTCAGGGGACGATGGGCCTGGGGGCAGACCCAGTGTGGAAAGAGGTGCTCTGGCATCTGATCTAAGTTTATCGATCAGAACCAAAAATGAAATGCTTTCGGAATAAACTTATGAAACAAACCTTTGCCGTTTGGCAGAGGAAGTCGGCACAGTAACCAAACCTGTAGACAGCAGAAGACGTTTGTGTATAGTAATCTTATTTTCACTGGGTATTGAAGGCTAATTCCGAAATTTGATTGCTCGTGTTTAATCAATTTATCGATATTTATCAAAAGTCCAATTTTTGCTCAACACTCATTCAGCATTCTGATGGGATAGAAAAAAATATTAGATGTGGTTCTTTGCTCTCCTAGCAGCATCCACGTTGGCTGATTACTCCCTCCTGACATTCCTTGTGTGTTTGAAATCATCAGAAACCTACCTTTTATTGACTGGCTGAGTTTACCTGGGCGAGTATGGAGGGACATATGCATTACCATCTCCAGCCTTGGGAGAATGGAGAGATGGCAGGGATGGTGTTAGATTTTTTTTTTTTTTTAGCAATAATAATGTACATTATTGAAGATTATATACCTGGCAAATAAAAATATGAGACTGGGAAGGTTTCTATTTATTTTCCAGATCCATAGTCGGCTCTTCTCATCCCCGAAAGATCACGCTGCCTGGGAAAGAAATGAAAGTCTTTCGCATGCAGGTAAAGAATTGGGCTCTGAACGGGTTATCCCCATTCAAGCTTTTATTTACGTTCCCTCCTTTACTTTTATTAATAACGAAACGGGCTTTGGAGCCGAGTGTGCCCCCAAACATGAGACGATAGCTCAGTGGCTCGACAAGTTTTGAAGCTGATTTGAATTTCTAAACACACAGGCGGTTAGGCTGGCAGTCTCTGAAAAAGCTAACAATGCAAAGGAAATATCATTTGCCTCAGGTAGCGAGCGCCTTGGGAACCCAAGATAAGGGTGGCAGACTGCTGTGTGTTCCCGGTTAGGGCAGTGGGGGGCGGGGTCTACCAGAAATGAGGAACCGGACAAATATGGCATCTTCCCAGGATGGGGCCGGTGCAATTTACATCTCGGCCTGGTGTCTATGCATCCATAAATCATGTTTATGAAGCTTCTGTTCACAGCCACTAACTGTAAAAGACACGAGGTGAGATGTTTACAGTTCATAGCTTATATGAAGTTTGTTAACATAGTGTGAAAACAAGCTCTTCTTCTCCCTTTCATGAGAGAAATGATATGAATTTAGGTCAAAATTTCTGATGATACTGTAATAAGGCTCCTGGGTTGATGGAATATATCAATTTAGAGACTCTAGCAAAACTAAATTTTAAAAGAATGTTTTTCATGTAGCAGGTTTTATTTTTTAATCTTCATTTTAATTTTAATTTGTAAATGTGGCAGATGAATCGGTATATATAAGTACGTATATATGTATGTGTGTGATTATACACATTTATGGTTTCTCTTTTCATTACCCTTTACCACCTGCTTATATCAAAGATATCAGGGACCTGAATTCCTTTCCATAACTGACACAGTCAACTAAAGACAAAACTATCATCTGAAAGAAACTTTCATAGTTAATCCTTTCTGGAGCCTCAAAGATGGTTTGTAGCTTATGCTTTAACACTTCCGCTGTGACGTTCGTCTACAGTCAAATGATATTTCCATGCCACTGACTGCGGTGTTCGACTTTACCCCACGAGCTCAGTGTTTCAGAAAGGAAGGTTAGGAAAGCAGATGTACATTTTTCTGTATTTTTGTGTTTTTCAAGAATGAATAGCAATAGGAAATTTTTATACTTTCAAGTAATCATTTATTTTAATAAAGTATAGCACCTTAACTGTATTTACTTAACATAAATACTGTAATTATTTTCTGTGGATTTTTGACACATTTTAGAGAACAAACTTGAAATCAATTAATGCAGTGAAAGTTAATAATGGCTGATATTTAGTTTGGATCCTTTAAAAGCTTACCCCAGAAATTGCCTGTGGTAAGAATGTGAATCCACTGACAGACGCTTCTGGTGGCATGAATGACTGGCTCACGAAGCACGTCTGGCCACCTGCACCCCAGGAAGTTTGGGGACGTTGAGAAGAATGGCATGTTTTCCGCAGAACACTCAGAGGTGGCTCTGAGAACAGTTTGCCCTGGGTGACCTAGATGCGGACGCCTTGGTTCTCTTCTCGGGAGAAGTAGCTCTGCTCAAAGTGGCCCTAATTGGGTACTTCCGCCGTGCACCCCTGCTCACAGCTCACGTAGCCATCTAATGACTTAGAATCTAAGTCCATGCTGGCTCGAGGCCCTAGGTGAATGGTCAGGGCCGCAAGGCCTGTGCCCAACCAGCCTGCGTGAGGAGGGGGACACATACCTGCTGGCCCTTCCCCCTCCCTCCCTATAGCTCTCTGTCTGTCTGACGCTCTCTCTTTCTTGTTTCTCTTTTTTCTAAATCTATATTTCCCATGTTCTGGTTATGGAAGAACACTTTAGAGCAGGGGTGTCCAAACTTTTTTCAACGGTTTTTACCAGGGCCGTATGCAGTAAAATACACAAACAGCCGGGCCACTCACTCGAGGTGAAGTACGTATTGCCTCACCTGGTTTATTTAAGTAAACTAAATATATTTGTGGAATTTGCTGCGGGCCAATTAAAAATGGATTGCGGGCCGCAGTTGGCCCGCGGGCCGCAGTTTGGACACCCCTGCTTTAGAGACAGCCCGAAATCTTGGGTATTCTTACAGAAGGCAAGCAGTTGTTAGAGAAAAAAATCCTTCCTGACACTTATTAACGCAGGGAAGGCAGATTTTATCCAGGGAGACAACTACAGTGGGGTCTGACAGTAGGGCAGAGAGTGGGCTCAACTCTGTATACAAGGAAAAGGGGAAATTTATAGCCAAGGTAGTGGTGAGTGGATAGGATATTTGTAAGAAGAAACCTCAGGGGGACGGGGGACTTGGGTTCAGTTGACTTAACATGTGGGACATGAGGAAATGGATCAGATATCAAAGGGGGACAGTTTTCTTGAAACTGACCCAGCAGGATTCTTGCTATTGGTTAACAAAATTGGACCCAGTGGACAAAGGACAGATACCAAGGGTGAGGCCCCGTCAAAAGGAATCCTCAGAGAAGCTGCACTCTTTTGGTCCAGGAGAGGCTCCGCCAGTCACGCCGTGAATCGGTTTCCCCTCCAGGGCTGACTCTCCAGGGGCCGCTCAGACTGCGTCTGCCTGCAAGGCCGTTTCCATCTGTTAAAGAGAAACTGCACTGGACACTGGTTAAAAATGGCAAGAGGGATTTTATTTGAGCTACCAAAGTAGGGGAGAGAGACTTCAGTACAGAAGTGAGCTCAGCTCTGAGCTGGGCAGCTAGGGATTCACGCCAGCGGGTATGGTAAGGGGATCAGTGGATAGAAAATGACTGAGAACTTGAGCAGACATCAGAGGTGGGGGAAGGGAACTTAATTACATGTCAGGAGTCAGGGAAAGTCTCAAACGGGCCTGGCAGGATTCTCTCTAAGCCTGAACTCACTAGGATTCTTTGCTCAAACGGGGCCTGACAGCAATAACGTCAGGCTGAGGACAAAGGCCTAGTGGACAAGGGGACCCAGCGGAAGGAGCCTGACTAAAGCCGCTCAAGGGGGGTCCTGTCACGCCTTTCCTAGGAAAACTGATCTGAGCGGCGACTGGGTTTCCCCCAAAATAAGACCTAACCAGAAAAGAAGCCCTAGCATGATTTTTCAGGTTGACATCCCCTGACTATAAGCCCTAATGCGTCTTTTGGAGCAAAACTTAATGTAAGACCCGGTCTTGTTTTCGGGGAAACACGGCACCTCTGCCC
Organism: Rhinolophus ferrumequinum; assembly: GCF_004115265.2. Taxonomy (NCBI): domain Eukaryota; kingdom Metazoa; phylum Chordata; class Mammalia; order Chiroptera; family Rhinolophidae; genus Rhinolophus; species Rhinolophus ferrumequinum. The sequence goes on from NC_046299.1 coordinate 4,707,827, forward strand.
TGGAGGCTCCTAATCGTTGCGCTTGTGTCCTCCGGCAAGAACAGGGAATCTGATTCAGGTATTGGAACCCTGTCCCCACACCCAGGAGAAGGACCCAGCACAAGGATGGAATCTTTCTCAGCCCTCTCAGGGGCTTTGAGAAACCCAGAGAGCAGAGTTTGAGGTCAGACCCGGGGTTGCAAAGACCAGAAACACACTGTCATAGACAAAAGAGAAACCACTGCAAGGAAGCCAGTGGATATCGTGGAAGAAGAAGCCACCAGGCTGCAGAGGCGGGAACCAGGGCCCCGTGGCTGCCTGCAGCTGGAGTGGAGCTTCACCCAGGGCTACCACGCAGGATTCACTGCCCAACTCGTGCTGCTCGTGTCTCTCAATTAACCTGCTCAGGCTCCGTCCTCATTCAATCATCTCAGGGCAGGAGGCAAGGTCAGGTATCAGAACCATGGCTCAGAGGATCCGGCCTTGTGGGTGCCTGGCTAGTGGGGCAGTTGTCCCATCCGTGGGCCCGGGCCAGGCAGATGTCCCCAAGGCATAAGTCTGCCCAGGGAATCTCCAGTTTGGGAGGGGACATAGCTGTCATCTTGTCCAGTTTCTTCCTGGTGTCTGAGGTCTGAAAGCCCCGCTCCTCGTTGTCATGCAGGAGTGGGGCGGCCTCTTCAGGGACGGCTGACCACATGCTAAGTCCCAAGGTCAGGGGACACACCCTTTGAAGGTCGCTCCTGACGTGCGCACACCGCGGGAATTGTTAGAAAGCTCTTCGAGCATGTTGAGCCGGAGTAAAGTAACCTCGTTTATTTATTTCTAGTCTGTATTGAGTAGGCAATGTGGACCCATGAAATATTTTTTAGTTGCTGGAATATGTGATCTGATCCATATGCCTTGTGGTGTTCCAAGCAGGGGAGAAGGTAGATTTAGACTAGGGCAGGGGCGGGGGGCCGGGGGGCTAGAACCCTTGTAGCACTGGGAAATGACTAAATTACAGGCAGTTGGAATAGATGTTAAAGATGTTTGGAGAGAAAAAGGTGAAGGGATTACGAGGTACAAACTGGTCATGACAGAATAGTGCCGGGGACGTAAATCAGAGCACAGGCAGTATAGTCAGTAATGTTGTGATAACTATGTATGGTGGTGGGTGGGGGATCACTTTGTAAGTTACACAAACGCCTAACTATTGTGCTGTACACCTGAAACTAATAGAATATGGAATGTCAACTGTAATTGAAAAATAATAAGAAAAAAGAAGGTGTTTCTGGGAGGCCAGAGCTAGCGTTAACAAGGTAGGGAGGTTCAGGACCCAGGATGCTTCTGGGGCCAAGGGGGGTGCTGCTGAGAGGATCCTGAATTTGGGGGGCTTGGACTCTGTGTGAGAGACCACCTCACACAGTGGGCCATTTGCTGCTGAGCTCTGGAGACGGGTCGGGGTTATAGGCCTTCTGCGATCACCGCTGACAGGTGGGTGATATGAGAAACCACGAGAACAGCTGCAATTAGTGCAGAAGAGGATATGCGAGCTGGGAAGAGAGCGGGGCTACAGGACCTAAGTAGCCTATGTGCACGGTAGGAAACGGGGCGCCGTCCTGGGAACCACAGACCTGGTATCAGGGTTTGTTTTACGAGTTGAGGTATTTAGTGCCAGTGTTTACTTTGCCCCTAATTTGGGAAAGTGTTTCCATTTCCTCAGGTCTCGTTTCACTCTTAGACAATGGTGGTTATGCTGCTCTAAAATTCAGTGGTATGGGTGCAGCTTCTGTTGTAGAAGATACACCAGTCAGGCGTTTGGTCCAACAGGGTTTAGAGTGCTCACACAGGAAATCTGAAGTGAAATCGTCTCTGGATTTCCACTTGGCTTTCTTCATTTGCACAATGCAACTATTCACTGCCTTATTCCAGGACTTAGAAGGGCGGGGAAGCGATTTCTTATGGTAAAATTGTCCTCTTGGCAAGACCTGTGAAATCTGTTGGCCTGTGTAAAATGTCGGTTTACTGTGATTAATAGGATCTGATCACTAAGAGAGAAAAAAATGTAGGAAGGGTGACTGTTTTTGCCCAAACTCACATCTGTTTCCCCAATCAGTGAACGGTAGGAAGTCCCTTTCAAATTTCCATCCTGCATGTTATAAAAGGATTCCATTTACTCTTTTCCCATCGCTGAGCTACCTGCCTGCAGGTAAGACTACTCGATCTAAGGATTTAGCAACGCGGAGGAGATTCAGGTGCCTGGTTAAGCCATTTCTGGGGAAATCAGTTATGGGAAAGGTATGTAAGGGGAATTCATGAAGATCACTTGGAATTTTTAATTACTAAGTCACTTGGCGAAGGCAGGAAGGTGGGGCAGCATGGAATTTGCCCCCTCCTAATCCATTAAGCCCGACCTTTACAACTGGCAGTTTTTAAAGAGTAGGTCCTTGATTGATGAGTGGGATGAGATAATTATATTTCACTTACAACTTCAGAATAATTGTTCTTTTATTCCAGCTTTTACAAGAGCAGTGATTTGCTACCTGGATAACCATAGTTTAAGTTTCATTAATTTCTAGTCAAACCGTTAGTGCCTCAATAAAACACACGCCCGGACCGTGCTTCCAGGATGATTATCCCATTATCCCTTAAAACCCACTCAGACCCTGATGTGAGTTGTATTTCTTTGCTCTTCCGGAAGAAGTCTGTCATGCAGGGTGTCAGGCGGGGTCTCTTCTGGGGTCTCTGGTCCCGCTCCCTGCATAAGAATCCAGGATATGGTGAGGCCAAAAAGGAACTCCCACGGAGCCATGGATAGGGGAGTCATACCACTGTAGTCTCGCTGGTGGCTGAGTTGGAGACGCAGGAAGCAGGAGCCACACAATCCGCAGCCCGCCGTCCACTTCTCTCTGCCAACCCACCTCACTTGCTACCTGCAATCTGCCTCTCTGCAATCCGCAATCCACACTCTGCCACACCTTGCTAGCTCAGCCACGGCAGTTATATCAGTGGCCAGTGGCTAACCGGTAACAGCCAGTGGCCAACTAGTCACAGCTGATGACCATCCACTGCCTGAGCCAGCACCTTTCTATGTGAGGCCGAGAGCCTGGAAACTGCTCTCTGTCTCCACAAAGTCATTTGTAATTGTAGTTTCTCTATGAACAAGGTATAGAAGAGACACTACATTTACCCGTTTGTACTTTTACTTGGGCTCCTGTTGCTGACGTTGAAGCATGTGGATCCTTGATTATACAGCGTCCGTTTTGATCTCGTCGCGCGCCGTCTGCCTCCTACTCAAAGACAGCCGCCGCCCAATGTGGAAAATGTATCTATTGAACAGTATATAAGAGTATCTTTAATCAATGCAACTTCTCTGGTCAAATATCGCATCAGAGGTCAGAGGGCAAAGTCTAAGCTCCTTGGCATCTGGTGCCATTCCCCTCTGACTCTACACTCGCCAGTGGAGTCTCCAGGGAGCTGCTTCTAATATCTTTCTGTTGTGACAGTCCTTCCCATTGTCACAGGCCTTCCCCGATGCAACCTGCCCCACCTCTGGTGCTTCAGGATTGTTCCACAGTCATGGCCGTTCCAGCATTGTCCTTCCAGCATGGGCTCCCAGAGCAGGGACCTGGTCTCACTCATCTCTGTGTCCCCAAGGTCAGAGACTGGCACATAGAAAGTATGCACTAGATTGACCAGCATTGTTAGTACAGAAGAGCCTGTTCTGCATTCGGGGTTCTCACATGCCCCTCCCAGGAAAGCCCCAGAGCAGGCGGGGAACTGGGTCATGTGACAGCATTCGAGAGCCTGGCAGGGCAGCGTCTGCCTTCGGGGTTTTCCAGGATTCTTGCAAGCGCTTCCTGCCCTATACTCAGCTGCTTGTGGCAAGCGGCAGGTTTCCACCAGTGGTTCGTGTGGAGTCTGCTCGGTGATTGCTCTGCCCAGCGCCCAACCTGCTGTGCCAGCGGGGAGCAGGGAAAGCAGCCTGACTACTCTGCTTACCAGAGAAGGACGACACTCGTTCCTGCCTTCTGGCACGTTTGGGTCTGTTGTGCCTACTTGTTTAGGGCAATACTGGAAAGAAAAAAAACCCGAGTGGCCTTTGTCACAGGGCATGCGGTAGTCCCTGCTCGCTCTCTAATGAATGACCATTATTTCCAAGTCCCTCCAGAATCCTGCTTAGCTCAGAATTCCGGGTCCTGGGCATCAGCTTCGCTGGAATCACCCAGAAACAGTGCAATAAGCAACTGTCCCCGCCGTACAAGTTTCTGCCTCTAGCTTCGTCTTTGCCCATCACCTGGCACATAATCTAATTTTTAAAATAATGGGGGAAATAATGAGCAAAGAGTTCAGCTGAAGGCTTCCCAGTCTGTGTAGCTTTGCGTCCGCAAGAAACGCATCCAGCCAGGTTGAACTGCTTCCTCTCAGAGCCACGAAAGCTCAGTCACTGCCTCTTGTGTACTGAGGGACAAAGGGACCTCATTCCGCTCTGAGGAAATCAGACGCCGGCGTGGACCTGAGGGCCACTGGGTTTCATTATCAGGAAGGTGGGGCGCCTCCCGGCTCCAGCTGGAGGATGTGATTGGCTTGTTTGAGGAAGTTGATGGGCTGGCAGGGAACGCAGATAAGCAGGAGCCATTTGTGGTCCCCACGAGAGCAAGGTCATGTGGCTAGGGGGATGTAAACTGTGGGAGCAGAGTTGGAAGGGGTGTTTGTGGTTTGGCCAGAGGAAGCCCCCAGATGTCAAGGCGGCACACACTTTGGGATTCTTGTCTACGTGAGGTCCTGGCGTGGAGAGAGCAGGTGGAATGAGAGGTGCTGACACCTGCAGGTCAGCTTCCCTGTTGGGGCAGGGAGGACAGAGGGGGACGTTGGCCTGAGCTCAGAGAGTGTGGTGAGACCCAGGTGTGCACACCACACGGGCATGAGGCCGGCAGTGTCAGAGACATGCAGCTCGAGAACACAGTGTCCTGAGATGCAGGAGATGCACCGTGGTGCCAGGGAATGCGGGTGGGGCCACACGTAGAGAGAGGTGTGACTGGGTCTCACACAGGATGGGTCCTGCCCAGAGCGCCTGAGCTCCCAGCATCAGGTACAGGAATCAGGTACACGTCAGGAACTCACTCCCCAGCTAGGCAGAAATCCGAGTTCTACACAAGGTGGACAGGAGGACCAATGAGACCCCGCCATCTCTCAAAGCTCAGAATCGCGGTCCCGTCTGAGGTATGGCACTGCCATCCATTTGGTTGGCCAAGCAGGAAACCTCGGTGTCTTTCAGCCGCTCCAACTGGGCCATGTCTAATCCATGAGCACGTCCCACTGATTTACCTCCTAGCCATCTCTGAGGCCCACCCTTTTTTCTCCATTCCTGCTGCGATGTTGGCCTGGACTATTACAATAGTTTCTGCTTTCCCTGTCTCCTCTCCAGCATCAGCCAGAAGGAGAAGTGTAGGCCACGCCACCCCCTACTGAAAACCCTGCCATGCCTCTCAGTTGCTCTGAGAGGGAAGACCTGTCTCACTGTGGTCTGAACGGCCTGGGGCATTGGGTTCTGAGCTCTCTCTACCTCCCTGTCCCTCTCTGCTCCACGCCTGCTGTCCAGGGGCCTCCTGCTCTGGGAACCCCGTACAAGCTGATCCCTTCGCTTGAGCTGTGCCGCCAGCCCGTTCCCTTCCCCCTAAGTGATCTTGAGTCACCCGATAGACCCTCACCCATGGGTCCTGGGAAGCCATCCCTGACCTCAAGACCAACCCACCTCCGGCAGCTGGAGTCCACCTTCTCCTTTGTTGTGCTTGTCACAGTCATGTTACATTTATTTCCGTTTGATGAATATCTGCTGCCCCATCAGATCGTAAGCTGCACAAAAGCTTGCGTTGTGCTTGCCAGCCCCTGTACCGAGCCTTAACGGTCCATACACACGGTTGGGGAAATGACTTGGCTGGGTAGAGAAAGGAACTGTCACTGCTGGAGGCTGGATAGCCGTGGGGACAGGGCGATCGGCACATCTCCATGACGTCAGAAGGACCTGCAGATGACGCACTGGGAGAGACATGGTGTGGATCTCCCTTTCTGCTCTCTCTCCGACTGCTCTGAATTGATCCGACCCTCCCTTCTAACCTCCGTCTTTCAGTCTCCTTCCTCCGACATCGTCACCCTCTCTCCAGGTGTCACCTGGCCCCAGAGCCCTTAGTCCCAGCCTGTGAACACGTCTGATTTGGGATTATACATTATTATTGGTGTGATTTTAGGCTGCTTTAAAGATATGTATTGGTTTCGACGTCCTTATTAATTGTGAGCTGTGTATCAAGAGCCCCATAAGAGAAAAATAACACTTACAGGTCATTGTTGAAAGTCACACACTCCTTGTGTATTCCTGGGGAAGGCGAGTAGAAGATGCCTTCCCAAATGCCTGTGGGCCCTGCTGTGCAGAGCGCTGCTCATTTTGGTGAAATATTGTTAATTAGACATGGAGAGAATAGACTTGGTGAAGAGCGAAAGTGGTATTTTTTTTTTTTTAAATAGCTTTTGCACCCAGCTGGCCATCTAAAGAAAATATTTTGTAAAAGAGTGTATAAACAAAAGCAGCCCAAATTGAAAGAGACACATGGAATTAAATGTGTGTTTGAAGCTTATTGTGTTATGTAATACAATGATCATCGCAGTGTCCAGTTTCCCAGCACAAAAGGTGTGTTTGTCTGGCAGCTGTGGTATAACTGAGCTGGAGGGGACGAGGACTCCGGGTAAAGCCACTCCCGAACAGAGCCAAACCGGCAACCTCATCGCCTCCTTGCCATCTTGGTGAAAATATCAGTGTTGGCCTTAAGTTCATTCTTGTAAAGCCCCTTCGTCTGAACGAAGTATCCCCTAACCTTGCTTTCTGAGAAGGTCTCTTTCTCTTGTCTGGGTGTGGTGGCATGCTGACAACATGGTCTTAGCTCAGGTGGTGAGAGGCAGTGGGCAGGAAGGCCCGTGTCTGGCAGAGAGAGAGCGCATAGCGACCATGAGAGGGCAGAAAAGGAAAATTAGGGCCAGTGCCACTTTCCAGATTCCAAAGGAGTGCAAAGACGTCCTGTGTCCTGGTGAAAACCAAGTTCCAGCCGAGACAGGTAAGAGCTGGCTTCTCTTTCAAATGTGCCACTGTTCTTTAAAGGGCCTTGGCTCACGTCACATGGCTCTTGTCACATGCCTCCCTGGGGCACCTGAAGAGACCTTGTGTTTATAAAACCTTCCGAACATTCTCCCCTTAGGCTGGTATTTGACAAGGCCACTGTCTGACCTCCACGCTAAGGAGAGAGTTCCTGAATTGGATTTTAAGAACTTTTTCTGTGAAGTTTCTGTTTTTCACAAACTACCTTGACCACAGAGGGTAGAGTTCCCTTAAAGCGATTTGCGTTATTTTTAGATGGAAGTCTTTCTTAACATGGACTCTTATGGGAAACCAATTTGTGGACCGGGTAAAACCAGAGGCGCTCTGGCAGAACGGGGCGCCCAGGCGGGCCCCCACCCCCGGAGTTGCAGGAGTCCAGCTGTGTCCGGGGAGTGATTGGAAAACCCCTCCACAGGACTGAGTGGAACCAGAGCGCAGCCTATTTGAATAAAAACGGATCGCTTCCTCACAGAATTCATCTGCAGCCCCGTGGAAGGAGCAGGTGATCGCCGCGGGCAGTCCACGGCCACCCAGAGCCGTCCCCGGCCTCCTCTTGACCTGCACTCGAGTTCCTGACTCTCGCTTACTTTAGGGGGTCTCGTGACTTAGGATTTTAGGGCCATCGCTCTGAGCTGATGCTGCAGAATCTCAGGAACGGAGGGCGGGTTCCCACAGCCCCGCGGAGGGAGAAGGGGCAGAAACGCATCCGAGTTTTAACCGGAAGGTGGGAGGAAGCAAGAGTGTAGAAGGATGGAGTGTGCTTTTACTTTCCCTTCCACTGGTGTTGATGGCTCCACTTGAATGACCTTCCGCTCGTGGCACACCAGCCCTGGCCGGACTCCAGCTACTACTCAACCCCAAACACGGCTTTCTCTATCGCCTTGCGTGTGCTGAAGTTTGATTTGTTCTTTTGATGGGACTTCGGAGACAACCTGTGAGGGGATTAAACCCTGAGGCAGGCAGCCCGGGGAGGAGTGGGGTGGGGGGATGGCCAAGCCTGGCCCCCGGACAGTTTGATGACAGGCAGTGCTGGGGGTCTGGGACTTCTCTTCCAGAAAGCTGCACTCCTGAGGAGGTTGGGAACGTGGATTCTGAGCGTCCACTGCCCTGGGCACCAATTAAAATTAGGATCCAAGGAGAATGTCCGTACTCTTGGACGCAAGGTCTGAGTCAGTATTCTGGGATGAACCTGGGAAGCTTTGGCAGATCCCAGCTCTTCCCTGTTCATTCTTCGGCACTGGGTACCTTCATTGACGTCTGTGAGGCTCAGTTTTTCCATCTGTAAAGGGGGCATAACACCTATCTTGCATTGTTGTTCTGAGGAGAAGTTATAATAGATAGAAAACACTAATCCTACCCATTTAAAAATTTGTATTTGATTGTGGTAAGAATGCTCAATATGTGACCTACCCCCTTAATGGACTTTCAAGAGTTCCGCACACTCTCGTTCATTGTGGGCACAGTGTTGTACAGCAGGTATCTAGAGCTTATTCATCTTATTTAACTGAAACTTTGTGCCCGTGGCTTAGTAAGTCCTCCAGCCCCTGCTCGTCACCATTCCAGTCTTTGAGTCTATGGATTTGACCATTTTATTGCTTGGTGCAAAAGTAATTGCGGTTTAAAAGGTTAAAAAAAAAATTGCAAAAATCGCAATTACTTTTGCACCAACCTAATAGATCCCTCACGTGAGTGGGATAGTGCAGTGTTGGTCTTTGTGACTTGGCGAATTTCACTCAGCATGGCATCCTCAAGGTCCATCCCTGTTGTCGCGTGTTGCGGGATGTCCTTCTTTTTCGGGCTGAACAGTCTTCCATTGTATATGTAAACCACCTTTTCTCTAGGCGTTCTTCTGTTCATGTACATTTAGAGCATTTCTACATCTTGGCTACTGTGACTAATGCCGCAGAGAACATGGGGGTGCAGACATCTCCTCAAGATCCTGATTTCAGTGCTAAGATAAACACCCAGAAGTGGGATTCCTGGATCACTTGGTGGTTCTATTTGTAATTGTTGAGGAATCTCCACACTGCTTTTCATGGACCATTTTACATTCTTACCAACAGTGTGCAAGTGTTCCAATTTCTCCACAGCTCTGCCCGCTCCGGTTTTTTTGATAAGAACCATTCTAACAGATGTGAGATGGTATCTCATTGTGGTTTTGGTATGCATTTTACTACTGACTAGTGACTAATCCTAATTGTTGATTTTTAAATCAGCATTGCATGATATCAAACCCCCCCACACGAAAATACAAGTGCTTATAGTTGATATTCTTTTCTGAAACATCCTGCTTGAGCTGTATGCTAGGGGAAGGAGAAAGAGGTGAGCGTGGGGGTGGGGCATGCAGACTGAAGGATCACCTGTCAGATGACATGTGGGTTCACGCCAGGTCTGCCAGACCAGGAAACTAGGCTGCTCTCCCCTCATTATCGACACACAGTCGGTCACCGTGCTGGGCCCATCCCCTGCCTGCCTTCTTCTCTGTCCTGAGCTTTGTCCCGGACAAGCAGCACTCTCTCCACAGCTGACTGCGGAGCTGACAACCTTCCTGGCCATGAGCCCTGCGATGGCCGACTTTGTCTGTCCTTGGCCTCCCGAGGATGGATTAGACCTGTGATTCTAAGTACTTCAGCAGGTGGCTGGTGACCTCCTTGCTCTGTGCCGTGTGATCTCAGGCAGACACCTCTGTACCTTCTCTAAGGATTCTCCTGGCCCTGGAATGTTCTACATCCTCTTCTACAACATGTCTTACCTATCAGCAAAATCCCCACCTCCTGAGTCCCTGGGAAATTAGTGGAGGGATGTTGGAAAATGCCCGTGGAGCCTGGACACCACACCCGAGCCAGCAGGGCTGTGTCAAGTGTCTGGTGGTGGCAGGGGACGCATCAGGCTGGTGGCAGCAGATACCAGAGTCATACCAGGCTCCACAATGATCCAGAAATGCTGTTTTGTTGGCGGACCCAGAGGGGGGCTAAGGTATGAACAATAGTAATGAGACCCAGGTATCTACCGCTGTGATGACGCCCCAAAGCACACGACCCCCAGACTCAGAGAGTCAGAGAACAACACGTGTCTGCCTTCTTAGCTCTCGAGGCGGCAGATTGGCGATTTTGGCTATTGGGCTGGTCTCATCTGGGCCTGCTCATGTGTTTGGGGTCGGCAGGCTGTCAGAGGGGGTGATGGTCCACTCGAGCAGGCCAGCCTGGGAATGCGGTCGGGGTGCAGGCAGGGGACAAGAGCAGAAACGGGAGTACAGACTTGTCTCCAAGCCCAGGCAAGTCAAATACCAGACCTCAGAATCTGGAGGCAGACAAGTCAACCCACCTGTTGATAGAAGGAGCCGCAAAGCCTATTGAAAAGGGTGGTGTGGGGGGCATGGAGAATCAGGTCTGCTGCTGTCCCCTGCCGGCCACTCCACACCGGCAGTTTGCTGGGTGTGGACACGGGTTTGTGCGGTTTTCGCAACCGTTCCATGAGGGAGGTTCAATTATTCCCATTTGATAGGTAAAAATATGGAGATTCTGAAAAGTCCAGTAACGTGTGGGGTTGGTGAATTTCTCATCCTTAAGATTCAGGTCACAGTTTCTACCCCACGTTCTGCTGTGGGGGTGAAAGCACTGGCCATATTAAGTGCTTGGGGCACCTGGGCCTGGCACACAGTGAGTGCCCAGTGAATCTGGCTGTCCACCGGCAGAGCCTGAAACTCACTGATCACATGTGTCACAGACATCACCGCGGCCCCAGGGCCTGGTGCAGTGTCCAGAACCCAACAAATAGCTGTTCAGTGGATGCGTGACAACATATGGGGGTCTTGGAAAGGCAACACCTCAAGGTCATACAGATCTAGTCTGAGTCCAATTAGTCATTTAACTGTGGGATCTCGGGGTTTGGAGTCTGGGAAACGTGGTGTCTCTTTAAGGTCACTCTTGCAGATTTCCAATGTCATCTCTTTCACATCTCTTTCACATGTCATCTCCTCCCAGGCAGTCATGCACCAGTTTATGTGTCTTGGGATTCTGCTCCCTGGGGCCACTGTGTTCCCGTTATGCTGGGGCACCCACGGCTACACAAGCGAGGACTGTGTCAGTTCCCCCACTGACGCCTTCCTCATCTGCTCTGGCTGCTTCTGCAGTGGCTTTGTCCTTGACCTGCGGAGGAGGCTGCCCCTGCGGTTCCTTTGTGATAGTTTCATCGCCTCCATTCTTCTGTTTATACATGTGCTCTTTGGGTCCCAGGATTTATGTGTACACCATCGATTTGGGTCCTTCTCCGTTCAAGTCCCCGCCACCAAGGAAGTTCAGAGATCCCAAAGGCCTGGAAGACAGAGGGTCGGGAAATCAGAGTGGTGGCTCCTCTTTCACTGAGCACGTGCTATGTGCCAGGAACGGTGAACTTGACATCGAAGGAACCAGCTGTCCTGAAATTTATATTCTAGAGATTCAGGATGAGCAAAAATCAAGTGAACAGACGAATAAGCAAAATTATTGCAACAAGGAGATGAGAGAGAAAAACATGAGGGCCCCTGTTTCAGATGAGGCAGGTTTAAAGGGAACTTGCCGTACCAGGAGCCAGGGTGGGGTGTTTCAGGCAGAGGATACAGGATGTGCAAAGGTCCCAAGGAAAGGAAGAGCCTGGCATATGCCAGGAGCTAAAAGGAAAACCAGTGTGGCTTCTTCGTGCTGAGGAAGGGGGAAGTGGTTGGAGAGGTGGTTAGGTGGTGGATCAGGCAGTCTGGAGGGCCGTGCTAATGGGTTTTCTGCATAATGTGGAAGCAACTAAAGGGTTTGAAAGGAGGAAGCTACGGGACCCGTTTTGCTTTGTGAGAAGACCATTGCCTGCAGGGGCAGACTCGACGGTTGGGAGACGTCAAGCCCATATCATTTGGGCAACTTTGTTTAAGAAACAGAATACAAAAGCTCAGGATCCTGCTAGAGACCTGGAAGAGGGGTCCGGAGCTTCAGCCTCCTCTGCTTCACACTGGGCCCCCCTTGCTGGTATGAATGATGGGGCACAGGAGTGAACGCAGGGAGGCAAGTTCACAGCCAGCAGCAGCTGTCGCAAGGGAAGAGAGTGGTGACTAGGGCCTCAGAGAACTGGCTGCACTCAGATATGTGTTGGAAACCGAGCCCAAAGGTTTGCTCAGTGATCGGATGTGGGTAGCCAGGGAATGGAGGAACGGAGCGTGACACCACCCCGAGCATCTTCACTAATCCTCTCGATCCGTTTAGAAGTAAAGAAACGGACACTCGGAGGTTTAGTGCCCACGTGTCAGGACCACTTGGCATCAGGTTTGAACCCTGGCTGGCATGCCCTGAAGAAGCTGCGCTTTGCCCAGTGTCACCATGTGCTTGTGGGGCTGCAGAGCAGGGGGTCACTCACAGGCCTGTGAGATGGGCTTGAGAACAGCTCTGTCCTTCCTCCTTCTCTTCTTCGTCCCCATCTGGGTCCTTCCTCCCACTGCTGACACCAGCCCCAAACCCTGGGCCCCCTGCTGCTCCCCCAAGCACTGCCTGGGCCATCTCCTCCCAGGCAGTCACCTCTCCCTCCTCCTTTGCCTCCCATCACCAACCGCACGAGCCCACGGACACGGTGACCGCCCGCGGGCCGCCCTGGCACCTCCTCATCCAGCACCTTTGGGACTCAGCACACGGCAGGCTCCATGGATGACATTCTCCGTCGCTAAGGCCAGCTGCAGGTGGGCTAAGTGATTTACACTCTCTCACCTGTTTTCTTGGGATTAAATGATAGCCCCTGCATTATAGGTCCTCGAGAGGATTAAACAAGGTCACGTGGGCACCGTGCGTCATGCATAGGGCGCACATAAACGGTTGCTATTTTTGTTATCTATATTTTAAGAGGAAAGAAAGATGAACACTGTCATATAGTTCATGTAAACTGAAACTGAGGACTATTTGCAAGTTAAAAGAGAAGTTGGTGAATGCAAAAGGCAGGCTCTCTAGCAATGAGGTTCCCAGACAGTCTTTGGGGTCTGAGATGCCCTCCCCCCACACCTCTCCCTGCAGCTGGCGTTCACCAAACCACTCAGAGCCTGGCCCCAGACAGAGCTTTGCAGGATTGGCGGCTCCGTCTGCACTGAATACAAAGTATGTGGCTTTGCTAATGGGGAAGGATGTCGTCTCCACATGGAACAAATACAGGCCATGCAGAGTCCTATTACGTATCGGTCCGTTTTTCTCCAAATGGCTTCGCGTGTCTTGTGAGCATTAGTTTTTCTGATAAGTTGAACTCACATTTTTAATATGTGAAATTCAGAATTACTTGGAGAACTTTCCCCGTTTCTAGCCGTGGTATAAAGAATAGATCCCTCAGATGTCTACAGCTGCCGGGCAGCTGGAAGCTGTGTCTCCTGCACTCCCTTTTAACACCTGCCATTTGTCTCCGCACAGGCTTTCCTTGATAATTGAGATGCGCTGTGCACGAAGCAGGGGTCTTATTCGAGGGTGCTGAGGATGGTCTCTGGCCAGATGTTTCCCTTCATTAGGGTGCGTGCATCACACATTTCTCGTCAGAGATCGTTGCTGGAGGGCTCTGCCTCTTGCCCTGTTCAATAGGATAAGCTGGGCTGCTCGTTCTCTCAGCAAAAGGACGGAATTAGCATTTGAGAAGCTGTCATCATAAGTTGTCACTGTCCACAATTAATGCAGGAAGAGGTCAGTGATGGCAAATTAACGCTGCAGACACCCGCCGTCGTTATTCATGAGCAGTTAGGGCCCTAAATGCCACATCTGCAGGCTGCCTCTGCCTTCCAATCCCTGGGGGATGTCACTGTATGGAACACAGGCTTGTGTCTGGAATCTTAATCTCTGCATTGGCAGTGTCCCAAGGCGTCCTGTGTAGACCCCAGCTCTTCACACAAGGGCCATTCCGAAGTCTCGTCAGAAACCGGGGTGAGCCATGGGGTAGAGCAAATGGCAAATGATGAGTACTGCCACCTATGCAGTTGGGGGACCCACGGAAGCAGCCCGGTGTCTGGAAGAGACAGGGCTGTCACATTCTAGCCCTTCCACAACATACTGAACTGGGCTCGCGAGTTGCGCTCCCGCCTGTGAGGAAAGTGCAGAGTGGGTGGTGGGTCGTAGGGAAGCCTGCTGTTGGAGACGCTTCAGAGACAATGAAGGACAGAAAAGTGCTTTGTGGCCACAGAGACACTCAACTTAGGAGGGCTGACTGCTAAGGATTCAGAACTGTCCACTCGGTGAAATCAGCCCCAAATTAATTATTATTGAACTGTTGTTAGTGCTGAGAGGTACGAGCCCATGACACTCACCTTGGAGACTGATCTCTGGTAAGACCAGCACCCTGCCCATTGGCTCAGTGTCATGGGCTTGTACCCCACTGACAGTCGCTCAGAGGGCTGAATGTGAGTGCTGGGATTCTCTACAAGTAAGAAACCCATGAAATAGTGACTAATAGAGCATCCAGTCCAATCCTTTCCTTTCCTTCCTTCCTTCCTTCCTTCCTTCTTTCCTTCCTTCCTTCTTTCTTTCTTTCCTCCTTCCCTCCCTCCCTCCTTTCCTTCCATTTATTCACCTAACCTTTCATCCATTCACTCACCTACCCACCCGCCCACCCACCTGTCTATCTATTCAACATCTAATGGGTGCCAACTTTGAGAAAGGCCCTGAAAATACATTCATCAATAAGACACAGACCTTGACATTTTTGAATTCACCACAACAGATGGACATTTGTAGACCCCAGGAAAGTGAAAGCCAAAGAGATCTTTAGAGTCTTCGTCCTGTTTGACCAATAAGAAAACCAAGTCACAAGACAGAGGAGTGTCCCCACCAGGTTGAGCGAGAATCCAGGCCTCAGAGCTGCCCGTTGAAGGAGTTTGCACAGCTTTGTGATAACCAGACACGTACGCTTTTGGGATTGGGTATAATTCCATGTGTTTTTCCAAGAGACGTCTGCTAATTTTGATAAGGAGAACAAGCTAGGCTCTTATTCATAGAAAACTGGCCCAGCATATTCAGAAATACATCAGATATGTTCACATTGCCATGAAAACGCACTGTGCCAAGCAGCTGGGATCTGGGTTGTCTTCTTGCTGGGGAGCCAGGAGCCATGACAATGGATGGCCTTCGTGCACCTGGACCTGCCCAAGCCAGAAAGGAGCTGTAAGTGATCTAATAGCGTCTCTAACAGGGTATCTCCCTCTTCCCCAGGCGTCCCCTTCTGTGTTTAAACCTCCAAACGACCAAACCTCTGGAGGTTCAGTCTGGTCTCAGGACTGGAGGCACGAAGCCCGTAGAGACCAGGAGGAGATTTGCTTTCTGCCAGTTTCCCTTTAGGTGTCACTTCCAGCCGTCAGATGCTCTCCTTGCTTTTTACCCACGTGGACCACGACCAGGTTCTCCTAATCATCCATGAGGCATAATAAATCGGGACTGTTCCTTAGACATGAAAATAACCAGTTTACCCCCATTATAAAAAAAATCACTTCGCTTCCAGGGCCAACCTGGCTTCACTGAGCTTCATTTCAGTTTAGCAGGCTGGCTTTTGTCATGGCAGCTGAGGTAGGTGCAGATGGAAATGTCCTTGCAGACAGTGAGACAAGAGTTAAAGGTGTTGACAACTCCAAGGACAGTTACACTTTCACTTGGAAATCAAGGTTATGTGCTCCTGGTGAAGTGGCTTGAAAGTCAACCCGCTTCTTTGATTGCCAGCACCCGTCTACCCGGGAAGCCTGCAGTCAGGGTGCCGAGATAGCTCAGTTTATTGATCCCTGGGACTCAGTGTTTCTCCTCAAGGCACATCTGAGCACTTTGAACAGATCAGCACAATAGTTCAAGGATCAATCATTATTTCTCCCTACTGATCCATTTTAATGGTGACATCAAAGATGCAGTAATCCTTTCTGAAGTCGGAAGAACGTACCTAAAGCCCGTGTAAAATCGTATTGGCATGGCGATGTGCCTTTCACGTGGTAAGCAGGGTAGGAGGCTTACCAGTTCCAGAGCTGATCCAAACATCCGCTCCCTGAGCTTGCTCGAAGCTGCTGCAGTCAGCAGCTCAGCTGGCCAGCTGACCTCTTGTCATCTCTGCTCACCGGAACACCTGTGGGTTCTGGGGACACAGGGTCCCTGTAGGACCAGAGAAGTGCAGGATTGGCGGGGTGAACGGGAGTGGACAGTGAGCTGGAGGGAATGGCCCACCTTCCACGATAACCTGGCTGTAGTTCAGAGGAGAGTGGGTTATTTTCCAGGAAAAGAAAGGGGTCTGAGGGCTTCTTCGCACGTTTTGAGAAGGAATCCAGCATTCCCTGGAAAGTCTCCCATCTCAAGTCCATCTGCTGAAGGAACTTAAGATTGCAATAAAAATGCTGGTGAACAGTGTAAAGAAATGAAGTGAATGAATTTCAGTCCTGCAGTTAACTTCGACATTGCCCCCCCCCCCCCCCCCGCTACTTCATTTTGGGTCTTCGATGCCTTTAGAGAAAGGAAGGAACTGCCCAGACAGGTCAGCCATCACAAAAAGCACACGTGTTGTCTTTACCGAGCGCTGCTTCCCCACACTTCCACCCTCTGAATTCCTCTTCTTTCTCAGGGTACGTGGGGACCAATCAGATATGAGCCAGGTGGCAGAGGGAGCACCCCCTGAAACAGCGCGCTTTTCTGGGTCAAGTGTTCTGAAAGATGTCCCACTGGTCCCCAGTGAAGCAGGATGCCAAATATGATTGTACAATGTCGCTTGGTCAAGTCAGTTTGGGAAACGCTGGGTTGCTGAGATGAGCCGTTTCCTTTGCTGGGGGCCCTTAGAGCCCGCCACATGCTAATGGGCATATTTGGGCCATTTCTGCAGCCCGCGTGACCTTCGCATGAGCAGCGTCCCACAGGACAAGCATCATGTGGACATATATTAGGAAGTGGTGCTCTGGGGGCATTTGCTGAACGACTATTCTAGAAGGCGGGGCCCCAAGGCCCCGGGGGGAAGGACAGACCGTTGTGTGCTTAGATATAATCTATTTCCAATGAGGAAGAGTAGCGGGGATTCGATGGTCCCATCCGACACCTTCCTCAGAACTCCTGCAGCTCCCGCGTGGGCATGGCCTTTGGGCCACTAGACTTGTCCCATCCTTGACTTGTAATGTAATAATAAGCAACTGACCTCTCCTTGAGGGAAAGGCAGAGTGGTATTTGCCCAGCTTTGGCTGCCGAGAGTCCCTTTCTATTTCTACCAGCATGCCCATTTTTTTCTGGGGATATCTGTAACTCACTGTGGCCAGCCTCGGTGGGGATAAATGGATGCCTGTTCCCCACCATGGAAGCAAACGTGGTCCCGAGGCAGACTCCCGGCCAGGCCCTTCCTCTTCCTAGTCCATACCTTACCATATATCCTAAAGGTGACCCACTGGATGCTCTTTTCTAGAACTTTGACCCTGGAATGAGTAACAAGGAGAAAAGAAATAATTATAGGTCATATGGCTCACTGTTTTTATCCTGACTCTGTGTCTGGCCATAAAAGCATTCCTGACTCCCTCCATTGCTTAGTTCTCAGGAGCCCACTCAGTTCCTGCCATGTTCCCAGTCTTCTCAGCAATTCCGCCAGATTCCCAGATCCCACTGGGACCAGGTTTCATTATCTTGCCATCATCCTCTAGTGCTAGCACCCACCTCGCAAGGTTTCAATACCTACTTGCTGAGTTGACCAGCAGCGGTCTTCATCTCTTTGTATTATGGGGATAGGTCCAAAATTGCAATGATGGAGTCATTTATTCAACAAATATTTATTAAGTAAACATTACGTTCTAGAAACCATTCTAGGGGCGAAACTATAGCCATGAACAATCAAAGACCCTGCCACATGCACCTCTCATTCTACGTCAGGAGATAGATAAAGATAGAAACTGTCAGATGGTAGGCTCTGTAAAAATAATAATTAATAATATAATAATAATAATATTAAAAAACAAAAGAAGGTGGTAGACAGGAATGGGGGGGGTCCTGCCTTCCTCAGATAGGTGGTCAGAGGAGACCTCTTGCATAAAGCGAACTTTTAAGAGAACTGAATGAAAGAAGGAAGTGAAATTAAGTAGAAATGTGGGGGAGGACAAAATCCTGAGGCAGGGACCTGGCGTAGCATGTTTGCGAACAGCGTGGAGGCCAGTCCAGAGCTGATGGACAAGGAGGTGATGGGGGTGACATCACAGTTCAGGGGCCCTGAGACCATGGTAAGGGTTTTGGCTTTTACTCAAGTTGAAGTCAGGCGCCCAGGAAAGGTTTTGAGCAAGGGAGGACGTGCCCTGACTTGTCCTTTTAAAATCGTATTCTAAAGTCTGCAGTGACATCCAGCTGTGAGCTCATCCACAGTCCTGGGAACTGCTGGTTGGGCAGGGATGGGCCCTGCGGCCCTGGGCTGTGCTGTTTGCTCTAACTTCTGTGTCTCCCGCGGAGGACAACTGCACACAGCATTTTGAAATCCAATTACATCGTCAATATTTCATGTGAGGCTTTCCAGCATTGCTACTTAATTTGTGGCAATGATAAGTATGTATGAAAATATGTGCTTGCACATGTAAATTAAATAATTTTATGTTGCGTAGGTATCTGAAGGGTTGTTGAGTTTTCTTTGCATGATAGGGGTGTGTGCACCTTTGTGACTCGAGCATGGTTGGTGCTCTCAGAGCTGGGGACCGTGGCTGCATGCACGGTCATTCTGGCCACCGCTGCTGAAATCCTCTCTGTCATTCAGGTTTCTGGGGAAATGGAGACTGACTGCTAAGTGACCACAGAGGGGGTGCTGAAGTAATTGGGAAGGATTTCACAGAGCAGGGTTCTCAGCCTCAGCGCTCTTGACATTGGGGCAGATAATTCTTTTGCAGGGGGTAAGGGCTTGCCGGGGTATTCTAGGATGTTAGCTGTTCCCCTGGCCTCTACCCACTAGATACAGCAGCACCCCTTCTCCTAGTTATAAAAACCAAAAAGGTCTCCAGATATTAACAACTATCCCCTAGAGGCTAAAATTGCCCCAGTTGAGAACCACTGTCATAGAGTATCAAGACTTAAAAAAAATAACGTTAATAGAAAGAGAAATGTTTCTCTCTTGGTCACTGGGAGGAGAGATAATAGGCGGGTTGATAAAGAATAGAAAGCTGGGTCTGGGTCTCCTCTCGAAGCATGATAAAATTATTCATTAGGTAAGTTAGAGAAGGTCGATATACATGGAGTCTATGTGGATTATTTTCATTCGCTCCACAATAAATCTTACATCGCTACTATGTCCCAGGGGCTGAGATAGATTCAAGGGTGAAGGGTAGATTGAGCATGAGCACGAACCAGACACAATCCCTACAGGTAATTCTAGTACTTGATACAAAGTGCATTGATAGCGGAAATGTTGGGGTGCTAGCAGGAATTAGGGGAGGAACATCCCAACCAGCCCATGGGAGGGAGAGGCCAGGAGGATGTTTGGTAAACTGGGACGCGGAAGGAACTGAGTATAACCATTTGGGGGTGGAGGGGGTAGGGGTGGCAGAGATGGTGGCAAAGAGCATGTTGAAAGGCCAGGAGGCAAGAGAGAATGCAGTACAGCCAACGGACTGCAGGGGGTTCAGTATCGCTGACACGAAAAATAATTGTAGAGTACGCATAGATCTGTGCTGACAAGTTACAGCGAAGTAGGGGAATTCTCTCTAAATGTTCATATTTACACGACATTAATCATATAGAGGAATTTTTATTGTTATCAAGAATTAGTGGAATGGCCTCCGGAGAAGCAATCCATAAGATTGTCAGACTACAATAACTAAGTTGGGGACTCTTATTCATGACAGATGCCACTAAAAATAAGTATACCATATGTCATCATTATCATAATAAACAATCAACATTTATTAATTCCTTCCATGCAGAAAGCACAGATGGCAACTATAGATGGGAAAGAATACTTGGAACAAATATGACTTTATTCACTCAGCAAATATTGATTGAGCACATGCTGTGTGCCTGTCATAGCCAGCCACGAATGATACGAGATACGTTCCACATTTTGTCCTTGACCCAAAGGAGCACAAAGTCGAAGATAACACAAATAACTACTATTTTTGTCATTTAAAGATGTGCAAATTGATAAGAAAAATGTTAAGACCTTGCTATGTGACACACAAAGGAGGTGTGACTAGAAAACACGTGGAAAAATATTCAACCTCATTAAAAGTAAATAAATTGTAAATTAATTCACAATGTGTGTCTTGAGGCTGAACATGGCCAGTGGTCATATAAACTAGTAAAGAAACAATTCTATGGAAACTAGGGAAGAAATAATTCAACAGAAGGAAAACAACTGCATACCTGAAGATGTTCGCTGCAGTATTATCTATTCTAAGAAAAATCAGAAGTAACCTAAAAGCTTGATAGGAGGGACAAATTATGTAAAATTATGTAAATCTGGGTAATAAACTTAATCAAATGTGTTTATTTATGAAAGAAGTTATGAAGAAGTTGCAGTCATGCAAAACGTGCTATAATGCTTATGGCAAATTCAAAAGCAATGACCAATTAAACATGTGAAATGAAGACCAGGCAGGATTACATTAAATTTACAATTGTTGAATCAGTTGGGAAAATCAATTCTTCCCTTCCTTCCATTTACTGAAATTCAGAAAATATTTGTATGGCTTCTAAAAACCAAACAAAATAAGAACAAATGATTAACAGTGAGTCTCTCTAGCCTTTTCTGCTCCCTGGTCAGTCAGAAAGACCTTGGATTTACTGAATTTTTCTTCCCTTCACCCCTGTACCCTCCAAGGAGAGTCTTCTATTTTTTCTGACTTCTGGGATGGAAAATAGGAGAGTGAAGTAAGGTGGACAGAAGGAAAGTGCTCAAAGCATGATGCTCAAGAAATACAAATAAAGCTGTTGAATTGTGTTAGTTCCAGTGGACTGTGTTCTTTGGACCAAGACACTGTCTTGGGCATGAATCATGTGGGTGACAATTTGATAACATAAATTTTTAATATGGTTCAATTTGTTATTAACCAAAGCAAAAAGGCCAAAGTGGTCAAGACAGTGTGGAATTGATGCAGGAATAGACTAGAGAGCCCAGATACAGACCTGCTGGAACACGGTCACCTGTTGTCTGACAGCGATGATATGGGGGAGGAAATCGTCCTGAGTTGGTTGGAAATACATAAAAAATTCAGTTCCAGGTGGATTGTAAAATGTTTTACCTAAACATAAAAACTAAAATAACTAGATTTTAGAAGATAACATGGGGAAATATCTTTCCTGATTGTGAGGTAGGTAAAAAGTGAACCACTAGCTGTAAAGGAAAAGATTGTTCCGTTGAATTATTTAAAATTTACATTAAAATTGAGAACTCCTGCTCATCAAAAGATACCAAGATAATAAAATGGCAAGCCACGGAGTGAGAGAAGATAATTGCAATAGATGATAGATGGATAGATAGATAAGTAGATCAAAGGATTTGTATCCAGTATCCAAAATATATAAAGAATTTCTATACATCAATAATTAAAACACCCAATTTTTAAAAGGACCAAAGACTTGAACAGGTCCTTCACAACGGGCAACAAATATATGGAGAGATTCTCAAGATCATTGATCACGAGGGAAATGCAAACTGCAGTGAGCCCTCACCCACCAGGGGGCTAAAATGGAGCAGACACTATTAAGTGTCGGGGAGGGTTTGGAGCAGGTGGGACTCATACATTGCTTGTGGGAGTACGAACTAGCACTGTGACTTTGGAAAACTGTTGAGCAGTCTGTCCTGAAGCTGCCCGATGGCCAAGCCTCTGTACCTTTCTGATATTCCCCGTGGGAATGTGTCCTGAAAGCCATGTTTATGGAGACCCATGACAGCATTATTCGTAATAGGCATTCATGGGAAACAGCCCAAATGTCCACCCAGAATGAGATGGATAAAGATGTTCCAGCAATGAAAAGGAACAACCCACTGCCACGCACTGCAAACTGTTGTGCAAAATGGTGTGCAAAGCCACCACAGGCACAGGCGTATATACTGCATGCCTCCATTTACATACAGTTCAAAACAGGCGAAAGGAATCTCTGGCTCTGATGGAAGTTAGAATGATTCACTTGGGGGTGGGGCAGGGGGGAAGGCAGGCATGAGGCAGGCTCACGCTTGTTTAAAGTCAGAGTGGTGGTTCCCCAGATGTGTCCACTTTATACAAATTATCAAGCTGTACCTTTGTGATTTGTTCCTTTTTGTATGTAGGTATCGTACTTGAATAAAAAGGAATTGAAGTTGTTTGAGAAAAGACTGGGGTGCTTGCATCCTGTCTTTAAACAAATACAGGATTTTATTTAAAATACGGAAGGAGACGTCTAGCTCATACCAGGTAAGGGGAAGATCAAACAAATATAAATTAAAGCAGCAGAGAATTTGGCCAGGCAGGAAGCAGCACTTGTTGAGAATAAGGATGATCCAAATCCAACAACGGTTTGTGGGGTGGTGGCCTCTGTCTTAGCATCTTTAAAAACGAAACAGTGTCCCAGCACCAAAGAGTTCCTGTCGAAGTCAGGAGCGGAGCTAGACAAAATAACATATTTCATTGATTCTGAGATGCGCATTTTGCCACATTTTAACATTTCTGAAACCTAGATGCATCACACAGTCGCTGACCCTTTGCAATTCATGGTAGTGTCTTTTTTTCTTAGGTCCAGAAAATAATGGTGCATCAATGTAAGATCCTAAGATTGAAAGGCACCTTTAATTTGATGAAATATGATAATAAAACCCCTTTTAGCGTCAAGATTCCCTTCTGAGCCTCACAGTGAGGGGGCTTATTCCCTTAGGAAAGCATTTTCTGCCCCTCCTGAGGGTTCTTCCATAAGAGGGTCAAAAGGGGCCTCATCCATTATGGGCACTCAGTAAATATTACGAATCAGCCGGGCACGCAGCCAGCTCTGAATAAAAATTGGCACACGTTAACATTTATTGCTCATGGATTTTGTGACTGATGATCTCTCTCTCTCTCTCTCTCTCTCTCTCTCTCTCTCTCTCTCTCTCTCTCTCTCTCTCTCTCATAATCATAATGGCAAACCCAAGGTAGGACAAGGGAGAACCTATGGTAGATGGTGCTTTCTCTGTAGAGATTAAAGAGCAGGATGAGAGGACAGATCAACCTGGCAGAAAGACAGGAGCCCAGGACACGGACGAGGACAAAGGTCTTGGTATCGGAGCTCCTTGCCCCGCAAAGACCTCAGAAGCCATTAGAGCCAATGAGGTACAGAGCTAGGGAATGGCTCTCCCTCAGGGAATGAACCCCGAGGCCATGTGCCCGTGTGTGCCCATCCCCAAACACTGAATGTTCAGCCATGATACCTGCGCCTGCTCCAAAGACTGGCCTTGGGCTGGACGAGTGACAGGGCCCAAGCGATGAGAGCTCGCGCTGGTGGTTTGGAAGAGTTCAAGCAGCCTTGCTGAGTGGAAAGCACTGCACTTCTGTGTAGGTATGTAGGTCGCTGGTGTTGTCTTGCGGTGGCGCTTGTTCCTGCCAGTCGGCAAGCAGAGTGTTCTTTTCACTGGTGCCCTGGGGAGAGGGGTGGAGATGAAGCCCTGGTCTTATGACATCCAAATTGGAAGGAACGCCCCAAATTCTCCCATTTGGGGTGGGGTGTAGGTATACAGAGCGATTTGGGGCAAGTCAAAGAGGAGGCCGCTCAGAGAAAATTGGCGCAGGATGTAGAGAAAGGTGTACTGTTGGATTGCGCACAGTGTTTTTCACTGTAGCCCTCGTTGGGTTATAAGAGACAGGAGGAAGTTTCTCTGGGTAGGAATTAAGTCGGTTTGGTTTTCTCACAGCAGCTGGTGCCTGACAGCTTCAGTAGAAACACAGCCCAGGAATTTCAGTCTCCCATTGTCTTTCAAGTTAGATTAAGTAGCTCTGGTGGGGGAAGGGTGGTGCGGGCAGCAAGAGGCCAGGTCACTTAGTGTTGCCGGCCCTATGTGGCCAGGGCACCGAAGGCCACTGACCAAGGAGGGAAAACTGGCTGTTATTATTTTTCTTTCTGCCTGAGATTCAGTTAGGAGGAGACAAGCAAAGAGCAAGGATCAAAGGTTTTGTTCAAGTGGCATGAATTGTCACAAGTTTGACTTTAATCATGAATGGCCATTCATTAAGGAGATGGATTGTATCGACCAGAAAGCCAAGGCTCAAATACCCAAAAGCCCTGCCCTGACCTCTGAAGTTAAGTTAATGGACACAGAGCCGCCATGTTGCTGATCAAGAGAGTGGTGGAAGCTGCCGGGGGGATTCACGTGGTGTGACCGCCTTTGTGCCTTTGCCACATCCACAGTGCCTTCCTGCCTCGTGAAATCCTCCCAAGGCCCAGTTCACGTTCCACCTCCTACCTGCACAAATGCCAACTGGATGCAAGGCTGGCTGGTCGAATCCGTGGGATGGGTACAATCATATTTGAATGATTATTTCGTATGCATCTGCCCCCCTTACCCCCCCTATGCTCATCACACGCCTTTAGGTGAGCCCTGAAAACCTTTCCCCTGGGACAGCTAGCTGGGGGTCACCTATTGCCTATTGGAAGAGGGTCGCTGCAGAAATGGAAGCATAGATGGCGGCAAATGCTCGAGTATTCAGTTCAAAGGTCATTGGTTTAAGATGAAGCAGACAGGTTTGGATGGACAGCGACAGGCTAGTTGATCCCATCCCCAGGACAGATAAAAGACTCCCAGGCTTGGAAAGAGCCCCTGAGACAAGAATAGCCCAGCACCGAGAGACTGTGAGCTCCTGGCAGATCCCAAGCACCGGCAGGGGCCCTGTGTGTCAGTTGTCCAGCAGAATGTGCTTGCTTGTGCCCTGGGGCATTGCTCAGCCCTCATCCAGCCACCCCTGAGGACAAGCCCGTCTCCAACGGTCCAGGACCCTCAGACGTCCCCTATCAATGATGCCAAGATCTCAGACAACTTTATGCTGGTGGTTCCCTGAGGGGAGGTCCCCAGCACATGGTCGAATTGGAACTAGATGGAAAGGGTTTGGGGATTCCATGAAGCCCCAAGGGCGAGGTGTACATGGGGTATGCACGTACAGCCTGATCTTGATGCTGTTTGGACTCTTCTCTGCTTCTATTCCCATCATGCTTTTCCACTCGCTCATGGCAAAGATTACCACGATCTGAGTAGAGACTCTATTTCTCCCTGTGGGGTAGAGATCCTATCTTAGCCATCTCTGTGTTTTCACAGTGACTTATATATCATAGGTACTGAAATAGGATATTTGGTGGATAACTGAAAGAAACCGTCTGCTTCCTTGTGTAACTTCCTGATGTTTTATTTATAAATTCCTTATATTTATCCTAACTTCCTTATATAATTCCTTATATTTTATTCCTTAAGGAGATTTGATTAGAGAATAAAATATAAAGAAATTAAAAACATAAGTCAAATCAGATCATTGCATTTAAATTTTATATTTTTATGGTCTTCGAGTTCATCTTCTTTCATAGATAATGGTTACTGAAGTCATATGATGAAATATTGCTAATAAGTATAATGGCTTAGATACTATTTCAGCCTTCTCTACATTTCATTCAACGGAAGAGATGTGCTTTGCTGGTTTCTGGTGTTCAAGTCCCATCTTGGGTAATTTCAGATAGATTGCTGCAGAAACGGCCTCTGATGAATGATGTCTCCTGCTAGCCACGCCCTTGGGTAGCTTCTCCCAACTCACTCTGTGACTTGCTTTGGCCAAAGGGACATTGGCAGCGGCGATGCAAGCAGAAGCTGGAGAAGCCCTTGTGAGGTGGGGCTCATCCCCCCTAGTTTCTGGGAATCTTTATGCCTCCGTGTGAATAAGCTCGGGCTTGCCTCCTGGAGGATGAGAAAACAGGTGGAGGGAGCCCCAGCATCCCAGCTGGGAACCAGACATGTCAGTGAGGCCACTCTAGACTATCTAGCCGCAGCCAAGCCAGCCTCGAACAGAAGATGCCTCCAGCTAATGTACGAGATCACCAGAAATCATAAACATGGGTGTTTCAGGACATCGAGTTTTGCAACCCAGTGTTACGCTGTAAGTGCCAACTGATACTCAGCTGAGCCCAACCGTTGGAATAGAAATCAGAGTATTTGTGCTGCTAGATTTCACAGATGATCTCAGAGAGTGTCAAGTATGTCAAGCTAATGTACAGAAGCTGAAGCCACTCCTCATGGTTCTATGTCACGCCTTCCAGAGGAATGAAGCCCTTTAGGTCACTGGGCAATGCTCCTCTCTTTGGACTGTTAGTCCCCAGCTTTGATGAGCCTTCGCTGGTGTTAAAAGGCTGAGTGGAGGATAGAAAACCATGGAAGAGTATTAGGCCTGAGCTGGGACCCACAGATGTGGGAAGGGCAAGGGCTACTGGATTTGATGGCTTAGCATCAGGTGATACCAGGCTCCTTGGACGTCATAGGTCTTTCTGTAACCCTGAATCCACTAAGCAAAGACAAGCTGTGCCTATCCTTGACCTTGAAATATTCTTGGTGGTGCATGCCACGTTTTATGAATGCTTTTATTTCTTGCATAGTGACTAGACCCCTTGGTCACTGTCCCACCCCAGTGACCTTGAATAACTCGTTATTTCCTGTGTCCTTCTCTATAAAATCGAGGTGATCAGACCCGTCCTCCTTGAGAGTGGGCAGTGGAGTTGGAGGAGTCAGTGCAATGGCCTCTACGGTGTCACTCAGCTTTAAATTCGTCCCTGAAAGACTCAGGTCGCACCTGCTCTTGACCCTACTTCACAACTAGTTGACTTTTCATGATACTCTGAAGTTGCTTTGGGGACCCCGAACTGCAGGAGATCTGATGTGTGATGGGAGCACATAATCCACCCAAGTTATGCACACGGAATAGCACACAGGCCTCCGAGAAAGGAGAATGGCACCCGTTTTAGCCGTTCTCCTGGGCGTCGTCTCCTGACTGACTGCGGAGGGCAGTGCTGGGCTGGGCTGGGCTGCCCACTGCACATACTGAAGGGCGGTGGGCGTGAAGCTGCCAGGTAGAGGCTTCTCGCAGGGTGCTGCGTGTTCTGCCCAGAGGTAAACGCTGCAAACCTCGGCTCATGCGTACCCTGCAGGCTCATATCCGAGAACGGAGTTCCCAGGATGCCCTTCAGCCTTTACTTGAAGGTCACATGTTGTAAATTAGATTTTTCCTTATGGAGAAGTCACCAGTCGCCTGTTTAAAACAAGACCTGGCGAGAGTTAGGTTGTCCACAGTGATCGAAAAGTGGGTCGGGGGAGCTCTGTGGAGAACTGGACTTTTCTGTAGTTTTATGTGGTTTTTCAGATTTGAATGAGTAACTGCAAGCTTTTGTATAAGTACATTGGAATGTTCACCTGAGCTTTGGTCCTTGGACATCCCTTGTTTTCTGACAGAGTGCAGTGTAATAACTTTAGAGATAAGGCTAGTACCCATCGAGATATACAAACAGTAAGGAGTGTTTGCCTGCCTTTCAAGGTGTAAAGAATATACTCTGAATATTAATAATAATAAAGATGTGTGAAATCCAGCATTTGCTGTGTCTCCCCAGATACCAGCCCTTATGTTCAAGGCCGCCTCTGCTTTAGCATGTGACACGCCATGGCTGCTTCAAGGGTAACTTCCTCTCCTAGAAACCACGTGGTTAACATTTCTAACATACCGGAAGCTGAAAAGTGTTAATTGACTGCTAATAATTAATAGCACATATGCAGAGAGATTTTTTTTTTTTTAAGAAATGCATGAATCCCTTACAGAAGAGTTTCCAGAAAGAGACCGTTTTAGATGTTAAGTATTTCTCATCCCAGTCATGGAGGTTTGGCCAGTTGCCCTGAGGAGTGAAAAGAATAGCTTAAATGTCAGTGACTTATTGGAAAAGGTGATCGTCACCTTGCAAGGTCTCGAGGTCTAACTTTCAGCATTTCTGCATCAAAATACACCCTCATCCCACTTTTGTCTTTTACCCCCAAGAATTCTGAGCCTCTTGGGCCATGGGTGTGTGTGTCATGGGAGCCTTACGTGAGGGCTGGCCACAAAGCTGCTCGGATGAATGCTTCTCGCAGGGCGGTGAGGTGCGGCGCCCCAGTCTGTTCCTCCAGTGCTGCCCCATGGAACTTCTACAGCGATGGAATACGTTCCACCTGCGCCATCTAATCCAGCAGCCGCTAGTCGTATGCAATGTGCCTGAGCAACTGAACGTTTCATTTTATTTCAAGTAATTTCAATTATAATAGCCACATATGGTTACCATATTGGACAGGACACCTCTAGAGCATGCAGAATTCATGCCGTTGTGGAATTTGTCTGGATTCTTGATGCGCTACTTGGGGCCACCCTTACTCAGCGCCCTGGGAGCCTGGATAGAACCCCAGAAATTGTAAGGTGCGGGGAAGCAGTTCTAGAACAGCCCCTTAAACATGTGGTGACTTTCATGGGGCGTCCAGGTAGCTGATGGAAGCCTCTCCTGGAACTGTTTAAGAATGAGTATAGAGCTATCATAAAAAAGACAGATAACGCTATGTGTTGGCGAGGGTGTGGGGATATTGGAAGCCTCATCCACTGCTGGTGGGACTGTAAAATGGTGCAGCTGCTTTGGAACACCGTCTGGCAGTTCCTCAAAGGTTAAACATAGAGTTACCATATGACCCAGCAATCCTACCCAAGAGAAATAGAAACATATGTTCACATAAAACTCGAACACAAATGTTCTTCATAGCATTATTCATAATAGCCAAAAAATGGAAATAACTCAAATGTCTGTCAACTGATGAATGGGTCAAGAAAATGTGGTGTATCCATACAGTGGAATATTATCTGGCACTAAAAAGAAATGAAGTATTTGTACATGCTACAGCATGGACGAATCTTGGAAATATTATACTAAATGAAAGAAGCCATCACAAAGACCACATGTTGCATGATTCCATTTATATGAAATGTCCAGAACTGGCAAATCTATAGACAGTGGTTGCTTCAGGCTGGAGGGGGTGGGAGGGAACTGGGGAGTCACTGCTAATGGATGCAGAGTTTCTCTCTGGGGTGATGAAGAAGTTCTAGAATTGATTGTGCAGGTGGCTGGACATCCTTGTGAATATACTAAAAACCCCTGATTAGTACACACTACATGGGTGAACTGTGTTGTATGTGAATTATATCTTCATCGAGTTGTTACATCTAAAAATACTTAAATGAAATTAAAAGGCAAATGGAAAAAAAGAAATAAAGAGAAAGAACAAATATAGAGACTCCCCCACACAAGTGTGTGCCAGGGGAGTGTGGAGTCCTCAGTGAGATTTGCAGATGGGGCTTCATTTGAGTTCTCATCTCTGCTAACTTGTTACATGTCTGTTTTTCATTTATTAATTGTGGGTGGGTGGAGGTTTGATTATAGCTATGGATTAAAATAATGACTAGGAGACGCAATTAATTCCCATGCTAAAGTGTTTTAAAGCATTTGATTTAATATGTGGACAAAGTGAAAATAAAAATCCATTTATCATTCACTCATCCAACAAATATTTAACAAGTGCCTATGATGTGCTTCGGCCTCTTCTCGGCTCTAGAGAAGAGCAGTGGACAGGACAGAGGAGGCCCTGCCCTCCCTGAGGGCCATCCAAGCCCAAGGCGTTGGGCTGGATTCCTGCGAGTCCATTGGTCGGGCCCTGGAAGAGGACTGAGAGCGCATTCCTTTTGGGTAATTTTAGGAGAGCGTAAGAAAGAGACCACTTGTAGCAGGTCAGCAGGAGACAGTGCAGAACCCTAGGACTTGTGTCAGCAGCTCTTTTCAGTCCTGCTGGAGGTGATGGGGTGAGGCTGGACCACAGAGGTAGAGAATAGGGGGATGGAAGGAGACAGAGAGCCACCAATAGGAACTTGACTCAGCCAGCCCACAGATGACCCAGGAGGAGGAAACAGGGGACTTAATATCCCAACCTCTTCCTCCTGTATCTTACCTGTGGTCCTCTTTGGGTGAGTACACCGGAAGCCAGAGGCCAGGGAGCCCTGTCAACATGGTCCATGCCGGTCAGCCTGCCAGGGCCATGCACACACAGGTGGAGGAGAATGGAGTGCGTCTGGAGAGGTGCATGGGAGACATCAGTACAGGGGATACAAGGTGAGAGGATGCACTTCTAACCCAGACACTTGTCGTCTTTAGGGCCCATGGAGAAGCAGACAAAGAGAGGACATATTTCTTGGCCCCTGAGAAGGTTCCAAGTAAAGGTCCAACGTGAGCAGGCCCTGAAGGTTTGCCCAGGCAGAGAGGGCAATTCTGGGGAGGCACACATCACACTGTGATCTTGCTAAAGTGGGGATCAGATCAACTCCCAGCTTTGTTCAATGTCTCCCAAGCCTCACGGCTCACGTCGAATGGACCCAAAGTCTTGCCAATGCCCACGATAACGCATGTGGCATCATCGTCTCCCACTCAGACCCGGTCTTCTGCTCCAGCCCCCTTGTCCATGTTCCAGCCCCACGGGCCATCCTGGGTCATCCTGCACGGCCATTTGGCTTGATGCCCTGCCCCCTCTGGGCTTTACTCACAGGTTACCTTCTCAGCAAGGCCTTCCCTGACCGCCCTGCTCTAAATCTCCGCTCTCCAGGACACTCCCCCTCCCCCTCCCTCATGGCAATCATCCCTGTCACATGCACTGGACATTTTATTCATTGGTCTCATTGTCTGCTCTTCTTGGCAGAATTTGAGCATCCTCAGGCCAGGGATTTTTGTCTGTTTTGTTTGCGGTTGTTGCCTCAGCACCTAGAACAGTGCTGGCACTTAGTAGGTGCTCAATGAGAAAACAATAACAGCTAACACCCACTGGGGGCTTACTATGGGCCAGGTGCTGGACTAAATGATTTACATGCATTATTTCATTATTCCCCCCTTTTTAAAAACAAGGAATACAGGCACAGAGGATTAAATATCTTGCCCACAGCCACACAGGCTGGAAGTGGCAGAGACAGAATCTTTTAGACCAGTAGATCTCTAAGTTTCCACATCCTCTTAAAAATTACCGGGACGCCAAAAAGCTCTTGTTTATGTAGGCTCTATCTATTTATAGTCACTGAATTAGAAATGAAAACTAAGGGAAACGGAAATATTCATTTATTGACTCCTTTCAAAGAACAGTAACAAATTTATTACCTGTTGACACATAGTTTTACCAAAATTAACTTTTTTAAAACAAAAATTACGAGAAGGCTAAATTGCTTTCCATTTCTGCATATCTCTGTAATGTCTGGGTTAATAGAAAACAACTGATTCTCACATCTGCTTTTTCATGCAGTCTGTTAGCATGTGTTGTTTGGGTTGATGTACAGGAAGAAAGTCAGATGGGATACAGGAGTGCAGCTGGGAAAGGAAGAATATTCTAATAGCCTTTTTATATAAGGATATTCTTCTTTGATACTATACTAACACTTGTCAGGTGATATTTTCCTAAAGGTTAGTTACAATGTAGGGAACATGGAAACTATCTATGAACTTTTCTTACTTTGTTACATTAAAATCTATTGGTTGGTCTTACACTTGAACCAATCTTTTATCCAAGTGTGATCTTGTAACATCATGTATTGGTGATTTGGAAAATGTTGATTCCCTGAGTTATGTAGGATTTCCAAGTGTTGACACATTTTGTTTTACAGTAAGAAACACTGAAGTCATGACCACTGATCTCATCAGAAAAGTCTTTAATTGTTGAGAAGCTATCAAGCTCGAGAAGGCATATACGTGTTCTCAAAATTCTAATTTCACTTGAAATTTCAAATTTGATCATTGGCAACTAAGATTATCCATTGTTTTCCTTAAAGTAACAGGTTCAGTTTGTTCATCTTGAAAAAATATCTGCCAAACACTTAATGCCTGAGAAACCCTCGTGTGTCTGTCAGTAGTTCTTTCAAGTTAAAATGGTGATTCATGAAAAAAAAAAAAAAAAGGCTAGTTCCGTTACCAACTGCAACACTGAACAATTGCACAAGTGCTTTTCCTCGAGACAACGGAGGTCCTACTGCTAATATGAGCGTCTCATTTTGTCACACAGAATAGTTAAAAGTGAGTTTTCAAGGATAGCTGTATAATAAAATTAATAATTTTTGTTTTCATCAAAAACATTGTCAAGAGAAATTGGCATTTCTTGTTTTGTTTTATACTACAAGTATGTAAAGAATACAATGGCTGCTACCATGTTTCCCCAAAAATAAGACCTAGCCGGACCATCAGCTCTAATGAGTCTTTTGGAGCTATTATTAACATAAAACCTAGAATTATATTATACTTGGTATTATATTTATTATATTATAGTATATTATATCATATTATATTATACCCAGTTTATATTAAAATAAGACCAGGTCTTATATTAATTTTTGCTCCAAAAGATGCATTAGAGCTGATGGTCCGGCTAGGGCTTATTTTCAGGGAAACATGGTAGTAGAGTTTTGTGCCACTGCCTTAATTCCTGTTACGTGACCAACTATGTCACCTGCCATTACTTTTGTACCATCAGTACTGATGTGAACTTAGTGGGGAAGGTAAATAACATCTTGGTAATATTATAGAAATAATTTTGACCATGTGTAACTCTGAAAGGATCATGGGGATCCCCATACATTAGGAACCATTTTAAGAGATGCCCATTTTTCAAAGGTTCCTCTTTTAAGCCTTAGAGGTCATTGCATAGACTCTTCTGATGGCTTCTGTTCCTGGCTATGTTCTTCATCATGTAATTGAATATGAGGTTTGGAAAATGAAATCCAGGAGCTACATTTCTTCCCCCAGGTCCAGCACGTTCATCGTGGAAGGGCAGGGAAACTCCCCAGTATTTGTACAAATAGTCCAAAATAAATACACCAACCCAAATGGCCACATCATTAAAATTATTAACCTGATGCAATCAAGAGCTGAGCTATTCTTGGTTCTGTTTCCATCCACACCCCACTCCCAGACTCTAAAAAGATATTATGCTGTTAATCTGTATCCTAAGAGCAAATCATCAGAGCCCCTCAAAATATCTTGGAAGTAGACTATAGCGGATGGAATGCCTAGACCATTTTTTCTGGCCGTAAGTTACCTGATTTTGCTTGCCCAGAAAGTCAGTACTGGGCAGCCCACTCCTGAATAACCTTCAGCAACAGCGTGGGTGACCTGTAGCACCCTCACGTTATTCAAAGAGAGAGAGAGATGAGATCCTCCCAAGTCACAAACAACGTGAGGGAGCCCACAGCCACTCGTGGGACCCAGACTGATGAATGGTGTCATGGCAATGGCCTTCCATGTTTTCTCCCCCAAGCATTGTAAAGCCCAAATCATTTCTCATACTGAATATAACCTGCAAGGGGGACATTATTCATCTTTTTAATATCATTGCATGTCTCAAAGGACATTCTTTTAATCATAGCATCAATGCAATCCCTGATGGGTATTCTCCTACCTTAAAAGTTACTATGTACTGCAGACAGAACTCTTGAGAAATGCTGGGCCCGCACCTAGGGCGCAGTGGGGCAGCATTCACACACTCTAACCCCAAACTGCGTTGTCTGTAAATTGCTACCCTCTAGTTTGAGCTATGTCTTCTACTTAATTTCAAGGCTACTAATTTGGGTCCCAATAGTTGCCACACTCTATCTCAATTCATAGATGGAGTTTTTAAACTTAAAGATCACATTTTGTTAGACAAAGTTATTTTAAAAATTACTGCAACTGCATTTTATTATTGTTGTTGTTATTTTAAGTTTTCCTTTGTGTCTTCTCGTAGTTCTGTATCACGAGGAGCTGCCTTTTGGGGTTTCTGATTGACCTTCACTCTTGGGCCCGCGGGCCCACAATTCCCAGGCTGTAGTTGTTCTTAGTCTCTGAGTCCACTCCCAGAGGCTGCCGCGTCACCTCAGTAAGAGCGGGTGTGGTCAAGTCAGGACCCCAGAGGAAAACCAGGACCCTAGAGCCCGCCTTTGGCCCGCGTTGGCCACAGAGGCTGGCGGCGAAGGCTCTGCAGGGCTGCGGGCTGGGACCGAGGCTCATCTTTCCTCCTTTCCTATCTGCCTTCCCAGGACCACCTGTACAGGCTCTTCCCACCAGGGGCCCGGGGTGGCCAAGGCACAGCTATTCTGCAGTCACAGTGGGACCTCTCTGGGGTCCTCCACATCTAGTTCCCAGAGGGAACTGTCTCATTCTGCGCCCGGCAGGACTGGCCCTGCCCACTCCCACAGGCCCAGCAGTGGTGGCTGTCAGAACAGGGGCCCATGCTGGCACTGGAGTCGGGAGAGGAGACTGTGCCAGGCAGCAGAATCCCTTCCCGGCTCCCTGTCACCTCTGGTTTGGCACACCTAAGGGCACGCTCCACGGAGGGTGTTTATAGTCATCCATATTCATGACTTGTTAACCCAAATTCCGTCTCTACCTAGAAAAAATAGGAAGCCATTTTTCAGAATGCATTTTTTTCTTCTGTCTTAGTTACACGGTTAAAAATGGCCATTAAGTGATCAGCGGGACTGAAAACGTGGTGCAACATTCATTTGAAAGACAAGTTCTTTTTAATATGTGCAGTTCCTTTTATTACAAAATCTTTTACAGCTTGTTTTGCTTTTTCTCTGAATTTTCCTGGTGTGGTAGCAGATCAAAAGGGTATGCTGGAGTGACATTTTATGCAGGGGCTACGTGACCAAATCCCAAGATCCATTATGGAAAAATATGCATACCTCTTGCGCCTTATTATGAAAATGCGCCTTATCTTACCTGATTAAACTGTCGGCTCTTATTAAAATGGATCCATGTAGCTGAAGAAATTCAAGCTGGGTAGAACTTGCAGAGAAGTGTAGATAAATTGTTACCTCAGTAAAATGTGTGGCTATTATCAGAACTTCAGCCTTTCTGAACCTCGGGATGTTGAGAGATGTGGTAAAAACCAATTGTCTCAGTCTACGGCTTCTGAGGAAATACAAAAATCCTAAACTGAACTTTGCCAGTTGTCTGGGGGAGGGGAAGACGTCACATCTGCATTTGCATTTCTGTTCTGTCCACTGTCTTTCCTGTCTTGAACACTGGAGATGAGGTTGTCCCTGAAGACGGAAAGCTTTTTGCTCAAGCAATAGTCTATCCTTTAAAAAGGTGCATTTATATAGGTTTGTGTTTTTTCCCCTTCAACTAAAGATCAAGTCTGAGAAAGGAAATGAACGATCAAGAAAGCCAAACCATTCAGGCAGAAATATTGGATAAATTACCTGAAGGCTTTACCTGAAGGCTTTTTTTTTTCTTTGTGAAAATGCGGCAGAGAAGCAGGCTCCCAGGTGACAGAGGTTCACGTTGTCCCCATGGCTAAGGTATGAGGGATGGTCAGGCAGAAGATCAGGGCCAGGCTGCCACCAGGGATACTGAGAGAGGCCAGATGGTTTGTCTGAATCTGTGTTTCCCCAGGGCGCTCACGCTGGCTCTAGGAGGGGTCCTGTCAAGGTGGGTGGAAGTGAAAACATCACGCAGGCCCTGAGCACCACCAGGAGAGCCATGGTCGCCGGAAATGAACGCGAGCACCCGTCTTCTCAGGCTTTTCCAATCTAATTTCCTCTCGACCTTTGTACTCACCCCCCCTTGACCCCAACTCTGAATGCAGAGGGGGGACAGCAGGAAGCAGTCTCTGTGTCAGGTCCCTTCACCCTTCCCTCTCTTCTCTGCTTTTTGTCTCCCAGCAGATGCTCCTCACCCCACCCCCAAATCCAAATGTTTGTGTGGATTCAACCCCACTCTTGCAACTGTCTCTTCAGCCCAGAAGCAGTGTGAGAATGCTTTTATAGGTAAAATATAGATGGATGCCATTTGAATAACTGCTTTCTCATGTGTTAACACACCTAACCTGCATGCTAACCTGGGAGACAGGTGCAACTCTTAGCCCCTTTACAGATAAGGAAACTGAGGCACAGAGGGCTTAAGGAGCCCACCTAAGGTCACACAGCTAGCAGGTCGGGGGCAGCCAGGTGTCAAACCCAAGTATTTTGTCTTATTCAGGACATCAGCTGACATGGATGCTGCCCCATCTGTGCCTCCCGGCTGGGGCTGTCCTCTGGTGATTCACGTAAAATACCACACCCTCCCCCAAAACCTGCTTTCCTCCCCCGCCCCTCCCCCTCCTCCTCTCCCCTCTCTCTAGCTCTTTCTCCTTCTTCCTCTCTCTCTGCCCTCCATCTCTCTCTCTCTCTCCCCCTCCCCCAGTCTCTCTGTCTCAGTCTCCCTTTCTCTTTCCCCCCTCCCCCTTTCCCCATCCTCCGTTTTTCCCCCTCTCCACACCTCCCCCCAGTCTCTCTCAGTCGGTCTCCCCTCCCCCACTCTGCCCCTCTCCCCTAGTCCCTACTCTGTGGATGTGGCACCCTCCACATTACCCATTGTTCGTTTTTCTGAAATTTAAAACATTCTCACTTGGAATGTATTTACAGTGGGGTAAATAGACACTGCCATATTTCATTAAATCCAAGATCCAATTAGAAGATTCACCATTATTTTACATGCAGCTAAGAAAAACCCAGAGGGAAACCCCCAAACCTGCCAATTAGACTATGACACAACATCCCCTGTAGGATACATCCCGACTCAGTGAGGTCCAGTAGCTCCCAGCAGCTGGCAAACTGGCTGGCACACCGGTTGCCAAGCCCAGGTATTGACAAGGGCTCGGAGCCAACCAGGAAAGCAGTGACTGGAGTGGCTCCTACCCATGTGGCCGTGTGCCCCTGGGGCCTGGCTGTGCCCCAGGGAAGCATGTAGGAGCAGGGGGTCTGCAGCCCCTTCACAGCAGGGTCCTTGCTGGGCCTCCCCGTGTAGATGTGAGATGAGACATTCCGAAGAAAGCGCAGGACGGGGAGCGGAGCAAGTGCTCCCTAGACGAGGCCTCCGTTGCCATTATCATTACTGTTATGCTCACAGCTGTTTGTTCACCCAGGACGCTGAGGGGTTCAGAGAAGAATTCACTGCCCGTGCATCCGGCACTCTCCCTGTAGCTCAAAGCCTGGGAAACGGTCAGCACGAGTAACACCTCGGTTTAGAGATGGGATTCATCAAACGGGCTCGTGCTGCCATATGAACGGCAACCCAGGGGACGTTTATCCTGCAGCCCCGTCTGTGGGCTGCACTCGGAGGAACATGGGGGCTCTGAGGTCCCAAGGACGCTGGCAGTGACGAGAACCTTTGCACAGTGACTTGGAAATGGCTGTGTGACTGACTAGCCCTGCTTTTTCCTACCGCGAGGTGCTTGCTCAGCGTTTATTCAGCCCACAAGGTACTTTGTGGCCTTGAGGCTAGTCACAGAGAGGAGTTCGGCTATGAGAAAGTCTTGTGGAGCTTTCCTGCTCCCTGATGGCACGTGGCCAAGCTCGGGGCAGGCCACACTCCCTGCGTGGCAAGAGATGCGGGGCCGGCCATGGCACCATCAGGTGTCTCATGGTTCCTTGGGAGAGTGGCTTTCAGGTTATTCTGGGTCCCCAAAGAATGTCTGTGTGCTGGGCCTGTTAGAACATGGAACTTTATCCAGCCTTTGCATTCTAGGGTGTAACTAGCAAAGTCAATTTACTCTATTAAAATTTTAAAGAAAAAGAGTCATTGATATCAAATGAGATAATTGTATATAAATGCACCAAATGATAAGAAACTGGAAAAACTGGTTATTTGAGTCAGGCCTCATATAGGATGCGTTAGGGGAGAAAATGAAGGTAAATAAACCACAGCCCCTGTCTTTGGTATTCCTTCATTAAGATGCTGCATTTAAACACAGACGTGCAGAAACACACACACATGCACACACACCATCTTTTAGTGTATATCTGGGCCTGCAATACAGCCTGTACATTTTCTGGTGTGAGCAGAAAGGAGAATCTAGGTATCTTCCATTGTTGTTGGAAGTTCAGAACATTGATGAGATAAGTTTTCCCTAGATGGGTGAGCGGCCGCCTGAGCCTAGGCACTTGGCATATAGCTCCTTACTTGGCATTTGTTTTGCTTCAAGTGCCCTGAGTTGCTTCTCACTGTGTCTGCCTCGTCCCCTGAGGTCTCGTCTGTACTCAGCACAGGTGTCTGCACCAAGTGCCGTGGAGTTTCCACCTGACTGGCCACAGAGGAGGTAAAAACATCGTCTTGAAGATTTTCCATGGCATCTTCCGGGAGAAGCCAAGACGGCAGGCTCAGAGCCCTGCTGTCAGTGTGGCTGGCAGCTGTGGTGAGCGGGTCACCTGCTCTTCCTTTTGGCCACAGCAATGTCTCCCACCTGCACCCCTCCCCCCACCAGGGAAGCCTGGGTCCCATTACCTGAGTCCTCTCTGTGCTTTAATCTAAACAATCTAACTGCAGTGGAATTTTCCACTAAGAAAATTCCTGGGGGAAATGATAGGCACGTATGTCTTCGAACTTGGAAAGTTTCTCCCCAATTAAATGGGAAAGTGAATGGTAGTCTTTTCCTCCTGTGTTTTATATCTATCATATAGCTTTGTTCTGAGAATAAACCAAACACAGAATGCTTTCCTTGGTGGAAAAACCAAGGCAAATGTTACCCTATGAAACTGCTTTCTCTGGTTCCTCTTTTGAAAAAGTAGTTTGTTGCGTAATGAAAGAAAAAAGCCCTCCGGTTAATATTAACAAATGGAAGGGGATTAATGCCCAAATGCCCATTACCAACTTTTCTAATCCACTTCTAATTGTGCACCCATCTGTCAGTGAAGCCCTTACAACCTTACAAAGCAGAGCAGGCAACCAGAGGGGCGGTTCACCCCGGTGTCTCGGAGGAGAGCACGTGGGCCCCGTCCAGCCTCTGCCTCCTGGACTTTCCTAACGGGCTACCCATCCATCCATCCACTGACCGGCTCCGCGGGCCGCTGCCAGCCTTGTCTTTCCAAGAGTGAGAGTCCAGCGGGCGCAGCATCCTCAGCTCTGTAGTACACAGACGGCTCTTCTTCCTGTGCAGGGGAGAGTGCACCAGGAAGAGCTGAGATTAAGGAAAGGGGAAACAGGCGTAACCCAGGGCTCCCTGACCTCAAGAGACATGTCTTCAAGTCTCTAAATAATTGTTACAAAATAGCAACTATAATTTGCCAGCATGTACACCTGAAGGTTTGTTTAGAAGATAGAGCAGAGATCAATTATAAACAGTCACAGGCAACAAATTCTTCCTCACTTAATTGGAAGGAAGGAAGGAAGGAAAAAAGGAAGGAAAGAAGGAAGATGGGAGGACGGGAGGGTGGAAGGGGGACAGGGGAAGAGAGGGAAGATAGGGGTGGGAGGGAGGAAAACGGGGAGTCTGTTCTTACCTTTCCCCTCCCCACCCCAAAGCGCCCCACGAACTCACCACTTAGTTTTGACAGCTGCTGAAATCAGCGCAGAAATGCCATGGCTGAATATGCTCAAGTGTGAGCCGGGAACTGCTGCCCTCCTAAAGGCCTCTCACATGCCAGCTGCAAATGAAATGTTTGCCAAGAGAGTGGCTTAATTGCAGGTGTGGTAGAGGAAGACACAGAAAATGGGTAAGGACCAAGGAGACCGCTGGCAGAGGGCGTGAGCCCATACAGGTGTGATGGATGCTTAAATCATAACCTGCTCGATGGCATAGCTGGCGGACAAGGTGGGTTTGTTCTAAATACCTGCTTCCAGTGGATTTGGTATTCAAAGATATGAATCCCCATATGGTCAGATTATAGGATGCTCCAGAAAGAAAGATGTCAAGAGGATAGATAGTTCCTGTTGTCTTCTGCTCTCTTCCAAGAAAAGCACAGCAGATGTAATTACTCTGAGGTGATAACACGCTGCCCAGAAGGTCGGAGGCTGGCTGTGTCAACTCAGTGCCAGAGCTGCTGGAGAAAGGGCAGAAGCAAGCAGTGCTCAGAGCCCCATGTGGGACCAGGGATGACGCACAGGGAACAAGCAAGTCCCTGGCTATCTCGAGGGGACCAGGAGCATTTACAAGAGAGCAAGGCGTCTTACACTCTCCTTCCGTTTCTGTTATGCAGTTCAGAGGAAGGCCATGGAAATAGGATAGCTGGATGCCCAGGCCTTTGGCCAGGTGTCTCGTGAAACCCTTGAAGGAAGGGCGGGACGTGGGCTGGGTGGATCCATAGCTGGGAGGGAAGAGTATTGTTTCAGGTCAGCCTGCAGGAGGGTGTCTCTCGTGCAGTACGGCACCTCGTCTTGTTTCCACATTGGCAGCAATGGCTCAGGTGCCACAGATGCTGATGAGAATGGTGAACTGTTGCTTAAGCGCCGGAGGACAGAACCCAGAACGGAGGGTAGAAGCTAAGATGAAATGTCACAGGGATAAGCAGCATCTTTTCCCGAATCCAGCTGGTTGTCAAGTTCCGTTCATACTATCCCTTAAAGCTCCCTAATGCACCCCCCCATCACCATCCTAACCCCAGTCCGGTCACCTCCCGTCTCCTGGTTGGTCTCTGGTTCTCTGCTCTTGGTCCTTTCCAGTTTACTCTTCCCAGCAGCCAGTTGTGCTTTAAAAATGCAGATCTGACCCAGCTGGTCTGCTGCATCATTTTTTCTGTCCTTAGAATGAACCCAGGCTGCTAAGCATGCTTCCCAGGGCCGTGTGGCACCTGGCCTGCCTCTTCTCCATCCTCACGTCCTCCCCACTCTGTCTCCCCTCACCGCGTACTTCCGCAAATACACAGTATGTACTCTGGCCCCCAAGTTCATGAACGTGCTGACCCCTTCCCCTAGAACTTCCACGCACTCCGTTTTATTGCTGAGTAATAGCCCGTTGCATGGACCCCCTGCCCCCACTGCTGTGACTAACGCAGGTATGAACACTCTCATCCAGGTCTTTCTGTGGACACGTTTTCATTCCTTTGGGGGGAAACCCTAGGATTGGAAGGGCCAGGTGGTGCAGTAAACCTTTGTAGTTTAACCTTAGAAGAAATTGCTGAGCTGTTTTCCA
Organism: Rhinolophus ferrumequinum; assembly: GCF_004115265.2. Classification (NCBI taxonomy): domain Eukaryota; kingdom Metazoa; phylum Chordata; class Mammalia; order Chiroptera; family Rhinolophidae; genus Rhinolophus; species Rhinolophus ferrumequinum. Next base: position 4,748,805 of record NC_046299.1, read on the forward strand.
TAGTGAACTGTACTTAACATTCTCCACAGCAAAGTATGAAAGTGCAGGTTTCTCCACTCTTGGCAACTACTCCACTTGCTTTGTCAGTAGTTTTAGTTTAAGCTATTTTTGTAGGTGTCTAGTGATAGCTCATTGTATTGTGGTTTTAATTTGCATTCCCTGATGACTAAAGACGTTAAGCTTCTTTTCACCTGCTTGTTTGTCATCTCTATCTTTCTTTATGACGTGTTTGTTTAAACCTTTTGCTCACTTCTTAAAATAGAGCTGCCTTCTAATTGATACATAAAATTCTTTGTATGATTTAGGTACAAGTCTTTTGCCAGAAATATGCAATGCAGACATTTTCTTCCAGTCCGTGACTTGCCTCTTCATTTACTTAATGGTGTCTTTTAAATAGGAGGAGATTTTAATTTTGATGAAGTTTAATTATCACTTTGTTTGTCTTATGGTTAGTAGTTTTGGAGTTGGAAGAAATCTTTGCTACTCCAAGGCAAATACATTTTGCCCTATGTTTTATTCTGTAAGTGTTATAGTTTTATTAGATTGGTGCAAAAGTAATTGCGGTTTTTGCAATTATTTTTAAGCTTTTAAACCACAATTACATTTGCACCAACCTAATAGCTTTTGCATTCAGGTCTATTATCTACTTCAAATGAATTTTTGTGTGTGGTACAAGGTTAGGGTTGAAGCTCAGTTTTCTAAATGGAATAGTCCAATGAGCTTGAGGATTTCCTGCGCCCGAGGTGAGGAGCCAGGCTGGGATATGTGTCGTGGAAAGGGGTACATGAGCTGGGGCTGGGGGACCCCGGAGGGTCCCCCACTCAACCATGTCCCTCCACTTCTATCTCTGCTTTCATTGGTCTTTTGTGTGGGGTTTCATTTGAACAAAGGGTTCCACATCTAATAATGCTAGAATTCTGTCTGATCCCTGAGTTACAAGATGGGGAGCCTGGGCCCAGGGATGGTTGTGGTTTTCCCTGGTGAGTCTGTGCCAGAGCCGGAGCCGGAGCCGGAGCCAGGTCTCCTCCACCTTGTACCTTCCCCTGCCCCGCCTCCACGCTGCCTCTGGGTGGGAGCTGCTGGAGATTCCAAAGTCCTTTATTTGCACTTTGTCTTTTCAGCATTTTAAACATTGAAAATGGGCAACCCGTAAAGCTAAATAATTTAGATCTTCTTTTTCTGATGCTGGCACTGGCGAGGGAAGAGAAAAGATGGGTGTGTCAGGAGGGGTGGCAATTGTCCAGAGGCGACGCAGGCACATTCTGAATAATCTCCGTGGAAGAGTCCAGTCCATCAATCACTGTGGAGCAGAGGTCAGCTTCGTGGGTATCAATTAGGATATTTTTTTTCCATTTTCTGAAATGCAGCCTGACATCCTAATCATCTGCTCTGGTTTCCAAAGACTGCATCCTTGCAGCCTCACTACCAACCCTAAGTGCAGGTGGAAGTCCAGTAAGGGCTGAATTCCAGAGTTCAAAGACAAGGCCCGAGGCTTCCAGAGTCCCTAACGAGGCTTTTAGACGGCAGAGAGAACGTGACTACATTCTCCTTGCAACCCACGGGGCCCAGACCGTCTCCGCCCACCCCTGAAAGCACTGCTGTCCAGCTCATTAGTGACGCTCGTGTTGTCATCTCTCCTACAGCATGTCCCCTCTCAGGAATGGGTGACACACGGCTCACCCTCTCCCTGATTCCTTTTATGCTCTAGCCTTCAAGGTCACTTCAAGGTCACTTCAGTTGTCTGCTGCTCCTGTTTCCTTCTCTGTCTTCCTTGATGGCTTCTGCCCCCTCCCCAGCTCCATCGTCTTACCTACCTGCTGCGTCTCTCTAGGTGACGTCATGTCGCCGTAGAGTGAAGCACTGTCAGGTGCCTGCTGCTGCCTGCACTCACAGCTTCCATCTGAACCTGCCCCGGTGTCCACAGGACCGCCCACTGGCATCTCCTCGCGGTGGGCAACTCACACTGGCACCCCTGTTGATTTTCCCTCCACAGCTTGCCCACACTCCCCACCCCTGTCCAGCCTGGTCAGTTTCAACAGTAAAACGTCTTCTGCCAAGTTGCTCAGGCCTCCACTCAAGGGTGACAGCTGTCCTTCTCTTTGGCCACACCTCACACTGAATGCACCTGTAAGTCCTGCCACTTTCTACCACTTCTGCTGCCACTCCCCTCCACAACCATGTCACCCCCTTCCTGGGCTTCTGGAATATTCTCCGCGTGGGTCTAGCTCCCTGCCTCTGCAGCAGCCTGAGTGACCTTTCCCAGCATAAACCTGATCCTGTCGGTCTTCTCCCACCTTAGAACTCTCCAGCGTTTGCTCACGTCACTTGGAGGACAGTCCACACCGACGGCTGTGCCCTGACGCTCCTCCTGGAGCCGCCCGCCCTCCCTCCTCTCTGCTCACTGGCTCCCTGGTCCATCCTGCTCCTTTCTGCCTCTTCTTGTCTCAGGACCTTTGCTCTGTGGGTGACCCTCTTGCCTGGTTTCACAATGCACCTGCCATGGCTTCGTCCTCACTGTCATTCAGCTGCTCGGAGAGGATATCTCCAGCCACAGCCGCCATTCTCTGTCATATCACCCTCCTTAATTCTCTCCAGAGCGTCCATCGGGCCCTGATGTTACTTACTTATGTGTTCATTTAGTCTCTCCTCCCACCCGAATGCAATCACCGGGAGGGCACTGCCTCCGGGTCTGGTTCACCCTCCGATGCATCCTTGAGAGCGTGCTGAGCGCCATACCAGAGCCAGCAGGAGGACGCCCTCTCAGCCCTCACCTGCCAGATCCAGGCGCCCTCCCTCGGGGCGCCCACAGCTCGCATTTTCCCGTATTTCCTCCTCATCCATCTTCTGGCCGTTTACGGATGTATATGTGGACTTCTCCTACACATACATGATTTTTCTCTGTCTCTGGTCGTTTTGTTTTGTGCTTTACGTAAAAGAGCCCTTCCTAGCCACACTGAGCGGCAGCTCGCTCTGATCACCTCGGAATGTGCCCAGAGCGAATCCTTCCGCTTCAGCACCGCGCTGCCTCCTTGGTGAAGCGGCCTGTCCGACCATCAGTGGAGGCCTGGGTTGTGTCCCCTGCTGTGGTCCCAGGACTTCACCAGCAGTCCCCCCAGCCCCTCACAGCAGGCCGATCCTGCTTTGGGGCGCTCCTGTTTTCTTTGCCTTGTGGGACCCCATTTACCACGTGGACCTGCCTGCGGCCTCCCCCACCCTCCCAGTGCAGATTCAGGGCAGACGATATCGTGCCCAGAACGCCTAGGTTGCTGTTCCCGGAGTGGATGTTGTACCACCACCCCACCCCCACTCACAATGTTTGAAACCAGAATGGGATTTAAGACCACAAGGTACCAGCGAGCACGATGTATGGTAGGAAATAATAATTTTAAAATAATGTTTTTCTTAGAAAACACCCCATTCTTGATCATTTTGAGCGACCCTGACCCTGTGATTTCCTTTCCACCCTCCCAGCGTGTGTGGGTCGCAAACACACAGCTCCGTCTCTTTTCACCACCTTCTCCTCCTGGAAATCCTGTGTCCTCTTGGCAGCTCATTTCCTCACGAAGCTTAACGGGTGAGCGTGTAACACACATCTCACAGTTACAACCCGGCAAGGGTCTTTGTACTTGACGGACAGCCTGCCTGCTTTTCAGAGATCTGTGAAATGGTTGCGGCCCTCAAACTCATTTGACTGGCACCAAAATGCAAAAAGTATAAAATTAGTAAATGCTTACTTCAGTGACTACAAAATATCGCATTGTGTTCAAAAATCCACCAGCTCGCCACCTCGCTGCTCAGCTCCTGAAGTTCTGTGGGGGTTTTAACGTTTCCTAGGCTGTGACTCACAGAGACCCTGAGATGCCCTGGATCTCATCCATGCTTTAATACTCTAGTTACCCAATCAGATATAACAGTGAGGACTCCCGATGTCACTGCTGTGATGTCATTGGGCTGTGACATCACCGGTGGATTCCATCATCCCCAGGTGTGAAACCTCATAGCTGGTCTTTCTTTAGCGATTACAATGGTGTGACTGTAGAAATGGATGATTACAGAATCACCTTCGGACTGGTTCTGTTCTGATGCTGCTCTCGTCCAGTCGCCTCCCTTGCTGGCAGAAGACGCCAAACACAGCCCTTCCTTGCACTGGCCTGCGAACCTCTTCATCTCGGACTTATGTCCAGAGTCAGATTCCTGAGGTTTGGGGGTGCGGGTGGTGGGGCATAGGAAGTCCCTGAGGAGCAGAATCCCTGCTGTCAGGACAAAGCACATATTTTACAACTGAAGAGAGTCGTTAAACCAGTGTTTCGATGTCCCTGTGGAGGCTTACCCATTCCCCTTTATCCAGGATCTTAGAAGGTCCCCAAGGACTGTCACCCTCCACATGTGACACTTCCTTCTCTTAAGTTTTGGGGATCTGGAGCCTCAATTTAGAAAATGTTTCCTAAGCATATTCCAAAAGCAGGCGTATGAAATTGAAGACTGTGGGGACAGAGCCAGGAGAGCAGTTTCCAGGCTCTCGGCCTCACGTGGAAAGGTGCTGGCTCAGGTAGTAAATGGCCATCAGCTGTGATTGGATGGCCATCAGCTGTGGCTAGTTGGCTGTCAGCTATAACCAGTGAGCCATTGGCCATTAATATAACTGCTGTGGCTACGCTAGCAGCAAATGGGGGCTGGCAAGAAGATGGTGGCTGAGCTAGGAAGAGCGGGTTGCAGTTAGCACGGCGGATTGCAGCTAGTAAGAGGGGTTGGTTGGCAGAGATGCGGACGGCAGGTTGCGGATCGTGTAGCTCCTGCTTCCTTTGTCTTCAACCCAGCCACCAGCGAGAATAGAGTGGCATGACTCCCCTACCCATGGCTCCGTGGGTGTTCCTGTTTGGCCTCACCATGTCCTAAGTTCTTATGTGGAGAGCGGGACTAGAGACCCCGCATGACACCCTTCATGGCAAAGACCTTCAGGAATGAAACGGATGCAAATGGCCATTTAGAAGGTGCTGGGCAGCAAATTCCTGACCTGCTTTTCAGCTGTTATTTTGTGAACGAAGGGAGGCCGTGAAAGGCGTATCCAGCAGCTGCAGAAACCCCGAATTTACTCACGAAGGAGCATCACTTTGGCTCTGAAGGCCGTCAGAGTTTCTCCTGTCAGCACCTTGCGGGGGCACGGGATGGGGAGTGCACCACCTCCATCCGGGCTCCACAGACGCTCTCTTTTGCTTAATTAAAGCCAAGGTTTTATGGGCTGCAGCTGCTGGGGGAGGCTAAGCGCTTTGCTTTCAGCATCCTGAGGGCTCGTGCCCCTTGAACAGATCGTCTGCGGCTCTTACTCATCACACCTGGATATCGGTCTGGGAAGGTGTTTCTGCATTGTCAATATTACAGCAGCAAAACTGTTCCTGAAATAACTAAGGCTGAGTATTAGAAAACATTTGCTGAAAGCAAAGGGATGGAGTTAGGACAAGAAACAGCGTAAACTTTGAATTTACCATTTAACTGTGAGAAGCTGGAGAAAACAAGTCACCTCCATTTTAGGACAGTTAACTTACTTCTCTGTTGGAGAATCTCCCCTGACTCCCTATTGCTTACAGCGGGGGGGGGGGGGGGGGTCTCAAACTTCAGCAGCATCAGAATCACCTGGCGGGTTTCTCAGAACTCAGGCTGCTGGCCTCACACAAGGCTGGGTGGCTCTCCGGTCTGGGGCGAGAAGACGGACACTTGAGAGTCTGTGTATCTATCTAGTTCCTGGGGTGTGCTGCTAAAGCGGATGCAGTGGTCTGGGCACCCCGCTTGGAGGGCCACCAGCTCATAGCGGCAGGTCCGGGGTCCTTAACCCGGCACTAATATGCCTTTCCAGTCTGGTCTCCGACTTCTCAATCCTTTACTTTAGCCCAATGGGATGCTCTCTGTGTACTGGCCCCACAGAGGCTGCGTCTGACCACTCCTCCCTCCCTCCTTTCTTCCCTCTCCTCCTTTCTTCCTCCTTTCCTCCTTTCCTTCTTTCCTTTCTCCCTCCCTCCCTTCCTTTCTTCCTTCCTTTTTTCTTCCAATGCTCAAATCCCATCTGCAAGGATTCAAACATCACCTTGATTCCTGCCTTCACTAATGTTGCAGAATAACATTCCAGCAGGAATCCTGCCTCAAGCCTGGTCCCCCTCCTTCCATCCTCTATGCTGCTGGGGAGACATCTCTCAGATAGAGATCTGATGCCATGTCTGTTCTTCCGCTCAGACTTTCCAGGGCTCCACCAATGTTTGCCAACCTGGGCTGTGTGCGTCTACTTGTAGGGGAATGGAGGGCTTGTGAGAACCACCCAGGGAACTTCTGAAAGACATACAGACATCATTGGGATTGAAACGAATGGGCATGAGAACTGTGAAAACTTCTTTAAAAAGTAACAACATTCTAAAATTCCAAAATAAAATAAAATTCTAAAATCCTAAAATCCTAAAACATAACAGTGTTTTTTGGCCCCTCACCTCCAGGCTCCAGGAGTGTCAGCCACTCTCAAATTAGCTGGATTCTTGGGGCGGGGTGGGGTGGGGTGCAGCAGGGGTCCCTGTGCTGTTACCATGGTGGGGCCACCCAAGGTGATGGCTGTCTCCTATAGATGGGAAGGTCCAGGTGGGCTTCGTTTGACACTCGCCACATGTGAACAGCACACAGGGCTCAGTTCATGCTCCTGGACCCCGTGCCAGGTGGAGACATTCACTGGGGGTGTTGGACAGACCTGCAGATCCGCTGTTGTTGTTGTTTTGGGGGGGTACCCTTCTGGGTCAGAGCACCGAATTTTTATCCAATCTTGCTTATCATTTCTGCTAGCCTGCTAGGCTCTGGGGAGGTGGGTAGCTGGGCTGTCTTTCCTGAGACAATGTGCTTGGTGGCCCCTGAACGCTGGAAGAGCTCACTGAGCTGGGCGCAGGAACGCTGGCCAGCTGTGGTGAGTCTGGATGCGCGGCTAGCTTTCGTCATCTGTCCCCCCAGGGCACACAGTTCCTTCCAGACGCTGAGAAAAGCTGCCCACCAGGCCCGGCTGAAGTCTGAGCAGGATAATGCCAAGAAACGATTCTATAAAAGAACAGAACTGATAACGCATACCGTCATAAATATGACACAGAATGAAAAGTAAGAATAAAAATGCAGCATTTTTCAGCCTGAAATAGAAAGCTGGATAAAGGATTTTTTACACAACCTAGGGTCTGTTTTCAATATAGTATCTCAAATAGAGGGAGATGACTTTTGAGGATGAGAGATTTTCCAGCTCTTTGTATTAGATTTCTTAATGATGTTTCCTCTCTAAATGTTTCAGAAATAAAAGAAACTTACCTTGAGATTTAATGTACAACTCATCATTCCTTAAGCTAAAACACTGTGCGCGTGCACACGTGTGCACACACACATTCACACAAAAGTGCAGTGCTTCCTGCACTTCTGTTTGGCAAGGTGGTCTGTTGTGCCCCTTTTCACAAAATCACAGATTTTGAGCCGTTCTGAACTAGGGCTGATTTTGCCCCCCAGGGGTCCTGTGGCAGTGAGATCTGGAGACATCTTTGGTTTTCAACAGGGAAAAGGGGTCCTACTGGCATCTCGTGGGGAGAGGCAGGGATGCTGCTAGATGTCCTGTAATGCTCAGGACAGATCCCACAACTGAGGAGTAGCCAGCGCCAAATGTCCAGTGTCAACCAAGGTTGAGAAACCCTCCTGTAAAGAATGACTTTGAGCCACTGAGGGGACAGTCTCCTGATCTGTAATGTTCTGGCAGCACCACCTCCTTCCAAGTGGTATGTGATGCATGTTTTCAAGTTTCAAGTAGTCCAATGCACATTTTATTTCAAGACCTTGGGCTCACTCCTTCAGCTCATTGGAAGCAATGTGGAATGTTGCTTGCATCTCTGGACGGCAGCATTTTTATGATGTTTAGAAAACACGAAAGAAATGTAATCCCGAGAAGAGAATAAGAAGAACCAAACTGAAAGACACACATCCCCTCATTCATTTCCATAGTTCTGTTGCTCCATATGTACCCCCACTTCTCTCATACAACTGGAGGGGCTTTGTTTTATGCTTCACTATGGAGATGTCGGGGGAATCTGCCGCCGCCAGCTCCTCTCGCTGTTCTACGAGATTACAGCAGACACTTTCACAGCAAACGCTGGTGTTTTCAGCAGATGTGTACATGCACACCTTTGTTTAACACGCCTTCCTTGTAGCCTTAGTAATTGTCCTTAGGTTTCGTCTGAATTGTAGGAAAGGAACAAGGAAATCAAAAGGGCTCGATCAGGGAAGCAGAGTAAGGTAGACACTGCGCACTTCGGATCCAAAGTGTAGACGCGTTGAGGAAGTGGGAGCAGTGAAAGAGCAGTCCTAGTTTTAAAATTGTCCTTAGCGCACACTCAGCACTGACGCGGGGAATTGTCCAGTGTTCTTAGCTGCAGACCTCAAAGTCCCCTGCTGCTTGTTCAGGGGACTTATTGAGGGACATCGCTGGAGGGGCCCCGAGAGCTGGCTACACTCCAGGAACAGGTTCCCGAGCCACTGCAAGGTGACCTGGTAGAGGAACTGCAGCTGATGCCGCATTATGCTGTCCCTGCCACAGCCAGGAAGCTGCTGCGTCCCTACGCCCCTTGCCTGGAGCCCTTTGTCCCTGACACAACCAGAAGTTGGCAGCACTGCTGCCAATCTCAGAATCACATTGCCCTTTGCGACTGGGATGCCACCACTGTGCCCCAGCAACAGGGCCCCACGAGATTCCTTCTGTACTTGCTCTCTGAACCAAAGTTCCGCAGGGGCATGTCTGATTGGTGGTCTCCGAGTCACATGTCTGCATCCTCACAGCAAAGTATGCTGGGAAACGTAGTTTTGTTGGTTTTGGCTTTAAGAGTCTATATTCCAAGTTCAGGATTCACAATGTGGGGAATTTCCAAAATACGGGGAAGGTGTTCATCACATTGTATGCAGCCGCGTGTGACAACAAGTCCATGTGTAACACTGCCAAATGTGAGCTGCCGTTCATGTTAGTCGCTGGACATCAGTTTCAGGCCCTGAAGAAGACGACAGCCTGTGAAAAGACAGAAGGCAAAGGCCTGCCCCCTATAAAGGGAGAAGCGAGGAAACATGGTCACTACGAGGGAGGAGCTCGTGCAGGGCGCCCCACGACCATCTTCAGGCCCGTGTGGGGCAGGGCGAAGGCACTGGGGCAGGATGGACCGGCATGGAACCACGACCGGTCAGATCTGCAGCACCTCTCTCCTGGCTGTCCCGACTCAAGGACGCGCTGCTAGGAAAATGGCTCACAGTGGGTCTGACTGCTCTCCCCTGGGGCACACCTGCTGGTCAAACAAACTCTGGGGCTGGAATTCTCACCATACTATAGCTTGTTCCTTCCAGTTCCTTTGAGTTCTCCAGCACGAATATTCCTCTTAGTCCCATTTTGTCAAAGGGGCTAAGTAAGGCAGAGGCATGAGAAAGCTGATCTAGCAGGTCCAAGCCAAGCAACGGAAGATTTGGCATGTGTTCCCCGGGTTTTCCAACCTGCAGAGCAACTAGGCTACGCGGGTTATTTCTCAGGCAAGCTGTGAGTGAGTTCTCTGGTTGGACACCTGTGGCTTTGCCTTGTTACTGTAAATTAATGCCTCCTGTGACAACTGTCATTGTCAGTCATGACTGTTGGAAAAATAGGGAGGAGAACGTGGGAGCAAACTGACAATGTGGCTAGCCCCTTATGGGTGGGGCAGAGGGAGACATGCGCGGTGGGAAGAGGGAGGGCAGCAATCTGTCCTGAATACACACACACACACACCTTCACACCCTCTTGTTTATGCTACGGAGAAGTGCAGATGCGCTTCTGGTCAGTGTTTATCTTTTTTCATCGCGGTGAGAGAAAGCAACTCAAATTAGCTTTTGGAAAAGTGGATTTATTAGAAAAGAGACAGATCTTAATAGGATCCAAAGAAAAGTTGAAGATCCAGGTCTCAGGAAGAGAGAGCCAGGGTCCCCGGGGTCCCTGCAGTAGAATTCAGGTGTTCCTGGCTTCCCCCTGCTGTTCTCCATGAACGAAGCTCCAACACACCCCTCTTCCTTGGTAGCTTTTAGATAAGACTCAGGATGCTAGCCAGTAAACAGGTGAACCACTGGTCAGGTGTCTACACTTAGGAAATCGGCCTTGGCCTGGGAAAGGCACGTTGACGCAGCGTCAAGACCCAAAGGCTTAGGCTTGTGGGTGTGGAGATCACTCTCAGGAAGAATCGTGAGCACAGGTACCAGGCCTCTGGGTCTGTGTCTCATCGGCTTCGTGTAAGAGATTTGTGGTCTTCAGCGGGCTGTTGAAGCACTCAGCTTCCCTGTCTGTAAAACAGAGGGCTATTAAACAACCCTGCCCTGGGGGGCTGTCTCAAGGACGACTATGGGTTAATGCCCGGAAGTACCTGTGACAAAGCCTGCCCTGTGAGTGCGGTAAGAACTGGCTCTTTTTCCTCCCATCACTTCACCAATGTATATTTATGTAGGAAATATTTTGCAACAAAATGATGGTAGATTTCAACAAGAGATTGCTCCTGAAGAACTTCTGTTGTTCCTGTCTTTTCTCTAGCTGGGAATAATATCTGTGCTAAACATTTTACAAGTTTCCAACAGTCTCTGATTTGAATAGAGTTCAGTGAAATTCGCGTAGTGTAAAATTGCATCGAGAAATATGGATTTGTGAAACCCTTTCAGAATGAAATCTCACTGAAACACCGGTGTGCATGTGCTTGATCAGTCTGACCCGGTGGTCCTACTTCTTTAGAAGAAGGGCTATGGGTGTTCTGTGGCTCCCTGGGCAGCTGGCGCTAGATGCCTGCCCATAGAACAGAACTGACTTTGTTTTAACTTTTAATGAACTGCACATAAAAAGGCACGGATCCTTGTGCAGACATGTGTGGGTGCCGGGGGCAGGTAGGCAATCAGCAGAGCTGATCGGTTGGAGCGTTCTCTGGGGGACTGACTGTTGGTGAGGGGCTGCTCTCCCTGAGACTTCTCAGAGAAGTGGGGGAGGGAGAGCAGGAGTCTGCTCAGGGGAGAGGGGCTCATGGATGAGAGTCCAAGGCCGGTGCACCGTGGGACCATGGAAGGCCCTGGTGTGCTGGGGGGCTGCAAAAATGTAATGTGACTGTAGATGCTACGGGTTGTTCCGGAGCTGAGGCTACTGAGGCCAGAGGCCAGCGCAGGTTGCTGCCCAGAAGGCCCTGGGAGACTGTCCTGCTGCTGCCACGCTCTCCAGCTCTTCCTCTGAGGGGGCGCAGGGCCCCGAAGGCCTGCTGCTGAGTGCTCGGTGCCTCTCTGGATTTGATATCCAGAGGCCTGAGGTTTTGAGGATTTTGACCTGGGTGCCCTAGGTACGCCCCACACACCTGCGGAGCTGGTGGTTTAAGGGTGAATCCCAGCGGGGCCCCACCTCCCTCATCCTGGAGGCTGTGCTCCTCCTTTAAAGCCAGGAATAAAAATGGATGGTTCATCTGTGTCTTTGGACTGGAATGCTAATGACGGGAGGTGAGAGCACATTCATTATTCAGGTGCCAAGTCCTACCTCCCAGGGTGCAGGGACGCCCTGAGGCTGCCTTGCAGCCCAGCAACAGGTGACAGAGTCTCTGCAGCAGGAGCAGCCCTGCCTAGCCAGCCTGGCCTCTCGGGTTCCCGACTGCGTGGGTCCTGGGTGACTCCAGCTCTAGGGGCGGCTCCGAGCCAGCCCTCTTGAGAAGAGTGGGTCACGCTGGTGAGTCTCGGGCACCCCTGGGCTTGCATGAGGTTGTGGGAGCCCCCGTGGGGTGAAAGCGGGATTCCGGTCTCTGAAAAGTGATCACTCACCCTGGTTGCAATAAGAAAATAAGAAGCCTCAGTTCCCAGAGGGACGCCGCGGGTCAGTTGCTGGGTTCCCTGTGCTCACCGCTGAGTCTTCTAATTGCCTTTACATTTCTGACCTGGCTCCTTTAAAAGGCACTGGAGCCAAACCCAACGTTTATTTCCCTGGCAATTGCCTGCAGGCGAGCACACCTATTTTAATGTCAGTAGAGAAAGCTGTGAGCCAAGGATGGGTTTGGGTAAAGAAAGGGAATGGATGTGGCACTGGAGACTGCTGTCTGCGGAGACGCTGTGGGCATACACTGGGAAAATATGTTTCTGGGATCTTGATAGAGATTCTCTTGTGACTCGAATACTTTTACCTTTTTTTTTGCTTTTAAATAAGATCACTTTAGTTTGAAACACTGAGAGAGATGGGAAATGTGGAAAAGAACAGAGCTGTGTCCAGTATAATGAAGTAGAAAGGACACTCGGGGACCTCCCCAAAGAATTGAGAAGTCACACTATAATAGGGACTCGCTTCTCTCGCTTGCAGGAACCGCTGCGTTCTTGTTTGGTTTCTTATTTCTTTTCAGTGAAATACCTTCGGTGCAACTGTAAGAAACAGTACCCTTGAGGATGGCTTTACAACAGCTCCAAAAACCCTATTCGGGATTTCCATTAGATAAATAAATCTCAGGAATGTCAGTGCATTATTCCAGAGTTTCCAGAAATTCACTAAGAATCCTGTGTAGTCTCTAAATTTTCCTAATTAAGTTTTAAAGTAACTCCTTTGATCCCTTAAAAGCCATTGAGCATCGCACGAAATAAAACTGTGCTACCCGGGTAATAATAGATTCTAGGGGTCCATTTAAATGCATCAGATGGCTGCTGAACAAGCCGGCATGGTGGGAAGTCAGTCAGCCTACAAAGTTCTCTGTGCACCGCGCTGTTGAAAATGCACAGAACTCTCCACTGATTGACACAGCCTTAATGAAGTCATGCCGCTAGGAGCATCTGAGTCTGCAGGCATAAAGTGTGCTGTGCGGGGGGAGTGAAAAGACTCGGCGCGCAGGCAGCACAAGCCAGGTCTGCAATCAAGCAGGAAGGAGCGTGCGATGAGTACAGACCTTGGCGTGCAGTGTAGACCCGATTCACGGAGAGCGTTTGCTTTATTTAATTTTTAAAGACGTATTTCTTTGAGATGCGTGCTGTTCCCTCTGTGTCACGAGGATTACAGTGGATCATGTAGTACAGTCACCATGCCGTGTGCTGGGTCGCCTGCAAAAAAGAAGCCTTATTTTTCTTTTTTCCATTCCCTTAAAAAAAAAAAAAAGCCTGAAAGTGACACATCAGCTTCCTGCGTAGTTCAGAAATACTTCGGGAGTTTTTGGGGCTCCTTCTAAACTTGGTGGTCCCGTGCCAAGAGTTGATTTGAGCGGGAACAATCACAGGATTGTCCTTTGTGATGTTGTTTTGGTTGGCAAAGGGTTTGCAACCCTCGGAGCCATTAGCGTAGGTTGGCCGTAGAAACCCAGCAAGTTGTGTTGAGAGATAAGGCCCCACACCTGCAATAAACTGCCCTCTCTCGTCTTTTTCCCAAGACACACCTTTCTCTCTGCTCACCCTGCCCTCTGCGTTTAATTATTATTATTTTTTTTAAATTTTCACTCCTATTTTCAAAACTGTTTGCCGAGATACACACTTGGCTCACCCCTTGACCCCCTCCCACCTCATCTGTCTGGGTCTGACTGGTGCACCGATTATTTGTGGGTAGGGTTGTGTTGTATCAGGTTTTGGAATCCTCAAAGGAAGGACCCGTGTGTCAGCCCCCTCTGTACTGAGCCTGGCACAGAGCCTGGCATGGGTTGGGGTGAGTGGGCTTTCCAGGTTATAAGAAACAGAGGCCCACTCAAGTTCCTTCACATACAGCGTATTATAAGGATTCGCGGTGCAGTAGAAGAGGCAGGAATCTCCAGGGCCCCCAGGAAGAGCTGCTGTTTTTGTATCAAATGCTGGGCAAAGAACAGGTTCTCTTGTTACTTCAGAGCCCCAGGGGTTCACAGACTGGTTCCTTCCCATGGCTCCCCTTTGGCTTCTGCTCCCGTTTCTATGCTTGTTCTCCTATACCACCAGCCCCCAGCTGGGAACTAGGGGGTGTCCATGATCCCCTCTGACCCCCACTACTACTCCCAGACTGGTTTCCCTCCCTTTGGAGAAGACAGCTGGCGGTAAGTGCCACCCACTGACTTTGCCAGTACTCTCTGGCGACCCGGTCCTGCCCCGTCTTCCTCTTCAGTCCTCCCAGCACCCTAGCCTTTCCTCCTTCCCACTTTATTCTTTGACCCCCATCCCCCGCCCCATGCTCTCTCCTCCCACTTTCTTAGCAGATGAATTTGCCTCCATGGCACTGAGAAACAGGCAAGAAAACCTCTTGTCTGCCTTACTCTTAAGCCTCTAAATATGCTGCTGTTTATCTCCGTCTCTCCACTCGATCCTTGGAGACAGCTCCTGGCACTCATGCCCCTCTAATTCCCTCCTTGTAAGTGTGGACTGAACCTGTGAATAGGATGGGATTTCACGCCCATGATTGGATACTAATCAGTTGAATTTGACTTCATCAAAGGGAAGATTATCTGGGTGGGCCCGACCCAATCAGGTGAGCCCTTAAAAGGGTCAGAGACATTGAACGTGAGGGGGCCCCTGACTTGGAGACGCAGGGCGGTGTAGTGAGGACCTGACGGTCGCCCTTAGGAGACGAGAGCAGCCCCTGTCCAATAGCCAGTAAGGAAACGGTCACCTCAGTCTTACAACCGCAAGGAAGCGAGTCCTTTCTCTTCCAACCTGAGTGAGCACAGGAGAGCGCCTCGCGCTCCAGGGGACGGAGCCGCCTGGCTGACAGCGTGATTTCAGCCGTGAGCGACCTTGAACAGAAAGCCCAACTCAGTCCTGCCCAACTGCCACAGGAACGGTGAGGTAATAGACCCGTGTAGTTTTAAGGGGCGCTGTTTGTTGATGGTTATGTGTCACACCGCAACAGAAAACCACATTCCGTGGTGACAGAATTAGGCCTATGGGCCAACCCTCCACTTTGCTTCTGTTCTCATGCCCTCTTCCTTCTCAAGAGCTTGTCTCCTCCTGTTGGCCCTCGGGCAGTATCTCGTACAATACCCCTCGTCTCTTCTCTCCTGGACTATTTCCATCCGCGTACAAAACTGTCCCGTCTTAAAAATATCCTTTCTTGACCATGGTCTCTCTCACGATGCCACTCCCATTCTCTGCCCGTTCTCCCGTTCTCTCTTCAACGAGTTTGTCCAGTGCCTGCACGACACTCATCTCTAGTCCCCACTCACTCCCTACCCACTGCAGTCTGCCCTTCGCTCTAATCAAGGTCAAGAATGGCAGCATCTCTCTGTCCTGATGTTACCTGACCTCCTAGCGGCAGGGGACAGCAGAGGGGCCCCCTTTTGGTTCACGGACACCGCTGTTTCCTGGTTAGTTTCCTTCGTGTCACCGACCTTGTCTGTTGAGTCTCTGCTGGTGAATCTCCTTTGTCTAATGCAGCCCCGACTCTGCTGGCCTCTCACCTCTCTCCCCGGGGCGGGGCTCACACATTCCCACGGGTGTAAACCTCTCCTTTTTGCTGAGGTCCCCACTAGCTTGCAGCCAGTTGTCCACCCAATGCGATGTGGGAAAGGTAATACGCATCTCCATCTGAACGTGTCGAAATGAAGTGTTCCCCTCCGTCTGCCCAGGTCTTCTCCCCAGACTTCCTGCCTCTGTAGGAAATCGAGAGGTCATGGTTAAGTCCTTCCCTGCATGTGCTCCATCACCATTCCTGCCTGTCCTGCCTCCCAAGTGTCTTCTCTAACTGGTCTTTCTGCCTCCACTTTGCCCCATGTAGGCCCACTCACCACACAGGAGCAGAAGTGGTTTTCTGAGAGCATCACGTCCCTGCCCTATGCCCCGCAGCTCTGGGCCCTGTCGTCTTTCAGACCCTCAATGTCTCCGGGTCCTTTCTGCTTCAAGGTGCTGTGTCTGCCCAGATTGTGGCCTCCTGTCGGGATGCTCTTCACCCTTTTTCTGCCGGTTGCTGCCTTCTTGCCTTTCAGCTGTCTCTCCAAGAGGCAACGCTGGCCACTCATCTAGCAGGGCTCCTCTTGCATCCTTTATTTCTGTTCTGTGTTTCCATCCTAGAACTTTGTGAAACTCAAAAGTAATTCTTTATGATTTAGCACCCCCCGCTTTTGTCTCCTGAAGGGCAAAGATTCAGTCCAATTTCTTCACTATTCTATCTGCAGCACTTAGCATAATGCCTGACACAGAGGGACCCTCAAGTCATATTAGTTGAATAAAAAAAAATAATGAGCAACATCAATTGTTGGCTTGCTATCTTTCAAGCTCAGATATTCCATTTGATCTACTCTATAACCCCATCACGTAGGTAGGACGATCATTAATATTTAACAGGTAAAGAAACCAAATCAGAATGAAGTGAAATAATCTACCCGAGGTTATTCTTTTGAAACGCCGGAGACAGGGCTTGAAGGCGGGCGTTTTGGCTGCAGGGCCTGCCTCTCGGTCCTGCACTGGCTGGTTGTCCATTTCCAGCTCCATTGAGGGGAATTAGGAACTAATGACTGCAGTAGTGTGAAAACACACAGAGCCGCACAGAGGGCGGTGGTGTCCGGTGTGAGCGTTGAAAATGGGAGGCAGACACGGAGGGGCAATCTTTACTTTATCCAGCATCTCCCTAGTGGCTGGTCCTCCCGTCGGGTGCATTTGCTTGCATGCTGTGACCTCGGGTCTGAGTTTCACAATAACAGGAGCAGGCTGCTGGGACCAGCTTGAGAGGAGTGTGGCCACGGGCCACATCAAAGGCTCATGGACTGTGCTTGCATGGGGATGTCTTGTTTCTCATCCCTTTGTTTTCTGTTTTCAATTTGTCCAAACAACAGGGAGCTTTGAAGCTCCTCAGACCAGCCCACTGCAGAGCCCGGGAGCACTGAGCAGTGAGAAATTTCCATTTTGCTGGAAACATGCTGATTGTTCAGATGCTAATAAAGAAGGACATTTTTAAAAGCAGAGCTTGGGGTTTCTACGAGTGCCTTGTTTTTAGGGAGAATGACAGCAAATTGATGTACGCGTTTGAAAGTTTTATATATCTATACAAATATACATACATATTTGTATATATCTATATCTATATCTATCTATATGTATGTATATAGACCTTGGGTTTAGAGTCTTATTCCTAAACTTGTAATTGAGTCAACACAAAGAGGTCTTTATTTTTATATTTAATCAGACGAACTGGGGAGGGGAGGGTGGGTGAAGGGCACTTAGCAGTCACAGGCACACACGTGGGAGGCAGAGGAAAGAAGAACGAAGCCAGTCTGCGTGCCCGAGTGGACGTGGGCCAAGGCTGGCCACTCCTGCTTGAGATGAGGAGGTTGCTATGGTTTCCATCAGTGAACTTCTCCAGGATGCCAAAGGCCGAGAGGTGGGCCTTTCTTTCCCACTGAAGACAAATGTATGTGGAAGCCCTTTCAGGCAGAGGTCAGAGTGAAGGCTGGTTAGTGTTGCACACCTGAATTCGGAGGCTTCCTGTGTACGTGACCCTCCTGCCATCGAGCCCCACCTGCCCGTCACCTCTTTCCTTAGCGGGAAGTCCTGCGGCTCGGGTTCAGCAGTGTGGGCTCTATTTAAGTCCCATTTCCAGCTCTGCCACGTTCTGGCTTTGGGACCTTGACAAAGTCGCACCCTGTAGAATGGCAGGAATAACCCCATGCCAAGGTCACAGAGAGCCTGCCGACTAGATCCTGTATTTCCAAAGCCCTCAGCCTGGTCCCGGCGCTTGGGGAGTGCTTGGTGGTGCCCATCAGGTGTCTTTATTACTTTTCTCACTTCTTACCCTAGTTGGCTACTACATGTTCTGAGACCTGGGGAAAGTCACTTTGGGGACCACAGTTTCCTTGTCTGCTAAGTGAGTGTGGGGGATTCATTTAGTAAATACTGCTGCTCCGCCGGCGTGAGCCAGGGGCCACTGGGCCCCCCGAGAGCAAGGCTCTGCGCTCATTGAAAGTTGTGAGTTTTGATAGTTGGCTTGTGTTTGGCATGGAGGGAGGAGAGGTCAACCCTGGGGAAGAGGGGTCACCCGTGGAGGCCCTTTGTTCCTGTAGCTGCCTCTGAGGCTGGGCCTTCAGGCAGGTCTGGTCATTGCCTCACCGAAATCTAGTGGGGATTTCGTCCTTATTCAGAAGGATGTTTACAAAAGCTGAATGATGACATCAAAATGCTCGGTTTGGAGAGGAAAGTCATTGCGGACACTTTGGTGACACATTTCCGTTTTTTTCTGAACAGGCTGCTTTGTAGAGCCTGGCGGTGCAGACGCCCTGTGCCCTGACCCCATAGCTCCTCAAGAAGATGGATTTCTACCTAAGGCACAGTTCTCAACCACATCAAGTCTGTTCCCCCAGGAGGCATTTGCAATGTCTGGAGATATTTTTCATTGTCACAACTAGGATGGAGTGGGGAGCTGCTGGCATCTAGAGGGGAGAGGCCGGGGGTGCTGGAGCACCCACAGTGCACAGGACGGTCCCCACCACAGAGAATGCTCTGCCCAAATGTCAATAGTGCCAAGGTTGAGAAAGCCTGTTCTGAGCTCTCGTCCCAGAGTTGGGACAAGATGCAAACATGTGTCTCCTGTTCTAGCCTCGAACTCCTCTGTCCCCTGCATTGGCTTTGAGTGAGTCACTCAAAGGCAGGGCCTGCATGTGGCTGGTCCTGAATGTGGAGTGTTGGTGGAATGAATGGTAGGATATGCATTTAGCACATTTGCTGCTGCAGCCACTTCTCTGCTCTAAGGACCAAATCGTTTCACTGCAGGCAAATGAGCAAAGCCAGGGTGCAGGAGGTCCTGGGCTGTGCTCTTGTGTTCAGAGCTCATAGGGGCCACAGCAGGGCTGGCTGGCAGGGTGGCCACCTCTGCCGCCACCATCAGTGCCAAGTGCTGGCCCACACATCGTCACATGCATGATCTCATTTAATGCTGGCCACCCTGCTGTATGGAAGCGACGATGGCTGTCCCCCTCTGACAGGTGGGGAGATGGGCCCAGGAGACCCAGAGCTGCACGTCTATGAGCAGGAGCCTGGCATTTGGCAATTTAGGCTTCTGGTTAAACCCTGGTAAAGCCAAGGCAGGACCTCACGTGCACTGCCCTGGGCCCATGTGTGTTTGGGGCAAAAGCTGGGGCCGCAGAGCCCATTCTGTCATATGGTAGGTGCAGCGGGAGGCACGCGGCAGGCGCGCTGTGGGCTGGGTCCCCTGTGTTTGGCCACACGCAGCTGTACTGCTGGATGAGCTGTCCACTGAGTACACAGCAGTCCCTGGACGTGTGCTGGGCGGTCTTCAAAGCAACCAGCTCATTGGGGGAGGCCATGGGGGGAGTTGCCGAGTTGTAGTCTGTGCCGCTTTCTGTAGTGTAAATACTCCCATCGTGGCCGGTTTCAAGCTATCAGGGTGATGCCACTGAACACAGAGTTGGGACGAGATGCGCACACGTTATCTCTCACAAGCCCATTAGCTGGCTCAAGTACATCCTTGTACGTGGCCGTGAGGTGTGAGGTAAATCAGACCCCCATACCTGGGAATCTCAGTTTCTGCAAGGTGTGAAATGCAGCAGCACATTGATTGGCAGATGGACTCATATGCATTTGGTACATTATAAAAGGAGAGTCCCTGTTGGGGTGCTCTGGCAGGCTTTGCCCCTCAAGATTACTGACTCTCAGATGGTTACAGGGCTCTTAGCTGCAGGACATAGGAGCACGGGTATAACCACACAACTGCTGCCCATTAAAACTGACATGACTTCTGAATCCAAAATTGTCCCTGTCCCCAGGCAAGGGATGGGAAACACTAATTGAACTTCTGCAAATTGCTCTGTACCCATTTGACAGGTGGGGCAAGCTTCCTGTCAGCAAGCGTGCGTGGGCTGCCCAGGTGGCAGTTAATGGCGCCGGAACTTCCATCAGGTGTATGTGTGCCTGTTGTGTGTGCCTGTTCGCACAGTATGCAGATACCGAAGGGATTTTGTTAGGACGCTGTCTCCCATTGCTTCCAGCCTGGGCCAACCCTTGGAAGAACATAGGGGTATCCATTACAGATGTGGGTCCCGGGCTGCATTTCACCCTGTGTGTGGGAGTGGAGGGGGGAGGCAGGCCAGTCCTTTCGGATCTAGGAAGTTGCAGCTGCCTACAGGAGCACACCGACAGTGACAGCCACAGCCAGAAGGGGCTCCTTCCCTCTCTCCATTAGACGCCCTCTGGGCTGTGCTAACAAAGGCTTCAAGCCACTGGCAGAAGGCTGCTGGATCTGCACTTCCTCTGGGCGTTCGGTCCTGCTCTGCTGGCAGAGGGGAGAGAAGCCAGCCAGCACCTCAGCTGGGGGCCCCTCTGGCTCTTTAGCTGCCAGGAATTAATGCTTCATCCTGGCCGAGCACTTTCCTGACTGTTTTTCATCCGAGGACCTTCCTAGTCTCAGATTCTACCCTCCTAAGTCAGCTGCAGTGGGTTTGTTTCTCTCACTTAACTTCCAAATTTGCACCTCTTGTCTCTCCCTGTACTCCTGTCCAGATGTGTTGATGGGTGCTTAGCAGGCCGGGAGCCTGAAGAGAGGGGCCTGCTTCCCTGAAGATCAGGCTCCCATCTCTGCCTGCCGTTTGCCTGGCCTCTGCCCCTCTCTTCCTCTGGGCTTGAAACGCAGGTCTTCTGCTCCTGAGAGTCCCCTTGTTTCATGTGCAGCTGCAGTTCTAGGAGATGACATTTGACAGGCACATCCAAACCTCATTGCAGTGCGGATATTCTGTGGTTCCCTGCGGCACAGAGTGAACGCTTGCTTTTATTTATCTTTTATTTTTTTATCGGGACCACCAGAATGTCAGTCCAACTACCAATCCTGAGAGCAAATTTTAATGAATTCAGCAGAAACTTGCATAGCCGTGATACAATGTAATTGCCACAATTTCACACCCACACTCGCCTGTATTAGCTGCAGATTTCCAGCGAGTTTACCACTTGCTGGCCGTTTTGCAACTTCATCACCATGGAATCACCGGCTCCTAAGGTATTCCAGCCCCACAGATGTCGGAATGAAATGTGTGCTGAATTTTCACCAGTGTGCTGAATTTTCATCAGGATGCCACGAGCAGAAGCTGGCAGCACTGCCATTAAGATTAATTAGAGAGAGAGGGTCCCCACTTAGGAACCAGCGGCAGACTATGAATCACATTCTTAGTGCATTTTACAGATTCTCTGTTCCAGAACATCTGACTTTCTTCCGACCACTCTAATGCCTTTGGCCTTACGAGACGACTCATTCTGGGGTCCACTCTCAACGCGTCTTTGACAGCAGCCAGGGTGAGAACCAGAGCCTCCGCTAGTGTCTTAAATTACCTGCCGAGTTTAGTTTACTCTGAAGGGCTTAGGGGTTGCACTTTCTTTGTGGGCTTTGTAGAACCGGGAGATACTGTCCTACAAAATTGTATTGCCTGTTTTTGTAAGATCGCTGAGCTAAGAATGTTTTTCTACGTTCTTAAATGGTAGCGGAAAAATAAAAGAAAAATATTCTGTGACACATGGAAATGATATGAACTTCACATTTCGATGTCCATAAAGTTGAGTGGGACACAGCCAGGCCTGTGTGTTTTTGTGTCATCCCCAGCCGCTTTCATGCTGCAGTGGCAGAGTTGTGTAGTTGCGTCAGAGACACTATGGCCTCCCAAGTCTATGTTTACTGTCTGGCCCTTTTCAGAAAATGTGTGCTGGCCCTGGTATAGGAGAGCAGGTGCCCAGGTAGAGGGCACTGTGGTCTCTTGGCTGTCACTGAAGGACCCCTGTGCTGGTGTCTCGTATCAGTGAAAAGCGGTGTTTTGGGTAATGCCTATGCTGGTTTGAGACCTTTGCCCTCCAGTGGCCCTGACGGCCCTTGGGAGTCAGGGCCCTACGGGACAGCAGGTTTCATCCCAGAGGGAGGGCCACGTGGCAGTGTCCATTAAGGCGAAATGGAGGGGCCTCCAACCATGCTTGAGTACGCTGGTGGCTTATTATTTGCCATTTATCATCATGCCTTGAACATTCAGCAAAATGAAAAGTAGTTTGCCAATGAAGTAAAGTGGAAAATTAATTTCAGTTTTCTTCCTGTTGCAAGTAAATGCAGAAATTTAAGAACGAAGGCTGTAATCACTACTGCGTTTTCATCTAAGGCTGATTCTTACCAACTTAAAAACTGGGGTCCTTGCTAATTTTATTCTGAAGGTAATCCATGCTGGCCAATGAGAAGTGCCCACTGAGAAAGGACAAGTTCTCTTTTACGTGTGGCTTCGCTCAAAGAACAAACTGAAGAATGCTGGGAAACAAATGGGTGCTTAGCAGGCGTATGGCATTTATTGTCAAGATCAAATACTACAAACTGGAAATCTGCAACCTTCAGACAGTCTAACTTCCCATTAAGCTGCTGTATGAGGGCAAATAAAAAAGGCCTAGAACTTTAAAAATCAAATACCACTCAGTTCTCTAAGGTGTCTAATTTCACGTTATTTGTCAATTGCAGATAATGGGATGCTGCATTTTCTCTGGAACTGTTGAGGGTCTAATTTCAGTAGAATTCCTGTCAGGTATTTTGAGCATAAACCAGGAGCTGTTAATAAACTCCAGGAAAGATATTCCAGACGTGCTCACTCAAGAAAACCAACGCTGGGTTAAGCTGTTATGTAAAATGTCCTAACTTTGCCAGTTGGCATCGTATGAGAACAAGAGGAGGCTGACTGGCTGGGTGGTTTTTCAAGCTGTTGGGCTGCTGCCTGGATACAGCAGAATGATCCTGTTTCTCTGACTCCCATCTTCTGGTCAATTCCACCAGCACTGACCCTGTTGTGCGACGCTCTGCCAGGCTCTGGAGCAGGAGGTGGAAGGAGACGGGGGAGGGTCTGGAGGTAGTGGGAATGCGCCTGCCCCTACGCCGAGGTGTGTGCCTTCTCCTACCTGCCTTCAGTACTGCTCCCAGTGGCAATTCTAAACAGTGCTGTAGGAGCCCTGATGCCAACAAAGGAATTTCCCTTGTGGACTGAGAAGTGATGGGTGACAGTGAAGGTCATTGACAGAAGGAATATCAGCTCTCCACTTAAAAGCTCAGCCCTATGCCTGTTGATGTAGGTATAAAGCCTTGCGTAGATCCCGCCACATAAAGATGGATGCTTATCACAGAGGAGCATCAGGAAATGTTGGAAATGTGTCTGCTGTTTACTTTAAAATTCCGGAAAGCAAATAATCAGGACTGGTTGCAAAATATTTAACAGCTGTAGGGCGCACATACTGACATATGACAATAAATATGGCTGCAGGCAACTGGCTCAGGTGTACGAAAGAATATGGGCCAGATATCAGTGGCATATACTATTTTTAGAAAAACTTCTGAGTAATTACTAAACAAAGTATTTCTGGCTCAAAGGGATCAATTTCAATTGTGTGGAAAATCTACTTTTTCAGAGTGCCACATTTCTCTGTAATTTCAGTAGTGAGATGATTACTCTTCAGGTCTCTAAAGGCATGTGGCCACCCGTGTCCCCCAGGTGGACTGATATAGGTCACCTAGCATTCACTCAACACCTGCCAGGGGTGGGCACTGAGCTGGGTCTGGGGAAGAGAAGATGTACAGCACAGTCCTGGAGAGCCCAGCTTGGTGTGGGGAGGAAGAGAGATGAACACGTGGGTACTGATCAATGTGAACACACCACGGGAGAGGCAAATGGGGACTTCCAAGAATCATGGAATTGGGGCCCAATTGGGATGGGGTAGGGGCTCCAAAAAGACTTCCTGAGGATGCTTAGAGGTGTCTTCCAAGACCAGGACCCAGCATTGGCCAGGCAGGGAAAGGAGGGGGGACTGCCCAGACAGAAGAAACCACAGGTAAGGTGAGAGGGTTAGCAGCCAGTCTGGAGAATTTCAACAGCTCTTTAGTGGTGGATGGGATGAGGCAGGCCAGATGGGTGAAGATCAGATTACAAGGAGTCTTACACGTCATGCTTTGGAGTTCAGATTTCATCCTGAAGACAAGGAGAAGTCGCTGAAGGATTTTTAATGTGCAGGGGAAGGTTTGATGAGCTTCAGGTTTCTGTTTTAGAACAGTATTTCTGGAATTGAGACTAGAGGCAGGAGACCAGTAATGAAGCTGGTAAAGTAATACAAGGATGAGATGATGGTAGCCTGACCTAGCAGATTGGCAATTGGGATTCATAAAAGTGGACTTGAACTAGGGCAGGGCAAGGAGAGGAAGTCTGGGCAGATACATCACCACAATCCAGGCAAGAAATCCAGGTTTCTAACTCAATACTGTCATTCCCCAAGAGAGAAAACTTGGAGAAAGGAGGAGGAGTGGGGAGTAGTCATGTGCTGGATATCTAAACTTTTTTGAATTTTGTTCTCTTCTAATGGTAAAAGTAATACCTGTCTGACACAGGAAATTTTGGAAGTGCAAAAAATGGGGGGGAGGGGAAGGAGGGAGAAAAACGAGATTGTCCATTTATATTATACCGTGTTTCCCCGAAAATAAGACCTCGCCGGACCATCAGCTCTAATGCGTCTTTTGGAGCAAAAATTAATATAAGACTCAATCTTATTTTATAATATAAGCCCAGGTCTGATATAATATAATATAATGCTGGGTATAATATATAATATAACATATAATACCAGGTCTTATATTAATTTTGGCTCCAAAAGACACATTAGAGCTGATGGTCCGGCTAGGTCTTATTTTCGGGGAAACATGGTACAATAGTGAAAAGGAATCAGTTGGAACTATATGTATTAACATGAATGTATCTCAATTAAAGTGTTGAGCAAAAGTCAATTCTGACAGAGTATATATGTAAATAATGTAATACTATTTGTAACATCTGACAACATGCACAACAGTACCACATATATGTGGTTAAAGGAAGGCTAAGCACCAAATTCATAGCAAGAAGTATAATTAGGGAAAGGTACAATGGTGGTATAATTGGAGAAAGCTATAATTGGGGGAAAGACGTTAATTCTTTTGGTAACCTTTATTTCTTAAACTGAGTGGTGAGTATGCCATTGTAGAATTTGTTATTCCTGTAACTCTACATGTCTTAAATATGGCATGACTTTTGAAAGTCACCAAAAACCCGTCACCTGAGGCCATCATTTTAATGCATCTCCCAGGAATGTGCTCTCCACTCTTATATAGAGCCTTCACAGAGATACCCTGGGACCTACAGCTCCGCCTGTCACCCTCTGGGCCAGGGTTTCTTGTCTGGAGGTGTGCAGATGTGTCAATAGTCTGTGAGATCTATCCCATGCCCTTCTTTTCAGAGATTACACAACAGATTGAAGAAATACGGCGTCTGGGTTGCCACTATCACTTAAGAATCCAACGTCCATGATTCAAGTCACTGGGGATGAGCTTGAAGATATTGAAGACGACCTTGCCCCTAAAGTGTTAGTTTTCACCCTGGCACAGAAACCCCACTGCCCAGGAACTTGGTTCTAGAGCTAACAATACGCTAGTGGCATGTTCCGCTCAGCTGGAGTGTTCCACACTGGCTCATAAATTGAATTTCATTTTCAGAGCCAGGATGAAATGAAGAAATAATTTTACATACTCTACATTTATTGAAATTATATCAAAATAAGCAATGAAGGTAAATTTCTCTTGGTAATACAATTTCAAGGATCATTTCATGAGCTTGCAGCTAGAAAAGCATCTAGGTTTGATAACCACAGGGAGAAACTGTCTGTACTCTATTTTGATCATGAAAGAAGAAGATGGGGTCACTTTGGTTCCTTTTGCTGGGCCCACTCAAAGTCTCTCCTACCTGCCCCTGCTTCCTACATTTTAGTACCTGTTGATATTTTGCAATCTTCCATCTTCCTTCTTGATATCACAGATCAGATATCATTTCTTCATCGTGACAGAGGACCTGAAATGATGATTATGGGACACAACATTCAACCAATGGCCATTTTGGTCCAGGCACTGGCAACCAGCTGGTTTTGATAATATCAGAAAGATTCATGTATGATCTGATGCAGGCTGAGCCAGACATTTCCCACCAATTTTGGTTAACATAAGGATAACTCACTTTACAAATTCACCAAAATTGTATAATTTCACGGAAGTTTTATGGAGGGTTAAAATGTGCAATTGACTCTGGCATAGATAGAGTGA
Organism: Rhinolophus ferrumequinum; assembly: GCF_004115265.2. Taxonomy (NCBI): domain Eukaryota; kingdom Metazoa; phylum Chordata; class Mammalia; order Chiroptera; family Rhinolophidae; genus Rhinolophus; species Rhinolophus ferrumequinum. The sequence continues at coordinate 4,774,864 of NC_046299.1, forward strand.
TTTCTTTGTGGGATGGAACCATTTCTCTCTAAGAATGAGCAACTTCTGAAGTGAGCTAAGTGTGTAGAGAGAGGGACTTCTGTCTACCTACTTTTTCTATGGGTTTTTCTCTATGCGATGCTGATTTCACTCACTTTGACTCAAGTGTGAATTTGGGGGGGTTGATTATCTTATTTAGAGCAGTGTTTGCTGAGAGGTATAAGCTAATGTGGCAACCTCTCCAGTTCCTTTGCTATTTGGGAGCTGGTGCTTGGATACTTCTGTATTTTGTGTTTTATTTACCACTCCCAAAAGCCCAATGCATTTATCCTGTAAACATTCAAGGTTAACCCAAAGTCAGGTTGTGAATTAGTAAGAAATGAAATGCTGGTAAGTCAGGTGGGACCAGCTCCATCACCACTCCAACCTCCCTTATTGAATTTCCTGGCTTCAAGGTAGAGTCTAACTGATAATATACACATCTTGGGAGAAGTTGCTTTTTGTGTATGGACTGTAATCAGATTGTCTTCCCTGAATAAAGGGGGTATTCAGGGGAGACTTTCCAGAATTATAAAAGACTCCTGAGGAAGGCGGGTGCTGTGAGAATTACAGCCAACAGGGCAGGGCGTCTGCACCTGCGCATTACCTGCTGTGTCTGAACATCAGCCGTCTCTCCATTTGCTCCCTTCCCCGTCCTGATGCTGGCTTGATTGTGCTCATGTTGTGCTGAATATCTCGCCTCGGTGTAATCAGCAGGAGTACTCATTTGAAACAAAGGTGTCTTTGACTTTCCTACACATTTTCTGAGACAAAAAAGAAAACAGGAGTAGTTTGACAGCTACTAGGTTAAAGCTTAAAAGGTATTGTATTGCTCCTGCAGTGTTTCTAGAGAAACCTGGTAGCAGGAAATGGGGTTGGGGGAAAAAAATCTACATGGTGATATGAAAATTAACACAAATGAAATGTCACTAACTTTCTTGAGTGACTACTATGTATTTTGCACTGTATTTTTATTATGGATTTTTATTACGTTTCATGGGATGTCACATTTATACAGCAAAGCACACAGATGTTAGGTGTGCAGCTTGATGCACTTTTACACAGGTATAGATGTCTATAACCACTCCCCAAATCAGCATAGAACGTGTCCAGTAAATCAGAAAGTGCCTTCATGTCCCTTCCTCTTCCATAACTGCCACCTCCGCCAGCCGCACCAAAGTAACCACTGTTCTGACTTCCATTGCAATAGATTACTTTTGCCTGTTGAACTTGACAGAGATGGGATCGTACAACCTAGACTCTGGGATCTGGCTTCTTTTGATTGACATTTTGTCTGAGCTTCATCCTCGTCTCAGTGTGTCTCAATACCCTGGTCTTTTTCGTAGCTGCATACCAGTGGTATTCTATTGCATGAATATACCCCTATTTATCGCTCCTACTCTTGGTGGACATTTCGGTTGTTTCCAGGGTCTGGCTGTTATGAAGGACTCTGTCACAGTCTTGTTTGCACCTCTAGTGGACACGTTCATCCATTTCTCTTGGACGTATTATTACCTCGAAGTGGAACAGCTGCAGTTCAGGGTAGACATAGGAATTTTTTTAGCTTTGTGGGGAACGCCCGACAGTTATCCAAAGTGGCTGTATCAATTTTACCCACACTAACGCTGTATGAGGATTGTGGTTGCTCTGCCCCCTCTCTAAGCCTTGGTACTGTCAAACATTGTAATTTTAGCCTTCCAGCAACGTTTTCTTAATTCAGTTATTCTGATGATTAATGGTGCTGATCTCTGATTCACATGCTCATTGGACACTGGGCAGCCTCTTTCATGAAGTGTCTTTTCAAGTCCTTCACCCAGTTTTTAAAATTGTGTTTTCTGCTTTCTTATTGATTTGTAGGAGTTCTTTATATATTAAGGACAAAGATATATGTATTGTAGAAACCTTTTGTCTATCTGTGGCTTAATTTTTTCATTCTTTTAATGGTGTCTTTTGATGAATATAAGTTCCTGATTTTTCTGAAGTCCAATTTATCCATCTTTTTTTATAATCAGAACTTTTTTGTACATTTTTGAAGAAAATTTTGCCTGCCCCCAATTCATGAAGATATTCTATGTTTTCTTCTTGAAGCATTAGAGTTTGACCTTTCTTATTTAGGTTTATGATTTTTCTGGAATTGATTTATGGTGTGAGGCAGGGGTCAAGGTTTGTTTTGGTTTTCTTTTTCCCCCTAAACTGATGTCTATTTGGCCAGACCATTTATTGGAAATATTTTCTTCCCCTATTGCATTGCAGTGACGTGCTGGGTGTTTTACATGTCGTCTGTAATTTAATTCTCACCATAACCCTAAAATATATATATATTGGTTCTATCCCTACCATACATATGAGGGAACTGAGGCTCAGAGAGATTAAATAACTTATCCTGGCCACATAGTAAGAGCTCATAGTTGAGGACTTTACCCTCTGCCATAGAAAAGACATGCTTTTCCTGCCTTTCCTTCCACGCTGGGAGAACAGTATGACAAGGCGGCAAGGAAATACCGTGTAATCAGATTGCAGGATGCTGCGTATTGCATTGTATCTCAGGTGAGTGTCTCCTGGCAACACTCAGTCCAGCCTCAGGTCAAAGCAGATCTGGTGATTTCTCAACATTAGAGAAACGAACATTTATGAGGATGCACAGTGAAGAAGAGCCTTCTTTGGGTTCAGGAGCTGATGGATGGATGCATAGCTGTGTTTCACTCCTGCAGAGAGATCACCTGGATGGGGACCACCTGTCCAGTCTTTTCCTATTTGTCAGGAAGACTTCCTTCACTGAGCATGCCCGATTCCACTGCAGTAGTGTTTCCTTGGGTTTTGTTTCTGTGCCAACAAGGATCTCGGAGTGGAGGCTTCTGTCCTTGGACTGGATGGGACAAGGACAGAAGCAGACCACATTTAGTGTTACCAGCAGTAACCCTAGCACTTGATCGCAAAAGCAAACCCTTCATTCATTCATCACATGTGTACTGAGGGTAGAGCACGCGTCGGCAGCACATGCACATATGTACTGAGGGTATACAGTGTGGTTCCAGGCACTGGAAAAATGGCTCCGAACAAACTAGATGGGGACCCCTGTTCTCCAGGAGCTTCCATTCAGAGAAGAATCTTTTCATAGAAGTGCTTTCAAGCTTTTTCATTTAAAGATCAACTGAACTTGAATAAACTCCTTCCCTCCTCCCCCAAGCTTCTCCACTTTCACTGGCATTTTGACAACCCAGTTCTTCTAGGTTGTAACCCCTACGCAGTCTCCCTGTTCCTTACCTACTTTTTAGTAATTCCTACTTATCTCCAAGATTGGAAAATAGAAGCAGAAGCTTGAAATGCCTTGGAAAGGCGGTGGTTCCTATCTTGTTCTGAAGGATGAATTCAATTGTAGGCATTACTGTTTGTGGTTATACCACCAACTAAGTGACACATAGCTGTCCTCTTCCTTATTTTACAATCCTGCAGAAATGCTCAGTATTTTTAAGACGGTTTTTAGCAAGAGGGTAAGGCTCTCCTTATCAATAAGGAAGCCAGTTTTGGACTTAATCCTGCAAACCACTGGTTTATCTTCTCCTGGTCCTTTTTCCTGGAGACAGTACGTAAAATGATCTCAAATGGAGCCTGTGGCCTTCGATATGAGTTTGGAGAAATTGTGCATAGTATAGAATCTTATACTCCTCGAATCTGCTGAGATAAAGCAGGTTGCATTTAATAAGGTTGTTTCCATTCTCTTGATTGGTCTTCAGTTACTGATTTCAGTTTCCTTTTGCCTCAATTTCTTTTGGCTTAGGTCCCCCCTATATGATACACTTTATTCCAGTAATTCAATCCAGCATGCATTTATGAGGTATTTACCATACGAAAAACTATGGGTCATTCCGGGGAACAAACGAATGAATAAAACCCAATGCTTTGCACAAGGAGTTTCCCATCTAGTGAGAGAGAAACCCAGATTCCATCAAGTACTGCGTCAAGCCAAGTGGGCTGAATCTAGCCGAAGTGGTGATGGCCATAGAAAAAGTTACTAGATATTAAGCATTTATTATGCTCTGGGCAACGTATGCGCATTTTGCAAATGTTCTAACCTCAGAGCAACCCTTCAGAGTAGATTTAATTATCCCTCTTTTACAGAATTGAGGCCTGGAGGGAATGAATGACACACTTAAGGGTTTTCAGCTGCCATATAAACAGCCAAGACTTAAATCCAGGGCCACCTGGCTCCAAGGCTGGCTGTGCCCTCCCCTTCCCACTCCTTACCCCGAGGGAGAGCAAACACAGAGGAGGGCCGGATTAATTCTAGTTTAGAGAGAGGCAGTAGCCTGGGCTATTTTTAATTAAATTAAAAAAAAATTTTTTGAAATACTTGTGGGTTTACATGTAGCTTTAAGAAATAATACAAAGATATTCCATGACTCCTTTACCTTGTCTTCCCCTAATGATAACATCTTACAAAAGCACAGTACAATATCACAAGTAGTCTATTGATTTGATACACTCAAGACCTGGAACATTCCATCACGCCAAGGATTCTGCCCATCAACCTTTTATAGCCACACCCACTTCCCTCTTGCTCCCACCCCTCCTCCACCCCACAGCCACTTATCTGTTCTCCATGTCTGTCATCTTGTCATGTCAAGAATGTTATGCAAATGGAATCACATAGCATGTAGCCTGTGGGGCTGTCCGTGCCTTTGGCATAATTCTTTAGAGATTCACTCAGGTTGTTGCGTGTATAATAGTTCATTCTTTTTCAGTGTTGAATAGTATTCCATGACATGGATATACCACATTTGGGGTTTTCCCCCCTAGTTTTATTGAGAAATAATTGATATATATCACCATATAAGTTTAAGGTGAACAGCGTAATGGTTTGACTTACATATGTTGTGAAATGATTCACAGTCCATTTAGTTAACAGTCATCATCTCATATAGATACAGCAGAAAGAAAAAAAAATCTTGTGATGATGTCTGTTAGGATCGACTCTCTTAATAACTTTTGTCCAGTCTGTGTAGCTTTCATTTCCTTTTCTTTATTGCACTGGCTAGAATTTCCAGAATTATGTTGAATACCAGTGGTGAAGGCAGACGTACTTGCCTTGTTACTGATCTTAGGGGAAAAACATTCCCTCTTTCACATTAAACATAAGTGAGTTTTAGGCTTTTTGTAGATTTTATAGATTTTTTTTCTCAAAGTTTTTATCATGAATGAGTGTTTAATTTTGTCAAATGCTTTTTCTCCATTGACATGATCATGTAATTTTTTTTAGCCTGTTAATATGGTAGATTACATTTGAGTTGAACATTGAACTAGGCTTGTATTTCTGAAATAAACCCCACGTGGTCATAATGTGTATTTCTTTTTACATATTGCTGAATTCTACGTACTAATATTTGTTAAGGAATTAACATCCATATTCACGTGGGACATTGGTTTATAATTTCCTTTTTTTGTCTGTCTTTTTCTGGTTTGGGTAGTAAGGTCCTACTAGTTTCATAAAATAAACTGGGAAATGTTCTTCTGTTTTCCGGAAGACATGATGTAAAATTGATGTTTTAAATGTCTGGTAGAATTCTCAAGAGAAAGCACCTAGGCTTAGAGATTTTAGAGGGAGAGGTTTTAATTATGAATTTGATTTCTCTGATAGCTATAGGACTAGCCAAAACATGTATTTCATATTGGGTGCATTGTGGTAATTTGTGTTTTCAGGGAATCTCAGTGGTCAAATTTTTGTGTAGAATTGTAGATAGTATTCCCTTATTGTCCTTTTGATGTCTGCCAGATCTTGAGTGACACCCGCATGTTTCATTCCTGCCACTAGTAATCAATTTCTTCTCTCTTTTTTTCTTGTTAGAAGTTTGTCAACTTTATTGGTCTTTTCAAAACACCAGCTCTTTGTTTCATTCTTTTCTCTATTGGATTTCATTGATTTCTGCTTCACCTTTATTATTCCCTTCCTTCTGCTGCTTTTGGGATTAGTTTACTCTTCTTTTTCTAGTTTCTTGAGGTGGGAGCTTAGATTATTAATTTGAAACTTTTCCTTTTTTTCTATTGCATGCATTTAGTTCTATAAATTTTTCTCTCAGCCCTGCTGCAGCTGTAACCCACAAATTTTGATATGTTGTATTTTCATTTTCATTCAGTTCACTTTATTTTTTTTAAAAAAATTTCCCTTGAGACTTCCTCTTTGATTCATTGATTATTTAGAAGTGTGTTGCTTAGTTTCTAAGTGTTTGGAGATTATCATTTTTTCTGTTACCAATTTCTGATTTGATTCCATTATAGTCAGAAAACACACTTGATCTGATTTCAATTCTTTAAATTTGTTGATGTTGGTTTTATGGCTCAGGATGTGGTGTATTATGGTATATACTCCATGGGCACTTGAAAATAATGTGCATTCTGCTGTTTGTTTTTGAGTATATATTCTATAAATGTCGATTAGATTTTGCAGGTTGTTGGTGTTGTTGAATTCTTCTGCATCCTTGCTGTTATTTTATCCAGTTGTTCTATGAACAGTTGAGAGAGGGATGTTAAAATCTCCAAATATAACATCAGATTTGTCTATTAATCCTTTCAGTTCCATTAGCTTTTGCTTCACATGTTTTGCAGCCTTGTTGTTTGGAACGTATCTGTTTATGATTTTTATGTCTTCTTGGTAGATTGTCTCACCATTACATAAGGTCCTTCTCTTACTCTGGTAATTTTCTTTGCTGTGAAGTATACTTTATCTGATATTAATATAGTTAGTCCTGCTTTCCTTCGATTATATCCAGAGGGCACCAAAAAGAATGTATACACATTTTAAGAAAGGAAAAAATGGTATTAAAATTGTAATACTCAATATATATTGATAACAAAAGATGAATACCAGTCATGTATACATTGTTTTGGCACCCCCTGGTATATCTGTCTCCATCGTTTTACTTTCAACCTGCCTATAGTGCTGTATTTGAAATGAATTTCTTGTAGATAGCAAAGGCTATGTAATGTTTTCTTATCTACTCCATAAGCATCTCTTTTAATTTGTGTATTTAGACCATTTGCATTTAACGTAATTATAGATATGTTAGTGCTTAGTCAACCATTTATTATTTTCTGCTTGTTCTGTTTTTCGTTTCTCTATTTTCCTTTTATGCTTTTCTGTGGGTTACTTGAAGATTTTTTAGAACTTCATTATAATTTTACTACAATGGTTTTGAGTATGTCTTATACTTTAAAAAGCATAGCTTTTTTAGTGATTATTCTAGATATTACATACATACATGATTCATCTCTATATACACACACACATATATATATGTCAGGGTCTCTTAGCATTTTGCCAGTTCAAGTAAAATGTAGAAACTTTACCTTCCTTTACATCCCTTTGCCCTCCACCATTTATAATATAATTATTTTAAATACTTCCTCTACATACATTTAGAACCACATCAGATTGTGTGGTAATTTTTGCTTTAAGCATGAAACATAATTTACAAAACTCAAGAGAAGAAAACCCGTTATAATTGTCTATATTTTTGCTCACTGTATTCTTTTTTCCTTTGTGATATTCCAAGGTTCTTTTTTTTTTTCCTTTCTGTTTAGAGAACTACCTTTAACTCACTCCCTTTGGATAAGTCTGCTGCCCACAAATTTTCTTAGTTTTTTCTTTTTTAGTTTGTTTTTTCATCTGAGAATGTCTGATTTCCCCTCCATTCCTGCAATTATATTTTCACTAAGTATGGGATTCTTTTCTTTTAGCACTTGAAAAATATTGTGTCACTTTTTTCTGGCCTCCATGGTTTTAGGAACTCTGATAAATGGATTTGCCAGAGAGAGAAAAGGAGATAGAGTTCTATTGAAATATTATAAGACATTTCTGCCTGCTGTTTCCTTAGCCATATTGGGATCACGGGCAATGGGGAGATTTGAGCCTGCAACAGCCATAACATACTGGTAAGACTAAGTGAATAATTGAAAAGCTTTGTTTATCAGTGGCCACAAAAAGTGAAGCACTTTTGTCACTCACTTGGCTAGGCATGCGTGTCGTGATTCCTTCCTCCACATAATAAAGGACGGGGACAAGGAAATTAATTGAGGCCACAGGGACATCTTAGCCAAGAGGGGTTAGGATATTAGAAACCAACCATGGCTTGTACATTTTGAACACAAATAGTCGTTTATGGGAGGTTTTTACTGTGCTTAGTCTCATCTCATGTCCCACAGGTCCCTGGGGACCAAAACTTGGCTCAGGGTGAGAGATCAGAGGAGAGCTGGGTGTGAGCAGGCACAGAGAGGAAGGCGGGTGTTAGGAGTGCAGTCACACTCGCTGGGAGGTGGCACTGGGGTGGGAGATGCATTGTGCATGGCCTCAGCTGGGCTGTAAGTCACTTTCACGCACAGCGTAATATGCACCACATCTTTTAAATAATAATAGGTCAGCATTTATCTCTTCTACGGATGACTGTGCTATTTAAAAATCATTTTGCCCACACCAGGGGTGGGAAAATCTAGCCTGTAAATTGGCTTCATCATCAGTCACCCTGCCAGTGCTGATCAACAAGGAGGGAGAGATACTAAAAATCACCGGGTAATCCAAGGCGCCTCCACCGTTTGGCAGTATGCGCAGCAATCGACAGGGCAAGGCTGGGGCCCATTACACCGCCCAGGAAGAGTGGCTTTCAGAGTGACTCTCCCCGGCCATGCATTTATGTGATTATTCACTCACCTCACTTAAGAAAAATCAATTCTGCTTTAGCAGTGCCTGGTGGCCATGTAGTGTTTTCCCCTCTGATGCCATCATTCTTTTTTCTATTTTTATATTTAAGATCAGCTTTCTATAAAAGATCCACAGACAAAGGGGAGATGCCGAATGTCACCAATTCTGTTGACTCTTTAAGCGAAAAGGAAACAACACTCTCACGTGTGCTCTCGTGGAGAATGTGTCTTGTGACTTATTTTTGTTAAGTGAGGCACTGGACAGCATTCCAGGTGTTATTTCAAACAATGACCCCCCTGGCCCACCAGCAGGGGGCGTGGTGTGGAGAGGAAGATGGGGCCAAATCTGGAGGCAGATGGTTGACCAGCTGGGGATGGGAAAGTGACTCATGTTCACGGAGGGCTTTCCCAGACCTGAAGAACAGGGTAGATTGTTTTCCTGCGACACCAACAGCCATGGCCTGGGAACACCTCTGGATGCACCATTTCTAACCTCCAAGGGCAAGTGTGTCTCACAGACGTCACCAGCTGGCACCTGTGGGCCAGGTTCCTCCCACAGAAGCATTTGGTTGGACCCCAACAGTGTTGTTTTTGTTGTTTACTTTGAATTAGTTGATAATATTTTAAAAATTTGGAAGACTCCAAATATTAAAAGACAGGCCTAGAGTTTCTCTTAAAAGACTAGGAGGTCTGGCAACACCAGATCTCTGCTTCCATCAGCTGAGTTGAGAGGTGCCCATCCCTGGCGTAAGGTGGGGGGCGCTCTCCGCCACAGCCCCAACCAGCCTGCCTTCCGCTTCCATGGCACATACTGGCTTCTGTGAGCACATCGTCTCGTGACCTTGGCATACAGCTGAGGTGAGATGCCAGTCCTGAAGCTCGAGTCCTAGCACACTCCATCCTTAGGGAAGGTCAGATTGTCAGGACCTTTCGGAGTGTCCTCTACACTTTGATTTGAAAAAGGATTTTCTTGAAAGTAATGGCACCTCTAATGCAAATTGACTTTTCTTTCTAACAGCTTATTTTCCAGAGAACAAATACGGGGAGCTCTTACATACATGTACTAATGGTAGAGAGCACAGGCTTGGAGAATGCAACCCGTCACCGCTGGGGAAGAGCATGTTAGCGCTGGTCTCAGCCGTGAACTGTCGGCCCTGTCTCAGGGAACAGGCTGATGACAGGCAGCTGCCATGCGGACTGAGAGGTGATAGGGAGGGACCCCCTGGGCAGTCAGCCTGCCCGCAGCACACCTTCTGTCTTCTGCACTGGGCCTGCGCCCACAGCTGCAGAGTCCTTACTACGTCAGACTGTGTAACATGGTCCACACATTACCTACCTCCCCTCCCAGAATGTCAGCCCCTCCCAGGCTTAATCATATCTCACATTTGCTGCACGCGTCAGGTGTACCTGAAACAGTGCAGGGACTTTATCTGAACTAACTCATCACGTCTTCTTCTCAGTGTCCCTCTGAGGCAGGTGTACGTGGCATCCCCATTTCTCAGATGAAAGATCCCAAGTGCAGAGACACTCGAGTTTCCATCAGCAGGCAGAGCCGGCAGTGTGAATATTTACAGGTTTGTTGACGTGTGTCTAAGCAGTGTCACACTTGAATGATTCAATTTTTATTACAACCACTTTGTGGAACTGCATAGTATGCATTATAGTGTAAATTATATATTTTTTCCATTTTTATTACTGTGTCACATTGTTTACACACATCACGCATGTGTAATTTATGGACAATTCAAGGGATGTTCAAGGACAATTAGAGACCAAATGGTCCTTCCGTTTCTTCTTCAAGGCATTCAAAACCAACAGTACCCATTTGCAGATTATTTTTCATTTTGTTTCATTTTTTTAAAACAAATAAAGCATCAGTGAATGTATACATCTGTCTTGGAGCAATGTGGAATTGAACCCTCCAAGGGAAACTGATGTGTCGGAAGGTATGTGCGTTTGAAATTTTGATAGATACGACTTTCCTTCCCATGGCTGCTCTACCAATTTACATTTGAGCCAACAGTGTGGAGAGAACCCCCTTCCCGCATCCTAACGCTGGATTTTTTATAGGGTGTGTGTGTGTGTGTTTGCCAATCTAAGAGAAAGATAACCTTATCTCATCATTGATTTTAAATTGAGGTGAAATTCACATGACAAAAAGTTTGCCCATTTTCAAGTGTGCAGCTTAGTGGTGTGTAGTACATTCACAATGTTGCAGCTACCACGTATCTAGTTCCAAAACAGTTTCCTCACCCCCAACCCCGAAAAAAACCCCTGTACCCGATAGGCAGTCACTTCTCATTCTCCCTTCCCCCATCCCTTGAAACACTAACCTGGTTTTCATCTTTGTAGCTTTACCTGTTCTGGATACTTCACGTAAAGGAAATCATACAGTATGTGACCTTCCTTGTATGTCTGGCTTCTTTCACTCAGCATGATGGCTTTGAGGGTGTGTAGCAGGTGTTAGTACTTCATTCCTTTTTTACAGCTGAATATTGTACCGTTGTATATACATGAAACAGTTTGTCCATCCATTCACTCACAGACATTTGGGTTGTTTCTACCTTTTAAATTTTGTGAATACTGCCGATAAGAACATTTGTGCACAAGTATTTGTCTCAGTACCTGTTTCCAATTCTTTTGTGTACATACTGTGTTTCCCCGAAAATAAGACCTAGCTGGACCATCAGCTCTAATGCGTCTTTTGGAGCAAAAAATTAATATAAGACCCGGTCTTATAATATAATATAATATAATATAATATAATATAATATAATATAATGTAGCACTGGGTCTTATATTAATTTTTGCTCCAAAAGACGCATTAGAGCTGATGGTCTGCTTAGGTCTTATTTTCAGGGAAACACGGTACATACGATAATATGGTCATATGCTAATTATATGTTTAACTCTTTGAGGAACTACCAGACTGTTTGCCCCAGCAGATGTATATTTCACATTTCCACCAGCAGTGTCATATGAGAGTTGCCATTTCTCCATATCCTCACCAACACTTATTATTCTACCTTTTGTTTTAGTTTTGGTTTAATGAGGACCATCCTGGCAGACATGAAATATTATTTCATTGTGGTTTCGATTTGCGTTTCTTTAATGACTGATGATGTTGAACATCTTTTCACGTGCTTGCTGGCAATTTTCTTCCTTGGAGAAATTCAAGTCCTGTGCCAATTTTTAAACTGGGTTGCTTGTCTTTTTGTTGTTGAGTTGTGATAGTTCTTTGTATGTTCTGGATTGTAGATCCTTATCAGATACATGATTTGCAAATATTTTCTCCCACTCTAGATTGTCATTTCATGTTCTTGATATCTTTTGATGTATAAGGTATTGTTTTAATTTATTTAAATATTGTTGTATTAATTTACATTTTACTACTTGCTAAAGAGCTCCAGCCTCTTTTTAGTGTATATTATCCCTTTGCATTTGTTTTTCTATGGAACCCATGTTCAAATCATTCGCTTACTCATTTTTAAAGTGTTTTCTTCTAATATAATCATAAGAGTCACTTTTATAGCCTGGATATTAATCCTCGTCTTTTAATTTTATATGCAATAACATTTGTCATATCAAAGTTACTCGTTATTTTATAGTTCAGTTATTAATCTTTTATGGCCTCTGGATAATTTGTCTTCTTTAAGAAGAATTTCAATATTATGAAAAATTGTCTTCTATTATCTTTTAATTTCACATTTTTATGTTTATACCTTTCATTCATTTTCAGTTTAGTTGCGTGTATGGCTTTAAATATGGACTATAACATTTTATCCTCAAATGAATGATCAATTTTGTAGGTTATCCCATTCCCTTTAACTTGAAATGTCCCCTTCATGATCCCAAATGTGCATCGGTGTCTTACTCTCTGTTTTATTCCACTGATCTCTTCATTTATTCCTTTGCTGAGACCGTACAGTTTTCATTAACTAGCCCTTTAACTTGAAATGTCCCCTTCATGATCCCAAATGTGCATCGGTGTCTTACTCTCTGTTTTATTCCACTGATCTCTTCATTTATTCCTTTGCTGAGACCGTACAGTTTTCATTAACTAGAGTAAGTTTTGACGGGTAGTGTGGCAATGTCCCACTCCTACTGTACATTATTGAAGTTGTCTTGGGTAGTCTGTCTTCCACATACATTTATGATTCAGAGTGGCAATTTTTTATTTTATTATGTATTGTCAGTTTTTTAATTAAACCTGGAATTTACAAATTAATTTGGGCACAATTGACTTTACAATTTTGATTTTTTCATTTAGAAACATGTCATGCCTCCCCATTCACTTAGTTGTTTTTTTTTTTTTTTTTTTCCCCTCCTCCAGTGTAATTTTATGATTTTCTCCACATAGGTCTAGCATGTTTCATGTTAGGTGTGTTCTGGGATGCATTGTAATTTTCTTGCCATTGTTAACTTTTGTCCTCCTGATGTTTTCTGCTTATTGTTGCTCTTTGTGAAAGTTATTGATTCTTGGAGGTTGCTTTTGATTGTGGTTAGATTAGTCTGTTCTCCTAGCAGTTCTAATAGCTTTCAGCTTAAACCCTTGAGTTTCCAGGTAGACACAGTCATGTTATCTGAAACAGTGAGGGTTTTGTCTCTTCCATTTCAACGTCCTGCCTCTTACGTCTTTATCTCACTGTGTTGGCATGGTCTTGCCAATGCTTGCTTTGTCCCCAGCTTCTAAAGTGTCATTATTTGGTACTTCATGTTCTCTCACAAGAAGTCTCATTATTTATATGAAATTTCAAAACGTCCAGAAGTCATCTCACATGTTTGATAACTACACGCTGGAAAATTTTATTTACAAGCTGGTCCAAATATACTGGTCTTAGAAATTTTGCCCATTTTATAAAAATCACCGAATAAGAATTAAATGTCTTTTGCTTTGTTAAAATTTTTATCAGATTTTCATATTTGATGATTTCATTTACACTGTACTTATGGAATGAACTTATTTCTACAGCAATTTGGCTGAAGACCTGTGAGTAGAAAACTCACCGAAATGCATTTATTTATTTGGTCTCATGTTTTAACAGTATAGTAGACGGAGGCAGCTTCCTTGAGATGAAAACTTCTCCCCCATCATAAAATGCTACTGCAGAGACTCCCATTAACAATAAAGAATCCTTCCACATCCTCCCCTACCCCCACCGTAGGAATTTCATTTTCTAACAGGGTGACCTTGTTTGTGGTATAAATTCACCTTCACCTGCCTGCGGTAATGTTAGCTTCTCTTGTGGAACAGAACCCTAGAGCGGATTTTTCTCTCCCTTCACAGAGGTTTTGCTTTCCCTGCTAAATGCACTAATGCAGACTACAATGGAGTTGCTGAGTGTTCCAAACGTGAAAAATACTTTTGCAACACCGTACACTGCCCTCGGCGTGCAAAGGTGCCTCTACACTGCCTTGCTCAGCTTGGAGACTGTGGGCTTTTTCTCCCCGTGGTCCTGGAGACACGGAGGTTTAATAAACTTCAAAGCTAATTTCACTTCAGGCTCAGCTTTCTGCAGCAGAAATCTCTTGCCCATCAGCCAAGGACCAGTTCTTGGCTTCGGCTCAGCTGGCACCGGGCCTCCCATCCGCATGTTAAGTACTTCAGGGTGCCTTGGCTCCCAGGCTCCCCTGCCATGGCCAGCGGCTAGCTTTGCTGTGCATTCTTTTTGGAGGCAACCCCTCCCGTGGGGTAACAGGAAGGCACATCTAGAAGAAGCAGAGGAGGAATTCCAAAGGGGTTCATTCCGACTTGAGTTGGAATTCCAGCACCTTCCCGAGGAGCTGGGGGGGTGTCAGACAGGCAGACAGCTGAGCCACAGCTGTCTGTGTTCAGTACAGTCAGTCACACGTGGGCTGCTGTGGGAGTTGAACGAGAAAGGGAAATGACACACCTATAATGGTGTATCTGGCGTGGGAGGAACATTAGTACACTCCGAGGGCCCCCAAAACAGCGCCACAGATCGGGGGCTTACACAGCTACTCACTCACTCTCTGAAGGCCAGGAGTCTGACATCAAGGTGTGGGCAGGGTTGCTTCCTTCTGAGGTCTGGCAGGCAGACTCTGTGCCAGGCCTCCCCGTAGCTTCTGGGGGCTTTGCTGGCTACCTTTGGGGTCCCCGCCTGTGGAAGCATCTGCCTTCATCGTGTTCATGTGTTGTCCCCCTGTGCATATCTGTCCCAATTTCCCTTTTTATAAGGATATCCCACCGAAATGACTTCATTTTAACTTGATGACGTCTGTCAGGGCCCTCTCTCCAAATAAGCTGTCATTCTGAAGAACTGGGGTTAGGACTTCAGTGTATGATTTGGGGGGGTTGGGGGGGAGGGGGCAACGACACAGGATTCAACCCGTGACAATATTCAATAATTATTATCAGTTTCAAAATGTTCAATAATAGAGCAAAACCTGGAGAGTTACCTCCAGATGAAAAGGACAGAAGTTTCTCTGCGGGGCTGTAGAATTTCTTGAGTATCCAGAGAACCCTTTAGAGACAAAAGAGTAAATTTCGGTTGAGCCCTGCGTTGCAGAGGAACTTGAAAAGTTGTGAGGACTCCAAGGATCTTAATCTTGGAGGAAAACAGCCTGTGAAGCTCAGGCAGGGGGCTTTTGTGCTCACTCTATGTGTGGGAACCCCCCGACCCCCAACAGGGAAGAGAAGGTTGCTGCCCTGGGAAGCACTTTGCTTTGGCAGCTGCAGGCAATAGCTGTGTCTGTTATAGATGTTCAGTATCACAAGAACCAGGTAGCAGGCAGGAGTTTTGGGGGGCTGGGTTGCTAGGCAACAGCTTTCTCATTTCCTGGGAAAGCCACGGAACCGTCTCTTTCCCCTTGTCCGAACATCTCTTCTTTGGTGAAAGCTACATTTAGAGAATTGATGATAATTTAGAACTTTCTTTGGTGGGGGGATGGGGGTCGGGGATGTATATTTATAACCAATCAGTTAACAAAATCTAAACACAAAGCTCTCCTGTCGGAGATGACAGGGTTGACATTCCTTTGTTGTTTCTTGGCTGTTTTTTCTGATTGGATTGTAAGAGCATCGGGGTGGGTCCTTAGCTGATGTGGAAGTTAAGGATCCGTGGGCTGCAAAGTTGAGAGGTGTGATATCCAGCCTTGCTCCTTCTTTACTTTCAAATTTCAAGTGCCAGTGATAAAAAAGCAATTAACTGTTATCTTTTGTTGGACAGGGAGATAAGCCGAGACCCACTTAACATTCCTCTTTATTTTTACCTTCCTGTGTTTGTTTAATCTTAGGCGTTCCTCTTCCAGCTTCTGAGGACCTGGCAGGGTGGTGACTGGCTTGTCACATCCCACTGTAGGAGCTTCATGTTTGAGGGGAAACAGAGGCTGTGTGATCAAGAGCCCCAAACCCCCTTAGCTGGCCAGGGATTTTCTGGGCTGCCTTTGAAACGCAGCTATTTTTGTCAGACTCAGGCAGGGCTATGAAAGAATTAAAAGGCAACTTTGTCTGTGAGAACACAGATAGGGCTTCCCCGCTGGTTTGGAGGGGACCATCTGGATGTTGAGAGCACAGGTCCTTGCAAAGAGAGCGGGCACCCAGGCAGACAGGAGTTACCGTCATTCTTTCCTGAAGCCTTGGACAGAACCAAGACCAGGGCTGATCACCAAGGACGGCAGTGGGAGGGTTTTAGGCGTGTTTGCCCAGGCGTGTCTGTTGCACACTACCTCATGCTAACACTACCCCAGCCATCTCTCTCCCACGTTCAAAGTTGTATCAAGCCCCTGCGTCCACAGAGGGAGGACATTCTGTGTCCAACAGTGGGGCTGGTTGTGTCTAACCGAAGGCTGGCTTCTGGTGTCAGTGCACCCTGGTGCCCAGTGCAGCACCCCTGCAGAGGCCACTTCCAGAAACCTGCAGTGTGCAAAGGGTGGCTTGCCCTCTCTCCCAGCCACATCCCTCCCATAACTCTGAAGTTGGCCCCCTGACGGGGCTGTGTCTTTGTCCCACACCTGTCAGAAAAGGAGCAGGAATCTAAATCCTGCTCCACGCGTCACCAAATCATGGGCCCCAGTGACATCTCAGATTGTTCTTGGAGAAGAGAAACCACTGGCAGGGGTTTCAGCACTCACACCTAATGTGGCCTGAGCCGGCCCCCTGGAAGTTCAAGGGGGCAAGGGGGCCTCATGGTAATTTATGTTCTGTACCCTAAGGAGGACATTCAAGGGACAGGGGCTGAGGAAGGCAGCAGGATGACAGCGTGTCTTGGTGGCCTGCGGAAGAAATGGCCATATTTTCTCTGCATTTATTTCTAATGGGGAGATTCCAGACAGATGAAAGGAAAGTGAAAAAAAATGCAATTGTTATTTTTACTATCTACATAATTAGAATCCCTGCTGCTGTGGGTTTAAATTGTAAATACTGTTCTCACTATTTCCTTTACGTCCAGGAATTGCAGACAACGCACTTGACCTGCAGAGGTGTTGAGCACCTCTTCATGGTCTACAATCGGGTCGCAGGAATCTATGAAGAACACAGTGGTAGATTTGGGGTCTCCTTAAAAATTCCCTGGACTGCACTGACAATATGGCTCTTCACATGAGCGTGATGTCAGGAGGCCACCGGCGTGGCTGGTGTTGGCTCCCAGGAGGAGGGGAGGCGCTCCTGGGGTGACCGGGACACTGGCCAAGGGGCCCAGCGTGTGCAGACCCCCTGGGGTATTGAAGGCAGTGCTGTGTTCCCACGGCCTGAGTGAGAAATGCACAGGAGCTTACCCCGTTTGCAAATCCACCCACTACTCCCCTCCCCCATTTCTGTCCATTTGCCGAGAGATGAGGGGAAAACAGAGTAAAAACAGCACCAACCATGACACTTGGAATTCATTCTAATTCCGACATTCTTTGCAGGAAGATGAAGGTCACAGAGCAGCGGTGTCCACACTGCGGCCCGCGATCCATTTTTTATTGGCCCGTAGTAAATTCCAAAAATATATTTAGTTTACTTAAATAAACCATGTGAGGCAACACGTACTTCACCTCGAGTGAGTGGCCCGGGTGTGTGTGTGTTTTACCGCATACGGCCCTTGGTGAAAAACGTTGACAAAAGTTTGGACACCCCTGTCATAGAGGCCGGCGGCATTATCATCTTTTCTTCCTCGGAGAGTGAAAGAGAGAAGTAAGAAAGCCATCGCTGTAGACCAAGAAAGAGCTAGATGTGTGTCATGGACCTTGGTTTATGACTCCGGTGGTACTCCCCTACAGGCGGGCCCGTGTACCCCAAATATGGCAGTAGCCTCTGTTTGGCAGAGCAGCTTCCAGGCAGACCTAAAGGACTGAGAAGTTTGGAAAGGAAAATGCCCACTTCCAAGCGTAAGAGCAAGCCCAGTGGAGAATGGCAGATGTGACAGCAAAGAAAATGAAATGGCAGAGAGGAGATGCCCGGAATTCTCAAGTGACAAAATCAGAGAAGTAGTTTGGGCACAGAAAGTAGGCGTTCTGAGGCCTACATTGGAGGCCCAGAATAGGAGCAACCAAGCCGACCTGGGTTTTGCACAGCAGGTAGCCCCAAGTCTCATGGGTGGGGTGGGGCCTCTGTGCAATGGGGTGTGCATTGTGGGTGTTCTCTGGGGAAGCTGATCCAGTGGGGAGAGGAAGGAAATTCCCCAGCGGGAAGGTAAAGCTGTGGCTGGAAGCTCCAAGTGAAGGTAAGGGGAGGGGGAAATAGCAGATGCGCCCCTGTCACAGCGGGTCAGTGTGTTTCCTCCTCTCTCTTTCTATGTAGATACAGCTTTGGCGTTCTGGTCCAATTTGGCCTCAGCTCTCACGGGCGTGCTGGCTTCAAAGGCAAGGTGCCATGTGGACACCCTGGATTGGGGCCACCCCTGGAGAACCAGCACTTGTCAGTCAGCCTGGTTCAGCAAACATTTAATTAGCTCTTATAGTTATTGGCAGCTGCCGTTTCTCAGCTTCTGCCACATGCCAGACACTTGTGCTAAGGACTTTCCATGCAGAAAGCAATTCCACAAAGGAAGTATGATGCTTGCTTCTCATTTTACAGATGGGAAACAGGCTCGGAGAGATTAACTTTGCTGAAGTCAGAGTTGGCGTCCGGTCCTCCAGAGTCCAAGGTCGCTCCTCATCGCTTTATCTCCCCCAGCACCAAATTAGGCGGTGGGGAGAGAAAGGGGGAGTCTGCTGCCCCAGAAGGTTACAATCTCGGGGGGGGGGGGTGGGGGGTGGGGACAACTGCTGACCACCACAATCCCACATGGAAAAGTAGCCTGGAAACACAACTACTTTTGTGTTTCTGGTGTGTTTCTTCTGGGGGCAAAAGCTTGCAGAGGGATCGCGTTTGAAAATGGGCCTTAAATGATAGGACGGATTTTCCCTGTGTTGAAAGGGGCTTATGTCTATGTTTAGAGGCCTTCGGAAAGCTGTTACTTCAACCTCAAGTTTTCAGAGCTGCAATCTGTAAGATCTGGCTGGGAGGAGTTATTCATATACTATATGAATAGTAGCTGCGGAGCTGATCGAGAACCCCAGAATTCCACTGTCGGGGGTCATGCTGGGTGTCCGTGAGGCTCAGTAATGTGGTAGAAAGCTAATTTTTGTTTTTTAGAGAACACTTGCTCTGTGCTCACTCTGCATATGAGTCCTGACCCCATTCATTGGGGGTCAGTCTGGGGTGACCCCCCCCCCCATTGCTCGAGCCCAGTAAAGCCTCCAGGCCAAAGCTCAGAGCACTTGAGGAGGCAAGTTTGTAGGCAAGTTTGGCAAGTTCTCCGAGTGCCTGGGGCCAAGGGAAGCTCTGAGAAATGGGACAGAAATGCAATTGTGAGGCCACCACTGGAAGCGTGGCCTCAGAGCCCGGCCGGCCTGGCCTCTTGGAAGGTGGAGTTTGCAACGAGGCAGCTCACCCCCTGGGCATTGGGACCACCAAGAGGACCACCATAAAGTTACCCGCCGTAGGCAGACAGCCATAGGTCAAGTCAGAGACATGGCAGGTGGGATGGAATGAGGAGGTAGGAAACCAAACTTTTCCCAGGCGGCCTGTAGGCATGGCTGGGAAAGGAGGAAGTCCATCTGCACTCCAGGACCACGTTACACCCGCCAGGAAGTTTGGTGTCCTGGGTGTGGGGCTGGGCTGCCTGTGTTTCTCAGACAACCAGCCCAATATGGGTTATTTTCGTCCTAAGGAGGGTAGTTGACTATTTGGTAATTCCACTTGATACTGGGTTGTCTTTTTATTGTTAAGTTGTAGGAGTTCGTTCTATACCCCAGGCTTCGGTCCTTTGACAAAAATACAGTTGCAAATATTTTATCCTAGTCTGTAGCTTGCCTTTTCATTTCTCTCCATCTCTCCTCATGAACAGAAGTTTTTAACTTTGAAGTCTAATTTATTATTTTTTTTTCTTTTATGGTTATTCCTTTTTGGTTGTTGCTTAAGTAAACTTTGCCTGTTCCTGATTCGCAAAGCTAGTCCTCTGGGTTTTCTTCTAAATGCTTTATAGCTTTAATTTCAGGGTTAGGTCTGTGATCATCTCAGATTCATTCTTGTGAGGTACATTCCCCACCCCCGCCCCCCGGCCCAGCTGCATAGCCAGTTGTTCAAGGACCATTCCTGGGATACATTCAACATGATCAGCACAAATTGCTCCTGTTTCTATGTTGCTAGATTCTATTTACTAATCTTTTGTGAAGGATTGTTGTGTCTGTCAGGTTTCTCAGCTCCGGCACAGCTGACGTTTGAGCTGGATGACTCTCTCTGGTGGGATTGTCCTGGGCACCAAAGGACATGTTAGCAGTGTCCCTGGCCTCCCCATAGCTGCCAGTAATGCTCCTCCCCTCACAAGTGTGACGACCAAAAGTGTCTCTAGACGTTGCCAAGTGTCCCCTGTGGGCCCAAATCACCCCAAGTCGAGAACTATTGGTCTATGTTCCTGAGGGATAGGTACTCATCTGTAATTCTCTTTCTTTTTTTGTTTCTGGTTTTGTCTGTTTGTTTGTTGTGGAATGTCATTGTCAGGTTTTGCTGTTATGCTTATGCTGGCCACCTCTAGTCTCTCAAGAATTGTGTAGTGTTGGCAGTGTTTCTTCCTTAAACTTTTGATAGAATTTATCTTTCCCAGATATGCCTGTGGGCTGCCTGGACTAAGGTTTGGTTTTCTTCCAAATAATTTTCTTCTATCACAGACTCTCGTTTCCCTGTTTCCAGTACAATCATCTGCGCCTGGAGTTTTCTATGTAAGAAGGTTTTTGATGAGGAGGTCATTCCTTTAATAGCAATAGGACTTTCAAGATTTTCTGTTTCATCTTGTGTCGATTTTGTATTTTTAAGCAATTTGTACATTTTTCTATGTTGTTGACTTTATTCCCGTAAAATTTATTCATAATATTTCTTTATTTTTCCTTTTCATCTCTGTAAGCTCTGTAGAAGTAACACCTCCCTTATTCCTGACAATGGCTGTTTGTATTTGTTTTGAATTTAACGATTCTGTTGATTCCACCCCCCACCCCACAAGGAACCTGCTTTTGGCTTTGTTCATTTTATTCTGTGTTTTTTTTCCCTGTTGTTTCATTGATTTCTGCTCTTATTTTGATTTGCTTTTTGCCATCCATATTAATGTGTGCATCTGTAGTTTATTTTCACTGCTGGATGGTTGACTATCTCACAATTCAGTTATAAAGTCTCCTGTTAAAGAACATTTTGGTTTGTTTTAGGTAGTTTTGTTTTGGGGTTTTTTTTTGCCATTAAAAAAAAAATCAATGATACTATGGACAGTCTTGTATATCCCAGGGTAGGTACGTAAATTTCTTTTACATACGTACCCTATTTCATTTATTCTAAATTTTAAAATTTTATTTTGATATATCTGAAATCAGAATGTGTATTAAAATGAATGGCATCTTAGAGTATAATTAGAAGCTATTTTTTCCTTGATGATACATAATAAAATAATGGTTCATTTTATAATCAGTGCTTACACTGATTATCTGCATTATTTACAGCATTTTTAATGAAATGCTGTAAATAAGAGCAAATCGCTCGTCTCCATCTTCACCAGGTCACTTTCCACAGTGGTTGTGTCAGTTTATGCTCACCAGCCACTCCCCACATCTTCACCAATATTTGGTATTGTAGATATTTTGGTCTTTTATTGTGATTTTATTTTCATTCCTCAATTTTTCCGTTGCTCAGTGACCATTCCTCTTCTGGGAAATGCCTGTTCTGTCTTTGTCTATTTTTTCATTGGGTTGCTAGTCTTTCTCAAATTAATTTATAGGCGTTTTTAAAATTAGTTTTGGTACTAATTCTTTCTCTGTTATATGGGTTACAAATAATTTTTTACTTACCTTCTCTCTTTATCACATCTATTGATAGTCAGAAATATTTTTATAAAATACTTGATTTTGTCAAACTTTTGTTTAGTAGTGTTTGCGTTGGAGACATTTTAAAGGTATCCTTTCATGCTCAGGATCATAACGATATTAACTGTTTCCTCTCGTAACAGTTTTAAAGCTTTGCCTTTTGTATTTAAGTTTTTAGATTATCTGGAGTTGATTTGTGGGTATGGTAAGCCGTAGGGAACTCATTTTAGTTTTTAAAATAATGCCAACTAAGTGTATTTTGTGTTTATTGCAGATACCCCCTGATAGTGTACAGTGGATATATACAATAAGTCCATATCACCTCCTTATTTTTCACATTCCCATATGTGTGAGGGTGTCTTTCTGGGTTCCTTATACTTTTCCCCTAGTCTGATTTTATTTATTCCTGTAGTAAGCTTCCTTTTTCCCTACATCTTTAAAGTAAATTTTGCTACCTGGTAGGGCAGATTCCGCTGCTCTGACTACTTTGTGTCTCTTTCTCCCAATAGCCAGCAACTTACTGCCATTCTCCTCTAACTCGGTTTGACTGCCCCTCAGACACACAAAGAGGCCGCTGTCATCTGGGCACCTCAGAGAATCCCACCGTAGGCTGGGAATCAACAGTGAGGTTATACTGGAAGCCTCACATCCCACGTGGTCAGAATATTCTTTTAGTCTCATCTGCTGGATGAGGTCAGAATTGTTGGACCCATTTTGCAGATGAGAAAACCAAGTGACTTGTTGACTTCCATGGCTAGTCCATGGTGGAGCAGGTCAGTTTAGTGTGTTTCCACCGCAGAATTTCTGACCTCTAGACAGAGCAGCGTTTCCCATGGTCCTACAAGCTCATCTGTTCAGTGGGTTTTGCTCCCAGCCCGCAGAAGAGTTCTTGAGACTAGCAGTTTTAGTCTTCATTCAGTTTCATATTTAGCCGCACCAAGTTCAGTCTAGCTGGGCCTGTTTTTCAAGCAGCAAGAACTGTTCTTCTCGGTCTTTCTCCCCCAGTACCCGTCTCATTTACTTCTTTAGCCTAGCTTTGTCTCACTTATCTGTTCTGATGCTTCTAAACCCCTCCCAGATCGGTATCCGAGTATTATTCCTCTCTTTGCCTAGAAACCTGAAAGTGCTAAATCTTGGTGTTTGCTCCTTCTTTTACAATCCTGAAACCTGGTGGCCCCAGAGCCAGTGGCTTCTCAGGCATGTCCCCTTTTGTGTCTCTGTGCAAGTACAGAGGAAAGAATGGCCATGCTGGGAAGCTGGCAGGAGCTATAATTACTGAAGCTAATGCTTCGTCTCTTTCTAAAGTTCAAGTTCATTAGTGAAACTTCCTTTATCTTGTCATTCTAGATTTTGGTTTCTGATGAGCTGTACTTATTTCGCAATCAAGAATAAAAATCTTGAATTATAATAACTACCACCGTTAACTTTTGCTCGAATGGTAAACTGCATATAAGCTCCATAAGGGCAGGTGTTTTCTGTTTATTTTGCTCCTTACTGTGACACTGTGACGAGGGCCTGACCCGTGGATGATGCCATATAAATGTGTGCTGGACAACAGGGAAATAAATTTTATTGAGTGCTTCCTATATGCTATGCCACAAGATAAGCAGTTTTAGTGTGTCTTCTCTCTTGGCTCTCATAATAACCCAATGAAACGGATATCATGATCCTTGTTTTGCAGATGGGGAAACTGAGGCATAGAGCAGTTAGATGACTTGTCAAAGTCACAGACTTTCTAAGCAATCAAGCTGGGTTCAAGTCCAGGTCTGTGGGACACCAAAGAACATTCTTTTTTTTTTTTTTTTTTTTTTTCCTGCTTTGATGTAAAGTTTTGTGTTTTTTTTTGTTTTTTTGTTTTTTTTTTTAATTTATTGGGGTGACAATTGTTAGTAGAATTACATAGATTTCAGTTGTGCAATTCTGAATCACATCATCCATAAATCACACTGTGTGTTCACCACCCAGAGTCAGCTCCCCTTTCATCACCGTACATTTGATCCCCCTCAAAGAACATTCTTTAGCCTCCGTGCAGGAATGCTGCTATTGTTGAAGTTCACAGAGAGGAGTCCCTTTCACTCACTGAGGGGGCGTGGGAGGCATCTTTAAGCAGAGTTTTCCTCGGGCTTCTATGAAAAGACAAATAACCCAATTTGAAAATGAGCAAACATCTGAATAGATATTTCTCCAAAGAAGATAAACAAGTGTCCAATAAGCACGCGAAAAGAGGCAGAATGTTATAGGTCATCAGGGAAACACCAATCAAAACCATCAGGAGATACCACTTCATACCCTCTCTCACGGCTGTTATCAAATAGATAGGCAATGACAACTGTTGCCAAAAGCTGGGGAAAACTGGAGCCCCCTTCCATTGCTCGTGGGACCGTAAAATGGTACAGTGACAGTGGAAAAGAGTTTGACATTTCCTCAAAAAGTTAAACATGGAGTTTCCGTAGGATCCAGCGGTGGTTCCACACCTAGGTCTGTACCCATGAGAAAGAAAGCCTGTGTCCACATAAAGCCTTGTACACAGATGTTTGTAGTGCCATGTTCACTAGAACCCCAAAATGGAAACACCCCAAATACCCATCAGCTGAAAAGTGTAGGCACAATATGTGGTCTACCCACACAAAATGAATGTGAACACAAAATGAGTATTATTCAGCCGTAGAAAGGAGTGGAATCCTGACATGCTACAACATGCTACAACATGCTGCAACATGCTACAACATGGATGGGTCTTGAATACGTGATGCTCAGGGGAGAAAGCCGGACACAAAAGCCCACACGGTATCTTATTCCGTTTCTATGAAATGCCCAGAATAGGCAAATCCAGAAAACATATATTAGTGGTTTGCAGGGAGAGGGATGAGGGGGAGGTGGGAAGTAATGGCTATGGGACTTCTTTGGGGGATGATGAAGTGTTCTGGAATTAGGTAGTGGTGATGGTTACGCAACTTGGTGAGTATGCAGAAACCATTGAGTTGTATACTCTAAAGGGTAAGCTTTATGGTATGCAAATACTATCTCAATAAAGCTGTTGTTAAAAAATTTAACTGCAGAGAAAGAACAAGCAGCTCAGCCCAGCTGGACAGAGTGTGTTTAGAAGATAACCTGACTGAAACCCAGAGATCTGGGGTCTTTTTTACCTGACTGAGTGAGCCTGCCTCTGCCACTCTGAGCTGGAAGCTTCTCTGGCAAGCCCTGCTCCTCTCTGAGCCTCTGTTTCCTTTTTTTTTTTTTTTGTAAACTGGCAGGTGTGGACCAGCCAATATTTAAGGCAGCCTTCGATTCTAACGTGCATGCACATTTCACGGGACAGTTTCCCTGGTTTTTGCCTCAGTTTAGGGTCTGTTACAGTAAGAGGGACCAGTAGAAGACATAGAGTACTAAGATCTTTGCTCCATTAAAGTACAACAACAACACAAACAAACAAACAAACAAAAAATGAAACAGGCCAGAATAGCAACCTTGTTGCAACTGTCCAGCCAGCTGATAAGGTGTGGGGAGGCCACATCGGTTTTCTAAGTAGGAGACAGAGTCACAGCAGCGTGACGCGCGAGCATCTCCCAGGATGGGTTTTCCCTTGAACGCTGAGCTCTCAGATCTGCTCTGGAGACAGCAGGTCTCTCTGCAGACCCCCGGCCTGCAGTGTGTGGCTAATGGCTCTTCTAATGAGAGATTTACGACTTGGAGCTTTCAGACACTGCGCCAACCTCGTTTGTCCAGCCCATGGTGAAGCTTGTAATCATCTCTGTGGGCGCCTGCTTCAGGCTCCAGCCAGGCTCCAGCCAAGTCAGCTGCACCGACGAGACGCAAGAAGCCACACAGGCCCACAAACAAGAGTCATGTTGCTTCTGTGAAGGGCAGGAAATCCATGCGGACACCTCGTGAAAATGTTTTCGTGGCTTGTTTACATAATGAACCCTGAGCTGACAGTTTCTCTTGGTCTCCCTGGAGTGTGTGGCTTTGCAGCTGGGCAGGACATGGTTCCAGGTTCCTTTGCAGGAATTTTCAAAGATGTCCCGTTTTTCTTCCTTGTGTGTTGGTCGTTATCCAGCCCTGAATGAAAAGCAAATAATTCATCAGTGCTCGTCCTACGGAAAGCTGCTGGGTCATGAGTCTGGTGAGTGGGAGGATGCCGTTGCAGCATAGGTAACGTTTGAGGTGCGGGGTTCTGGGCGTCTCTTTCTGGTCACTGTTGTCCGTGACAGGGCCCCGATTTTCTGCCACCTACCTGCAGAGGTAGAAGTGGTCTCCGCGGAAGTCAAACCACTCCGTGACTTTCACTACAAGATGATAATGGCTCTTGTTCAGTGAGGTTGGTGGTGCTCGAGGAAGATAGGACGTACTGAGGCACACGATGCCGCTTTCCACTTTCGGGAGCAGGCCCGCTAAAGGCGGATGTCACGCTCTCCCTCAAAGGCCCCCAGGGCCTCACCACCCCGCCAGCACAGGACAAGACCTCATGGCACAGCTACGCAGCGTCCTGGAGACCACGCAGGCCCCCACACGCTCCTCGTGTCACAGATGTGGGGGGCTGAGCCCAGCAGACGGGCTGAACTGCTCAGGGTCACAGCGGAGTGGCCAGGAGGGATCTGAGCCTAATGTCCCTGCTGTCCCTCTGGTGTCTTCCGCCATCTTGTGTTGTGTCCTTCTGAGGGCCAAAAGAAAGGGGAAAAAGATGCTTTCAACCTCTCCCACTGCCTTCTTGCTGCCCAAACCTAGGCCCTCTGCTCGGGCAAGGAGGCAGGTCTCTGGGAACCCAGAACCCTCGCTCCTGCCACCCAGGCCCTGGTTTTCTGCGTGTCCTGGGAGAGGAGGTGCGTTTTCTCCCTTGAATGTTGAAGCCCGCATTGAAGGTGTTTGGGTTCCATGACAGACACCACCTGTGCTTAACCGCTTACCTCTGTCGGGGACCGAAAACAAGATCCACTCCCTCTGCCCTCCCCCTGCGTGGGGGTGCAAAGGGAGGAAAGGATAATTTTTAAAGATGCTGTTCAGGTGATTCCTGAAGTGATCCACGCGTCTCTTTTGGCCCTACCCTACCTCTCACAAAAGGACTCCAGGGTTTGCTAAGAATATATTAGATAAATCCAAGATAGGACCACATCACAGAAGGCAAAAGACAACCTGTAAGAAAGAATTAACATCATGGACACTCCGAGACCTATTTGCACACCCATGTTCATAGCGGCATTATTTACAAAAGCCAGAAGGTGGAAGGGACCCCCCGGGTCCATTGGCAGATAAATGGATAGATAAAATGTGGTGTGAGCATACAGTAGAATATTATTCAGCATTAAAAAGGAAGGAAATTTTAAGCGGCTGAAGGAGGGAGACATAGGGATTTATTATTTAATGGGGACAGAATTTCAGTTTTACAAGATGAAAAATGTACGGATGGATGGTGGTGATGGTTGAATGACACCGTGAATGTCCTTTATGACACTGAACTAGACATGTTCAGATGATAAATTTAATGTTACGTGTATTTTACCACCATTTACAAAAAGACAGCCCACAAGAGAAGATGATGAAATCCTCACTGTGTTGTAAAAGCTCTTGTTACGTGCCTCATTCACCCACGCGGCTATTACCTCCTCAAGATGGACTCCTGTGCTCTCTTCATCATTGTTACCCCAGCGCCTAACTCAGGTCCACAGAGACATTAGATTCTCCGTAAATGTTTGCTGAGCTGGGGTCGTGGCGTGATCACGTGAATGCCAGACGCACAGGCAGGCCTTCGTGGTTTACAGGGTGCTGTGTACGCTCAGATTTGCTGTGCAGTCCTTGCCTCCAGTCTTACGTCGTCTCCCGGGCAGACGCTGCTCCAGCCACACGAAAGGCTAAGGGCCAGAGTGACGGCACCTCAGACGTCAGGCGTCTTGGAAATCAGCCAGAGCCCAAGTGGCTACAAAATCAGTGGACAGGCTTTTAAAACACCGTGATTACTACCTAGTGTAATTTCTGAGTGAGATGAAGAGTACATGCAAAACTGGGGCTAATAATCCATTCCATCATTTCAGGGCCCGTTGTGTGACAGGCATGGTGCTGAGCCCGTGGAAACCTTTGTTAACCTTACTTCCTCGTTCTCAGCCTACAGTGCCTGCCGGTGTGCCTCTGACCGAGGAGCAAATAGAGGCTTGGAGGTGATACTACTCATCCAAGGTTAGAGCGTTAGAACGTGGTAGCTGCAGGGCTCACCCCAGCCTGATGCCAGAACCTAGGCTGCTCCATCAGCTTTCTCAAGCTTCAGAGATGCTGTCGGAGTCTGCCGATTCTGCCCCATTCCTTCCGTTTCTACATGGACAGCGATCATTAACATTGCAAACTCAGCTGGAGGCTCACCGGGCGGGTATGCTTTGGCAGGGTCAGCTTCTGCATCTGTAAAATGGGGAGGTAACAGTGCTCCCCTCTTAAGGCCGTTTCGAATGTGAAAGGAAATAACACTTGATTCCAACGTCTGTCTCACAGGGAGAATGCAATAAATGTGAGCCTTTATGATGTAATAGTGATATTGACCAAACTCAAAGCACCTTGGGATTATCCAGTGAAATGTACATTGGTCCAGTGTTTATGAAAATGCTTACAAAAGGGCTGTCCATTTATATAATGAACCATCCTTTCAATGTCTTATCCCAGGGGGTAAACTCCTTATGAAACAGTGCATTTCATTTGAAAGGCAACGAGTTATACAGTTTATCACGTTCCCCTTTGGCCTTGGCTATTGCAAACTCACCCTTATGTTGTGATTCATATGTGCCAGTGCCATCTGTAGCCCAGGCTTTATGGTTCAATGATTTCTCCAGCTCATTACTTGCCGCTTTGCAGAAAAAAAAAAAAAAATCACAGTTTCATCGCTTTTTATCTGTGTTGTTAATTATAAACTACCTCAAATGTCGTTAGGTATAAATTATAAAGCAATGTTCATTATAATTTAGTGTCAAAGGTGTTTTATTAAATTGTATGAAAACCAATCGGTCTTGTAATAGCTTGCATGGTAAACAGACTGCCCAATTTTCTAGATGAACCGGTGTGCAAAAATTGGTAACATCCATTGTAAGTACATTAAGCAAATTAGCGTTGTGAGGTTATCTGAATGTATTCTAATGCTCAGAAAACTTTTAAACAGTAAAAATACTTCTTAGCAAGAAAGCCAGCATCCTCAAAAACAGGTGAAAAATAAAGTACTGAGAAGTTGGGGATGAAGAGAAAAGTGTGTATCTGACAGGAGGCAGTAGATAAAATAGTTCTTCGTCACATCTAACAGTGTTCTGCAGAAAACTTTTCATAACGATCGTGCATACATTTTTTACTTGTCAAAGGAACCTCAGATATAAACGTCAAAGTGATGATTTCTGCTCCTGCTGATGAGAAATGGCACCAAGGTGGACAACCGGCCGCCTCCCTTGGTTGTCGCGTAAACATTCTGGTGACTTCAGCATGGGTAGAAGAACCCTAGGAGGTTCCTTAGCTGGGATGGAAGGTGGGAGCCTGCCTCATTCCGAGAGTAGTTACAGATGTAAAATGTGGCCTAGTCTTCGCTCCTTTAGCCAAACACCTCCTTATCGTTAAAAGCCCTTTGAAATTGGGTAAAATGTTTCTGAAACACCCATGGGATATCATCAAACTGTCTGAGGAAGGTATGTTCTGATTTTTTCCCACTGACGTAGTACCTCTTATAAAAATATAAAATAATTTGTTAATTCAGCCAACATTCAGTGAGTATCTTCAGTAGGTAAGGCACTGAATGGGGGTCGGGGGTGGGGGAAGACGTCTAAAGACCTCGGTCAACTCGGGGGACTGACTCCTGAACAGATAATTACAGAACAGTGTAGTAAGAACCTATGGTCATGACAGCCTGCCAGGGGACACTGTTGTGGGTTGAACTGTGGTCCCCTAAAAGACCTGTTCACATCCTAACCCCAAAGCCTGTGGATATGACCTTATTTGGACATCTTTGTAGATGGAATCCCCACGAGGTCGTATTGGATTAGGCAGGACCTTAAATCCAATGTCTGGTAGTCTTATAAAAAGAAAGGCATTTGGGGACACAGGGAAAGGCACAGGTTGGAGGGAGAGCTGGGGAGCCCTTCTAGAGAGGAGGTGGTATTGAGCGGTATCAGAGGGTGAGGAGTCAGTCCGGTGGGAAAATTAGGAAGGTGGCACCAAAGATCAAAGACACAGGGACATTGAAGCTGGCCACGTGTGGGAAGTAGGAGCACTTGTTTTACTGCTTCCTGTTCTGGCCTCTTGAGCCCCCTTCCTTAATGTGCATGCAGATTTTTACATGTATGTTTCCCATATCCTGTTCTGGGGGCGAGGGAATGTGTGTCCCTTTCATTGGAGTTTTCAGAGGAGCATGGGACCCCCACAAGGTCACACATGGCTGTGTCAAGGGGATTTGGGGAACCTGATAGGAGACTAGGCTGGTGGGGTCACCAGCTTGATGGTGACCTTGCTGAGACCAGGCAGTAGAGGGAAGATTTAATGGATGGGACGGAGCAGAGCCTTTTTCCTAAGATAAAACACGCCTCGGCTTTCAGCTGCGCGTTGGAGGTGAGGGAAAGGGAGGAGTGTGGAGGGGGACGCCTCAATTTCTATTGTGGGTGATGGGAGGATTTGGGCCACTCGCCAAGATAATGGACACGGGGTGGGGTTGGGGAGAGATGAAGAGGAGGAGGGGGCCGCAAAGGGGTGGGTGGGTTGGTTGGTTTCGTAAAAGCCCAGTTTCATGTGATTCGGAAGCGGCTGGTTCTAAGCTAAGCACTGGGGCTCGCAGGTGAGAGCCAGGTCCTTCCTTGGCACTGATTTGCAAAGGGAGCAGAGGCCATGGCATGTCTCAGGGGGAGAACGGGCGGGGATCAAGGAGAGACCCCACAAAAGAAAGCAAGGCACACAGTAGCCAGGAGGGAGGAAGACAGTCAGAAGGCTACGTTGTTCCAGAGGCAGAGATGAGAAGATTTTCCAGAGACTTTGGGTAGCTAACAGCGTCAAGTCTCACAGAGATGTTTAATTGAGACTTGGAAAGTGATTCTCTCTGAGAAACACCTGTTTTAAGGATATGGCTAAAGGTGTGGCGGAAATTCAAGGTGAGCCTTGACTCGTCTCGGGCTAGACATGAGGGAAGGCACTGGCCATCCAGGAAGTGGGAATGATGGAGAGAGGAAAACAAGCTTATAAACGGACGAAGGCCAAATGTCCGCGATCGGCACTTGACATGGATGGCTTGAGTCGCTAGGCGATGCATGATGATGTCACTAGTCTGCTTCTCTGCAGAGACAACTCAGGCTGTGTTGGGTGCCGGTGGAATCGTGTGTGACTCTGTTCCCCTGTCCTCTGCTTTGCCCTCTGCTACTTGCTATTCTCCGAAGATGCTGGGTTTGTCTGCTTTTCTGTTTCACCAGAAATCATTCCCACCTTGGCCTTTCACCTCTGCTAGGCCTGTGCCACCTTCTCCCCTCCCCACTTCCTCTTTTGCTTAAATCCACCCATCCAGCCAGGCCGTTCCAAGTGTCCCCTTCCCCACCCTTTCCTGGGCCCCTTGGCTGGCAGGGCTCCCTCTGTGGCTTACTGAGACCAGAGGTAGCAAAGCTGTGACTTCCACTAGAGCCCTGCCTCTCAGCCTCCAACACCCTGAGCGCTGTGTGAACTGTTCAGTTGGATCCCATTGCTGAAGTACACCTTCCTCCAAGGGGGGAACCTGGATTCCACAAGAGCTTGGCTCAGGGCCTCATGGTGTGTTCAGTTGTTGCTCATGAATATTGTGGCCTCTGGGAAGGGCCTCAAAGGGGCGTGGGGGTGGGTGTGGATGAGTGGCGCTGGCTGATGGAGACAGAAGCATGTTCAGTCCTTCCAACCGTTTTATGGGAGGTCTTGGGACGGGCTAGGACGCACTCCTTACCAAGCACACTGGGCACCAAGCACCACCGTGATTCATAACCAGCAGTGATGGCTGGTTGACTAAGCTGGTTTTTAATCTGTTTCAAAATAAAAGTCAGCACGCTGGCATTCGTGATGACGTCGTTCTAACTGAAGCCAGTGGTGAAAAAGCCGCATTTCCATTCCCTAGGTAGGGTTTTCCAAAAGCCGTGGGGTGGCTTTGAATCAAAAGCATGATGGTTCTCTCTTGGATCTCAAACTTGCCACCTGTAGAGGAGCTTGTTGGTCTGACTGAGGCCGACAGTGTTCGCGGACTTGATCTGCATCAAGTCCTGGGGGCCTTGGCAAGGCTCACACGGCCGCCCCAGCCCAGGCTTTCTGATTCAGTAGGTGCGCCTACCCCGGAGTTCCCGAGAATGTTCATTTCTAACAAGTTCTCCCCCATGATGCTGAGGTTGCTGGTCTGGGGCCTCAGAGAGCCCCCATTCTTAAACAGCACTGTGAAGGAGGACCCGTCTCAGGTCCCGTTTCCAGGAAGCAGAGCCCGAGGCTGGGATGGGCGGACTTGCAGGAGGGGGTGCTCTTCAGGAAAGAACCACGAAAGAGTTGGGGAGGCCTGATGGGAAGAGGAGGAGCCAAGCGAGGCCATGGTCTCGGGGACCAGCTGGCCTGGGTGTGTGCTCTGCAGCATGAATGACAGGGCTGTCCTGGCATTTGTACCCGGAGTCACACTGGCTGTGGGCCGGCGTGGAAAAGGTATAGCCTCCCACAGAGCAAAGCAGTGAGCCATTGACAGTTACCATGAGTCAAAGGACGCATGTGACCTGTCTCCAGGGCGGTTAGAGGAATATGGGATGACGAATAGCAAGCATTTAGCACAGTGCCTGGCATGGGGTGGACACATCCCCTGACTCTTCCCACTTGACCACACAATTGTCACCACTGGCAGAGGCCCCCACCATCGGGCGACGCCCCCTGTACCCCACCAAATGACATTGCTGAGCAAGATCAACCTGGTGGGCATTTGGGGCAGGTTAACAAGAACAAGAAGGCAGGAGGGTGGGAAAAAAAGTTTTAGAGAACTGCTAAACAATGCTTAACACGTTTAGAGAACTGCTTTCTCAAATCCCTTCTGTGTCATCAGCAGCATCAGCAGTGGGGGAACCATTCTTTGCAGACTTTTGAAAAATCATTTTCCCCAGAACATCTGTATTGTGGAGGCAAAATTGTTACCCTGGGTTGGGAGACTGGCTCACACAGACTCCTCTTCATTCCACTTCCCTGAGTTTGATTTATGTTTCTACTCAAGACGCCCAGGCAGAGGTCCTAATACTGCCAGGTTGCTGTGAGAGCACTTTCCCTTCTATCCAGGGCTCTGCGGGATGTGCAGGGCAGGTGTGTGGACGAGGAAATGCCATCGAGCAGGTCCATAGACTTGTCCCTGGTTATCAAGCTCGCTGATGGCGGAGCCAGGACTGGAGCCCAGGTCTTCCATGTCTTGGTCCCCTACTGTGCACACTTGAGCTGGTGACATTGTTGCTGTCATTGTGGCAGATGTTTCCGGGGAGGGCTGCGCACAGTGTCAGTTATCCCCACCTTATCACCCCAGCTTTGTCCTTAGATATTCCAAACTGGCTTTGGTATCAGCGTTTGAGTCATTCATCACTCCGTCAAGCCTGGTTGTGTTAAGAGGCTGGAGGAAAGTTGGTCTTGTATTTCAGCCACTCTTAACTCTAGGGGGGCTGCGAAATCCATAGATGAGGTTCTCTGTTCTGCTGGATGTGAACTCAGCAGAAGGCATGGGTTAATGTGAGAAGGCTAAACTCGTTCAATTATTATTGAGTCTGGGAACGTAAACAACTGTATGAAAGAATGAATATTTCAACTTAACAAACTAAATAATAATGAGCTCAGAGACCCTAAGTGGGGGTCGGGGGAAGAATGGGGAAATGTACAATGTGTTATCGTGGGTCAGAATATACTGGCTTCACCACTGGCTGGTATAATACATGAAGAGGTGACATTACATTTTATAGTAAAATTATACACTCTATTTTATCTTTTCATATACTAAGAAGTAGCAATATTATCTCCTTTTCCCTAGGAATACGGGACAATCAGTACAGCACAAACGATCGAATTGCCCTTAAAAATCTCCAGTCTGAAGTTACAGAGAAGCAATCTGACTTCGCCAAGGTAACATATGTTTCTAACTTCTAGAATAGTCAGCAAAATGCAGCCAACCATAAACAATGTGATCACTGGCCTGCTTATGATGTGTTCACATTTTATTTTGCTTAGTCAAAAATTGAATTAACGCAGCAGAAAATCTAACCATCAATGACGAAGACTTGTTACATGAAAGTGTGCAGTGTATATGCAATTATTCTTTTATAATCTTCACCAAGAGTCTGTAAATTTGCAGTGTCAAAGCAGAGTAGAGTGAATGAATCTCAGTTTTAAACCAAAATTAATCTGCTGGAGAGAGAGAGAGAGAGAGAGAGAGAGAGAGAGAGAGAGAGAGAGAGAGAGAGAGAGAGAGAGAGAGATGCCATATAGCATTTTGAAGGTGGAGAAGACGTAATTTGAAATCTAACAGCTAGTACAGATTGATATAACCGCAAAAAGTATTAGTGGTCTCAAATCGGGAAGAGAATTAAAGGTTATATTTATAAAATGAAATGTTTCTGATTCTAGAGAACAAAGAACTCTGTACACAGTGGTTAACGTTGCCAGTGTATCACATGGCAGGCACATTTCTTCCTTTCCACAGCCCTGGGAGGGAGGTATTGTCATTATACCGATTTTGCTGGTGAGAAAACTAAATCTAATACGTTCAGTGGTTGACTTGCCCCAAATCTCGCAGCTCGTCAGCTATCTGGCTTCAGAGGTCGGGTTCTTACCTTGCTCTAAAGGGCTGGCCTAAAGGAGGCTCATTCCAGTTGAACAGAATTTAAAATATGGACTTTTCCTGCCTGAAGGGATTGTCGGAGATGTCACAGATTACAAGACGTCTGTTGTCTTTCACAAGTGAATATTCTGCCACCAACTTTTGTAATGCTGACAATGAAATTATAAGAATTGATCTCTCATAGCAGATTAAAGTAGCAAGGGTATCCGTAAGACATATTTTTTCCTTGAAATGCGTGCCTTAGGTATTACCCTTTGATTCAGCTCTGCATTTAATAAAACCCGACATTTCCCTGCAAGACCCTGGGACGGAAATCCCACACGATGGAGAAAGGATGTTATTCTGGGTCCTGAGATTTAGTCATCAATATTTAAAGCCCTTTCTATGTGGAAGGGCCGAGCTCGCCGTCTGAAGACGTAAAGATGCGTGTCTGTAATTAATTTGTTCCCGGGCAGCAGGAGCGGGATCCCTGGGTTGCAGGGAGGGAAATGAGTAATGGATCATGACGAGCCCTCACTGGGAAGAGCTAGAAGCCAGTTAGAAGGGGAGGGTGAGGCCCAGGTCGGTGACCACTCTTTTAGGAAAGATACCAACTGAAGCTCTCTCTTGCCTCTTTCCCCACTGAACAGGCAACTTTCAGTCTTTCCCTGTTGATGTTCATGCTCAGTTTGGTCCTTAACGATCTAGAGCTGGGGGACCACGTGTCTGGGTCCCTATAACACACACGCACACTTGGTCATCATCTGTGCCTCCGTTGATTAACTCCCAGAAGTCACACCTTCTCCACATCTGCTTTGGAATGACCCGGATCACCTAGTTTGATCGTGTCAGCAGTGTGACTTTCAAATTTCCCTTCTCACTTTGAGCTGTTGATGCCCGTGCCTGAGTGTGTGTTGTGTGGCTGCTGCAAATGATGAAACACCCCAAACAGACGCCCTCCTTTGTACTTGCCATAAATCCCACCTCTCCATGAGACTGATCCCTTTTCCTTTCAAAACCCATCGAAGCTGTCTCAATGATAGGCGGGCACTTCTTGAGCCAAGTGATTATTTAAAAGGAATGAAATATGGAACCGACTGTTCTTTTTTTAAAAAACAATGTATAAATTTTCCTTACAGCAATAGTAATGGCAACTCCATGTAGACACTTATGAAAAGGCAGAAGTATATTTATTTCCCTTATTTTTTCATGCATTTTTTTACATATGACTGTAACATATCTCAACTTTTATAGCTCTCTTTTATTACGTAACACTCTATCACAGACATGTTGCTATGTCATTGAAATTCTTTGTCCTCTTTATTTGTAATTTCTGCAGAATATGAGG
Organism: Rhinolophus ferrumequinum; assembly: GCF_004115265.2. Classification (NCBI taxonomy): domain Eukaryota; kingdom Metazoa; phylum Chordata; class Mammalia; order Chiroptera; family Rhinolophidae; genus Rhinolophus; species Rhinolophus ferrumequinum. The sequence continues at coordinate 4,811,019 of NC_046299.1, forward strand.
CAGTTGTGTGGGCCATGACTTACCTGCCCAAACCCTTTCAAGAAATATTTCGATTCTTGCCAGCTTTTCACTGTTACACATCGTAGTACATTGAATCTTTTGGTTTCTAGTAAATTCATGGAAAGATAAAAGTTTCAGGATGGAGAGGGAGAAAAGCTTCAATTTTTTCATTTGTCTTAGAACCGTCCTTTCCTATTGCTACAAACCAGAGTGAACTCATACAGTTGAAAATGCTTTACAGTCAGGATGAGACTCACTGTGTTGACAGGGTACCGGCTGGTGCTAATGGGAGTGAAAGCATGCTTGCAGCTAATATGGAGGTACCTGTGGAGACTATCTGTGGGGAGATGGGGCCAAAGAATCCATCTAGAAAATATAGTTGTGTGTTGCGAGTGGCTGTGGAAAAGGCAGTCATTGTCTCATGGAGAAAAAGTATGGATTTCAAAGCTACAGGTGGGATTAGACACTTATCCTTTGGAGAAATAAATTGCTACGGAATAGAAGCACATTCACTCCAGTGTTTCAGGACCTGATTTTTCTGACCATTCGCTGTTTATTTTGTTCTTACTTCAGTTAATGAAATGGTGCCCTTCTTAGTAATATGTCTTAAGGCATAAATATAAAGTTAAAAACAGTCAATAGAATGTATAAAACTGCGAAGGCAGTAACCAGCACTACAAAATCATGTTTGAAACATTTAAAAGAAATCAATATCTTAAGCAGAATTTATGAAAAGGAAAATGTACAAATGCAAGTGTTGTGTGGTGCTGGTCAGGAAATGGGTGATTTACTACCAGAGCAAGATGCAGAATCCAACGATTCATTTGAGCTCTCTCTGACCTTGAGCAGTCTACTTTAAATGCAAGATGATTTTCTTCCTTTCAAACCAAATCTGACATCGGTTAATTTTATTTTAGATAAAAGGTGTCTTTTTTCAAAGCCATGTTCAGTTAACCCAGTATAAAGAACAGATGGAGTGACACACTGAAATAGCCTAATTGGGGAAGATATTTGATGTAGAAGATGTGATTCCTTTTTAAGGAAAATTTGCCCTGTTTTAAAAGTGGTAGGCCAACTTAGGAACATCAGTATGGTGTCTCATCTCTTTCTTGGTTTCACAACCTCCAAAGAACTGGACACAAAGGGATGTATTATAGTCTGCTATGGGCTGAATTGTAAACCCCCCGCCCCCCAATTTATGTGTTGCCGTCCTAACCTCCAGGACCTCAGAATGTGACTGGCCTTGGAGATAGGTCTTTAAAGAGGTAAATGAGGTCCTATGGGAGGGTCCTGGTCCAATATGACTGCTGTCCTTATAAGAAAAGGAGGTTAGGACACAGGCAAGCACAGAGGACACGGGGAGAAGACAGCCATCTACAAGCCGAGAGAAGAAGACTCAGGAGGAACGGACGCTGCTGACGCCTCGGTCTCGGCCGGGCTTCTAGCCCCCAGAACTGGGAGAAATTCCGCTTCTGTTGCTTGAGCCACCCAGGCTGTGGTACTTGGTTATGGCACCCTGAGCCGACTGATACTGATTTTGAAGAGGTTGGACGTTATCTTTAATTACTGAATGGGTCTCAATGAGAAAATAGGATTTGATAAAGAGAACTTGTCAGACAAGAGTATGATGTATATTGGACAGCAAAGAATGTAGTGTTTCCTTTTCAGTTTCTCTCATTTATTGGTTGGGGCTTTTGTCAAAGCTGAGTCTAAACACCTGAGAAAACACAGGGTGATTTAAGCTCATAATCCCTGTGATGGTAATTTGATTACCTGCTTGATGGTATCTCCAGTCTGTTAACTCCAGGAGGCCAGGAAGCTTCCTCAGCACCCCACACAGAGCCCGGCGCATAGTAGTTGTTCAATAAATATTTGTCTGATGAGTGAGTAAATAAATGGTTTCACTATGACTGTATGTCATGAGTTATGGAATTTATGTCTGAAAAGGTTATATTCATTCTATATTCACATGAATAAAATTTCAGTGTATTGGGTATATAATGGGTTATTTCCATTTTAAACAACTCAAATAAACTCAAATGCACTCATTATAAATTCCATTGAAATATAGTATAACTTTGATATAAAAACTCCTTTATTCCTCCATAAGCTTGACTATATCAGATATTCACTGATTTCTGCTGAATCATAGGAAAAATCAGACCCTGGAGTTATACCACATGTTTATACTTCGGGAGGTACTTTCACATCCATCATCAGTTTTGATCTCCAAAACTTCCTATGAGGTAGAAAAGGTAAATAGATTTTTTCTTTGGAACTGGGCTTCCATCAGCGTTTATTCCCCAGGTCAGTGTTACCCTGACCTGCTCAGCAATTCCAGAGAGGTCTTTTCTGTCCTTGTTCCAGGCTGAGATGACATTCATTCATTCATTCCTAGAAACTCACCCCTTGTTGCTGGTACCCGTCGTTCATACCAGGGCCAAGGCTGTCATGGGATCCTGACCCGGAAGGGTAGGGTACCCTCTTGATGTCGAAAACCAGCTGGACAATGAAGCCTGGTTTTCTCCAGAGGAATTACTGTTTTCCCCTTGATCTACAGCTCTGGAAAGCAAGGCTCCTCCGGGGTCCTGTGGCCGGACTGGGAGCCCCAGGCTCAGGACGGACAGTAGGAGGTCCGAGTCCCAGCCCGCCATCCTTTCCGCCTTATCTCCGCAGATGCACCCGCTGCAGCTGCTTAAAAGTACTCATTCTGGGCTCATCTCCATGCATCCTGATTCATCCTAGGTCCAGGGAGGGAGGGGTCCAGAAATCCGCATTTTAAAACCAGCCCCTAGGTGTTGTTTATGCAGGTGGTCACTGGCCCAAACTATGGAAAACAGTGCTCTATAAAATAAAACCAGTGCTGCACAGATTCCGAGATGGATTTGTTTTCTCTCCCAGGACTAGCATCAGAAGGTCTTCCCAACGTCATCTGCCCACTGGGACTCCCGGAACCTTTCAGAACACTGATGCCTGGGCCCCACCCCAGGGGTCCTAATGTAATTGTGTAAGGGCAAGGCTGAGCATAGGGGTTTTACAAGCTCCAGGTGACTCATGTGCCACTGGGCTGAGAACCATGAAAGGGTTTTGAGAGGGCCTGGCTCGTGTCGGCCATCTGGAAAAAGGTAGCCAGTGATTTTTCACTTTTTTTTAAAAGATGAAGTAAATTTTCAGATGACTCTCCTATCAGTTTCTTCCTCTTCACCTACGGAATCTCTCGTCATGTTTGAACTTGCAATTTTTCGCATACCTTTAAAATACGACCCTGTGTGAGGTGATGGATATTGCCATGAAACACAATAAAGAAAAAGAAAAGGAGAAACCAAGAAAGACAAGCCGACCATCTTCCAGTGTCTCCCAGGAAGCACCGATGAGCCTCGGCCGAGTGCTAAGGTGACACGCGGGGGGCCACCCATGAAAAGGCCAGCTGGAGGAGAACAGGGCGTTCGTGGAGTAAATGAATACTAATCCTGCTCTGAAAAAAACAAAAATGCCCCTGTGCCTGCTTCTCATGTCTCAAGGCAAGAGTACGCTTTGCTCTCATCGACCTAGGGCTTTCCGCTCCTCCAACAGACGAGCAGCCCCCTGCGCTGCTCCCATTTCTCAACGTGTACTCCCGGATCACGTACATCAGCATCACGGGGATGTTGGTTAAACTGCAGATGCCTGCCCCTCCCGCCCCCCGCCCCCCCCCCCCCACACACAGAACCACAGAACCAGAACCTCTGGAGCCTGGGGAAGCTGCCATTGTAAAACTGCAGGTGACCGTTAGGCACCTCGGAGCTTGAGACCTGCTGCCCCCGTGCTGAGAACCAACTGCACGTTCTGGGGCCCCCGAGGTGAAGGCTGCAGGCACTGGGGGTTGAGGAGCTGCCAGTATTATTTTGGATCCTGTGCAGTTCATGCAAGGGCTTATCTGAAGCACTAGACTAATGAACGTCAAACGGGGGCTTGGCAAGCATGTGCCAGTGCTGGAGTCCATTCAGTGTCTGTCTTCTGCCGCTCCGCCCATGTACCCGATGAAAGCAAAGCAAAGACAGAGGACACTCTTCTGCCTGCTCTCAGCCTGCTTGCGTGTTGTATTAAAAGTACCAGCACATAGTGTTGGACACACTAGTGATTTACTGTTAGGACATACAACCTGCTGATGAGGAAATCTGGAACCCCTTGACCGTGATATGGACAGAAACCTGTGTTTCTGCAGCAGAGCATCGAAAGGCAGCTGAACTGTCTCAGTCCTAACCCCACCCCACCCCATTCTGATAAGTGATGGTCGTGGTCAGCGTGCCAGTCGGGTCAGCTGTCAGCCTTGAAGGTTGATTGCTGTTGTTTTGCTCTCTGGGATTTGACCCAATGAGGGCAAGCATGGGGAACCACACTGAACTCCATGTAAACCAGCAGACGTGGGGATTCCTCCGGGGAGCTGGAGACCCAGGCAGGGAGGGGGATCCCGGGACTCAGGCTGCTGTTTCCATGGAGAAGCGCTGACTCACCTCCACGTGAGCGTGTACCCCAAGCCCCGCCTCCTCCAGAATTGTGTCTGCTCTCCCCGGTGAGGCTGTGGGTCTGTATCAGGCACTCCTGGACCTGGTGGGGTTGCTTATCGACATTTGATGATCCCCATCACACACAGACCATTAAATAAACTAGAAATAGACACCTGTCAGAGACAAACCAATTCCCCAGGCGGAGAAATGTTTCCAGGATGTATAATCGGTTCACAAACAGATTGGGTTTCCTGCCCTTCAGAACAAATGCTTGGAGGTGCTGTCGGGTGTGTGGCCAAAGCCTTGGACGGGAGTGTCAGGGACAGCGTCCTGTGGGCCTTTGAAAGAGGGTTTTTTGTCTGTGGTACAATGGACGACTTGAATAATTGCCATCTCTTTCCATTTGCAGGAGACGCTGGCATCACAGAACACAAAAATGATTTCATCCATAGTCATCTCACAGCTGATTGATGAGAATAAATCAAAAAAGAATGGGGCCGCCTTACCTGTGGCGTGCCCGCTGGCTCAGCCTCACCTGTGTCCCATGAGGCGGTCTCTGGCTAATCGCAGTGGAGTCACCATCGACAGGGCGTTCGCCTTCCTTCCGGGCAGATCAGGAATTCAGACGTCACCGGTGGGGATGCAAGGACCTGAGACAGAGCCACCCCCCAGAGAGAAGCCTTGCAGCCGCCCCCAAAAGGGGTTTGCATCCATCACCATCACCGCCAGGCGCGTGGGCCCCCCAGCCAGCACCCTGGTGTGGGGGGCTGTGCAAGACCCACTTTGCACCAAGTGCAGGGCCCAAGGCATGCTGCTCGCGGACCCCTCTGCTCTGGCCGGTAGTGCTGATCCATGTCAGCACAACGGACCCTTCGCTTGCACAGAATTCTCCAGAAACAGCTCTGTGATGAGACTGACGTTCCCTGAGGCCCATGCACGGCTGTGTGAGGGACACGAGTACTGGGTCCCCAGTGTGGACGACAGACAGAACAGGTTTTCTCCAGGCACCCCGCAGTCAGGAAAGAGCCCGCTGGTGTTCAGCTCCTGTGTCCATCTCAGGGTGTCTCAGCAGTGTCCGAATTCCATCTACTATCTGGACAGGTCCCTCTCTGTCCCCATTGAGCCACCTCAACTGGCGGGCCCTAAAATGCACAGATCTGTCCTGTCGCTCAACCTAAATTGCAGTTCACACAGATTGACACCAGATGGAGTAGATGGCACAGCTAACGGAGGGCCAATAGGCAGCACCCTCAAGCCAGAGCTCAGGGAGGGAAGCCAGAGCCTCCTGGGTCCACGCTGGGCCCCGAGCGTGCAGGAAAGTTTCTGCAAGGGAAACCCGTCGTTGGGGCGGCTGCATCTGGGGACCAGCTCATGTCCTTGGAGTGACTCCCCTCCCTTGGAGAATACAGATGGAGGGACTCACCAGGTGACTACAAGGAAGGAGAAGGAGGACTATGCAGCTCGTTGTCACACTAGCCTTCGCGCCAACCAACTGTCCATTCACATTCCTGGCTGGAGTTACACGGCAGGTGAGTGACCGCCCACCCTCAGGAGGGGCCACCAAGCGCAGGGGCTCCCCCCTGGTGGGTCAGGTCCTCTGTAAACGCCCTGCCGGGGCGGGTAGTGAGTTTCTTGTCTATAACTTATTCCAAGAAGCGATTCTCGATAGAGTTGCTTTACCTGCTCAGATTGCTGAATTGCGAGCTCGGTGTGGATTTCCGGACGGGGTATGTTTTCTTGCATGATCCTTTTGTGGATTATGAGACACTTTCCCTCAAAGTTTTGTTTCCAACAATACTTCGAGACCATATGTAGCAAGTGGGAAACGATAGCCCTCAAATCAAGTTATTGATAGCTTCGGCGGGTGCCGTTCCAGACAAGGTGGGAAGAACTAAGAGTCATCACCCCCAGAGGTTTCGTCCCCCTGCCCCCAGCATCTGCGTATCCGAGGTGCCCAGAATGCTCCCCTTTTCACTTTTCAATCAGAGAGCTGGTATTTATGGATTGGCCGGAGGAGCCTAGGCTCCACAGCCCCGTAATGGAGTACACGTGTGTGAGTATGTATGTGTTTGTGTGTGTGTGCATGTGTGCGTGCGTGGTAATTATGGGACCGTTTCAAAATGAGGCAAACTGGGGACTCTCTATGTCAAACAGCAGAAGCAGCAGTTTTCTGTTTCCTGGGTTGTATTTTCGGGGGCAACTTGGCCAGAATCTGTTGCTGTTTTGACCATTGCCAGGGCCAGCCAGAATTCCCAAGGTCAGCTGACCCCAGGCTCCCCTCACCTCTCCTTGGAGGTCAGGGAGGGGAAAGCAGACCTTAGCTAGAGCCCACAGTTCGTTCTTTCTCTGTGTCAACTTCCCATTTTCTGCTTTACTTTCTGCAAGAGGCTCTGGTTTATGAATTAGTGAGTTTTCACTTGGGGAGAACATTTAAAGATAATAGTAAAATTGAAAAGGCAGCATATGCATAATAATTTTACAGTGCGATTTTTGTCCATTAAAGCTTTATTAATTAATAAAAACGACAGTAAAATATTCTAAAGCTTTCATGTGTGTAGAAATACTAAATGATGTAATTAATTAAACGAGCATTTGTGTATTAAGTGCTCAGATTTTTAAGGCAATTTGACACAGCTTTCAGATTGATTAGACAGTTGAAATGCCTGAGTCTTATAGATGTATTATTGCAAGGAGGAGAATGTAAGCAGCCATCAGTGTAGCAAAGGTGGGCCTCACTCTACTATTTAAAGGAGTTGCTGAAGCCAGCCACTTCTTCTTCCTTCCTTGCAATAATTCCTTGAGGAAGGTTCTGGAAACATATGACTTACGTTGTTGTAAGCTCATCTTTGTCTTTATGGCTTGTCTCGTGGTGTGACATGATAATTTGCATTTATGGCACTTGCACCAAAGGATCTTTAAAAATCACTAGAGCCAGGACTCACCCGTTCATCTCAGAGCAGAGGGGTGTGAGCAGAGATAACCTCCCAACTTATTTTTGGCTTTGGTGCAGAGGAGATTTTTGACTGTGACTGTCAATGAGTCCTCCTGTGACTGACTTTCTTAGGCAAAGAGTATGAGTGAATTCTGCTTCCCCCAGGCTGACTTCCCTCAGGAGAGCTCTGTGTCCCAAGGGTTCACCCGTGGAGCATGTGAGTGGCTCTACATCACGTAGCCTCATGCTGCCATTTAAGGAAAGAGATACTCGCAGAGGCCCAATCCCCTTTTTCAGAATTGCTGATCTATTATTTTCAAGTGCAGTGAATGGGGCCAGGCCGCACTACCTCTCAGAGCCTGTTTCCTCATTGAGTAATTGGAGAAAGAGGTGGATTTGGTGTTCTCGAAGGTCCCTTCAAGCGTGAAGAAATTTCAGCTCTATTTGCCTGACGTGAAATCTGTGAGGGAAAGAGGCTTCCTGTGACTCTGGGTCCCTTAGTATTGAAGTTCAAAGCCACAGAACCTCAGGCTACCATTGGGGGCACATGCCTCAGACGTGTACAAATGCACACTCACACACTCACACACACACATCCCTGTACTTTCTTGCTCCTGCCCTCAGAAACTAATTCACAGTGGAATGCGTTTCTTCCCAGGTGACAAGCGCGCTGCTTGTCCACTTTGTAGAATTCCTGCCTGAATTTTATAAGCACAACCACCACAGTCTGTGCTGGTGTAACCCGCACAACCCTGCAAGGGGCAGCTCGCTGACCTTCATCCTGACAAAGCGTGGTAGTCGTAACGCAGTTCTCTCCGACACTGGGGATGCTCCTTCAAACTCCAAGGAACGGTTTGTGCCCTCCTGTTGGAAACTGGAATCTTGTCCGAGGCGTCTTGACAGCCTCCTGTGGTGACACATGCCCTTAGTGGTCCCCGTACTTCACAGTTTATGAACCTGATCCTTTGTATCTGAAGGATTCCAAACCAGCACGTGCACAGCGTCCTCTCTAGCTGGCTTACTGACATTCGGCTGCAAGGTGGGTGCAGTCTGGGAGATTCTGCAAATGGAAGCAAGGCGATCTTGGTTCTAGTGCAAGGTCATGAGACAGGAAGTCCTACAAGTTGCGTTCTTCAATGGGCCCCCAGGACACGCACCAGAATGATGACTAAGATTAGGGGAAACTGGATACGAACAAACACTGTGCCGTATGGATAGGCCGTGTCTCCCGGGACGTAGCGCTCTAACAGACCCAGGGTACCTGTTGTCGTTTCAGGGCTGAGGATTTAGGACTGGCTCCCTCTTTGCTCATCTCCTCTGTCCCTGTATGCTTGCTCCTTACATCTGCACCGTGAGTAAGCATCCTGCCAGCACCTGCCAGGTGGGCATTGTACAAACTCCAGCTCCTACTATGAGGAAGAGTTTCATCATCGTTACTGCCACTGCTGTCGTCGTCACCATCATCACCCTGTCAATAACCATCGCGTACACTGTGGAAATCCTTGATGCCAAGCCCCGGGCTACAGCCGTTGTATCCGTTACTTTGAATCATTCAAACCATTCTGTAAAGAGAATATCGTTATCCCTATTTTGTAGGTAAGACAAACAAGGCTTGAAGATTAAATGATTTGTCCAATCCATGTGGCCATTAAGTGCCAGAGCTGAGAACAGTTCCGTGCATCTGGCTCCTGCCAAGCCCTTCTCAGTGACAGCCCTAAGCAGAGCAGTTTGGCTGGTGGGGACCGCCCCCCCAACCCAATGTGCACAACAGCTATCAGACGTGATGTTTGAAGACCACTCTTGGATGTAAGGAGTAGCACTAGTGTTTGATGGCCACTTGCCCTGGTAGAATCTATTAGGAGGGCGAGCTACACAGCATTTCTAACTAAATGTAATGAGCCATGTCATTTGATACGGTTAAAACTTATTAGCTCAGAAATCCTTCCCAGCCTGAAATCCCGTCCTTTGTGGTGTGGTGTGCTATGGCATATACAACGCTGATCCCGGTCGTTCTCTCCTCGCTCGGTATTATATGCCTCAAACAGTATTGACTTCGATATATTACTTATAGTGAATTTCATTTTGCATCCTTGGCCTGGAGCTGAAGCTTTCCCCAGTTCCCACACCATCCAGGCAGATGGAACAAAGCCACCTGATTTTGGAGAAGAGACTGATGAGTACACTTTTTGCCCACATCTATTGGCCCCAAACATTGAGGTTCTATGGCGGACCCTCTGTCTTGGAAGCCTCAGTCAGGGCATAGCCTTCTGGTGGCATTGGGCTCGGACATCTTCGGTGGAGTTTCATATCACTAGTGATCAAAGACGTGAATGACCAGAAAGGAAGGAATCCAAAGGGATTTTCCTGCCAGAACATCACATGCAGGCTGTGTGTGTCTACTAGCGTCCTGACACTAGACTCTCACCCATTAATAGTGAGTGACGTTTATTCCATGAAGGAAGTACGCATACCACTCAAGGGAAGAGTAGATCACAGACTGTGCCTGCGTGAAGCCTACCGGAGAAGTGTGCCTTCGACTCAGCTCCCCCAGCCCCACAGGACTATTTACTGGAAGGCCCAGAAGACATTTGAGGAGCCCTTATTTTACAAATGTGGTTTTTCTTTAATGATCCAGAAATGGAACCAGCAAGCTTTTTTTTTTTTTTTTTTGGTAAAGGGCCAGATAGTAATTAAATTAGGATTTGGGGCCAGATGGTCTCCATAGCAACTACTCAACTCTGCTGTTGTAGAACAAAAGCAGCTACAGACAATGCATAAATGAGTGTGGCTATGCTCCAATAAAACTTTATTTATAAAAACAGGCAGTGGGCCAGATGGGTCCTGCAGGCTTTAACTTGCTGGCTCTGATTCCTCCATCCTCCAAGACAAACTTGACCCTGTTTGCCAGTGCTGCATGTTGGAGGCTCTGGAAATTCGACTCTGAGATGGCATTTAATGGGCTTTTATTGGGGAGTGGTGGTGGGAATGGCAGCACCCGTGGATGTGAGAGAAACAGAAGGAAGCAGGATTTTGCAGGGGGAAGAGTTGCTCTGTGACGCAGTTTTAATGAAGGCCTTAGGGAATTCTAACTTTGGGATGTCCCTTCAAAGTTATTCTAAGTTAAGGCGAGGGGGCTGGGCCTTTATACCCCTTGGCGAGGGGATGTGACCTCAGCTCCCTTTGGCCGGCCAGCTGCCATCCTTGTGGTGCAGTGCCGAGGACTGTGGTCCTGCAGAGGAGTCCCAGGAGCTGGCGGAATGGACCCTTCATTCCCAAGGGGCGTCTGAGTGCCTCACATTTAAATACTGTTTCCACTTTGTGATCCCATAATTCTGTAAAACGAGTCAAGGCTCTCGCCTGGCTGGACCTGGGGCTGTGGGGTGGAGGGGTGGGGTATGGACCTTGGCACCTGTATAAAGAGGAAAGTGGAGACTCCTGCTCTCCCATCCTTGATGTTTATTCATTCACTCAACACCAAATATCGGACAGTTGTCCAGGAGCGGCAGCGGCGACATAGACCTGGGTGGCAGTGGTGCTGCGGGGTGGTCAGATTCCTGGGCGAGGTTGTGAAGGTAAATCCCAGTGTTGTCAATAATCAGATGTCAATACTCAGACATCTAACTGATACCCTGGAAATCAGTCTGCATTGTAGACTGTCGTCAGTGTTCTAAACCTTTAACGAGGGAGGCTTAATTTAGAAGAGGGAGTTGGTCGAGAAGAGCTTTCTGAGGGAGGGACTTGTAAACTGATTCTTAAAGCAACAGTAGAAGGACGGGCATGTGCCAAAGGCTGAAGGCAGAGAGCTTGGCACTTTGGAGGAACTGAGAAGGCCAGTGTGCCTACAATATAGCAAGTAGCACCATGAGGCTGGAGGGGTGACCGCCAGCCATGGTTAGGGTCAAGGTTAGGGGCTTAGAGACAGAACAAGGGTTTACATACAATTGTATCCTGAGTGCAGTCGTGTTTGTTGTAATGTTTACCTTATTGATATAATGTATGCTTTAAAAAGATCACTCCTGCTCCTCAGAGTGTAAGTGATCAGAGAAGGTGGGGCTATTGCTCTGTGTAGGTGGAGCCCTGGCGGGGCTGGGGAGGCAGGGAAGTAGCCTGATGCTGGAATTGACAAGCCTTGGTCATTGATGAGGTCGGGAGGAGGGAACAGAGAGGTGGCAAGGGTGACATCTGGATTTCTGGCTGAGCACTGGGAAACCGTTATATTTTTCTTTTTAACAGACATTTTGTTTTTCATTTTTCAGTTTTAGATTCACAGCAAAACTGAGAGGAAAGTACACAGATTTCCCCTGGCCCCCTGCCCCTCCCCCCGCCACACGCATAACCCTCCACCACGATCAACATCCTACAGCACAGTGGTTTGTTTGTTACACTTAATGAACTACATTGACAATATCCTAAGGGTTCAAAGCCCCTTGTGTACCTTGGGGTCCACTCTCGGTGTTATACACTCTCCGGGTTTGGACAATTATATAAGAACATCTGTCTACCATTGTAGTTTTGCAGAGTATTTTCACTGCCCTAAAAATCCCCGGTGCTCCCTCCATTTATCACTTTCCCCACAACCTCTGGAAATTACTGGTCTTTTTACTGATCCTTAATTTTGCCCTTCCCAGAATGTCATATACTTGGAGTCATAAACATGTAGCCTTTTCACACTGGCTTCTTTCACTTACTAATAATCATTTAAATTTCCTCCATGTCTTTTTTTGTGGCTTGAGAGCTCAATTCTTTTTAGTGCTGAATAGTATTCCATTGTCTGGATGGACCACAGTTTGTTTATCCATTCACCCACCAAATGACATCTTGGTTGTTTCTAAGTTTTGGCAGTTATAGATAAAGCTGCTATAAACATTTGTGTGCTGGCTTTTGTGTGGACATAAGTCTTCAGCTCCTTTGAATAAATATCAAGGAGTGTGATCGCTGGATTATATGGTATATGGACTATATGTTTAGTTTTGTAAGAAACTGCCAAACTCTCTTCCTAAGTGGCTGTGCTCTTTTGCATTGTCACCACCGATGAAGGAGAGTTCCAGTTGCTCCAAACCCTTGTCAGCATTTGGTGGTGTCAGTGTTCTGGATTTTTGTGTGGTGGTATCTTGTTTTAATTTACATTGCCCTGGTGGCATATGATGTTATCGATATTCTCCTGGCTATCAAATTAATACATTATAGGTGGCCATGAATAATAAAAAGCAGAATAAAAAGCTCAGGAACCCTGAAATAATTATTGTTAATATTCTAACATATTTTCTTCCATTCTCTTTCTGCACATGTCTACTTTTTATTTTAAATAGTTGAGATCCCACTACATATACAATTTCCTTCTGGGTCTCTGCCACTTAGTACCATTTCATACTATCCGAATAATCTTAGTGCATACTCATTTGCCATCTGTAGATCTTCCTTGGTGAGACGTCTATAAAGGGCTTTGGCTCATATTTTATTCAGGTTGATTGTTTTCTTATTGTCAAGTTTTAAGAGTTCTTCACATATTTTGGATAACAGGGAAGAAGGATTTTTTCCACATGGGTGGTATGTCAGGACGAGCAGAGAAGGTCCTGAACACCATGGGACAAGTCATGTGTGAAGTGTCAGTGGGATAGCAGGTGCAGATGGCAAGCTGAGGGTTGGACCCATGAATCTGGAGCCCAAAAGAAAGTTCTAGGTTAGAGTTATGGTTTGGGGAGCCTTCTTCCTAGAGTTGGTGTTTTATGCCACAGAAGTGCTTGAGAACACCCAGGGAGAGAGAAGGACAGAAAGTGAAAAGGACCTGCAAGTGCTAATATTTAGAGGTCTGGCGGGGGCAGCAGCATTTCAGCTCAGTACTGGTCCTCCCACCTCTCCAGCCGTGGCTTTTGTTTCTGAGGCCATGCTCTGTGACCAGTAGCTTCACAGGTTTTACTGCAGTTACTCCTCCCTCAAAGTCCACGGGAGAAGTACATTATTTTCCTTCATTTTCCAGGTTGGGAAACTGAGATACCAAGATGTAAAGTGATTTGCCCAGGCCTCACCGCTAGTTATGTGGGGGCAGGCCAGACTTCGCACTCATGAACTGGCTGTGTTCCCATGGCCTCCTGATGCCACCTCCCAGGCCACTGGTGTCACCTTCCTGCTCTTCGTAATGGTCCCCTCACCTCTGGGACCCCAGGCTTAGAAGTTTGAATTGTCTCTGAACTCTTGATTCCCTTAACCATGGTGCCACAAGTCAAAAGTCAAAAGTCTCTTATGTCCATCCATCTTTTCCATGTTCACTGCCGCTGTCCTCATCAAGCCTTTATCTTCATGAAATTTTTATGCCCAAATGGATTTATTTTCCTGACTATCAAATTAATACATTATAGGCAACCAAGAATAATAAAAAGCAGAATAAAAAGCTCAGTATTCTGAAATAATCATTAATATTTTAGTATATTCCATTCTCTTTCTATGCATGTCTGATTTTTTCTTTTAAATAGTTGAGATCCAGGGGCATATGTACTTTCCCTCTGGGTCTCTGCCACCTAGCACCATGTCATAAATATTTCCTGCTATTGATAGTACTTTACAAAGATAACTTCTACTGATTATGGCATAGTTTTATGGATATATCAAAGTTTACCTATTTCTTCATTGTTGGTCCTGAAAGTTGTTAGTCATTTTTCACTTTTTGAAATAATATGAATGTGAACACTTGGCGTTTAAGGCTTTTCTGTATTCTGGATTATTTGCTTTAGAAAAAAACCTCCTTGAAATGGAATATTTAAATCAGACAGTATTAGCCTTTTTAATGTTCTTGATTCGATGTCAAGTGAGACTCCAGCAAAAGCCTAGGTGAAGACCCTTTCTGTATGTGCTTGGCCAAGATTAGGTGTCAATTTGCAAATCTCTGCACATTTCCAGATGAAAAATACTGCTTTGTTGTGGTTTGAGCTGGCACCTCTGTGATTGCTAGTAAAGGGGAGCATTTTGCTTTATGGTTCCTGCTTCTCAAGAACCTTGACCTTGGCCATGGCTGACTCAGTGGCCCCCCCACCCGTGTTGCCTCCCCTCTCCTCAGCAGTATCAACATTTGGGGGCACATCGTTCTCAGTTGCACACTGTAGGATGTTTAACAGCATGCCTCGTCTCTACCTATTAGACGCCAATACCCTCCCTCCCACTCGTGACAACTGCAAATGTCTCCGGGCATTATCTGGGTGGGAGTGGGTGGGCGGAGCTACGACAAAAGCACTCTTCATTGAGAACCGCTGGCTGTACTGTGCCCAGCCTCCCGACGCCCCCGGTGATTGGGGACCACCCTGCTCAGCATCCTCACTGCCCACGCACTGACTGAGCTGCAGTGCGTCTCCCAGCCTCATCTGTCCAGTATAAGACTCCTGGGAATTTTGTGGCCTTGCAATGCAATGTATGTGCGAGGTCATCGGGGCCATTTTCTTCGTGTAGACAGCACGTTCCCGAGGTCAGGACCCAGGTCTTATCATGGGCACTGACCTCTCCACGCCCAGCTGTGTGCCCTAGAGCACAGAGCACTGGCTTAGGACCTGTGCTCGGCAGACAACAGGCCATTCTGATGACCCAACAAAGCCTTGCTGATGTCAAGGTCACTTAAAAGCTTGCCGCCTTTTCTTTTTCAAACCACCTCTCCCCTCGGCCACACCCCACGCCCCTCTGCCTAGGAAAGAGTGGGGAGCCATGTCACATTCACCATCCAGAGGGAGGGGGTTAAAATAAAGGGAAAACTATAGCATTCCCACTTGGTTTTTAAAGTAAGAGAGGGTGGGAATCTGAAAATACTGTTTTTCTCTAAGAACTCAATAAGAATAATCAAGTGTTGTCATGGAACAAGTTTATTTTCTTCAGATGGTCAAAGTCAATGCCGAAAAACAGAAGATACATGAACAGTGTTGCAAAAATAGTTTGAATGTTTTTTTGTGTGTAACTCACAGTAAGGCTTGGTGAGACTATATGTTTTCCCCCATAATCTTGAATGTGACGTGAAGACCATTCCAGAGTCTTCTAGTCTCCAGAGGTTGTTCACGTCAGCCACCCCAGCTGTCTGTACTAAGAAAAGGGCTTTCTTTTTTCTTTCCGAGGGCCTCCCTGAATTGTATGAAAGGGTTATGTCCCCACACTACTTAGAAAACAGTCATTCTAATGGGCGATTCACTCAAGTTTGCCAAGTAGGGAGTGAGAGAAATGGACTCAAAGCCTGTAGCAGGTTGATGGGACGATGGTTGGATTTGTAAACTGGGGAACTTCAGAGTAACCCTTTACGCGAGCATAAGAAGAGTGACCATCAGGGTGACCTAGCAGAAGCTCCAGGGGTTTGGGAAGGAGACCCATCTCAGTTTCAATTAAAACTCTGCCAGTTGCTGACCTGCGTCCTCTAGGAGGTGATTTACATGAGGAGTACCAAGCTTAGTGGGGACTGAGTACATTTTGTAATCATCATTAGTCTTCAGTTTCATCTGAGCAGTCGGTAGGAAATCATGTTAGACATGATTTTGGAAAGAGGAAGTGATAATAGCTTGGTGAATTCTGTAAGGAAAAGCATCTCAGATATAGATGACCCTGGAAAAAAGAAAAAAAAGTAATAATCTGAGAAACAGGTGGTGTGTTTAATTCCTTTGGCGCGATGTTTTCTTTTTTGTTTTTGTTTTTGCTATTTCCCCAATTATCTTAAAGCAGAAGCTCAGCTCTTTCCAAAACATGTAATTTTATTTTTGTTGTTACCGACTAACATTGGAGGGACCCCCTGTGAAGTCATCTTAAACTATGTTGTCCAAGGAGTTTGTTGGTAAATGCAGAAACCTTGTAGACATTGCCATCGTGAGGTCATTTCTGTCCCATGTTCGGTCATAGCTGCATGAAGCCATTACTGTGGGTGAAGTGTCACAGCTCACAGTGGGGCACGCTAGTGACCTCACGTGGTTCAGCAGCTGTTACCAGAGAGTGTGGAAAAGGTGTTCTTCAGCAGGGAGGGCGTCAGACACATCAGGGGTGCTTTTTCAAAGTACCTGTGCTGGATCTACCTACGTACCTATGCTAAGTACCTACGCTAGAATCTGAATCTGTGCCTCCCTGGTTAAGAGCCCTGTTGGAGGCGGGAGGGGATGGAAATTTTTCTTCCACCTAAGTTCTCTCTGGGGCTCTTCCAACAAAAGATATATTTCACACGAGAAAACCAAGCAAGTCTATTAACATGTATTCTGCAGGTGTACCCGGGAGCTTCCCAGGGGAAAATGAGTAACTCAAAATGGTGGCTTAGAACCCTGCCTTCTACAGCATCGTCA
Organism: Rhinolophus ferrumequinum; assembly: GCF_004115265.2. Taxonomy (NCBI): domain Eukaryota; kingdom Metazoa; phylum Chordata; class Mammalia; order Chiroptera; family Rhinolophidae; genus Rhinolophus; species Rhinolophus ferrumequinum. The sequence goes on from NC_046299.1 coordinate 4,827,725, forward strand.
GCAAAGAATAATCATTTTGTGGAGAAATGACAGGATAAAGGAAAGCCGTTTGAGGCATCCAAGGTCAGCAAAGTGAAAAGGTAAAAACATAAAAGGACACTACCAGTGGATGAAGGCTAGTGAAGTTAGTAACGTCTATGGCAGTTCCTCTGGTGTCTTCTCCAGCTGATGGGGGCTAAAGTTGGTTCCAGTTATGAAATAAATTCTGTTTTTCCTAATAGAGAAGAGAGAAGGGACACTTTGTAAATTTATATCCTGCTTTTAGGCAAGTAGGGGGAAGGCAGAGAGCTTTCCTCATATCTGCTGCTTCTCAATTGGCTTCACCTCAAAAAAACCCTTATACCAAAATGGCATATTTTGGGTGGTGTGTTCTGCTCCCCTTCATGGACAGTCCTGTTCTGGGGGACAGCTTGTCCCTTCTATGCATCTTGATGCTCAGCTATTTAGGGGTAGAGGTCAGACTCTTCCAGGTTGAGATCCCCAAGAGGTCCTGGGGACAGATGCGCAGGACAGGTGTTCTCTTTGCTGGAAACACAGCCTTTGTCATGCTCTTATGAAGGGAACCTGCTGCCGCAAATCCTGCCCTTCCCCACTCTTGATTCATGTGATAAATGCCCTGTAGAAACATCAACACTCATAGTCCGGGTGAGGAGTATGTAAGTTGGACCATTAAGTGCTGGTTGTCTATAGATTCAGAAGTTGGAGATGAATGCTGCAAAAATTCAGTTTTTTGTCATCATTTGCCCAATGAGTGGGAGCATTTGCACCTGAGGACTATATCACTTTGGTCTTCTGTAGAAGTGCGTTTGCTTTCACTGTGCTGTGATGTTGTATCACAATCCTACATTAAGGATGTGGGTCATTCATTTATACCATGTTATTTATCTGCCCGACAAGAAACACACAAAAAACCTTCACCCTCCCTGTTCCTCGAGTTGTGCATCTGAGCAACTGGTTCTTAGCCCTCAGAGCATTTGACCCAGGCAGCTCCTGTTGTTCCTCCTCTGACATTGTGTGTTTGAAAATGCAGGGCTAACTCTGAGACCTGTCTCTTGCAAATATACAGAGTCTTATTTGGCGTTCTGGCTTTGTCTTGTCTTTTCTATGCGTAAATAAATCAGCTGGCTGAAATAAAGGGAAAAAATTATATAGTTTTACTTACGATCTGCTCCCTCCTTGGGCAGGAAACTAAATGGAAGACCCAGGCTTGCTGTAGAACAAGATGATACACAATCTGTGGTGTTTTAAGAAAATAGAAGCTTTTCGATGGTAGTGTTGATCAAATGGCATCCTGTCCCCACCCTCATAAATGTGTGTGTGTGTGTGTCTGTGTGTGTGTAAGACCAAGTGACCCGCTTCAGTTCAAACAATGATAACAAAGGAGCTGTGACATGGAGCAGGAGACCCAGCCAGCAAAGTTTGGGAGGGCTGGTCCATAAAGCACACTGCATGTCACAGGGCTGTACGTTAGAGAAATGGCGCTTACCTAGACATCGGCGGGAAAGTTGTGCTGATGTACTCGGTGTGGCAAAACCTAGCGGGGTTCTGCCAGCTGAGAACCCACCTGGGCTGGAGGCGCAGCTGATGGCACCATGGTTTCTCTCCAGGTCTAACTTCATCCATTAAAATGTTGCTTAGTAAAGGGCGTAAATGTGATCAGTGTCTTCTTCCACCTTTGCTTTTGTAATGTTTTTTCTCCCCTTATTGCTAAAGTAAAATGTACATTGTGAACATTAAAATGTAGATAAGCAAAAAAGAGGAAAATGAAAAGCAACTGTGACCCCAACACCCACAGATAACAGCACTGCTAGTATTTCAGTAGCTTTCCCCAAAAGATTACTTGGTACTTCTCATATATGCACCAGTCTTTTTATTCTTTCTTTCCTTTTCTTAACAAAAGGAGGGTCATGGAAAACATGGAGAAAAAGCCCAGGTTTTTTTCTCAACAATGAAACGTGAAATTGCTTTTCAGGTCCTGCAACCATCACATGGCTACATAGGCTTCCGCTGTATAGATTTACCTAAACTATTTTTTAAACATCCTTGTCGAATAGATTGTTTCCATTTTTATAACAGTGTGTTGATAAATGTCCTTGTAAGAGAATCTTCATAGGCATTTTATGTGATTTCCTTAAACCAGACTCCTAGAACTTCTGGTTCAAATAATAGGCACAATTTTAAGGCTTTTGATATAAATTTCCAAATGATACTCTATGTCAGTTGTGTCAATACACTATTAACACATAAATACCAGCTTCCCTGAGCATGCACAAGCATTGGGTATCGTCATTACAAATATTTCCATGTCATTTTGATAAGTGAAAAATGGTATTTATGATATATTAATTTGTATTTTTTGGATGGAGAGATTGAACTTTCCTCGTGTTTATTATACATCTGTAATTCTTTTGTGAATTGCCTCTATGATTTCTTTGGCCATTTTTCTTTAATCTTTTTTTCTTTTGAATTTTTATTTGTTAAAACTATCCTTTTGTACTTTTTAATGTTGTTTATTATAACTTTTTAAACTTTGGATTTTGAGATAATATCAGATTAACAGAAGAGTTGCGGAGATAATACAGAGAGTTCCTATGTATCCTGTATATAAGCTTCTTCCGATGGCAACGTCTTACATAATCACAGTACTTTTATCAAAGCCAGAGTTTCTCAATTTAGCACTATTGCCATCTTGGACGGGATGATTCTTGGTTGCAGGGGTGGGGGCTGTCCTGTGTAATATGGGATGTTTAGCTGTATCTCTGCCTCTGCCCAAGAGATGCCATTAGCATCTGCCCATCTCTCCCCAGTTATACAACCAAAAATGGCTCCACACATAGCCAAATGTTCCTTGGGGAGCAAAATCACCCACAGTTGGGAATCCCAAAGAAATCAATAATGGTACAATACTATTAACTGAACTGCAGACTTTATTCAGATTTTACCCGTTTTTCCACCAATGACCTTTCTCTGTTCCAGGATCCTACACAGGATGTCGTGTTACATTTAGTCATCATGTCTGTTTATGGTATTTTTTGACAATCAGATGTTATCTTAATCCTTTTCCCTTTGTTATCACTGACAGGCTTAGAATGGCCTTCTCTGGCCTATATTCCTCTCTAGCTCCTTTATTTCATCCTGCAATCCCTCTGGATAGATTTCCTCAAATAGCGTAAGGTTGGGATGTATTTTTTCCTACGTGGTTTGCCAGTTGTCTACCAACTATTGATGAGATAATCCATTATTTCTCTCCTTGTTGAAAATGTCAGTCGTATATTCGTATGTACACAAGGATTCCCCTGGTTCATGCAGTTGTTTCCTTCTAGAAAAGTGCATGTCACTTGAATATTATGTGACTCCCAAAAGCTACTCTGTTGTTGTCTATGGATTTGAAAGATGCTACTTTTAACTACTGCTAAGTGTAAACTGTTGGCATTGGATGTACCTCATTACTGTGGGAGTCAGATGGTTAGAGAGACAGGCTGGCATCATATCTTTTCAGATTTTACTTTTTACTTTAAATATGCACCTTCTCCATCTCATCCTACACTGTTGTTTGTTTTTAGTCAACTTATATTAAATTTATTGACTTATATTAAATTTAATGTACGAGTATATGCTCATGTAACCAACACCACATTGAGAGACACATATTTTCATCACTTCAGAAAAATAGCTGGCCCCTTTGCAGTCAGTCTTCCCCCTTCCCTCAGCCCCAGGAAACCACTGAGCTACTTTCTGTCACTATTCTAGAATCTATAGAAATTGAAGTAAATTGCACTTTCTTTATGTAAGGTTTCTTTCATTCAGACTAACGCATTTGAACTCTTTCCTGTCGTTCGTTGCATCTATCTTTCTTTAACTTCTCTCTGCCGTGTTTAGCATTTTCATTACACAGCTCTTTCACATAGTTTGTTAAATGTATCTTTAGTTATTTCATATCCTTTATGCTACTATAAATGAATGATCATGATTTATAAAAATTGCATTTCCAACTTTTTTTGCCTATGCATAAACCTGTGTCCTTGAATCCTGCAACCTTGTTAAAAGCACTTAATTATAGTCGTGTTTTTGTGGAGTCCTCAGGATTTTCTGTGTACATGCTATTATGTATAAAGTTTTATTTATTCTTTTCCCATCTTAATGTCTTTATTTTTTTAATTTATTTTTTATTTTTATTTATTTATTTTTGCCTTATTGCACTAGGTAAGGCTTACAGTAAAATGTTGACTAGAAGTGAGAAGAGTGAGCATCTTGACTTACTCTCTTGTTACCTGTAGAGATTTGGGATAGATTCCATCGAGCAGGTTGAGGAAGGTTCCTTCTATTCCTAATTTTTTCCTTTCTTTCTTTATTCTGATAAAACTTATATAACATAAAATTTATGGTTTTAACACACTTTTATGTGTACAGTTCTGTGGCATTAAATAGATTCACATTGTTTTGCAACCACAGCTCTCCATCCACAGAACTTTGTTCATCTTGCCAAACTGACTACCTATTAAACACAACTTCCCATTTCACCTTCCCTCTAGTCTCTGGAAACCACCGTTCTACTGTCTCTTTCTAGGACTTTGACTACTGCAGGTACCTTGTATAAGTAGAATCAGACAGTATTTGTATCTTGTGTCTGGCTTATTTCACTTAGCATCATGTCCTCAAGGTCCACGTATGTTGTAGCCTGTGTCAAAATTGCCTCCCTTGTTATGGCGAAATACTACTCCACTGTATGGACGGGCCACATTTTGTTTATCTGTTCATTGTCAGTGGACACATGGGCTGCTTCCACCTCTTGGCTGTTGTGAATTATGCTGCTGTGAACATAGGTGTACAAATGTTTGTCCAAGTTCCAGCTTTTAATTTTTTGGGTATAGACCCGGAAGTAGAATTGCTGGGTCATATGCTAATTCTGTTTGATTTCCTGAGAACCACCATCCCATTTTCCACAGCAGCTCCACCATTGTACATTCCTTCTAGCAAAGCACAAGCTTTCCAATTTCTCCACCTCCTAGTTCACACTTGTTATTTTCTGATTTTCTGATAATAGCCGTCCTAATGGGTGTGAAGAGGTATCTCATTGTGATTTTGATTTGCATTTCTCTAGTGAAGCCCTAGTGATCCTGAGCACCTTTTCATGTCCCGATGGCCATTCGTGTGTCTTCTTTGGAGAAATGTCTATTCAAATCCTTTGCCCTTTTTTATTCAGGTTATTTCATTGTTTCTATTACTGACTTGATGAACACTTTTATTATTCATGCATGTTGAATACTGACATATTTTTTATGTACCTATTGGAATAATAATAAGATTTTTTCCCTTTATTTTGTAAACATGGGAAATTACATTGATTATCATATGTAATTATGTATTTCTAGGTTAAGCTCTAGTTAGTCATGCTACATTATGCTTTTCAAAAATAAATATATTGATGGATTCTATTTTGCTAACATATTTAGAGATTTTTTTTTTCATTATATTCTTAAGGGACATTGGTATTTCATTTTCTTTGAAAAGTTTTGGTTTTGGTATCAGGAAAGTCTCAGCTTTATACAAGGAACTGGGAAGTGTTCTCTTCTCTATTTCTGAAAGAGACTTTGGAAGATTGATATTATTTCTCAAGTGTTTGGTAGAAATCACCAGTGAACTCATCTTGTCCTGAAGCTTTCTTTGTGGGAAAGCTTTAATTATGAATTCAATTTCTTTAATTGCTATATGACTAGTCAGAGTTTCTACTATTTCTTGAGTCTGTTTGGTAATCTGTCTTTCAAGAAATTTGCCATTTCATCAAAGATGTCGAAATTATTGCTATAAAGTTGTTCATAATACAGTCTTATTATCCTGGAATCTAGTGATGTTCCCGTCATTTATTTCTAATACTAGTATTTTGTGTCTTTTTCCCTTAGCAGTTTAGCTAGAGATTTATCCCTTTTATTGATTTTTTTTCCAAGGGTCTAGGTGTCATTTCATTAATTTTTCTCTATTGTTGATTTTTCTATTACATTGATTTCTGCTTTTAGCCTTATTATTTCCATGTGTCTATTTACTTTGTCCTAAATTTACTCTTTTCTTTTTTAATTGTTTAGTTTATGAGGGAAGATTAGATTAAATGCTCATATCAAATGTTTTCATACAGTTATTTCAAGATATAAATCAGAAGTTCCTCCTAATTTTGAAATGTTTTTTAATTTTTATTCAGTTTCAGATATTTTCTGTGAATTCTCTTCCAATTGCTACTTTATTTTAATTGTATCTTCATAATAAACTTTAATCTTTGAAAAGCTTTAATATTTTCATAATAAGCTTTAGTATCATAGTATGCTTTAATATTTAATTAGGGTCACTATTCTTTGTTTTTGCAAAGTTTTAGTCGTTATTTTTATGTATTTCTTTTAATTCAAAAATGTAGACCATTTACACTTATGTTGATTATTGATATATGTGGATTTATTTATAAAAGGTTATTTAGGCTTTCTGTTTGTCCTTTTTAGCTCTTTAATAGTCTTATGTTAAATTAATTTTTTACTCATTCTGTTTTTTTCTCTGCTAGTTGGAAGTTATGCTCTTCATTTCTATGACTTCAGGGATCAGCTAGAAATTGTAATGTAAACTTTACAAAGCCAAAAGTTAAGAGTTTTAATCATCTCTCCATTTTGAATCTTAGAGCACCTTAACTCTCAGTACCCACGCCCAGACAGATACACTATTGCATGTTTTAGTTCTATCTTGTTTTATTTGTGTGACAACTCAAATGTTACTTCTACACAGGGTTTAATTTACTTCCTATTTACCATTGCCTGTGCCCCACTTTCCTTTGTGCATGTCAGATCTTTGCTTCTGATAGCAATTTTCATCTTCCTAAAATAAATATTTCAGAAGCTCCTCTTGGTGTTATGTCAAAGTGAAGACACTTTTGGTGTTAAACTCTCCAAAGTTTGTTTGGGTGTGGAGGAAAGCGGGAATTCTAAAAACATCTTTATTTCACCATGTTCTTGAAAGAAGAATTTGCAAGGCATCCAATTCTATGTTTACGCTTATTTTCTCTCCACCCTTTAAAAATATTACCCCTGTACCTTGGGCTTCCACTGTTGTTATGGAAAAGACAGCTATAAGTCTAACGGTCAAAACTGCCTACCTTTTCTTTGAGCCGTTTTCAAGATCTTCTTTCTGTGCATGGGGTTATACTTTTTTATAATATTTTGAGATGTGAATTTTTTTTTGGTTATTTTCATGATTTGTTGTGCTTCATAAATCTGATGGTCCTTTATTTTTATTAGTTCTGGAAATTTCTCAGCTATTTCTTTATTTCCTCTCCTTCATTTCCTCTGTTATCCTCCTTCAGGTTGACTACAATTACCCGTGGCTTAACAATGGGGATGCATTCTGAGAAAAGCATCATTAAGTGATTTTGTCGTGCGAACATCACAGAGAGCCCTTTACACAAAGCCAGATGGCCCAGCCTGCTACACACCCAGGCTGTATGGTTCCTCGGCTACACACCTGTACAGCACGTCACTCTGCTGAGTACCGTAGGCCATGGTAACAATGGTATTTGTGTATCTCAACATATGTAAACGTAGAAAGGGCGCGGGGAAAAATACGGTATAAAAGATAAAGTTGCGTGGGGCAGGGTGCTGGGCGTGTGTTGGAAGGGTAGGGGGAGGGCCGTGGAGAGGGCAGATAAAAAGAGAAGAAAGGGAGAGCAGAAATCAAAAGAGACCCAGAGAAATAAAGGTCCAGTCAACAAATAATAAAAGGGAGAGGAGAGAGAGGGAGGGGGCGGGGAGAGAGAAAGAGAGAGAAAGAGAAAGTGAGGGAAGGAAAGGAAGTTTGTAAGCCTGAGAGTGTGTGTGTGGATGTAGGGGTGCATGTGTGTGTACAGGGGTGGGCATGGGTGGGTGGGGGGCTCCCGGGCTCCCCTCCTCTCCAGCCCTTTCCGCTGGCTCCTTTGCCACAGCAGGTGCAGCGCGGTTAGAAAGCAGGCTCATCCTCCTTGCCTATATAAGCCACCCCGAAATAGTAGTAAATCTAACAGCTTAGGGGGGGTCCAACCTTTCCTTTCAACTTTGCAAACAAACCTCTTGCTTATAATCCATTATAATCTCATGAGGCCACCAGACTATATGCGGTTCCATGCTTGACCGAAACGCCGTTATGTGACACATGACTATAGATGTGTTTCATGCTGTCTCATTCTCTCTTCCTTTCTTTTAACCTGTCTTTTGCATTTTCCACGTACTTGACTATGATGCATTTAGTACACATTCTTTAGGTTTGTGTTCTACTTTACTAATTTTATTTTCAGCTGTATTTAAATTCACCTGTTTTAAATTTCAATTAATGTATGTCTCATTCCTGGGAGTGCTTTTTAGTTTTTTGAAATCACTCTGGTCAGTTTATAGCCTGTTGTTCCTCACTTATAATTTTGATTCACTCTTTTATTCCTTCCGACATTTCAATTGTTTTATATCCTGTCTCTGGTATTTCTAATGTCTGAGGTATATGTGGGTCTGATTCTGCGATTTGGCTTGTCTGCTGACTTTCACTAAGGGTGATTTTTGTGTGAGCTCTGATTGCTGGTTCATAAATATTTTTACTATGATTCTGAGCTCATGCTCATTGGAATTTTATCTGTGGAAATTCTCTGAGTCCTAGATCAAGGATAAATTCCTCCAGAGATTTCCATGCTTCTGTCAGCAGGCTCCCGTTGTACTAAATTTGGAGCTTATGGTTGTTCATACTAAGCAGCTCGTGTGAATTTTGGCCCCAAGCCTGAAAGGAGATCAGTTTGAGATTGTGCGTTGAGATTCTGTGCTGGGGTTTCCAAGATAAGTTCCCACATTCTCAAGTGCTAGGTTTTGCCTCCAACCCCTTCTTGGCCTTCAAGCCAAAGCTTAGATGACCAGAAATCAGCAGTTGCCCTTAGGGTAGATGGATTTGTTCTCCAGTTTTCTTCTCAAGCTGTGAAGTGTTTCTTTTCTTTCTTGCAAGCTGAGCCATACATGCAAAATAAGCATTTATGTTTATTTCCAAAGTTTTTAGTTGCTTTCTGGCATGAGGGTTTAGGAGTATCTACTGTAGTCTGCCATAGTGCAGGAAATTAAAGATCTCATTCATTTATTTTTTTCAGTAAAATTTTGTTAAGTTGGCCATCCATAAATAGATAATGTTAGGAGGTATGGAGTTTTTAAAAAATTAAATTTATAAACTGATGGTCATCATTACAATACTAATGTATGTCTCTTTATTTACACAGTTAGACTTAAATGGTGTCTATTCTGTTTTTAAAGTTTTTTTTTTCTTTATCCTGACGTTATTAGGCTTTTTCTAACATTATTACGGTTTTTAGCAAGACCTATTTCCCACATTATTAAAAATTATCTGCAAATATACAAAATAGCTAATATTCAGATCATATGGTGATGTAAATTTTTTAACCATCAATATTGTGCAGTTAACTTGTTTTCTACTTTTTCACTACAAATAATATTTAATGTATGTCTTTGTGTGGACATCTTTGCCCACACTTCCACTTGTGTTCTTAAGCCCTGTTCCTGGAAGGAGAATTGTTGGGTAAATGTTTTGAACATTTTTAAGCCGTTGATTCTATATTAGCAATGGCTTTGTGAACATGTGCCCTGCCACTGGTGTTATAGGAGAGTTTGTCTCCCTATATCCTCTCTAGAATTGAGCGCATATATTTTTATGCTTTGCTAATTTGATAGGTGTGGGATAGTATCTTATTCTTGTTTAATCGGAAATTGCAAGCAAAGTGGAACTATTTGCTTATTATTGGCCATGTATATTTCCTACTTTGGAAACTGTCTTATATTCTATCTGTCCTTCAACTCTTTGAGTGTTAGGATTTTTCCCAGGAGTCTTTCGTGTACTAATTCTTTTATGTCCCTGGGACCATGATGGTTAGCCTGCACCATTTGGGCCAGCGTATAGTGACCCCTAAATCACTTTGAACTTGCATTTTACATTTCCGTTATTGTACTCTGGCTTCCTTGTCTGTAGAGAATTGGCGTTATGACAACACAAAGTAATCATGGTTCTAGAGGGAATAGGCACGTGCATGAAGAGACCTGGAATACAAAAATGACACACTTTCAACTTTTACTGAAAACAGAGTACAGAGGAACCACTGCGCTCAATGCTATTGGTGATACAGTAAAGGGAGAGAGAACTTTCTGTCCCAAGGTACACACGGGCTAGTGAGAAAGAGAGAAATGCGGAGTGAGTCCAAATCAGGCCTGTGGACTAACACAAAGCCAAACTGAGCCTGCAAAGCGAGGGGGGTGGGTTTCCAGAGAGAGAGCTAGTGGTTTCAGGGAGAAGCTGGCGTTAGTGGGGTAGAGGAGGACATCCGGGGGAGGAGAGCAGCATATGGCAGCTAGGACATGCAGAAAGTCTCGGAGAATGACAAATGGAACGTGTCCTTGGATCCCTGGGGGCTTGAAGGATTGTAAACAGAATACGTGAATGGAAAAGGAGTTCAGGACCCTGCATAAGTACAGTCCACACCAAACAAAGACTTCAGGTTGCTCTCTGGGCCATTGGGAAGCTCTCCAGGGTTGCATGAGATTAGTAGCAAAGCTATGTTTATGGAGCTAACGCAAAAGTCTTATTTTGAAGATATATTCCTCTTTCCTTAGGATTTCCTTATAAAAAATGCTCCACTGATCTCAAATCACAAATAAAAGCATGTGTGCCTTTTCAGACAACTTTGACTAAACTAATAATAGATCACCGATCATTTCAGGCTCAGCTCCACGCTTGAAATGAGCTTTCTGCTTTTCTCCTGAGCACCGATCAAGCCAGCCCACAGGCACTGAGGCCAGGATTCGTAGAGAAAGGACTGGAAGAGGGTTTTTAACATGATGTAATTGGATGTGAATCGTTAATTACATTACGAAACTCAAAGCACAAAAGCCTGCCTCTCTGCAGCTGAGTTGAATTAGTTCCTCAACCAAAAGAAATTAGAGTCTAGGTCAGAAGACCAGCAAGGACCAGAATGCTAAGCGTGCAACAGCGTGTTTCACGCGGGCTCCACCTGCTAAGCATGAAATCCTCTCAGTGTAACTCCAGGCAGCTCCCAGCTGGCCCCGCCTTATTCAAAACCTGCAGGCCACATGGCTAGCAACATGGTGAACGACCTTGTTTTGGGAAAGATTTATTTAATAACAGCTTCATTGGGATATAAAGCACACACCATAACTGTCTGGCATCGTGTTGCTTTGGCCAACAATATCTTCCAGACGGGGATTTTGAAACTCATTGCATTTCTAAATGTTGCATATTTGTTACGTGTTATTCAGCAAGAGTGCCGCATGTCACAGGTGCAGGGAAGTTAACATTAAGGAGCGCCCAAACGGAACTTGTTCGTCCACTCCCTTTCTGGCCGGGCAACGTCCCTTTAGAGTTTGGATTACGTTTTCCTTCAGGGAAATGCCCTCTCCCTTCAAAGCGCAGACAAAGTCCGACCATCTTGTTTTCCCTAACGACACACCAGGGTTTGCTGTCTGGTCTGCACGGCCTGTAAAGCTGATCTCCTGCTTCCTTCCTGAAAATTGCCCTCACATGGCTAGACCGGTGGTCATGTCAGAAATGGAAAATGTGTAATTTCAAATCCAGGAGAAAGCCGTAGCGACAACTCCTAGCTCGTTAGGAAGGAAACGATTTCAGTCTAAGTGTAGTTGACCTCTTTGCCTCTCTGTTTCCACTCTTCCATCCACCTGGCTTTTGTCTAATTTTCTACCCATCTGTGCTTCTGCTAAGAGCGTGCAGAGAGAGAATGTGAAGTTGGAATTGGTCAAATTTGCCACTTAGTTTATAAACTTCTGGGAGTAGAAAAGGGCAGGCACCGACATCCACGGTGAAACGGTTATAGTGAGGTCTGTGCATTTGAATTTTTGCTCATGTCCAGTCCCCACGGAGCTGGGGTGCACGCAGCCCCACTTTCTGCCCCCTTTCCCCTTGTCCCTTTCAGCCAAATGGATTTGCAGCACCTGCCAGTATGGCAGCCCCAGTTAAGGCAAGCAGTGCTCCCAACACCCTCCTGAGCAGAGTGAATGACTCAGGACAAACCAAGGCCCAGAAGAGGGCAAAATGGCTCTGTCATTTAGGAATTAGGCTTAGTCCCCAAACAGTGTGTCCTTGAGGCCATTGAAATTGAGAGCATCCAGGCTCCTCTAGAATCCTAAGAGTGGGAATGGAATTATTCCCAGGTACAAGGCATTTACCCTTCTCACAACTTCCAGGACTTGCCCTCTCTGAGGGATCAGTAGCCATGTATCTATGCTCACATCACACGCTGAGTTCATGGCAGAAACCAGGACCATATAAGGCACCTAAAAATACTTTGGAATTATTGAATTAATGTTGACCCCTAAGAAGCCATCCACATTCCCCTGGTGATACTTTTGGGTAGGGATTCTGCATTTCTTCATTGTCTCTCATTACCTGATAGGCAAATGCATCTTCAGGAGTTTGCTGGGCTCCTCGTGGGCTAACAAGCCCTGCCGAAGACACGATGACGTGTGAGTGACGTGACAAGTATTCACTGAGTGCCAGGGGTCATCCAGATGTCAGGCAGTCAGCAAAGCAAGGTCCCTGCTCTCATGGAGCTTGCTATTGAGTGGAGAGAGACGGGCAACAGATAGACGCATCAACATGAGAAATTTCAAGAGGTGATAAGAGCTTTCGCTGAGCACTAAAGCCAGGGGATGTGACTGAGTTGGCTACCTGTTGGCTTCCTTACATGGCGTGCTCAGGGAAGTTGTGTGTGAGTGACATTTCAGCCAAGATCTCTATGATAAGAAGGAACCCACCTTGTAAAGGTGAAGAAGATGAGCCTTTTAGACAAAAGGAACCACAGGTGCAAAGCCCTTGATATGACAAAGAATGGAGCTGGCACATTCCAGGGACAAGACGAAGGCCAGTGGGACTGGACTGTAAAGGATCTGGAGGAGGAGCCCATGAGCTGAGGGAGGTGGGCAAAAGCGAGGTCACCCTGGGAGAATGTGATTTATTTTAGGGAGGTGGAAAGCCATGGAGGGCTTGAAGTGGAGGACTTCCATTTTCCCAAGAGCTCAGGTAGAAGCAGGGAAGTCACGAGAGCAGGAGAGTCACCCAGATGAGTAATCTGAGGAGATGGAGAGTGTGCATGGCTCAAGGTAGGTTTGAGTTCCAGTTCACAGGAGTGATGGATTCCATGTGGAGAGGCGGAAAGGAAGGAGTCAAGGTATTGCCTAGATTTGGGGGTGAGTAAGTCACTGCATTAAGGGACAGGACGGTTGTTAGCTCAGGTCCGCTCAATCCTTTTCAAATGTATGGGGCAGTGAGCAGACCTTGCTGTATGTTCGCCGGTCTGTGGGGAAAACCGTCATGGCCAGACAGAGACTGGATGTGTCTGTAGCTTTCCAAGCAGTGGAGCAAATTGTGTGTGGATGCATGACCATGTTTAAAGATGCCTGCAAATCCAAGTAATGAGAAAAGTAAAGCAAACAGTGAAATGATGCTCGATAGAAAATTAGAAACGTTAATGCCAATAGAAGATTGAGCAACGTTGGCCACTTTTAGAAAATTCTACACTTATGTGAGACAGGGCAGACCAGAAGTTCATTTTCAGTGTTGCTATTTTGTGACATTTTGAATTTGGCCCGTGGTGCTGTTAGCGTTTTGATTGGTGTTAACATTTTATCACTGCCGTGTCTTTAAACATGGAACTTTAAAGGACATCTGTGTTTTTAAGTGTGATTTTATTATATCCAAGAAGTATTTTTTAATCCTTGCCATACATAATTACAAATGTATAATGAAAGTCATTAGGAAAACAAAATTCTCTTTTTAGTAATTTTCTTTACAGTAAACTTTTCTGGAATACAGCTCTTATTTTGCACCTTACTACGGACCATTCCATGGTCTACTAGCTAATAAAACCTTTCAGTATCCTGGTCATCAAAGAAAGATGGGATATATTTTTCAGGGTATAAAAAGGCATCAGACTATGCTCATATAGTAAATTGAGCAGGCTTTCATATTGTTCCACATCTAAACCTATTTAACTGCAAGCAACTGATCTACTATTATAATCGAGAAGGAACTGCATCTCTTGGGCAGTGAATCTCTGTTTCCTTTTTGTTTGTGTTTTATAATCCCAAATAGAAACAATGCATATGTTTTCCTTCACCACATTTTATTTTTAGAAAATCTGGAAAACGAAATGCCTTCGGTTCAGCCACATGACTCCCATTAGTCTTAATGGGAGAAAGGCCTCTCCATAGAGGAAAAGAATCACCCCAAGTGTATAAATAACAGTGGGCTTGTGGCCACAAGGAGACCTTGCAGCAGCTGGGGGGAGGGGGTCCCTTGGCTCATCCTGAAGCCCTCCTCCAGATCTGGGCCCAATGGGCGGGCTCTGCCATGCTTGTTGGGAACCCCGTGCCCCTTGATACCCACTGCATTCCCTTCCCCAATTCCGGGGCACATCTATGTGACCCTAGAGCTTGCCCCTTTGCAACAGGACTTTTCTGAGAAACTGAATGTCTGTATGCATGAGTTGACCTTGGAAGGCTGACCTTGGTGCCTGGGGTCCGGTGGAGCTTTAGCACAAATCTCACTGCATAGTCCCCTCCCCTTTCTCCACCCCAGTACAGACACCGTGTTTCCCCCAAAATAAGACCTAACCGGAAGATAAGCCCTAGCATGATTTTTCAGGATGCTTGTAATATAAAATAAGCCCTAGCGTATTTCCCCGAAAATAACACCGGGTCTTATATTAATTTTTGCTCCAAAAGACACATTAGGGCTTATTTTATATTACGAGCATCCTGAAAAATCATGCTAGGGCTTATCTTCCAGTTAGGTCTTATTTTCGAGGAAACACAGTATTTGTTTCCAGCTGAATCTGACCGAAGTTGTCTGGGCATCTTTGAGGGTGAGAAGGGTCACAGGAAAGGTTCAGAAGGGGCAGGGGCTACTGTTACCCCTTCAGGCCCAATTTTGTACTTGAAGTTCACCTGAAGGGCTCAGATCTTTTCCAGCCCTTGCAGCTGGCTCCACATCCTTCTCTCTCATCTGCTCCCCAGCAGAAAAGTCCCTGGCATCACATAGGAGGGGGCTTGCACATTTAAGGGACAAGACCAGAGCCAGGGCAGTTGGAGAGCAAACCACCCTCCTCCCCTGGGCCCCGGAAGATGGATCGGTTTGCCCCACCCAGAGGACAGCTCTTACTCCACCATGTAAGACGCCACGGCCCCTAAACCGCATTGACCTTCACTGGCGTCATCTAGTGAGTTTGACAAAGTGGGCAGGGAAAGCAGTCTTTGGACGGGGGGTGGGATGTGGGTCAAGGAACACACAGGTCTTCCCTCCTGTGGCTCCCGTGTGTATGTGTTTTCCTAGATTTGAAATGAGAGACAAAGTCTATTCATATCACTTAAGGATCACTTTGTTTTTAATTCTTTTTTTTGTTTGTTTTGTTTTGTTTTGTTTTTAATTCTTAAAAAAATCTAGTTTTCGATTACCGTTGACATTTGTGTCTTAGATATGGGCTCCTCAGGGCTAGTCAAACTATGAAAGGCTCACCTTTGCACAGTGCTTTATTCTTTTTGAGTTTTCACATTGTCCCATTTCCTCCTCACAGTACAGGACGATTATTATCCCATTGTACAGATAACTAACTTGAGGCCAGATGGGCTGGGTGACTTGGATACAGTCACACAGTAAATGGGAGGCAGAATTAGGCAGAAGTAGAGCCCTGATCTCTGGGTGTGTGTTTCAAATTCTTTCCATCTTTTGTATTGCAAAAATTTCTGTCTTGCTGAAAAGTGACGTCATGTTGCAAACTTGGCCATCCTGGGAGGATCTGTGGTGACCTCCATGATGGACCGTGCAGGTGCCCGGTGAACAGAGCGGACCGTGGTGGCATTCTGAGCAGCTGATGACTCGTCTCTACTCAGCAACAGAGTGATGGGAACCAAACCATGCTGAGATACATCCAGATGGTTTGATAAACATAGCACAGGGTTTTACAAACATGTTTCTGCCATTTCTGGAGAGTCAAAGAATGCAGATATAGTGAGTCATATTACAGAGTTACTGAGAAGTGCCTTTCAACTATATGAAGAGCTGCTCCTGTGGAAAGTTTTTTCTGATCTTTCACAAATGACCATTTTTAAAAGCATCTAAGTTTGAACTAAGTTTAGACAACAGAAACGGTGCAAGAAATCGTACAAAGAGTTTCCTGGGACCCCCTCACGCCACTTCCCCAAACGCTAACAGGTAAAATGCTAGCGATGATGATTTTAGTAAGCATTTTTCTTAAGTCATCCGGCACCAGTGCAACCTAAAGAGAGCCTGAAAATGCAGTTTTTAACGAGTGCTGTGCTTCCTCTACAGTTTGACCCAAAGGATTTCTTTGAAAGAAATCAAGATGAGAAACAAGGATGGCTCAAAGGTGGCAGGAACTGAATGGGACCAGAGGTGATGAAACGTGGCCACTTACCTTCCTAAGAGAAACCTTGGGAAATCTTGAGTGGAGCATTTAGAGCTTTAAAAGCCTAATGAAAACCAATCAACTATCTTTTTTTCCCACTGTCTTGAAATTAAGAATAAGTTAGATAGTCGGACCCAAAAAGGGAGGGGAAATTGATAGGGGAAAGAAAAGTACACATCCCACCGTTATTCTGTGTAATTCACTGCTGATGATACAAGTTCATGTAAAATAACGCTTAGCTGTATTAAGTTAACATTTAAAATGTCAGAAGGAAGTTATTTCCTCTCCTAGCCAGCATGAGACAGCTAGAAAGAATAAAAGTACATGGAGCCTCACTCCTTTCTCCAGGCTTGTATATTAGACATCAGTTCAGGAGCAGCTTGTGATTTTTAGTGATTTTTTGCCTTCTGAACATTGGTTCAAAATGACGATTTTCAATAAGACAGTGATGAGTTTATTTTCACAAAGAACTCCTTCCCTTCTTTAGGGCATAAGGGAAATGTTTTTACTAGACACAAATGCTCACTGTAGCATTTAAGAAGCAGTTCAACATGTTAGCATTTTTCCATACCTAAGTGGTCTCTCGAGGCAAGCCCATAAAAGAAATATGTTTTATTTCTTATGAATTAGTCTCAGTGACAATAAATAAATAACTCAGAAGGTCCCGGTTCAATGGGAGCGATTGGAGGAGCGTATGCTGCCATACCACTTGTTTGTTTCACTGGGGAAGGATGGTCATTTGGGGAGGGAACAGGCCATGAGAGGATGTGAAATGTGTAAGCCTCGTCATGATGGCGGAGGGATGCAGGCAGAGAAAGCCAGCCAGCATCAGGGCCGCATTCCCGCCACACTACTGAGGTCTGACCGGCCCCGATTCATGCTCCTTTGGCTGCTGGATTTACTCTTTGTTACTATTTTCATGTGACATGTGCTTCTCTTCAGAGGCCCTGGAGGGTCTCTCCAATTCTGACTTTCAAAAATAGTTCCTCAAAGGGAGCAGCATTCTCAGAAGAAGATGCGCCCAGGCCAAGTGTTTCCAGCTGAGTTTGGGTTGACATGATTGAGGTTTGTAAAAAGCTCTGAGAAAACCAGAAAAATGATGTCAGCCAAGCCAGGAAGTGCTTCTAGGGGTCCCAGTAGGGCTGAGAAGTAGAGCCCAGAGCCTTTTCCACGGGACCCTACAGCTCTGGAATTCACTTCCTCTTCTGACCTGGGACCCGGGGAGGTATTTATATCTTCCTAAAATGGGGTTTCCAGATCTGGTACTGGAAACAAGGGTCTGACCGGGGTTGGAGGGAGGAGCAGACTGGCAGGGAGAGGCAGGAAGTGGAGGGCGAGCCTGTTGCCTTCCTGGCCCCAGCCCCACAAAATGCCCCAGATAGTGGATTCTTTGCAGCCAGTGTCCTGGAAACTCTGAGAAGGGGAATTCTGTGATCTGAGCTCTCAACAGTATTACAAAATGGGCAATGCTGTGTCTCCCACTTCAGGCCCGGTCTGTGATCACATGTGTGTCTGTGTGTATATGAGTCTATTAGGTTGGTGCAAAAGTAATTGCGGTTTAAAAGCAATTTACTTTTAAAAGGTTAAAAGTAATTGCAAAAAGCACAATTACTTTTTGCACCAATCTAATAAAATGGGTTCTACGTGTTATTTACCTGCCGTGGGCTATTCAGTGTCCCCACACAGCTCTGCTATGGGCTTGTGGATCTGTTCTCATGCCCTCGTCCTCTTCCTTTACGATGTCACCGACGGTCTGGCTGCGGTATCGGTCCCTCTCCTTAGCAACTCCTCTCAGCTTCCTAACTTCCTGTGGTATCCAAATTGCTGCTGTTAGTAGAATTGTGTACAGATGGGGGGCTAGTGGCTTAATAGGGGCTCCTCGAAGAATAGAGAAGGCTAGGTGTTACCGTAATATTTGCAAAGAAGCAGGAAAGTGACATTTCTATCAAATGGGTTCATCCTGAGATTTTCTGACTAACAGAGGTAAAATATCTTGCGGAAGGGGTGCCTTTTCCTCCGTTTGTCTTCTGTGCCTGTGTGGGCTGGTGGTGCCCTTGCCTTGCCCAGGGTTGTGTGTCTTTTCAGCTGGGCTTAATGCTGGGTCCATGAGGCCGCTGCTGTCCCCTCCCTGCCCTGCACGTGGTCAGCTCAGAGCCCACATTTCACCCCAGTGAAGTGTCCTATTGTAAGTTATCCCTAAGGTCTGCAGTGGACACGGGGAGGTCAGGGGCAGGAAATCCAGAGCGACTCAGTCCTCTGACCCTCCTCCCGCCAGCCAGCCCTGCCTGACTGTGGTGGTCAGCCCGTTTGCAGGGCTCATTCAGGGCTCAGTACCGTCTTCCTCCAGACCACATCCCGTCTCCTCTCAGGGAAGCTGTGGCCCAGCCAGTCGGCTGAACTCTCTTCTCCTGACAGCTTTTGTCTAACAGATGTAATGACGTCCTTACCTTAAAATAACCAGCTTTGTGCTTCCTACTCAGATTTTCGGTGTTGGACGTAGATTATTTATAGATATCTACAGAGGTGGGAAAACTATAGACAGAAGCTATGAATTGAGTAACACACAATTTAAGTGAGCGGTTGTTTCTGCATGAGTGTGCCCCAGAAAGGGCCCAGAGATGACATCTGAAGCCCAGGGAATGTGCTGTGTCTTTATCTGGGAAGGTGCATAGGTGCTCTGTTTAATATCTTTAAATTATAAATTATAATACATTTTACAATCAAAATGAGAGTGAGGAAAACATACGTGGGCACTTTGTAATGGTTCAGAGCTCTTCTCTGCGTCAAAGATGAGAGCTTAAAGAGGAAATGCATGACTGTTGGGCAGAAGTTTTTTGTTGGTTTTTGTTCACCCTCCATGTGGAGCTCAGTTCTGGAGAGGTGAGTTTGCTGGATAGTCGAGCTAAGAATACCAGTCAATAGGCCAATGTGTTTTGGAAAAGGGAATAGAGGGAACGTTACTATTTAAAGACCTGTGGTGCCCCAGCTCCTCCAAGAGTCAGGCTCAGGAAGCAGGCTTTGAGTTTTAGTCTAAGAAACAGAAATGGCAGAGGCGGCCTCTTTATTCATGTTCCCCTAGTAGAGGCAGAGCCTGCCCTGGCAGTGGGTCTTCAATGGGGTGATGCAGCTTAACACTTGGGGTGTGAATAGGGAACCTGACTCCAACCTGCATGCAGAGTGTATGGGGAAAAGACAACCATGCCTCCTTGCCTAGAGAAGGCCCATCTGAGGATGATTTCATGGCCGACAATTGTACTTTTCAGAATCCACAAGAAGAGACCTGATCAACAAGTTGTCAGAAAAGTCCTTCTTGGGCTGCCTGCTTTTCTTTTCTCCAGTAGACCAACTGCTTTCCACTTTCTGGGAGTTGTTTTAACCCTTTCAAATCACAAGAGAATATCTGACTAAGAATCGGTCACACGAGAATCTACCAGACAGAGAGGTAATTGATAGGTAGGTACAGGATAGAGAGAGATAGAGGTAGTTAGATCTCCACGCGTTTCTAAGTAAAGACATTAATTTAAAGAGCCTAACACCAGCGTGGAAGTAGCAGGTTGGGACTGTATCACTAATAATGGATTTCGTTCTTGATTCTTTAACAGAGCTTCTAATAAAAGGAAGGAAAATAGAAAGGAAGAACTATTTTAGGACTTTTTTGCTTACAATATTTTATATTTAAACAGGATGGACAGTTTTTATTATTAATTTCAGGTGTGCAAAGCGACATGCTCATTAGACATTTACACCCCTCACAAAGTGAAACCGTCCCCAAGTCTACTACCCCTCTGATGCTCTGGTATCGTATATGCTGTTACAATGCCATTGACTCTATTCCCTATGCTGTACTTTACATCCTACGAATGAATGAATATATATATATATATATGTATATACACACACACACACACACATACATACATACATATATATTTAATTATAGTTGACATTCAGTCTTACTCTACATCAGCTTCAGTTATATAGCGCAGTGGCCAGGCATCTGCACAGTCCATGAAGTGATCCCCCCGATAAGCCCAGTGCCCATCTGGTCCCCTATACGATCTTTACAACACTGTTGATTATATTACTCATACTGTATCTCACCACCCCCTGACTATGTTGTGATTCCCAATTTGTACTTTCTAATCCCTTCACCTTCTCCCCCATCCCCCAACCCATCCTCCCCTCGAACAACCATCAGTTAGACTGAGAAAGACAAATGCCATATGATCTCATTTATGTGTGGAATCTAAAGAACAGAATAAATGAGCAAACAAAACAGAAATACACTCAGAGATACACAGAATTGATAGTTTTTGAAATCGAAGTTTGGAAAGAGATTCCTGTACAAATTAACAAAGCCAATAGGAGACCCCTGTCCGAATGAGAAGGTTTAATGACAGCCATTTTTATTTTGAGTAATTTCCACGTACAAGCTCCCAGACCCAGAAGGTACTTTATCTATATTTGGTTGGTTTCTTTGTCAGAATATGGAAAGCTGCGTTTACCCCTTGTTGACTGGCCTGCCTCAGATCCCATGGCCAGAAAGCACATTGAGGGGACCCTCTGGATTCTGTGTTCTTTCCTCTGCCTTGCATGGTGGCACCATACTCAGCCTGTTCCCGTTGTCTGGGACAGCAGGCCTCAGGGACAGAGAGGCGAGAACAAATTGCAGACAACTGAGACATTTTAAGAGAGGTCACCATTATAATCAATGCCAGGTCGTCGTGGGTTCATTTTGTTTTTGTGTATAAGACATTTGAGACAATATAGCAAGAATCTTCTAGGAGATTTGATTATTCCAAGGGGCCCCAGAACAGTTTTTCTGCCCCAATATATGAGGAGGTTTGGACACACCCCACTGGCAACAGTGGCTCTCTCCCCTGGGGGGGCCGTCCCCATCAGCATATGCAGAGGTGAGTCCCTGCCTTATTAAAATGCACACCACCTTAAAGTTTATAGAGTATGCCGAAAGAAAAAACGAAAAACAAAAAGAGTATGAAACAGGGAAGCAGTGAGAAGAAAGTCTCTCTCCCACTACCAGTCCCTGGTCCTGCCTTGCCCCGCTCTGTCCTCCCCACCCAGGGCAACACTGTTTCCAGCATCTTCTGGGTCCTTCCAGAGATACCCTGAGCATATCAGCATTTACTGAGGAAGCACACCTGACATGCTGTCTCACATTTCGCTTTGTTCACGTGATAACATATCTTCGAGATTATTCCACGTGGACACAAGAGCATCTGCCTCATTCTTTTTTCACCACTGAGAAGCATGAATCTGCTGGAATTTATCGAATAGCCCCCTACTGATGGGTGTAGGTGGTTTCCAGACTTTTGATATTACTGTGTGGCGACAAGCAGTGACGTGCTGTCCACATTTTAGATCCACTGCTTTGTTAGAAGTGTGCACACTGATAAATTACCTCCCCCCTCAGTTCTTGCCATAGTACGTAACCCTGCACCAGTGTTTCCAGAATAATAATGATGACTAGCATTTAGTAAATGCTAACTATGTGTCAGATATTATGCTAACTGAGCATCTTACACAGATCATTATTGTATTGTGTTATTGCCTTGATTTCAACATTTAATATTTATATTAACAATATAAATATGTCAATATACAAAATGTAGTTATATAAAGTATATACATATATTGCTTATTAATACATATGCTTATTATAACAATAGATACTATAATAGTAAAATTAAATCAATAATAGTTAATATTATTAATGCATTGTAGTAGTGACTAGATTTTATAGATGAGGCCCACTAGCTGATAATGGTGGAGGATTTGAACCCAGGTACCTGGCCGCGCGTCAGTGTGCTTTACTCCATTGCCTGTTGTCAAGAAGGTCATGTGAGTTCCCAAAGGGCACCAGCCAGCGCGCTCTTTACAGCTTAGTACTTGAGAGCCGTGCATATGATGGGGCCTCCAAGTGAACTCCAGGGGAAGACTTCTCAGGAGTGACGGCCGTGTGTTAAGCGCTAGCAGAGCACGTGCACGCTGGCCACTGATGGCCCCCGTTCTCCAGACGCAGCCCCACAGTGACCTGCCTGTATCAGGGAGCGCGTGACGTAGTGTCCAGAGGTCAGGATGACAGGTGTGCACTTGTCAGATGTTTTGAGCACAACTCTCATTTCATTTTTAGTAGAAACAAAGGTATTTTCTGGAAGCAGCGAGAAGCAGCAAGAAGCACGTGTGACTTTGTCTGCTCCCCCAGTGGAACAGAAGCTGGTTAAAGATTTTCTTCCCGATGGGCATAGCTCTCCAAGCAACAACTGTCAGTCTAGCAACATTTCTGAGCCCGCAAAGTCTCAACAGCACAGCTTCCTGAAACCCAGCCTCCTTTTACCTGGGTTTCTGGGCCCCTTACAAGATTTATGCACAGCTCCGCAGGAAGACAATGGTGTTCAGATAGGAAGAGAGTTCCCCAGAGGTAAGGAGCGAGGGAGGTAGGGCTGAAATGATTCCTCACTGATATTCATATGAAAAACGGTACCGCATCTCCCTGGGCCCTGGTTCATACACGCCCACCTTGTGCGGCTGCCCAGCTGTGCCAGGGGTGGGAAGCAGGACTGGCCGGTTCAAATGGTGGGTGGGTTCTACCTCCCGAGCATGGAAATGGCAGCTCTGCGTGGGGTAGGGATCCCCAGCCCTGCCATGTGCAAGGCCAGTGTGACCCGAGGCTGAGAAGGCCGTCCCACGTGTGTAGCAGGCTCTCAGGCTTAGTCAGGGAAGGTCTGAGATGCTGAGGTGGCCGCTCTGTAGGCGGCAGGCCACCAGGCTGACTGTGTCCCTCTGTACCTGATGAACAGGGATAATAGCTGAGAGGTGCCAGCCCCCACCTGTGCCCTGCACTCAGCAAGCTGAGCACGCTGGCCCTCACAGTGCCCTTGAGGTAGGTCCCAATGTCAGCCTGTCACACGGGAGGGGACCAAGAATTCAAACCAGGCCATCACTGCTCCAAAAGCCAGTGGCTGACCCCACTAACACTGCAGTGAGCACTGAACTATTCAAGAACACAAGAATAAAATAGAAAAAAGATCTGTAGCGCCCGGCATGTTAGTGGGGAAATTTAGATTTTTCTCTTACTCTAAAGCTTTTTCCCAAAGAGCTATGGATAAGGACAGAAAAGAAAATATCTGATTGAAGAGTTTTCCATTTTAGCAGTTAAAAATTTATGGTAATTGATCAAAATAATTTCACTTGGAACTCTGGACAAGGTGGAGGTCCGACGGGAGAGGCAAGGCTGGGGACGGGGACCAGCCAGCTAGACATGGTCCAGCCCGTGTCACTGGGAAGAGGGATGACAGCAATGGAGACTTGCAGGATACATGGACAAAGCTTAGCTGTGAGCACTGAGGAAAGCGGACCTGTTAGGGTTGCTGGGTCTGGTGATGGGGAAGGAGTAAGGATGCGGTGGCTTCCCTGTGTGTCAGGTGAGCTAGAGTAAAGGTTCATAACAAGACATGGGAACAGTAGGGTGGGAGGTGTAGCTAACTCTCACTGGAGGGGGTTTGGGGTTGGATGTCAGGGCGAGTGCTGAGGACCCAGGCAGCAATGGGGGGAGCAACAGCAAAATCCTCCAGGAATATCGGGAGCAAACGCTTAGAAGAATGAGAGAAAATAACTTGAGAATTTCTAAGTAGTATATTGTTGGTAGAGAATCAAAAGTGTTAGTTGGAGGTGGAACATGGACCATGAACAAACCAGGGAAAGTCCAGTCTGCTTGTAGGGCTTGTAGGTACCAGGGAACATTGATGGTTCTGATTAGAGATAGGACAGCTGGTCCAGACCAGAGAGGACCCAGGAGTGAACAGTGGGGTTAGAGCAGGAGGTTCAGCTAAGACATTCACGGGACCATGGGAACCTCCAAGTGGCCCTGTCTCCACTCCCAGCAGAGTTGGCTCCTCTGGGCACTGTGGAGAGATCCAGGGTGACCATGGCAGGGCCCAGCCTTGAGGGAGTCACAGTCTTGTGGGGTGAAAACGTCCCATTAAGACCCCGCCTAGTAAATGCTGAGTGTGCCCCTGGTGGAGCACACAGGAGGCGGGATGGACGGAGCCGGCCCTGGGAAGGCGACGTGGCTTCCTGAGCATTTGGGGCTCAACCGGTGGTAGGAGTCACCGGGTGGAGGAATCCAAGCAGCTTTGTGGAGGCAGGAGAGCGTGTGGCCGAGGACTGAGAAAGCTACTGTGAGCTTCAGAACTGGGGGGCTTTGGTAGGCTGTGTTTGGGGAACGTGTGGTGGGGAGGGCTGGGGGGGAGGCTCAGACACAAAGAGTGGCCTAGGACAGCGGAAAGGACATTGTGTTCCAGGCGGAGGAGCTGGTCAGCGGTGGGCAGGGAGTGTGTATTCATGCACCTTCCACACACAGAGCCCGCCCTGCAGGGAGTGCTGTTGAATCAACTCACTCCTGACCTTTTCCACAAAGAAATGTCAAAACGCCCCCAGGATGAGACTGAATCCAGTCTTGAGAGAGAGATCATCCTCATTACGACTGTAAAGCCAGCGGTTGTCTCTGGAAAATGAAGGGGAGAGATAAATAATTGAACACCAAACCTCCCTCTTACATCGTTAATGTAGCAAACATAAGGTGAATTAATACTCTGTCCCCAAACAACCAAACTGTCATAATCATACAGGACACTCTTAATATGCAGCACAGACTAGAAAAGTTTCTTTTCGTTGTGAGTAAAGGGATCTCGATCCACAGCAGCCAAGGGAATACCTCCATGGCATAATTAGCTGGCCATCCAGTCTGGCTGCTTGCAGACGTTCTTGTCTGTGACCAGGGCAGCCGGGGGTCTGTGATGTCATTGGCTTCACGAGCCCCATTAATAACCCACTGGCGTTTCTATTTTCAAAATTGTCTTCTGTACCTAACGGTGTTGAGGAACTAGGCAAAAATCACTTCGTGCCCTCTAAATGGAATTCTAAATCTTCTCTCCTAGGAGATTACACATGCTGTGACTTGGTTGTAAAAATAAAGGAATGCAAGCAGAGGGAGGACTCTGCCTCGTCTGAACCCCAGCCAGCGGCGCCCGCACCAGCACCCTCCAAGGAACCAGACACCCCCGACCTGCAGGAAAACTGTTCTGAGTGCCAGGAGACACCTGCAAGCTCCTTGACCTTGCAGGTAAGCCCTTCTGCGTGACCAGGCTTGATTCCCACCAAGGGAAAATCTTTCTTGGGGAGTCCATAGTCACACGACCTCACTCTTGTTTCTGAGGCTGGAGACCTGACTCCCCGTCGTGGTGGCTTCATGTGTGACTCTGGGCCAGTGCCCTAACCTCCCTGGGCCTCTGTTTCACAGTGTGAGTAATGGAGATAATGGTAGCGACTCCACTGGTGAGAATGAGGTCATATGATATCAATGGTGACAGTGATTGTAGCAATGACAGCATTTGTTGAAGTCATGGGTGCCCAAACATTGGGGAGGTCACTTCATAGTCATCAGCACCTTCCTTCCTCGGGGCACCCCTTTGAGGCAGGAGTCCCTCCAACCCCATCTTTAGATAACGACGTTAAGCCTTTGGAAGTACCCAAAATCATGCAGCCATGAGTTCAAAGATACGGAAGCTTTCGTTTGGTGTCTTTTCCAGATTATAGAAGTAATATGTGCACATTTTTTAAAGTTAAAAAAAATACAGAAGTATAACAATTAGCAGAGCAAACCACCTCACAGAAAGCCCTTGCTAACAGTGGGTTGCCAGCCACACCTTCCAAGAAGGCACTTGATATGCTGTAAACCACCCTGGAAACTGGAGATGGCTCCATCACCAGTCCCTGGACCCCTGGGGCCCGGCTGGGCCTATGGGAGAGACTCATGGGGCCCCAAAGCAGCTGAGCCTCCAGCCTCAGGGCCGGCTGCTGAGGCAGAGCCACACCTGGGCCAACAGGCCGTTCCCAGGGGCCATCCCTCCAGGCCCAGTGATGTGTGCCTGGTACCTAGGGGCTGGCACGTGGAGGCCAGCTGGCCAAGAACATTTCTTTCCTGCCACGGCTGCCAGGGGCTTGTCCATGACACAAATGGAGCCCCGGCTGCCCTCCTCCTGGGAACTCTGACCTCCCAGAGGGCTGGGAGAGGGATGGGGCGGCGCCTCCAGAGGGTCTTTGCTGAGAACCTGCTATGCGCAGAGCTTGGGCACAGGCTGGGAGGGATACGATGTGGATGAGACATGGCCCAGCCACACAGGAGCTCAAGGCCCAGCGTGGAGGTGAACGTGCGTGTCACTCCTGCACTGTGGTCTGTGAAGTTCCACAGTGCTCAAGCTGCAGGGGAGACCCGGCGGAGCTTACAGGGAGAGCTGGGCCCCGAGCCGGTGGGTGTGGCTGGGGTGGTACGCCAGGGAGACGACTCGACCAGAGGGTTCCAAGGGACGGAGAGCTGAGGCAGTGAAAGGCAGTGGGAAAAACATGGGCTCCCACAGCTGAGGGTCAGCACGTGATCTACCAAAGTACAACGAGCCTCAGCTTTTGCATGTCAAACAAGGGTACGTAGAGCTGCCTTCCGGAATCAATGTGGGGATTCCCAGAAACCACGAATACACCCAAAGCACCTGGTCCAGTGTCTGGATCAGAATGTGTCAGTGGCATTCAGCGTTTTCAGTAGACCTGTGTGGATGGCTTAGTGCATAGAGCGGGGAGTGCAGTAAGAGACAGGGCCCAAGTGAAAATATAGGGGATTCTGGCCTCCTCTGTGGAGTTTGCAGAATCATTTTGCGTAGGCAAAGCTATTTTGCCAGCTCCTTCTGCCTGGGACGAGACATTGCTTCTCTTAGGCACAATTCCTGTTTCTCCTGAAAAGGCTCATATGTTGCGCCAGGTCAGTCATCTGGGTCTGTGCTTCTTAAGGCTTCCAGCCCCAGCAGAGGCAGGTGACACGTGATGCTTCCATTCCTTCCCCACTCATGTGTCTGTGGAATATGGGATTTAGGGCATTCCTGTTTTGGTCTGTTAGAAATGCACTACCTGTCAGGGGAGAGGAGTGAGTAGGTAGGCTTGGCCTTTGCACACGTAACCTTGATGTTGCAGTGGGGTCCTCGGCAAGGACAGACTGCCAGGACCCATGTCACCAACAGGTCTGTGACAATGTTCACATGAGGCGGTGGGAGAAAATGGTGACGAGCTTATGCACTGTAGCTGTTGGTCTCCAAATGCCGTACTTTTGGTCGGCTTCTTGATGCGTCAGATGGCTGTGCGGTCTTTCTGTGTCACTTCTCTTAGACAGCAAATATTTTCTTTGCTCCAATCAGGAAGCGCTGGAAGTCCGTAACCCTCAGTTCATCTCTCGCTCGCAAGAGCGGCTGAAGAAGCTGGAGCACATGGTACAGCAGAGAAGAGCCCAGCGGAAGGGGGACCAGGGCCAGAAGCAGAGTCCGTTTCCTATCCGCGCCCACCGGAAGCAGTTCACCATCCCCCATCCTCTTAGTGGTAAGCTCGGGGGGCCGGGGAGGCTGGGGGATCCTCAGGACTGGAACCTGCCCCTGAGGTGGTGGCCCAAACGATGCCACTGACGTACGCAGGGCACATACTCGCTCCCAGTACCTGACCCTCCTTATCATAAAGCCTGCTGTGGGAGCCAGCCCCCTCCGGGAGATTCTATATGGGCACTGAATTCAGCGGAAATAACTTGGGACACAAATTTATCGTGCTGGCTGGGAAGGAAACCACACCACTGAAGCAGGCAGGGTACAAGTTCAGATTCTTGGCTCCTGACAAATATTTGCAAGAGACCCACACTGCCCTTTAGAGATTGCAAAACAGATCTCAGGGTGAGAGGTTGACTCCAGCTTGTCTACATCAACATTCGTCATCTCGAAACCCCGTTCCTGCTGTGAGCTCAGAAAATGGAGGGCCAGCTTTCCAGGCGCAATGTCACGCTGACCCCGCAAGGGGTGGCACTCACACACACATTACAGAAGGAGATACCAGGAGGCTTCTCCGGCCAGACACCATGCTGGGAGCTGGGAGAGTGTAGTGAGCAAGACTGTGCCCAGCCCTCTGTTCATGGAGCTTGTAAACAGACTATGCAACCAGCAAGAATAACAAGGAGAGACAAGGGCGAAAATGGTGGACATCAGAGCACATACTGATGGCCTGC
This sequence comes from Rhinolophus ferrumequinum, assembly GCF_004115265.2. Taxonomy (NCBI): domain Eukaryota; kingdom Metazoa; phylum Chordata; class Mammalia; order Chiroptera; family Rhinolophidae; genus Rhinolophus; species Rhinolophus ferrumequinum. Next base: position 4,856,329 of record NC_046299.1, read on the forward strand.
CAACTCAAATCTTAAAATCTGGGGGTCTGGGGAAACCTCAGTTTTATTCCTTTGGATAGAGGATTAAAATCTTTCTTCCTAGGAAAACCTTCTTCTGGCCCCCAGGAGGTGAAATCATGGGTATAATTCTGAATAAAAGTCCTCTGGGGAAATAACCATATTCAATAAAATGCAGCTTAGCAAACATTACCCAGCTCTTTCAGGGGGCCTAGGGGACAGAGGACAAAGGCGGTTGTAATAGGACTCCTGCTAGCATCCACAGTCCATGCAGGCTGTATCCCTCATCCACCCAGCATCGCTGGGGGAGTTATGACCCTGGCAAGGGCAAACTTGAATGCGTCCTTCTCCGGGCGAAGGATTTAGCCAAACACCTGGTACTCCTGCCCAGTGACACTTTGCAGTAAGCTAAGAAAGCGCAATCAGCAAAATGCTTGTGCCAAAGCATTCCGCCACGTGCAAATGGGATTCGCCAGCAGTGTGAGCCGACTGGCTGATAAAGGGTCTAGGTGGGGGCTGTCTCATCTCTGGCTCAACAGAGAGCACCCCCTGGGGGGCGCAGGTGCTGACTTCCGAAGTTGCTGTGAGAGACCAAACGTCCGCCACAATGGGAGTCCCCCGGGGCCTTCACTGGTTGTGCCTGTGACATGGGGGCTACTTGGCCTCAGAAAATCCTGCTTGATAAAAACGGTTAGGTTAACAAATGTGTTGTCAGCCCATAGAAAGCAATGCTGCTTTAAAGCTCAGCCTAGTCACATGGGACAAAACATAGTGTCTGAGGAGCTTCCTTGTGTAGGAAGAAATGGAGACCCAGGGACATTTGGGAACTTACATGATGGATTCCTCACCCCCTGGGCCAGCTGTGCTGTACTACAGGCCCTGAGTGGTCTGGAATACCATCGCCTCCGGCATCTGTATTCATTTCCTGGGACTCGGTGGCTAAAATAACAGAAGTGTATTCTCTCCTAGTCAGGAGGCCAGAGTCCAAAATCAAGGTGTCCCGGGAGAATCCATCCTGTGCCTCTCTCCCACCCTCTGGTGGCTTCTGGTGGCTTCTGGTGGCTTCTGGTGTTTCTTGTAGATGTGTCATTCTGCTCTCAGCCTCCATCTTCAGTGGCCCTTCATTGTGTCTGTGTGTCTGTGTGTCCAAATTTCCTCTTCTTCTAAGGACACCAATCGTTGGATTAGGCTCCATCCCAGTTCAGTCTGACCTCATTTTAACTTTTGTACATCGGCAAAGACTCTACATCCAAACAGCCACTCACATATACCGGGATGGGGCATGAATGGATCTTCTTGGGGGAGACACAGTTCTACCCACTACATCGTCCTGTGGTGTTTTGCCCTGAACAGATACCCTTAGAAGTTCACGTTCCTCTATGTGAAAGTCTTAAAATTGTATAGAATAAAAGGTGACCAGACCCAGTCGGTAGTCTTAAATAACAGAGGTGCCTTTTCCTCCCTCGACTTCTGAGACCGTCCCGGTGACTGCAGTGCTCTGGGACTCGCGTGCGGGCGTTTCACGGCCACTCGGCCTGTCTCTGCGGTATTGACGGGTTGATGAGAGCTTCACGCTCATGTTTGTTTGTGTTAGGTCCGTTAAATCAGATGAATTCTGAAACCAAAGCCTCATGTGAGCACGGGCAAGTGAGGGGCAGTGTTTAAGGCCCCATTAAACAAGTCTGCAGGACACATCTTGTCTTCAGCCTGTCTGCTGGCAGGATGATAAAAGCGAGATGCAGATGTTTTTCTTACATGCTAAATTAGTCCATAAATCCCATGCGTGAACGAGCTCTGGCTACAGTGTCAAGACGTCTGTTAGAGAGACTGGATCGCTTTCTGAGCTGAGCCAGCGGCCTCCGACCCGGGCTTGCACCGCAGTCTTGGCTCCAGAACAATCCTGAGAGGTTCAGGTGGGAGCTCTGGCAGCTGACAGACGCCCACTCGGGCAAGGGCTGCAGGGACAGCCAGCGCCTGATTTGCAGGGATGATTAGTACGAGGGCTGGAGGGTCAGCTCTGCTTCCTGTTGGCCAGTGCCTTCTGAGCCGTCTTTAAGGCCCAGGGTGCCTGCAAAGTGTGTGAGTGTTAATTGGGCTTGAGACGGGAAGGTTTTTATGACAATTGGGATATCGGAGAGAGAGAGGAGGTAGCATTGTAAAGGTCCTGCCTGCAGCCCCAGCCTGTCTCTGCTGACTAGCTCGTCAGCAGCTGCCTGCATTCCCAAAGCTAATTAACCCATAAGTCTCGTTCGTCCCCCGGGAGCCACGTGGGTCCCCTTTGCATGGCTCTAGCAGTGACACAAGGAGCTTCTTCATCCATTGCTTACAAACCTTTCTTGAGAGCCCACTCTGGGCCAAGCACAGTCCCTGGTCTCACACACCTCCCCAAATCATGGGGAAAACACGCAGGTAAGGAGGCAGTGACCTTGGGGTTTGCTAAATGACGTGAAAGGAGTTTTGCTGGGTTACCATGGCAACCCACAGGCGATGGACTTTTTCTTACGTATGGGATATTGATGTCTCCTGATGGAGGAGACCTCCAATGACCTTAGGATAAGTGGAGATAATGCAGATGAATGGTGTGCAGGGTGGGGAGAGCCGGATGGTGGTGAGTGAGGAGGCAGAATCACAGGAGTGAGAGGTCCTGGGGCTGCTTAGCTCAGCTGTGGCTGGACGGTAAAATGGGGATTTGGAGCAGACAGGGAGATGGGGGCTAAAAGGCATTGTACGTGCTGTTTCCGAGTTGAACCATATTCTGAGGTCCAAAGCTCAGGCAGGATTGTATAGCATAGCTCCAGGCAAGGTATGACGACGGTCCCCCTGGGGCAGGGCAGTGGAAGGCAGAACAGTGACAGAGGCCTGAGGTCTTTGGGTGGCAGAATCAGTGGAACGTGGTGACCGCCAAGTTGTGGAGTGGAGATAACTCCATGGAGCTGAAGGAGGAAGGCAGGAGGTGGGCTCTGCTTGCATCTCTGAGGCCTGGACTCACCAATCTGAGAGCCTTTCTCTCCCTCTCAGGTCAGGGCTCCACCTATTCACGTCACCTGAGCTTCCCAGGGCAGCATCAGGGCTCCTGGGCATCCCAGGCGTGGTCGCTCAAAGGCCAGTCACAACCTGGAATTAGTGTCTCAGAATCGGTCTCTGCTTCCACCTTGCAGGGTGACTGCAGCAGGGGGGACTGAAAGCATGTGGTAAGCATAGGGATAGCCCCACCTGTAGCATAAGCACCCGCAGGCAGGGCAGTCAGAGGTACAGCACCTGCAGGTACTAGGTGCTCGGTCAGTGGTAGCCCTCACTGTCCCGCTGACCAGTTTGTGGCTTTTTCCTGTTCTGGCTACAGCCCCCTAAGCCTTGCCCTCATGGTCCCCATTGCACTGGAGTCCAGCCTCTCAGTCTCCCTCGGATTCCATCCCCACCCAGCAGCCCAGACCCCTCCCAGCCTGACTCTGCCCACCCCCACTCTTTCCAGGTGGTCTCATTTGCTGGTAACATTCACCATCAGGGTCCCCGAAACCCCTGATAGAAGCCTTATCTGTCCCTCTTCCTCTCTGACTCCTGCCTAACCCCACGAGCCCCTCTCAACGGCAGCCTCTTCCCACATCTCTGAAGCCCCAGGCGCTCTCCTGATTCCTGTAATGCAAGATGTGGGCTGTGTGGTAACTTCAGTTCTCAGTCCAGTACTTGCTTCATCCGGAATCACTGCTTCTACCCACCCTCTACTGCAGCTGGCTGGAACGCCTGGCAGTACTCAAACACAACTCAACTTGCCTTGCTTCTGTCCCCCTATTCCCCTCTGCCTGCCGTGGTCTTCCTCATGGCGCTCCCAGGTTGTCCTCCTAACCTGTGATGGTATAGAAAACCCTTCTTCCATGAAGCCCTCCCTGACTACTCCCATCCAGTCTCTTCCATTGGAGGACTCAGGGCTCTTGCATCCCTCTAGATCCACTGCCTTCTTGCCTTCTTCATTTTGGATTATTGTCGTGTGGGTGTGGTGGACAGACTGCCCCAGATGGTACGTGCCAGTGGGCACACAGCACACTAGGTCAGTCTGGGAAGCCCTGCTGTGTGTAGCAAAGCAGACAGTGTTCATCTGAATTGCATTATCCACACTCGCCAAGGTGAGCCAAGTACGAGTCATTCAAATCACGGATCAGTAGAGGAATGGAGCTTTCCGGAAGGCACTGCAGAATTCCTTCTCCAGCACAGCGGCCTTCGTTGATGATTCTTGGCTGGAGCAAGTATTAAATTAATTTGCATTCGCAGAGCATCTAGCTGGAGAAGTGACCCAGCAGATAGGAGATGGCTGGGGAAGTCATCGCCGTAATAAAAATGTGCTGCTTATCACGCAGCCAGCCAAACGCTGGCCACATCCTTCCTACCATTGCCTGACCCGATCTCTCGTGAATGTTTTTCCATAAAACATTTGAATGAGTATTTGGGGGCAGGTCTCCCAATATTACTCACAAAAGCGTTTTAAAAAGTGCTTATCAGATAAAAGTAGATTGTTACTTCATCAGTTTACAAAGAAAACAAGAAGCATGATTTAGCTACAAGGCCGTTTCCCTGATTCGAAGACACTATTATTTGCTTCCCAGACCGACTCTAAAGGTCTTGTGTTGGGGACCTTTAAGAAACATGGGAAGAAAAGATCAATTTCTGTCCATTGATTAGTAGTAGGCTGAAGGACAGGGTATTTCCACTAAAATTAACCCCCCAGAATTGCGGACTGGCAAGGGAAAAGGACTGTAGAGAGATTCCTTTTCCCAATTGCCTTGATTTGACTCTCCAAGCGATTGCGCTCTTATCCTACAGCGTAGTTCAGTAAGAAACCACGCGGTGACACTAAGGATATAAATCTTCTTGGCAACGAGAATGAGAGTTTATTCATCATCTACAAATCACCATGTTTTGTGGCTCTAAACAATGCTGGAAACCCTGGAATTGGAGCAAATATTGACTCTCAGATCCATAGTTAGTCTTTCAGAGTTGGACTAGATGTCACTCTTTTATTGGGAAGGTGTGATTTGAGTCCTTGTTATTATTAAAGTTCCTTTAAAGGAGTAATTTAAACTTGCCATTTAAAACATGCATACACATTTTGAGAAAATATGGAGAAAGTACACCAGATTTGTGTGTGTGTGTAATTCCTATTCTATTACCACAGATACCTTTTGAAAACTGAGAATAACTATTTATGTTCTGCGGTTGTCACTTTTCTCCCCAGTATCCTCAAGCTGCTGACTATCCCAAATGCATTTCAGAGGAAGACCAACCCCTTCAGGTTCCTTTACAATGCCCGACATATGGTAAAGGCACTGATAAGTCCTGCAACAATGAGGGCTACTTAAATTTGCTTAACCTTATTTTCCCTAAACTTCTTTGACCTTGGAACACTTTTATCTAATTCTCGAGAGTCAACTTTGTACACACTGCTCTAGGATTCTTTGCTTGTAGAAATACTTATCATGCTTTGCTAAAGAAACCCCACCTGGAGTTTCAATCTGCCATTCCCCACAGAAACCTGGGACTTTGGGAGAATGGTTTTCCTCTCCTTACCCACACCCCTTTGGTCTGGCAATGCCAGGAAGTGACGGCTGCGTGCCCTGGGGACCTTTGGGCAGTGGGATATAGTGTTGATTCCATAGCCTGTGGTCAGCTTTGCTTCCTGGAAGCTTGTCCAGTGACAGGACCTGCCTGAGTTTGTCTCCATGTGGCCCCCTGGCATGTGTAACAACTCCACCATGCTGGTACCCAGCACGAAGTCTGCTGGGGAAAGAGGAGCCCGTCTTGGTCCCTATGGAAAGGATTTCACAATGTCACAATGTCAAATAACCAGGGAGAAAAGAGAACCAGATTTATCAAATGAAAAATATAGGATGCCCAGTTAAATTTGCATTTCAGATCAACGAAATCATCTTTGGTATAAGTAGATCCTAAATATTGCCCAGGACATATGCCAAAAGAGGCTTCATTTTTTGATCTGAGATGCAGATTTCACGGGGTGTCCTGTGTGAGATCGGCCACGCTTCCTCAAAGCCTTGAACCCCATGGAGGGTCTTGGTTTATCGCGCTTCTTACCTTCTGTCCGTGGCCGTCACGCCTCAGTGAGCACCAGAGTCACCTGGGGGGCCTGTGACAATGCAAACAGTTCTGGGCCCAGCCCCAGAATTTCTGATTCAGATGAAAATTACATGTGTATTTGCATGTGTGACAAGTTCCCAGATGCTGCTGACGCTGCTGGCTCAGGGACTAGAAGGGACGCGGAAGCCAACCGTGGGCATTCGTGTCAAAATACAAGCCCCCCTTTGCCAGCCGCCACTGGAGATCTGCAGAGAATAGAAATCTATGGATTCTGTCCGTAACTCAGGCCCCCGGTGTCTTACCTGCTTCCTTTGAGACCTGAGGTAAGTTACTGAACTGCGAGACCTCAGCTTCCTCACCTGTAAAGAGGAAGGAGGACCTGCTTTGCCGGGTTGGAGTAAGGGTGAACTGCATCCTGAACCGGGGGGCAGGAGGGATGCCTGGAGAACAGCGGTAGTTAGTGTTGTTGCTGCCATTTGCGTCTTCTCGGATTACAGCGTATCTTCTGCTGCCAAGAAACTCCCAAGAACCCCTAAGACAGATGCCATCCCCAACACTGAGCAGAAGAACTGGACCTCAGCGAGCTTGAACAGCTTGTCCAGGGCACACAGCCGCCTGGCCAAGCCCTCAACTGGCCCAGGTCTTCAGACTCAGACCGCAAATGGACACCTTACATGGTGTGGAGGGTCAGGCAGACCAGGGGAATCATCAAATGTGTATCATGTTTAACCCACTAATGCCCGCATTACTTTTATACATGACTGCACACACACTGTGGCTCTCCTGGCATGTTAGTGAGATCATAAGACTTGGGCTCATGAAATCCTGGAGGACGGGTGCAGCCGCCCGTCTGCCACTGGAGTGCCTGCAGCCTCACCACAGCGCTCATTGCAGGAAACGCTGCCTTGCTCTTAGCACAGGGCTGCCCGGGAAAGGCACGCTTTAGGCAGCTGGTGGGAGCCCTTGGCGGGGGTTCAGTTTGTGAGCTTCTGGTCTTGAGCAAGGATCTGCTTTCGTTGTGAGTCTCGGATCCTGCATACACCAGTGTGGTCTGAGTTTGCACGGTGGCAGCTTGTGGTTCCACGGGCAGCCTGCCACGCGAGCCACCAAGAGAGGAGGTGGTGCAGCCGAGAGCCGCCACTGAGACAGGGCGGTCTTCCTTCGTGGTCCCCGTGGCTTTCATGGGGGCTAATGGAGCACCTCGGACCCCATTGGCCCCTGCCTTACCTCTTGAGGACTAACCAGACCATAAATAGAAGTGTTAACATGTGGTGTCCTTGGCCACAGAGATGGGTGTTAGTGGAATGGACTGAGGGGGTGGGGTGGGGAAGAAGCAACTAGAGCCGAAGCGATTCCCCCTTGTCCTCCCAGGATTCACAGCCACTTGGGGAGAGAGTTGGCCAGGCAGACAGCTGTAAATTAAGTGTCGAGTCACATAGGAGAGGAACCCAAGGGAAGGGGGGTAGTAGGGGCTGTGACAGTACTCGGGTCTAAGAGGTAGAGCAGGATGCAAGCAGGGATTGCATTACGGTTCCATTTCTTTCCAATATTCTTCATGGCCATGTCTGACTTGGAGAACTGCTTCCTGTAGCTGGGGGAGCTGAAGCCATGGCCCCCGGCCTTGTCTGCTCATGTTGTACCCAAGCTTCTCTGCTATGAACATCTGGCGAGGACGGGGGACTCGTGGGCTGCCGGTGCTCAGGGGGGCCCCTTCTCATCGCCACCACCTGTCCCAGAGGGACAAACCCTTTCCAAATCCTTCTCTGCTCCCAGCCCCCTGTCTTTTCATGGAGGTGCTGAGAAGTAGGTCCTGCTCTAAACCTGAGGGCGATGTCTGTGCAGGAGCTGAGCTCTCCGTGAGGAGAACGGTTCAGTCGTCTGTAACCAGGAGCCTGAACCATTCTCAAACGGAGTATGCAAAGCAGAATCGAGACCTCTGGGGACCTCTGCTTTGTTTTTCATTTCTTAATTTTGCGCGCTTTCCCAAGAAGGATCTGAGAGCCTTACTGCATCTCCACACTGTGACATCAGCATCTCTCTGGGGTGTCCAGATGAAACTGGCGTGCGGTGGTGTTTTCCTAGCAATGCCAGCATCTGTGCAGCTTCCGCCCACCTTCCAGGGCCCTGGAACAGGCCACTCACACACACAACTGTCATTCCTGCAGGATTCCGCAGAAGCCTCGAAGTGATTTTAGAAAAAGGAGAATGTTTACCCAGCACAAGATTTTATCATCACAAGAGCACTTCAGAGGCAAACAGCCTACGCGTCTCCTAACTCCCGTTGCCCGGGGCAGCGGGCATTGCTTGATTTCTGGAGGGCTAATTAGTCCGAGGTAGACCACTCCACCATTGCCTACATCAGCAAATGAGGTCCCACTAAGGGGAACTGAATAGAAATGAAGCGCAAGTAACTGGATTTAACTCCTGAAGACCATAATGTGATTAAGCCTGGTGGCCAGCTGCTCACTGGTTGTGAAACTGGCATAAAAAACAGCCTTGTGGTCTTAGAATACATGCGTCGTGGGTCCTTGTTCAGCGGGGGAATCCTCTAGGGATTTTCCTGCCTAAAACATACCCCATGTATTCCTTTCAAGAGGCTCCGTCTTTGATAGAAGATTCTGGGAGGTGTAGACTTGGTATCTATACTCCAAACCGGCTTGTTGGCTTCTGGCTGGATTCTCTCCAACAGGCATCCATCTCTTGGTTCTGGTGTTTCTAAGACAAAAGAAGCTGAGTCTGAGACTACTCGGGGTGACTGCGGAAAATAAGCTCTGGGAGGACGTTGTCCTAATAACCCCTGTGAACTCGATTATCATTGAGATTCCTTGTTCAACAGAGAAAAGGAAGCTTTTCAGAGAAGGGCTCCGTGGAGGAAACCAAGTCTGGGCCCCATATGCAACCAGTCATGCTGGCGGCCAGGTGACACTTGCGGCCTCCTGGTGACACTGTCAGCTGCCTGAGTGTCGAGGCCACCTGTCCCTGTGTATGTGTGCACACCTGTGAGGTGAGGGCTTATAATAAATACCCGCATGCGTTTGTAGAGATTAATGGGGTGGTGGGACCTGGCTTACAGTCAGCGTCTCCCCCTGTGCGGCCTCAGAAGAACCAAGATCTTGTAGCTGGTTGTTTGCTGACTTTGAAACAAGCAAAGGTTTAAGCACGTCTGGCTTTGCAAATGAAATTAGCAGCAGGCCCTGTCGTTTGGATGACAAACAGTAGTAAGCCAGACACAGAGATTCAGGGTTAAAAAAAAAAAATGGAATTTCCAGAAAGACAGAAATGGGCAATTTGCCTTAGTAATTTTATTGAAAACAAAACAAAACAAAACAAAAAAACCTCCTCTATTTGAATGATAATGAGACGTAAATACAACCACAGTTCTCTTTCCTCCGTATTAGTGAATTAGAATACACAGAGCTTCAAGGAACATCCATAAAAGACTCATAAGTGGGCTGAAAATTGTTCTCACCAGTCACTTTAATTTTATAAAGGCAGAATTTCCAAGAAAAGAGAATTGATAGATGGAATTTCACTGTATTCTTGGACAAAGCACATGCAGAATGGTTAACAGTTTCCATCCCATGAAATGAGGTCCCCAGTGGGTCCTGCTGCACGTGACCTTGACCAACCTTCTGCGGCCACAGGCGGGCCCCAGGGCCCTGGTGTGCTTCTGCCTGGGCCACCATTCCTCCCAGCCCTCCTGCCGGCTGTTGTGGACACAGCTCAGCTGTGTCTTGAGCCCTTTCCTGATGGGTGACCATGCCTGCGTGAGCCCTCTCCCTGTGCAGACGTGGGTCCTGGTCCCAACAGGCCTTATTCATCTGCCTCTCACCCTGGGCTGTGAGCCCTGAGTCTTACTTATCTTTGCGCCCCTACTGCCCAGCACCAATGAGGTGAAAACTTTGTTATTAAATGAACCCGAACCATGAGTCGTCTCTCGCAGCCCTACACCCCGCTTTGCGCGCATTCCCTGTGGATGAGCCCCGGGTCCTCACACTTCTCGGCCTGCATGCGTACTGCCGTCCGTCATTTACCAGGCTGCTATTGCCTGAACCCGGCTGGTTCTTGTGGTCCTTTGGGTCATGGTTTAAATATCTCCTCCCCTGGGGGCCTTCCTAACCCCCCAGGCCCTCTTTACCATATGGCTATGGCTATGTTTCACTGTCTTCAGAGCTCTTGTCTGAAATTTTTGTAGCTCCTTTGTTAATTATCTAACACCTCTGTCAACAAATGAAATCTCACCGTGGCAGGATCTTACCTACTGTTTTTTTTTTTTTTTTTTTTTTGAGCGACTCCTGGTGTCATAGTAGCTGCTCATTAAATGTAGAAGGAAGGAGTGTAAGAGAACAAATTTTGGGTTGGTCTCATGGGAACTGGGCTAGCACTTGTCAGGGCTCCAAAAACATGGATTCTGCAACCTTAGGTGCTGGCTGTGTGTTCTGAGGTTAACAGCATGTGTGGATGAGGCTGGACTGATTTTGGCTGAAACTCAGCTCTGCCTCTTACTCATTTACTGTGTGAACTTGAGCAGGAAACCCTTAGCCCTTTGACCTTCCATTTCCCCAGTCCTAAAATGAAAAAAATCACGAGCTTGCCACGGGGTTAGTATGAAGATCAGTTGAGCTCCAGTAAATCCTAGCAGTTTTATTACAAATAGTGACGCTTGATCCCCCAGGTATGTCATGCTGCTGCATCCCCCTCTCTTGCCATGTCCCCTCTCAAAGTGCCAAATAGGGTTCTCTTTACTCTGGTGAGGTTGGGACCTGTTAGCAACACACTTGCTTATTTCAAACACCTTCCTCTAGGAGGGTAGAACGTCCCTATTTCCTCTATCTTTCCTGGGGCCAGAAGGGCCCCCATGATCCATCAGCTGGGCTTGGTGCTATTATGAAAACTCAAGGTCAACACCAACCAACGTGCAGATGCTTCCCCAAGCAGTGGGGCAGCACCATCAGCGGGGAGGGAGCAGCCCCTTGGATACTGACCCGCTTCTTTTGCACTAACAGAGGCTGCTGGGCCCAGAATTTAAACTTCTGCTGAGGCACAGCAGGAGGACAGGAGTTCGGAAAACAAAACGGTGGAGGTGCCAAATAGCTCACATTTGCTTTTGTTTCCTCTTGGAAATAAAACCAAAGCTTCACTGTGGTATCAGGTGCTCTAAAGAAACAAACTGAAAAAAAAAAAAAAAAAGCCCACAAAACTAATTTCTGAGAGTAGACCACATGCAATTGACCTGAGTTATAAAAATGTTACAAAATTGCAGTTTGTAACATTTTTATTCCCTTCGGACACCATCCCTCTGTCCATATTGGCCTCACCCTAAACTTGAGCAGCCCCCAAGGAACGCCAACAGAGACTTGAGTCTAATTCTTTATACAAGATTCCTTCTCCCTGCCTGAGTGGGACTCGTTAAGCTGTCACATTTGTGCTTGACCAAGACCCTCACTGACTTAAGGTGACAGCCATTTCTTAGAAAATGACCGGGGCATTTTCGGGAGGCGCTAGGCTCTGACCTGGCCCTGTCTGGAGTGAAAGCCACGGTGGTCACTGCGGGCTCTCGGCAGATCAGTCTCGTAGTGATGCTCTCTGCCCCTTGCTCTCATGGCCCAACGCCTTTCCAAACACGGGGGACATTTTCCCTTAATTGGGAAAGTTCTGATTTCTTTCTCCTGTTATTTCTCCTTTGAATTTTGTCTTTTCAGTAACGGGGCCGACATTTTTTCTTCTGTGTTGAAATAACTCGAGAGAATCCAGACTCCGCCACTGGGTCGTTTCCATATTGAACATTGGTAGCTGTGTTGTCCTTCTCCAGAAAAGAAGGACAGTTTTACTTTCCCACCTTCTTGTATATTCCTGGGACATTCTGCATATTTTGAAGCCTGAGAAGTCTTGGGTGGCCTCACAGGAGGAATGAGCGAAGGGGGAAGGTCCAAGCGAGGGTGATTGACAGGAACATAGTGGGATCTTCACTGGGGACCACAGGGCTCCCACGTCAGCTCTGTGATTCTGAGCACGGGTGCCAGGTCTTCTGTCTGCTGATGCTCGGGGAAGTAGGGGAGCGCGCTCCTCTCCAGGTATTCCAGAAAGAGTGACAGCTGCTCAGATATATCATGAAACAGGCACCCAGCATGTCGTTGTAATTATTAAGTCTCTCCTTACATCAAAAACATTGCAGACTCACAGTGGATTTTAGCCACTGTGCAGTTTTTCAGTCAGAGGACACGAGATAGGCAAGGCATTGCTATTATGTTGTTGTCCTGTGCATTTTCTGGCGCTGGAAAGGGGTGATCCTTAGAACGTATGTAAAAGCTGGGGGTGCCTGACGGAAGGCTGGAGAGGTGAGTGACAGCCCCTGTTCTCAATATGCTCCAGTGATGGCGGGGAGGTTTTCTTGTCCTCAGAGGCACCAAAAACCTAGTGTGGAGATATTTTGTGGGTGGGATGACCTCACACCCAGGGCCCTGCACCCACGGTGACCCTGAAGCACATTTTAGTGGCACCCTAGCATTGCCCCCAGCAAACCATGACTCTCTAAATGAAGCATGTAGAGGAGTCGCTGTTCATAAAGTGTTAGACACCAACCAACCTTGTGCTTCATGCCCGTATTTCACTAGTGTCAAGACCAAACTGTTGGTTGGTGATTTCAGTACAACCACTATGGTGCATGAGCGTCTGCTGAGCCCTGCAGTATTTGTCACGTGCGGGGGACTAGATTCAGGATCAATAACACAGTGTGCCAAAGCCTCCGTAGTGTGTTTCTCCAGAAACGGGTGACGTCCATCCCTTCTGAAATTAATCCTCTTTCCATTTTTTCCAGATAACTTGTTCAAACCCAAAGAAAGGTACATTTCAGAGAAAGAGATGCACATGCGATCGAAAAGGTACTTGGTTATTATATGAGGGAGGAGGGAAGGGGGGGGAGGGGGAGGAGGGGTGTCTTGACGGAGCCTGGCGCTGTCCAGCGGGGCCACTGTTTCTGGGTCCACGTTTAAGGTCTGAGGTCTTCTTGGCCATGAATTTGAAAGTCTGGCTAAAAGAAATGCAGTTGTCGAATTGCACCTCTGAACGTTAATGCCGCTTTTGGAAAAACCTTAGGAAAGTGGTGGGTCTTGGATTCTGAACCGATCCAGTAATTGGTCTCTAAGAGATCCCGAGACTCATAAGGGAACACTTCTGAAAATGCCCGTCGTCGCTCTGGGCAAGTGGTTTGTCACTGTGCACCTCCGAAGGTCATCTTACGAGAAAGAGAGACGCTCTTTCTCCTGGGGACCTTGATGGTGGCCGAGCCTGTAGGAAAACATCTAAACATGGGGGCAGTGGCACCTGGGAGCCAGCGAAGCAGCAGAGGGCCACAAACTGGCCTTCCTGGGCGGGTTGGGTGGCCCTGCCACCAGCAAGCTGTCCCTGGTCTACGTGGCCGGTTGGTATTCTAGACGCCTGCTAATTCTCACCCACCGGATGCGCTCAAAGGCCACCATTCTTTCTAGGACCGGGCCTCCTAACCGGAATGTAAGAACTCAGCAGCGTTGGCCTAGCTTGTGCAAGTAAAATGTCTCTCATTTATAACAAAGTATCTAGCACAGGGAGGCATTATAATAATTCAACCAAATTGATAGTGCACTTAGGGAAACCATTGAAATGGGAAGAATACGTTTCTCCCCACTTCAGGCACAAAAATGTCGCTCTTACCACGACTATGCTATTTCTATAATGATTAGCCAACATTGACCATCTGTAGGGAACCTCTTTGTAAATAAAACTAGTGAAAGTGAGGAGAAGGGGCACCATCCCATTAATGACCCCATCACTGCGTTTTAACGGGGGTTTTAAAGAGCCACCGGGTTTCGAGACTTGCTGTTTCAGAAGTGCCAAGTTGGGGACACCTCAGGCCAAAAGTAATCCCTTTCAATTTAGTGAAAAAATCTCAGCCAAATCTTCCCCTCTCGGTCCCCAAACCCAAAGCTGCTAGTATGGAGTCTTTCAGTTAAAATAATAGATGTCAAAGCAGCATTTGTGGACAGAGAGTGTCACACTACGGTTTTCCTGAAGAGGAAACTGAGACTCGAATGGGACCAACAAGCTAGGTGATGCTGCCATCATGTCACTGCTCCCCCAGCCAGGGGCCAGGTCCTCTCTGAAACTGGGTGCTGGCCCTGCTCTGGGGGCGGTGCCCTGGGAGGCTCTGAGACCTCACCTACCCACAGAATCACACTGGTGCTTTCTTTTCTTTCGGATCCTTTGTTATTAATTATGTTGTTAAATTACATTTTCATTTTAAAAAATGCAAATAATGGAGATGAAGCTCAAGTCCCTCGTGACCAACGACCCCCCGTCCCACCCCACTCCCGCAGCCCTTGTCCATCTCCAGAGACACCCTGTGGTCAGCCTCCTGTGTATCCTTCCAGGTCTTTCTCTCCCTGAAAATAGACTTCTATTTCTACGTATACTAGTTACCTAAGTTTTAACCATAAATGGGGTCTGTTATCTTTGTATAGCTTGCTCTTTTCACTTTATGTCTGTGCGGTCTCCCTGTGTCTACCCATGTAGACGATTTTCCTCCTGGGTTTTAACTCTCTGCAGAGTGGTCTAGTGTATGGATGTAGCATGTTTATGGAGGAAGCTTCTTGAAGAAAACCCTGTGTCAGAGGTGAGACCTAGGAAGGTTTATCTTAACTCCCCACATGATTCAGATGGTCCACATTGGGAAGACAGGTCTCTATGGATCCGAAGGGATTTCCACTGTGGAGCTTTGGGACATCCAGCTTTCCTGCTGATTCCTTACAGCCCTTCCTGGAAGAGCTCCTGGACGTGACGATGTGTGTTCATTATTGTTCAGACCAAATCGATGCTCGCAGCGTGCTAGCTGCTGTGCTAGGCACAAGTGTTTCCAGGTCACTTCGTGCTCCGGGCTGGGGACAATGCTGTGTGCTCTCCATCAGTCACATCCCAGCTGAGGGTCTTTCCACAAGCTCCTGACCTCGTGGGGCTCAGGCTCCTTATCACGGAACAGCAGGACACTGTCTGCCTCTTGCAACTGCTGTGAGCATGACATGAGAAAATTCGTGTCAAGTGATTAGCTTCGTGCCCAAAAACCAAAGTAATGTCACATGTTACTTTTGTCATCACTGATATTTTTATTCTTTGTAATTATTATGTTAGCAGTGGAACCTTTTAAACAATATTTGTCTGGCTTTCAAACATGAGAGAAAATGAAAACGAGATGCTTTAACCGAGTGCCATGTATGTGAACCCGACGGCGCTGTGTCTGTGGGTTCTAGTGGAATATTGCTTGGCATCGGTACAGAAAGAGTTTCCTTACGAGGCAGGAAAGAAACGTCCAGAAGAGGGGTCCCTTGGGCCCTGCTTATAACCTGGAAGCTCCTAGTTTTACACCAGGACAAGCACATCAGACTTATATCTGAGATGAATTTGGAAATAGCTTAATCAGGAATGCAGTCGGTGAGGAGGTCAACACGTGCTCTCTCACACACACACATGCATGTACACACATATACACACGCACACACACGTACAAACAAGTGTTTATTGTGCGTTATTCCAACATCATTCCTGCTACTTCCATTTATTTGCTGCTCCTTTTCTAAGTCAGATGAAGGCACAAATTGAACGGTGCAAAGGTATTGAGGGGCAAGTTTGCACTCAGAGAGCTTAGCTTAGGACCCTCCTTTTACAAGCAAGTCATTAAGGATCATAAAGAATGGAGGGACAAGAAAAGTGACTTCTAAATAAATCACTGGCCTCTCCAGCTTGGCCCTCCGTGGGCCTCTGCCTGTTGTCCCCTCCTTGCCTCAGTAGCCCCATTCTGGAGACTGTCAGGGGAGCCCTGGGAAGTGCCGTCTTGCAGGTTCGACATGGCCCACAAGCAGCTGTTCTTCCCTTTGAAATGGAGGAGCCTGCTGACAGGTCAGGATGCAGAGCCACACCAGGCACGCGTTGTCTCGCTACCATTCAATATGTTTTCTGGATCTGTTTCAGGATCTATAATAACTTGCCAGAAGTTAAAAAGAAAAAAGAAGAACAAAAGAAGAGGGTGATCTTACAGAGTAACAGACTCCGTGCCGAAGTCTTCAAAAAGGTAATGGCCTGGCCGCCAGCAGGTGTGATGCGTATGTGGCACGCAGACGCTGACTCTGAACTTGACGTCTTTGTCTCCTACTTCCCTAGCAATTACTGGACCAGCTCCTTCAAAGGAACGCCGTCTAACCACAGCCTGCCCTGCTGACCTCCTACCTGGACCTGGGATGACTTCAGACACTGGATAAACCATTAAACTTAGCATTATCTTCATGACGTCAGACACTGTTTTTATTCTTGATTTTTTTTTTTTTCGTAAAGGAAAGCCTAGCTTCCTGAATTGTTGACCCAAACCAAGCAGAAACAATGACCCTGGAGGAAGTGGGTCAGCATACTTGTGGGTGATCCGGTCACATAACTCACCAGATACAGTCCCTTTACTTCTTACTTCTGAATTTACCCTTTTGCTTCTGATTTTTCTCCCCCTACCATTTCCACCCAGACAGAAAGAACTTATATGCTCACATGGGCTTAGATCCCTGCGGGTGATTTTTTTTTCCCCATCAAATTTCTGGGACCCAAATCCGTCACTTTTTAAATACCATTCCCAACTTCTGCCAGTTCTAGCAACTCCAAACTTCAGGTCATCACACGGTGTGTTTAAAATCTCTCTGGATGTGTGTGCCACGTAGTCCTGGAAGCTGACTTTGGAAATAAGTGGGGCTGTGCCAGGGAGCAGGGAGCAAGCAGTCTGTTTCCCTGTGACCCGGGGGAGGTCAGCGCAGCCCTCCCCACTCACAGCACCTTTCTTCCTTTAACACGGGGTCTGTTTCCACGGAGGTTATCAGGGCAGAACTGGCTGAAACTAAATGTAGGTGAGCGCAGTGTTTTCTGCACAGCCCCCACCCCCCCAAGGAAGAGCAAGGTTGCTAAAAATGGCCCGATGGCTCCAAGGCTGCTGTTTGTTCTTCCAACATTCACAAAGTCCAAGATTTTAAATGTACGCTTGGAGAATTAAGAACAAACCAGTTTTTATCAAAAATGGAAATAAATGCAATTATTACAAAAATGAAAGTATTTCTCTGTTATATATTCCGTGTGAGCACTCATCCTAGCTGGGGTTCAGGGAGCAAGACCACGAGGACCTAGTGGGAGCCTCTGACCTGTGCGTCTGCTGCCCCAGCACCCAGGCCAGGAGCCTATGGCTTCCTGGTGCCCTGGGGAAGAAAGATGTTGCCCAGAGACCGGCCCCCAGAGGAGCAGGGAGGATGTTGAGAGCAGGGTTTGGGATCCTGAAGACCCCAAATCTCACCAGGAGTCTCCCTCGGAAGGAGAAGGCAGTGCAGGGCATTAAGCGGGAGCCCTGGTGACACATCTGTCTGCTCCCTTCTGCTCGCTGCTGCTACCCAGTGGGTTCCCTTTTCTGGAATGCCTTTCGTTTCTGTGTCTGCAGGAAAACTGTTAAAAAACTCCGCCTCTGGGCTCTCTCCTGACACTGTCCCCTCTCTGCTCTGCCCTGCAGTATGGATTGGCACATTGTATCAGAATCTGTGCTGGACGATCTGACAACACAGCGGGGAGTCACACCTTGGCTGCACAGCTCCCTGGTCCACATCCTTAGGCAAGGGTCTCAGTCTGGAGCCAGTCGGGAGAGAGAAACCATTCAGTCATGTGGACAGGGAAGTTTATTGTATATGAATATTAACCATAATGGAGGATCGGAGTAATGGAGTGGCTACTGAGAAGTAGAGAGAATTGGAAAGAACACAGGTGGAAACAGCAGATAGAGGGAGCAGCACTACCCCTAGAAAGAGCACCCTCCATTCCTGGGCTGAGACCTAGGTATTGTGGGAGAGGGCGTGCTTGGAGCTGGGCAGGTTACAGAGAAGGTTCTGTGCTGCCATGCCCATGGAACTTCTTGAAAATGCACTGTTTGGAACATGCTGGCAATTTGCTTTCCAGGATGACACTCTGCTGCTGTGCCACCTGAGGGAGGGCACCCCGGGAAGCAGCTGGCCACTGGGTGCTGTGCAAATTGTCCCAGGTCCGGGAAGTGACCCTCTTTCCCCCCTGCAGTCCCTCTCCAGCTCCCTCTACTGACACAGTTTAGCATTGTACCAGCAGGCAAAGAGAAACCATTCAAGGGGCTGGGATCTGTTCTAGCAGAGCAGGCAAAAAGGGTGAATTTGCAGGTGAGAGGTGATAAAACTGGCACGGCAAGTTATGAAACCTTGCCACAGTTTCCTCATCATAAAACGGAGAAAATTATGGTGCTTCCTTCACAGGGTTGTTATGGGACTAGAAGTCAGTGTGAGTTCATAATTAGAAGGATGCCTGGTCCAAAGCAAACACAACCTGAGTGTTACCTGTCACACATATGTAGATGTGGGAGTGGGAGTGTCCTGAGAAACCCTCACTATAGAGGCTGTGGCTTGTTCATTCCCATAATCCCTCAGCTTGGCCCGGAGAAGATGAGCCAAAAAGACAAAAAGAATTTGTGGGTGTTGCTACAGCAAAAATCATAGAAACAGGATGCTTTGCAAACTTATTTTGTTTTCTCTCAAGCTCCTCTAACTCTTAGAAATAATTTCAACATAAGCTTACCCTTAAGGCTAATTCTGGCTTTCTTGAACTTATCAGGCCTCTTCCAGGATGTTACACTGAATTTCTATTTACATTTTTAATTTTTTTTTAATAAAAACTTTAAATCAAATCAATGATATTAGTTCAGGATAATTTTTCTTAGGTAAAGATCTTGCCACACTTTTTTCTTGTTTTTCTGTAATATCTTCAGAGAGTTTTCAAAGTTTTTCCTAACCAATAATTTAAATTCAGGGCTCAACCTCTTCTAGATTATTCTATGACACTTTCCAAGAAGTAGATTTATGTCAGCCAACATCTAAATATTTCAGAATGCCTGGATGAAGCCAGCTTTCAAAAATACCCTTGAAGAGTTTATCCCTTTTACAAATCTGATGTCACATCTTAAAATTTAAAGAGTAAATAAAAGCCAACTTGTGATTAAATGCCATTAAATAGTGTATATATATAAATTTTTTTTTTGGCTTTTTAAAAATCTCACCCACCCGCTCCCTTTGGCAACCATCAGCTTGTTGTCTCTTTATATGGGTCTGCTTCTGCTTTGTTTTGTTTGTTTTAGATTCCACATATAAGTGGTATCATGCAGTATTTGTCATGCTCTGTCTGACTTATTTCATTTTAGCATCTTAGCATAATGCCTTCTAGATCCATCACATTGTTGCAAATGGCAAGATTTCATTCTTTTTTATTGCTGAGTATTATTCCATTGTATATAGATATCACATCTATATTATCCATTCACCTATCGATGGAAACCCAGATTGCTTCCATATCTTGGCTATTGTAAGTAATGCTGCAGGGAGCATAGGGGTGCATATATCCTTTTCAAATTAGTGTTTTTGTTTTCTTCGGATAAATACCCAGAAGTGGATTTGCTGAGTCGTATGGCAGCTCTCTTTTTAATTTTTTGAGGCATCTCCATACTGTTTTCCATAGTGGCTGCACCAATCTGCAATTCCACCATCAGTGTATGAAGGTTCCCTTTTCTCCACATCCTCGCCAGCACTTATTTATTGATTCTTTGATGAAGGCCTGAATAATGAATGTATTTCTAAGGGTAATTCTGAACTAAGGTGACTGAGGTAGAAAATGGTAGGAATATGTGATATCTGGCTCGAGCTGGTCTGTTCCTCTGGACAACCAGCTCAGTATGAGGCTGCAAAGTAAAGTTTTGGTTTCTGCTAATGTGGTATTTTTCGCAATTGCTATTGGTGGTGGTGTTGGTTTCTTAATGCTGATGAGTGAATTTCAGATAGCCAGCACTTCTTTTTTGTTATAATACGGTTAGAACAGAAATATTATAACGTTATAATAAATATGGAAGTAAAGGCTTGAATCACAAAAGCCGTCCCTTATATTGCTCTCAGGAATTGTCACCCATTGACTGGATTTTCTTATTAAAATTAGACTTTAGGATGTTGAAATTCTAAGTAGAATCACCATTGCATCTGAGTGTATTCGGGTCATGGCATGGACCAATCGTTCACTGACCCGGCAGGTAACAGTAGGTAAAGATTTGTAGCTGATATTCACAGACTCAGACCAAGCAGCATTTGACATCATCTGAAATGGACTGGTGAGATCAGCCCCAGACTCATTTACTGTGGTCTCCATGACTTCGTGTTGAGAAATTCCTATTTTCGTCACTCGTCCTCTCTGCCAGCTGGTAATAGAGTAATGGAAAAACAATTGTCTTGGTTTTTTTTGCCAGTGTCTTTTGCCAAACTTCCTGGAAGCTGTGTGTGCCCCGAGTGAGTCAGCAAAAGATTGCTCACATGAAACGAAGCTCTTTGAAAGAACTATCTGTGAAACAACCGATTGTTGGAGAGCGGTTGAAAATCCGAGGCCTTAAGAAGTTGTCCCATTTCAACATGTGTTGGTGTAAAACTTGCAGGCCTTGGACCCAACCTCCAACTGCGTCAAATGGCCAGCCGGCTGAGGACGAGGCCGATCTGATACAGAATGACAAGACAAGGGGAAGTACATGGAGTGGCCACCAATGGGGTCTGACAGCGGGGACGCGAGAGTTCTGGGTTAAACGCGATAGAAAAACAATTCACTGTAGGTCTGTGTGACTGTGTTGGCATGCGCATTAAAAGCCAAGGAAATGATCTGTGAAGTGACTAAAATGAGTCTATCAGCAGATGGTTCTGTGCTGCAGAGCTCACTGTATTTGTACTTTCAACGGTACTTGGTAATTACCCACGGATGTGTAGCTAAATAGAAACCTCTTGGAACTGGCTGTCACTGAGCTGAGCCAGCCCACCCTGAGGGCTGAGACATTGTGGAAACCGGTACAATCTTCTGTCCCGGGCCGACAGGCCATCTCCCCACTTATCAGGAGAGCAGGCTGTCAGGAAACTTGGGGAGATTCCTCCGGGGCCCCCCTTCCTTCCCATGGTCGGGCTGCTTGTCTGGGAGTGGCGACTCCTTCATGCAAATGTTTTCTCCACATGGAGCAAAGCAACAACTTTGGCAAGTCTCCCCTAGCGTTGAGGGCTTTTCTCAAGTTCTGATCCTGAGACCCCAAGAGACCGTCTGAGGTAGTTGTCTGGGGCGGGTGGAGGTGGGGAGGATTGAAATTCTTCCACGTTTTTCTTGCTGCACTAAAGGTTCTGACGTGCACTTTTTGGATGCTGCTGTTACCTGCCAGGCTGCAGCCGGAAACGGAAATGGAAATGTGACTTCTGTCGGCAGCCTCTCTCTCAGATCTTCGCACATCAGGAACCTGAAGGGGGTGCGGGAGGGAGAGACGTGGCCTGCCTCTAGGGTCTTCAAAAATGCTGAGTTATGCTTATCAAAGCTGAAAAGGGAAAAGAAAGGTGTTTATTCTCGAAATTGCAGCAGAGAAAGAAATATGAATTGAAATCTTTTTATGAAACAGCACCAGGATTGAAAGGCATAAGAAAAGTGTCCTGTTGATGACTTTCAGGGTATCCTTCCTTTGTTCAAATATCTTGACTTTCCCGACATGCCTGAAACGGGGCAACAGCTGTAACTGACATCAGGGAAAAGATATTACAAGCGTCACCCATGTTAACTCCACGCGACATGTAATATCCTTTGATCAAAGCCAAGGAGGCTGCGGGCTGCACTTGCCCACGGATGCCAGTGAGAGGGAAATGATAAATCTTTTTACTGCTGCCGATTTCTAAAGCTCTAAAGAAAGAAACCCACATGGTACATTATATCTACTGTGGTTCCTTATGGCTGGTGCTATTACACGGACATCAACGGAACTAGTGATGACCGTCCACTTAATAGTTTCATGTTGCCAGATACGTGTTTAATATTAACTATGGAGAGCACGTACAGAACTTGTATGTTTTCTTTTATTTAAAAATATACCTGAAAGCTGGTTAGGCTGGATTTAATTATCATATGGTGACATAATTGTAATTCCAAGTCTTGCTCTCTCAGCTGAAACATTGGTTAAATCAAAATGACAAAATAATTCAGGATATTTTTCTGGGTGTTTGGCAGCGTGTGACATTCCATTAGCAAGGCTAAGCCTATGTATCTTGACAATGGATAGCAGGTATTTTTGCATAGGTTAAACTGTGGTATGTAGTTCGTGGATGTAAATAGTTCTAGATGGTGAAATTGATTCTGAAATGTGTTTTTGTTGAAGCCTTTGTTTCAGAGTGGGGTGTTTCAACTCTAATTCTCAATGAGCAGTTGAGCAAAATTCCCTCACCTTTCAGTCCCCCAACACATGCAGTGTTTTCTGATTGGTTGGTTGATTGATGAGCATAGCACTTTCTGAATAGAAAAGAGAAGACCCTGAGCAGAAAAGTGCTGAACCCAGGACCAAATTTGAACATTTCTAAAAATAATAGCTTAATTGTTTTTTGTTTGTTTTTGAGTGCTAACTACATGCCACACACTTGAGGAGAATTTTTCCTCTATCCATCTTAGGTTCTCAGCTGAGGCTCTGTAACAAAAGACAAATTAACAAGAGAAAGACAGAGGTTTGTTAACAGGTATATTTCATATACACATGGGAGAAACTCAGGGATGACTAAAACAGAGTCTCAGATCTGCTTCCAGGATCTTTAGGTAACAACGGACCTTTATGGACTAATTGTTGGTACCCTCCTCCCCCAATTCACATGTGGAAGTCCTAACCCACTGTATACGGCTGTGTTTGGAGATGGGGCACCTAAGGAAGGAATTAATGCTAAATGAGGTCATGAGGGTGGGGACTTGATCCTGCAGGATTAATGTCCTTATGCTAAGGGACACCAGAGACCGAGAATCCTGTCTCTCCACGTGCACAAAGAAGAGACCATGGAAGCACACGAGAAGATGGAGGCTGCCTACCAGCCAAGCGAGGAGGCCTCAGAATGAAACCCACCTTGCCAGCACCTTGGTCTTACATTTCTCAGCCTCCAGAACTGGGAGAAATGAGTTTCTGTTGTGTAAGCTCCCCAGTGAGTGTATTTTGTTATGGCAGCCCGTGTCGACTAAGAAGGATCCTTGCTGTCCTCTGCAGCCACTCTGTTCCTTGCCCATTCTGTCATCTGCTACCTAAGGCCACAGCAGGTGAGCTCTCTGACCTTGAGCCTGCTGGTTTGCCTTGTTGACTGTGCTCCACCTGTGCATTCCCGAGTACAGTGTATCCCCCTGAGCTCTGCCCTGAGTCCCCTAGACAACTGGTCTCTGTGTTCTGCAGCCTTTGCTACAAAGACACTTTGCTCTCAATGGCATATCTGTCTGGCAAGTTTGCCAGCCAGTACCACGAGCTTCCCCAACCACCCATGGCGTATAAAGGAACTTGTTGACACCTTCCTGTGTGCCCTATGGAAGGACCTGGGAAACACACTGGAGAAGCAATTAAGGACCTTCTTCTGTCCAACCTAGAGGACGTGGATTTCTCCTCTAAGCCATATCCTGGATTCTCTCTGCTCCTGCATATTGATGATCTTGGTGACCTAGTCCCTTCTTAGAGCACTTGAGATGCTAATGAAACTCAAGGAACTTGGAAAAGTACTCCCTCCTCTCCCCACAAGGCTTGGCTTTCAAGACATTTGTCTCATGAAACGTCAAGAGAATGGGCTTTAGGGCTCAAAGCTGTTCAAAGATCTCTTTTTATTTTCTAAGATATTCCATTCCTTTCTTTTCTATGGCTAATGAACAGGTGCTCCTTGCACATTTACAAATCATGCCCATTTCACACTCATTATTCTCAGAATAATCCTAGGAGTTTGGAGGAAGGTAGATTCTGGACTGGCTTCCTTTTAATAGATGCTGGAGAAGTGGTGTGTGTGTGTGTGTGTGTGTGTGTGTAGTGGGTGGATAGTTTCTAAAGTCAGAGAAGAATGGAGTATTATCAAAATCACTCTTAAAAATTTCTTAGGTGCCATTTTGTAGATAGAATAACACATCTCTCAGTGCAGGTCTGCCAACCCGTCAGTGTTTCTTCCAGCTCTGAAACAGATCGTCAGATGAAGAAATTGCCACGTTCAAGGGAAGTGATGCACAAACAAAGTTTTCCTTTTGAATACTAGCATCCCACTCAGCACAGTGAGATGGCCATACTTTGAGAAGGAAGGCACCATCGATTCCCATCTGCCACCCGGACCCCTGCAGGGTGGAGGTTTGGAGTGGAAAGATGAGTGTCATGGACTGCTGCTGAAATCTCCCTCTCTCCTTGGAGCTGGTCTCTGAATTTAGAGAAGCCTGCGAGTGTGAAGTGACCCATGGAATAATCTCCATTTTACATGAGGAATTGGAGGAAGTGAGAAGGTGGGTGTAACTTGCCCAGGTTTTTTCATTTTGGGAGGTTGGGACTAGGGTATGAACCATGCCCCTCTCCCCTTCCAGCACCCCAAGTTCTTATGCTGACACGATGTTGTACACATAATCTAGGGATTCAAGGTACAGACATACTGTTGGGTTTCACTAAGATTTTAAGTAATTTTACTGACACAGAAGAGACTTGCAGTCCGCCTGGGAGGAAAAACTTCTCTGGGACCCTCTTAGGGTCTCTGGTTTGCCTTGAAAATCAAACTGACGAAGATTAACAGGAGAAAAGCAGACATATTTATTTAAATTTTCCATGACCTGGGGACCTTCCTAAGGAAATGAACACGAGAAGATATGGCTAAATGTGAGTGTCTTTATACTGGGTTTGATGAAGACAGGAAAGTCATGGAAGAACGTGCAGGATGAAGGGTCCGAAATAAGAGGAGTGAGGTGGTGGAAACCTCCTAAGGAAAGCTTGTTCATTCAGATCCCGCTCAGTGTTCTTTCATCTCCTGAGATAAAGATGCTCTTTATCTCTGGGTACACAGAAGACATCTCTCACATGAGTGTCTTCCGACTGCTTCAGGAAGAAAGAGGACATCCATCAGAGACTCCTTCCTGTGCCTGCCATTTCTCAAATCCCTTCAGCTTAAAGCAGCCGAGACGCCATGTTTTGGGGTGGTGTGTTCTGAACCCCATCAGACTGAAAGTATGGAATAGGATACCTCAAAGCTTCAGGGAAACAAAATTAGAAAATATATGCCTTGAGAACTTGCCTCCTGAGCAATGAAATATCAGGTACAGCAGAATAAGGAAGAATTAAGTTGGTTTATCATGACATGGGAATAATGGAACACTGTGAAATTTCGATTGGACTGAAAGCACCATGGGAGGAGAGGTTATGTCACACTTCTCCTCCCCAGCAATTAGCAGCAAACCTGGCACCCATGGGAGTCAGGATGTTCTTCTAATTTCAATGTCAGTAGCCATCAGGGCTTAGATTTTTCATGACATCTGAACCTCGCCAACTGTTCCTCACTTTTCTTCCTTCTGTGTCTCAGTCCTTCTGGAAAAGCAAACATTGTATATGTTATCTCCTCAAAGTCAAAAGCAGTGGGATAGACAGACCCTTTTCAAATTCTGAACAGAAATTGCCATTAAGTTTGAATCACATTATAAGAGGCGGGAAAGACTTCCTCTCTACACATGCACAGAGCACATTCACAGGACCCACCTCGATTCTTCAAAGCCCACATTTTGGCATTGCTGGTGGTCAGAACTGTGGGTGAAGGGCATAACGGGTAAGGAAGGGAGACGGTACTGTCCACAACCACCTCAGCCACAAGTAGGAACAAACTTCTGAACTCTGAACCGTCCGGGTTATGTCAGTGAACATACTTGATTCTCAATACAAAACAATGGTAGTTTCATCAAATGTAAGTCACAACTGCAGTGATACCAAGAGGTGAGATTCAAGGTTTATAACCTTTTCTTCCTTCTATAGAATACACGCATTTTCCTAAAGACATGTATTATTAATAACCCATTAAGTGTTCACTTCATTATTCATTATTAACTTCACTAAATTCATTAATAATATAATCTGTGCAGTACACATGTTGGTTTTCTCCGGACACGTTAGTTAGCAAACCCAAGCTCCCTTTTTGTTGAGGTTGGTCAAAAGAGACAATTTTACAAAAGCTGATTTGTAATGACGAAGAGAGTCCATGATGCTGTAATCAAGGAATCAAGACAGAATCAAGAACTGTCAAAAAAGCAAGATTTCAAACTAAAGATTGTTTTCCACGCCTGGGAAAGCACAGGGGCACTGTGGGAGCAGTATGTCTTTAGAACTGTGCTGCGTGGATTAGGTTTTCATTTTTTGTGGGCACTTTTTAAAACGGGATCAAAGGTCCGGGAATCACCCTGATCCCCACAATGATGTTGCTGTTGTCTCCCACGTCCTATAAAGATTTGCAGTAGCAGTTGACTCGTTGCCCTGAGCTGTGAACACCACTTCCTGCATTAAAACAATGCACTGGCTTTGCTCTTTGCAGACAAGCCCTGGGTCATCGACTCTGTATGAATTTTCAGAAATTGTTAACGTTGGAAGGTACACATCATAATCCAAATCTCTGAAGGGACAGAAGGAAGATGACTTCCTGTTATGGGACACCCACGCTCTAGGAAAAGCTCACTCCCACTGCCTTCTGAGGCTGCCCTCTTTGGGCATTCTGGGACGGGCGGCCTCCACATACGGTTTGAATTCAATTAGCCAGATCCTCAGAGAGTCACTAGGGTACCATTTAGGGCACTGCTTCTTGAATTCTCATTTGCAGCCTTGCAAATAATGTTCAAAAGTCATTAGACCATAAAGAGATTTCATTACCCTTCCTTCAAATCAACAACAAACACTGATTGAGTGTCTACGTCGGGTGCTGTGCTAGGTCCCGCGTGGGTGAAGCGAGAGGGGGTGCCGTGCAATAATCCCAAATGACGGGGAGAAAATACACAGATAAATAATGTATGAGCCCATGGAAGGCAACAACTCTGTAATGAAAGCATTTCTGTAAATGTGGAGCTGTAGTCAGAAAACAATGATAGATTTGAGTATACAAAAACAAGGGACTGCCCACTGTCCAAAGACACTGCAAACAAAATACAAAGGCAAATGACAAAGCGGGACACCCATTTGAAATTACACAACAAAACGTACTATGCTTTACACAGGCTTCATATGGATCCGTGAAGATGCGTGCTCCAGTAGGAAAATGGTCCGAGGATAAGAATGAGCAAGTCCTTCAGGGAAGAAAGGTGAATGGTCACCAGACATAAACAAACAAATGCTAAACAGCACTAGTCTTTGAAGAAATGTAATTAAAATAACGAAACATTTACACCAATCAATTTTTCCTTTTTTTCTTTTCTGTTTTTAAGATGAAAAAATGTACCGAATGCACAGGGAACAATGAGACTTGGAGATGTAGGTCACTGCCTCCCGGTTCCTGCCAAGTCCTGAGACATCTGTTCGCCCCACACCCACCCCACCTACTATTCCCAGCTGCCCTCATCACTGAGGGCCGAGGGCCGCTCAACAGCAAGGGCCTGGAGTGCAGGGCCAGAGGGGACACCACGCAAACAGAGGGGCAGAACTCAGCTTTGCAAAGAAGCTACCAGCCCTCCAAGAGGCGGATGGGGCAGGGAAATGGCTGCAGAAAGAAGACGCTCAGATGGCAGCTCCCAGGCTCTCCAGGTCCAAGCTGCCAGGTTGTGCTTCCTGGGGCCCCCCAGACCCTGCATGAGCCTACAGTAGACCCCGCTTCCCACCGGAGCTGTTTCCAGCTGGGTTCTGTTTCTGGCGACTGACAAAGCAGGTCTGCCTATCCAATGGCGGGCAGAGCAAATGAGCGGAAACTGTCCAGAGGCATTCGGAAATCTGTGTTAGCAGCGCTCCCCAGTTAGGGGCTTTATCAAAGATGAGATTAAAGATGTGTGTCCAGGGACACTGATTTGAAATATAATTTTTAGTAGTGAAAAATTGGAAACAACTTAAAAGTTGCACAGGAAGGAAACTGTTTACATCCCAAAGAAGATAGTCAAAGGGCAGGGCAACATATTTATGGTAGACTGTGATGTTAGGAAGCCTGCTGCTAGAAAAGCTAAGTAATATAAACCATAAATTGGCAGAAAACTGTGTTTTCATGCATAGGAAAAAAAAAAACCCTAAAAGTATATTACCCAAAATCTATTAATCTTTTATTTTGAAATAATACCACATTTCTACATTAGTTGCAAGAATAGTATAAAGAATTCCCATAAACCTTCACCCAGGCTCACCAACTGTTAACATTTTGCTACACTTGCTTTATTGTTCTCTCTCTACACACACACCACACTACCCACCACAACACACAATACCTATTATGACACTCTCTATAAAATAATATGTATGTATTTTATATTATATACATTAATATATATGTATAATAGATATAGTATAGAATTTGTATGTAATATATAATTGTATATGATATACACATATGTGTATCATTAATGTATATGTGTAATATTTATATTTTATATGTATGACATGTATGTCTAACATGTATGTTATTATATATGTCATAGTACGCATGTTATGTAAAACTGTATAGATAATTTTTCTGAACTATTTGGTAGTAAGTTGCACAAATCATGCCTTCTCCCCCTAAATAATAATCTTTATATGTAATTATTTTCTCCCTCTCTTGTTAGTCTACCTTTTCCAAATTTTCTAACTTTGTAATTAGATAAAAATAACAACGTATGTTATCTTAAGTCATAAATCACAACTGTTTATCTCTCAGATTTTTAAAGTAATTTTTAAATTATGTGTTAGACAGTAAGTTGATACAAGTCTCTTTGAAATCAACTTAGAAATACCTATTTAAGCTTTAAAATGTACATTTCTTTTGAACTAATAATCTTAACTCCTGGCAGTCTATTCTAAGAAACACTTACAACATTTTAAAAGGACATTATGTACAAAATTTAATTACGGTGTTCTTTTCAAGAGAAAAAATTTAAATAAACCAAGTGTTCGACAACAGAGAAGTAGTTATAAAAAATGGTATATCCATTTGAAAAAGTCATTATACATCCATTAAAATAGCATGTATGAAGGACTTATCACCACTGGGAGATCCATGGCAGCATTTCGGACTGACGACTTGGGTGGATGGGGTATGTGTGTGGGAGGCCACCCTGAGAAGACTTCACTGGAGCCCCTGAGAAAGACGGGAAGTGTCTGGTCTGGGCCAGGCTCACCTGTCCTGTCTGGAAGAGAGAGCTCTCACCTGCTAAACGAGGCTTGCCAGGGGACTGCTCTCACAGGCGCAGGGAGCACAGAAGGCCGCCCAGAGCACAGCAGAGAACACCTCACTTTCTCCCCATCCCGTGCCCTAGGTCATCCCGTGACAATGATGCCTCGTCTCCCAAGCCTACTTGCAGCCTCAGAATTCTTCTCAGTAGAGAGTTCTGGAAACCACCACACCGACTGGAAATGACCCTATGAATGAATCCATCTTGCCCCCTGAGCCAAGCCTTGGAGGTAAAAGTGTAAGTAGGAACTCGTGGGCCATTAGCCTGGGGGCGGGAGAGGGTGAACAGTGGAGGAGTGAGAAGCCTGCGCCCAGAGCCACCAGCCGGCTGAGAGCGAGGGCCCGACTCCAAAAAGGTCCATTTTCAGAAACAAATGGTCACTGACCTGGGGGAAGGTGTTCATTTTAAAATTGTCTGAATGGTCCTGGTTTCCTCTGCATTTCACTCCAGGCCGTGAAGCCCCCATGGGTCGCTCCCACACTTCTGAAGTCTACTCTGAGACCTGGCTGAGTGCCCCCTGTGAGGTGTGGCTGTCTCCCAAAGCAGGGGAAGTTCAGCTCTCTGGGAATCTGGCCGGATGCAGCGATGACTTTGAAAAGCAGGATGCTGTTCGTCCAGCTTTCTTGCCATGGTCCAGGATAAATGTGGAAATGTAGGCTCTTAACTCCTGAGCAGACCACAGACTGGGCCGATTGCCCCCCCAAGGAGCAGAATTGGACTTGGTGACATAGCTCTAGGGGAGGCCAGTCCAGGCCAGAAGGAAACGGTCATTCTCTAATACGATTCATCCAATCGTACAAAAAAAAAAAAAATCATTTCTAAGATGAACACGTGAGGCCATAACAGCTACGTGAAGAGAAGAGAAAATCATTAAAAATAGCAATATGCTCAGTGCCAATTCCTCCATCTTAGCAGTAGAACGTCCTCAGGGGCCTCTTCTAGTTCAGATGGAAAGGTTTAGAAACGTCAAGAGTCTCAAGGATTTGCCAGAGAGCCCTGTACTATATACATGCGTGTCAGGATGTCGGACCCAAGGGGTGAAGCAGCTGAAAAGGCAAAAAGAGACACAGTCCCCAGGAGTCAACCTCCAAGTGCAAGTTTGCGTTTTCAAATCACTTTCATTTATGCCAAACGAGAGCTGCAAAGAAGTGACATTTGAAAGGTCCGAGTCCATGCAGAAGTAACAAAGACAGCCATTATGTCAGACACAGCAGCCGTTCTTTGATGTTTGAAGGGCAGCTGACAGCGTGCCCAGGTGGAATTAGGGCTGGATTAGGAGGCCGCGAGTGTAGGGCAGAGGCTGGGTGAAAACGGTCTACAGTTTCAGACTTTGGTCTGCAGACAGTGTGACATGTGGACATAGAACCCAGACTCGGGGCCCAGACAAAGCGAGGCCACGGGCAGCTGTATGCAACCTCCCTGCTGGGAAAGATGCAGCACCTGGGAAAAGAGCGTGCTCAACGTGGCCTGTCCCCTGTAGTCTGGGGCCTGGAGTCGGAACTGGCCCGTTCTTCCCGGATGTGAAGTCTTCATTTGCACTATGGTGAGCAGAGAGACTGTTGTTCCCATTTTCTGCCTGGGAAAGGGTGAGAAAAAGTGGCTTTGGGGATGAGGCTCAGCAGAGATGGGCTCCACTGGCCTGGGAGCGGGCACTTGCAGAGAGAGAGCCCCTGACCATCTGACCTGCTTCCCGGGGGGGGGGGAAACGCACTCCCCACCCCATCAGCTGCTGCCCATTTAAGCAGCTGCTTGGAAGTCGAGTTTCTATAAGAAAACCCAGTGCAGGAAGCACTGTGTGGCTCACAGTTCCAGAATGTGTGAGGCTGGCACATCGGACTTGATGTACTCTGTCTTTTTGCCAAGAAGTGCTTGTAAGGTGGTAGTAATTAAATGTGCTTATTTCTGTGTCAGCGAGTTTCAGTTCTGCCGCAGGTTGTTGTCCAAAGCTTAGAACGACCTCCGTCTTTCAAACAGGCTTCAAGGTAATGACTGTATCGACGCTACTGTCGTTGGAATGTGCTTTTCTGGTGGTGTTGGAGCATTGCTTTAGGAAAATCTGGTGTCTGCAGTTCTTTCCTGGAATTGCAATTGTGGCTCTTTTTCAGGGGAAGTCGTAAGTCAGTTGTGCAAAGGCATCTCCTGAAGGAAACAGTGACCTGACCCAGATAAGAGGCTTGTCTTTCGGAGCGTGGTGGTGGTGAGTGTCCTCGGGGGTCTGGCCCCAGCCTTCCTCCATCCCCTACCAGCCCCTGCTCTCCCCTCTGGACCAGGAGGACCCGGTACAGCTGTAGGCAGTGGACTCCGGGTTTATTCCTCCCTATCTCTGTCCTTCTACCAGGAAAGTCACCCTCAATATCTTCCCCTGCCGAACTCCTATTCACTCTTCAAAACCTTGTCTCTTCCAGGAAGTGCTTCCTGGCCTCCACCACTAAGTTTCCATACCCTGTGTGACGTCTATATAAACACTTCTAAGATCGGATTAAAATCCTGTTTTTAGGGATGGATAAGACAGTGTACCAACATGGGAAACTGTCAATACCTGTGAAGTAAAAACAATCTTCCTATATTATAAAAAGTAGGTCCAGTATGATCTCAAATTGGGTCAAGATAGCTAAATAGATAAAAATGTGTGTGAACCGAACTGAGATTACCTGGAGAGAATAGTGGTATAGATGGGTTTTGCTTGCTTTCTTTGTGCTTTTATGTAGTTGCTAAAATTTTTATCGTGAACATCGTACTCGTTTTCTAATGCCACGATAACAAATTACCACACATTTAAAACAACAAAATTGATTATTTTACAGTTCTGTGGGTCGGAAGTCTGGTGTAGGTCTCACCAGGTGAAAATCAAGTTGTCGCAGGGCTGCGTTCCCCTCTGGAAGCTTTGGGGATGAATCCATTTCCCGGCTCATTCAGGGTGTTGGCAGAATTTAGTTCCGTGTGTCATCAGTTCCCTTGGGGTCCCCATTTCCTTGCTGGCTGTCCGCTGAGGATCATTCGTAGGTTCTAGAGGCCAGTCACACTGGTTGGCTCATGGCTCCCTTTCTCCATCTTCAAAGCCCGTCACAGTGGGTCAAATCTCCCTGAAACCTTGAAACCTGTCCTGTCCCTGCCTCCCTCTTGTTTCTCAGATGGACGCTTCTGCCTTTACAAACGTTGGGCCAACCCAGAAAACGCAGGATCATCTCCTTCTTCTAAAGTCAGCTGATTAGCAACCTTGAATTAAGATCTTCCAACTTAATTCTCATTTGCCATGTAACTTAACAAATTCACAGGCATAACACTGGGTGTGGGGTGGGGGGAGAGGGAAGAAAGATATGAGACCACGGTGACCAAAACCTGTCTCCCACAAACATTTATTTTTAATTAAAGAAAAAAATACCATTGAAAAGGGAACCAATTTAAATGAGGTGAAGGAGTGTCCACCATCTCTTGGACTTTTAAAACAATAGTTAATCTTGGCTACAAATGGCTCATCACGTTGGTAAATATATAATTTTCTTAGTTACCTCTGGCTTCTTGGAATTCTCAACCCAAATTCCAAATCTCTTGGCAAAACTTTCTTCTATTTTTTTTTTTTAAGAAAGAGCTTCCATTTTCCTGATTTCAGAAGTCGTGTGCGTTTTCCCATGGGGCCAGTTTCCCCTCCCTGCACACCAGTCCTCCCGAGCGTGGGTAACCTCCTTCCCCATCCTGCCATCCTGGTTTGGCATGTGGCTCGTTTCAATCAGAGAACAGGAGCAGGATGATGCAGTCAGAAGCTTGAAAACAGGATGCATGGTGGGACATGGCCTCCCTCCTGCTCTTTGTTCACCTGAGACCATGACATGATGAGCCTAGGTTTGCCCAAAGCAGAATGAGAGATGACTCAGTATGGAGACATCAAGCCCTGAGACCAACCAACCTGCCAACTACCTGAAAACGCAGGTGTGATCACACTAGGCCATCCTGAGCCAGCCTGGCTATCTGACTAGGATGACCGCAGAGACCCGCCACGCCAGTCTGGACCCAACAAACAGCCTCACTGACCCACAGAATCGTTAGAAACGATATTTCTTGTGTCTTCATTTAAGCAACTAAATTTTGGTTGTATTTAATATGAAATGGTACTTAGAGACCACAATCTGAACACTAGAAGCATTCGTTACCGCTGGGTTGGTCATTATTTCCAGAACTTTTGAGTACATGAAGCTAGAAAATACGTCTTTACAAATTAAATATATAATGAGTTTATCAAAATACTTTCAGATAGAATTTAGGAGGTATTTTACTTGATTCTATTAATCTTAACTCTCAGAATAACCACCCGAATCCTACAATCAATAATATGGTTAAAAACCCTGCAGTTTGTACATTCTTTTTGTTCTTAGGGTATATCTTACTAATGTTCAATGTTTTAAAGTCGAATGGAATAGTTTCTGTCTTTGTGGTCATGCCAAAAATCAATATAGAGTTAGGTTTATTTGTTTCATTTTGCTTTTGACTTTCAGGGACTGCTTTTTTGAATATTTCAATTTATTTTTTAATCGTATAAGAATATTTTCATGGTTTCAAAATCAAATATACAAGCCAAAGTATGTTCAGAGAAATCTAACCCATTCCTTCCTATCTGTCACGTTCCTTGATTTCCCTTTTATGAATATTAAAATTAAAATTATGAATAATTAAAACATATTTACAGTTTATCTGTTCTTTTAAAAACGATATAATATTAATATAATGCTATACACATACATGTCTATTCATACCACATTTCCTTGGATAAATGGTAGCTTACTTTTCTCCACCCAGCTCTTGAGAGCAGTTTATAATGTCAAACATGGTAGTAATTCTTTTCGCATTTACTGAATAAGAAAATAAACAAGGACACAAAAAATTACAATGCATTCAGTAGCACTTTTAAATAAATTCATTTAAGCAAATGTATTAATCCTCATGTGTTGGTATATAATTGGAAAACGTTAGGCCACACATCTGTTCAACCTACAGTAAGTAACACTTGGTGCAAATTTTGACAACCAGGAACCAGAGAATTAATAAATTTCCATTTTCTCTTTTATTTATTTAGATGTCCCTTAAAAAAAAAAAACAACTTTGAAACTTTGAAATAGTTTCAGACTAAAAACAGAAAAGTTGCAAAGACAGTGCAGAGAGTTCTCGCATACCCTTCACCCAGTCTGTGCTGTTATCAGCACCTAAGATCAGCACATTTGTCAAAGCCAGAGACTGACGCTTGTCCGTTACTACTAACTAAACCTCAGACTTTGTTCAAATTTCACTAGTTTTGTCACTAATGTCCCTTTTCTGTTCCAGGTTGCCATCCAGAATCCCACATTGCAGTTAATGTCTTTCCATTTTTAATTGGCATAAAAATCTATGCCTTAGAGAGGGCTTCTATTTTATAGGTGGTAAGGGACGGAAACCAAATGGTTTCCTGGCAGTGGGACGATCACAGGCTTTAAGTCGTGATCTTGGTGCAATCTGCTGTTGTAAGAGGCAGTCTGGTTTAGAGGAAGGAAACGCAGACTCTGGAGTTAGGCAGACCTGGGTTTCAGTCCTAGCTTGGGTTTGCTGCTTAGGAGTTGTAATGTCTTGAGTAATTGATTTAATATCACGGGGGCTTAATTTTTCATGTGTAGAATGGGAAGTTGACACATGCCTCGCAGGGTAGTAGAGAAGCTTCTACGTAATATATGTGAGGTGTCTGGACGACGATACGGGCCCGAGCAGTGGTAATTATCATCAGAGCATCCTTGTTGGGCTGGCTTATGAGCAGCTCCTAGGAACTGGCTGTCTGGCTATGTGCTATCCAGAGTATAATTCTCTCTTATAAAACGATAGGTCATTTTTATTCTGCTAGCTTCCTGTGTGGTTACAGCCCACGTATGCAGGGGGAGGTTTTGCCTCTAAAGCTGCCATGACTCCTATGTCAATCGTTGACTTCTGTTTATAAGATGAGGCTTTCCACCAACAGGCACTGACATTGTCCTGCAGGTATTTTACCAGAAAATAAGCATCTAATACGTTAACATATATGTCTTTTACTTCTGAAAGGGCTGTTGACACTTTTTAAGTACTTTTTGACAAGGGCTTTTTTTTTTCTTTGACAGAAAACAAATGCTCCTTTGTGGAAAATTACTTCAGCCTTGATTTCTGGGGTGTGTGTATGTGGGTGCCTCTGCATGTGTTTCTTCCTCTTCTTTTTCAGGAATACAAGAGGCTTTTGTGTCACTTTCTAAAATAGAACTCAAAAGTAGGTCAGTAAAAGGGCCATAAAATAGGCCAGTTGCCATCAGTCTACGCAGAGAAGGAAGTGGGGTTCAGCTCTAGAAGGGGGTCATGTTTAGACCTCTGCCGTCTGTTCTGTTAAGGCCTAAAGGGCCGCTTTGGGGGTACCACCAGATATGCTATTGCACTGTGGCTGACTGCCTGCATTCTCTGTCTCCCGGATGGCTGCCTCTAGGATGGAGATCATGGCGGCTGGACATCGGGCCCACGCTGGCAGATTGAAGCCCGATGGTCACTAACTAGGACACCCAGGACAGGTTTGGGGAAACCATTCTTCTCGGGGACAAATAAGCAAGGTACTTTCTTCCCTCTGTGGATAGGTGAAGAAGTGGCTGATTTGGAATAGCAAAACCACACTTCTGGGTACTGCTTCTGGTATTCCAGTGCAATGCCGTGGGACATGGAATCTCATCGCACATCACCCCACCCAGAGACGCGGCAGTTCTCTCTTGCTGTTGGACACATGCCTAAAAGGATTAGGCTGCAGGACTGGCTTTTACCTTACTTTAACGGGCTCCTCTTTAATGATATGCTACTTCCTCACCACTGCGGGTCATTTTTCCATATGGCACACGAGACTGTCTGCATCTGCCCCCAAGAGGGACAGCGTTTTCCTGATGGTGCAGTATTTTGATTTCCCAAGACTGGATTTGGTAAGGTTTCTTGGCGCTCTACCAGGTGGAAGGGGCTCTCTAATACATGAGATTATAATTTTTTAAAAACCATCAAATTTGATTTTGTGACCGAGGCTTTTCCATGTGACTTTCTGAGTTATTACCAACACACATTTCTAGTTTCAAATTATTCTGACTCATGCTCTCATTTATTTTTTCCATTGTTGGCAATATCTCCAAGTAACCACAGTCTTTATCCATTGTCTGATTACCAGAACAAAACAGAGTTTGAGGTTGTTTGGAGCTTTAAAAAGAGTTTTATTTTTGTTTCTACTAAATTTAAAAATCATACCAGAAGTAACAGACTTAGTTAAAAACCAAAGATTTTAGAAAATCAAACGTGTGCTGGTACAGATTGCTAGTTCTTAGAAAGTCAGTCCTAGCTTTATTTACAAAGGTAATGGGCCTTACCTGGAATAATTATGGAGGTAATTGGGAGAATGATTTTGGAGAAGCATATGGAAAACCACAAAGTGCTAAACACTTTCAAATGTCGAGTGGCCCCGTGTGGCTGTGTATCAGGATGGGGGTGGGAGAGAAAGGAGGCTAGCCCAGGGAGCCTTGGATATCCCATGATGCATTCTGTACCTTACTAAAGACCCTGAGGACCGAGAAAAGTTTTCTCCAATTTTCATTTTAAAAGTGCCCTCGCAGAAGCAGTACCTGGCATGACAGAAGAACAAGCCCCAGGAGCCTGTGACTGTCCTCAAGAGAGGCACCAGGGTTCCCTAGCCCTGGGCCTGGGGTGGGGGTGGGGCAGAGGGGGAGTGGACAGACTTCGGGGGGATTTCAGAGGTGGAACGGACAGGACTTGATGACTAATTAGAAGGGCATGATTGAGGGAGAGAGAAAGGAAAAGGTCAGCTGTGACTCAGGTTTTGGGCAAGCATCAACAGGGAGGAAATGAAAATGGAGGATCCTTGGGTTTAGATGGACCAGCTTCCAGTCCCACTTTCAACTTTTGCTTTCATGGACAAGTCACTTTGCAGAGCCTCCATTTCCTCTTTCAAAAGAAGAGTAATTGACAGATTTCCTGGAGGGTTGCTGAGCTCCTGGAGGCCTGAGGCGGAGGAGATGCATGGTGGCCAAAGTTTAGGATTGTTTCAGGTATTCTCTCTATCACACATTTAGGGGCTCGTGAGAAGAGGGGCTGGGATCTGTGTCCCTGACTTCCAGCATGGGATGCAGAAGGAGCTCTGGGGATGTTTGGTCAACTTCTATTCTTTCTTTCTCAGCCCAGCCTAGGACAAAGCAAGCTGAAAAATCACTGGTGAGTATTGCTTCAGGGGGGACGGGGTGCTGGCAGTGTTTACGCCCACGGAAGTGCACCTTCTCCGCTGATGGGTGTGGTAGGGATGCAGCTGGGTCAGGATGTGACGCGGCTCAAAAATGTCAAATGCTTGGTAACTGCCGAAAAATTAAAGCTGTATCAGATCCCAGCTCAGAGTTTAGTGCACGAAGAACAACAATGGGTCCCAGGCCCCAGAAATGTTGAGTTGGCTTTTCTGCCTGAGTCCATTAAGTAGTTAATGGGAGAAAGGAGTCCTGCATAAAAGTGCCCACCTGTATGCAGAACCAGAACTGAGGGAAGTCAAATCAGCATGGGCCCGAAGACTGAGATCCAGGAAGGAGACCGAAATCACGGCAGTGAAGCAAAAGGGCTGTGTGTGGCACGAGCAAGGGCAGGTCGTGATGGAACAGAGGGCCACACCCCCACTCCCCACCCCCTGTCAGATCAGCCTGCCTCCCCAGAACCACCCACAATCACTCCTTCACCCCAAAAGAGGAGGTAAGTCTCAACTCAGAGGGACCCAGCAGCAATAAACCAGGCCTCCCTCTGCTTCCCATGGCCTCGGGCAGGACTTCCTGGAGCTCCATGGCCACATTGGGTTTCCACAGTTTAAGAGAAATCAGGAAATTGGAGAGGATCCAAGGGAGAGCAAAACCCATGATTAAAGAGAGTGTGAATAGGACCCAAGAGGCAAGTTAAAGAAATTGGGGTTGATTTGCCTAAAATAGTAAAGAGGAATGGGAACTGCACTCAAATACATGAAGAGAGGCCAGTGTCCATTATTTTCCAATTTCAAGAGCAGAAAATAAGAGGCAAACGGCCTAATTTGCCACAAGAGAGACGAGGTAAAGGACTTTCCTAAGTGTATGCATGTCTTGGAATGGTTTCCACCCGAGTTACTGTAAACAGGGCCGGGCTGCGTCCCTGGGGGGAGCGTGCTGGACACCAGCTTATCTCCAGAGTCCCTACCCGTCCCAGCTTACCTGGCTTCTTGTGACCTTGTGCCTCTTTTCAGAGCAGAAACCTGACAAGTGAGTGGCCAGCCTGGACAAGTTCACTTGCTCTGGTGGGTCTGTCCATCCAAGAGCAAGCATGAACTTTAATCACATTTTCTCTTTGATGTGTTCAAGAACCGAGCAACAGCAAATGCCTGCAGGTTTGGGGGCAGCTGGGAAAAAATGTCTTACAGCTTCCGGAAGTGGCAGTTTAGATCAGATCACTGTGTGACTGGTAAGCGTGCCGTGAAAATACTCAGAGGACCTTGTGAAACTCCACACCCCTCGACAGTTTCCTCTGGGTGTCCTGGTGGTCCTTAGTCCTGACTGTGTGAGGTAATGGAAGTATCAGGGCTGAGACGGGGCTCTGCGGGAGGAGGTGAAGCCATGGGTTCTTGAAGTGAGAAGATCTGTGAAAAGAAAAACGGGCTACATGTTATTGCAGGCTGAGAGAATCATGAGTCTCCATCTTCCCAAGAGATGGAACTAAAAAGATTTCCAAGAAGTTTCATGACGGGGCGATTGTATTTGTTTATTTTGCAGCAAGCTGGGGGACTGTGCTTGGACAGATAAAAGCTGTTTTTGTGAGCCCGTGTCTGAAGCTCCGTCAATAGGTCAAGCTGCAAGAGGCCAACCCTTTGCTTACTGCAGAAATCGGGAGTGGCTGCCTGCAAAATCCTGGCTTAGGAAAATCTGCCTCCATTTTTCATCTGCTTGTACTCAAAGTGGATTGAGCTAAATGAGAGCTTGGGTAAGAAATAAGTACCCTGTTCACTGTGAGTGTCCAGGCTGTAACACCAAAATAGCACACAGGAAACGGTATTGCAAAGGTCAATTCTTCTGGGAAGGAAGGGACAACAAGCCATCTATCTGAAATTTTAATGAGCAGATCCTGGCCTCTGACCCCCTACCATTACCTAACAATCCAGTATTGAACGCCACGTCAGCTTCCATTTCCTGTGAATGAGGAGGCAGGGTTCCCATCCAAAGACTGACCATCTGCCAGACGAAAGATACACTCTATGCCTAGTTGGCTGTTATTGACGAGCACGAAGTCTTTCTGGAAAGTGTCAGTCAGGCTCCTTGCTTCACAGAGATAGGGAATCAGAAGCTTGAGAAACCAAGGCTGGGGGCGAGGATTTTCTATCCTGTCTTCCCCGCCCCCCGTATTGGCTGTTTTGTTTCATTCAGTCAAAAACAAAGCGAGGACAGTCTTTGGGCACACTTAGCCCTTTGGAGAGAGCTTTGCAACTGCCAGGTTTTTGTTTTTTTTTAAAGGACATCTATAGTCAAGAGTAATAGCTGAAACTTAAAGAACAAAGAGACTGGATTATTAGGAGAGAAACTGTATAAAGCCCCCAATCCAGTGCACAGCACATCTTCGGTCCATTATAAGCAAGCAATTGAACCAGTCAGAATGATTCAAGAGGCCCGCAGCTAGACTCATCCTAAAGCAAGTCAGCCCGCGCTGATCTAACAGGAAACAAGTTTTAATTGTCTGCCACGGCGTTTCTGAAGGTCCTGTGGTACACAAGTATCAGAACTACCTGAGTACTTGGGAAAACTGTCATCCCCAGACCTTCCTGACGAGAATCTCCAGTGTGAATGCCAGGGGATATAAATTCTTCACAAAAGCCAGGAATCTGGTGGTTGGGAGGGCATTGCATTGGCTCATTTAATGCTCACTCCCACCTGGCAGCTTTGTATTTTATTTGCACTTGATAGATGCCCACCATTGGAAGTCAGGGTTAAAGACACAGGCGGTGTCTGCAAACAGATCTCCAGCGGCTGCCGACTTGCTCCTGAGCCGGGAAAGCTGCTGAGCCTCCGTGCACTGCAGTTTCTCATCCATATACTCAAGGTTTTAAAGCGAAATAATGTATGGGAAGCATTTTAGCACAATACTCTGATTCTATGAAGAATGTAATAAATAATGCGGGAGTTAACAAACAAGCGAATGATTATTAAATCGCTTAAGTAACCGACTCACACTGTTCAAGAGTCATGGTTTGTCAGTTTGCCTACCAGACAGAAAAGCCTTTGAAGGCAAGAGGCATTTCTCCTTAGTTTGCTTTCCCAAGCACTTGGAACAGTGTTGCTAATTGCTGATGGAGCAATGAATGAACAAAGAAAGGACTGGGCAGAGCCCGGAAGTAGTAGGGCTGGGTTTAAACTGGGACTGGGACCCAGGCCTTGCCTCCAGATGGAATGTTGAGATGTCCTGGTGCTGAGAAAGGGACCCTTGGGGCAGTGCCTCTGGCTTTTGTGTTTTTTTAAAAAAAGGCCTGTACTTTCTTGAGAGGGTTGACCTGGGTTCTTCTGAACACTACACAAATCAGGGGATGGGAGGGAAATAGTGAGAAAAGCTACACTCCAGGAGGAACAGATGATGGAGGAAGGAATTTCTTCAAACGTTGGCTACCCACCTATTAGAATGGGACCCATCCCGGGAATCGGTGGTAGGTCACAGGACAGATTTCTACAGGTGGTTCTCCTTCCTGGCTCCACAGCAGGGTCACCTGGGGCTTTGAGAACTCTTCAGGCTCTGCCCCTTCGGAGATTCTGCGTTAAAGGATCTGGGTGGGAGTGGCATCATCTTAACCTTTGTGGCTCCAAGAAGATGCCAAAATTGGTTGTCACCATAGCCCCTATAAGGTGGGGACTACCATCCCTGTTACATCCAGCTCCTTTACTTAGTCTGTGGCTCCCAATGGCCCCCAGAGGCCAACAGGTCCTGTTATAAAACCTGACACTACGCAAGGCTCTCAGGTGGAAGACACGGAGACCACCAAGAACTAGCATTTGGGAAGCCCTCCATTCCCTCCACTGGTGTTTCCCAAGCACCCCGTACTCCCCGGGAGAGACCCATTCCGGAGGCGTGGGACTGTGCCCGGGATCTGTATTTTTAAGAGACAAACCCAGTTACTTCTCATAAACAAGAAAGTTTGGGAAACATCGCTGTACATCCTTTTCTGGGTCCACACCACGGAAAAGAAAAGTGAGTCAATGTATCAACGTAAAACCTAAAGCAGTACATCAAAAGCTTAATGCCCAGACGCTGTGTGCCGGAGTCCAAGTTTATTTCTCAGGCACCAGACATCCGTTTGGGAGCTTAGGTGACGTCCCGGGATGCCCGCCGGCCTGGGGACCGCCTTTCAGACCTGTTACCCGCGTTCCACGGGTTCTCGGCGAGCCGGGGAGCGAGCAGCCTAGTCATCGTTTCCAGCCTCAGACTGGAAAGCTGGACCGTGCAGCCGCGCGTGCTCTTGGCAGCCGGGCGCTCGGGGCCCGGCGGCCACTTCTTCTTGGGGCGGGGATGTGTGCGCTCCGGGCGCCCGCGCCGCCACCGAGCCACGTCTGTGCCGCCGGGGCGCGCAGCCCAGGAGGCTCCCAGCACCGAGCCGTCCCGGGGGTGGGCGAGCGCGGGCTCTGGGCGGGACCCTGGCGGGGGACCCTGAGCGGTCTCTAGGACCCGCGGGACGCCGCCGGCGGGCGGGGTGCGGGGGAGACCATAATTTGTTCCGTGGTAATGAGACGGTGACTGTTGGCCGTGGATCCATTTCACAGGCCTGCCCTCTCTCACTAACGATCTTCCTCGTCCCCGGGCCAACTCGGACAGCTTGCTCATTTACTGCAACGGTCAAGGCTGGCTGGTGCCAGAACAGCGCGCGCGCGCACACACGGGGTGGGGGGGGGAGAAACTTTTTTAAAAAAATGAAAGCCTAGACTGGCTCGTCGGCGGCGCGGGCGCTGCGCGAGGGGTTCGGAGCTGACTCCCCGCAGCAGGAAATCCCTCGGGTCGCGACGTCCGGCCCCCGCTCGGCGCCCGCGTGGGATGGTGCGCGCTCGCGGACGGGCACCGAGAGCTGCAGCACCGAAGGCCGGCCACCATGGCAGCTCGCCTGCCGCCCGCGCCCCCCGCCCGCGCCCTCCTGCTCGCCCTGGCCGGGGTCCTGCTGGCGCCTCGCGCTGCCCGAGGTAAGTCGCCGAGCCCAGGAAGCTCCCTGCCGGTTCCCCGGCTCTCCTCTCTCTCCTGCCGCCTGGGGTCACCCGCTGGCTGGGGACTTGCCCCAGGTGGCCCCTCACGTAGCACCGGGGGGACGCCGAGTGGCGGGGCTGCCTCGCGAGGCGCGCACCGGGTTGTGTCTGCGGAGCCCCCGGGCTCCAGCTCCCCGCGCAGAGAGGAACCCCCCTCCAGGTGCCAATTCCCGGGGGAAGGAGGGAAAGCTTGGCTGAGGGCCTGGAAGCCGCCAGCGCGTAGCCCGGACGGCATGGCCTCGGGGCTGCGCCCCCATCCCCTGCCCTCTCGGGTGTCATTTGCCAGGCTGTCTCTCTGTCTTGACAGTTACACGTGTCGCCAGGGATGATGTGCGTCGAGTCATCTTACCCTGTCCCTTGGTGAATCTCCCCCACCCCAAACTTTGGGTCAAGCCTCCCTGAGGGTTCTCTTTCCATACCTCCTCCCCAAGGGGTACACTAGGGGGACAGACGCACAGTAACCACGCAGGTGAGCCATCCGCTGCTCCTCAGGTGTGCGTTCCACAGCGGTCTCCATTTCTTAAAAAAGACTTTTGCCTACTTTATTTTTCGTTCCCTCTTTTGTTAATTCCGGATCGCTCCCCAGTTGCCATTGGCGGCCAAACTTGAGCAGAATTTTTCCGTCGCCCGCCACTCGGTCAGTTTCTCGACCATAAATAATCGCTTAAATCAACCTTGTGCAAAGCGACAACTCATTTCGAAGTTAAAGTATGGATATTATAGCTGTTTTATAGATCTAGATTTTCCCGAGTTGTATCACCCTGAAAGTGGGCAACTGTGGAGCCTTTCTTTTTGCATAATGAGGACTCACCCAGCAGGTGCCTTTTTAAAAATTCGAAGCTTATCCTCGTCGCCGCCGCCGCCCCCACCACCTCTGCCGCTAGAGGCGCTGTCTGTCCAGCAATGAATGATTAGCCGTGACCTCCAACTCTAAATTTCTATGGTTCTATACACAGACATTTCTTTTCAACGACTAGCCTCAATCACGAACAGTTACCACTTTATGGTACGTTTTATTCTGCAATTGCCACAGCTACCCTCCACCCCCACCGCATTACTGCAATGTGGCTAAAACCCAGCTCTCGTTAAAAGCCACACAGCAAGGAAGACCAATTGGGGGAATTAATGATTAAAACGAGGGTTGCACAAAGCGATGAAGAAGCAGCAAGAAAGCCAAGAAAGAATGCAGCTGACTGGCTGGTTAAAGTACTCCGTGACCTGCGGATGAAAATAGTAGTACTCAGAAGTGTTTTTGAAAAACTTTTGTACAAATTGGTTCTTTAGAATGTTTCTTGAGAAAGAACTTTTTAAAAACTGAAACAATCTCAAAATGTGTGCCTGAGGTGCCCTTGAACTTGGCATATGCTCTATACACATAAACAGAAGTCCACTGCGTATGGATGATATTATTTTTTTACAGGCAAATGTTTACTAAATCAAGCTAATAATGGGAAAGGATTTCACGGAGGGCGGGGGCTTTTATTATTTTATGACTGCATCTTTGGTGGAGACAGTTTTTCCTTAGGATAGATGACTCAGAAGAGAAAGCCAGGTTGGCCTAAACAGTTTGAATAGGTTACATGTTGTGATACTCCAGGATTCACTGCTTGTTTACCTTGGGTCCTCAGTATTAAGTCTTAAACCTATCAATGCCCCAAATCATAGCACTGAGGTTGTTTTAAAAAATCCAAACATATAATGAAACATTTCTTCG
This sequence comes from Rhinolophus ferrumequinum, assembly GCF_004115265.2. NCBI lineage: Eukaryota > Metazoa > Chordata > Mammalia > Chiroptera > Rhinolophidae > Rhinolophus > Rhinolophus ferrumequinum. The sequence continues at coordinate 4,900,651 of NC_046299.1, forward strand.
TGTTGGCAAGAGAAAAGGAGGAATTGTTACTTGTTGAAGGCAGAGTACATCCTGGGGTTTGTCTTCCTGTGTGTTACCCTGAGCCCCAGAACAATTGCCTAGTTCGTACCCTTCAGTGGCGTGTCACCCCTAATAGGTCCAAAACACAACCTTAGACCCCAAACCCTCTACTCCTGAATCCATTCCTTCCCCAGTATTCCCAACTCAGTAATAACAGTCTCTGTCTTCTCCAGATGTGTCATGCTAACACCTGGGAAGTCAACCCTGAGTCACCCCTTTCTCTCCATAAGCCACCAAGCTCCAAAACGTATTCCCATCTACCTGCTGCCCTCCATTTTAAAGTGTGCCTTCCCTAACACATACTACCTTTTTTTTTCTTTATGTCTTCTGCAGAAGCCTCTTCTCTCTAGTATGGTGGCCTCCTTCCTGGTCTGCTGACTTTCCCACCTGTCCCCATGTGGTGTGTTCCAACACCACATCCAAAGTCCTTGTTGTCAATCGTGACTTAGATCGTGCGGGTTTCCTGTTTAAAATTCCCCAGTGGCTTTCTGTGGCTCTCAGGAAAGAAAAATCCAAACCTCTAGATAACCTAATCCCTGTTTTTCCTCTCTAATCTCCTTTCTTACCATTCTTGCCTTGCTCACTGTACCCCAGCCACTCTGGCTTCTCTTTTCTCCAGCTTTCCAATATAGTATCGCTGTAATTTTTAAACATAATATTTAATGTTTGCATTGTGAAGACTGCAAATACTATTCACAGTTGAGCCACCCAGTGTTCTGTGATTCCATTTTATCCCTCTTGCAACTTTTTGTTTTTCCTAGAGTTAATCATTGTTTTTTTTTTTGTTTTGTTTTGTTTTTACTGTTTTGCTTTGTTTCCTGTGTACTAATCTCTACTTGCAAACTTTCTGAGAGAACTATTCAAGTCCTTTCAGCATTACCAAACACATCAGGTAACCTACCCGTTATTTTTTCTTGGTGTCCTCTCTCCTGGAGCCCTTGTCCTCCTGTTCAAATATAAACTGGTTACTTTTTAGGCATACAGTTTGTTTCAGTACTACCCTTATCACCAAGATGCTAAAAATTGCTCTGGTAGCCATCCTGTACTGGATCACTTGTTTTCTGAGCACCACAATTGTCCCTTTCTTAGTTTATTCCTTGTTTTTTGTGGAGCACATTTTCTAGTAATTTCCTGAGGAAGGGGGTATGGGAGGTAAACTTTTCTGATAACTTATTAGAATGCTTTCTTTCACCTGCAAATAACAGAAAACCTGACTACAGCAATTAAAAAACAATATTTTTTCTTTACCTTTAGGTAACATGCAGTTGTGAAATAGCTGGTGTAGCATGTCAGTTGTACTGTTAGGAAATCAAGCTCTTAGTTTTGCTTGTATCCGCCATTCTTACATGTTGACTTTTGCCGTACGTTTACTGCCTCATGGTCTCATGATGGCTGCTGTACCTTTTGGCATTATGTCGGCATTTCCAGCAGCAATAGTATAACTGACCGGTTAAGCCTGGGGTCTTGAGTACAGAACTTCTCTGTTACAGTATCTCCAGAAAACACATCTCCTAGTCTGTTGGGGAGTGAGAGGAAGTCACCTAGCTCTGCTGACTTTGTAAGGAACCTAGGGCTCTAACTTCTCCTTGGGTGGTCATTCAGCCCAGCTGTGTTGGCCACCAGTGCCTCCCATCCCCAAGCCTTCCTGGGGTTCTGTGCGTCCATCTCACCTTCTTGATGGCTTCCCTCCTCCCGAGGCAACAGGGCTCCAGCTAAGTAGGTAACCACTTATCTGTCCTCTTCCATCTTCCAAAGCTTTGTTGCTTTCTCTCGCCTGTTGTTACCTTCTCTCCAGTTTTTTTATTGTTATTATTATTCTTTATCGCAGGGTTTTAAGAGGGAGTGCAGATAAGCACCTGTGGGTCTCCCATGTACATCTAGAAGTCAGTCCATGCTGTTACTACTACACTCTGCATACAGACATGTTTCCTTTCCCTCACTTGTCATTTTGCTCTTTTTATTCCTTCCTTGTAGAAACAAAAATTACACCCATTTTTAAATGTTTTGAAACTTTCTTTGAAAAATCTATATATACTCAAAGTCAACATATACCTAATTAGATAGATGATGCAGCTGTGGGAACTGTAAAGATTATTTTTTTCTGTTTTTAGGCAGTGCAGCTACATCATCTAAAGAAGCGAAGCATATTTCTTCCTGGCGTAGACGATGCTGTAATGAGCTCATTACAGTTGCAAAAATTTTTTTTGTTTTTGAATCAGACTGTGTTCCAGAGGCCTTTTTAAGCTAAATTGTTCCTGCAGCATCTATAATTTATAAAGACAGGTGTGAGAAACATTTTCAGATGTTTCTTCTGTACCAAATGGCCAGCCTGATAGCCCTTTGGCTGTGCGCCCATCGGGAGCTGTATTAAACAGCCCTGGAGGATGTACAATTCTTTAATCATTAGCATTCTGGGATTGAGAAAGGGAAGTTGGTATAATCTAGACAGAATGTTTTAGGAAATAGCTTCTGTGCATTTGTAGTGGCTGTTTCTTTATGGGTTTTTTGTTGTTGTTTGTTTGTTTTTTTTTTAGTATTTTATGAAACCTAAAGTTTTTATACCAGCACAGTTGAAAAAAAGCATTTATTGAGTGCTTTGGTGTCAGGAGTTGTTCTAAGGTCTTTGCATGCATTGTGTCATCCAATCCTCGGGGAAGAATTGTGTTGTTTTTCCTGTTATTACCCTCACTCCACAGAGGAGGAAACTATGGCTTCAAATGGTGAGTATTTGCTAAGTGTCAGACGCAGGGCCATCTCTAGGCTGCCTCATGATGGAGACCATGCCTTAACCTAACCAGGATAAACATTTTATAATCTCTGTACTCTGTCTTTGGAGTGATTATAATGTTGATAGCAATGTGATTTTAATTTAGTTTGGTTTTAATCAGAATGATAATGTATTTCAAATAAACTTTATTTGCCAATTGAAATGTACACATTGAATATCATGCTCCCTAACAGGCAGCCATTTCAGTCTTCATGCTCCAGCTCAATTTTCATTCTCCTTCCTTGTGCTTTATTTAATGCCCAATATGCCATGGCTCCAGTTGATAGATGGGATGGAGAAGCTGAATAATTCAGCATCATATTGGTATTTTGTAGCCTTTAAGCTTTTATGTCATTCCTAAGGCTGCATTAGGAGCTCAGTTTCTAGGCAAGTGCTTAAAAATTGGGCAGTTTTATCGGGCTAATTCTGGACCTCCTGTCTGTCCACCTGCTCCTGGAAGCTGTGGCCTCCCCGGTCAGCTTAGATGACCCATTCTTAGAACTGTTGATGTACCCCAACATGTCACCCCCCAGCAGGGCATGGTGAGCACTGTGTTTTGACCAATCGCTTCCTTGTTTTGTATTTTGCACTATTTGTAATCAAAGCCAAGATAGGATTTAAGCATTTCTTATGAGGTTTGTATTCACATGACTCTGAATATCATCAGACAAACTGGTTTTGCTTTTTTGTTTTTTAAATCCTGGGCTATTTGGTAGTGTTCTTGGGAGCCTGAATTAGGATTTAGCGTCTGTCTTATGTCTTAAAGTACAATGGGATGGATGTATTCCTGAAGTGAAGTATACTAAGTACGATTTCTGAACTAAAATCATTTTTCCGGCCACTTTCTGTATAATTGAGATATGATCATGAAAAAATGATTGAAAAAGGATTATGGTCCCTGTCATCTCTTCTCTTATAAAATGTGAAATATGTTAAAAGTTGGAAAAATGACATAGAATAAGTCACGCACCCATCTTCTTCTCAACCAGATTTCTACATGTGCTTTGTAAAATTGAAAGATGTAAAATGTTAAAGATATTTTTATAACGATCCCCTGTCCACCTTACCCATCCAATTCTTCCTCCTCCTGCAGACGCAACCACTATTCTGAAGTTGGTGGGTTTATGTGTAAATACATATCCCTAATCAGTATTTGATATCAATTTTGTATTTAAATTTTATATAAATGGGACTCTACTGTAGACGCCAGCCTTCCGTAACTTGCTTTTTAAAAATGAATATATTTTTAAAGACTCATTCATGTTGATATATGTGCTTGCTTCATTCCTTTTAATTGAATGACTGGACCATAAATTGTGTACTCCTCTATGGATAAATGTCTCTTTTCCCCAACTTTTTGATAGTGTGATGGAGCCCGGCTACTTGTATCAACCTCCTTACATGTAGGCGTGAGCTCTAGAGAACCTGTTGCAAATGAATTGTTGAGTTGTAGAGCATGCCAATTTTCTACTTGAACGTATTCTACACTGTTGCTTTCTACGTTGGTTGTACCAATTTACATGCCTACTTTCTTAAGGAGGTGTGGTTATCCACGATTTTTCCAATGCTTAGCATTTTCGTACGTAAATGTTGCCAAGCTGGTTGTGAAATGTTTCATTGCTTTTATTGACATTTTCCTGATTACGAGAGACACTAAGATTCATTTTATGTGTTCATTTTGTTCTTTGTATTTATTCCTTGAATTACTTATTCTTATCATTTACCCATTTCTCTTCTGACGTTTGGTTTAAGAAATCCTTCTCTCTTTCCTAAGGTCCAAAAGGTATTTGTTACAATTTCTTCTAAATTTTAGCTTTCTGCTATTCACTCTTAGTATACCTTGAATTTTTTTTTGTTTTTTATGGTATGAGGTCGGCATCTATTTTCCCCCATGTAGATAAGATAACCAATTATCCTAATGACATTGATTGAATCCTCTCCCCTTCTGATACCGTGTTTCCCCGAAAAAGAGACCTAACCGGAAAATAAGCCCTCGCATGATTTTTCAGGATGACATCCCCTGAACATAAGCCCTAATGTATCTTTTGGAGCAAAAATTAATATAAGACCTGGTCTTATTTTTGGGGAAACATGGTAAACACCAAGTATAGACAGATATGCTTCTGGGTTCCTTGTTCTGTTGGACTGTTTGTCCTACTTCCAGTATTACACTATTTTCAGTATTCTACACTTTATAAGGAGTGTTACATGTTTAGATTGGTCAGCACACAGTGGTGCAGATGGCAGACACTGAGACCAGCTTGCAGGGGTTTGCATCTCAGCTGTGTCACCTAGTTACTGACATGTGATCTAAGGAAAGTGATTGACCATCCTGTGTTTTCGAGTCTTTCCCAGTTTTAGTACTGAGAATCTCACATCGAAGAAAACCCCTCAGTGCTGGGCAAATTGTGATGGTTGGTCACTCTAAACCTCAGACAAATTACGTAATCTTTGTTTCTCCCTCTATGAAATGATCGCAATCATAGTATCTGCCCCCACAGGGGTGTGGGGAAGATTAAACGAGATAATACATGGAGAGCACATTGAATAGCTCCTGGCTCATGCTAAGTGCTCAAAAAAGGTTAATTTCAGTTCTGTTCATTTAAATGTTATATATTAGTTTCCACAATGTTAGTAGTCCTGTAACATTTTTAATATTTGCACTTTGGGTAACAAAGGGTAAAGGTGGTCAATAAGTGGCCTCCTTCTAAATAATACTACAGGCCGAGAATGCTTTAATGTCTGTCATCACTCCTCCCATTTATTATTGCTATTTTCTAGCATTTTCTACCATTTTGAAACTCATCTCATAAATATATATATATACATATATATTAACAAAGCCTACCACCATATATATATATATATATATATATACATATATAAAAACAAAGCCTACCACCAACATATATATATATATATATATATATAAACAAAGCCTACCACCATATATATATATACACACACACACACACACATATATATGCATATATATATACACACACATATATATATATATATATATATATATATATATATATATATATATATGTTGGTGGTAGGCTTTGTTTTTGTTTTTAATAGTCCTTTGCTTATTTTGGTTTATCTAATGTTATCAGTTCCTTTTTTCCATCAGGGCTCCTTGCAAACCATTTCTGCCTCCTAGTAGATGTGATTTGCTTCTTATCAAAGTAGTGTTCCATTGAGAATCTAAGTAGCTTATTCTTTGTATTTGTTTGCCTGGAAAATGTTTGTTCGCTCTTTTCCATGAATGTTAAGTTAGGTTTGCATAAGATTCAAGTTTGACAGTTGTTGTCCTTTAGCGGATTACCTGTTGTATCCCGGCCTCTACTGTTACTGTTGAGAAGTCTTTAGCCTAATGATGGTTTCTTTGTGCTACACCTGCCTTTTTCTCTGGTTGTTCTTTGTTATTTTTGGTTCTGTAGTTTTATTATCATGTTTTTTTGATATGGATGTATTTTAAATTTGTGTTTATGGCCTTGCTCTGCTTCTTGAATCCAATCAATTATGGAAAATTCTTAGCTATTATCTCTTTAATTATTGCCTTGTCTTTATTTTCTCTATTACCTTCTTTGGAACTTTTATTATATGTAATTGGATCTTATCATTCAGTTATCTTGTTTTTAACTTCTCTTTGTCTCTTCATCACTCTGCTTTGTAATCAGGGTGATGTCTCCAACTCTAAATTCCATTTCACAATTCTCCCTTGCTGAGTCTAAATTGCTACTTAAACTGTCTATGGGCTTACTTTGCATTTTCTATTGCCTTTAATTTTTTCATTTGTGGAAGCTTTATTTTGTCCTTTTTTTCAAGCCTGCTAAATCTTTTACAAATAATGTCCTTTCGTTATGGTCTCTATGTATGCTTCTGTGTCTTTAAAACTTTTGGATATATATGTTGTTATCCCTTTCTGATTATTCTGTCATCTCGTTCTTCGGGTGTTGAGTCTGTATTGTCATGGATTATCTCTTCCAATGCCTTGGCTTTTGAATTTTGAACTCATTTTCAATTTCCTTTCCCTCCACCACTACCCTCTCTGCAGGAGTCCTGTGTACCTTGGATTATAAAAGGTCCAGTGGAACAGTTTGTTTCCTTATCATAGGTGTTTCAAGGGTTTCACTTATCTGAGCCCAGTTTTTGTGTTAATTTTTCATTTGGGGAATTTTACTCCACATGGTTATTGTAATTTTGGTCTCTACATGGGTATGGCAAAGATTCGACATTTTTCCTTCTCTTGGGAGGTTCCCTGTCACAAGCTCTCTGGGTATGCGTGCCACTTTACAATTTCCCTGGCGCATTTTGTAGACTTTTGTTTCAGCCCCTTGAACTTGGGAAGGGCAGTCCTGTAAGACCCTAGCTTTACGTAAAGCTCTCAGCTCGTGTTACCATCTCATGCATTTGAGATCATATCTCCTGTCATTAAAATTACATCTCCTAGATGGAAGGCCTGCATCTGCCGAGCCTCGTGGATTTCCATGGTACTGGCCATGTTTTAATGCTCTGGCTATAAATTCCCTTTTTATTTATGGATCCTGGTAATTTCCTTTCCTTTCTTTCTAGTTCAGTTATGTCTATACTATTAAAATGTCACATTTTATTTAGCATTTTTATGTGGTTGTTGTGGGAAGCTTTTCTCTCTGTATCAGCTGAGTCCACCACACTTTCAGAACTGGAAGCTCCCAACATTGAGTCTTTCGTTCTCTGAGCCCACACATTTATTGGCCTACTATAATCCGATTGGGCCAGGAGCTGGGGATATGATGGTAGGATAAACGGACACAGCCCCTGCCTCCTGGTATGGAGAGGGAGTGGATCCTAAAGATGTGCAGAAATCGAGATGGACCCACCTGGCCCCCTGATTCTCCACTTCAAACACTCCAAAAACTTGGTCAGCAAAGGGAGTCAGCTGCTTTCCCGCTGTTGTGTTCGTCTTTGCCTTGGCAGCTGCGGGGGTGAGATGTGCTGACGATGGGGCCAAGCACAGCTTTGGGGGTGAAGCCATCAGCTGTTCCCATCTCCCTCTGGCTGAGGCAGAATGAACAGCTGGGAAACAAGAGCACATACACTCCCAGAAGCTGCTCCTCTGCCAGCGGAGGTGTCAACAGAATTCCATTCATGTGAGCCTTCCAGGGGCGCATATTGAATTCGTTCCATACTTTAAAATTCGAATATAGAGAGCGGATTGTACAGTGGGGTAAGCTGACGACTGAAGCACTCATCTGTACATCTTTGTGAATCGTGGAATGCAGAGTGTGATCCCATGGAGATTGATTTCTCCAGAAAAATCAGATGTCTGATTCATCACTAAAATTTGGATTTAGTCGATTCAATCCATTAGGTTGTACTTGTAGTTTCTTAGCAGGGAAAATCTGTTCCTTCAAGCAAAATTTATTCACCTGAAGTGAATGGTTCTCCTGGAACTTCCTGTCCCAGTTACACATAGTTCAGTCTTTTCTCTTCTTCTTGTCTCTGTTCACCCTTGAAAAGTGCATTTCAAACGTCCTTCATTCTTATTCAGTACGCGTGAGAGCCACGACATTGGTCACAGAGGCTCAGCAAGAAAAGGGTGACAGAGGGACTGCGTAGGATGTGGGTTGAGAAGCCACGCCAAAGCCACTCTTTTAAAGCACTAAAAAGTCCCTCATAGAAGCTTCTGTTTCTCTTAGAGGCATAAATGATATCAGATATTGAGGTGTGTTCACCCACCCTGAGGCTGCGTCCACGTGGGTGCCCAGGTGCAGAGGGCTGTGTGTTCTCACTGGGTAGTAAAGAAAAAGAGGCTGCTGGGGTCCTGGCGGAAGGCGGGTTGCGTGAGGAGGCATGACTTGAGTCAGGCTTGGCCTCTTTATAGCAGTGGGACCCGAGGAACCTGCGAAATGTTTCTGAACCTCAGCTTCCTGTTTGTCAGAGAAGAATAAGGACAGAGCCTACCTTACTGGGTGGCAGTGAGCGTCGAATGAGAATGTTGGGCAAAGCGTCTTGTACTTTACCGTCTTTCCTTTAGCTTGGTACTACTGCGTGCTGTTAATATTTCCATTTTACAGATGAGGGGACTAAGGCAAAGAGAACTTGTGATTTGCGTTAGCTCCTGCGTCTTATAACAGGCTGAGCCAGGACCCAACTAGATGGTTGATTTCAGAGCCATGTGATGACCCACTGGGCTACCACGGAAAAAACCATGACTTCCAAGAGCCCTTCCAATGCTGGGACCTTCACAGCTGTCCCTGGGGTCTCGGGTTTGAGGAGAGACCAGCTCATCTTTCCAGGAAGGCCCTGACGTAGAGCATTACTTGAGACCTTCACTGCGTTGGTCTTAGGGGCTTTTCCTGGCACGGGGCCCTGATAGGAAAGATAGGACTAGAAACCCATTTTCAGGGTCCAATGTCTGTGACCCTTTGTTTTTGCATTAATGGAATATGTGGACTTGGGTAAAATGTGTTTTCTCTACAGGGGGAACTTACTGTTCAGTAATTACATATATTGCCTTCTGTTCTCTCTCACAAATAAAATGCAGGACTCACCCCACCCACATTTATCCATCATGGTTATAGAAAATATTTAAATTATAAATGCACATACATGAGCATATTAGTTATCTATTGCTGTGTAACAAGTTACCATGACCTAATGGTTAAAAAGTCCACACATTTATGATCTCACCGTTTTTGTGGCTCAGCAATATCGGCACAGCTTAGCGGGAAGCTCCTGTTTCTTTCAGAGACTACAGTCAAGGTGTCAGCCAGGGCCCGGGTCTCATCTGCAGGTTGGAAGGGTTCTGCTTCCAAGCCCACACGCTTATTGGCAAATTCCGTTCCTTGAGAGCTGGTGCGCTGAGGGTCTCAGGTCCTGGCTGGCTGTTGGCAGCCTTCCCTCACCTCCCTCACAAGCAAGCCTCTCCAGCAGTGCAGCTTGCTTCCTCGAAGCAAGCCAGCTTAGAAGGCAACAGTCAGCCGGAAAGACAAAAGTCAGTTTTTGTAATCTCATTATGGAAGTTACCCCCATATTCTGTTGCTTATACCAAGTCAGTTCTCTGTCAAGGGGAGGAGATAATACAAGGGCACGAATCCCTGGAGGCAAAGGTCATTGGGAACCATCTTAACAGTCCGTCTACCACAATGAGTTCCTTATAATTAGATAATGAGCACTGTTAATATCAGGTATGGCTTTGACAACTGGAAGCTTCTGTCTGCAAGGGTGTCTCCTTACCAGTACAGGGATGCAGTCTCCTGCTAGGAAGGTGGTTCTGTGTTCCTGCTTCTTCCTTCCTTAGCTGTTCCACTGTTCCATGTCCTTATCATTACAAAGCACATCGCTGCTGCCTGACAGTTCTTTCCCTCCCGTAACCTCCAGCATTTGGCCTAACTCCCACTTAGCGTAGCCGTCATTTCTTCAGGGGTATCTTGTTCTCGGTCCTTGCCGCCCCACTCCAGTCGAGGAGAGGTCCCTGTTAGGTGAGTTCTCAGCGCTCTCCGTTTCTCCAGCAGAGGACTTAGCATGTTATCATCACCGGTTTGTCTCCCCGGTTAGAATTTAAGTTCCAAGCCGACAGAGACCACATCCATCTTACTCTCCGCTGTCCCCAGCACTTAACACAGCATAGCTGCTCGATAAATATTGGCACAATGAGTGAACAGCCCCACTTCATGTGCTTCTTTCCCATTTCAACAAATGCGGTTCACTAAGCTCTACCCTTAAATGTTTGTCTCTGTGTGACATTTCATGTAAACGAATTAGCACATTTGGAAAATCGTTTTTAGAAACACCACGTGTCCTAGTATTTGGTACAGAAGAGGTAGTTAGTGTCTCTGAGTGATCTAAAAGAAATCACTCGAAAGAATCTTGTGAAATGAGTTGAATGTTATTTTTACATCGGGTAGAAAATGTGAGCTGATAATTTAATAAACATCAGACGCGGCCTGGACCCTTTGCAGCGTGTTCTTGTGGGCTCCCTGAGTAGCGCAGAGATGGAAGGATGTAAGGAATGACTGCACGCTTGGGTTTGGATTTTCTGTAGCTAGTGTCTAGTGACCTACTGAAGAGACACTTAACTGTCTACTCACGTTTTTTCTTTTCATCCCCCTCCCACATCGAACTTTTGATGTGATTTTGACCCCAATGAGTCCAAGTTCAAAATGACATTCTAAAGCAAAGCTCGACTTCATCAACTACAAAAGCAACAAAAAGCAGAACCCAAAACCCCACACCAGGCTCATTTGCAAATCACAAATTTTACTTTGTTTTGTATTATTTCCTTACATTGACCTTTATAAATAATAAAAATATAAATAATAAAAAAATATATTATTTTTATAAATAGGACACAACTTTCTTAAAGCGGTGCCCTATTTATTTTTATAATACATTTCTCTCTTGGTGGTTTACCATCAATCTTTTGTAGAAAGAGCGTAAAACCTAAGCCTAGATTACAACATTTTGAAGTAGCTTATCAAAGGAGTAGTGAACGTGTTGCTGAAGCGTGTTCATATAAATAAGAACCGGTGGCCTAATGAGGCGTGATTCTGGGAATAAGGATAACATACTAGGTCCACAAGTTAGCATGCCATTCTTTTCTGTTTCTATACGGTTGATCCTTGACCGACACAGGGATTAGGGGTGCTGACACCCTCCCCGCGCTGTGCAGTCAAAAATCCACTTATAACTTTGACTCCCCCCAAAACTGAATTATTGTTGATTTTGCAGTTGTTAGATGGGTAGTATTCTATAAATGGCATAACTGTTTGATGGTGTTTTCAAATCTTCCGTAAGCTTACTGATTTTTTGTTTACCATTTTTATCACAGACTAGGAAAGTAGTATAACTTTTAACTAGAGTTGTCAATTTATCTATTTCTCCTTTTATTTCTATCAGTTTTCTTCATGTGATTTGAAACTCTTATTAGGTTTATACACATCTAGGATTATTATGTCTGCTTGATGAAATGACCCATCTATTGTTGTGAAATGTCCTCTTTATTTCAGATAGTAATTCTTTTCTTTAAGTCTACCTTGACTGATATTAATATAGCCAGCTCAGCTTTCTTATGCATGTTATAGGCATATGTATGCATGGAGTGTCTTTTTCTATTATTATTGTTATTATTATTATGTTACTTTCAACGTGTCTATGTATTTATGCTTAAAGTGCATTTCTTGTGAACATTAAATAGTGGACCTTGCATTTTAATCCATTCTGAGGGCCTCTTCCTTTAACAATGGAACACTGAATCCAATTACTCATAATCTAATTAGTCATATGGGGAGTTAAGTTCAGGATCTTGCTAGTTCTTTTACATTTGCCCAATGTATTTTTGTTTCTTTTTTTCTTTTCCTGTTTTCTTTTGGATGAGTAGTTTTAGTATTCCATTTTTAAAGTTATGTTTGTTAATTTGATTATGGTTAGCTTTTAGTGGTTGCTACAGGAATTAGAACCTCTAACTTACTTCACTTATCAGAGGAGTCATAGAAAAGAGCATGGTCTTGCTGTGAGATCCAGACAGTTATCGTGAAACTGGTATACCAGTGTTTTGCTCCAGTTTTATAGTTTTAGTTTTACATTTAAATCATTGATCCAACTAGTGTTCCTTTTGATATAGAGTGAGAATAGGAGCCCCCTTTCTTTTTAGATGGCTAACCAGTTGTGACCGCTCTTTTATTTCAATTGATTTGAATGCTACCTTGATCATATATTAAATTTTTGTACATGTTTGATTTGATTTCCTCATTTTAATTCGCTTCTATTTAGTGCTATCCATGGAGTAGTACTGCATGATTAATTATTGCTACGTGATCTTTCTAATGTCTGGTAGATCTAAAATCCTCACACAGTCCTTTCAGAGTTTTTCTGTACCATCTTATTTTCCATATAGACTTTAGAATCTAGAAGAAAGCTCCATAAATGTGAGCAGGATTGCACTGAAATTGCTGATACACTCAGAGAGGAGCAAACACCTTCTAAAGTGTGTGTGGTGCTGCTGTCAGCCTTCCAGAAGCTACCTTTATGGTCTTCCCACCTGCTTTTCTGAAGACTCTCTATCACCAGCTAGTGGCATTATTGTTGTTGATTGTCACCACATCTTCTGTGCCAATTTTGTAGGTTAAAATATTTCAGTTCACATTTGAAATTCATTGCTGAGGTTTTCGGCGTCTTAATAGGCAAACCACTCTTCCCTTCTTAAATTCAGAATGAATTGATTATGCAGGAGGCTGAATGTGTGGCAGCAAACTGTCAGTTACTACTGGAAAGCTAATTGGAGAATTTGGCTCTCGGTCTGTGGCTGAGTGGGCTTGTTGGTTCCTGTCCAGATCTGAGAGTCATCAGTCTTGCTGACAGTATGGGATCTTACCTCACAGGGTCACTACCCTTATCAGAGGGCAGAGGGCAGAGCAGAATGAATGCACCGTACACCGATCCAAGAAGAGAGGGAGAACCCTGAGGGAACTGGGTTCCTTCTCCCAGTCTCCTGTCATACAGGTCACTGTGCCCTCCCCTGAGGAGTCGGGCGTGGAGGGGAGACCCGGAGTAAGTTCATGCACACGGAACAGGGACGAGAGTGGGGGTCGGGGAGAGGGAGGAGATCCTCTTTAAACACTAATGCAGTTGAATTTTCCCCTCTTCTGTTTATCAATAATTTGTGATTCTTTTCTTTTCTTTTTCTTTTTTTTTTTTTTGGATTCTCAGTTCACATCCTCCGGTCACTTTGTTATTGAGGTATTTGTCTTCTCTTACTAATTTGTTAAGAGCTATTTATATATTTCCCACTACCCTGTCGTGAGCCATAATTTTGGATGAACAGCCGTATAATCCATTTCTTACTAAGCGTTTTTAGGTGTTTTTTTTCCTAGTTACTTTTATGGTCATTATAAATGGGATCCGATTTTATTGTAGTAATGGTGTTTTCTTGTATTGATTTACTCATATACATTCTGGACGTGGCCTGTTTATTAAAACGTCTTGCTGTTTTTAGTAGATGTTCAGTTGGTTTTCTTGGGTTTCGTAGGTAACTAATCATAGCACCTATAATTTCTCTTTTCTAACATTTATTTCTCTGAAGTCTTTTTTATTGCTTTCTTGCATTCTTTCAAATAAAGAAGTTTCAGAAACCTGTGCAACTAGCAGGCATCCCTGTTATGCTTTGGTCTTTCACGTGAAGGCCCTTGGGTTTCACCACTGATTATGATATTGACCATAGGTGTCAGATGCAAATTCATTATTTTAAGGAAGAATCTATTTCTAGTTTTCATATAGGAATCTTTTTAAAATCAGCATTGGATGTTGAATTTTATTAACTGTCTTTTAGGCACTTACTGAGGCACCATATCTTTTTTTTTCTCTCTCTTTTAATCCTTTGAGCTACTGATATAAATATTCCTTGACTTACTGCTATAACTATTCAGCGATGGAGTTCCCAATATCAAAACATCTTTACATTTGGGGGACATATCCAACTGTGTAAAGGTGTATCATGTTTTTAATATGCTGCTGAATTTAATTTCCTAGTGTTCTAATTAAGATTCTTTTACATCTATATTAAGAAGGCAAAGTGGTCTTATATCAGTTGTCTATTGACACAATAATATTGCCTAATCAATTAGCCCCAGATTCAGTGGCTTAAAACAGTAAAACATTTCTTTAGCTCCTGAGTCTGTGAGTCATGGATTTCCATCGGGCAGTTCTGGCCTTGGTGAGGCTTATGCCTGTGTTTGTGGGTCCACTGACCATTGACAGGGTCATGGGGCTATGGTCCACGTGTCTCTCCCATCCCTACAGTAGGTTTAGCCCAGGTACCTTCTCATGGGGGTACAGGAACAAATGAGCCCTAATGCTCAAGCCCATTTCCAACCTCTGCTTGAGTCTCACCTGTTAACATTTCATTGCCTGGTCAGGTAAGCCAACCCAGAATCTAGGTGAGGGGAAATCGGCACTACCTCTTGAGAGGAGATGCTCCAAAGCCAAATCTGAGCCCCAAAGCAAGGAGCTCACTGGGGCTCAGATAGAGGAAGGGTGAAGAATTAGGGCCATTCTAGCAACCAGCCGGAAGTTTCTTTGTCTTGCCTTTGTGCCTGTGTTTTTTGGGACAGTAAAAATAATATAAGAATCACCTATCTTTTGGGGCTTTAAAAACTCTCCCTTAACATTATCTGGGTCCAGCATATCCATAGGACAGAAATCTCTTAGAGATTTTTCAACTTCGTACGTGGTCATTGGTTTTGCTGTTTATTGAGCCAATTTTGGTAACATTGTTTCCTGGAAGATATTTTATCCATGTTTTCAGATTTATTAGAATAAATTATTTTTAAATTATTTGTAGTTGTAGCTTAATTGTAAATTAAATTTGATAGCTGTAATTATACCCATTTCTTATTTACAATTTATCTTTCTCCTTATTTGGATTTACCTGAGTTTGGGATATATATTTGGTCTGTCTGAGAATTGTCTTGGATTTATTAATCAAACCTATTGCCTTTATTTATAGCTTTTAATTCAGTACTTTCTGTTTTATGTCTTCTTCGTCTTTCATCGTTCTGTTTTTTTCCAGCTTAATGCATAGTTCATTTATATTCATATTTCTTGACAATAAATGCATAAAACTGTACATTTTCCTGTTAGTAAACTTTTGACCCCACCCCATCCCATATATTTTGATGTGTAGTATTCTTTAGATAGAATTTGAAACCTTTTCTTCCTTTAAAAATATTTTCCTTTTTCTGTGCGAATTGCTATTTGAAGATTGACATAAGCTGGCGTGTGGGACGGAATTTCTGTGACCACTGTGAACTCCAAGATCAAGGCGAGTGTCCATATAAAGATGTGAGAAACTTCCACCTCCTTCTTTTGCTACCACTCCAAAATCAAATGAGTATAGATTTAGAATTTCATTGCTTGAATATCTTTTTTGAGTATTTTTCCAAAAAAAATTTCTCAGCAGTGGTTACCTGCAGTCTTGCCATGGTCCATTCCGTGGCATTGCCTTTGCAGATGAATGCGTTAGAAAACTTAGATGTTCATGAGTACTTTTTATCCCCATGGATACTCCCCAGAGTTGTTTCGTTTTGTTTTTTGAATAGCCAACAAGTTTATTCTCAGCATGAAACTTTTTTTTCCATTAAAACCTGATTTAAAAAAAAATAGCGATGGAAATTGTGGTTAAATTTAAATGTCCTTTGCATGTATCATTGCCAGTAAAGTATACAGAATATAAAGAATTATGGGATTTTAGAGGCATATCAGAACCTGGAAGCTCACCCAGTCCTATTGTTACCAACTTTTTCATCATTCCCTCCATACATGTTCACAAGCACCTACTGTGTGCCAGATACTGTTTGCAGTTGTTCTGAATCCTCCTTCACTCCTCCTCCCAGGACATAAGATCACTGGTTATGAAACAGTTGAGGTTTGGTGGAGGGCAGGAGCCAATTGCGTGAAACGCACCAGCAGGATTGTGGGACACATTTTGGGGTTTTACCTTAATAAAAATGACTCCTAGAACCACAGTACTATGTTCTTCGAACCCCAAGAAGCCAAGGTGACAACCCATGAATCTGTCATTTTTCAGATGAGGAAAGTAAGGCTGAGGTCCAATGACTTGTTCAATGATAGGTACCAAACTAGTGAAGAAGCAGGACCTCATGGAGGTATAGATGACAATGGAAAAATAAGCTAAGTAAATACATGCAAACACCCTTCTCTTTTTACAAAGTGTTTTTAATCAGTATAAAATGACTTAAAATTTGTCATCTCAGATGTGAAGGGGCTGACTTCCTTTGTTACTACACGTGGAGTTGGCGGTAAATGTGATTTCTCTGACCGGAGCCAAGACCTGATTCTGGAGACAGGTGACGGGTCGTTATCCCTGGGGAATGCAGTTCCTAAAATAAGGGCAGCTGGAAGCCTACGGTGGCAGTGTGTGCCAGAGCAGTAAATTGGGTACAGAAGGCGTTTCCCCTTCTTTTCAGGGACTCTGGAGGGTACATTATGAATGACTCTCCCAAAAGGTGTATGAACAGGGTCGGTCTAGACCTGCATTCCATGACCTTTGTCTACTCACAAGCAGTGACTAGCATTAGAGGAGTCATAAATCTCTTATTGACTTTATTTAGCTACCAGAGGCCCTCATATAGCTCAGGCCTTTAATAAACAGGTTGAGTACTGTGCAAATTGAATG
Source organism: Rhinolophus ferrumequinum (assembly GCF_004115265.2). Taxonomy (NCBI): domain Eukaryota; kingdom Metazoa; phylum Chordata; class Mammalia; order Chiroptera; family Rhinolophidae; genus Rhinolophus; species Rhinolophus ferrumequinum. The sequence continues at coordinate 4,917,660 of NC_046299.1, forward strand.
GAACCGAGGACATTCTAATGTCACCACAGTGTCTCCTTGTTTTATCGTGGCCGCGCCTATTTACACATGTTGCTTTTTCTTCCCTGCACGCCTCCTCTCTGTGCCTGTTGACCCCTGTCCCTTGGGACGCCTCCTGGACCACTGTCCTCTCGCCTCCGCCCCGGTTCCCTTCTCCCCGTGTGGTAAGCAGTCCCCCCGGGTGCCCCACTCTCTTGGCCTGACACCTTTGTCCTCCCCACTTACACTGTGAAATCTGTCAGAGCTGGGCATCTGACCTTGAACTCTCGACCCCAAAGGACTGCAGCATCGCGGGTGCTCAGTGAAGTCTGGCAGGTTAAATAATGACGCCGTGAGCTCGTTGGCGTCAGAGCACGTCAGAGTTCACGACTGGTACATCTCCACTCATAAGGTGTTGCCTCCATTTGACGATAGGGAGATAGCAGTACCTTCCTTTGAATCCATGGGCTGTGTTTGGTATGTAGGAGATGCTCAAAGGTCCCATGGAGGAAAGGATGGCTATGGAACCGTAGAGAGAAGCCTGTTCCCTTTGTGGAAAAGAGTGGTCAGCCAGTGGCTGGGGGTTAGGCATGGCATACCAAACAGAGTTTGTCCTAATTAAAGACTCGTTAGAGCCTCCCTAACTGGGAAGGGAATACCTTGTTCCCCCATTGACATAGTGTTATACCTAAGAGCATCTGACATCCAGGCACCCGAGGGGTTCTGACCCGCTGGGAGGTCTGACCCTCTGAAGGGTGCCCATGCATGCTGGGTCCTGAGAGACTTGAGGCCCCAGCTCCTTCAGCGAGAATCCCAGAAAACTTGGTGACCGTTTAGTCACCAAATAGGCAGAGGGCCAAGTTACAGTGACAGAAGGGAGGGCCCAGAGGCCTGCAGTGACCAGCGAGTGCTGTTCGTGGTCCACTCTTTAGATGTGAGTGAGTTTAAAGGCTCACTGAGCCTAAATGCTGGAATTGGAGGTGGGGGTGTAGATGACACCTGAAGCCACCTAGAGCCTCTGGGGGCTCAGGGCCCTTCACTGGAGGTGAGGCTGCAGTGCCAGACGGAGGCATTGTCTTGTTGATGAATGGTGGCACTTTCTCCCTGGACCCTGGACCCAAACCGCCAATGAGGGAGCACTTGCATACAAACCATTTGACAGCTTCCAGACCTTGTTTCCCTCTGTCACACCCATTCGGCACATTTATTTAGCATGTGGTAGGCCCAGGGTACTGTGCTGGGAGCTCAGAGTAAACTCGTTGTCTGTCAGGAGGCCGCTCCCGGGTGGCCAGGTCATGACCACGTGTCGTGGCACAAGGCCCTGTGTCAGGAGAAGACACAGTGCTGAGGGGTCTCTGGGGAGACTCCCGGTAGCTCTCCAGGTGGGACAGGGATCTGTTGTACCTGGAGCATGCAGGGTGACTTCCGGTGAGGCACAGAACCGCCAGTCCTTCCAAACTGGAGACCCCATTGGTTTGGGTAGGGCCAGCAGAGGGCAGAGCCAGCAGGAGCACTGGTCACAACCAGGCCACGTAGGTGAAGTGCAGATGGCTACAGGGAATCTGAGGCCGGAGGGGACAGAGTGAAAGGCCAGGGGCCCAGATGCCTGGCACTGGCTTTGTGCTGAAGGTGGGGCCTGGACCTCAGGGTACCTCTCGCCACAGCCCAACTTCTCCTGGAAGCTGGGTCATTGCCTGCCTTCCAAGTCCCATTTTGTGTGACTCAAGCCACCAAGTTGGATACACCGTGGGGAGTGGGAGGTGAGGTGTGGGGAACAGAGGGTGGTGATCCAGACAGATGGGAGGCCAGCACGAGCAGGAACGCCTGGGAGGTTAATGGGAGAGGGTGTGGGCGATTGGCGTAGACCACAGTGTGCTCTGGGCTGAGGTGACCACAGCAAGGTGGAGGCCCTGGACGCGAGCCGACCCTCCACCGACTGCCAAGGGTGTGAGCTCTGATAAGGCACTTGGCTTCCCGGAGGCTCGCCGCCCCACCGGCCATCCCCGTCTCCATCCCCACGCCCACCCCTTGGCAGAGTGGAGTGCGTACAACCGATGGAAGCATTTTGCGGTTGGGTGAGATGACATATGCAGAAAGCACTTTGTAAACCATGAAGCTCCTGGGATGACTGGGAGGGGTCTGACACAAGACTGCCATTTATAATAGGACACACACACTCATACATACACACGGTCACTATGCAAAGCCCTGCAAGAAAGGAGCAAAGTCAGGCTCCGGGCAGGAGCTTCCTAAAATGCAGTGACGTGACGATGTGGGCAAAGTGAACCTAGTTATGCTGAGAGCACCACAGGCAGCTGTCACTGTCCTCGGCCTAAAATCCTCCCCCGCTCCCCTCCAGCTCCGAAAGTCTGCCCTCTAGCTGTGTGTGTGCGTGTGTGTGTTGCTCCGTATGGCTCTGATTTATGCTGATACCGTCAAGTTAGAAAATACAAATTATTTCCACAGAAAATCAGTGTGACAATTTCTTTGCTCCCCATCCAGCCCTTCTCACGAAAAATAATTTTGAGGACACACTGGAAAAGTTAGTAGAATTCCAATGTGTGCCAGTGTATGGACACTGCTTTCTTTTAGTTGTTTCAATTTTTCCATTTTCTTCTTGGGAACAGGGAAGGTATTGAAATATTTACAAGGATACCATTGGCCAGACAGTGGCAAATATCTCTCTCACAGACTGAAAGCTGTGTGTACATGCTATCAGATGGAGGAAAAATGAAAAAGATGAGGGAAAAGGAAGTCTGCAAATATGTGGCTTTTTGACACTGAAAACAAAATACCTTTCAGTAATTTTCAGTCTTCATCTAGAAATTTGTCTTAAGGGAAACCATTTAGAAGTAAAGGCCCGTATACCTGAGCAAGTTTGCATACAGAGAAAGTCATTATGTTAACTTTTTCTACTTTTGAAATGCACAATAGGCAAATCTATACGTGTATGCATTGTTACAGATTTGATGTAAATGTGGTTTTCCTAGATGGAAGAGATACTCAGGACTTTCAAAGTTTATGAAAAGCGGAGTTACCATTCTTGATCATTTCATTTGAAAGTTGGAGCTTTTGAGGGGCACCTTCCTCTTTGCATAAGGAATTATGCAAATGTTTAGCTCAGAGTGGATATATTTGTGTTCTTGTCCCTTGTAACAATTGCACACTAAAAACAGGCATCTCTGGCAGCGGCCCCCTCATAAACCCAGTTTTCTTTAACATATTTAAAAAGCAAATGATTTTGGTATTGTGGTCTGCTGCAGACATCATTTGTAGTTTAGCCAGGTTATTATTTGGGAGCTGCAAAGCTCTCTAGGTATTACATCCGTATATAAACCATGTGTTAGAAAGATATAAATTCAGTTTTGAAATATTTGTTAGACTGCTTTGGGCTTTCAATCTGTGCCAAACATGTGCTCCGGTGACGGATGGAGTCATGTGGACCCCTGAATGAAACTCTTTATTGTGCATAGAATTTGTCTTCCAGCAGTTGGGTTAGACAAGCTTGGAGATTAAGAGGTTTCAGTTGCTTAAGAGGTGTGTTCTCAAGGGAGCTTAAAATCTCTTTTCCCCCTTCAAAATATGTCACTGGGTTATTTGGCCTCAAATTCTGTGCCATAGAAAATATTGTCATACTCCCTGAATTGATTGAGAATAATTGCATTTCAGGCATTCTCATGTTAACTCCAAATTTTGAAACTAGAATATGTTCCTAAGAATCGATTGAAAATTTTTGGCTTCGTTGGCTAGAAACTTATTCAAAGAAGCCTGGGTCTAGGACTGCCAGATAAAACAGAGAACTCTGAGTTCCATCTGAATTTCAGATCAACACTGAATACTTTTTTCGTATAAGTATGTCCTCAATATTGCATGGGACATACTTAACACTAAAAAAATCATTTGTTATTTATCTGAAATTCAGATTGAACCAGAAGTCCTATTTTTGTTTGCTAAATCTGGCAACTCTATATAGATCCCAATTTATTATTTGCTCACATAAACAGTGACCATCGAAGAAAATTCCTCAGTGATGAAGGTTTTGTGAGTGTGAAAGTTCGTGTGCCATAAAGATGGAGGAAATGTCAGTTCCAGCCCTTCAATAGAATGAAAACTAATGTTCTATTAGAACAAAGTCTAAAAGTGGACCAATAGATCACATCGATTGCACCTCTGACTGGACTTGGGTCAACGCCTTTTTCTCCTTATATACTCCCATTTCCTCATATTTCCCCTCCTTGTATCCATTTCCTGCAGACAGACCTGAGATATAATCTAAGAAGCCATCCTCTCCCTTTCCCCCTAACATGTGAATGCCCAAATACTACTGCTCAAAGCCTGGTATAATTGACACCCCTTTTGTGAAGACTTTTCCTGGACCATCTCAACTGCAATCAGTGTTCTAGCTCACCTCTGATCCTTCTTAAAGGCTCCCACCTATCTTTCAGTCCTCCTTACTAGACTCCATGCTCCCTGAGGGCAGAATCAAGTCTCGCTTAAGGAAAGAACATACAGCATTGAAGCTGGGGCGAAATTAACGCTTAGAAGAAGTTTTTTCCTTTCCTTTCTTCCCTCTGTAATGGCCGCTTCTAATTGAGCTCCACCATGGACCAGGTGGTAAGCCAAAGGCTTTCCATGGTCTCATCTCCTCCACTATTAACCCCATTCCAGGGGTTAAGTACTGTGTGCTCCATTGTATGTATGACAACGGTCCCACATTGGGTGAAAGGCAGAGCTTGAGGTGTCCTTGACTACACGGAAACCTGAAACGCTGTTGGCTGTTACCCCACTACCTACATCCCACTTCTGAAGAGCAGAAGAGAGATCCCCACTGGCCGTGTGAGACCAGCCTCCATGCTTAGGGGAGAATTCTGGCTGACTGAGTACTTACATGTTTGTTTGTTTGTTTGTTTGTTTTAGAAATAAGCCTGTTGACATGAATTCTTAACATGAAGTTTCATATAAATAGAACAAATTAGAACAATTAAAAATGGGCAGTAGATTTGTACAAATAATCCCCAAATAAGCCATGAAAATACCTGATAAAAATATGAAAAAGTTTAACTTCAGTGACAAATACACGCTAAAACAAAGAAATATGGTTTTTTCTTTACACAGGGTCAATTCCTTTTTATAGGGCTTTTTCTTTATAATGATTGGCTGCTGAGCCAGGGCCCAGTCATTGCTGAATCAATGGAAAACAGTCATGTCTCAGATTCAGCAAAGACCAGGAAGAAGCCCAGCTTCCTCCCACCCTTCACCCCTGCCTCCTGCATGGATTAGTGCAAGGAGGCCTTGGAAAATCGTACCTCCTTTTGTTGGTTCAACTGTGCTACCTTGTGTGTGTGACCAGCAGCTGAAGGAGGAAAATATGGCATGAGCTTCCAGTATTGCCAACTGCCCTGTCCCAATGGTGGCAGTTGGATGACATATTAGTACTAATTTTACAGAGAACCAGAAGTCTATTTAGAACAATTAATGCATCATTAGTGTGAATTGTAAGCCAAGCCGATGACACTGAGCCCACAAATGCATAGCTCTGATAAGGTACTTGTTGGCCGGTACAGGATTGGCTAGTTCTGTCGTCTGTGGGAATAGATTGGAATCAAGCTGGGTATTATTGAGAGGAAATTGTTTAATAATTCCTAAACTGAACACTTTTACTTGTGTTGGCTTTATCTGTATAAGATGAAGCAAGTATTTAAAGACAGTGAAGCAGATTGTTCAATTTCAAAAACTGAGAACAAGAGTATTGCTTTTTTTTAAAAAAAATTAAATTTATTAGGGTAACAATGGTCAACAAAATTACATAGGTTTCAAGTGTACATTTCTATAATACATCATCTATATATCACAGTATGTGCTCACTATACACAGTCAGTTCTCCTTCCATTACCATATATTTGACCCCTTTTAGCCTCTTCTACCATCTCTCCTCCTTCCCTTACCCTCTGGTAACCACTAAACTATTGTCTGTGTCTATGAGTTTTTGTTTCTTTATTCGTTTATCTTGTTCCTTTGTTGCTTTCAGTTTTGTATCGCACATATGAGTGAAATCATATGGTTCTCGACTTTTTCTGTCTGACTTATTTCACTTAGCATAACAATCTCAAGACCCATCCACATTGTTGCAAATGGCAATGTTTCATTTTTTCTTATAGCATAGTATTCCACTGTGTATATATACCACATCTTCTTTATCCAGTCATCCATCACAGGACACTGGTTATTTTCACACCTTGGTCACTGTAAATAATGCTGCAGTGAACATTGGAGCACATATATCTTTATGGATAAATGTTTTCAGATTTTTTGGGTAGATATCCAGGAGAGGAATTGCTGGGTCATATGATAATTCTATTCTTAAATTTTTTGAAGAACCTCCACACTGCCTTCCATAGCGGCTGCACCAATCTGCATTCCCACCAACAGTGTATGAGGGTTCCTTTTTCTCCACAGCCTCTCCAACACTGAACAAGAAGGTTTCTAATCAAATTAAAAATGTTCCTAGCTCATTCCGTAGGCCTAATAAATATTTGTTAAATCACATAGAATTAAAACTTCTGTGAACTCAGGACTCTAATCCTGTGTTACAATAGTTTTGATTATCCTGTTTCACTATTTCAATTAAGATTCCGGTTTGGGTCGTCCACATTCAATGGGCAAAGTCAACAATTAGAAAATGAAGAGTGGTAACAATCACATTTGCCCCTACCTCCAGATGGCCACCCTCTACCCTTGGTCGTTAGGGTTTGGGTAGGCGTTCCCTAACTAGTTTCCCCACCCTCACTTCACTTCCAGTTCCACCTTGAAGCCACGACTCCCAGTCTTGCCCTGTCCCATGTCCATCCTGCCCAAACCACAGGGTCTCTACAATGGAATGCCCAGCCGGTGGAGAAGGGGGGAGAGAACCTTCCTCTCCTAGGGGCATGAGGCATAGATGTGCCTTGCTGTTGCTGGAATTCCTAATATATTTTCTAATAAACACACATGGGGTTTCAGGTCTAGAAACTGGTACCTGAGTTAAAACTCAAAGTCCATTTTTCTTATAAAGAAGATGGAGAGTTCTAAATGGTGGTATGAGTCAGCTCCATTACGAGTTAATAAGCATTTCAGAGCCAGCCTTGGAGAACTCACTGAGTCTATAGAAAATGCATTCAAGTTCCAATCATCAGCCTGCGCTCACTAACTTGGGGCGTACGGTGCATTCCCCCTGAGATCTAGCTCTCCCTTGGCTGGCGTGGCAGATACACCTGAGTAGAGAAGGAACTAGCAGGCTTCCACCACGACAGTTCCTTTCATGGTCCCTTAGTGCTCTGTTCTGATCTAATTTGGCTCTTCAGAAAGGATTTCGTGCTGGGAAGATAATGAGCAAAATGCCTTAGATGAGGATTCCGGTTGACTTGCCAGTTCTTTCTCATTAAAAAGAAGTAAATTAGAATTCTGGTTTATAAATAAGACTCATGTGAGTTTGGTCCTGTGCAGTGACCTGCAGGGGACCAGACATTGCTAGGTGGCTAAAAATCAACCTGTCAGAACCTCCAAGATGGGAGCCAAGCCGCGGCCCCCTTCCCCATGTCATTAGGATCACAAGGCTGTGGAAACTTTCCATGTGTTTGCTAATAATTCGTTAAATAAATACTTGTTTGTGCATAAGTCTATAGCAGTGAATTTGACAGACAGTGCCCCTTAGATTGTGAGTGGCATGGTGGACATAGACAAAAGGATAAATAAAATAAGTTCAGGTGCTGAAAAATGCTAGGAAAGGAGAAAATAAGATGGTGGGCTGGAGAAAAAGTTGAGTCGGGAGGAAGAGTCTTTAACTCGGGCAGCCTCTCTGAGGTGGTAACATTTGAGCTGAGACATGAATGATGAAATTGGGATCCTGGAAACGGTTGAGAGTAGAGTCTCCTCAGCAGAGGGAATGGCAGATGCAAAGAGCATGGGGTAGGACATAGCTGGGCATACGAGGGGTCACATGGGTGGTCAGTGTGGTCATAACAGAGCAAGCCAGCTGGAGAGGTCAGGGGATGAGGTTCCAGAACTTGTAGGACTCAGGAAAGAATTTGGATTTTATTCCCAGTGTTTCCTGGCCAGAGGGGTTGTTTATTTATCCCGGAGTGTGGCTGGGGCACAGCTCCGAGAACTTGGCCGTGTGCGTTGGCCTCCTGGCCTCATGATTTGTTTGGCCTTGGGCGAGTTGCTTAATTTCTCTATGTCTCCAATTCCTCACTTATTAAATGGGGATTAACATGGTAGGGCTGTTGTGAGGTTTAAACAAGTTAAACTTGTAAACCAGGGGTGTCCAAACTTTTTTCTACGGTTTTCACCGAGGGCCGTATGCGGTGAAATACACACACAGCCGGGCCACTCGCTCGAGGTGAAGTACGTATTGCCTCACCTGGTTTATTTAAGGAAACTAAATGTATTTTTGGAATTTGCTGCGGGCCAATTAACAATGGATCCTGGGCCGCAGTTGGCCCGCGGGCCGCCGTGTGGACACCCCTGTTATAAAGGATTTGAATGGGGCTTGGTGCACAGCAGCTGTTCAATTCGTGTTTAACCACTGTAATCTGTAAACACGTATGGATTCTGTAATCTGTGCTCAACATAGCATTTTGCCCAATGAATAATTCTTTTATCCATTTGTCTCCAGCCTTCACACGCTCCATTCTCAAGGAGAGAGGGTTTCCCATATGAATCCGATTTACTCTGCTGAAAAACTCTAGAATGCCTTTCCATTGCATTCAGATGAAACCCACCCTGATCCAGGCCTGTCTACTTCGACTCACACCTCTGTCCATCTCATTACTCACTTTATTGTAGCCAAACGACTGCCTATCTATCCTTAGAACCTACTAAGCTTTCTGACGCCTTAAGACATTCACGTTCACGTTGTCTTGATGGAAAATCCTGCCTCAGAGTTCTTTTCTCTTGTCAAGTGTTTCTCTCCTTTAAGGTTGGGGGAGGAAGACCCTGCAGATGATGAGGCTATCTGGAAGGATTCAGTTAAGAAGTAGGAGTGTTTTTAGGAAACAAAAGAAAGAAAAGCGAAGCTCAACACAGCCAATTGGAGTTGTTGATGATGCGCAATAAAAAAGGTCTCCGTCAGAGCAGTTGCCCAGCCATGTGCGTTAGGAGGGGTGAAGGTGATGGTATTGGCAAGACACATAGGGTTGAAATGGTTTGTTTTCTGAGTAGGGGATGGAGATGGAACCTTTGATATTTAACCATGATGGATTTGAGGTGATGGGGTAGCAAGACATTGAAATTAAATGTCCAGTAGATATTGTAAATACAGACTGTGCTTGAGCGAATTGGCCTGATAGAAAAGTAAAGATTTGGGCAACATCACTTGAAAGTTAATGAGTTCTCTGGGGGACAGTAAGAGTAGAGGGGGAAGATGACCAAGAACTTAAGGCTGGAGAGTGTTCAAGTCCCCCAAGGAGGGAAAGAGGCCAGAGAAAGGAGCATGTGTGGGGAAAGGCAAGACCTGGTCAGAAGTGGAAGAAAACTAGAATCATCAAGTGCTGCCAAATCAGGTTTGTATTTCAGCGGAAGGTAGTCAGGGATGACAAATGGCGCAGCGAGCATGTCGGAGAGTGCCGTTGGATGGGACAGGTCATTAGTGTAGGTGCAGAATGGCTGTTCTTTCATTGTTGTTTAATTCCATTTAATATGTTTACAATAGTGAATGGAATAGACTACTTTCCATTTTTGTCCTTCTAAAAACTGCCCCCCAGGGTATAGATTTTAATAATTGGTTCCGTTTTGCCCTTCTATCATTTCTTGCAAACTTCGGAAAATTCTGACCCCACCTCCAAAAGTCTTACAGATGAATTTCTACAGCATGTCTTTGTCCCTATTACAAGGCACAAAGTGAATTAATGCATTTGAAATGTAAAGGGCTTGGATCTGCCATTAATTCTGCCATTTATTATTGAGTAACAAGGAATAACCTGCGTAACTCTATGGTTCTGTCTCACCATTTGTGAAATGGGACTTGTGTTAGCTTCCACTGACCAGCCAAGAGGTATTATATACAAGTTAATTTGTAAATGATTTTGCTCCCCACAGATGGGAGACACTGGGGGCATGAAACGTTATTTTTATGTGTAGTAGAGACAACCTTTGCTTGGGGTATGAATATATTTGAAATATTTATGGAAAGCTATAACTGGATTTCTCTGAATTATAAAACATCTTTTCAAAATTGTAGTTGTTCTAAAGTACTTAGTTTCTTTTATTTCCCAATGAGTTCTGTCCTCCAGCGCACTCAAGACTGTGCATCTGTGATACCAGGAAAGCTGGTAAGAAAGTAAAACATTCTATCAGTTGGTTTGTCATTATGACTCAAGTTGATTGATTTTTTTATAGTTTATTTTTTTATCCATCATAAGAGTTTATCCATCATAAAAGTTGTATGTGCCAATTATAGAAAAATCAGAAATACCTACAAATATAAAGAAGAAAAACATAATGCATTCATAGCCTCAACACTCAGAGGAAACCTGCAAGAGCATTTTGGTGTATTTCTTCCCAAAGACTAATTTTTAAAAAACAAAAACAAAAAACGAGGCTCCATGATATCCACGTATACTTTGCATCCTTGATGTCACTTGATCCTCTTGCCAGCCCTCGGCAGTGAATGGTGATCCATACCTTGCTGGAGACAAGAAGGACCTAAGTATCAAGGAATGCAAGACCTTGGCCGGAATCATCCATATAGAGCCCGTGGTGACACGGGAGGTGTCTTCCGACTCAAAACGCTACGTTGCTGCCTTTGTACCACGCTGCATACGATCATTCAGCCTGCGGTGTGGACAGCTACAAGCTTGGGCTCTGAGAGGATCTGCTTCCGTTTGTGCACCCTTTTATCAAAGTATTTATGTGACAGTCGCTTGGTGTCACCTTCCTAAATCAAGCGGCAGGTCTTCCTTTTCACTGCTCTACTATCCAATATTGCATTGTAGCCAATAATTTAGAAAATTTTCAGTTTTCGTCGCAAGTCGTTGTTTCTGTGCTCTCCAAAGTACTCGGGAGGATGGAGGGGGGCCTTTGAATTGCTTAAGGATCAACTGTTTTCACATACCTCTGCCTTTTTATACTCTAGCAAACCTTGTCAATTACTTGGGGCTTTTTGCCTGACTGCAGTTACCGTGTCTTTTCCACCATCTGAACAAAGAGCAATGTTAGAAGAGAGAGGAGGGCTGCCACTCCGTTTGGTGATACTTGGAGGCCTCAGTGCTCACCAGGCGTCTCTTCAGTCTTCCCAAATTGAATTGTCCCAGAATGACATTATTCTTGCAAGATTCAGATTGACTTTTTAAAATTGTTAATAGGCTCTTAGGACAGCTTTAGATTTATAGCAAAATCAAGAAGTTGGTATAGGGGGTTCCCACACACCTGACATCCAGGTCCCCTGTTATTCACATCTTACATTACTATTGTGCATTTATTACGATTAATGAACCGATATTGACTTAACATTTTCAACTAAAATTCATACTTTATTGAGATTTTCTTACTTTTTGTCTGTTCCTCTGTCCCATCCAGGGTCCCATATTACATTTAATCGTCATGTGTCTCTTTTTGGGCTCCTCTTGGCTGTGACATTTTTTCAAACTGTCCCTTTTTTGATGACATTGAAAGTTTTGAGCAGTCCTGGTCAGGTTTATTATAGTTTGAGCCTCTATTGGCATTTGTCTCAAGATTAGACAGGGGTTCTGGGGAGTAAGATTACAGAGGTGTTATTTTCATTACATCCTATGAAGGGTACCTACCATCAACAGGACTGACCACTGTTGATGTTGACCTTGGTAGTCAGGCTGAAGTAGTGTTTTTCAGGTTTTTCCCTGTAAAATTACATTTTTCATATTAATTTTTCCATGGTTCTTTTGAGCATCGTGAGCTGTGTCATTCTAAAATGACATCTCTAGTTTCCACCCAGGGAGAGATGAGATGAAAGAGTGACATTGTTATTGGGTGAAGACTGTAGATGTGAATCTGAACCAAAGAAATATGTTTTGTCCTAATGGAGTATTGCCACCATATTTCCCTGAAACAAGGAGCTGCTCAGTTAGGTCTGTAAGGTTTTCTTTAGCTCTCAGCTACGTGAGGCTACGGAAAACGCTTCATGAGCTTCCAGGGTCTTGTCCCCAGCTTCTTTTGCAGCTCATTAAGGCCGCCTTGACTCATTCCCTCCTCCCCACACACACACTAGATTTTCAAAAGACTATTTATCTTAATACTATTTTTGGTGCCTTAGATTGATTCTCCTCTCTTAGGTTCATTAAGTGTTGAGAATGATTCCCCTTTAAAGGCAGAAATCCAGGTATGATGTTTAAAGTTTATCTTGACTAGCAATCTCTCTGTTTCCCCAATGGCCCATTGGGCGGCCTACACAGACACCCACCTGCACCTGAAGCCCGGCGTTTTCTAATGATTGGTATGTGGTTGGCGCTTTCACACTATTAGCATGGTTTGTAGACAAACCCTACGTGGAAGTCTGGAAGCTTGGATTCTGGTACCCTAAACTGATTTCCTGTGTTAAGCTTTTTGAAAGCATTTTGACTGCATGGAATTACTTGAGCTTCTTTAACCCAATGAGAATCATGAGGGGAGAGAACGTGTTCCCATATTGTAGACGGCAGACCTCAGATGCACACCTTGACCAAGGGGAGAAGTCAGAGATGAGTCAGGACCAGGCCCAGGTCTTGTGGCTCCACAGAGTTCGTTGTTCACTATCTCAGCCGTTAGGTGGGCGTCAGGGTGGTCTGCACCTGCCTTAGGAAGATGGGTGGAAGAGGCTTGGCTGGAGCAGGGATGGGCAGGACTTAACAGCAGCCAGGCTTTGAGTGATTCACCTGGTGGGGATCTGGTGTCACTTTGGTGGTGAGGGGGGAGGGTGTCCTCATTTTGGCCTTTCCAAGACCTTAAAAGCCATTGCTGCAAAGATTCTTGCCTAAGGAACTGGATCTATAACTTCCCTCTTGACCAGCCGTAATCAGGTCTGAAGATGTCAAGCTTAGACAAGGAGATGAGTGTAGAGGGAACACGCATGTCCCAGGGGAAAGCAGAGCTTATTGTCACAGAAGCTAATTGTGGTAGAGACCAAAATATCTAATATGCTTCTTTCTACTCTGAGACTGAAGCAAACTGGCCATTGCATTAAAATGGCAAAAAGCAGTGTAACAGGTTACCCACCAGCAACAAGCTGAAGTTCCTCCCCAATATCAGCTCTTCAAATTTTTTATTTAGGTGGCTGAGTTCTGTGGATGCCCAAATGCTATGAGAGACAAAAATGTATGCAAACTGTGTATTTTATAAGGTCACATTTTTCCCCTCAGTTTCTAGGGCTTGAATGTATCCGTCATTCAAGACCTGCCTTTATGGTTTGTCAACAAGATCACTCCATAAAATGCGTTCTGATATCTCACAGCTGTGTGTCATTTTTTTTTAACTGTGTGTAATTTATTCTGTCTATCCATGCAGCACAAATAAAATTTTTATTTCCATCATCTCAAAGAAATACCGGTGTAGAAATACAAAGAAGAGCTCCTAAGAAATAGTCTTCTGACTACAGATACTGCTGGGGGAGGACATTCTGCAACCAATTAAAAAGCTGAGAGACGGCCTCATTATCATGTATTTAGATAATAAGCACCATACTCAGCAAATAGTACAGTCACTCAGTTTCTTAAAAAGGTTGCACAACATTCTACAAGTGCTGGCACAGTCTGCCTCTCAATTCTCCTGGGAATATATACAGATAAAGCCTCTCAGAAGAAAAAACTCCAGCCAGAAAGGACTGCTTTTGCGCTAAGATGCTGAAATAGGGAGGTGAAAAGGGCTGGAACATGTTACCTTCAGGAGAGTAAATAACTGTCTTTTTCTGCTCCTAAGAGTCTTAGAGGAAAAGGGTCCAGAAGACTTAGGGTGTCCTTGGTATTCGGTTTGTGCAGCTGCGGCCTGGTTGTCAAACAGGAGGCCTCTCAGCTTCCACAAAGTCAAGGCTCTGGAGGTGCTGCCTGTCCTAGGCCCCCGCCTGGCAGAGGCATCTGGACTCCTGACCTGGAGTTTGTGGCACCATTTGCTTCCTTCTGAGACACACGGCTTCTCAAGCGCGATCTATTAAATGCAAGGGCTGGTTCTCCCAGTGCCTGAGACCTGGGTGAAAATCCTCCAGGCCTTTGAGCATTGTGACTGGAATCCCCCCAGGCCATCCTGTCCTCCCGCTGTGGTGGTGTTGGTAGGTGACAGAGGACTCCAGTTTGAGAACTCCTCCTCCATCCCATTGAACAGACCCTTGGACAATTGGATTTGTGACTAACCCATGGGTCTGACAATTCACTTGTGTTGGAAACTTAACTGACAACTGCTAGGAGTAGCTTATCATCAGACGAGTGTGTTTACTTAGAGGAAATTTGGAAATGCTTGCAATCACTCTAACAGTTTTACCTGACTTTTCAAAAGTCCAAAATAATGGCCGTGAGAACTCTTGACATGTGGCGTGGTGTTCATTGATTGAGGGGAAAGTTCAGACAAATCTCCAGTTTATACTCCCTGATTGCTAGTATTTCAAAGCCTTCTTAACCCAACACAAATAACATACCAGCTCTCTTTTAAGATAAGTTTCATTAGTTGCAGTCTGTTGTCCAGCTCTGCAGGGGCCATATAGCTGGGTCAGAACTCACGTTGTTTCAGTAAATTCTAACACGTGGGTCTCACTGAGGGCCCTGAGCAGGAGGCCCGAGGCCCTAAGCTGTTCTCTCCCAAAGATGAGAGAACGATGCCCACGAAACCAGCTGGTGTTATTCAGGCCTCAGTGTATTATCTCCCCCCGGGTGTCGCCACACTCTGCCTCGTTTTATGGCAAAAGGAAGCACTCACTGTCCCCTGATGACACACTCTTCCTGTGGCTCTGTGTGGGGCTGGATGCTTCTCCTCTTCACATGTTAGCTTACACGCTCCTCGTCCCAACAACAACACACACAAAGGTCTTTCGTCACCTCTCCATCAAGACTAGCCCTCCCCCCCACTCTACCATCACCTCGTTTTTCTTACTAACTTTTTATTTTGAGTTCAGTTTTGATTTACGGGAGAGTTAGAGATGGCCCAGATGGTCCCCGTGGCCCTGTTGTTAGAGTGCTGGCTGTTCTCTGAAATGGTCTTATTTGTTCAGTCGTCTCTCTCCCAATACAAGACTGGAAGACAGGAAAGCAGCTTTATCTGTGTCCCTCTGTGGGGACAGAGTCCCAGAGAGCAGTTTCCAGGCTCTCGGCCTCACATGGAAAGGTGCTGGCTCGGGTAGTAGATGGCCGTCAACTGTAATCAGATGGCCATCCGCTGTTAGCGGTTAGCCATTAGCCACTAATATAACTGCTGTGGCTACGCTAGGGGGTTGGTTGTTGGTTGGCAGAGAAGCAGATGGCAGCTTGCGGATCATGTGGCTCCTGCTTCCTGTATCTCCGGCCCAGCTGCCGGCAAGACAATAGTGGTATGAACCCCCTATCCATGGCTCCATTGGTGTTCCTTTTTGGTCTCACTGTATCCTGCGTTCTTGTGCGGGGAGCGGGACCAGAGTCCCTGCGTGACACCCTCTCTTAGATGCACAGAACAGAGCGAGCCGAGTGTTCTGGGGTGAGACTACGTCTAGGAGATGAGGGTCCCAGCAGCGTAGGCAGAGGGCCTGGCTCCCCCAGCACGTGAGGGAGTGCTGGCCTGAAGCAGGGAGAAGGGGCTTTTGAGGGGACACATCGGATCTAGACTGACCCTCTCAAGGAAGCCGGTTAATAAACAGTCGTTGAGTGGTGAGCAAGAGAATGAATGAATGAACACGAAAGTGGGCGGCAAACTGCCGGACCCGGGTCCCACCGCGGGTCTGTGGTAGAGGTGGCACCGATGCTGACGTATGTCTTCCTCCAAAGCCCCTGCTGGTAGCAATGCTGCACTCCCTCGGGACACGTGGAAATCAAGCCTCAGGGCAAGGTTCATTTATTCAAGACCTGCGCGCTGCCAGCTGTCCCTTTGCAGCCAGGACTTCTCATGTCCCCCATTCCGAAGGCCCATTCTTTCCACCTCCAGCCAGCCCTTCACCAATGTCCGCACCTGTCACCACCCAGAGCCGGCCCCTCTGCTTGCACAGCCGGAGCCCTCCTCTCTTGGATACGGGTTCAGCCCTGAAGACCCAACTCAGCCCAGCCCCGAGAAGCACAGGTCTCCTGCCCTCGCTCACCTATGCTCATGGTCCCCTCTCCCACTCTCGTCCCCACATGGCTGAGGGGCTCAGCTCACGCCCTTTGCCACTGGCCACATTCCCAGTTTTTGGTGCATCCCTGTTCCTTTGGCTCTCAGCACCTGGGAATTTTAAATGTGTTGTAACCAACTT
Source organism: Rhinolophus ferrumequinum (assembly GCF_004115265.2). NCBI lineage: Eukaryota > Metazoa > Chordata > Mammalia > Chiroptera > Rhinolophidae > Rhinolophus > Rhinolophus ferrumequinum. Next base: position 4,934,044 of record NC_046299.1, read on the forward strand.
GAGAGTTTTCCAGAGAGGCTGTGTTAGACAGTTAATACTCGAGTAGTAATCCTTTCGTAACCTGAATATAACTGCAGACTTCCACATCGAGAATGATAAAATGGTGTGGATTTAAAAGTATTTGGGGAGCTGTAAAATGTCTAGGATTAAAATTTCAATACCATTTGTGCCCAATAAATGTGAACTCCTTAGTAACTTAAAACTGTGCTATTATGAGTCAGGTCTGAAAATTATGAGCCCTGGTTGAAGAAATAGGAATAACATGTGAAGGAATCTGCCCCCATCCCATACCTTGAGGGATATTCTGTGGTCACAACAAAGAAAAGGAGCGTGACCTCATAGGACAGCAAGCCCAGAGAAATGACTGTATTTGTTAAGAAAGTGATACACTCTCCAGAAGAGAAAAATGTTATACTTTCCATTAGGATTGTTTATGGAAATTGGGCTAAATTGAACCCGTGTCGGTATATTAACTGCTTGGACAGACAGGACCCCAGGAAACAAGATCATATAATCGTTTATTGAATGACTTAATTTTTTTTTCATACACCAGTCTAGTCAGTCTGTACTGGCAAATTAATTTTGTCTATAGGATCACTCACTGCATCCTATAAAATCAGCCTCTGTGAATGCGGAGAGGGGGGTGGCATTGTGCTTGTCTGATTCCCTGGTGCTTAAAGAAATGGATTTAGTCTTAATGCACCTAAAGCCTTGAGACTTTTCCCAAAGAGATGATCTTAAGCAAAGCGTTAATTCGTCGTTTAGAAAGTCACGGTTGTACAGTTTTGTTGCTTATTGAAGACAGAATTATATACTTTGACTATTATAATCACCCAGGACATCCATAAGTCTTGAAAGAAAACTTTTAGCTTCTGTTTTCTTCAAGTTACAAAATTGTATGGTTCGATTGACAGAGATGTCCTCCCTCTTGACACATGTTGTGATTTAATAGGTTATGGTGTTTCCCTCGCTTCACTCACCTTCCAGATATTTTCCCTGAGTCATTTGCATCAGAAGCTTCTGATGCCCAACTCTTCCTGAGGAGAATGAAGAACGGGGCTGTTTTCTTTTTCATGCAGGGGTGAACTTGGGAAGCAACTCAGCCCCCTCGGTGGGACAGGCCCAGACAAGGGACCAGGGAGGAGCCTATGAAGTCGTCAGTGCCTCTTTTTTGAATGGAGACCTCTGGAACCCAGCGAAGAGCCTCGACTCAAAGGTCGGTTTTTTTATTTGCTTTTTTCTTGACTTTGATGGCTGAAGTTTTAAAATCACATTTACTGCATTCATACTCGTTCATTCAAGTTTTGTCTTTATTTTAATTGCTCACTTCATCCTCATAAAGTGGAATTTTTATTCTCATGAACATGAAATACAAACCAATTTTGATGTGTCAGTTCCGATGAGTGGTGTCATTTGCATGTGTTGAAAGTTATTTTTCACACACATACCCGGGATTACGTATCCAGATACACACTTTTGTGTTTTGCTTTTTTTCCTTGAGTTTTGGGTATTTTTCTGTATTCGTGTCTAGTTCATCAACATTTTGGTTTTATTGATCGATCATTGGTAGAAACATTTTAATGCAACTTTCAAAAATTCAGTTTGTAATGAGTTTTAATGCAGTTTTACATGTCATTTACTTGGCCATGTGTTTGATTTGAGCCTTCTGTGATGTAAAAGAATAATATAAAATAATTCAAATATTCATGATTAAATTAAATATTTCAGTGAGTCTTATCTGCCAAATCTACATGACTTCCTTAAATTTCAGAATTTGTTGAAAGAGTTGGAAAGTGATAAAATCTATGGAAATATGAGCTCTTTGGAGAGATCAGACAGATGGCTTTGTCCTTGTGTTATGTGGAACTATTTTTTAGGTTATTTTTTATAATAGAAAACAGATTTTTTTTTTTTAAGAGTGAGATTGTGAAAATTCTCTGTAGCTTTCTGGAAGGGCTGTAGTGGACCACCTTTAAATGAGTAATAATAATATGGGTTACATCATTAGTTGATTTTCTAGAGAGCTTTCAGTGGAAAGTGAGCATTCAGAAAAGTCAGAGGTTTGGTGAAAGGATCTAAATGCCAAATCTGCACTTACAAAATATTTCTGTTTCATGGAGACTGTTGCAAATTGAATACACAAAGCTCAAGTCAATCAGTGTGGTGCTCATGTTTCCTGGAAGAAAAACTTAAGACATTAAATACCATTTCATTGTGCCATTAATCAGCAAAATTAGACATGATTTGATAGATGCAGAGACAGAGAAGTAAACGATTTCATAAAAAAGTACATCTTTAAAATATCTATGGGCACTAATTAATAATAAAAAAAATAGGGAACCACCCAAAGTTTCTTGGGCAATGGAAGCTGTCACGGGGGCTTTCCCTGGTGGTAGCGTTGCCAGATTTAACAGATAAAAGTACAGTTGCCCCATTACACTTAGACTTCAGATAAACAGTGCATTTTTAAAAAATATATATATATGAGTAAGTCCCAGTGCAATATTTGGGGATGTGCTTATACTAAAAAGTTCTTCATCGTTTATCTGAAATCCAAATTTCACTGGTGTCCTATATTTGATGTGGCAACCTTACCTGGAGGAGTCGGGCGGTGTGGGTTGTTGTGCACCACTGGAATGGATCAGTTCACGGTGGCACTGGTTTCTGACCCCCAGCTTCATAATTTCTGCCAGCTAGCCATCTTGCAGACATCATGAGGTGGCCAGAGGAAGAAGCTGCACATCTGCTGCCGGCCACATTAAAGCCTGATGACTGTGGGCCACTAGTACCACCTTTGTAGACAACTAGGAGGAACCGCTATTGTTTGATCACTGTCCCAACTCCCCTGGGATTCTACCTGCAAGATTAGAACCTTGTGGGTAGGAGGCACATACCTATTGTGTTAAAGTACCTCCAGGTTACGGAGATTATTTAAAGGAATAGGGAGCTAGGTGATTTGGGGGAAAGCATTTTGTTGTAATGCCACGGGGCTCATCTCAACATACGGCTCATAGGACCAGCATTATGGCACTATAATTAGAATATAATTAGAATATCTCCCCATAAGTGATGGTTAACCACTAAGACCCTGCATGGAAAGGGATACATGTACATAAGTGACTGTCAGCGTGCATTTACGTTTGCTATAATTCTCCACCGGGTAGATGTGTGTACCTGTTGTGGGAATAGGGATTCTGGCTAATGATGTATATGTCTTTCTTGTTAGCAAACATAACGGTAAACGTTTTAATTTAAACTGTGTTAACAGAGTGTAACTTCGAGTATATAAAACACACATTAAGGAATATTTTTGTGGCACAACTATGCCTCCTGTACCTTAGAATGTAGACACTTTGGATTTGCATTCTTGTTTTCTTGCTCCCCTGTTGTATTTCTTGCTCCCCTGTTGCTTTTAATTCAGCCCTGTTTTTTTTTTTACCTGAGCACCTATTTTGTGCCAGGTGCTAGGCATACAGTTAATGAAGAAGGCACACGAGCTTTCTGCCCCCATGCAACTTACATTCTAATGAGGAAAATGTAAATAAAACAAATTCAGATTGGGATAAGTGTTAAGAAAGAAACAACATATTATTGAAGGGACCAACAGAGGAGATCTACTTTTATAGGTTGCCAGGCAGGACCTTTTTATGAAAGCTATTAAACTTTTTCAGTAAGCTTGAAAGAGCCAGACATGAAAAGAGCAAACGTGTGAGGAGCTGGTGTGTCTGCAGTGGACTGGGAAATGAGACAGTCTTGTGATGACACGGGAGCGGGAGGGGCCAAACACTGGGCCGGATTGAGGGGGTCATACGTGACCTCACTGTAGAAATCGTAGCCTGTAAAAAACAGACATTTGTCCTGAGATGATCCACTGTAACCCTCTTTCTCTGCTAAGTAAACATTCTGATTTTGTGACCAAACCGTAACATTAATTCTTACGGTTCTTCCCAGATGCAACACGTGCAGTGTTCATGATACTAGAAGCATTCCTTGTAATATATACAGAAACACCTAACTCTTAAACAGCGTTTCTGTCAGGACGGACGTCAGAAGTCCAGTAAACTAGACCTGGAAGTGTGAACAGACGGTTTCTAGTTGGGAACGCCACAGGACCTGGGGACTTGGGAAGGTAGACAAGGGGACATGTAACTCCAGGGCAGGTCCCCTCTGGTTTCCTCCAGACAGTCTGCCAGAGTTGTTGCCCTAAAATGAAGCTCTAACTCACCCCAGTCCTGCTCGGAGGTGGACCTCATGTCCACAGCACATAGGAAAACTAGGTGTGGGGACAGAGCCCCAGAGAGCAGTTTCCAGGCTCTCGGCCTCCTGTGGAAAGGTGCTGGCTCAGGTAGTAGATGGCCATCAGCTGTGGCTGGTTGGCCGTCAGCTGTAACCATTGAGCCATTGGCCACTAATATAACTGCCGCGGCTACGGAGGGAAGTCGAGGAGAGAGGAGGAGACTGAAGGAGAGTGGAGGAGAGTGGAGGAGAGTCGGTCGGTTGGCAGCAAAGCGGACAGCAGGTCGCACGTCGTGTAAACCCAGCCTCCAGTGAGACCATAGTGGTGTGACTTCCCTACCTATGGCTCCGTGCGTGTTCCTTTTTGGCCTAGCCACATCCTGCGCTCTTGTGTGGGGAGCGGGAGCTGAGACCCCGCAGGCCGCCCCACGTGACAAATGGCGCAGCGAGCAGGGTCCCCCGCACGACACCCTGCACGACACTAGGCTTGGCATGAGAACCACATCACCGTGTGGTCCTGACTCACTCGCCACTAACACTGCCTCCAGGACCCAGTGTTCTGAGCTGCACCCTACGGGCTGGTCAGGAGATGTCTCCTTGTGGAGGTTATATTGAGCAGTGACCTGAAGGAGGGACTGGTGAGCTAGCCATGCAGAGATCTGGCGAGGAGCATCCACACAGAGGGAACAGCAAGCATAAGGCTGGAACAAAGGGAGAGAAGGGGGGAGTGCACAGAGGTTGGCAGGGCCCAGATGAGGTTGGGCTGGAAGGGGAAGACACTGCAGGGCTTTGCGTCTGGCAGTGGCAGTGAGTTTTAACAGAGTGCTAACAACTGTGCAGAGACTCCAGCATGGGACCCCAAGTGCAAACAAGGAGAGCAGTGGGGAGGCTGTTGCAGCATCCAGGAAAGCAAGGGAGACAGGTCCCACCCTGAATGTGGGCCATGGTGAGAAGTGATCAGATTGAAAGGAGAGTCCATTGCCAGAGGATTGCCAGAGGATTAGAGACATTTTGCACCTGCTCAGTAGGTGAGTGGTGGTGCCATCATAAATACCCTCAAAGAGAAAGGATCCCTTTTTTTGGTTTTCATTGCATCATCGTTGACTTACTATGGAGAGTGGTTCTCAGCCTGGCTGTGTATTAAGGTCACCTGGAAACTTTTATAAATAACAATGTCTGGCATCCAGTCTTTGACAGTTTGATTTCATTGGATTTGCGGAAGGCCCACGCATCTTCCTTTTTATAAAGTGCCCTCAGGAATACGCAGGGTTTAGAACCTGGGACTTGTGGACACCGGAGAGCTGGTGAACTTGACTCTTCTGATTCTCTTCTGAAATATGTGATAGGATGTTATGACATCCTTTACAAATTTAGAATTAAGCCATCATTGCCAGTGACAATTTAGCTGAAAGAGTAGAAGAGTGGGGAAGAATGTGACTTTGGGTGTGTGGTTTGTTTTGTTTGCTTATTGTTGTTTTGACGTGTAACAAAGAGGATCGGCTTACCTGCTTTTCCTTGCTCTTATGATCATTGTGGGAATGAGATGAAACTGTGTAAAACTACGGTGGAAACTAAAAACTACTACACACGTGTAAAGTGATATTGAAAGTTTAAAGTGTCTCTAGGGGCCAATCTCCAATTTCATGTCTTGAAAAAAATCAGCCGTGGACCCAGGGAAGACATGTCAAGATGTGATTAATCGTGAGATGACCTCATTCGAGCTCAGCCTTGGAATGCTCCAGGAAATTTCCAATTTATAGCTTTCTTGCATGAGAATGAAATTATGGAACTAGTACATGAAATGGAAAATAAAAAGGCAAATGGATTAGAGCATGAAACCAAAGCTTCCTTTAGCCTCTTGCAGGTCTCAAATATCAAATAGCAACTAATTAAAATGGCAGCGGTGGATTCTCCCTACGTTTCCATTTGCTCTGTTTCACAGCTGAGAACACTGAGCCTTGCTTTTTCCTCAAAGAACCGCCTTCTCACCCCTTCACAATCCGCCTTCTCAGAGGGGTGGGGACATCCGCTAGCTCCGCAACTCATTCCCTCTGCTCCCCTCAGTAGCAGCTTCCACTCCCAACCCTTCAGCACAGCTGCTCTTGCCAAGGTCATAGGTGGCCTTCTAACGTGCCGGAGCCAGTGCATGCCTTTCATTCTGTATCTTACTCATCTTGACACTGATTCACTCTCCTTTGAAATTCTCACTTCCTTTGGCTCCCAAGGAGACCCCGTTCCCTCTTGTTTCTCCTCATATGTTTCTAATTCTTGCTTTTTATTCCTCTTTTTAGCTTTGTCTTTTAACTGTTGGTTTCCCCTGAGTTTCTTCCTAGACCCACTTCTGATTAAGGGTTCCCAGGGGCCATGTCATTTACTCGTGTGACCTCACCGTCCACCTGTAGCAGGGAAAGGATGGGCTCGCATGAGTAACGAAGGCTAGAAAAGCTGCCTCATTTGCACTCATCCTGTGTGTGACGTGCTGTGTCAGGCACATTTCATTTGACGAGCTCACCATTCGTCCTCTGTCACACATTGGCTTAAAATCTGCATTGCTCAGCCTGCCTTGAGATTGGTCACTGACTTCCAGTGAATTTCTGGCACCTCCAGCAGAAAGTTCCCATTTACTTTAAATGCACTGTGCCCCGAAGTGGACACGGCACCCCCACTATGTTCTCTATTGAGTAGCCCCGAGAAGAAAAGGTTGTCACCCCCCGTCTCCCCTGCAATCATGAGGTTGGAGACACCCATCAGCAGCCTCTCATCATACCCACCTGCCTCCAAAGCCAGGCTCCTTTGCGTGATGCCGAAGGGGCTCTGCAGGCTGTGCCATCCTCATGCCAGAGGCTCACCTCCCACCTCTCAGCCTGCCAGCTGGTCAGCGGCAGTCCATTGCCTAAATATGCCATGCTCTTCTCTGTGGTGCTTGGCATAGGCTGTGTCCCTGCGTCCTGCTCACTCCCGAAGCCCCTTCTCATAAGAAGCCCATTCCGACTTCCCCAGCCACATTGGTCGTCTCCATGCCTTTGTCCTCAGAAGTCATGTGTGTCTCTGTGACGTGCAGCCACACGCAGCACACCCTTTGCTCACGCAGGTAGAGCCTGTGGACATGGCAGAAACAGATGCTGCAGGCACATGGCTTAGATCATACGTCCATCCTCTGATGTCCCCAAAGTGTGTCCTCGGTCCCTCTTCCTCACCCAGGGCAAGCTTCTTACTCCCTGACAGTGACTCAGCTCCTTCAGTTGGATATCAGTACAGAGCAAAGGCCCCCAAATAAGCCAACTCAGCTATGCTCATTCTAAGAAGTGACATTCTGGAGAGAAGACATGGCTGTGTTGAATTTGTGGGAAAGCACGAAAACTGGAAGGTATTTCGTAGATTCTCTGAGACCCGGCCTTTGGTCCTCCTCCTGCCTCCGTGCCAGCTTTAGACGCTAACTCCACGGCTTGGGGCTCAGCTCTTTGGCACGAATCATCCTTGCTGTCTTTGCTAGTTTATAATATCTCCACTTCTCCCATCAGCCACACCCTCCCTGGGGGACAGTGGCCTCCGTTTAAGCCCTCATTCCTTAGTGCAGTCTTGGCACCTACTAGAACAATGCGAAATGTTTGTTGACTGGCCCTACACCTCCCTCTGTGCCCAGGGCGCTGGTCGCTCACGGTGTGGCAATGCCCAGATGGCCATGGCTGCTAGAGAAGGCAGAGCAGATAGCAGTCAAGGTTTGCAGTTTATTCAAGCACCAGAGCGGGCCTTGGGAGCCTCTTCATTTCTGCGGAGACTTTGCAAACCACTCTCGGAATACCCAGACATTTTAGAGGTTGCTGACCGCCTTTTTGCAAGTGTCGGTCCTGTTAACTCATTTGGAGGTCTTTTATAGCTTGATGAAACGCTGCCTTTTTCACTTCTGTGGCTGCAAATGTCTTACCTGGAATAACTCCCCACCTATGGCTCTCTAGCCTCTCTGCTCCGGGTGGGGTCCTGTTCCTCTGCCTTCCTTTCCCTTAACTCATTCTGGGCCTTCGCTTCCTCCATGGCCAGGCTTTTCAACCTCAGCTCTCTTGTCATTGGGGCTGCTCTTTGTCGTGTGTGCAGGCGCAGGGGCTGTCCTGTGCACAGTAGGATGTTTAGCAGCGTCTCTGCCTCTACCCACTAGATGCCAGGAGCACGCTCCCCTCCAGTCTTGTCAACTCAAAATGTCCCCTGAGGGAGGGGGTGCAGAATTGCCCCTGGTTAAAACCAGTGCACTAGGGGTATGGCTGGGAAGGGTCAGGAGAGTGACACTCACTAAGAACCTCCTCTTGACTTGGATGGAGCTAGACCGAAGGCCGGCAGATGTTTTCTCTGACGCACTGCACAGAAAGCATCTTCAGCTGTGTGGGTCCTGTACGCTGTCACAGCTCCTCAGCTCTGCCGTTGTCATGGAGAAGCAGCCACAGATGATACCTAGACAAATGGGCGTGGCCATGTTCCCATAAAACTGATTTACGGACGTTAAAATGTGAATTTCATAGAGTTTCCATGTGTCACGAGGTATTCTTTTTTTTATTTTTAAAAAATCATTTAAAAATGTAAACCATTCTTAGCTCGCAGGCAGTGTGCTGGATTTGGCCTGCTGGCTGTAGTTTGTAACCCCTGGGCTGGAGGTACCACTATAGGCAGCATCTCACCGGTGCCCCCAGCAGTCCTGCAAGGTGGGTGTTGTGTGCACATTTGCAGGTGACAGTGCAGAAGTTGACAGGGTTAGAAAGGGAAGTGACAAGGCTAGGAACTGAGCCCAGGTCCATGGACTTACAGTCCAGTGTTCTTTCCACAGCACTACAGCACGGAAAACTTTCAGCTTTCTTTCCCTTGTGCACCTTGTCGAGACTGGTTCATAAATCAGACGCGAGGGGACAGCTCAGAGGGCAGGCGTGGGGAGCACTTGCTGTCACTGCCTTCACTGTCAGGCTTGCCCTCTGAGGGGGCTCCCTGCCGGGCCCTTCCTGTTCACTCTCCTTGTCGTCTGGCACACAAAGAGGAGAAAGCAAACCAAGGTACTGGCTTGGTTCCACTGTGTCCCTCACCTTGGGAGCGCGCCCCTCCACCTACAAGTGGCCCTGGGACCACATTTCCATCACCCTCACTGCTAACTCGTTTATTTCTTATGACCTCTTGACAAAGCATTAGCATCATTTAAAAAAAGATTGTCTTTATTGAATCAGGTCTTCCTATAGTTTCTGCAATTACCCCCCTCATCCCACAAAAAAACCCAAAAACAAACAACTAGCATCACCATGGAGTGGGTCATTTTATAAAATTGTATTTTAAAATAAATTTGGATAATGCTAGGGGATATAGTTGTTTAGATTGCTTTTTATTTGTTTTTAAGAAGGGCGCAGCTCACAGTGGCCCATGTGGGGATCGAACCGGCAACCTTGGTGTTATTAGCACCATGCTATAACCAACTGAGCTAACTGGTCGCCCTACATTGTTATGTAACAGAGGTTATGATTGTTTTTTTCTTTATAATCCTTAGGTAAGACTCTCCATGTTTGACTGACGCGTAGCGCATAAGGTTGCTAGATATTAGGAGAAAAGGGGTTTGACGATTTCTGTTTTCAGTTTTCATTCAATCATCCAAGGACGCTTGAGAGTCTGCTATGTCCCCGGGCTGAGGTCAAGTTCCTGTGACTGCAGGGATGGGTGAGACCGTCCTGCCCTTGAGCAGCTCACGGTAGACTGAACTAATGATTGTAATACATATAAATGAGAACTTAGTTTTAAAATCACATATCTCTAATTAAATGATTTAAAGAGTTTTTAGATTTACTGACAAACTGCAAAGGTTGTGCTGAGAGTTCCCCCAGCTTTCCCGTTCTTCACCTTTACACGTGTAAGGTGCATTTGTAACAATGAACGATACGTGTCTTTTTATGTTTTAACCTGGCCTCTCTTAAGAAGACGAAAAGATTCTGAGCATTGAACAATTTTACTAGGACATAATTTCTGGAAAGGACTAGGACTTTAAAATCATAGTTTAAGACTAAAGAGCATATCTTCTCAAGAAAGACAATGTGTCTCAATGTCACATTTAATAATCTCCTGTCACGTGAAGGCCGAGGAAGCCATCATTCATCTAGACTATGAATTTAGTCTAGAATTTCTCTGAACTTACAACGTAACCAAGAAAACAGTTCCTTCGTAAGTGTTCGATAAATACTCGTGATGGTGAAGATGTCTTGTTCAACCAAAATTTAAAGTTCAGGTGTTTTAAAATGTTCTCCTATTCTTTCCTTAAAATTATAAGAAATCTTTTAAAATCTACTCCGAGAATACCTGCAACCAAGTATGTGAAATCATGTTAAAAATAACAGCTGAACACAGTGCTTCATGCGAGTAGGATGTGATCCTGTGTAGAGAGCTTGTGAGAGAGCTCTTGTGAGAGATTATTGGTTTAACATGCTCCTAACTTCCCCCATTTCTTGCTGCGTCCTTATAAGCCTAAGGTATGTGTTCTGGGTGGTTTACACCAGTACTTTACAATCAGTTTTCCTTATTGCCTGCCTAAACAGAAAAATTGAATTAATTAAAATTAATTCTCTTTAGGGAGAAATTAAATACCAAGGAATCAGATTTTGTTGGGTAGCACTGAAGTTTGGAGGTTCCCAAACCATGATATCATCTAAGAAGTTTTGCCCCATCCCCAAGTATCAATTTTTGCCCCCTGGGGGCAAATATCCACCCCACTGAGAATGCATGTGGGCACCACACGCAAATGAGTAAAAGGAAGCGCATGCCTTCCAGAACCGCGTGTGTTTACAGAAACCTGCCTGCTGGCGATTTGGGGCAGGGAAGAATAAAACTGGATTTTTCCCTCTCCCAAAGACTGCTCTTGTTCGATTTTTAGAAATAAGTCTTTTATGTGATTTGCAGAAAAATTAAAAGGTGATAGAGAATTCCTACATACCTCACACCCGGTCTCCCCTGTCATTAATGTCTTACATTATTTTATTTGTCACAGTGAACGAAGATCAATGCGTTATTATTTACTAAAGTCCATTCCTTATTTGCATTTTCTTCGTGTTTACCTAATGCCCTCTTTCTGTTCTAAGACTCCTTCTAGGACACTATGTTACATTTGGTCATCATGTGTCCTCAAGTTCCCCTGGGTTGTGACAGTCACTTAGACTTTCTGTTTCTGATGATATTGACAGTTTTGAGTCCCGGTCAGGGGTTTTGTGGACTGTCCCTCAGTTGGGATTTGTCTGATGTTTTTCTCAGTGTGGCCCTGGGCTTACCTGTTTGGGGGAGAAGACCACGGCGGTCAAGTATCAGTCTTGTTGCACTATATCAAGGGCGCATACTACCAACAGGACTTATCACATCGCTGTTGACCTTGATCAGCTGGCTGAGGTCGTGTTTGTCTGGTTTCCCCTTTTCCATGCTGAACTCTTTGGGAGGAAGTCACTGAGCGCACCCCGTGTTTAAAGGAGCTGTGCTCCACGTCCTAGCAGGTCAAGTCGCTATATAAATTATTTGGAATCCTTCTGCAGGTGAGGTGTGTCTGCTCTCCATATTTACTTACGTGTTCAATCATTTATTCCTATCAGCACAGATTCATGGATGTTTATTTGTATTCTGGGTTGTCATCCAGTCAACTACGCTGTTTATGATATTGCTCAAATTGTTCCTGCTTTGGCCCTTGGGGTTCTTTCAGTTGGTGCCTGTGTCCCTTTAATATATACCCATTAGTGTGTGTGTGTGTGTGTGTGTGTGTGTGTGTGTGTGTGTGTTTTAGCGCTTCCTTACTTTCCCTCACTACAAGATGTACCAGGTTTATCTCATATATTTCCTGCCCCAGTCTTAAAATCCGCCATTTCTCCGAGAAGCCCCAGTGCCTTGAAGAAGGGTGTTAGAAACCAAGATCTGGGCTCTAGGTGTGCTCACTGCTACAGCAGTGCCTTTGCTGCTTGGTCTTCTTAGCTGACAGAGTAAGGAAATGCATGTGTGCACTCTTGCTAGACTTTAAAGGAACAAATCTTAAGTGCTGGGTCATAACCGACGCACCATACACCTTTTTATAGGATCTATTTCTTTTTAAACATTGTGTAGGAAAAATTATAGCAGGACTTGGTTTTATACGGCTATACCTATACAGGTCAAAAAAGAGGAATGGCTATTTTCAGTAAACTAAACCAGTTCTTGAACTCAAACCCAATCACTATGTTCTCTTCCCCAACATGTTATTTCTAAAAATTAATTCCCGGTTCTATAGCATTTGACCTAACTCTGCCATCTCATTTTCCCTAAGTTAATCCATGCCTCAAGGCTGCCTTTCTCCTAATTACTTAAAATTAATTTGACCTTTTTTTCTAAAAGTGGAACACGAAAAGATTTTGTTCCGCTGCCATAACCATTTTCAGATGCACGTTTTACTCAGTGAAGGTACTAAGGGTCTTCGTTTTGCTCGAACCTACTAATTTTCCCGGTATATAATTTAAAGACTCGGTCATAAACCCAAAGCAGAGTTGTGGGACCAGGATTATGCATTGTGTCTCCGTTAGGGGTCCCCATTCCCATGGGAGCCATGAGCCTGGCCCAGTTCCCTGGCCTTAAATGGCACATCTTACCCCAGCAGGCATCTCACAGGGGACCTCTCGAGGTCTGTGGAGGGATCAGCCCAAATGCAGAAACATGATGTGTGCATTGTCCCCATCACTGAGGGATTGGCAGGGCCATGTTTGTATACGTAGGTGACATACTTTACGTGTTTCCCAACTCTGGTCACCCGTGACCCATTGGCAGTATCTTGGCCTAATTATAGAAGCAGCCACACTTACTGGTTTGACAAGCTTGATGTACTTACTGATGTTTTTCTCAAACACATGAAAGGAATATAAGTGATTAAAATGAAGTGTGCTATATACCTCTTTAAATGCATCTGTCTGTCATTGGGAAACATAGTCTACCGTTTGCAAAGTAGTGTTTGAGAGCTTTAACAGTGTCTTGATTTGTTTTTTCATCCAGTAGATGTTTATTGAGTATCTCGTCAGGGGTGCCATGTGAGGCCATGCAAATTGAGCCCTGCAGAAATGGGAGTGGGGGGGGGTCCATTCATTCCTGAGAGTTGGGCGGGGCGGCATGCTTAGCTGTAGCGGGTGGCGGCCTCGCCTGCAAGGAGGCACCGTTCCATGGAATTCCATCTCAGAGTTTGGCTGTCTAACTGTTGAGGGGGGAGGGAATTTACTGATTAAAGATTATCCTGCTTTTCTATTGAGTTTTTCTGTATATTCACTTACTCAACAAATAGTTATTGAAAATCCATTGTGTCCCATGCCCTGTGCTTGGTGCTAGAGAGATTTTGGCCTTTTTAAAAATGCACAAGAACCAGCAATCGTATTTCAGGACTACTTTGAAGTTTGCTCAGACAGAACTTGAGGAGATGTCAACTCCTGCAGAATGAATATAAGGAAGAGTTAAGAGCCCACCAGGGGTAGAGAATTCTGTCATAGGTCTTTTGAAATCTAGACCCTTCTTTTATAGTTCAAAACAAGACCACTGGGGCATATAATCTTTGGCCGTGCCTATTCAGCTAATAGGAATGTGTTTGCATTGCCAAAAGTCATTGCTGGTTTCAGAGCCTTCAGCGGAATACGTGGGAATGCATCCCCTCCCAGGGGCTATCGGGCGGCCTGTGCTGGCCGCCTGGGTGTATCTTTGCCCATCTGGGGCACTGAGAGCAGACATTTGATGTCTTGCAGTTTTCATGTCTGGGCTGTTTTGGAAGAGTTAAGACTTCCGGTTCTGCAGACCCCCCGCCCCTTGCCTCATGGCTATAAGTACGGGGAGGAGGGAGCTTTTTAAGGTTCACCTCCAGAACAGTCTCAGTGGAGTCCCAGAGCTGGGTTTTTCCAGCCTGCTGATTCATTGGCAGGTACTGAGGCTCGTCTGGTTCAGTCTGGAAGCCTTTCTGGGAATGCAGCTGCCCGGGAAACGCCTGTAATGGGCATAACACAAACTGCTCGCTTTCTGCGTCCTGAGGACGCAAGTCAGAGGCTGATTTCTGTACTACGTCCTTCAGGTGCCTAGACAGGTTTAGCAGGAGCTGTCAGTTGGGAAGGACTGAAGCAATGTTCCTCAAATACAAAACACTAAGTGCATTTTTGTTGGTTCTAAAAGACAGGAACATGGAGACTTGCTTTTTGCTCCAGCAGGCGTTATGGGGAAGAGCTGGCCAGCGGCGTTGGCAGGTGGGGAGATGAGTTGGAGAAGTTTTAAAGATCTTTTCCTATAAATGTCCAGAAGCTGTGGAAATGTATGTCTTTAGTTAAGTAAACACCCTCGAACACAACACATACGTTTTTCGGTGAAACCTTACCAGTTACGACTGCCCATCTTTTCAGATTCCAAGAATTTCAGTGCAGAGTTGGCTCACTTCACTCACTGACCTCCGAGGCAGCTCCTTTCAAGAAATTCCTACGGCCACGACAGCAAATTAATTTAACTGCTTTATTTGAAGCATCCAGCCTTAGAATTTCCTTGCTTAGATTTCTGGATCAAATGGGAAGAAACATTAATTAAGTGACAAGTCCTAGCTTCTGTACAAACCAAGGCAGCCTGTGGAAATTCTCCGTGCCTCCGTCTCCTCATGGAAAAGGGTCACAGTCGAGATCTGGCACCACGCTTGGCATTTCTGGGGCTCAGCATTTCCGGGGCTCTTGAGTATAGAAACTATGAGTCATACTTTTCTCTCTTTATTTTCACAACTGGCTCTTAAGCACCTGTCACAGATAAGATGCCACCAGGATTGGGGCTTGGGGTGAGGAGTTTTCAGGTTAAGTAGGGCCTTGACTGTCAGGCTAAGAAATGAGCATTCCATCCCAAAGGTACTGGAAAGCCCCTGGAAGTTTTTGATAGTTAAAGTGACATTCAGGGCAGTAGTTTTAGAAGAGGTCAGAAATAGAGTGTTTTAGGAAGGAAAGTGATGGCAAGCCAGTAGATAGGTTATGCTAGAGACAGAAAGTGGGGTATAGGCCTGTAAGAAGACCAGAGCAGGGAGCTGGATGAGAGGCTCATGTTCTGTGCAGAACCTGTGCAAACTCAGAGCCTCACCTCAGTGAAGACAAAACCAGGATAGAAGTGTGAGCCTTGGGACTGCTTCCCCTGCTGGTAAAGGACAAAAGACCAGTGGCCTCACCGTCACAGGTCTTTGGGCCCTTCCCAAGGCCTCGTGCTTCTGGCTGAAACATTTCCACCATTGGATCAATACCCCCTGAGCCAAAATGGTGTTATTAGTGTTCCTGTGTCCATTTGGGTAGAGGAAGTAGTTTGGCCTTTCAAAACAAAGTATACTCCATCCATATCATTCCCCAAATCACTTCACTCTTACTATGAAAAATCATAGCCCTGCAGTGGGATTGGGGTCGGGGGCAGGGGGAGCCCACCGCCCCCCCCAGAGGCCACCCCAAGAGACAGCACCCTAGCAGATGCTCCTTGGCTCAGGGAGTGTCTTCAGCCTGCAGAGTGTCAGGTCAGGTGGTGGTGTGGGCCCGTCCTCATGGACCCAGCACTGAGACCATCAGAGCTGCCGATTTACAGGGTGGCCTCGCCAAGAGGAACAGGGTGTCAGGGGTCAGACGCTGCACTGGCAGTCCCTTGCTCTGTGACCTTTGGCAAGTTACATGACCTCTTTGAGCCTCTGCTTCTCCATTAAAAGCAGAAACCCCAAAATGTACCTCTTTCAGAGGGTTCTTGCTAAGATTGATAAGATGGTGTTTCGGGGTCTCGTCCATGCCAGGTTCATTGTGACGATGATGATGGTGATGATTTATACTCCCCAAGCCGTGAAATATTTTTGGAAAGTCTGGATTTTCTTGGTACATCTTAGTAGCATCTTACTGGACCCTTCAGTCTCTGGCCTCTCCTTACCGCTGCAGAAAGTCTTTTCCTCAACACAAATCTGAGCGTGTCTCAGAACTGCGTCAAGTCCACCAGGGACTGCCCGTTTCTTTCAGAGTGAGAGCCAGACCCTCGACGTGGGGCTGATACACCTGCCCTGGGCCCCCTTCCTTCTGATGCTCATTCCTGCATCTGTGCTCTGCACAGTTTTTCTACACACTCTTTCCTTTCCTGCCCTGAGTCCCTCATTTAGCACATCATGGCTTCATTTTTTGGGACTCGTCACAGAAGTTACCTTTTTGGTTGGTGTTACAGGCCACATATTGGTGTGCCCCCCCCCCAAATTTACACTTTGAAGCCCTAACCCCTCCCCCCTAGTATGGTGGCATTTGGAGACGGGGCCTTTGGGAGGTGACTAGGTTTAGAGGAGGGGGTGGCGGGGGGGTGCCCATGATGGGATTAGTGCCCTTATAAGAAGAGACCAGAGCTTTTCCTCCACCATGGGAGGGCAGTGATAAAGTGGCCATCTGCAAGCTAGGACAGGAGACCTCACCATGACCCTAACCATGCTGGCACTTTCTTTTGGACTTCTAGCTTCCAGAACTGTGAGAAGTCAATGTCTGTTGTTTAAGCCACCCAGTCTGTGGTATTATGTTATAACAGCCCAAGCAAACTAAGACAGGTGGTTTTTCCTAAACCCCTCATGTTCATACCCATCGTCAATGTCTAGTAGTTGCCACGTACCCAGTCAGTACCTCCCTTATGGATCAGATTACCCAAATGCTTGGTCGGTACCATCATCATGGATCAGGTTATCTGAGTACCCAGTCAGTACCTCCCTTATGGATCAGGTTACCCAAATACTTGGTCGGGTACCATCATCATGGATCAGGTTATCTGAGTACCCAGTCAGTACCTCCCTTATGGATCAGGTTACCCAAATACTTGGTCGGGTACCATCATCATGGATCAGGTTATCTGAGTACCCAGTCAGTACCTCCCTTTTGGATCAGGTTACCCAAATACTTGGTCGGGTACCATCATCATGGATCAGGTTATCTGAGTACCCAGTCAGTATCTCCAGCATGGTGCATGATATCCATACCTAGCGGGTGGATTTCTTATTGGTTTCCCAGGGAAACTGTGGAATATTTAAAAGCAGATACTATGTATTGCTCATCTCAGCATCCTCAAGGCCCATCACAGTGCTTGGCACATAGTAGGTCCCCAAAGACATTTGAGTTAATAGTGATGTGTACTTTGAGAGTCCCCTGTTTTTCAGTTATTTCATTTCATTTACTTTTATCTTGATTTTTGTTTTGGTCTGGTGCTTTTCTATTTAGGTTTGATGAATGCCACAAAAAAAAAAAAAGAAAAGAAATCATTTTCACAAATAATTTACCAATCAAGCATTTCCCTTAGGCGCTTGCATTTTTAAATTATTGAAAAAAATGTTACCATAAACAGTGAGCTCTTAGGCAAATCTCTTTCCCTAAAAATATCCATGTCGTATCTCTTGATTGATTCTGGCGTGTCCCAATTTCCATGTGGATGGTGCTCCCAAAGTTTGCCTAAAACAGGAAGTCGGACTCGGTAACGTGAGGCCCCACTGAGATGATGCTAAACTGCAGGCAGACGGCCTGAAACCCTACACTCACGTGTGCTCTACGCCCTCTGCAGTAACGCTCTCTTCCTCCATATCCTGCCCCCACACTGCCCTCGGCTGGTTTCTGCGTTGCCTCGCCTGGACCATCTGGTCTCCTCTCCAGCAATCAAACTGGCTTCTTTCCCCACATTCTTGGGACTTCTGTCCACACCCCTCTCTCCTGTCTTGACGCCTCCCCACCCTCAGCTCCTCTGGCAGCCCAGAGGCTGTGCCATGCTCACCAACCCCTTTATTCAGAGCTCCGAGGACAAGGTGTGTGGGCTCACCTTCCACACCTAGCCTCTCACGTCATTTCTGACTTGGCTTCTCCTCCGAGCTTCTAGCCAGAAGAGCCCCAGGAATCCTCCTGTGAACACCTGTCCCGGCCTTCCGGCCACGAGTTCCTCCATCACACATCGGCTCACATGGTGGCTGGGTGAGCGAGCCTCTTCTCATCTCTGCCTTCAAACTACCTTCGTAAGGAAGACTTTCTGGTCATCGCGCTCTGCTGGTTGCTATACTGCTGTCTTGTTTCCTTCACACTGTATCTTGCCATTTTATTTGCTTGTATCCTAGTTTCATGTCTGCCTCCCCAATTGGATTGTCTGTTCCAAGAGGACAGAAACATATCTCCTTTGCTCACCACTGTTCCCCAGAGTCCACCATAGAAGCTTGAGTGATAAAAGCCAGTCCTATCTGGGCGGGTGATGGCTGGATGGGACCATCACCCCGTGAAGCACATGGTGTTCGTGTGGCCTCTGTGGTCTCTGCCTCCCTGCTGTGTGGTCTCCTGGGGCCTCTGGCCATTCTTTGTAAGATCTTAAAATGTCCTTCTAGTTCCAGGGTGGGAGACTTTGTTCCCAATTAGCATAGTTTGAATTTGCTAAGTTGAATTTTCTAAGCTGACTTTGTGATAAACAGCTTCCCTCACCCCACTGACACCCCCTCCCACACCGAGTCAGGGTTGGTCTGTTTCACCAGTAGAATAAAGCAGGAGTGTAGTGTGTGTGACCTTCCACTTTTTAGCTCAGTCTCTTGGATCTGTCCCTTTGGGGTACGCGAGCTGCCAAGCCATGAAGATACCTAAGCCGACCTGAGGAGAGGCCCACGTGGAGAGCTGTGAGTGCGCCACCTTGCAGTGGACCCCGCAGTCTCCGTCAAGCCCCCTGTAAGCAAAGCAGCAGCTAAAATCCTGTCTTCGTTTGAACCAGAGAGGTTGCCTCCCACATCAAAGGGAGGCAAGTAAGTAAGAAGGTGTTACGTAACATTAAAGACAAGAGGAAAATACAAAGTCTGAAGACTTGACTGAAATGCCCGTTAGCTTGGCAGTGCCTCTCCACAGAGGGGTGTGTGTGTGTGTGTGTACACATGTGCGCACCCACCAATAAGAGGGCGCAGTTCACAGTCTGTTGGGAAAAAAGTTATGCTGATCCCGACAGGGTTGAGGGAGCTGTTGTCTGCTGAGAATACAAGAGAGGCACTTGTTACTGGAGCAGGGAAAAGGCTAAAACAATAAACAAACTGAATGTTTAAGGAAGCCAGCCACGATCTCGGTCTCATGATTGGCTTGGTTTCTAGGTTTAATAACAAAATTCAGAGTGAGAACCAAAGAAGAGGTTTCTGCCTATTGCGATTTTCCTCCTCCTCGAAGGCCGCCTCCTCCCTGAAGCCTTCCCTGACCACCCAGGCTCCATGACCCCAGTCTCCGAATGCCCCCAGTGTGTGGGTGTGTGGTCAGGCCACCCAGCTGCACACAGAGTTTTTCCTTTTGTATTTGTGTTGAGGAGAGACACGAACTAAATTCATCCACCTTCATCCAGAGACACAGCCAGGAGTTGTGAGCCTGGGGGTGTGGGCGAGGACAGGACCCAACTGTTGGAGAGGTGGGGAGCAGGCCCCACCATTGGACTGCCTCCTCCACACATCTGTGGTTCCCCCATCTGATGTTCCAGCTACAGCTTTTTTCTAACTTTTCACGTATCTTCTTATGGTCCTAACTGCACTCCCCATGTACTGCCTTCAGCATCATATTACTTTTAAAAGTTATTGTTTTTGGAGAATGGGTTCAGAGGAGTAATTGTCCTCTCCCAGTTTACTTCTTCTCTCACCCCACCGCTGTTACACTTCTGCATTCACTCAGCAAACATGGATGGAAGGCAGTGTTGCCAGATAAACATAGGATGCCCAATGAAATTTGACTTTCAGACAAACAACAAATGTTCCGTGCAATGTTTGAATTTGAATTCCAGATTTAACTAGATGTCGTTTTTTTATTTTCCTAAATCTGCTACCCTAATTGACTGTCTGCTCCGTGCCAGCCTCCCTGATAGGAAGACGAATAAAATACTGGGGGTGCCAAAAAAATGTATGCACGTGATGTGTATTCATCTTTTGTTATTGGTAATATATTGAGTATTACCATTTTAATAGTTTTTCCCTTTCTTAAAATGTGTATACATTTTTTTTTTGGCACCCTCTGTATAATCCCTGCATTTTTCAGCCCAGCAGAAGAGACAAACACCTAAGTAGAGAAAAGAGTGTTTTGTCTCTAAAACTGTGCTAGAACCACACCCAACCTGGGGAGGCGGGGAGGTCCCCAAACCCCGTGGGGGCGTAGTCTTAATATTTCAGAGGCACAGCTCAGAGGAGGCTTCCTGGAGGATTTATCTTGAGCAGGACCTCAACGTAGACTGGCGCCCCCTAGAGGCAGGAACGTTGTCTTCTACTTTTTAGGATCCTCTGATCTTAAGCAGTAGATGCTGGGCAAAATCTTATTATTCTCTTCATAGTACGCAGTTTCATATTTTGGTCCCTTCCTACAGAACAGACATAATGCAGCTCTTGATCATTTTACTGAGCATGTGCTACTCTGCATTGTAGCTTCACACTTTTATTTACTGACTACGTTTCTTAGACTGTCCCAATGCCAGTGAGACTGGCAGTAAGCGGTGACTTGCCGTCAAAGATGAAGCCATGGCATTTGTATTCTTTTGAGTTAACCCGCACGTCCTAGATGCTCACCTCTAGGTTGAGCCACAAGGCTTCTCAGAGGCAGCTGGTGGCACTTGGGCTGACTTTTCACCATGGATTTGCTGTGTAACTAACGCAGCCTGGTTCTGCCCCACCACTTGCCTGGAACAGTTTTTGGCAAAGTCAGCAGCACCCTTAATAAAGTCCTTGAGCTTTTCTCCGTCTCCAGGTCTTCCGCCTTTTGGTCTTTGAAGTTGGGGATCCCTTTGTCTTCCTTCCAGCTGCTGCCCCTGGATTTCTTGGTTCCAGGTTTGTCCTTG
Source organism: Rhinolophus ferrumequinum (assembly GCF_004115265.2). NCBI lineage: Eukaryota > Metazoa > Chordata > Mammalia > Chiroptera > Rhinolophidae > Rhinolophus > Rhinolophus ferrumequinum. The sequence continues at coordinate 4,955,092 of NC_046299.1, forward strand.
TTCTCCCTCCCTGACCGCCCCGCTAGCTTCTTCCCCTCTTCCTGTTCTCTTCCACCAGCCTTCTAAATCTATGCAACACCCCAGGCTCTGTCTTCTGTCTACTTCCCTTTCCCTGCATTCTCTCTTTGGATCCTTTCACCATACTCCCAGATTTCCACTCTCACCTCTGTTAACATGACAAAGATCCTGAAACCCAGCCCTGACCTTTTTGCAAGGGTCAGGTCTGTATTTCCCACTGTCGTAGATCATCTCAATCTGGATATTATGCCATTCTCTCTAGCTGCTAGACCCTGCAAGTGGATTTCTTGAAAGCTGAATGGCTTACTAGCGTCTACATTCGGGTTGTTACACAGCCAATTTCTAAGCACGGATCCCTACTCAATGTAATGTAATCAGGACACTTTAATTATATGTCCACCTCCTGGACCCAACTCACCAAAGCTAGCCTTTGTTTTGGAATGGACTCTGGCTGAGAATGATAATCTATTGTTGAGAATTACCTAATGAATAAACTGACTCTTGGTTATGACTGACAGAAAACTAATGAAAGCCTGCTGTGTTACAGAAGGATTTTTTTTTTCTAATTAGAAAACTGGAAAGTCCTGGGGTATTTCCTGGCTTCAGACACGATAGGCTCCATTGTCTCAAAGTGACTCAACCAGTGCCCTCAAAAACTGATATTTATTCTGCAAATCTCTGAGCTTAGCTACTCTCTATTAGCTCTGTTTTCAGAGCCCAGTCTTCATAGTGGCAAGACGGCTGCCAATGGCTGCAGTCTCATATCAACTTTGTAAACAAGAGTCCTCAAATTGAATCTCCGAGAACTAATTTGGGTCATGTGTCAACACTTGGAGTGATCAGTGTGGTCAGAAGAACAGGGTAAGTGACTGACCAAGTCTGGGCCACGTGTCCATCCTTGGTACTGGGGGAGGAAATAGTCTACTCACGGCAACTGAGTATGACTGTGGTGATTCCCCCAAAGACCCCTGGGTTCTGCGACTGCACGAGAGGAGAATGGAAGGCAAGCTGGCAAAATGGTGTATGTCTACTCAACTGTATGAATGAATCTCTCCAGTTACCCCAGAAGAAGCTTTGTGACAGCTGACACGGGCATCACTCTGGGACTAGCAAGTGATAAAATCTGACCTTCAGGTATGAATGTCATATGGATAGGACTCTCTGCACGTCACAGCTGTTACTTGCAGTTGCTCACTATGGGATGGTAATGCTTCGTTCTGAGATGAGACGTTCAGATGTACTCCACTACAAAGCACACCAGGCATCAGCCAATTTGCAGTGGATATTTTTAAGCTTCTAGGATATAGTTTGAGGGTATTTCCTCCAATAGAAAATCAAGATTTGAAAAAAGTAATCAAAACACCACTTAAAACTTAAATTCATTTTAACCAATGACTGTGTAGAACTTTGATTTTATATTCTCTATTAAAAATGCTAAATAAATGAACAGTGAAAGCAAGATTTCTATGGGGATGGGCCCTAACCCTATACCCTAATCCTAACCCTAACCCATGGAAAATGTCTGACTTCAGTAGCATAGATTTTTACATGTGAGTTCTGGTGTAGTTCAGGAGGCCGGGAAGCTGGGTGGGAAAGGCAGAGTGAAATCTTCCACACTCTCATGGTGATGGGGACACAGATCCAGCTAGAGGAATGGGGCTTGCAGCAGTCACATAATTGGTCCCCCCTGGTGCCAGACTTTATGTGGGTAAGGAAGCTAATGAATAAGTAAGAATCAAATCTCCAAAAGATACATATGAATCTTGTGCAGTCATGCAAGGTTGAGAGAATAGATTCTAGGGACCTGGGAGGGTCACCCTCAAAACATAGGCACTAACAAGATGTGGGCTGAGTCATACTCAGAGTACATGCAACCCAGCCCTGACCGGTGAGGGATTTAGCACATCGGTCTAATCTGCCCCCAGAGGCAAGGCTGTCCTCTCTCTGGTGGGAAATGTCATCTGGAGCCTGTATCATACTTTCGTATACAACGTCTAACGTGAAATAAAAAATAACTAGACATGTATAAAAATAAAGAAAGAAAGGGACTTATCATAATGAAGAGAGGGACCTGCCATAATTGTATTTGGAATCATTTCCCTTTAATCTTGAAAACTTCCTTAGAATTTATTCAAAATATGTATCACGAAAATTACTAGACCAAAACATCATCAAAAGACAAAACTGTATCACAGTGGAGATTTTTAATTGCACTAAAACAAAAAACAGTAAAATGTGCCTATTTTAAGTATACAATTAAATGAATTTTGACAAATGTATACATCCATGAAACTACCACCAAAATTAAGATTATTGAATATTTCTATCATCCCCAAATTTTTCTTTGTAATCAATCAGTCCCTCTCATCAACTTTGGCCCAATCTATTTTTTGTTTTCATTACTAACATTCAAATTTCTCTCTTCTAGAAATTCATATACTGCGTGGAATCATACAATATGTACTCTTTTGTGTCTCACTTCTTTTGATAAGCATAATGTTTTTAAGATTCATTTGTGTTGTTGTTGGTATCATAGTAACTCACTGTTGGATCTTTCAGTTTGTTTATACATTCACCTGTTGATGGATATTTGGGTGGATTCAAGTTTTGAGCTATGAAGAATAAAGATGTTATGACTATTCCCATGTAAATTGTTGTATAGACATATTATTTCTGTTGGGAAGATATTTAGGAGTGGGATTCCTGTTTCAAATGCTAAATTCATGTTTAGCTTTCTAAGAAGTTGTCACATTGTTTTCCAAAGTGGTTGTACCATTTTGCTTTCCCACCAGCTATGTGTGTGTGTGTGTGTGTGTATTTCTAGTTGCTCTTACTCTTACCAACACTTGTAGCCTCAGTCTTTTGTTTTTAATCTCAGGATTCTCATGGATGAGTATTGGTGTCTCATTGTGATTTTTGTTTACATTTCCTTAATATCTAATGAGATTGACTATGTTTATGTGTACTTATTGGCCATTCAAATATGTTTTATTTCTGGAAAATATTCAAAAATTTGTATCCATTTTTAAATGGGTTTTTTATACCCTTCTTGAGTGGTGACAGTGATCTATGTATTCTGGATACAAATCCTTTCTATTGCAAATATTTTCCTTTTTTTTTTTTTGTTAAATAGTCAAGTCATTTAATATTCTGGACTACATAATGCTTTCATCCTTGAAGTGGTCAATTTATCTGATATACATTGTCACAATACTATGTTTTCTTAATGATGTCTTTTGAGAGCAGAATTTTAAAAATTTGAAATCGAACTTACCAAATAGTGCTTCATTTTCTGTAGTCTATCATTTTCCATCCTTTAACTTTTAACCCATCTGCATTTTTATATTTAAAATGTGTTTCTTGCTCACAGCATATGGTTAAGTCTTGCTTTTTCACATAGTTTAGCTCTGCCATTAATTCGCAGTGTTTAGACCATTAACATTAATGTCATTATTAATATGGTTAGCTTTATGGAAATTGGTGCTATTTATTTATGTTCTACTTTCCCAGCTGTGTGTATGTTCACTTTCCTACTTTGTTTTGATTTAATGTAGGTTTTGTGGGTTTTTTTAATATTCCATTTTTCTACATTGTTTTCTCTTTGTCTTCATTGATTGGGTTGGTTGGTTGATTTATTGGTGCTGTTTGTGGGAGGCGTAACGTTTCTCAGAGTTTCTCCTCTAAACCACAGAGTCAAAAAAAATCAGTTAACTGTGTATTTCCTCGGTTCCCCCCAGAATGATCCATGACCAGCACCACTTAAGTGCATCAGAAAGAAGTTAATTCATTATGTAGAATGGATGTCTTAAGGCAGAACATTGTAATCTGTGGAGGAAGCCGGATTGAGAAAGGCTGTGGAATTTACAATATGCTTCTTCAACTTCTTCATAGCCTACTGTCAAATGATATTACGCCATGGTGCGAGAATTAAAAACTTCCTTCGGCCTAGGATCTTCACCCTTCTAGGAACCAGCCACTTCGAGGTATCAGAGTAATGGTGGTCTTACTATAATATTAGGAAAAGCAAGGTGAGGCATTACCTTGCAGTGAGTCAGGGAGCCTAAGTCACCGTGGGTAAAGAGGCTTATCTGTGCAGAGTTAGTCTGTCTCGGAGCATGCGTGTGGGTAGGCCAGGATGCAAATATATTGCTTGTTTCCCTGTTGTGCACAAATAATTTTCTTTTACAACACTCTGGTTTTCCTCAAAGCATAATACCTCGCCTCAAAAAATTCCCAAGGGCTAGGAATAGGGTCTGACCTTCTTATTGGCCTTTAATACGTATCTTGAGGGAAAAGTGCTCTATGAGTATCTTCTGTTCTTAAGAAGTAATTTAATGACCTGTCTTAGGAAATGGCCTGGGATCCTTGTATAGGCTGTTACATTACTCTTTTCAATCCGATTCCTACAGCTATTTAACTATCCCCACTAATCACGAGAGACCAACTTAATAAGGGAGAAAGTAATAGTGTTGCTTAGAAAAGCTGTACAAGCATTTGTACTTCTCCAGCACAATGACAGCAGCAATAAAACAGCTGTTGTTATGTTAGTGACATACATAGGTTAGCACAGCAACTGGAAATACCGCAGGGATGAAAAGCACGCTGCCCTCAATGGGGATTTTACCAACCAACGACCAATGTGTGGAGAGGGCTGTTTCCTGAAACAGAAATGGGTCACACTGTCGTTAAAGAAACGTTCACTTCACGTAAGTAAAACTACTTAGCCCATCAAATAAGAAACATTATCCAATCAGTCCTCCCTCCCCCTCCCTCTCCCCCCGGCATCCGCGCTCTCCCAGCACCCAGCTTTCACCTTGGTACCTTCCTTGGCTTATGTTCTTCTTTTATTCTTAATGTGCAGGCTGTTCCAGCTCCATGTCACCTGTTCTTCTCTCTTGCCAAGGTCACTTCTTTTCTAGCATCACAGCCACTGTGCCCAACTAGTGGCAATTGGATGCAGTGAGTATTTCACTGTATTAAGACTTTAAACGCCACACAGTTTAGCATTTATAATTCTGGAAAGATGCGTTCTTTGGTAATGGTGTGGCTAGCCTATTTAAAAGGAAACTTTCTTTCTTTCTAGAAGTTTTTTTTAGTGGTGATTTTCAATTTAGCATAACAGAAGATCCTGTCCACTGGTGGTCTCCTTTTTAAAAACAACTGAGTGCAAACTGGCTTTAGACAGAGGACAACTGTGCTGGTTTTAGAGGTCATTTCAAACCCTTAAGACCCCCTCCCCCCCTCCTGTACCTGGGGCTCGTTATCCTAAGTGTCCCCATGCAAGGGGTGCATTCTCCCCCGTGTGTCAGCATTCTGTTTTATCATCATAACTTCTGGTTTTGCTAAAACTCGTTTATCATTCTCAAAATATCATAAAAGACCGAAATTACTTTCTAAAAAACGCTGACTTTCCATTTTCGGCCCAAACTCCCTGAGATCGCATGCAAAAGGAACACGAATCCAGAGGCACATCTGTGATCCCAGGAACAAATTCGTAAGGGTTTCATTTGAGCCCCCATCTTGTGGAAGGACGGTCTGAAGGCTGGAGGCTGAACTTGCAGAGTTTGGCACAGAAACAAGTGTGGTGAAGCAGAATGAACAGTTTGGAATGATAAAAGCAAGGAGCGGGGAGGGCGGAGTGGAGTGGGATTTGAGGAACAATAAGAGAATTAAGCCAAATGATTATTTGATTTAAGCATCAAAATTGGACGACCCTGAGAAACCCTCTGGAGAACACACTGCAGATTGTTGCTTCTCCAGAGAATGTCGAAATTGTAGATAAGGCCAGGATGTTTTTTGTACATTATTTGGACTGGAAATTTTTCTTAAGTGGCTCAAGCTGTCCCATGGTCATGATACATGCTACCCATATATGTTCCTTAACATTGAAAAGGACTACGTGATTATGCCTCCGTCACAGATTATAAACTAAGGAGGCAGAGTATTAACCGTGCCTTGAAATTAGGAAAGACCTGAGAGTATTTGCAAAGTGTGATGTCGTCCGCTTGGATGAGAGGAGAGCGGACCCATGTGTTTTTATCTTCTGAGTATTTCTCAGTGGACTTGTTTTAGTCCCTGCCTTTCCATTGCTCAGGATTAATGCATACTTTTGATGATTGTCCTCAAATCTTCCTGCCAACTGGTCACACCCTACAAGCCTTGATCTCACATAAATACACAACCCCCGCTCCAAAACCCCACTGTTCCAGCTATACCACCCCACTCCCACCCTCTTGTTCCTTTTGCCTATATCCAAGTTTTTGCACATTTGACTCAGAAACATAAAAGTTCTTTCCTCCCACCAGCATGCCCTAGTTTTTCTTTAAATGAGAACAGAAGACCTGTCTCTTCCAGAAAAACCTCCCCAGATTAAATACACATTCATCGATTTTCCAGGGTACCGTCAATTCTGATACTGAGTGAAACTACATTCACACTGACATAGATTGCAGGTAGTTGCTCTGTTTTGGCGAGTTTTCTTCCACCTGAAGGTGGTCTTAAAAATTACATAATACATCTGTTTGCATATGTAAATAAAGTAATAAGAAAGAGTGCTATTTGTAAGCCAGTGGTTGTTAATACTTAGTGAATCATGGACCATCTGGTTAAATACAGCTATTCATGAAGAAAAATTTTCAATCATGATTTCTCGACTGGGCAACTCCACATTTTGGACTGGATGATTTCTGTGCTGGGAGGAGTGGGTGTTGTCCTGTGTCCTGATGGATGTTTGGCGGCATCTGCGGTCTCTACCCACTAGATGCCAGTAGCACCCCTTACTGACTCATTGTCACATGTCCCCTGTGGGCAGAATCATCTCAGGTTGATAACTACTGATTTCAACCTACCTGTAGAAATACTTGCTTGTTTGGAATACTTGGTTTTATTCAGTAGACAAAACTGAAAAGACTTGTTTACAGAAACCTTTGAGCTCCCTTGGAAGTTGGTCTTTTTCATCACGATATAGTTGTGGAATATCATGGAATATCCTAGCAATGTTTGTGTTTGAGCAGCACGCAACATGTGGATTGTGAAAAGAATTATGTGCTCAGCCTATGTAGACTTTTACAGCGGTAAACGTTGCTTTTATTCTTCTGTTGAGAATTTTATTCTACAGTCAGGTCAGTTTTTTGTGTTTCCTATTCATAAAAAAAAAAAAAGTGAGGTCCTTTGTTAGTAAGATCTGCAGTAAATAAAGTTGGGGTCTTATGTTAATAGCAGAAATGCTGAAGCAGTACTTCCGTATTCAAAAAATGTGTTTTGACCACAAATTATGTAGATCATTGCTCTGTAGAAATAACTTTTCTCTCTAAGTTGTGAAATTGTGATTCAGATAATATGCAGAAGTTACTCCCCCGGTTAAGGGGGATAACTCTTAGCTTGGGGGTCCTGGATTTGGCCCGGGGGAGCAGGAAGAGGTGCGCTGATGGCATCAGCACCCCCTGTCCCCACTCTACACATCACCGGGCCACCAGCACCCAACTCCTATCAGGGATTGGGGCAGGCAGGCGGAGGAGCAGCCTCCTTCCTTGTTTCCTGGGCCACCTTGGAGCTTTCCCTTTGACCTTAATCCCAGCTCTTGGCTGGCATGAGTGGACAGCAGCTGTGTATGATTTATAGCATTGAATGGTTGGAAATCCCTGCGAGGTTCTTCCAACTGCAGAATGCTGTGTGCTGACATCTTCAGAAATAGAAGGTTGCACATCTCACAAATAAATCCACCGTATTTTATCCTGCAAAGTCATAGAGAATAGGAAAAAGAGTTAAAGGGAATGCTTTGAAGATGGTGAACTGAATGACAGTGATGGGGGATGTGAGAGGAAAAAAGCTGATTGGTAATGGCAATAAAACATTAAGAGAATAATGCGGAATAATTCTGGCTGAGCACCCATTCAATGTGTTTATTGGGAGTTAGAGTTGCTTAGTAAAAAATCCATGGGAAGGAACGAGACCTGGAGTACACGTCTTCTACTTCTAACTACTGATATGTGTATATGACACAGATATTGCTCACGTGACCTTGAGCAAATTGATTAATCTCCCTGGGTTTTTCTTCTTCACCTATAAAATGGGTGTCTTTATCTCTGTGGTCCCAGCACCCTGCACGATGCCTGGCACATAATAGATGGTTAACAGATTTGTTGATAAATTAGTGAAAATGAAGAAATGGATGTAGCCAGAAGAAATCTGGACTATGTCTTAGTGACTGAACTTCCAGGTAGGAAACCAAGGTCTGGGCTCATGGAATCTTCTTCCAGTTAAAAACCTGTTATTGGAAGTAAAGACATTGAAAATGGACATGGGCTGTGTTTAAAGTCCTATAAACTCATTCATTGGGTTATGTTTACTTCTTTCTCTAATGACTGTTAAATCATGCCTTTAATATTCATTTAGAGATTCCCACATGTTAATCTTACTTCCTCATTCCTTCCTGCATCTCCAAGCAGCTATCAAGGTAATTTTCCTCTTGCCTGAGGAAAGCTTTTATTTCTCTAATGCAATCTGTTACTTACAAGTTTTCTCAATTTTTGTCTATCAGAAAATATCTTTATTTCACCTTCAATTTTGAAGGCTATTTCAAAATTGGGATATAGAATTGTAGGTGAAAATTATTTTCTTTGAGTACTGTGATATATTTCATTATTTTCTATGATGTCGTCTGTCACATGTTGCTCCTTTTAAGATATCGTGTCTCTTTTCCCCTTCATTTTCATTTTCCAGCAATTTTACGATGTTACGTCTAGGAGTGGTTTTTCTTTGTAGTACTTGGGATTCGTGGTGTTTTTAGAATATGGGTCTTGATATCTTTTGCCTATTTTGGAAAATTTCTACTTTCTCTTCACATATTGCTTCACATTATGCTTTAGTTCTGAATATTTTCTTCAGATCTATTTTCCATTTCGCTATCTCTCTCTTTAGTTGTGCTTAAACTGTTGAAACTATTGACTTGTATTTTCCAGTTCTAGAATATTCATGTGGTGCTAGTTTTCTGCTAAAACTTTTATTTTTTAAATTTCTTGAACATATTAAGCATAGTCATTTTAAAGTCTATTGCTGTTAGTTCCATTAACTGGATCTCCTGTTGATTAGTTCCTACTGCCTACTATTTCTCCTGCACTTAAGTCTCATCTTCTTGATGTCCACTTCTGCTGGGTTATGTTTTTGAGTGTCAGATATTATATATGAAAATCTTAAAGATCGTTTGAAGTACTGATGTTATATGGCAGGTGCCTAAGCTAGGGGTACTTGTGATCAGCGACTGAGCTGGTATCAGTCTCTGTGAGGACTAGTCTACTTCTCACTCACCCTTTTTCCCAAAGTGTGGCATTTAGAGACCCCAAGCCAAAGTCCAGAGTGGGGGGTTATCCGTACCACCTCTTAGCAGATTCTGCTATCCAGTTTTTGTCTGCTTAGCCCTGTCGTCTGCTGAAAGTTTTGCTGAAGTTTTCAGCTTCTCAGCTGCCTCTTCTAACATCTGCAGGTGCTTTGGGTGGGAAAGTTAACCTCCAATTCTGGGTTGATACCTTGGGTCTCCTTCTCTACCTGGCTCATGGTCTCATAATTCTTCACTGCTTAGGCAACTCTACATTGCCTTCAAATAGGGTTTTTGTATATTTTCACAGCTTTACTGGCTGTTTTCAGTTGCAGGATGAATCCAAATTACTCAGGCTATCATTGCCAGAAGCAGAACCCCTCCCTTCTTGTACCATCAGTTTAAAGACTGTGTAATATATTGTGTGGCTCCTGTGTCATTTTTTTTTTTTTAACCATTCCTCTAGGGTGGACATATAGGTGTTTTCTGACTTTTCAATATGAACTATGCTAAATGTTGTTGGTTTTTTTTGGGGGGGAGTGGGTTGCTTCTATCTGTGCATACTTTTCTGGTTATTTCTTTTAGATGAATTCTTGGGAATGGAATTGTTGAATCAAAGATATATACATTTTTAAGGAATATTATAACTATTTCCAGATTGTTTCATGGAAGGCTATACCAATTTACACTTGTACCAGCTGTGCATGAAATTGCCCATATCTTGACATCTTACAAACCCAAGAAAACTGTACTTTATTAAACCTGGCATGGCTCCAGATGGCTACCAGGTTGGCCAAAAGAGTCATGGCTTTAAAAGTTCTCAATCAGTTTGAACTATAGTTCAAAATTCCTAAGATAAATCAGTAAGCAATATGAAAAGGCCTTAAGTTCAATAAAAAAAATAGCTAAGCAGGTCTAGGATGGCGGAATTCGGTATGTACAATAACAGTTCATAGGATGAAGGGCTGGGAAGCATAGTAGGTGACAAGCTAATAACTCCTGGACTCAATTTATAAACCTTGATGGGTCTATAAACTCAATTTATAGATCCAGATCAGGGAAGACAAGGAGCATCAATGAACCCTAAATTAGGTGACTCATGTCTGAAATGTTACAACTCTAGTTGCGTTTTAAGAACCTGATCGACCTGAGGTCCATCGAGTAGAGTCCCAGAATGGTGACTGATTTGGAACTATACCACGTGAAAAAGAGTGGAAGGAACAGGAGTGTGTAGCTCCCACAGATGGTGTTTTGGGGAGGGAACGATGACTTGGCATGACTTTGAAAATGTAGTTCTTTCAACAAGATATTTTAAAATAAGGAAGTTACCTACCAAGCATTTTATTTAAAAAAATGTTTTGGTACAATTTCCTGATGGTCCCCACAAACAGGGATGGATAGGAGCCTGTTGTTCTCTCCAGCCACTGCCTTTCATGAAAGCTACCTGCCAGGAGCTTGAATGGTTTAGCAGACATGATGTGTGGATGCAGGGTTCATTCGCGGAGTGCATGTATGTTTCCCTATTGTTCAATGTTTCATCACAGACGTTTATATTTAGCTTTTATTGTTGGATGAAGAAAGATTGACTTGTCTTCTGTCCACCCCACACCCCATGGTTGTGTTTGTTTTGTTTTTCTTTACAAATAGCATCCTTCTAGGAAAGATCAACAAAGTGTACAGGTTGAATGGGGACAGGGACATGTTTATGTTTTTGTGGTGAGGGATAGAGTCCCCTAGAATTATATTTTATTTGTTTTTTTAAAAATATATTTTTATACATTTTCTTCCTTCCTTCCTTCCTTCCTTCCTTCCTTCCTTCCTTCCTTCCTTCCTTCCTTCCTTTTTCTTTCTTTCCTTTTCCCCTAGAGTTATTGAGAAATAATTTATTAACCATTCTCTTCTTATTCAGATAACTAGATTGATCATTTGGATGAGGTTCTTAGGAGTAATTTTTTCCCCAACAATTCCAATAGAAGAACAGAAATAAATATGTGTGTGTATAGGTATTTTTTGTGATCAGATGTTATGGTTTGTAACAAAATGAAAACTAGATTGTAAGAAAGGGGCTGTTTTGCTGGATTGGAGGGCAAAACACATTCTTAGACAAAGCAACATATATAATCAATAGAAAGGGCAGTATGGAGTAATCCTTCCTGTCTGTCACATCAAGGGCTGCCGACGTGCCAGCCCTGTCCAACTATTGATATAAACCAGGTCATTTAATCCTCCAGGCTCGTATTACTATGATTTACAAGTGAAGAAACGGGGCCTTGGGGAGGCTGACAGTCACAAAGTCGCAGAGGTAGTGAGTCATGGAGCTTAGATTTGAACCCATGTCTGTTTGGTTCTAATTTGTTTTGGGGAGGGGGTTGAGGTTATAATAAAGACATGAGTTCCAGTTTAGCATAAAGCTCCTGATGGGCTTAACTGGTCTCCTCTTTTATCTTCTATTAGCCCGGATTTTTGTTTCTAAAGAATTAGCAAGGAAACTTTTAATTTAAACTTGATGACCATGCAACAGTTTTTACATTTCCTTATTTCTGTGTACCTTTAGGTAAGATCCTGTTTTATGCTTAAGAAAAATTCATACACACAGACACACACACAGACAACTTTTTTATACGAAATGTCTTCTAGCTACTCATCTGAAATCTTTAAAATCTCTTTGAAATAGTTGCAAATAAAAAATTTTTCAGCAGGACTTCGGGTGTTGCTGTACGACATTCTCTCTCTAGAAAATAATGGGATTTTGGTTTTTATCGGTTAACAGTCTTGTTGGCCAGTTATGAGTTATTCATGCCTATGTGCTGCTTCTCTCTTGTCTCTTCCTTCTCTGTTTTGCCTTTTGTCAAGTCAACATTACTTAGTTTTAAGGTCCAGTTAAATTGATTATTTGTCCAGTCATGCATCATTGTTGTGAGGTCGTTCTTGGGAATGGAGTCCCTCTTCCCTCTTCTCAGCAGGACACGGAGGAGCCCTGAGCACACCTGCCTGTCCTCCCACAGGCAAAGCCATGGACAGCCCCGGGGAAGGAAATGAAGGCGGTGACCATGAACTTCATTTATTGTGTCCACTTGGAGGCAGTCAGTATGGTCCTAGTAGAAATCCTACAGACTCCACAGTGGCCTTTTAAATGCTATCTCATTGATGTTCTTTTCATTTAGTTCAAGATAGGCTAATCCAGGAAGGTGCAAAATACACATTTGTGATCATTCCAGCCTCATTTTCAGCAAGGACTAGATTTACTATTTTGGTCTGAAAACTGTGTTGAGAGTGAATTTAAATCCCTAACTTTTCAATACAATAATAAAGTAGCTAGTGTACTCATTTCTGCAGGATAATAAGATATTTTCATGACTTTGAGCTTTTTGACCAAGGTCAAGATTAATTAGGATAGACAGCCTGCACTGATCACAGCATCTGTGCTAAGCATGTAATATTACGTAAAGGAATGAGTGAGCAAGATTGTGTAAAGTATTGATCAAGCTAATCAAACCAATAGGTGTTAATTGTGTACTTTGGTTGTGCAAGAAAGCAGCACCTAAGACATCTTGATGAATTCTCAGTGTTGGCTTAGGCTTCAAGGAGCGTGTAGCCTTGTGAGCACAGAGCCACGGACAAAACTACCCGCACACCAGGCAGGGTGTGGAAGTATGGCTTAAGTGCAGAGAGAGGAAAGGCGAGCTCTACCTGAGCCGTCTGGGAGGGCTTTGGAGGTCAAGGAGCATCTCAGGGGCCCTTATGGGATGGGGAGGAAGTAGTTCAGGAAGTAGAAGAGGAGTCAAGTGAAGGAAAAATGTGCTCCTCCATTACTTCCATGCATATCTATAATCACCCTGCTTGTTATCATCCTCCTTGACTTTAGACCAGAGATTGTGAATTCAGATGCCACCAGGGGCCAGGCTGGTGTTACAAACAAGGAAGGCTTGCCAGGCCTAAGATGAGAGATGACCTTTGGCCTTTGGCCTCCGTGTGCAATTACACTAGGGCACAGTTGAGCTGGGAGGCCTGGCAGCTTTAAGTCAGTTTTAGACAATTGTCGCCACCAAGTCCGATATATTTCCATTTGTCGGATATATATCCCCTCCAAGAAGCTGTGCATCCAGATTTGTCTGAGCATTCTCCTAACACTTAGATGTTAGCAACTAAATCAAATTGAGAACACTTGGTGGCACGCACTTGGGACCAAACCAATGACAGCTGCGGGCTGAATGAACCTCATGAATTGCCACCCTGAGAAACGTGGTCTGGCCACAGTGGTCCTGAAAATGTGGTCCTCAGGTCAGTATCAGCATCACCTGGGAACTTGTTAGAAATGCAGATGCCCAAGCCCCTCCCAGCGCTACTGAGTGAGAAACACGACGATGGGTCCACTAATCGGTGCTTCAACAGCCCTCTGGGTGATTTTGATGCTTGCTCAAGTTTGAGAATATTTTTTACATTTGTTCTGAATTTATTTGAGCAAAACTGACGACAGTCGCCAGGAAGCAAATTCTCAACAGATTGAGAAAATGTTCCAGAGAACGGCACTTTTGCAGCTTATTTTATACATTAGAATCAAAGGAGAAGATGGAAGGAGGATTACATGAAATCCATGGGTGGTAGATTAAGGGGGCGGGAGAGAGCAAGCGGGGGAATCTCTGGGATTGGATAAAAAGCAAAATGAGAGACACACATAGACTTCTCTTAAACTAGTGGGTACAGGATAGTTAACAATTAACATTTACAGCACACAGACGTGGTATTTGGGGGAATAAGATAACTGAAGGGTTCTGTGGTCTCTGCCCTGGGGTGGTGGGGGTACCCTGAGGGGTCTGGAAAATAAAATTCCTCTGACATTTCAAAGGTATGTTATCTTAGATGCAAAAAGACAACAGACGGGCTCACTTTAGGTAAAGCTTGACCTTTATGGAGGAAGCTACAGGCCTAGGATGTGACTACCTGCCATAACCCACTTTTAGTTAGGAATTACCGTGTTTCCCTGAAAATAAGACCTAGCGGGACAATCAGCTCTAATGCGTCTTTTGGAGCAAAAATTAATATAGACCCAGTCTTATATTATGTTACATAAGACCCGGTCTTGTATTATATTGTATTATATTGTATTATATTATATTATACCTGGTCTTATATTAAAATAAGATAAGGTCTTATATTAATTTTTGTTCTGAAAGACGCATTAAAGCTGATTGTCCAGCTAGGTCTTATTTTTTGGGGGAAATGGCCTTATGTTCAAACCTATGTGGTTACATTCGGTCTCTGAGTTTGTAGGGCCTGCCATACAGACCTCCCCTGAGCTTGTCAGGTTTAGTATGTGGCCCCTTTTTGTCCACACTTTCCCCTTTTGGTCATAAATCCATCCGAAGGATGCACTAATGACCAACCTCTTGGTTGAATGATATGGTCCCATGGTGCTAGGAAGACTCATTCCTAGGAAGTCTTACTGTTGTCGTTTGTCCTGCTGAAATGATGGACCACTGGGGATGGAGCAAGACCATAGGCAACTTAGGGTGGAAGTCAAGGCTGAGTTTTTCTCTTTTCCCTTTCTCAAAAGGGAAAGGCAGACAAATGGGAGGCAGTCAGGTTTTATGGGCCTTCATTAAGACAGGAAAAAAAAACAAAAACAAAAACTCTGGATCATTTCTAACCTGCAAGCTGTCATGACCCAAGTTTGGCTGCCTGTCTCACTTTTCTGCATTTTGCATCGAGTATAACATTTACTTATACTTTGAGGGCATATCATATACCTCTTTATTTTCACAATCTGACCGTGAAATGGGTTCCCATTTACTGGTGGTGTTATTACTATTACTATTGTTATTATTTTAATATGGCCTGTCTACTTCCCATTGGAAGCACTGAAATGTCGTTCGTTATATATATGATTCCTGCTATTTGCGCAATTGTGAACTGTAACTTTAAGGTTTAATTGGGGCCAAGGCTGTAAGAACACAAAGACGTAAATTACAGTTACCATCTAAAAATTTCCATAGGCCAGGAGGACAGTAAGAATTTCATAAATAAATTTCCTGTGCCTCAGCAGCCATTATAGAGGGCCATTTTTTGTTTAATAGCCACTTCAGCTTCCATCTGAATTAATATAGGTAGAAGTCTTTGTTGGGTTAGGAGGCAAACATGTTTCCATGATTGGGTTCTAGCATTTACACACAAAATTCCTTTCTCAATATTTCTTTTCCACTAAACTTCTACAACTTCCCTTGTCCTTCTCAGTTTGTCTCCTTTTACTCATTTAGAAATAACCAACTTATTAGGACAAACTACTTCCTTTTAATTTCTCTCAAACACACACACACACACACACACACACACACACACACACACACGTTCAGCAATTATTAACAGTTGGGCTATATAAGAACAAGGTTTGAGAAAAGCCCAAAGAAAAAGTATAACTATTATTATGACTAATATTAGCAGACAGGTAAAGACGATCAGACAAGTGGTTTTTAAGTTCACCGTAAATTTGTAGGTAAACAGGCCTTGTCGACGTGTTGGGACAGCCGTCTGCACCTGATGTCGGTGGCTTCCCATCCTTGAGGACTTTGATGTCCACTGTAGGTGGAGGCGAGTGTCACACAGGGGAGAATGTCCACTCTCAGTTGGGCACCCGCGTTTTGTTTTTTAATGAGAAATGTGAATCCTGAGTTAACACCTTTCAGTTTAGCTGCACGTGGATTAGTGATAATACCTGAAAAGTCCCTTCCAATGAGCTTGGAGAGTGTTTAATTGATGTCTTTTCCAATGGACAAAATCACCAGGTTGTAAGTTGTGGTCTTTGAGGTCTTCTTCTCCCAAGGGCACACGGAAACGAATCAGTTATTCGTTTATCAGTTTCTTTATGCTGGTTAATCAGTCCTTGATAATATGCAGAATGTCTCCTTTTAGTAAGGTTGGCTCGTATGCCCCTTCATCCAGATACATAGGGTGACCAGTGACTATTTAATGAGGAGAACGTTTGTGTTTACGACAGGGAGTAGCTCTCAAGGTTGAGGAGCATTATAGGGAGAGCTTTTGGCTAAGGCAGATTAAAAGCTTCTGAAATTTTACCTAGCTGAGTTTTAATGGTCCATGTGTACGTTCCACCAATCCAGAGGACTGTGGTGATAAGCCCAATGAAAATGCTGTAGCATCGGCCAAATGTTACAAATAGATTGCATTATTGGCCCAGTGAAATGAGTCCCTCGGTTACTATGTAATTCAGAGGGAATTCCCCAATTGGGGATTATTTTTTCCAATAATAAAATTTACCTACTGTTAAGGCAGTTGCTCTCCTACAAGGGAATGCCTCAGCCCAGTGAGACAACATACAAATCATGACTAACACATATTTGTATCCTTGACACGGTGGCATTGGGATAAAATCCAGTTACCATCCCTCAGACAGAACTAAAGGAAGTGAGAGATGTCCTTGGGACCCATGAAGTGACTTTTCAGGGTCATATTTTAGACAGCTAGAACATCTGCTATATACTTTATGAGCTACAGTAAGAGGTTTCCAGCAATATTGTTTACTCCATGAAATCATCTTTTCAAGACCCCAGTGTGTGAACGCATGTACATGTTGAAGTGTAGGTAATTGAGCCCTTATAGATAAGATTGGTTTCTGATTAGGTCCAAGCCTTATCTGTTTCTTTGGGTCAGAGGTTCCCCCCTTTTGGTTGCCATATTTTCTTTTTCTGCAGTTGTCCACTGGAGATGTAAAAGAGAGTCTCTTATTGATTTAATCAGTAGAAGAAACATTCTCAGGTCTGGATAATTTGGCTGGTTATTGCTGCCTGTGTAGCCGCAGTGTCTGCTAAATTATTTCCTTTTGCTTCCATGGTGGCAACTTTAGAATGTCCTGGAATTTTGATAATTGCCAATTGTTTCGGTTGATATATGGCATCTAATAATTTTGCAACCTGTTTTCCATTCTTTATGAGCTGCCCTGAGGAAGTTAAGAAGCCTCGCTGCTTCTACACCATTCCAAAGTTGTGAGCTACCCCAAAGGTATAGCAACTATCAGTGTAAATATTGCCTGCTTGATCTTTGGCATAGTGAGAAGCTGAAGTTACAGCAATTAATTCAGCTTGTTGGCTAGATCTTATTCAGGTAAGTAAGCACTTTCAGTTATGTCCACCATGGAAGTTATTGTATATCCAATTCGGTAATGTGCCTGTTCGTCCTTCACATAAGACCCATCTGTAAACCAAATTAAGTCAGCATTATCAATGGGAGTTTCCTGTAAACCATTCCTAGGCAAAGAAGGTGATCAGTAAGCAAAACACAATCATGGATGTCTTCCTCTTGCAAAGAAGATGGCAAAGTGGCTGGGTTAAGACTATTACATAGAGTTAAAGTATTAGGTGCAAGAAGCAAGAGTACTTCATAAGAAGTGTTGAGTGTGATGAGAGTTCAGTGGAGAGAAGGCAGAATGAGGAACGTAAATAGAGGAGCGCCCATAACTATCTCTTCTGTTTGCACAACGTGGCTGTTGCAGAGATGGCGGTCATGCAGGGAGGGGGCCCTTTGGCTATGGAGTCTAACTGCTGACTATAATATCCTATGGGTCTGAGATGATCTCTGTGTTTTTGAGTTAAAATTCCTGAAGCATTTCCTTTATTTTCATGTATAAAAAGGAAGAAAGTTTATAATTAAGGTATCCCAGGGTGGGAGCTTTAAATAATACTTCCTCTAGAGCTTCTCCAGCCGGTTTCCCTGGAGTGTTCCATTGAATTGGATCAGGTTGATCTAATTTTAATAAGACATATAGAGACCGGGCCATTAATGAAAAATTTGGAACCTAATTATGACAGTATCCAGTCAGATCCAGAAACCTCTTAGCTGTTTTTGTTTGTTTATTTGTTTTTGGAACAGAAAAGGATAAGATTTCTGCATTAATTAGTACTCTGTCTTTAGATATTAGATGACCAAGGTATTTTAACTTGGGGTAAAACACAACTGAAGCTTGTCCTTTGAGGCCCTATGTCCCTTTATGGCTAGCTATTGTAATAGGTAAATTGTGTCCTCTTGAGAGACTACTATGTCCTAAAGCATAAAAGGAAATCATCCACATATTGGAATTTCTGAAAAATTCAACATCATTCAGATCAGCTTTGAGAGAAATAGGTGGGACCCTCCGTATACCCCGAGGCATTACTGTCTAAGTAAATTCTGATCTTCCCAGGTAAAAGCAAAGAGGTATTTCCTTTTTTTTTTTTTTTTTAAACAGGAATGCTGAAAAGGGTACTACATAAAGCTATCACTGAAAAATATTGACAATCCACAGGAATAGGTATGATAATAGGGTATGTGGATTTGGAACCACAGGGTGCTTTTATATCTATGAGATCCTATGCAAATCTCCATCCGTTCCCATTGGGTTTCCTTACTGGGAGAATAGGAGAATTACAGGGTCTCCTGCATGGAATTACAAGCCCCCCTTTTAAGTAATCTTGTATAATGAACTTAATTCCAGCTGGTGCATCATGCATCAGGTCTTAAAGGATACTGGTGAATATTAGGTAGAGGGAAAATGGTTATTTTGGTAGGAGTGGCTGACTTAGTCTTGCCAATATCTGTACTGGAAAAGGCCCAGAGTTGCATTGAAATGTCCTATAACAAACGTTCGTTCTCAGATGAGTTTCCTCTTGTGCATGTTCCTTTAAAGCATTATTTTCCCAATCTGATTCATTTAGTTCTAAATATATTTCACCCTTCTGGGAAAAGGACATGTGGGCATCATTGGTTTCAAGAAAGTCTTGCTCTATCTGGTGAGTTGGGGCAGATTTGACTAGTAAAAATGTATGTTGCCCCATAAGTCCCTAGCTGGAAACGAACAGGCTCTGATTTAAAAACAGACATTGGTTGATTAGATGTCCCTACCATTTGTATAGAAGCTTAATGCGAGGAGGAAGGCAATTTAGTTGGGCAGCATTAAAAACAGATAAAGTAGCCCCAGTATATACAAGGGCCTCCGTAGTTCCCCCTTTATGATGATTTCAATTTCTCCACAAGTATTAGTAAGAAGGGGAAATGTCCTCTCACAGTCTTCAGAAGAGCCCTATGCTTACTGCTGTTTCCTTTCTTTTTCTAAATCCCATTTCAGTTTTCTACAATCTTTGTTAAGGTGACTTGACTGTTTACAATAAAAGCAGACTCCTCTACAGGAGTTTCTAACAAACCTTATTTAGTAATTCTGTTGCTTTGCTCTCAGAAACCAATAGGTGTGTTAATTGGAATAGGTCAGAATAGCCAGGATCATAGGTTCTGACAATTAAATCAGATTCCTTAGCGAACCCATCAGGGTCCTGGAGAGGGTCCGGAAATCTTTCCTTGGAATCCTTAATTCTGTCCTAATACAAGGAGGATGGATTACGGCTAGTTCTTCTTGTCCTGAGACTGGCTTTTCTCTAAAGAGAGCTCCCGGAATTTCTGGGTGTTTTTTTGTGTGTGTTTTTTTCCTAGTCTATCCTGGTCAGATTTTCTAGTCTGAGTGTCCCTACGTCAGTTGGGAGCTGCAGCAGGGGAAGTGTAAAGAGAGAGAGAAGAGGGAGGAGGAAAGGAGAGTAAGTCTGAACAACGAAGTAAAGGGTAGAGTGGGGCAGTTGGAAAAGAGGGAGAAGTGGGGTGTTGGCCTTGAGCAGGTTCGGGAAACTTCTTTAGTTCAGGGACAGTCTCTAAAATGTTCTTACTAACTTTCTGGAGAGAAGAACGTCTCTCTGGGCTCTGTTTCAGAGGATTTTATTTGCCAGTTGAGGAAAGCCTCCCATTCGTTCAATTTGATTTTAAAGCTGGCTTTTTTTCTTTTGTGCGTGCAAAAAAAATCATTTAGGTGTCAAAAGAACTCCATTTCGGCCATCTAAGGTTGATAGCACTTCTGGTTAAATCTTCCCATTTCTGTAAGTACTTGCCAAGTAAATGTTCCCTGGGGACCGTACATCTGCAGGAGTATTATTGGGGGCGGGGGCTTGCCAGCCTTGGAGGCACGATTTCCCATGTTAATTTCAGTTTTCTTTTGAGATCTGCAGAGTCTAAATACATGTCTAAATACAGGGATATTGTGTAGTGGGTTGAAGTGTGCTGCTTACGGGTTGAGCCACAAGGGGCTGTCACCTCCCCAGTTGCCCCAACCCTCTCACGTGTGTCCGGGTTTCTCTCCCCAGCTGCCTAGTACAACCATGAGGACTCGAAGTACTTGGTAACCAGCCTTTACCTGCGCGTCCCCAGATGAGTCAGTTATAATGACAGTTGGTTGGAATTCCCTATGGGCCCGTGCTTGTTTTGAGGGGTACCAGACCTCTGACACCTCCAATAGATGCTTAGTCACCTGAGAATACCTGAAATTCGAGCTGGAGGGAGTAAATGCCCCTTGCCTTGGAGCTGAATGAGTCTAGACCCTCATTTGTCCAGCAAAAGGTTTTGTTCAGACTCGTAGTCAGCGACTCCAATTGAAAAGCGCAAATTAAAAACCAGCCACCCATTCTTTTTCTGCTGTCCCTGATTTATCTCAACCCTTAACTTCTGGTGCCACCACGAGGATTTTTTTTATTATTATTATTTAAGAACAGCTCAAATAAAACCAGGTCCCTCTACTTTAAAACAGGGAGATCCAGAATTCCAAGAAAAACTCAGCCGAGTTCACCCACTGTAAAGCTGGGAGCTCTGGGGCACACGGGGCCCCTGACTGGTACCCAGCACCTGGCCGGGTCCTGGGTGGTCCAGGGTGGGCTTCTTGGGAATCCTGCCGACTGTGCCAAGTAACTGTTGATGTAAGAAATGTCCAGACAGTACAGAATTTTATTTTTATTTGCACTAAACTGGTAACAGTTGTCAGGAAGCAAAATCTCAACAGACTGAGAAAATGCTCCAGAGAATGGCAGTTTTGCAGCTTGTTTTATTCATTAGAATCAAAGGAGGAGACATAAGGGGGGGTTACATGGGTAGTAGATAAAAGGGGTGGGAGAAAGCAAAGTGGGGAAATCTCTGCGATTGGATAGAGTGTAAATTGGAGAGACATTTCTCTTACACTGGTGGGTGTAGGATAGTTATTATTTGACATTTATAGCACATAGAGATGGTATTCAGGGAGTAAGGTAACAATGAGGGGTTCTGTGGTCTCTGCTGTGGTGCTTGTGGTTGTGCCCTGAGGGGAGATGACTCTGACATTTCAAAGGTATGTTGTCTCAGATGCAAAAAGACAATAGACAGGCCAACCTTTGTCAAGGAAGCTACAGGCCTGGGCTGTGACTACCTGCCCTGACCCCCTTTTACTTAGGAATTTTTATATTCAGACCATCCTATGTGGTTACTGTCGGTCTGAGTTGGTAAGCCCCACATGCAGGCCTCCCCTGAGCTTGTCAGTTTAGGATGTGGCCCCTTTTTCATCTACAACAGAATTCCAGAGAAACTCCAGAGGACAGAGGATGAGGAATGCACTTGGGGAAATGCTGGGGCGGGGGCAAATGTGGTGAGATTTAAACCCTGTAGCATCAGAGGTGCCTGTTGGATGCATCTGGTGGGGTCTTTGTATCACATATGTTAGGCTCGAGATTTGGAACTAGGGGTCTCTTAGATAGAGGGCGAAGTTTTCGGTGTCACTGGACTTATGACTGGTTGTCACTAGATTATGACTAGTATTTTAACAGGAAGAGAATTGTACCCAAGTTTTCATTCAGCTAAGTATACCTGCTGGGGACCTTTTTGTCCCAGAACCAAACCAGGCTGAAGATGGGAAACTATATCCTCAAGGGGTTCAAAGCCTTGTTAGCCAGTAAAGTGGGGGTCCGTGAGATGGCTCCATTAGGTCACTCGTGTTCTTTTTCTTTTTTTTAGGTTTTGAATATGTGCTTTTTATTTTATTTTATTTTATTTTATTACTTGGGGAATGTTGGGGAACAGTGTGTTTTTCCAGGGCCTATCAGCTCCAAGTCAAGTCATTGGCCTTCATTCTAGTTGTGGAGGGCACAGCTCAGCTCCAAGTCCAGTCGCCCTTTTCAATCTTTAGTTGCAGGGGGTGCAGCCCACCGTCCCATGTGGGAATTGAACCGGCAACCTTGTTAAGAGCTTGCCCTCTAATCAACAGAGCCATCCGGCCGCCCCTCCGGCAGCTCAGTGGCAGCTCGTTGTCTTCAGTCTAGTTGTGGAGGGCACAGCTCCCTGGCCCATGTGGGAATCGAACTGTCAGCCCTGTTGTTAAGAGCTCGCGCTCTAACCAACTGAGCCATCCGGCCGCCCTAGGTCACTCACGTTCTTGACTCACTCTTCTTGAGCCCTCAGTGGCAGGGCTGCATCTGGGCCCAAAGTCCAGTTCTCTGTGGGCTCCATTCTCCTAACTGGGCAGGGCGAGCGCCCCTTCCCTTTCTTCTTCCTGCTCTCTCTCCCTCATGATTCTGAAGCCCAAACACCCCAAGAAACAGCATGAAAAGCAAGCGATGGGAAAAGCTGGCAACACTCATACTCCAATTTTTGTCTGAAGTTGTGAAATGTGAATTCTCAAAGATCTCTGTGAGACTTTTAGCATGAGTTTTCATTGAGCAATTAGAGTGTGTCTTATAAAAAGTTATCAATTAGCTGTGATGCTGTTTGTAATACAAAAACGTGTTTGCCTAGGCTTCCGCCAGTACACAATGACTTGGCAGTGCTTCTGGGATCAATAGCAGGATTACTGAGATTACAGTCATGCTTTATAAATGTCCCCTAGTCAACACAATGGGATATTCTTTCTAGAAGACAGCTTGCATGCAAACAAAGTCACAACTTAAGCTATTAACTTCCTCTGACTGGCAGTTTTGAAATGGTGTGGTAGAAAAAAGAAAATGGTACATGAGTATTTCCAGACATCAGATTAGTTAGATAAATGAACTTTGAATTGGAAACCAAGCTTTCTCGTTAATAAACACACTGCGTGCTTTCTAAGGTGTGCCCTGTAAGACTAGGCAAGTCATTCCAACAAGCAACACTCTGTGCCATTTTCTAATATTATAATGTCTCTGATTATACCAGTAAGCACATCTTACAAAGTATTACCTTTAGAATATTTCACATCAGAATGAAGTGCATGCATATATTTTGTGCTGTAGCCGCATGGGTCTTTCAGAACTTTCTCTCCCCTTCTATGATGCTTAGTACTCATCAGACAGGCCTAAGACCTTCTTTCCATACAAAAGAAGAGCCACATTGCTTTCAGCCATCTCCCCAGGAAGTGGCCCTGTGCCTGAGTCATAAATAGGCCCCTAATTAATGTATAATAATTTTGGGGAAAAACTTATAAGCTTTAAAAAAAAAAATCTCATTTATAATGTCCATTTAGATCTAAATACAAAAAGCACAGAAGAGTTGCAATTTGGATAAATAGCAATAAATAATAAGTGAAGTGGTATTTTGTCGCTGTCATGCTGTGAAGTAGCAGTTTCATTTGTATCGGATTTCTGTAATAAACATGTATTTTCATTTTATCACGCACGATGGTTTCCAAACACGGTTTGCCATTGGAATCTCACAGCGATCTTTCTGATTGTATCATTTTTATATCGCTGCTTAGCCAACTACCACCACTTAAGTGGCTTAAAATGATACCCCTTTATTATCTCTCCATTCGCGAGATCGGAAGTCCAGTGGCTCAGCTGGGTTAAAATCTCACTGGGTTAACATCTCACTGGGTTAAAATCAAGGTGTTCGCAGAGTGGCCTTTTCTGGTAGAGGCATTAGGGAAAGATCTCTTGCTTCTTAAGAGATTTTGGCAGAATTTTAGTTCTTTAAGGTTGTAAGGCCAGTCCCTCTGTTCTTGCTGGCTATAAATTGAGGGCCATTCCCAGCTTCTAGAGGCCACCTCATTCCTTGGCTCATGGCTTCCTTGCTGCATCTTCAAAGGAAGCAAAATGGGTCAAGTTCTTCTCATGTCATATCTCTCTGCCCCCAGCAATGAAAGGGTCTCTGCTCGTAAGGACCCCCATGATTACATTGGGCCCATCTGAATACTCCAGGAGAATCCCCCTGTGTTTACCCTTCATCGTATGTGCACCACCCCTTTTTCTAAGTATGTAGGCTAACATATTCACAGGTTCCAGGGAAACTGAGGCCCAGCAGAGTTAAATGCCTGGCCAGCAGTCCCTCAGCCCGAGTAGCAACACCCAGCCAGTGTGGACAGATCTCTCGCCTAAGCTCCCTCCCATTGTACAGCCCTCCAAATGGAAAAACACTGGGTTTCCAGGGGATAGGAAACAGTTCTTTCTGATTTAAAGTTAATATTCCTTTGCAATCAAAGGAGAAATTGTTACGTATTTGTAAACTTCCAACTCAAGATGCCCCTAGAAGCCAGTCGGGCTCAGTGACCTCCTTCCGGGCTCTCGGGGGTAGTTTGCGGACGTGAAAGTGTATCTGGGTCCTGGCACTGCCAGGGCCTTCTTCACACAACATGCCTCATCACAAGCCCTATTTCGTGCTGGGACAGTAGCATTGTGACCTCCACGAGGGGCCGGCTGACAGGAACGTGGTGCCAAGGCGACAGGTGGGCTTGTGAGTCGAATGGGGTGGAGGCATGGCTAATGGAGCATCCTGTCTTAGCCACTGGCCTCCAGCCCCAGTCTGTCTCTCCTTCCTGCTAATACAGATGTCGGAAAGCAGAAGAAACTGGAGGGGAGCAGAGGTCAGAGGATGCAGTACTCCAGCCTGGTGGAGTCTGGTGTCAGCTTGGCCCCAGTAAGGCTGATTCCAGCAACATGACCTCACCCCACAGACCAGCCTCCAGGCCACCATGTCACCACATGGTCCTGTCCCCGGGCCACCATGTCACTGTGCAGGCCAGGGTCCAATCTGTGAGCCCAGGGCCATGGCGAACCATTAAGTGGCAGACGGGATTTCCTCAGGTCCTCCGACACTGGGTCTCTTCCACACCCTCCCAGCCCTGACATGGCTCTGATTCCTAACTGTCCTCACCCCTGTGCCTTGTATTTTACACGGCTTTGTGTTTGTCACACTCCCCGCCTCTTCTGTCGCTTGTACCTCTGCGCTATTGAAATTCTTCATCACTATGGTCCAGAGCACGTGAGTAAAAGGAGCAGAGTCCTCTGCAGAGATCAGAGGTGCTGGAGCCAGGCTGGGAAGGGTGGGGGCTCCCTGGTAATCTTTCTCCGGCTGTGAGAAATCCAGCTCTCTGCCAGCCCTGCCCACTGTCCTCAGCGGGACAGAACACAAGTCATCTTCAAAGATCCGGCTCCTCATTCATGAGGAAGGGTCCTCTGTATAGCCACGTGTGTCTCTTAGTGACGTCAGCCTCCAGGGGTGAGGCAGGCAGCCCCGCGGGGTCCGAGGGACACACCTTAGCCTTCTGCTGTGACTGGAGAGGAGAGTGCAGACATTCCTTTCATGCCCCCTGAGGTGACATTGACAGCTTCAGGGTCCCTTTGCTACCCCCTCAGCGTTCCCTCTTCCATCTCCTACCACCTCTATGCCTGTATCCTGTCATCCCACAGATGTTTCTAGGTGGCTCTGTTACAGACGTTAGAAATAGAAGATGGAACAGGCAGAAAAATGCCCTTCCCCTGAGAAGTTTCTCTTTTACGAGAGGAGGTAGATAGTCAACAAGTGAAGTAACCATACCGGTAAAGGATCACAAATGATGAAAATATGCTGGGAAGGGCGAGAACTGGGTGTTGGAGAGCAGAGGCCCACCGAGATGGCCAGGGGCTTCTCTAAGGGGGTGACGTCCAGGCTGAGACCTGGAGGAGAAGCCACCCAGAGCCCGGGCGGCCCTCCAGGCAGAATCCGGCCAGTTCACCAGTGTGATGGAAGCTTCGTGAGCAGACAGAACTCACAGCAAGACTGAGGGCTGAGCAGGAGGAGTTTTAAGAACGAGCCTTGTTATAGAGATGGGAAGACAGGTTCCGGTGGAGAGCTATCGTAGATTTTCCCCAACTTTCTCTTTGTATGGGATGGGTGAGGGGAGGGGTAGCAAAATAAAGAAAACCTGGAATTTCAGGTGTGTTAAGTTTGAGAAACCTGCCTTGTAGTGTTGTCCCAGACTGCTTCCTGGTAAATGAGGTGGTTCCTGTCCTCAGACAACCCAGCAGTGAGCTCCAGGAGGAAGCTGCTTCCCACGTGGCCATTGTACTTAGACCCAGAACACAAGGAAGTGTGACCCTATAGTGTACAGATGCCTGGGGGAGGCAGGCAGTGTTTTGGTGACTAAATAAGGCTTCAAGGTGCTCTGGCTATAGCGACGGTAATCTAAAGTGAGAACCTGAAATGTTTGCCGCAAACCTAAACATTAGGGAAGCCACTAGCAGCAATAGGATAAAGACCGTGACTAAGAGCATCACGGGTGCGAAAGGTGGGGAGGTTGTGCCTTCCCCTAGTGGGAGGGAAGAGGGGGGCTGAAATCTGTGATGGCCTCATGCCCCAATATGCAGTAAGGAGGGTACGCTGCAAGTAATCCGACGTTTAACACAAAAAATCCTTAAGAAGCGACCTCCTATATATTTCCAAGACAGTTTTTATCTAAAGTTGATGTGTGCCAATTCCCATCAGGAAAAATTATCCGTAACTTATGAATAAGCAGTATCCTCATTCACGTAATAATGACAAGGCCCCAAGCCGGGGATGCCCCATTCTGGTGTCGCAATGCCTCTATTCCTTACTGGGTTATTCTGCAGTTAGTTCAGTTCTGTCCTCTTTTGCGCATGTGTCTTCCCGGCTGTGAAACTAACCCACTAACAGTACAGGGATGATCAAGATTGCCTCTAAACAGTCATAGCAATACGTGGCGCCCTCGTGCCCCCAGGCCTCTCGTCGGAGGCATCTATTCAGTGCCGAGAGGGGGCGAGTTGTTTCCGAGGCCCTTGGAGGCAATAGTTTACAATTGTTCTGCATGAAAAATTAGGTCCCTTGGAGCTTCCAGTATCTGTCAATAGCTGAGATGAAGGGTGTTGGCTCCAAACTGGGGTAACCTGGAAGTCGTGATGGGAGTGAACTTGGCTCCTGACCCCACATTTTATTCTCTTAATGCAATTCCCTTCCTTCTGCTGGCTCCCTGCCACCGTACTGCAACTGCGTGATGGAGTTCGGATTCCTCTAAGTCATTGAAAATTGGCTATCCTTCCAGGACCTAGAAACACCAAGACGATGCTGTGCATGTTTCCATCCATCAGAGAGAAGTTGTAAGTGTCGCTGCATCCACATTGGTTGACTTGAGATATTTTGCACCAACACGGATGAAAGAATTTAAATTCCAATTTGGATGAGGTCCCAGTTACACAAATGATAGAAGGCAGCACAACATGGATAAAGCCGAGAAGAAAAATAAACTGTAGCTAATCAATCGATCACTCTCTACACAGCTGTTTACACTTCCAGTGAAGTAGGTGTTGCTTGCCAAGTCCTCTGGAAATCCTCAGAGAGAGCACCGGGCAGGTGAGGGTCCAAGCGGTGGGACCCCGGCTGGAGCCTTACTTTGCTGACCTGCCTGAGCAAACCATCTGGAGGCAGCTGGTCTAACTCCTGTGAGGAACTTGCAGGAAGAGAGACCTCACAAGAAACCAGCTCTTGCTCTTGGACTTCTGGCGTCCAGAACTGTGCGAAAATAAATTTCTGTTGCTTAAGTTACCCAGTCTGTGGTATTTTGTTACGGCAGCCAAAGCCGACTAACGCAGGGTCTTCTAAGATTCTGGTAATATTTTGGTTTTGCAGCTGGGAGCCCCGATGATGATTTTATTGTTTTTTAAATTGTGCTTATACGTTTTATATACTCTTTGGATGTATTTCTTCCAATTAAAAAAGGAGAAGTAATGACTGCCAAAACATTAATGGCCTATTGATTAGCGTTTCATTGATTTATTCAGCAAATGCAGTTCTTTAAGCATTCAGTAAAAGACATCAGGGAAACCCATCTATCATTTCTAAGAAAAGGATCGCTGTATTTAACCAGCCCTGGTTCATTATTTCCAATGTATAAAAATCAAAAGAAAATGAAATGAATACGTGCTTTTAAATTAAGAAATCTAAAGCAATTAGTGCTTTTGAATTAAAATAGCTCTCTGTTCTCCTTTTCCATTGATTTCTCTTTACCGGTCAGATCTCAACTAAAATACACAGATAAAGGTCTTTTTGCCTCCCTGGGGGAAAATGTACTCCTTTGAAAGATGTTGACATCCAACTATTATAACAGCTCCTGTAGGGACTTTATGTGGAATTAGTTCAAATGTTAATGTTTAAAGGAGCTCACATCTTGGGGGGAATAAAAGGTCCTGCAGATATTTCCTGTCTTGAGCAAAGACTCTTAATCATTGACTTGGGCTCCCAGGAGGCAGTGTGGCATGTGTGGCCACCTGAAGTAGGTTGGAGGCCACCTGGGTTAGGGATGTGAGTTAAGGGACGATGCCATGGGGAGGGTGCGGGCGGGGGGTCGTGGGGGTTGTTCTTAGGGCAGGCCGAGGAACTTGTCGGGATTTCCAGGGCAGGACAGAGAGCACAGGTGCTTGCTCCCCACTGACAGGGGGTCACCCACGGAGGAGGGTTTCCTGGGGCCGAGAGGAGAGGAGAAGGACAGAGTCTGCCTAGCTAAAGCGAGGAGAGTTTCACAGAGCTCTTCACCCAAGTCATTAATTCCTTCATCAACCAAATATTAATTGAGCTTCTATTATTCATCTGGCACCTCCATGGACATAATAAACAAGTGGACCCACTAATGAACATAGTGAATTATTACAAGTACAAAGGAAGTTCTTCCTTATAAGGAGGAAAAGCACAGGAAACTGGAAGAAAGAACACCTGGGGAGGGAGGGGGCTACAATTAGACTGGGCAGTGAGGTAAGGCTTCTTTGAATCTGGACATTAAAGCTGATGCTGAATAGAAGAGTTGCGGGGAAAGCACTGCAAGTAGAGGGAACGGCATGTGCAAAGCCTCAGAGCTGCAGGGCAGTCCGGTGTGGTTGAGGAGCTGGCAAGGCCAGTGTGGCTAGAAGCAGGTGGAGCAAGGAGAACAGCCGTGTGGGTGTGGAGAGAGACAAGGGCACAATAAAGACTTGGCATCTTCTCATCCAGTGGAATGCCAGTACAGGCTCATTATAAACAGAGGTGGGTTGATGAGGTGGTGTTTTTAAAGATATCCCTCCACTGCCATTGGAGAATGATTAGGGGGAAAGCGAAGGTTGATCTGGAGGGGCCCAGGTTAGAAGGGATTTGCAACAATCCAGGTGAGAGATGACTAAGGTGTGAGCTGGAGCCAGGTGCTCACATGTGACCTGGACAGTGAGAGTTGTAGTTTGGAGGGCATCTCAACGGGGCCTTTTCATGGACTAGATGGAGCTGGTGAGGGAGAAGGAGGCTTCTTCAAGGAGGACCTCACATTTCTGGCATGAACAGTTGGGGACAGGAAGGTGCTATTTACTGAGACAGGGAAACTGAGGAAGGAGTTGATATGGGAAAGTGGGGGTAGAGTCAAGAAGGGTTCTGCAGGTGTACGGCCAGAGGAAGAAAGAGCAAAGGTCAGGAGTCCCGGCCATGCCCGCGCCATCCAGGAGGCTGCTGCATTTTCCAGACTTGTCCTGTTCTTGGGGTCTGAGGCTGGTCCCCAAGAGAAAAAGCCTTTTTCTCTCCTGCCACTAAATATGCCTGTAGAGCAGATTCAGATACTGGCAAGTCAAAGGGGAATTTTTTTTGACTGACTTTTCTTGTTTATCTTTCAGAATCATCCAGAAGTGTTGAATTTTCGAATACAACTGGAAAGCAAAGAACTGACCATAAATCTGGAAAGAAACGAGTAAGTCACGTTAATTCTTGTTTATTGCACGATAGGAGAAAGTTAAGACAGTGTGGGCTGAAAAGTGCTGTGTGATTTATGCTGGCATTTCGAGAAACAGAACTAAGTACGTGGATTTGTAATGCAGATTGGAATTCACTTCAAACAGTGATCCAATGGAAAAATAAAAAATTTCATCACTCAAAAAAAGAACTTCATAACTCAGCAGGTTTTTCTCAGAGTTCTGATATTCTTCTCTTCAGAGCCCGACTTTTTGAAGGACAGCATTTAAGCATCCTCTCTTCTGTTCAAATATAATAACTGTGTTCCGTAATTGGTTGACTTTTGCCAATTCCTGGGTTATACAAGGAGAAACAGCTTCAAACAAATAGAAATGCTTTTCTCCCTGAGAAATACCGAGAGTTTATTTTATCTTTCTGGGTTTGTCTCCAATGGTATAAAGTATTTATCTTTTTATTTAAAACTTTGGCCCTTTCTTTGCAAGGTTATATACATTTCCAGAAAATGGCATTATATTTGTTTCTGGAGTACGTGGATAATGTTACATAGTTTGTGTGCCTTCCCAGTAAAAGACTTGTCTGCTTCAGGGCATAAGTAAGAACAATTCATATTTTTGTCATCCTTTACACTGTATGTCTATCCCCATGGCTTCCTCAGATCTAAAGGACCCCTCACGATTCTGTTTGATTAGTACCAGCAAAGAGCTGAGCTCTCCTTTAAGCAACCTGCATCGAAAGCTATAAATCAAGTTCTCAAGTCCTGCTTCATTCTCTCCTCTAAAACTACTGGTTCCATTCCTCACCTACCAGTGAAGGACGGAGGCTTCTTTTTTTGTTTGTTTCTGTTTTTTTTTCTTTCTTCGTCTTCTTTTTTTTTTTTCTCCTGAAATGATAGCCTCACTGTGATGAGTTCTGCCAGAGATAGCTAGTCACAAAAATCTGCCTCTCGGTATCCTTACATGTTTACCCGTCACCATTGAGCTTTTGTAAGCAGTAAATGTGTTTTTAACTTCCCTAGTGACTTGATATTAAAATAGGGATTCAGGCATACATCTTGGATAATCAGGAAGCTGAACAGAAACCTGTATGTTGCTTGTATAAATATTTTCATGGGGTTTTTTTCCACATAAGAATATTGTGGGACATTGGACATTTTAATTTTTGTACGTTGCTGTTTGTATGTGGTTTGGAAAATACATCTGTGGGCAAAACTAAGTATTCTCTGAAAGGTCAAAAGAAAATAAGGCGGTGCGTTTCCTCGATGGGGTTTTGGGATGGGCAGTTGGATTTGGAAAGTGTCTTTCCTGTTTTAGGCTGTTGGAGGAATATGGTAAATAGCTCGAGTAGGATCGATCCTGAACTTTCAGATTGTGTTACAACTGCAAGCAGAGTAACAGAAACAGGCTTAGTAAAACCTTAAGTCATTTGTTTTTACTACAAAACGTGCTGCAAGAAAAAAATAATAAAGAGACCAAAAGAAAAAAAAGTGTTCCTACGACCAAACACAGTCCTGGCTAATATTTTGGTGGATGTTCTTACAGATTTTTTCTTATGAGTAAGATTTGCATCTTGTGTGGTACTAGTTGATATCCTGCAATTTGATTTCTGTCCTACTACTTCCTTTAGCTTTGTGATGGACACCCTTCCTCATGTAAAAATGCATTTCTTAGAGGCCATGTAGTTCTTTGAGTCTATAAAATGGCTTAATAGCCTTGTTTCCCTCTGAAAATGGTTTACCTTTCCTTTCATTCACGCAGATCGTCTAATGCAGGTAGACAGTGACTAATTTGTATTAAAAAATCATTTTAAAAGGTGCCTTAATTTTCTCACTTCCAATTTTGGGCCTTTCACAAAAAAACCTCAAAGGTAGAAATGTCAAAAGCATAAAACTCTTCTTGATTCATTTCTCTCTTCCAAGCCGTACCGTCAACTTATGTTTTAGAAAATATGTGGAGAGTGTTTAATATGTTTAATGTCACATTCTATAGCTTTATTTTAATTCTACTACTTATACCAATTGTAGAGATTTCATTCTGATAAAAATAACGTTTTCATAAGTACAGTATGCCAATACCATTCTTAATAAAGCATTCCCCCAAATAATTCAGCATACCAATTTCTTGGAGAAAGGTGACGTGTCTGTTTTGTACAGACTTCATCTTTGAGAGAATGAATACCAAAAAAATCTCTAGTTTTATAAGTAGAATGAAATGCTTGTAGGCTACTAGCAGTTAATGCTGTCAGACACAAATAGTAATCAATTATCTGGTATAAAATAGAATTTTTAATTTGAATAGCCTTTGGCTCAACACATCCAATTAGAGAATTTATCCAAAGGAAGCTACAGCAGCCAAAGATGAAAGTGCAAGTAAGAGTCATTTTAGTATTTAACAACCAGCGCGGTAGACAGCCTGACCAATCAGAAGGTAAGCTGGTGCCCCCAGGCTGGGAGGCAGTCCTTGTTCAAGCAACATCACAGCAGATTGTTTTTACTTACGAGTACATCCATAGGAGATTAAGTCAATTATGGCTCAGCTATGAAACAGAGGACTACACAGCAATTAAGGATGATGGTGGACCTCTTTATTGGTATCAAAACATTCATGATATTATCAGTGTAAACAACATGTTGAATAATAATTTACATGGCATTCAGGTCTAATTTTTAAATTATACACGTGTGCGTGTGTGCTGAATGTTAAGAATATGGAAGACATTCACTTTCTTATTGTCTTCATGTTTTACAACAAGAAAATATTGCTATTAAAATGAGGAGAACTTTTCATATTGAAAGGAAAAAAAGCTGCTGCAAAAACAACTTAAAAATGGTTGAAAAGAAGAATGTCGAAGTATTTATTACTCATAAAGAGGAAATGCTGGGTTTTAGAGAGGCCTCCAGCAACTTGCAAAGGGCTAAAAAGCTCTACCCATTGAATACTGGGTCTTTAAATATCCGGAAATCTGTTTTAATGAAAAACCTGCTTAGAAATCACAAGTGAGAACGTCGTGAGGTAGCTTTACTGCCTTATATAAAAGGCATAATCTGAAGCTAATGCTCAAAGAGAGTCGCCTAAGTGACCCGACTCAAAAACTCTTCTTGTAAACCAGCTCTTCGTGAAGGAGAGCTGAATTTGAATTAAGCAGTTGCTTCAGGGAGTCTATTTTATTTGCCTTCTGGCATCCCTAATTTGTGCAAAGATCGGATGTTACTCACTTCAAATCTGCGTCTGTAGA
Organism: Rhinolophus ferrumequinum; assembly: GCF_004115265.2. NCBI lineage: Eukaryota > Metazoa > Chordata > Mammalia > Chiroptera > Rhinolophidae > Rhinolophus > Rhinolophus ferrumequinum. The sequence goes on from NC_046299.1 coordinate 4,988,411, forward strand.
GCCATAATCGAATGTTTAAAGAAACTCAAGGCTTCCCCAGAGAAGCGTTTTTCAGTGTTGCTGTCTGCCCTGGAGCTGCAGGGACCTGCTTTATAACTTCCGTAACTCGGCTGGGTCCCTGTGGACTCTCGGGCCAGCCCTCCAACAGGTGCTCTGTGCAACTGCCTCTTTGATCAAAATGCTTTATTGCACAGGCTGCCCAGCCTACACGTGCGTTTCCCCAGTTGAGGATAATTAAAAGTGATGGCAGTAGTTTGCACTCCTCCCATCTCTTGAGCCCACCGAGCTTTCTGTTTTCCAGCCCTGTGCCATCGCTGACGGAATGAAATCCACGGCCCACTTGAACTTTGGCCTTGACTTTATGTCCGTCTGGAATAATGCTAGAACATCTCTTTAGGGGCAGTTGTAAATAGTGTTCACTCTAGACCAGTAGCTGAGAGGGCATTTGAAATGTGTCACATGTGGACATAAATATTTCACGACATCTCTCAGAATGCAGGATGGAGAAATGCAGCATGGAGATAGCATTGGTGGATTCGTAGCTGGCTGGGTAACTACCCAGAGGGTACTAACCCACTGTTCACATTGCCCCAAACTCTGAGGCTGTGTGCACGGCCTCAGCCCGGCCCCCCATTCTGTCGGCCATCTCTGTGAAGGTGTAAAGGTGCAGTGATCACCTGTCTTGGCCGTGCAGGGCTGGAGGAGGAAAACTGTAGCTCTGCTCTGCATTGGCGGAATCTGGATTATGGGGACGTCAGCAGTTCGGATCAATGGGCCCACCCTGACAGGATGAGATTTAATGGGGATGAATGTCCAGGCCTATGCCTGGGTTAACAACAAAATAGTGACCAACACAGTAAGTTCAGAAGGAAATTTCCTAGTAGTTTTTGTGAATGAGTCCTGCAAACCCAATCTGAGTCCCTGGGCTGCTGTGGTTGCTGAAAGGTGGCTGCCACCTGTGTACAGTGCACGGGTGCCACGGCAGGTCCTAGACCGAGTGATTCTGCCGGGCAGGGACCCTGGTCAGGCCACATCCAGAGCCCTGGCCCCTGTGCTCCTCCAAGCATGATGTTCAAGAGCTGTCTGCCACTGTGTTTGTTTCCACTGTTGGACTTTCCTCATCTCTCCCACCATCCACAGATGTCCGTAAGGTCAGGGGCAAGGTCTTAACTTCCTCTTCCACCCCCTTCCTCTTCCTTCCACAAGGCCTGGCTGGCAGCAGGCACTCAAGAAGCACTGATCAAAGAGTGGGTAATGGAAGGTGGGCAGCCTGGACCCAGTCAGAAGTGAGTCACCAGGAGGTGAAAAGTCTGTTTTGGGTGGTGTGAGAAACGAACTGCTCAGGGAGAAAGCTTCTGGAAAAGACACATGGTTCGGAGTCAGGAAACCAGGCTTTGAAACTCAGCTTTTCTTCCAACAACAATAAATTATGACTCAGTAAACAAGCTGCTTATAGTCTCTTTGCTTCCTCGTCTGCAAACTGGAATCAAAGCCTGTATAGTCACTGCCAAAAGATTAGAGCTCAAGTTGTTTTTGCTGATCAGGATTGAATGATTTGGTGACATATTTCTGTGGATCCAGCAGTGTGGGCTGTTTCACCCAATTACACCCATGGCTTCACCGTACCTATAGCCTGTCTCAAACTTCCTAAATTCATGGAGACCAGATTACACCTAATCTTTACCTGTATATATTGATGCTAGCCAAACATCTTAATTCTGACACGGGCTGGAAAGGATTTGAATGATAATCCTTTGGATTCCTGGTGTTGTAGGGCCCTAGTTTCACATCTTGACATCCTCGAGAACTAGAAGTTTTAAATCTCTGTGCATAGAGTGCTATTGCTTTTCATCTCTACTCTCGGAGAAGAAGCCTGGCCTGCCTATTAGAACCTCCAGTGCTAATTTGCCTGGTGGTTCTGACTAGTGACTAAACTAATGAGGGTGGGGCCATATCTCAGAAACTTTACTATCTAGTTTCATGGTTTTTATCTCTCAGCTTCCCTCACACATCTTTTTCAGAGTCCTCATTAATTCAAATGATGAATACAAAATTAATAGTAAATCAATGAAATCATTTCTTTATTTACTGAGTCCCTGAGTCACAGACATTTATTTAATATTATGTTTGGCTCTGGAGATAGAGTAATAAGCAAGACAAGTCCTTGTCCCCTTGGAGACCCAAGGAGCCCAACACTAACCAGTCATCACAAAGCAATGGGGAGTGACGGTGATGCTAAGAGCTAAGAAGTCATGGATGAGGCTCAGCCTGGACCAGGTAAGGAAGCTGCTCCAGCTATGGAGCAGCATTTGATCTGTGCACACGTAGGGTGAGTCAGGTACAGGGAGGCAGAGGGTGGACAGTTCCAGAGAGAAGGAAGAGCGTCCATAAAGGTCCAGAGGGAGGGAGAAGGAGCTCTGCATCATTTCAGAAACCAAGAAGGTCAGTGTGCTTGTGAGCAAGAGGGAGATGGGGAAAGAAGTGGAAGCCCGGTCCATGTAGAATCCGGTGCTCTGTGATAAATACTTTGCATTGTTTCTTAAGAACAGTGGTCCCCCATGGAAGCAAGGCCTGCAAGCAGGGCAATGACATGATAAAATTCCATTTTTTAAAGGCCATTTTGGCTATATGTGAAGACTTGATTGGAGGAGGTAAAGAGTGGATGTGGTTAAGAGGCTATTTATCGCTGTTGCACAGGAAGGGCTGATGATGGCTCCAAACAAGGGAGAATCTGTAGAAAGGAGTAAGTAGTTGAGAAACGTTCAGGAGAGAGAATGGACAGAAATCCATGAGCAATTGAATGTGTGGGGTAAAGGAAAGGAAGGTGTGTCCAGGGTAATGCTGATGCATGAAATGCTAGAGCAGCCATGCCTTTGATCAGAACAGAAGACCCCAGGAAACGGCCAAGAACGTGCCCTTTGAGCAGTGGTCAGGGACACAGAGCCATGGCTCATAGTGGCTGTAGCCCTCAGAGTCTTGGAAGAGGGAGGACATTTGGGCCTGCCGGAACCCCGTGTGGAGATGACTTGTGGAGGGCTAGCACGTGGAACTGCACGTGGCCTTTCTGTGGGACCCATGGATGTTTGGGGCTGACCTAGTAGAGCAGTGGCTGGGGGCTGTGAGCTGGAGAGCACAGCCTGTGGTGGGTGGGACCTGGTGAGGCCATGACTATGTCCCTCAGAGTATCTGAATAGTTGTCACAACCCAAGGCAACATCAGTGCTCCGTGTAATTTCTGGGATCCGAGTGGGGTGAGCCTGTGGCTTCCGGGCTCACTCCCCAGCCTATTCCCCGTCCTTCCTATTAGCTGTCTCCATGCAGTACCCCGTCACCAGGAGCACAGAGACTCTTGCCCTCCTTCAGGTCTGGATCATTGTTTTGGGACCACCAGCCTGGGACCAACCTGGGGAGCTTATTAAAGAGTCAGGTACCCAGCCCCACTTCTTTCTATTGAACCAGAATCCCCAGCTATGGGGCCTGGTGGTCTGTATTTTTAACACATTCCCCAAGGAGTTATATTTATACTTTAATTCAAGGCCCACTGGCCTCATGAAGTTATTTCAATTTAAAGAAAATAAAATTAAAGCTTTGGTTCCTCAATCACAGTAGCCACTGTCCCAGTGCTCAGAAAGCACTAACAGCTATAGCTCATTTTCATCATGTCAGGGGCTTCTTTCGAACCGTGCTGGTAAGGCAGGGAAATGCCAGATCCTTCCAGTTTGGGGTTTCTGTCTCAGCTGATGCGTTGCCCGGGCAACTGTTCTTAACTCTAAGAGTCACCACTCCTCTTCAGGTCGCCCTCGTTCCCACGTTCCCACAGCATGATAAGCTCCCTCCCCTACCTTAGGGAATCAGGTGGTACCAAAGGGCCACCTCTGCACTTTGATGAAAGGAGGAAAGCACAGCAGAAAACTCTCTAAACATGACTGTAGACTCAGGGAACGGACACGAACTTACACAGACTGACTGCAGCCATTTAGAGCAAATGCCTTCCAATTTAAGTGAAAATCTCTCAGCCTTAACATTGCAGATCTTTCTAATTGGACGAGATTTTGCTTCCTGAATAAGAGCTCAATTCCCTCAGCATTTCTCCTCCTTTCAGTCTTTGAAGTTATACAGACACTGGAAAATGTCAGAACACCATTTTTAGAGTTGATTTGTTCCCCATCCTGACTTAAGTTGAAAACGCCTAAACCGGTTAAGAGCAACCTTTTCAAAGTGGTGCCCTCCGGGATCCAATGTGAGTGTGTGGCGTCCTTGAGTGGACTTCTTTAAAGTTAGAAGGATCTAAAAAGGACATCTGACGTGGAAGTGGATTTCCAAGTTTAATGACATCACTTGCAACCTTTTACTTCTCATGCTGCGGGTTTATGATTTTCTGATGAAAACCCTGCCGTGTCCTCAGGGTTCCTCTTCAGAACACTGCATCCCAAATGATAACAACAGTTGTCTTGGTCATTTCCAGGTGATCTCTAGTAGCCAAGAGGAGAGCCAGTGCTCTCCTTGTGGGTGTCACTTCACTGTCCTCTTCCTTGCAGTATGACCAGAGGTGGCCACACGGGTGCAGATGCTGAGGCTGGTGTGCTTGTGGCAAGTCTCGGCTTGACTTTCTCTAGTTTCTGTGTCCTCAACAGAAGGGCTACGACACTTCCGTTTGTGTGACACACGAAGACATCTCACTGCTCACGGGGAACAACAAAACTAACTCCCCAGAGAGCTTGGAACACGTTTGGCCGTTGGGTTATTTGACTCAGGATATAAATACGGTCCTCACATTGCATGCGATTGCTCCATCTTAGTCTCTTATAATATATAGGTTCACGCTCCCTCTTTTTAATTCTTGCTTCTGAACTCTTGCAATCCTTGCAAATGAAACCAAGTGGCTCGCCCAGTAGAATGTTCCACATTGTCAAGTGTGCTGATTTCATCCTTGTGGTGTCATCTAGCCTGTTCGTCTGGCCCCCGAGTCTTCTGTTAACCAGTAGTGAGGTCTCCAGCCTTGAGTGGATTCAGGGTCTGACTTTTCGGTAGGATTACGCCATGTATGATGCTGTGTCCTCCTTTTACATTACATCAGTTCTGTGACCTCTGCTCGTCTCTTTTTGTAATGTTAGATTGGCGTCCCGACATCACCTGTCTCTTTGAGGGCTACTTCCATGCCAGTGACAGTGGCAAATTAAAGCATCTGTTTCACTGACAAACAGATTTAGTAAGACTGAAGGAAAATGGCAGGAATTTCCTGAAAGACTCATGGCCTGAAAGGATGCAGAAGCTAACTACACGTGTTCAGGTGCACCTGAGAACACGTGACAGAGGCAATAGACCTGAAAATGCTGTGAAATAATCACTTCTTTCCTCTCAGTGTGCTGCTGAGTTCTACTGTAGGGTGAAGTAGGTTTGACATAAGTGGAGAACAAGAGTTTCTTTACTTTTTTATGATTTTCTTCCTTATTAAAAACATGTGGGCAGATAGAAGATGGTATAAGACCAACCCCCACAGCATGAGAATTATTTTGGAAGATGATTTATTTATAGAGAGAGTATTTTTTCCCAACATTTTTAAGGCCACCTCTTAAGTTTCCACTGACCTAGAAGAGATTTTGTTGGTCGATTTCTTGGTTTTCTTTGAAAATCTAATAGGCTCCCATGGAGATTCCCTCCATGCTGTTAGGCGCTGAACTACACCCAACTGACAAATCTCAATGCCACAGAAGTCCCCTGGGGCGTTGTGAGATACAGCTTTTATGTGCAAGTTTCACAAAGTAAAGAATTAAATGGTTAAATGAGAAAAAATATATAATCATGTTAAAAACTTGCTGAAAGCATTATCCTTACAATTTAATAAATACGTTTAAATTGTGGATAGAATTTATTAGCTTGCCAAATAGGGTGGTGCTAGTTGATTACAGTACTTCTTATAGTCTTTACACACTTCTTCATCCAAAAGTCTGTTTTTACATTGGACCATAAATTACCTGTATAGACATTGCGGAAATCTCTTTTGTTTAGAAAATTATTGATTCAAAACTGATGCTTTTCCTGTCATAATTTTTGCATCTGGGAACCTACATATAATCATTGTTGTAGATGGCAATATATTATTAATTAGTTAATTGGTTTATGCCATATCATATCCCAGAGAAGATTCAAGGTTGCTAACAAGACACAAAATTAATTGACTTTCTCCAGATGTATAGATTATGCCTTCCCCCACCTCAAACAAACTAATTTTCTGCATTTTACTCTGTTTTTAGAGCAGCAATTCTAGTCCATAGTGATGGAAATTATTTTGATCACCATTTGGGGAAGTAGGAGGTATACCTGTCACTGCTTTACTTTTTTGTGGTTTTTTGAAGAGCAAAGGAAATTTAGGGGAGATGTAGGCATAGGGGAGAAGGATTGAATCAAGGAGGAGGAAACAAGAAATCTTTGGCGTTTGTAAGTTGTGTGAGTTTAGGCAAAATAATTAGCCTCTTTGGTCCTCCCTTCTCTCATTTGTAATCTGAAGATGAGAATGCCTTAATCAGCTTGGGGCCTGGATTGGATGGTTTTAAGGGACACATTTTCCCCTCTGAGATCTGTGGCCTCAGTAACTTCCTGAATTAGAACATGGACTCCTTCACCCAGAGGGATTTCTGGCCTGATCACACTGGCAGAAATTGTACTTATGATACTAGACGAGGAATCACATTAGAGGATACTGTATTTAAACATCAAGGCCAATGAAACAATTCCTGTGAGAGCCCGGGTTTCTTATTTAGTTATGTTTTGGTGAACGAGGAAACCCTAAGTGAGTAGCTCCTTCCATGTGGCACTGAGCTCTGTTTCCTGGGGACCAAAGAATTGCAGGCACACGTTTGTGCCCAGAGCGGTTCGTTCTGTTGGGGGATTTGACCATGTGAGATTATGTATCTTGTGGGGTGAGGGGTGTGCTCAGGGGGAGCTCATGGCCAACAGGGTGAGGCAACGTGAAATACTCACGCTGTGGGATGGAGACCTCCTGGGAAGTTCCCAAGGGAGGAAGCAATCCCTTGGCCTGAGGTGTCCATGGCACTTGATAGAAGGTGGAGGCCTTCATGGCACCTGATAATGATTGAAACTTTAATCTCCTTAAAGTTAATCTCCTTAAAAACAAATACGGTGATAGAAGAAAGGCACCGAGCGCCCGCCCGTTCAGGAGGCTAGTGTTCTATTTCTTAAACCAAGGGATGGGTACACGAGGGTTGATTTTAGTGTTCATTTTTCATGTTCTGTTATCTGTTCACTATAGGCCACAAAAATGAAACACCGTTTTTGATGGCACAACCTCATACAATTCTTTTTTGTCCCCAAGGAGTGATTCTACTGCTCCTTTTGAACACATTTGTTTTCTTCTTCCTTCTGACCTCGTCGGATAGAAATCCTGACTGATGTGCAGGGCAGCTGTCACTGGCCTGAGTTTAAGGAAAGTGATGATCACGTGTTGTTGCCAGAGACAAGAATTGGTGAAATATTTTGACGAATTGACATCTTTTTTTTTCTGTACTCATTCCCATGGAATTCTTATAACTGGACATAGGGAAAGCAAACCCAAATATTATATAAAGATTGGAATTTCTCAGAATGTATTTGTAATTAAATTTATATATTGACGCGGACATACATAAACGTGCTCACATATCCTAATGTGTTATATAATATATAATGTGATGTAAATATCAGTCCTTATAGAGCGCAATGGATCATTTTATTAGGTTGGACCAGTAGCCAATGTGCTATGTTTGGGAAAAAATGCATTAGTTCAGGCAATACCTTCCAGTGACTTTTCAAAAAAATTCAACAGTGGTGCAAAGTTGACCTATGACTTGAAAATAATCTATAGGTTTTTGACTTAGACACAGAAATTAGGGCTCTTTAGAATGTAAGATCTGCCTTTCAGTTCTTTACATTTATATGTTGAATATTAAAAACAATTGTCAATCCTTTTTTACCAATGGAGAAAAGGACTTTTAATTTAACATGTGTTTTACCATTTTTATGTTTCATATTTTGGCACTACAGTACTTGATACTCTCCATATCCCACATTCTGTTCATTCATTTATGTTTGTTCATTCATTCATCCATTCAATAAACTATGTTTTAGACATTGTGTGGGGGTTGGGTACACAGGGTTCCTGTGCTTTGTAATACTTCACTGCCAGTTTTATAGAACAGTAAGGGATCGGCTTGTACGAGTTGATGTAAAGCAAATACTCACTATGGGGTATTGCTAAATTAAGATTTGTGATTAATGTAATGGGGAAATTAGATAAAAAATATACTGCTCTTCCTCTCCTAATCTTTGCCTTGCCTTCTTCTCCAAATAATTGAATAATCTTTGCCTTTTTCTAAGTATACTCTTAAAAGCTTTAAACTTACCAGCTCATGTGTATGTGTATATGTCTATGTATGTATGTGTATGTGTGTGTATGTGCGTGTGCATCTACATAAACATATAATTATGTATGTATTACATACTGCGCATACTATATACCGTGTTTCCCCGAAAATAAGACCTAGCCAGACAATCAGCTCTAATGCGTCTTTTAGAGCAAAAATTAATATAAAACGTGGTGTTATATTATTATATTATTTATATTATATTATATTATATTATATTATATTATATTATATTATATTATACCCAGTCTTATAGTAAAATAAGACTGGGTCTTATATGAACTTTTGCTCCAATCAGTATTAGAGCTGATTATCCAGCTAGGTCTTATTTTTGGGAAAACACGGTATTTCCTGGTGTAATCTATGAATGGTCTGTTTCTGTCATGAAGCCTTTGAGGTGGCATAATATAGGCAAATGTCATTACTGTGGTATTGCCAGAGCAAACCCCATCTGTCTTCAGACCGCTGGTCTCTGGTTTTGAATGGCAGCTCTTCTCTTGGGTCCTGGGGCCATAATCACGCATCCTCTGTCAGCTTCCCACGTTGCCTTCGTCACGGCCTGACAAGTTGTCTGAACAATGAACTGGTGGTAAGGAAAGGGTAGAATGTATCAACCTCTACATTTTCAGGACAAAGGATCTGCTTGCCTTTACAGATTATTTTTTCGCTTCCAGTTCTTTATTCTTACTCTTTTCCCCAGTAGTTCAATTTTTCTAAATGAGAACCAGATGAAAAGCGGCCTATTAGTTCCTCCAATCTTCTGTCCTCAGATGCAGTTTTCTTGGTTCCCATATAGAACTTCTTTGAACTGTTTGGAGCTGTCCCAACAGCTCTCCCTTTGGACTCTGCTGTAAACACTGACCATTTCTGATTTATGGGAATCACAGGCAGGAACAGAGATGAACTTTTCGAATTCAAATGTGCATCCAGGTTTGCCTGTGAGATCAGATGATCAGCAGGCACCTCAGAGCGCTTGCTCCCCGTAACCTGTCCTGTTTCCTCAGAACAGGTCTGGAGAGCAGAGCGCAGACTGCTTGGTAGCTGGGTCACATGTACGGCAGAACTGCTGGTGCCATTGTAGACAGTGGGACCGAGGTGTCATCTGGTCACCTGGAGTGGCAGCTGACCTCAAAGACAGAGCTGCACCTCGGGGAGATCATGCCAGCTTTGCACATCCAGAAGTTATTCTTGACAGAACTCAGGAGGTATGAATGAGAATGACTGAACTCCCGTGTGACTGACGTCTAAACGGAAATTGCCCAGCAGCCCTGGCCAGCTACATCCATGATCAGGACCAGAATGCAGGGCGAGGGTGATCCATCCAGAGGCATGTGGAGGAAATAGTCAGGGAGCTAGGCCACTGGCCGTGGAGTGAGAAGATCTGACTCAGAAGTTCCACGCTACTTACTCTCTGTGGGATGCTGATCAAACACTTAACTTCTCTAAGCCTCAGTTTTCTCACCTATAAAATGGGAATAATACCTCCAAGAATTGGGGTTAAATTATGTGATTCTAGTAGAGTATTTGCCCAGTGCCTGGCCTATCATAATGCCCAATAAATTAGCTTTACTTAATTTAGTGCAGAGCAAGGGGCCCAGGAAACTCCCGCAACAGCTTCCTCTTCTCTGGCGCAGAACCTTGATGGCCGCCACATTTGGTGTCTTTCTGCAATTGTATTGGATAAACCCTCCTTTTTTTTTTTTTTTTTTTTTTTCCTATTTCATGAGACGTTCCACTTCTAGAGTCCGTTCAAAGCACCCTCTTCTAGTCACAAGTCCCTCCTTTGGCCACAGTTACCACCCCATCGGACTCAGCTGGCCCTCGATTTCAGCCAAGCTTCCCAGATGTCCAGCTTCAGACCTGGGGGACAGCCCACTCTTTACAGGGGACTGCAGTGGATACCAGACGCCTCCATGTTTCATCGACTTGACTAGTCTAACCTGCAGAGTAAATGTTCTTTTCCCTTATTTCTGCTTTCTTAACAGACTCCTCACTGTGGGGGGTTCACCGCTTCCTACCGCCATGAACAGGCCAACTCTGTTTCACTCAGTTTTCTTTTTTATAAAAATTTCAGTATTAGCCATTTGGCCTCCCAAGCCACACTACGAGTGTTTCGAAACTTTTTCTAGAAGCAGAGATCAGCCAGCTGGGCCATTGGACTGGTTGAATTCTCAGAGGGTGACTTTATTCCCTCGGAGCTTAGAGAAGGGGCACTCCCCTCCCTAACCCATGTGTGGACAGTGATGAATGATGGCTCCGGGCCATTGTAATAGAGAACAGAAGAAACTAGGATGTCAAACTGACTTCTGGGTATCAAGTGTTAGAACTGAGCTTTCCCGTAAAAATAGAAAATACTTCGCTACCCAGACCAGTCCACGTGCCTGACAACTTTTAAGTGAACAACAATAAAAAAATATGACTTGCTGTTTTTGTTACTAAGGAAAGCATGCGATTCCTCTTTCAGTAAACAAACGTTACAAAAATGTTGAAAAGAGAGTTTTTGGAGCGACAAGGACTACAGCTCATTTTATAAACTTATTATTCCACTTTACAGAGCTTGGTTTGTCTCCTTAGATCTTCTTCAAGCTTTTTTTTTTTTTTAAGTGTTTTTCTTCTGTGTCACATGTGCTTGGCTACCCAAGAGGATTATTTATTTTACGAGACAAATTGGAAGCCGTGGTCTGCGAACCCAATAATCTCGATGAAGCGCGCGGGCTCTGCTGTGTGACTTTAGGAACTGACCTCTCTAAACCCCAGTTGGTGTTTGTAAAATGGGGATTAGCAAGATTATCCTGTTGTTTTAAGGATTAAATCAATGATCCAGGGAAGGATTTAGCCCAGAGCCCAAGGCAGAGAGCCTTACCTGTGAGCTGGTGCTGTTAACGCAACGTCCTTGACCTCCGACTAGACACAAGCATTGTGCAAACACCGGGGTACAGCAGGGCACAAAGGCAAAGCAGCCTTGACCCCAGAAAACTTGCAGGCTAGTGGGGCAGAGGTCAAAGAGATTAGGCCACAAGTAATGACTGTTATAAACATTGAGAGCTAGTAAGGAGAAGAGGGAAGGTGTCTTTTATTGGCCAGGAAAGGCTGGCAGGCTAGGGGCACAGTCACCTGTGAGAATCAACCAAGTGAAAAGATGGGAAGAGTCTTAAGCCCAGGTGAGGCAGCAGCTTGGGGCAGGGAGGCTGGCAGAGGACCTGGACAGGGGCTTGGCAAGTGGGCCAACAGCCAGCCGAGAGGCTGATGAAGACCAGACCCCAGCAAGCCTTTGATAGGTTTCAGACTCTCTCCTGAACTCCATGGGGAGCCATTGGAAGCTGGAAGGAGGGCAGCGACAGGATGCTTTCTGTGTTTGAAAAATGACACTCTGCTGTGCAGAGAATGGGACGGAGGGTGTCAAGGGCAAGTGTCAGAGGCGCATTGAGACAAGACCGCAGTTAATGTAAGAGGGGATTCGTTGAGCATGGAAGCCGTGGAGACTGAGTAACGACGTGGAGGAGTCAAGAAGTAATTAGGGGGAAATTACTGAATCCCAAACTATTCAGATGCACGTGAGGAATTAGGTCTAGGAAACTGTTAGGTGACTCGGAAAGACTCTAATGATTTACAGAGATTTCAGATGAAAGTGTTTTGTGAGATCTGAGAATAGGGAAAAGCAATATTAATGAATTAACGTACATTTAAAATATTTACATTTAAATGTAAATATCTTCTTTGTTCCAAGTGTTATTTGGATCAGTACATTTAAAATATGTAATTGAATTAACAAATTAACAAATTAAATATTTTAAGTAGACAATGGACTGTTTCTACACTGTGTATATATCTATTTAAACCTAATATATGTATTTAAACCTAAGATATTTAAACCTATTTAAACCTAAGATATATAATGGTCAAAGATCCTTTTGGTATCTTTTCTTCCAAGATCGTTTTGGTGGATAATGAGAGACCATCTTCTCTTTGGGATTGCCTGACTCTTTGGCAAATGCGACAGGTACCTAGCTTCTTAGCTGTCCCCAGGCAGGTACTCATAAGGACACCACACTTTGTCCAACAATCCGTAACTTCTGGTTAAAAAAATCACCTGCTTATAAGTGCCTGGCATCATTTGCTCAGCTGTTTTTTCTGAGTCCATTGAAGAACTGCTTCTTTTTTATTCTAACCTTGGCATTTACATATTTTTATCTTCATCTTTGTTCTTACCTCTATAAAATGAGGACAGTTATATTTCCCTGCCATCTCTACGGTTGATGGATGAACGTTATTTCATGAAGCGGTTGTAAGTATTTTATATGTGATGTAATTCTTATGTGATTACCATGACAGGTAATATTTCCCCATTTTTTCTTTTACTATTGAGCATTGAGTTTTACTTAAAGAGTCGATGAAATGTTTTGTTTTGTTTTTTAAATACGGCATAGGAATACATTACCCCTTCTGTGAACCTGACGAAGTTGGCGAAAATACTAGATTCTCATGTGACAGAGAAGATCTTTTTTGTTCCAAGTGTTATTTGGATCAGAAAGAGTTACTTTGCTAAAATCAGTGCAGCTCCTGCTTTCTCTAAGCAGTGAAAAGACCATCTCGATGCCAATGGAATATTTTCATCCCAGAACTGGAGTTGGTGTGATGTTCCAGCATAATTTGTTCAGGTGTTTTTTTGTGCCAAGACTGGAGTGAGCATCACAGGTATCTTAGCTTTAGGACGTCATTGTCTTCCATCATCCCTTCCTGCTCTGTCCCTAGAGGGCAACTGTTGGGTGTCATTGTATTTTGCAGACACATTTGGGTTAGGCGGTTGCTGTCAAGTGAAAGGCAGTCCAGCCTGGCAGCACAAATGCAGGAGGCACAGCTGTTCATGGAAGAGGTGAGGGGGGCTGTGGGCCTTGGGCAGGGATGCAGAAGTGGATGGTGGGGGTTCCGGGCCGCCAGGGATGATGGCTGAGTGCTCAACAAAACGCACAAAGTTGCAAAGCCACAGAAGTCCCTTTATTCTCATTGTTGTTACTGTTATTCCCACTTCAAAGCCCCAGGAACAGTACTTGTTAGGAATAAACATGCTGGAGTGGTACTTAAGGAACCAGCCTTTGTAGTCTTGATAATAATCTGAAGGAGATTTCTGGAAAAATCCACCGTCTTGTCCCCTGTAGCTCCTCCTACTTCACCTAACCACCATCACTTTCAACCCCCCACCCCCACCCCCCAACCGGGACTCAGATGAAATTTTTCTCCAGTTACTCTTGTTTTAATTTAGTATAATCTCTGAGCTACTGTCGAGATAAATGAAGTCGACTCCTAGATTTGTAGACTTCCCAAAGCGGAAGTAGATGGAGGTGAGAACATCTACTGGGATGTAAGTTTTGGGAAGACAGGGTTGTGTCTGGGTGGTTAGCTGTCATCCCCTCTTCAGTCTGTCACTCACTTGCTTCTGGACACAGCCCTTACAGCACCAGGTGCCGTGTTGGGGATTCAGAGCAGGGAAGAGGATGATCCCCCTCTGATCGTGGGGGAGTCTCCGGGGAAGCCGTGTGGCAGTTCATGGGTACAAACTGCCATGCCATAGATAACCGTTTTGTGCTGGGATTTCAGTGAGTTTTCCTGGAAGCCTCAACACCTTTGTCAATGTTTAAAGAGCTTTAGTGGACCTTCCCAATCTTCCCTCCATGAAGGTTCTGCGTCTGGAGGGAGGGGGTGTGTGATTAGAGGGGTTGGAGCCGGGAGGGAAGCAGGGACTGAATGCAGATGCAAACTTGACCCAGGACGCAACGTGAAGTTATCAGCAGCCTAAGGTTACTTCCTGGGATAAAAACGAACAATGTCTTACTTCCCTAGGAAGTCAGAGCCTGAGTCTGTTTGGTTGTTAGCCCTCACGAACCTTTGTTGAGTGTAACAAAGGGGGAGATGAGAAGAAAGCCCTCCCTGTCATGATGTTGGTGACAGCCAGCCAGCCAGGCTGCTCTGAGCGGGGACCCCCAGCTGGGAGCCCCACCGAGTGAAATGTTGCAAGAGAAACTTTCAGATGAGCTCAGAAAAGGAACAGCCAAAAACTGTCCGAAAAGATGCCCACTTCTGGTGGCAGGAGGACAGTGCTCAGGGGGCTGCCCCCCACACAGTGCCACCTGGGCCAGAAACCAGGGCGAGTCCGGCTAGAATGGGTGTCCTGTGTGCCTCCGGGAGGGGATTCTGTCTAATGACAGCTTTACCCAGCTGGGACATTTTTCAGGCCTACTGTATAGAGACAGTTTCTGAACATGTGAGGAGACGCCCACAAGGAAAGGACAGCTCCGCGGAGATGGCAGAGTGCCAGGCAGCTCCGAGGAGGCCTGGGGACGTGACTGCAGAGCATCCAGGGGCCGTCTGCCCCAGGAAGATGGTGACTCCCATTGAAACCCCGTGGGGGGAGGAATGACCGCAGGTCTGTGAGGCCTGGGGCAGGGGCTGCGTGTGAGACTGACGCTGGATAACAGGACTATGAGGGGAGTGTCCCCTGGGAAGGGGCTGAGTGCCCAGCTCGAGAAGGAGCTCGCCAGCCACTCTCAGGAGTGGGGACTGCTGGTTGCATGGTCAGTGGCTGTGGGGATGGCAACTTAGCCCTGGACATTCACGGTAATGGAAGTAGCTACCGTGGAGGGAGCACGGAATCCATGCGAAGCGTCTTTACCTACGTCGTCTTCCCTGTTCCTTCCATCACCCCTGGGAGGTGCATGCTGTTCCTAACCCTGTTGCACATGTGTGGAAACACACAGCGATACCAGGTGACCCACGCCTGGTCACACAGCGGATGAGTGGGAGAGCCCGGACCCTGGCCCAGGCAGGCAGCCTGCAGGACCCTAGCTCTTCATGTTCCGATGGCTGCACCCGGCATGCCTCTGGGGTTTCCCACGGGAATGGTGTTGCCCAGCAGAGGCGTGGGGAAGGGCAGCGGAGGGACCCAGGCAGCTTTGGAGAAGTAACCACGGGGCCAGCTGAGTGGAGCTGCACCTTACCCATCTGGACTCGGGCCCTCAGCAGCCTTCTGTGCTGTGTAATTGTTCACCTCCAGGGATGGGGGCGGGGAGGGGGACCTGCCGCGGAGAAAAATGGGGAAGGCTCAGGACCTGCCTCACTCATGAGTGAGATTTTTCTCCCGAAGCCCCTGCACACTCAGACCACGCAGGAACCAAGGCTTGTTCACGACGTATGCCAGCCCCCTTGCCCAACAGAGCCCTTGAGTGGGTGAAGAGAAGAGCCTACCGTCCTTCACCTAAAGATGTTCTAAGGGAAACTGAGTCCAAGAGCTATCAGAGGACTCAGAGTTCCCACCCTGTCCCGTCCCCATCATACAACAGTGAGCAGATGTCTCCTCATCTTCCTAAACTAGATAACAGGCCATTGGGCACAGCACCATTAGCTGGCTGCCTTCACACAGAGCGTCGGCTGGTTGGTGGTTACTCCTTCCGGGCTGAGCTCTCGCGTAGAGCAGCTCCCCCCTGGAGAACAAGGAAATGATAAGCCAGCATAAATCATGCCGAAAGGAATGAGTCCTCCTCATGAGTCATTAGGACGGATGACACGTTGGCGAGCAGATGAAAACCCTGTGATGAAGAGCAGTTGTAAAAGCACAAGCTCATGCCTAAGAAATGCATCGTGGTGACTCAAACGTGAAATGCATGCATTCCCCCCCTTCTCTCTCTCTCTCTCTCTCTGTCTCATTTTTAAAAACATTTGCAGTAAATATCAAGAATGGTAAAACAACATTTCCTGTGCTGGACCCTGGGGGGAGAGGAGAGGTTCAGGGGAGCGTAGGTTTGAAAGGATACTTTGAATCGGGGAGTGTAAATGAATTAATAGTTTGGAGTAGTAATTCTCTAACGGCGTCAGAAATAGGAATCACAGTCTTAAACAGGCATGTCCGGCCATGAGAAACTGCTGTATCAGAGTGTTCATTTGTGGCTTGAGAACATGGATGAACTTACCATCCAGAGCTGTCCCAAAGAAGGGACCATGGAACGGCGAATGCTTTCTCTGTCTATTGCAACAAGCAGTAGGAGGCAGTCAGCTTAGTGGCCAAAGCATGGGCTGTGCAAACAGGCCAGCTGCTGGGTCGTTGCTCTGCCACTGTAGCCGTGGGACCGGGGACAAGCTCCCCACCTTCTTGGGGTCTGCTTCCTCAACTAAAGGGCGTCATGATCGTAGCACCCACCGACTGACAGGTTGGATTGCAGGCAGCAGAAACAGACTGCGCTGACTTACACAGAAAGGGGGTCTGCAGGCAGAACTGGAAGCTCTTCGGCCAGGGCTTAGGGCCATTCGGGTCTTGTCAGAAGAACCAGTGGGCGGGCTCGTCCGGGTCTGATGTGGACAATCCTTGTGTCATCCTGTCAGGGTCATATTCCAGAGAAAGAGAGAGAGCATCTGACAGGTTCATTAGGTCACCTCTCTCCTGTTGGCTGAAGGGAGAACAAGGCTGGAACTTTGGCCAGCGGGGGAGGCAGAGTTTCTGTTACCAGAGGAAGGAGGCAAGAATGCCATGGGGATTCATTTTCCTCGTGTATGTAAGGCTCCTGGCTCCGCGCCTGCCACGCTGTAAGGGCTGAAAAATCAACGGTGGTGTGTTAACAATTATAAATTGGAATGATTGATAGCAGATCGATAGTGTAAGCTATTCCAAATAAAAAGCTAATGGTATACATGCACACAAATGAGTGCCATTAAAATGGGGAACCTGAATAAGATCAGTGGATTGCACCTGAGCCAACATCCTGATTGCAGTGTTGTCATACTTGTTTTGCAAAATGTTACTGTTGGGGGGGAAACTGGGCACGATGTATAGAGGATCACTCTGGATTATGGACAACAGCTTGTGATTCTACAATGATCTCAATAAAAATGACAGTTAGTTAAAAAAAAAAAAAAAGAAAACTCATGATGACTTTAAAATCCCAAGAATTTTCTCCCTCATTGGAATTAATTGTTTTCAGTCCCTACCCCAAACCACCCCCCCAAAAAAAAAAATCATCAGAAAAGTGCTGTTTAAATGTAAGAGTCCAGATGGATTGAAAATTCTTTCTAAACATCAGGGAAGAACAGAAGATACAATAAAAGCAAGGCCAGGTCAGGATATTACCTTTCTAAAAATTCTCATTATTGAATGCTTGATGATCTCACCTAACACAGACACACACAGACACATACACACACACTCACACACACTCACACACACACACAGAGCTCCCAGTAAACACGTGAACAAGTGTCAGTCTGAGTCAACCCCTGTGGCTTCTCTTAAAGCTGTTTTTTCTCAAATCTTATCTCCTGAATGTTAGTTTATTTAAGTAAAGGTGGGCCCCAGTGAGTGTCAGTTCGTAAGTGATGTTTGTTAGGGTTACTGGGTCCTTGAGTCCCTGTTTAAAGAGCCTGGGATTATGCTGGAGGAATAAACTTCATCCAAGAGCCTGAAGAGCCTGCGATCCGTATGCATGAGTTCCGGCTTTCCTGGTCGGCCCGGATGGGTTGGAGCCCCTGCCCTAGTGGAAGGTGGAATCTGACCACACACAAGATTTTTGCTCATTCATTCTTTCCCTTTCTAGTTCTTCTAGTCGTTCATTGGTGGTCTACCATGTGTGTCCCTGTGCTAAGCTGAGGAGACACCAAGACCCAGAAAACTGGAGAAATTCACAGTTGGATAGAGGACCATGATGTGTGCTCCAGTAATGACCAGTCAAGGCAGCGGGTCTGTTTGTCCTGGGCGCATACCAAAGTGCTCGCTGAATTCAAGAGGAAGAAAGCAAATCCAGCCATGGAAACATTCAGAGCGCCTGCAGTTTAAATTATGTCGTAGGCAAGGGCTACATGTTGGTATTGGCTTTGCAAAGCACTTGTACAAACTCATAAGGCCTGCGTTTCCCCTCGCAGACCTAAACACGCGCCCCCACCAACCCCCAGCTAGAGCACCCTCTTTGTGGTCTAGAGGCAGGGGAGAGTACAGTGTTTGTCTCTGTTAACCTTGAGTGGCTAGATTTTAGGAGGGGAAATGGATTACAGGATAAAAACTGTCTTCCAGAACTGCTAACTGGAGAGAGAGGATAGGAAGTTTCGCCGAGAGGAGGCAACCCATAGGAGAAACACAAGCGGTGTGGCCTCAGGCACATCACTTACTTGTTCCATGCCTCAGTTTCCCCAAATGGTAAACTGGGGATAATAACTGTACTCAGTGGGTGGATCTGGGAATGAAATAGGTAAAGACAACACCTAGCTCGTGACACACACTCAGTAATTGTCAAATACTGAAATATCTGTACTCATGGATGAGCCTGACATGTCAGAGGGCAGAGATGTCTTCTGATTGGCCACCCAGGGAGGGAGTGGAACAGCAAGTGGAAGATAAAAAGTCCGAGAGGAGAAGCGCCAGGCATGCCATTGCAGCTCTACACATGAAAGGGAGCTGCCTGGGGAGGGGGCGAGGAGTAATGGGGGGGCGGCGCCCAGGGATGCCGGAGAGGCATTTGTGTGTCCCTGTGAAGTCGGAAGTAGGAGGCACGACAGACATGATCGCTTATGATGTGCCACGCTCTCTGTGAGTGCTCTCACCGGGGGGAACATTGCTGGTTTTGTCCCTTTCTGAGTCCCCGTATCTGGAGGAGTACCTGGCACATGGGCCTTATTCTGAAAAGAATCTGTGAATTGTGGCCTTTGATTCTTTCCATGACTGGGTGACGTGTAGGAGCCGTGATCACCATCTGCATTCTGCGGAAGAGGGTACTGAAGCCAACAGGAGTGAGACATGTTGCCCACGTGGTGTCAGTGCTGAGCTCTGGACCCAGCGGCAGGTAGAACCTGGGACTTGAAGCCACCGCTAGTGTTTCCCCTGCGATCCTTCTGCAGGGCCTGCTGCCTTCATGGCCCTCAGGGACCATTCTGAATCTCAAGTCTTTGGTTTGAAAAGATTCCGCATTTCAAAGAGCCCGTGGCAGAGTACTTGGATTGCGCTGGGGGCTCCGGAAGCAGGCTTTGTTTTTATTCTGTGGAGTTTTAGTCATGGCTACATAGAAAGGGAGGTAAAGTTACGGCCATTGTGTGCGGACTCTATTATCTAGTTGTTGCCACCATGCTGGTTTGAGAGGTATTTTTAGAGTCACGTGTTTGTATTCACGGTTGACATTTTTAGTACTACCCAAAACTAGATAACAGCAAAGAATTCCTGGTGGGTGACTAATGCTCAAGGTGGGTGCCCAGACTTGTGTTAAGTGATTCACTCTCTTCTTGGGCTGTGGAATGCCACCAGATCCTGTGACTGAGGCCAGTACACACAAGTTTCTCAGAACCGAGCGGACATTGGGATGGCCCCTGCATCACTGAGGCTCTCTCCTAAGCACCCAACAGTAACTGGCGAAGGGATGAGGGCTTCTAAGTCCCTGTAACTGCTGTGATGCGTGAGTGACATTTGGTTATCAGCTCTGTTGATGTGAAATTTTTCTCTTTCCTGGTGTTGTTGACATTGTACTTGAGTGGAATCAACACTATTTTGCATGGGCAAACGCGTGAGAAGCGTTAACAATATGCACGAGCATTTCACACAGTGATATACGCAGGGATACTTAAAACATCTCCAAAGGTGGTAACGCACACATAAAACACACACTTGATTCTCCTCAAACTTCCTGCTATTCCAACTCAGTGTAGGACAGAGTTGATTTGAGATAGATGGTTTGAGGTTTGACGCAGATAGGGTTTTCTCAGGAACCACTCTTAGACCTTTTAAAGGATAATTGCAGTTGTTTTCCCAAAGAGAAATGATTTTATACAATTTTGAAACCATTTTCACTTGAATATCAAGTGGTATTTCCTCTACGTTGCTGCAGAAAAGTAAGAGCCTGAGTATGTAAGAACCTGCATGAATGACTGGCTAGTAGAGTTTACCTTGGGTTGTTGGGCATTTTCTTGAGGATACAACTATTAAATCTGGGATGTTTTACGACAGGTTAAAATAGAGTTAAGCAATTACTCTTAACTTCACACAAAAAGGTCACTGTCCCTATAGATGTCTTTATCTTTCTCCCATTTTGTCCCGGGTGGCCATTTTGTTGTTGTTTACTTGTTTGTTTGTTTGTTTTGCCTGTACATTAGGTCCTATTTATCTCATTCTCCTCCAGAACGCCAGGATTTTGTGTCCCTATTTCTTTTGTTTTCTTTACCGACTTCTCTAGGCTCTTCATTTGCTTCTCCCTTTTGACTCCTAAATATGCTCTGATATCTCCATTGTTACAGAAAAATCTCCATCCATCCATCCATCCATCCATCCACTCCTCTCTCCCTCCCTCCCTCCCTCCCCCAAATTTTCTGCTTCATCTCGTAGCCAAACTCTACATAACTGTGTGCTCTGCCGCCCTCCTCTTCTCCATCTGTTCCCCTCCCAGACCACCCCTCCTCCCCACTTTCAGAGATCCCAAAGGAAGGGACACTTTCTTGTTACATGCATAGCTTTTCTCTCAGCCCAGGTCTTCCTTGCCTTTGGTCCCTGTTTTCATCCTCTCCTTGAGGGTATCTCCCACTCTGATGTCCATGGTGATCTGTTTCCTAGTGTCCCCAGCCTGTCCCACTACTGATTCCCTTTATGGCTTCTCTTCTTCCTCAGGCCTCTAAGGGGGGATGGAAGCCAAGGCACCCAGTTCTCAGCCCTGAGGTCTTAATTCTTAGACTTTCTCTGAGACCTATCTACCACTGCCATAGATTCCCAAATGACCTAGCTCTGACCTGTCCAATCTACTGTCCAATCCTTCAGGGATGTCCCATTATCCACCAAAGCCAGCCTCTCCGAATGCAAATTCCTAGTCTCCCCCAGCCCTTCTGGGTGACCTTTCTCGTCTTCTCAGGCCAGCAGAAACTCCTTTCACGGTCTAGATATAGTCGTAAGTCCCCGTGTTTCTTCCTTCAGAGCCTCCCTTGTGTTCTTTCTCTTTCCTGCCCTGCTTCAGGTTCACATCAGTGCACACTTGGGTTTTCAACAGTCGCCCAGATGACCTTCCAGAAATTTCCTGCCACCAGTTTATCTTATAAAGATGCCAGACTAGAGTACCAGACTTGTGTTCCTCTCTCCACCTTCCGCCCCGCCAGCTGAATGTTCTTTCCCCAACCCGGGTTGGAGCACGTCCCTGTTACCCTCACTCCCCTTCGATGGTTCCCCTATTCTGGGAAGGGGAAGTCCTGGTTCCTGAGGATAGCTGGTCGGTCTCTTTGATGACCTCAGCCCTCCTTTTATATTTACTGCTGCTGACTGTCCTCCTCCCACTCTGTGCAGCACCTACATGTAATTATCCCTCATTTCAAACACACCTGGACACTGATATCTGCATGTCTCTGCTCATACAGTCCTCTTGTCAGGAACTCGGTCGTCACCTTTGGTAAATGTGTGTCCACTCATTTTTTAATGTACAATGCCAGTGTCATCTTTTCAAAGCTTTTCCCGTTCGATGTATAATCCCCCCACACCTGTCCTGGCTCAGGTAGAGTTTATTCCCTTCTTCTTCCCATACGACTGGATCATAGCATGTGTTTTATTAAATCTATTAATAACTCTGCTTCTACTCAGGGATATGAGCCATTGGGACTTGACTCAGTGCCTTGTCTTTGAGTCCTCAGCACCAGACCTGTAAAGAGACTAGTAAATACCGACTAAATTAAACTTTAAGACACACTCTCCTGCTGACAGAAGAGGGTTGGGTTACTATTAATTGGTTTATCCCGTCTAAACTTTCCATCATGTTTATCATGATTTCCCAATATACAGTCAGCCCAAGCTTTCCAGCAAATGCTGGGCCCATTCCCACAGTCTGTGTTGTCTCTTCTCCCTGCCTCTCTAGAGTGTGCCCTCCTCCTTCCTCACCGTGAGTACCTTTTCCACTCTTTCATGCAGCCCATAGTTACCATTCAAACACAGCCAGTGTACTGCAAGGTGAAGACCTTGAGTGCGCTCTCCTTCCATCTTGCCTTTTTTATCGTATCTCTCAGCATTTTGTATAAGCTGAATGAAGATAGAGAGAGACCATGTCTGGCAGTTGTGACTACTACCAATGTTAGATTCATGGCCTGCACACAGTTGTCCATCTAATACTTGATGAGTTGTTTAGAGATCTTACACTTCGCTTCCAAGTATTCACGACCATCAGATCCACAGTTTCGAGGCAGAATGCTTGTGCTCTAACCAGAGAGGCCAAAACATGCCTTAGAGTCTGGAAGTGACTAGAATTTGAACAACAGAAGTCTTCTGCCCCCAGCCTGATGCAGTTGGTACTGCACCCTTCACCAGTTTTTGAGAGCTACAAATCTTTCTCAACTAGTTTACTCTAGAGCGTAAAAGAGCTTATATGTAGAGGACAGTCACCGAGGCTGAGCCTGCAGTTACCCAACACCAATGTCTGTGTTGTCCCAAAGCTCTCAGAAGCCCTCCGAGCTCGTGATCTAATGCCAGGACAAAGATAGTAGAAGCTCCTTCTCTGAAATGCCTAGATAATTGTCTAAGATGCAGAGTATGTTTTCTCATGAGTATTCTTCTGTGCATAAGGCAGTATCTGTAGGAATACCACTTTTACTGACCCCAGAAGAAGTCAGTAAAATATATTCACCCCGAAAGTGAAAAATGCATCCCATAAATGTTTGAATGTTGCCTAAACGACCTCCCCAAACACACGTACACAGACCGTGGCTCTGCAGTAGTCTACACGGAGGACGGAGAATTAAATACGATGATGCAGGAAAAGAGCTCAGCGCAGTGCCAGGCACAAAGAAGGAACTCAGTGACGGTTTGGTCTGGTTGTGATTGCACAGTCAGGGCTGCTGTCCGTGACAATCACCAATTCTGTTTGTATGGTGCTTAAACAGCTCAGAGTCGGGCACGAGACACGGACAGGATTTGGTGGCTGGTGACTTCAGCCTGGGGCGGGATCCTTACACAAGGTGTCTCCTGCGCAGAGGGCAGCCTCCATGCTGCCGGCTTATCAGCTGCAGGCAAGCGACAGAGTCATGCTGGCCTCCTCCCTGCGACATCATGCAGCAACCACAGCTGCTCTGAGCGTGCAGACGAGACGCGTGTCTCGAAGGGGGAAAGCAAAGGGATGAAGTCATTCACGGTCCCACGTGGGTGGACGGGTGGCCACTGCTTGGCCTTGCTTGTACTTCTGTCTGTGTCACGGCCCTGGCTGGGTCACATCCCTTTTGTGGGACAGCTTTAATGTGGACAAGGGAGGAATGTGCCCTTCCATGAGGTCGAAAAAACCCACAGCACTTTGTGATGTCAAATCGAGGCATTAGAAGGAGCCGACAGAAGCTGTTTCTCCTGGTGACTCAGCCCAGAGCTGGGTCACAGACGGCATCCACTTCTTTCTTCCCAAATGTCGACATCTTGACTTCCTAAGGAGCCTGGGACCCCAGCCATGGCTTTGTTTGTTGATTGTATAGAAAACTGAGAGAGACCACTCTGGCACCCATTTCAACTCAAAGCAGAATTGGTCTTCATTAAACGGGTTTGCTCGGCGCGTTGTCACAGGGTTTGTGGGTGAACCACTGTGGCCGGGCGAGAAGGAGCCTTGTGATTTACAAACTGCTGCTCTCGCAGAATCTCACAGAGGGGAAAACCACCCTCGACCTCCTCCCCCATGCTATGCCAGAACTGCTTACATTGTTCTTAATTTTGCATCATTTTGCCTTGATTTTGGAAGTCTTTGGGGGATTTCAGTGGAAAATAAGCAAGCCTGTTCAGTGTTTACTGCTGAACCAGAAATACAGTTCAATCCCTTGTTTGTAGAAAAGCCTTCGAAGTAAAAGTCTGATTTTATAAAATAGGTGAGTGGGGGTTCCTTAAAATGTCAAGGGTATTTTAAAGTATGTTTTTACAACTTGACAGAGTCTGGGGAGAGAAGAGGCTTAAAACTAAAGTGTTAGGAGCTGCTGCCAATTGAAAATGAATCACAAATGAAGATAAATCACCCCTGGGCATATAATGTGGAACAATGGGAAAATATTATCAGAATTGTAAAAATTTGATTTGCATGCAACTTTTCAGAAACATAGCTCAGCAAGCATAAACCGAAGCAAGCAGACTGACTCACGTAATGGGGGAAGAAAAGAAAAATCAGTCTAAGATTCCAAACATGTACGTCAGGAGATGGTTATTGGATATGGAAAAAAAAATACTCTGTTTTACAACATATATGCCATTTGCCATTGGCGGGGGGCGGGGGGTTGAGGCGGTGAGCGGGGTGCGTAGGGGATTCCAAAGAGCATTTATAAAATGCACTAATTGCCAAGACACTACGGAGTGTGTCAGTACGACTATTAATAACTCGATTTATTAAGTGCCTGCTGCTTATATATTAATTCTATGTTATTATCGCTAATCCGTGTTGTAACCTTACAAGTGTTCTTTTCCCGTTTTATAGAGGAGGGTACTATTCAGAATGTTTATAGAGCTTGCCCCAGGCCACACAGCAAATGAGGGACAAAGTGGGGGTTCAGACTCAATTTACCCTGGCCTTAAACTTATCTGCTTTTCCACGACTTCCGGAAACCTCCCAGGCAAGTGAGCGACAGGAAGTTGCTCCTTCCTGCCCCAGCCTCAACATACCTCACAAACAGTGGACTGACCCTCGGCCTAACATGTGCGTTATGCTGATCGGGAGGAAGAGATGTGGCTCGAGAGAGACACTCCGCAGGTCTGAGTGCCACTATGTTTTCTAAGAGACTGGAGGAAACCATTTACTGAATGGCTTTCATTTAGAAGTCAGTTTTACTTCCTAGTTGCTATTTTTCTAATTGAGGTATAAGTAGCATAATATAAAATTCCCCATTTCAATGACAGTGCCTTTTGGTGTGTTTACAATGATGCGCAATCATCACCATTATTTAATCCCATTTCCATCATCCCCCAAAAGACACCTCATACCTATTAATGTCTTTCTGTTCTCCATTTTCCCCTGTCCTAGCCCCCTGACAAGCGCTGATCTTTCTGTTTCGATGGATTTCCCAGTTCTGGACAATTCATGTAAATGGAATCATGTAACATGCGGCCTTTTGGGACTGACGGTTCACTTAGCATCCTGTGTTCAAGCTTCGTTCACATTGTAGCCTGTGTCAGAATTCCATTCCTTTTTATGGCTGAATAATATTCCACCGTATGGATATGTCATATTTCGTTCATCCATTAATTACTGAATGGCATTTTGATGGCACTCTAGATTGTGTTCCAAAGGGTTTGGCGTAAGCTCTAGGAGCCAAAAACGTGAGATCTGTCGCTGTAGAATACAGGCCCAGTGGTAATGTAGTGGCAGCTGCAACACCAAGTAAAGCTCTCCAGTGGCTTCTCATTGTCCGTGAAATAACGTGCAAACTCCTGACCATGACCTTCCAGGCTGGTGTGTCCTGCTGTCAGCCGCTTTACTCACTGGGGTCCAACACTCTCCTTCCAATTCTCCAGTATATGTTCTCTCCACCTTGGGGTCTTCACACGTTCTGTTCTCTGCCTGGACAGTTCTGCCTCCAGCTACGTCCTGCCTGGCTGCCTCCTCCTCAGCCTAAATGTCCAGAGAATGCAAGTGACTGTCTGATAGGTCGGCCCTCCGTCTTGCTCTTTCCTAGTGCTCCCCTTTCTTTCCCTTTACAGCACATTTCATAATTTAGAGTTCTGTGTTTTCTCATTTTATGTCAGTCTCGTCCACTACCCATAATCACCATTGATGGGCACCATTTCTGTTTTTGTTACTTTGCCTCCAGGGCCTAGATGAACCTATATTTAGACTCAGTCGATATCCAGATGGTGACCTCGCTTCTGGGACAGTGGTCCCCAGAGTGCACTCCCCAGGCCAGCAGCATCCGCAGCGCCTGGGAACTAGTTAGAAATCCCAGTCCTTGGGCCCCCCCTAAGTAAGACCTCCTGAATCAGACTCAGGGACGGGGTCTGCTGTCTGAGTTGGAACAGGTTGCTGATGCTCACTAAGTTTGAAAAGCTCTGGTGCAGGAAATAGCCCCAGATTCACTCTTAGTACCACGCAGGGTGTTGTAACCTCCCTTTCCTTGTTGAGCCCCTTGGGCCAGTGAGTGGCTCCGAGAGCTCAGGAGAGATTCCTAAGACACACAGTGAAAGCGGAATCAAAAATGGTGCCCAGGCTCCTACACGTCGTATCATGCTTCGCTCAGTGCCGGCAGTTCCTAGGGAAGGAGTCCATCTTTATGCTTTGGCTGTTGCCCACCCAAAGGGGCAGGGTCCTGGCCCTTCTCTGGGACAGAATGTGTCACTGTTCCACAGCCATTTATCTTCGGCTGTGGGATTTGTTCCCTGTGAACAAAACCTTTGAACTTTCCATTGGTAACACCCCTCCCCCATCACTCCAGAAGATTGATGAAAATTTAAAGACTGGTTTCGAAATGCTGACCTGCTTTGATGAAATTTTCAACAGAGCTTCACTGTGACGTCATGTCTTACAGGGAAAGCTGTATGTGCACGTGCTTCTCAGTAGGACGTTGGTTGTTGCATCAGAGATTCATGGAAACCATGATGTTTTTTCCCATACAACTTTCATTTCTGCAGTTTTCGTATCTTAGCTCTAGCTGGAAAACATTGTTAAATTATACGCACATGTTATGCATCGAAAGTTAGTCTTTAAACACTGGCACTGTTGCTGGAAGTGGCTCTCTCTTGTTCCCACACACAAAAATAATAAAATAAATGTTGAAACAGTTTTTATTTCTTATTCCAGTTTATTTCAGCTCCCAAGGTGCCCAATGTGATCAAACTCATAGAGCCTGAGGCCTGAATGTTTTAGTCCCTGAAACCTTCTCTTTTCTCTCTTCGTCTATGAGTAATTCATTTGCCTGCAGAGCCTGTGAAGCAAATTCTCTTTGTAAAAGAAAGGGGAGGAAATGTAGTAGAGCAGAAGAAGTGCCAGTGAAATTTCAGGATTGCCCTCAGAAACCAGGCTAAGACTACGAGAGAGAAAAGGCGTTTCTGTTTTATGTGACTCTGCAGTAGACTCTGAGTTTCGTTTATGAGCAATTGATAAGAAGTAATGACATAGGTATATTAAAGCATAAGACCACACAAATTCCCCCCTTTAGAGAATAAATTCCATGTTCTTGTGTAGAACATTCTAGAACGTTCTACGTATTTTTAGACTTAAACTCTGAGGATTTAACTTAGAGTATGAGACAAGAGTTTTGAAGGCTCTCATTTTATATAATATATGTACTTCTAAAAGAGAATGAAAGTTGAATTCCTATAAATCAAACATCTTTTATATAGAAATGCTTTGGAGGATTCTTTCCTGTAGCTCACCGGTATCCTTGCAGACCATCAAACAAGCAAAAACTTCCCATAGCATTTGAATAGCCAAGGCAGAGAATAAAATAGTGAGTTACGTTTCTCTCATCGTCCAGAGAAGGATGCATAACAGTTTTAAAGAAAACCTCTGAATTAACTATACTGCGAGGGCACTGATTTAAAGTGTGCTAAAAATATGTTAATGAAGGCAGTGGTGTATGAGAGAATGGGGTGAGGGGTTGTGGGGGAGGTTTGCTCAGGCAGGAGGAGTGTTTTTCTCACTGACACTGTTTATAATTGCACGGTGATAATAAAACGCAGTGGCTCTGGTTAGCTTTGTATTGTTTTACATTCTCTGCAGACAACACCCCCTTGCTGCCTGCCCCACCGCTTGAAGGGGCCCTCGCCTCGGCCGGGGCAATGCCACCACACTGCTGGGGTTCCCTTCCATCTGCTGTGACCTGATCACCCGTTACACCTCCTCCTTGCTTGTTCTCCTGGGTTCCCTCCTCAGCTTCGCGCTCGTCCCTCTCTCCATTCTTCCATGTGACACACAGACTTTTGTCTCCAGCTCCAATTTCTCTGTTGTCCCAGGTCGGTTCGTAATTTCTAGAAACCAGTTTGTCCTTAGCTAGCTAGCTGTCCCACAAGCATTTCAAATGCAGTTAACCTCAAACTGAGCTCCCAGTTTTGCTCTCCTCACTCCATCGTTGTCCCCAGGGGTCCCCATCTCAGGCTCCAGCATCCCCATCTTCCCAGGGGCCCAAGTGGACACTCGAGAGTGAACTGAGTGACCTGTGCCTCAGCTCTGAGCACCAGGGCCTACTGATGCCATCTGGCATATCTCTTGGTTCCATTTCTTGTCTCCACTACCACTCACCTGGCGCAGCCCCACGGTCACGCTGAGATCTCAGCAACAGCCTGCAGGCGTTCTCCACCTGGGAACTAGGGGGTTCCTTCTAAATGACATCTTGTCCTCCCTCGGTGACATCCTGTCCCTCTCGGGATGAAACCTAAGCCCCCAACATGGCGCTCAGAGCCTGAGCCCCTCACACTCCAGCCTGAGCTCTCGCCTCCCTGCCTTCCTGACCCTGAATTAACGTTTCCCCCACTGTCTCCTTGGTCTGGCCGACATACAGGTCAGCCTTCACCCCCTCCCTCTTGCTCCCCCGCTCCCCGAGCCTCTGCCCCCTCCACATCATACCTTCCTCCTCATCCCACAGGTTGACGGGTCCTGGGATTCGACCCTCTCCTTCCTGATTCCACCCCCCTCATTGAACAGTTCCATTGTTTTTCATGTAAACCCGTCATTTTAAAACACTTTTGTAAATAATAGAGCCCTTTGCTTCAAATGAAACGCAGAGCAGAAAATGAGAGGAGAGCAGTAATGGACAATGAGGCCGGACCAGCAGGTAGATGGGTCATTATAACCTTTATCGAGCACGACCTGCGCTTGACACTGCGCTACCTGGTCTACAGGCCTGGGCTCTGCGACACCCTACAGCCCTGTGGGATCATCAAGGCCCATCTCACAGATGAGGACACCCTGTGTGGCAAGTAGAGAAGGTCATGAAGCCAGGGAGGGCAGAGCCTGAGCTCCAGCCTCGTCAGGTGACCCCAAGCCCCTGGGCTGCAGCTCTTATCAGGTGCTTCTCGTTTCTTGATTTTGTCCTGTCTCTTCTAGGTGTTTTCTGTTGCCTTTGAACAATCACGTCTGTGCTGCTGCTATGTTACTTCCTGGAGGTGACGGCCTCCTCAGGCCTGGCCTGTGACTTAGTGACCAGCAGTGGCCTGGCCTGGACTCACTGGCCCTGTGGGACATGGAGACACAGTCTCCATCCCTTCCTGTCCCCAACTCCAGATCCTCAATGACTCATCCCCTCCCACGTCCCTCTAGTCTCAGTCACAGGATTCCCTGCCTCAATTTCCCACCCACATGTCCCCTTCTAATTAGGGCCTGTCCATGTGCTTCTGCGTCCCTGAGTTAGGGGACTTCCCCTTGGCACTGAAGCCATTGTCTGGTAACCTGTGGCCAGACTGTCCCTGGTTATATCCTGGGGTGAACACTGGCGTCGTCAACCCTCCCTTCCTTTTTTGGGCATTTTTCCTGTTTTCCTGAACTAGCTGGCTTACTGCCATTCTTGGATCTACCTCCTTTTTCCTTACATAGATGGAGGGAAACACAGATCTGTACGTTGAAGAGTTAGTATCCAAACGGACTAAGAGAAGCACAGATACCTAAGTATGTTTCTGTTTCCCCCAGGCCAGGTGTATCTTGAGTTTCCATACTCCACCATGTTTATCTTTATATTCTTCACAGCGCTCAGCTCATTATTTGGCACAGGCTAACGACTCAATAAGTCATGAAAGAATCACATTGTTGAACGATAAATGGTATAATTTGATGTTTTCTAAGCCTGTGTTTGTATATTGGATTGTGTTGCTTACATGCTGAGATACAATAGAAAATATTTATATTGGTCTCTGACCCTGGTTCCTGACACAGGGCTTCTAAACCTTTGCAAGTTCCTACGTGATAAGAGCACTAGGAGCGTCTTTTGTTCTAATATTTGATCTTTGATTCCAGTTCCTGATGCAGAGCTCCTAAATCCCTTGGAATTTCCTGGGTGATAACAGGAATGTCTTTTGTTCTACTGAGGCGACTCTGGGTGGACTCTTGGATGAGAGCTGGTCACTAGAGAGAAAGGCAAGGGAAGTAAAAGCTAAAATAAATGCATGGGACTGTATCAAACTAAAAAGCTTTTGCACAGCAAAAGAAACCATCGACAAAATAAAGAGGCAACCAACCGAATGGGAGATTTTTGCAAACAACACCTCTGATAAGGGACTAATGTCCAAAATATATAAGGAACTCGTACACCTCAACAACAACAAAAACAAACAACCCAATTAAAAAAATGGGAACACATCTGAATAGACATTTCTCCAAAGAAGACGTACAAATGGCCAATAGGCATATGAAAAAATGTTCAACGTCACTAATCATCAGAGAAATGCAAATAAAAACCACAATGAGATATCACCTCACCACAGTCAGAATGGCTATCATCAACAAGACAAATAGTAACAAGTGTTGGAGAGGCTGTGGAGAAAAAGGAACCCTCATACACTGTTGGTGGGAATGCAGACTGGTGCAGCCGCTATGGAAAGCAGTGTGGAGGTTCCTCAAAAAATTAAGAATAGAATTACCAAATGATCCAGCAATCCCTCTCCTGGGTATCTACCCAAAAAATCTGAAAACATTTATACATAAAGACATGTGTGCTCCAATGTTCATTGCAGCTTTGTTTACGGTGGCCTAGACATGGAAACAACCAAAATGTCCTTTGATAGATGAGTGGATAAAGAAGTTGTAGTATATATACACAATGGAATACTATTCTGTCATAAGAAAAGATGAAATAGTGCCATTTGCGACAACATGGATGGATCTTGAGATTATTATGCTGAGCGAAATAAGTCAGACAGAAAAAATAGAGAACCGTATGATTTTACTGATACGTGGTATATAAATGTGAAAACAAAAAAAAAGAACAAGACAAACAAATGAAGAAACAAAAACTCATAGACACAGACAATAGTTTAGTGGTTACCAGAGGGTAAGGGCGGAGGGGGTTAGTAGATGTGAATAAAGGGGATCCAATCTATGGTGATGGAAGGAGAACTGACTCTGGGTGGTGAACACAAAATGTGAGAGATAGATGATGTAATACAGAATTGTATACCTGAAATCTATGTAACTTCACTAACAATTGTCACCCCAATAAACTTTGAAAAAGAAAAAGATGAAGCCATGATTAGAAGCTTAGAACTTTCAGCCCCACCCCATTCTCTTGAGAAGGGAGAGGGGCTAGAAAAGGAGTTAATGATCGGTGGTGTCTACATGATGAAGCCCCCATGAAACAACAGTGTGGGACTCAGGGAGCTTCGGGTTGGTGAACACATCCACATCCTGGGAGGGTGGCACACCCCAACTGCACGGGGACAGAAGCTCCTGTGCTCAGGACCCTGACAGACCTGGCCTTACGTATCTCTTCATCTGGCTGTTCACCTTTGTCCTTTCTCACATCCTTTATTATATAATAGACTGGTAAACACAAGTGTTTTCCTGAGTTCTGTGAGCTGTTCTAGCAAATAAATCCGAGGCGGGGGCTGGAGAGGAGAGAGTTGGACAGAAACTGTGGGAACCTGAGGACCTACTACTTGCGATTGACATCTGAAGTCAAGGGGCTGAGCCCTTAACCTGTGGGGTCTGCGCTAACTCTGGTTAGTGTCAGAATGGAATTGAATTATGGGACAGCCAGCTGGTGTCGCAGAGAATTGCTTGATGTAGGTGGGGAAAACCCCACAGTCAGAAGTAACGTAAGTGTGGTAGTAGTGTGAGAGTAAAGGAGAAACAGAAGGAGTGTGTTCTTCCTTTATGCACACGAATATCTGTAAAGATGATTGCCACTGAGAAGCGTTATCTGCATTTGTATATTTGAGAATTGGCAGCAGCCATCTAACCAGTTTTCAAGCACACGAAAATCACCGAATTGCGTTATGACTGCCTGAAGAGGCATTTTGAGTTTCTATTGAGTTTCTGTTGTGTATTTTATTGTAACTGCTATTACTTTTCTTATTACAAATGCAGATCATGATAGCGATGTGAAATATAGAAAACACAGATAAGCAAAAAGGAAAAAGAAAGAAATGGCACATAATCCCATCATTGTTTGATGTACTTCCTTCCGGGCTTTGTTCTGTGATGTTCTTGAGCCTGTGTCTACTGGGTGGGGAGTGTATGTGCTGATCAGCTTGTGCATTTCTGCATTCAGTGGGCTGGGTGTGATCAGTCCCCGCCTTGCTTTTCCCAGGACCAAGAGCTACAGCTGACCTCCACTGGTTTTACAGTAAGATAAGTGTGTGTTCATTTCCTCATCATACACACGCAGAGATAGCAGTGATCTATTACCCCTTGCTTAATCTCTTCTCCTTTCCTTCATGGAACCTTTGGGGATACAGAATTATGTATACAAAGGGTCATAAAATACCAAGTGCGACATATAAATGCAGTTGCCATTTACCTCTTTAACAATGTGATTGTAAATCAGACACCACTTAACTGCAGTGTAAATGCAGTTCTAATACAAGTGGGGTTCACCTTAAAACATGCTGTGTTAGAAACATTTGACTCACGGGAGTTCAAGAATTACAGAATGCTCTCCTTTCTGCTAGATTTTTGGGGATCTTAGAGGGACAGACTTCACCATTCTAGTGTCCCTTGTGTAATGGGTCTGTGTCCTGTGTCCCCACCCTCATCGTCCCTCCCGGCTCCTTTGCAGCCTGTAAAATATATCAGCCTTGAAAGTACACTTCCTTTCTCCACCCATCCACTGGCACAACTCATCCTCTGGCATGACTGGAACTCCCACTGCTTTGCTGGTGAAGCCCAGGTCTACATCTCTGGCCACGTGTGTCCCGAGAGCTTCATCCGGTGTCTTCAGTGGGCTAGTGGAGACGTCTGCCTGGGTGCTGTCCCCATGCACCTGAAATGCGGCAGGAAGTTTTCCTGACTCCACATCTTGGCCCCACAGACTTCCTCCTCTGTTCCCTGTCTCCACTGGCAGTCCTGACCCCCACCCACCCACTCAGCCCTGTGATCCCATCATTTCCTGAACTCCTGCGGATATTACGTTCTTTTCCCTCCTTCCTCCTACCACTATTTTCCTAGTTCCGACCTTTGCTATTTTCACCTGGGCCACTATTTTCACCTGCTTAACCATAGGGTTGCCAGTTGTCACATGATTGACTTAAGTGTGTCAGCTGATGGCGTATGGGGTATGTGACATGACAGAAAAAGAGGAATGAAAGGCCAGTGCCTAAACTGTTGGACTTGTTGGTGCTAGTGAAGGAGATAAAGGAGAGAGCAGAGGTTTGGTTTGGTTTGGTTTGGTTTGGTTTGGTTTGGTTTGGTTTGGTTTGGTTTGGTTTGGTTTGGATGATGGTGGATGTACTAGTTCCCCTTTGCCACTTGAACAAATTATCATGAACTTAGTGGCTTAAAACAACAAAGATTATTATCTTACAAGTCTGGGGGCTCTAACGTAGAATCCTTTCCTTGCATTTTCCTACTTCTAGAGGTCACCTGCAGACCTTGGCTCTTGGCCCCGTTCTCTACATGCAAAGCCAGCAGTGTAGCATCTTCTAATTTCTCTCCTTCTGACCCCCCTGCCTGTCTTACAAGGACCCTTGTGCTTACACTGGGCCCACCTGGATAGTTCAAGATACTCTCTCCCATCTGAAATCCTTAACTTAATCACATCGACAAAGTCCCTTTGCCAGGTGATGTAGTCACATGTTCCAGGAATTAGGCCGTCGGCATCTTCGGGGGGCCTTTATTCAGCCGATGGCAGGGGGTAACAGGGTGAGGAGGTAGTGATGTCAAGAGGTCCTTTTATCCATATGAAGTTTGCCACGTCTGCTAGACATTGAAGTGGAAAGTGAAGATGTTGAAAAGGCAATTGGATATAAGTCTGGGACTCAGGACTGGGGGAAAAACAGTTGAGGAGCAAAAGAATATACATTGAGGCTAGACTGAGTCAGCTAAGGAGAGACGCCATGGAAGCAAAGCAGGTCGAGGGCCCCCTCTGTGTCCCCAATATGTTGAAGTTGGGAAGAGGAGGGAGGTCCCACAAAGGACAAGGGAAAGGGGCAGCCAGGGGAGTGGGAAGGAAGTCTGGGGCTAAGGCAGTGCCGGCTGCATTTATCCTTCGCATTTAGCTGGTAGTGGGTGGCATTGGTGGCCTTGATCCCCTTTTAGTGGAGACAGGAGCCCCTTGCAGCAGGTGAGGCAAGAATGAAGGAGAAGAAAGCAGACACAGAACGTGAAGACGACGCTCCGAGGAGAGCTGCTGGGGATCGGTGGGAGGCGGAACAGGAGACGAGCAGTTTTGTTTAGAAGGTGGTTGCTATTAAGGCATATTTGTATGACAGGAAGGACCCATTAGCTTAAGTTATGTGTGTGTGTATTTTTCCTACTAATCTCCTATTTCTGTTCCCCTTATTTCCCCCCTCCTAAGAGTTTTACGTTCCTGAAAAGGCATCACTGTTAAGAAAATGCTGGGAGAAGGAGGTCAAATGTTCCAACACAGAGAAAAGCAAATAGTAAAGAACTTTCTAGCAAAATTTCAATAACCTCAGTTTAGCAGAGTGGAATGTCCTCTTCTAGCAAACTTCAGCCTCCAGTAGTTTGAAGAAATCGTTTTTTAAACTAAAGCTATTAAGGTACAAGAATATAGGGCTTTACTGTATACAGAGGGCACACGTCGGAGAGGACTCCAGGACAGTTGCTGCCATTTACAGAACAAGGCACCAAAGAATTCCTTTAAAATTGATGTCTTATTTTCTTAATGCAATGTTTTTAGTTGCTAAAGGTCAATTTATAACCCTTAAAAATGCAATCTTTTGCAACTTACACGTGACTAATCCCCTTACATGTCTGTATGTCCTTCTCAACATAAAGGTAAAGGGGGAAAAAACAACAAAAACAACTCGAACGGAGAAGAAGGCATTATTTAATTAATTAAAAATTTAAGACTCACAGACATTTACATATAAAAATCAAGGACAAAGCAAATGATACACTGGGAAAAGAATTGTCAGTGTAAGTATAGTCAGTATATAAAGAACTTTACAAGTCAAGAAGCAAAAGATGTTCACACTAAAATAAAAATTGGCTTAAGAAAATCACAAAAAAAGTGCACATCATTGATGAATTATGTGGGAAAACAAACGAATTGATACTGAAATGCGTATTCAAAGAGGGACTCCCATTATCGGATAGGCAAAGATAAAAGACAACTGTTCAGCATTGATGAGGTTTCAGGAGAGTGGGTGAGCTCTGACACAGCTTGGAAGGACAGACATTTATGCACGCTTTCGTGAAGCGGCCTGACAATAAATATTAAGACTGTTACACCTACTGAGACCCTTGGCTCAGTCATTTCACGTCAGGGATTTTTTTCTAAGGAAAGTAGCTGGTGTATTCCACGGTGTGTGAAAAGTATGTTCACTGCAGTGTGGTTACGATATAGTCACTGAAGATCCATGTATGGAATATCAGTGAAGAGTCAGGGGCAGTGTCGGGTGCAGGGGAGGTAATGGGTGGGAGGTGGGTAGAAGCGGACCCAGCCTCTGCCCGCCCTCCTCTGTCCCCTGTATCTGAGGTACAGATAGGTAAAATTGGCCACGAGAGCCCAATACCTGGAGTGCTCGGGGACCAGGAGACCACACACAGATCACATATACCTGCCCCGAGCTTCATGAGACAAGAGTGGGCAGTGCCCTGAGAAGGCTTCCTGGAGGAAGTCACGTCTCAGCCAAGATGAAAAAGATCAGTAAGAAGTAGTCACATCTAAAGGACAGGAAGGTCCTGGCCAGGCCGCAGGATGTAGGCTGGCATGTTGGTGGTGAAAATGGTGCTGGGGGTTGCCGCTCCTGGGGCCTTGTGCATGTGGAATATGGGGGTATGCAGCAGGAGCCAGGTCGTGACAGCCTTGGGTGGCCTGCTTTCAGCTTTCAACAGTATGAGCAAAATAATGAAATCAGAGATTAAAAACCACATCTCACAGCATTTACTAGAAAAAAAGCAGAGCTCCATCCGCGCCCCAGGTATGAGTGTGAGACGGGGTGGGTCTCCCAAAGGAAAAGGGGAGCGTTGCAGCTGGAAGGAAGGCGTGTGTGTGTGTGTGTGTGTGTGTGGAGGGTGGGGAAGGAGAGAGAGAAAGGGGGAGGGAGTGCACATGTATCAAAAAAGAGTGGAAGGAAAGATGTGCATAGGATCCTAATTAATATTCTCCAGGGTGTATTACTGGGAACCTGAAATGTGCTTATAATTTTCTGTATTCAGTATACATTGCTTTTATCATTCTAAAACAGTTTTAAAGGCTATTACCCATGAAGTCACTAAAATGAATAAAGGTTTTAATACCTGTAACACCATTTATCCTTCAACCTGCTGCATTAAGGAGGGGTACCACCTAAGCAACTCAGAATCGAGGCTGCGAAGCCACGGGAACCAAACAAGACCTGGATTTGGTTTCTGCGGCCTTGTTCTCCAAAGGAAAATGAGGAGTCTGTGCTCCCCTGACACCTTCTCTGTCCACCCCAGTCCCAGCCTGCCCCTGGGGATGCGGCTGGGCACCGAGGACGTCCGCACGTGTGGCCCGGTGAATAAGGAAACCTTGGCCCTCCATGTTTCCATACGTTTGGTCCTCCCAGGTTTTGTTTTGTTTTTCTGGACAAACGGGCATCACAAAATGGCACTGGAATTTCTCCCCTTCTGTACCCACTGGTTTTGTATCGCCTCTAACAACCCTCATGCACACTGCTAGTGAGGTTTTTTATCTTAAAAAAATATCCTGTGAAATCTCCACGTAAGCACTGGATTTACAAATAAGTGTATAATGTACTTGCAGAAAAAGCAGGCTTTTTCATTTAAAGAACAGAGGAGGTGTAGACAAACTAGAGGTGGGAGTCCAGGCCTGTCTTTTCTGTAGATCATGATTTATAGGCAGAAAAATGAATAGAAAGTCCACCTTTCCTCCTGATAATCAGAACTCGGAAGCACCATGAGGAAGGACAAATATGTGTAACTGCTTCATTGGGTCTGAAATTGTCCTGCACTTCCGGAGTGTAAAAATACCCTACCAGGGACATGAATTCTGATGCGCTGGTTTCACTCTGCTATGCCAGACTATAAGTAGGATGTTTTTCATTTATGCGTTTCTAAAAAAAGAAGTGTTTGAAAAATATGACTAAACCTTCTTAGGTTTTATAAAAATTAAATCCTTCTATCTGAGCCCAACATGGTACATTTGAAGCGACTTTTTAAAAATCTGTTTCGCTTCTGTTCCTTCAGCGGCTAGTTCTTGGGCTTAAATGAAATGATGTCTTGGAATCGCGCGTTTGACAGATGTTGAATGGAGGAGAACTCTCT
Organism: Rhinolophus ferrumequinum; assembly: GCF_004115265.2. Lineage (NCBI taxonomy): Eukaryota > Metazoa > Chordata > Mammalia > Chiroptera > Rhinolophidae > Rhinolophus > Rhinolophus ferrumequinum. Next base: position 5,026,121 of record NC_046299.1, read on the forward strand.
GGAGACACTTTGTTGTAGCAAAAACTGTCACATTCCTAGTTTTGAGCTTTCATTAAGATCTATTATGCGCTGGCCTGTGGGGGCATCCGTAAGACTTTGTGAACCTTCAGTAAGTGTAGGTTTGCCTTGGTCGACAGGACTCGGTTTTCGTTGGAGAACCTGCGCAGTGACATGCAGCGTTCCCAGGTGGTCAGTTGGTGGTCTACCCCCCACTGGGCAGCCTTGTGTCTGCATGTCAAGTGGGGGCTCAGAGATTCTGGGGGCATCCTTGGCCCTCCCTTCCTTCCCTAGCTTGTAGAAGTCCCTCCCTTCCCAGACCACAGGCCCTGACTCAGGGATGATGTTGCAGGAAGGCAAACACCCACGCCTTCCCCAGGGACCTCAAGGTTTCGGAGAAGTATGAAGGGTGGGGCTCCCAGGGGCTGGCAGCCCCCCTGCCCAGGACTCTCTTCTTTTCCCTTTTCCCCCTGCTTCCCGTACTCTTTCAACCTCACAAAAGTATTGGGATTTTTGTTTTCCTACCCCTTTGTTTTCTTAGCCTCATGATGTTGTCGTGATTGTTCAGTGGGGTCCCTGAGAAGGAAGAGGGAAAGGGCCGAAAGGGGTGATGGGAGACTCTTATCAAACCAGCCACTTTTTGCTGAGAGATGGTTGCCATCATGAACCAGTGCTTCTCAGACTTGAACATCCCTGCAAATAACGGGATATACTTCAAAGGCAGATTCTGAATCAGTCAGGCTGGGGTGGGCCTGAGAGTTTGTGTTTCTGGTGAGGTACAGCCTGCTGGCCCATGCTTTGAGGAGTGAGGGAGCTACTTGCAAAGGGGACGTTACTTGAAAGTCAACGAGAATTCCGTGTCAGGCTGAGCAAAGGGGCTGGCATATAGTAAGTGCTTAAGAATGTTCTGGAAGATGGTGATGAAGAAGATGGTGGTAATGGTGGTAATAATCGCAGTGGTGATGGCAAAGACGATGACGGTATACTGGTGACAACGATGATGGTGGTGATGGTCAAGATGATTATGATGGTGAAGATTATGGTTGGTGACAGTAATGGGTTGTGGAAGTGACAGTGAAAGTCATGGGGTGGTAGTGATGGTGATGGTGGTGCTGGTGGTGGTAGCAGGAAAAATTCATCTTCATAGATATATCGTTGTTGACCCTGCTGCAGCATAAGGAGTTATTTTCAGAGGGCAAGCAGCACGGAGAACAGAGAAAAGGAACTCGTTCCCCTTGGCCAGGACAGGATGTTTATACTAAGTTCTAGGAACTTAGTGTAGTTTGCAAAGCAGCCTGAGTTCTTCAGACCATAAGTGCTAGAAGAAGAAACTAGAAAAGGGGCAGAGCTCCGCCTGCGCCCCAGGTATGAGTGTGAGACGGGGTGGAGCTCCCAAAGGAAAAGGGGAGCGTAGCAGCTGGAAGGAAGGCGTGTGTGTGTGTGTGTGTGTGTGTGTGTGTGTGTGGAGGGTGGGGAAGGAGAGAGAGAAAGGGGGAGGGAGTGCACATGTATCAAAAAAGAGTGGAAGGAAAGATGTGCATAGGATCCTAATTAGTATTCTCTAGAGTGTAGTCTTCGCTCTCCCTGTGTCCCGGCACCCAGGGAAGTGTAATCCCTCAGTAGATGTTGCTACTCTCTTCACTTATTGAGCACTTACCGTATGCGAAACAGTTCACAGGCATTTTTCTCATTTTACCTTCGCTACAAACTCAGTGGTGGCGGTAGTGGTGGTGGTGGGGTTGTGTAATTATTAACCCCATTTTATGGATGCAGAAACTGAGTCTTGTCCAAGGATGCTCAGCAGGTGGGGGCAGAGCTGGAATTCACACTCAGGTCCATCAGATTGCACAGCCCAACCCTGCACCTCACCATCTCCTGGTCCTGCTGTGATAACAGAAGGATTCTGGAACAGCTACCACTGTGTGTGTGTCAGTCAGCCTTCTTCCCGGGGCCCTCAAACCCTATGCCCATGTGGTCAGCAGGCAGGAAGCCCGTAGGACCACCCCTTCCTGTCCACACGGAAGCTCTTCACCAGGCAAGCAGAGAACTCAGCAGCCGCATCCACACACACCCTTGTGTGCCCGTCACTCCTGCTTCTGGCCTTGAACCCATCCATCTTCCCACATGGTTCTGATTCCATCCTGGAGCGATGCGTTTGGGCAGACATCCAGGGGCTCAAATAGCAGCGTGGGACCCCCGGGACTCACACGGAGCGTCTTGTTCCGTTGTCCAGCCATCCTCTCTAACCCATCGGTACATGTGCGCACAGCATGGTTCCGGCTGGCCCGGGCTGCCTGTCCTGGGCATCCTGATTCTGCAGCTGCTCCCCAACAAGACGCCTGCTGCTGTGGCCCCCCAAGAGTGATCAAGCTGAACCCCAGATGCCCATTTCATGTTTCAGGGGAACGTTGCTCCACAACCTCGTGTCAGTTAAAGTTATGTAAAGCTTCCACCTGGTTCCCTTTGGGAGGTAGGCAGGAATTACTGTGCAGCAGGCCCTTACATCCTGTGTCAGGTCGTTGTAACGGTTGCTCTGGGACCCCAGGAATTCCCAGCTGCACTTCCAGACAGCTCAGAGAGCAGTGGTGTTCCCAGCCACTTCCCAGTTCATCCTGAAGGGTTTTGCTCGCTTGGGTGGTAAAAGGTGAAAACGGTGTATACTGAAGTCACGGCTGGTTATCTGACGGCGGACATGGCCAGCCTGCTTTGTGAGGGGGGCTCCCCCACGCTCACTTGAGTCCTGAACGCACACTCGGTTTCCTAATCCATACATTAAACACGCATGCCTCCACCCAGTTATTCAGAGAAGTCAGGCTCCCGGCCAAAAAGGAAAAGCCAGTCAATTTTCTAAATAACCAGGCAAGATAACACAAGGACCAAAGAAGTTCTCGTCCTGACCTCACTGGAATGTGCTATGTGATCTTACAGAGATACCGTCACCTCACTGTGCTTGTTTCCTCATCTATAAAATGAAAGCCCTGAACTAGGAGACTGTGCAGAGATCATTCAGCTTAGAAATTCTGTGACTCCCTGAATGTGTGACATTGTATTTTTAAATAATTCCTTTCTCATTATTTCACCTCTGCCTCCTTGCTTTGTAATCTCAGGATGCGACATATAACGTGTAAACAGTGCTTTAACAAATGCAACCCGCTATGTCCAACCTTGCCAGGGATCTTGGGCCAGTCTCTGTGAGGTCCGAATGGTTAGGAGCTTTCTTTACCCCCAGAGAAGCCTTCTCACCTCAGCCACCGGGATGCCGCTTGTGAAAGCAGTGGGAACAGTGGAATGGCACGTTCCCTCCTCCTGGGAGGACTTCCCTTCTAAAGAGTTGCTTCTCACTCCCAAACCTGACTCACAGGTGGCAAGACCCATATCCGCGCCTGACAAGCCATGTAGAATGGTCTGCACTGTGACAATGACGCTGTGGCCCTCTGGAGGTGAGGTTGGCCAGGGAAGGCGGGAAGGGTTACAGCTCTGGAGGTGATGCGTTGTGATCCAGCCCCAACAACGGGCTCCAGACTGGGGTATGTGAAGACACTCCTGGAATCTTCCATTGCAATGGGGCTGGGTACTTGGTCCTAGAACCTTCCTCAGAGTTAGAAGAACCATCTTCCCTCCTTCCTACACCTGTTCCTCACTCTCCTGGCAGGGCTACGTGGTTCTCAGGCCCTGCCCTGAAGTGTTGGGTATCATGGGAGGGACCTGAGGGGATCCCCTCTCTGGAAGGGCCCCATGGAGTAGGGCTTAGTCCAGAAGCTCGGGGTCTCCCAGCTCCAGAGAGGCAAGGTGGGGGCCCAGTGAAGAGAGGTGCCCCAATGTTGGAGATGTGTCCTGGCAAGGCTTTTCTCCTTCCTGGGACTGTCCTCACTGTCACAGTACCAGCTGGAAGCTACAAGGCGCTGTGCCAAGATGGGGCATGAAGGAGCTGGACATGGGGAGGCCCCAGTCCTAGGGGGACGAGGAAGAAGGGGAGAGGGACGCCTGAGTCACACCCTTCTGCATGACTGTCCCGTAGGTCGTGGCCTTGTCAACTTCGTAGCCGACCTCTCCACGTGTGGCACCACCTGTGGATAGTGACAGCCACCCAGAGAGCCACTGGAAGCTGTCCTCCCCGTGCCCTTCCCAGGAGTTCAGCTGTCCAGAGCCCCACAGCCTTAGCTGGGGGGCTGAGTCCCACTCGGAGGGCATGGTGCCCCACCTCCCATGGCCTGCTCTGACCCAGGCAGTCACCCAGCCTCCCTGGGGTCACGGTTTTCTCATCTATAGAGCTGAGCACGGCGCCACAGGATGTTACAAGGGAGGCAGAATGTCAGCACTGGGCTCCAGCTCCCTAATTATTATAATCACACGCAGACCAGCCACACTAGGCACAGCTTCCCTCTCCCTCCAGCATTACACCCTCACATCCAGGCTCAGTCATTTTGACCAGAGGCCGTGGGGCATTTCCTTTAAGGCCACACTGCTTCTGCTCTGCGTGTGTCTGTGTCCGGGTCTGGCATTGGATGCGCTCCGACACTGTAAAGCAGGGACGAAGGGACCCCGTGGGCTGCTTATCTTGTACGTGTGGGTACCCGCTGGTGGTGCTGCTGAGGAAATCCTCCTAACATCGCTCACTTCTGTGGTTCCTTCTCAAAATTTGAGTTGCAGCCTTTAAAAAATTTTATGTGTGTACCTAATAGGTTCTCAACTCATATTAGGTTGGTGCAAAAGTAATTGCAGTTTTTGCAATTAATTTTCGCCATTTAAACCGCGATTACTTTTCCACCAACCTAATACATTCAAGGATATTTAAAACAGAAGGTCATTCTTCACATTATTGCTTGTGGTGGGTGTGGCAAAGGCGGACAGCCATGATTCCCATGGAGAAGTAACACCCGTTCCCAGTCAGCGCTCAGATTCTCAGCACTTATGGCCCCAACGGATGTGAAAGGGCAGAAGGCTGTGACAGCAGAAGCTGAAGTGTGAGAAATAAACGGTTTAAAACCAAATTGGAATCTGTGTCAGAGCATTATATGTTAGCCTGATTAAGGAAGCAGGAACTATTAGATTAAATTGCACCCAGTTATTGAGAATTGTGTTTCAGAGGCAGAATACGTTCCCCCTAAATTGTAGCCTATCTAACTGGAAGGACCAGGGGAAAACTTATACACCATAAATTAATAGGAAAAATGGCAACGGCAAAATGGAGGGTATTTTTTATTTCAATGAAGCGTTTGTGGCAGAATTGGCAGAGTTGTGTTTCAGAACCTCTGGGGAATGGAGGAACAATTACCGTGTTTTCCCGAAAATAAGACCTAGCCAGACAATCAGCTCTAATGTGTCTTTTGCAGCAAAAATTAATATAAGACCCGGTATTATATTATATTATATTATATTATATTATATTATATTATATTATATTATATTATACTCAGTCTTATATTATAGTAAAATAAGACCAGGTCTTACATTAATTTTTGCTCCAAAAGACTCATTACAGCTGATTGTCCGGCTGGGTCTTATTTTGGGGGAAACACGGTAGGAAGTGCGATCAATCAGTTGACGAAGACTCTTTTTCCTTGGCCCTGGATGAAACGATGGAAAATTTCCTCTTGCAAGTCTAATTCCTCAAGAAACTGGAGTCTGTATTGAATAGGGCACGAGGACAGGAAGACGCCGTGCTTTTTATCTGTTGCCTCTGACCCTAGGATAGTGTGAAATTGCGGCCTCTCAACAACCCCTGTTTTCCCCAGCCAGCCCTGAAAATGAAGTCACTTCCATGATGCCTACCTTCTTTATGGGTAGGAAACTACCCGGAAATGCGGGAGGAGATTCAAAATCGGAGGCCTTAGGCAGGTGTCTGGATAAGGATGCTGGTCAGACCCATGGAAGGACCGTGGCTGAGTCTGCCGGAACCCGCCGGTTCTGTGGCTGCTGGGACCCTGGGAGGGAACAGCCTTTTGCAAGAAGACACATCACACACCTGTGCACTGAGCGCTCACAGTGAGTCAGGTCTCTGGTCAGCCTTCCCTCCAACAACCCAAGAGATGAGCACTAGCCTTGTTCCTGCTTTCAGGTGACAAGGTTGACTCATTCAGAGGCTGAGGAATGCGTCGGTGGACACACAGCTGGGGCTGGCGCCGGGCCTTACAACTGCCAATTTAATTTCACATGAGACTTCAGAGACAAATGGCCCTGAACATGAAGTTTTTTTATGAAGGAGAAGGCTGTGCCACAGAGATTTCAAACCCGGCATCTTCTCTGCAAAGGAAAGCTTTAAGTAGAACCCCAGAATATGCCATCAGTAGTCCACGAGGCTAAGAACCTGTGAGGTGTTCCCGTAATTGAGTGCCACCACCCTTGTTTAGAGAATGACGATGCCCACGACTCCATGTACTGCATATGTTCACACGTGCCAGGGAGCCAGCCCACAGCTCAGAAGGGGTGAACTCAGCTGTCGAAGACCTCGGGGACAGCCCTCTGGACACAGGGACTTCCGATGGGCAGTGGGGCCGTCCACTGAGTGGCCCAGGAAGGACGAGCTCTTGAGACCCAGTCTGGCCTTCTGGGTCTGAGGGTCTGTGTGTGTCCAGTGATTCAGAGGTAAACACTGGCATCAGGAAGAGTAAACATGCTGCCATTTTCCACATTTGATTTGTGACAACGTGGGTGGCTGGTGTCTCTTTAACATGACAGTTTTCATAGCACCCAGGTCAGCCTCCATGTGGAACGATCAGGACAAAGGGGAGGTGCCTTGTCTTTTTAATGTTTTGTTAAAGTATAGTTGGCATATGATATCATATTCGTTTCAGGTGTACAACATAGTGACTTGACATTTCTACGCCTTACAATGTGATCCCGACAGTAAGTCTAGCACCCACCTGTCACCGTGCGAAGTTATTGCGATATATTGACAACATTCCCTATGCTGTATGTCCAGTGAAGGGAAATGAAAGGTGCAGGCTTGCAGTTGTAACCTAAGTTGTCAAGTAAGTAAGTAACGTAAGTAAATCTATGAATTTCACACCTGCCTCTGTTCCCTGGCGACAGATGGCGGCACCTCTCTCCCGTCCGTGTTGGATGTGAACGGTGGACAGCAACTTGCCAGCCGAGTTCTTTAAGTGAGAGAGAAAAGACAGATGGTGAAGAGTTTATTTTAGGTATTTTAACCTTGTCCACATGTTATAACATTATAAAAAGAGTGGGAACTGGAGCATGTTAAAATCACCCACATCCAATAACTTAAGCATAATCATGAGTTGATGTGTCCCCTTCAGAACTTTTATGTATGTCTGTGTTACGTCATCATGCCAACATGCTTTGCATCCTTCTCTCTCCTCAGTATACCGTATGCATTTTCCACGTTGCTGAATATCCTCAAAACCAGACTTTAATGCCTGAGAACTAGACCAGTGAATGCACGTGGCATCTCTTTGAGCCGTCATCCCCAGTTGTTGGTGTGGCTACTGTTCGTAATACAGGCTGCGCTTCCATGAGCCTGTTGTCACACAGGCCTCTGGGCACTGGACACCGTTTCCTTGAGACGGAGCCGCGGGTAGTATGGCGGGACTCGGGCACGTCAGGTTCCGCGTGTGTGTTGTCACATTACTCGGCGCCAGGCTGTGTGAGTGTCCCAGCGCCATGGGGTTTCTCTCCATGAAGGGGTGGAACTGGAGTGTGTGCCGGAAACGTCCGGGCCTCAGTGACCGGCTGGAGCTGCTGGATCAGAGGTGCCGCCTTCCCTGCCCCAAGGCTCTGATCACAGTGAGGGGGCCAAGTCTGCCCCAGAAACCGGCAGGTGCCCCAGGAGGACGGCCTGACATTGCTAACGGGTGTGGATGCTGCCAGCCTGGCTTCCGGGAAGGGATGTCTGTCTCCCTCACGCCTGACAGTTACTCGTGGCCTTTCCCACAGCTTAGGTTGGGTGAGGCTTTCAAAGCCAATTGCTTTCTAAGTGTAGCAGTCATAGCTTTGTAACTGGTCACTGGCATCGTGGAAGAAGGGATGACACCAAGTGCTGCCAAGGTTAGCAAATACAAACACAGGCTCCCCCTTAAACTTGAATTTCAGGTAAGCAGCAATGTTTTAGAACTGTGTCTCAAATAGTGCATGAGACACACTTATGCTAAAAAAAGTGATTCATTGTGCGTCTGAAATTCAGATTTAACTGGGCATCTGTATTGAACCCAGCAACCGTGTCCAGGCACGACAAATGAGGGATTCTCATTCCGGCTGAGGGCTGCGAGGACTAGTCGTTTACTCTTCCAACCTGTGTCCTCAACTGGACAAAGGACATTTGTATTCACCCTCACCTTCAGAGCGGGGTGTGAAGTGCGGGGTGTGAAGTGCGGGGTGTGAAGTGTGAAGTGTGCAGTACGTACTCCACATATGAGGGGGCCGAAAAATGTATACAAGTGGACACTTTGGTCAACGTTGCTCAAGCAGTAGTTTGCCATAATCAGAAGTGTCTGGACACTGAGGGGAACCACTTTGAGCACCTCTTGTAATTGCAGAAGTCAAACGTGACGTGTATTCATCTTTTGTTGTCGGTATATATTGAGTATTACAATTTTAATACATTTTTCCTTTCTTAAAATGTGTACTCATTTTTTTTGGCACCCTCTGTGTTTGCTATGGCTGGTGCTATCACGAAAAAGAGAATGCACTTCCTACAAGTTAACTAAACTCCAGTTGTGTTTTAAGTAAGTGCCCAAAAATACAGCCTCTGTCCTCTGCATGACAGACAACCCCATAGCTGACTCACTGTGGGCGTGTGCTGTCCCCCCAAGGAGATCTGTTGATGTCCTCTTCCTCGGGCTTGGTCTCCACTGAAGTTCGAAGACATCCTACTTGCTATGGCAAGCTACTGTTTATTATCATGGCAAATTCCAGAATCATCCAGCTCAGATCTTTCCATTCATTCATCTCATTTCCATTTCCCAGGGGCCTAGTTTTGACAAATATGGTCCAGATCAATTTCATTGATTATCCAACTCAATACAAAACCCCTTTTTCCTATTTTTCTTACAAACTGACAATTATTTTTCAATTACCCACAGTTGTCTGATAATAGCAATAAGAAGGAGAGTCTATCAGAAAAAATTCTTTAATTGATGGCCTTAATGTATTGAGCTTGTTACGTTCATGGTTTCACTGGATCACCAACATTTATTGTTTGTCCCCCAGAACCTAAAGCTGCACGAGGAAAGAAACCTGTAATGTGTCTATTTCAGTCACCAGCTGCCGTGTTTCCCCGAAAATAAGACCTAGCCGGACAATCAGCTCTGATGTGTCTTTTGGAACAAACATTAATATAAGACCTGGTCTTATTTTACTATAACACTGGGTATGATATGATATGATATGATATGATACGATATGATGCCAGGTCTTATATTAATGTTTGCTCCAAAAGAAGCATTAGAGATGATGGTCCGGCTAAGTCTTATTTTCGGAGAAACACGGTATATGTGACTACAGTCATTCAACTAAAAGGATTTGCACCTGATTCTTCTGAGTTGTTAAAATATTATAGTAACACCGTTGGATTTATGGACATTTCTTTATAAAATGTGGACATTTTATAGCTCTGCCAATCTTAAAAAAAAAAAAAGGAAACAAGTGTCGGTGTATATGTTGCATAGCTAAAGACACGAATGTATGTCCAGATTAGCAGAGGTCCCCAGCCTGCCCCACGGAGGGAAAGGTATGGGTGCCTGGTCATGTGACTTCCTGTCATGGCGATGGTTCAGTCTGAGCAGAGCCTCCCTGGTGAGGTCCCCAGGACAGTTGTAAGGACAACTGTGGCAGGCCCTGATCTCAAAGATACCACATGGTCATAGCATGACACCCAGAGCAATAAATCCTCTGGAGGCTTATGGCAATGGGTTTGCCTTTCCTTTTATTCTTTTTCCTTCAAGGTCAACCCCAGTAGGCTGAGCCATGGGGTTGCACAACTGTGGAGCAATGTGCAGAGGTTCTGGAGTTTTCCATACCTGGCTATGGCATCCTGGCCCCATTACTTACTACCTGTAACCTCCTCGTCTCATTTTCCTCGCCTGTAAATGTGGAATAATATTTCCTTACAGAATTGGGGAGAGTAGATTATAATGCGTAGAAAGCATCAGGCAGAAGACCAGGCGGTCGTGGAGCAGGTGTGTGATTCGTGGGAGGCGTTGATATCAATACTTATTGCAAAGATCTGAACTGCTCACTTTCACACAGAGCCCTGAACATCTCTGTGCATCCTAACTGGGATTTGGCAGGTGCCGTTCTCGCCCCGATGACGCAGGAGTGGTGGGCTATAGTAGTTCGATCTCCCTTTGAAGGGTTTGCTCCTGGGTTGGCTTCTGTGTTGTCACAGGTTGGATGAGAGTGTTGTTTGAACAGAGGAAACACAAAGCAGGTGCTGTGCTGCGGGGCTCCAGCGAGGCAGCCCTTGCCCGTGGCCTTCATGACTCTGCCCACAGCACCTATTCCTGGGAGCCTGACTTTCCTTGTCTGTTCTGCCTTGGCCCTTCTAAGACCCAAAGCACCAGGGAGTCTGCCCAGAAGAGCCGACACTTTGGGATCCATTCTAAGCCCAGCTCTTCTCTTTACTAGCTGTGACCTTGAGCAAGCCTCTGTTTTCCTGCCCATAAAATGGGGATAATAAGGATTCCTGTCTCAGTGGGTAGATATGGAGGTAGGTGGGTGACATCATTAGGGGCCCAGAGGTCTAGGTTTGCCCCTGACAGCCGGTTTATGCCTATTATCATGTCGTGTGTACTAAGAGTGACCTTTTCACTCTCAAACATGTCTCAGTTTGCATGATGGTCACCCTAAATATACAAATACCTGACAATTGTACTTGCTTTGGTTGTTGATAATAATTAATGGTTATTATCATGATAATGTCACTGTTATTGCTAGCAGCTCAGTGGGTCTGAATTATATAAAACAAACAAAAAAATCCTCTTTTGTATTACGCTTTCATCCAATTAAAAACCTCACTTATCTTATTAAAAAATATTGTAATTTATATGGATCAAAAATGTGCCAAATACATGACTTTTCCTATGATAGCTTTGTAGACTGGGGTACTTGTTTTTTTTTTCCTACAGAAGCCCGTGAGACTGGCTTTTTTTTCCCTCAGTAATCTCAACTCTGGATAAAACGATTTCATCATTTCGTTTCAGAGATTTCATGTATTTAGGATATTCATTAGGTAACTAAAGTTTAGCCTTTTATAGTAATTATTGTGGAAGAGCATTTGTTTTATTCAGTCTTCTCCGTTGTGAAAGGTTGTTTAATTAATTCAGCTCCTCTACTGTACAAGGATCTGTTCGCATCCCTCATTCTTGAACTCAGAGGCTTAAAGATGAACACCACGAGAAGAGGGAGTAGCAGAAAAACCTCCTGAATCGCCCTGTGGGACTTCAGGTGAAATGGCAGTGGGTGGGAAGGTACAGGGAAAAGGCACCAGGACTGATGATTCAAGGTATGTATGTACATGAGGACCTGGAACCCCTTTGGGGGCATCTCAAGGATCGCCTTTGAAAATCTGGAGTTCTCTCTTTGGCCCAAGGCGGTGTCATCTGGCCTCCTGCCGGAGTCCCCCGGCGGCCTGGCTGAGTTCCAGGAAGGGAGAGGTCGCCTTGCTGACCTGCAGAGCTCTCTGGTGTTTTGATATATGGTCAACATTCCGAATGGTCGGAACCAAGGCACGTTACTGACGGACGGGTCTGCAGGAACATTTGAAGCCGTGTGATACATTTCACATTACAGTAGAACGGGAAGATTTATCATCCTGGAGGATACGTCCTTTTCCTGGAGTTCCTCAGGCTGAACAGTTTCTTGAGGCTGAAACAAAAGATCTGTCACAAGCTCTGATTTATGCAGCAAGCTCTGATGGAATACATGTTGTGAGAGGTGAAGTCCAGAGCTTTCGGGTTTGGTAACGGTTGGGAAACAAATGGTTCAGCCTCCACAAGCTGACTGCTGCTTGCACAGAGTTCGTTTTTTAATCTTTATGGGAATTCTTTTAACCTCGGAGTGGTCTTTGGCATAGCTTGTCCTCACGGGGTGGAGCCAAGCTTTTATCTCCCTGGTTCCCATCCCAGTGTCTTACATGGAATCGGCAGTCAAATACTGGTGGGACAGAGTAAGAATTGGGGTCCTTAGCAGGACAGATGGAGACGTGTCTGTACAGGACACATTCGTATGTGATGTCACGGGTGTCACTGTCTTCTTTCTAATCAATCAAACTACATCAGAGGAGCAAGCTCTAAGCAAATATCTTGAACACTGAACAGCAAAGCAAGCACTCAAAAGGGGAGAACACAAGACTGAAATCAAGTGACTCGGGGAACGTGGTTATCGCTGCATCTTCGGGTCAGGTCACCTCCAGGGCAACGTCGCAGATGTCCTGAAGGAAGGTCAGCAAGAGAACGTCAGCCAGAAAACGAGGGCGACCTGTGAGCTCTCCCCAGTCAAAATATTGACGTGTTCGTGGGTACTGTGACCGCTGGCTAACACACCTGACTTTCTGTACTGTTCACAGCAGTGGAGGGGACCATAGACAATGTGCTTTCACTAACATACACTCTCTGCTTCGGAAAAATGGCCTAGTGCTCATCCTGGGCTTGAGCTTCACGTTGGGGCAGCACAGTGCCTTCTGAGGAGTGTGGCTTCTCTCTTCTCACACCTTTCCAGGTTGCTCCTGTCCTCAGTTTACCTAACATGCGTCGGTTGTTACGGAAAGCCTTCCCTAATGACCCCGGTCCTCAGCCATCCTTCCCTCCCTAATAATTCCCACGCAGTCCCCAGAACCGAAGCCCCACAATCAATGACTTCATTATGGGCTGTGATTTCAGGTGGCCCTGAACTGAACTGCCGGGTCCTCGAGGGAGAGGCCCTGTCCCGTGATCTCCCCCGTGTCCTTAACGCAGATTTAAGAGGGAAGGAGAAGGGAGGGGCTGGAGGGAAGTGAGCATAGGTGGGATAGTCCCCGAGCAGAGGTACAGCCGCTCCCTTTGCCCTCCTGCCAGTAGTGCCCGGTGTCCCCTGACGAGCCTGAGGACCAGAAACAGGAGGACACTTACTGGGATCAAACAGCCAAAACTGACAGTGGCAGAGTGACATTTGGATGCAGGTGGTCCTGAACCATCGCTGAGTGCTACGTGGCCCCTTACAGGAGGTGCAGGCGGGGGCAGTAAGCTCGGGGTACAGGGAAAAGGGCCTGAGCCGGCCGTTTCTAAAGGAAGCCCAGTCGGTCTGGACAGATGGAGCGTGGTCAGACAAGCTAGAGGGCGTCCAAGGTCAGGTCAGAGTCTGGACCAAGCGCCATGGGAAAGAGGGTGTCGACATGGGTTTTGCGCAGGAAAGGGACCCAGTGAGAGTTCCAAGCCAACTCTCACAGGCTGACGAGAGTTGCCAAGATGAGGGAAACGGAATGAAGTAGGGACCTGGGAGTCCAGCCAAAGAGCAGTGCCTTCATCCACGCAGCAGCCACAGAAAGTGGGCTCGTGGCCATGGCGGGCCGAGGGAGTTTGCTATCCCAGGGCCAAAAATGGCCTGTGCATGGCCACCTGCATTCCACTAGGAGTCCAAGTTGAGTCATTATGAATGTCATAGACACTCATCTCGAAAACATTTCCTCCTGTCAGTCGCCCTGTTCTTCATTTTTAAAAAAGCTTCGTGCTTTTTTTAAAATAAATGCACACAGTAAGAAGAAAATCACTACAAAACAGTATTGTGAGTAAGTGAATCTTCTTCTGACCATCTCCTAGACCTTCCAGAACCTTCTCTCAGAGGCAACCACTGTTTTTAGTTCTTTGTATACATTTCCAGGGACATCCACACATATGTTAACATGTCTGTGTACTGCTGATGATAATGGTGACAGGGATGAGAATAGTAGAAAATACTGACACATTTTTACTATGTGTCAGGCACCATTCTAAGTGCTTTACAAATATTTTCTCATAGGAACACATCATAGCAACTCTATCAGTAGAAACTCTTACCATCCTCCCATTTCAGAGATGACGGAACAGAGAAGGGACTCCCCTAAGTCATGCAGCTAAGTAAGGGTGGAGCTGGGACGAGTCTGCATAATTCTGTTTGTTCTGCATCTGGGCTCATGGACTTACCTGCCGGCAGTCACTCAGTGTCACCCACACACTTCTACTCCATGGTTTTAACGGGGGCACAGAAGCCTAACTCATCTAACCAGCTTCACCTCCAGGTCAGGTCACCTCATATTGATGGGCATTTCGGTCGTTTCTGGTTTTCTGATTTCACCATATTTTTAAAGTGATTTCTTGGATCAAGTCATAAAATTAGGCTTTTGTAGCCACTGTTATTTTCTTTAAGGGTAGTAACGAGAGATTTGTTAAGCTGCTTATCACTGAATTCATCTCAGTTTAAGAACCTATGTGGTTTTTGTTTGTTTTTGTTTGTTTGTTTAAAAAGGAGCTTGCTTTAATGCGCTTGTACTATATCCATCGAATGTCAAGGGAACAGAAGGTCTCTGCCTCATGGGACAAGCTAGGAAGACTTCGTTCTAGTGTTTTGGCAGGAAACTTAACAACACTGTTGAAAAAACCCTTTCTGTGCTCTGCTTCCATCAGAATGCCTTGGGCATCCTGGAAGCTTTTCAAAATATGGATTATTAATCACAACAATAATTAGTTTTAGTCACATGGAGATTTAATATTAAGAATAAATATGCCCTTTTGTGTTGGTAGGTAATTTAGCCTGTGCATATTTTTATACTTAGCAATTCTTCTGCAACTCTCAGAGAGAAAATGTTAGACTATACCTAGTAAATGGCTTATTGATTTCAATGAGTTGCTAACATCTAGCGTATCATTTCACAAAGTCCCATTGAAACAAATGCTTGATAAAATATTGGTTGATTTTTTGCTGCCTGAGACCCACACTTAAGAATTGGTAATGTTCAACAAACTACCTCTGGTCGTCTCTGAAATGTGCTAGTCTGAAATGTGGTAAAGCAAGTGTGTTCTTTCTAAAGAACAAAGCACATACACATCACATCATGTACAATCTAAGATTGTACTGTAAAAAAGATAACCTATTGCATTTTATTGTTTGTAAAATTCTGGTTTATAATATAAAGTTCCCAGACACAAATGTTTCCCTAGTTAGTAGCTCTCTGAGCTTAGCCTTTCTCTAAAATAATGGATCCATTCCTTCTACAAGTATTTATTGAGCACCTATTATCTGCTAGCCATTACAGGGAAAAAGTGGTGAGCAGAATGTGAATCTTGTAGAACTTTGGGTTTTGAGGGGTGGGGATATGTTCCGATGTGTATTTTTAAAAGGTCTCTTCCACACCTCTATGAATAGACTAAAAAACCTGCTCAATTGTGAATTTTATAGTATGTGAATTAAATCTCAATAATGCTGTTATTTTAAAAACATCCCTCTGGGCACATAAGGGAAAGTACACAGGAAGCTGACTGTGGGACTAAGCTCAGAGGCCTAGGTGCATTCTTAAGTGTTTGGTCATGACCAGTGAGGAAAAGTCCTTTGCCTACTATTGCAATAGAACTGAAAAGAATCAACCTCTCTATAATCAAAGCTACTCTTTTACTTAAGTTCAGAAGAACCCCTATGTTTATATTTACCAGATACCTTTATCAGTCCCTGGATAAAATTAGGTTAGCAAAGCAACCTGAGATCTAGCGATACATGTGAAACCAAGGCAGCCGGTTTTCTTCCTAGACACAGGAAGAGAGCGGGCTGCCCTGCGCGAAAGGGGAAAGAAGGGCTGCCGCTTAACCCATCATCATTGGCTTTATTTGTTTTCTGAGATTGTCACCAAAAGATGAACTGATGTTTCATCAAAATAAGTAATGCCTTGATTTTTCATAAATCTGGGAGGGGGCCATATATGTATTCAGAATGCACCTTTTATTCCTCGGTTTAAGATAAAGTTCGTAGAATTCGGTCACTTGGAAAACGGCAGCATCCTGATCATTATTAGAACACGTCCTTCTTTTTCCCAAAGTCTAATTAATGAACCCAAACTGAGTTGCTTCAGGACCGCTGCCGTGCTCTCAGAACGAACGCGCATCACTGTGGGGGAGCATGCATGGAGGAGGAGGAGGAGATCGCCATCTGGAAATGGGAGCCTGCGCGCGAGTCTTCAGCAGCCGCTGGTACCGTTTCCCCGAAAATAAGATCTAGCTGGACCATCAGCTCTAATGCGGCTTATGGAGCAGAAATTAATATAAGACCTGGTCTTATGTTACTATAAGACCAGATCTTTATAATATAAGTAATATAATATAATTTATAATGTAATATAATATAATACTGGGTTTTATATTAATTTCTGCTCCAAAGCCGCATTAGAGCTGATGATCTGGCTAGGTCTTATTTTCTGGAAAACACAGTAGATTTTGAACATTCATGGGTCCAGCCCCTTAAATCTGTTGAATCAAGTGCTTTGCTCTGGAGCTTGATGCTAATTGGTGTGGGAGTTCTAGCAAAGGAAGAGTAAAGACCTTCTTGTTTTATAAAATCTTTCTTGGATCCTCTATGGCTTAAAGCCTACATCGAGTGTAAGAATATCGTCCTTGTTTTGTCCTCCTCTTCCTGAAACCTTCTTGAATAGCTGTTGACAGAATGCAGCAGAAATATGTGGATTATTTTGATAACCATGTCACCATTGCCTCGAGCTCTACAATTTGTACAATCTGATGGTTGCATTTGTCAAAATCAAAGGCATGATAAGTTACCGTGTCATGACAAATCCTAATACATTCTACATGACAAGAGGACACCCCAGTTATTTATTTTATCACCATCAATTTTCCTTATGAATTCTAAAGAATAATCATTGCTTAAGACACTTTTGTCTTTTGTGCCAAGACAGGAAAGGACCAGACTGTCAATTGGGTAATTTTTATTCATTTTTATCGGTTTGGAACAATTTAAACGTCCAGCAGAATTTCATAGAGGTGTCAAAAGAAATTTATACCCAGGGATGCTACCGTAATAAAGATTTCAGGAGCCGTATTATCTTTTCACCCTCTTCATCAAGGTGTGAACAGTCTCCATTTTCTGGAAGTAGCCATGAGAAGCAATTAAAGAAAGAAAAATATACCTCCTGTGTTGATAGGATTTTGGTTCCCTGCCAGAATTCCCGACTGTGAATCGACAGAGTTGTTGCCTTCAGAATTCCAGCTTTCGTTGCTCTCTCACTGGTCTCAATTTTAACAGCAGTATAATGAATAATAGAAAAGTTTCATTAATTCTTGAAAAGAAATATTCTGTCATCCGACAATTCTCAGAGCATACGAGTGTTCTTATGACAGGCAGTTGGTGCATAATTGAGAAAAAGCTCAATTTGTACAGGCTAGGGGACGGGATCCCCAAGAGAGTTGTGGGAGGTAACAGAAAAACAACAACAACAAAAAAAACCCTCCTCCTTTTTTCTCCCTTTTAAGCTGCAGTGCAAGATTTTCCAATGGATAAAATTCTAAGAAGTTTCCCTGCCTGGCTGGACTTACAGTTCTGTCCTGCAATAGTCAGTTGTTTTCACCAGCTTGCTTAGATTTTCTTTATCTGCACAGTCTTCCTATGTTGTGAGCTGCTGGTTCCTTCTGCATGGTGAGGTGTTGATTTTTGTCCCCCGGTAATATGGGGCATATATTTCCTGTTGACCAGTCACCTGTCATTAAAAGCAAAAATCAGTCCTATCTGAGTTTTCTCTTTACTGTAATTTCATTACAGACTCTGGTGTGCCTGGCCCGTGTCGCCCACACTTACGGTACTTGTTCTTGCACATGCACACACGAATCTTCCAGAGCTCTGCGAGCTCTCCAAGTTAGGCAATGACCAGAGCCTGATGACATCATGGTACCGTTTCGGAACCTCAGCACTATGGACTTTGGCAGAGGGAGGGCATATCCTTTGTTGAGGGGGGTAAGCCTATGCAGTATAGGGTGTTTTTAGCAGCACCCCTGGCCTCTAGCCATAACCCATCCCCCCAAGTTGTGACGACCCAAAATGTCTCAGATACTGCCAGTGTCTCCTGAGGGGCGAAAATCACCCCCAGTCAAGAACCCCTGTTTTAAAATAAGGAACTTTCTGGCAGCTTCTCTAAGTCCCTGAGGATTTCCTTTCCTCCGGCACCTGTTAGAAATAGTTCTTCATCAGAGCAGCAGAAATCCCACATCAGAAACAGTTTCCAGACCTCCGTAATCTTCCCATCCACAAGACGCAATTCTATGAATAGTAATTGTCCTTATTTAAAACATACATTTCCAGAAAAAAATTACAGAGATCATTGAAATATGTCAGTTATTTGAAAGGTGAGCTGTCCACTGTTTTTCCTTTGTGTATTTTCCTGTTAAAACATGTAAGCGATTTTGTATATTTTTTAATAATCTTATCTAACAATATATTCTGGAATTTAATCTCTAATTCCTGAGAGGATAAGTGGAACAAGAATCTGGAAGAATAGAAATGTTTGAATAAGCATTTCAATAACAGCAGCTACAATCTCCTTAATATCAGTATATAATCTAGCGTAATATAAACTTTGGAAGTGTTTGCAAAAATGTTAGCGAGCCACAAAAGAAATTATACTTTAGTAGCCAGTGCTGTGTGAATCAGTATCACTAGAGTGGAAGCCATCATGTTTTATATTGAGTTTATATTGAGGTAGACAAAGGCCCAGACAAAATCCTCAAGACCAGTTGCATTTCCAATCTGCGAAAGTATGTGAAGTGCACGGATGTGTGTTGATCTCTTTTTTTGAAAATCGTCCCGTACGTGATCACGTGAATGTGTCTTCACAGCACAAACTGAGTGGTAAACATCTGGGTAAGCTACGCGATAGCACCGCCGAGGTTGTAAGAAAAGACCCTACCACATTGTTATTTCTTACAAAATCAGAAGCCTGTCAGCTCAGCTGATAGTTTTTGGAACAAGGCAGCCTTGCACTGCGCCGGCGAAGAGGCATCATGAGCCCTTCTCCTTTTCCGTGTCCTTGCTCCCCATTCCTCATCCCTGAGCTTTCTAATCCGAAGCCGCAATTGTCCGTCTGCAGTGACTTTCAGTTTATGTTCTTAATCCTTGCTTGCTTCCTTCCTGCTGCAGAGCATCGCAAAGCCTTCACAGAAAGGAAACCCACATACTGCCACACACTTAGGACTCAGAGCGTGGCATCTTGCACGTCTGTTTCTTCAAGTGTCAGTAGTAGCCAGATAATCTTATAATCATCTAGTATTTAGTCTTAGCAGATACAGATGAAACATCCTGTAGTAGAAAAGGATGTTGTTTTGGATGGCCGTTAGTCACGTGTTCTGACTGTAGGGGGCTGTTGCTCTTTTTTCCTGTGACGGTAGGATTAACTTAATTCCCTGGCTGAGTGTTAAGGAGTCAACGCTTTTACTTTAATGCTTGTGTTGGAAAATGCTTTCAAAACTGGATTAGTGAGTCTCCCTAGACCAGGTAGGGGAGTGTCCCAACTGACTGTAATTTAATGTCTTGTTGAGGTGTTGGGAGTCAGGGTCTTGGAGTGTTTCAGGGTCAGCCTTTCTGGTATGTCTGTAGAGTACTTTTTGAAAGGATAAGAAAGAAATTCAGTGTCCGTGTGCTGTTTCTACAGCCTGGTTTTCTTCACTGGTAGAATGACCTGGTTTTCTATTTTCCCCCAAAAAAAGAAAGTTTAATAACAACACGGTGTCAGAGATTTCTGTGGTCCAGTTATTTGATTTCCAGTTAGACCCAACTTTTTGTACTCAAGGTAGTTTCTTTAGATGATGGTTGGGGGGAGAGAAACTAGACATTTCTCCCAACACACAAGGTCTTGCTGAGAAGGCTCGGTTACAGCCTACCCCACAAGATTTTTAGACTATGATGTGTTGGGGTTTTTTAATGTGGATCAGTGTATATATTAGTGTGCATTCTTGGAATTTACCCAGATACCAGTGATGGTTTTTGCTCATAAAACTGATCATCTGGTGACCAGACTATCTCAAATTTTAAAAAGTATGAACTCAACGACAATAAAAAGAGAATAATATCACCACAATATACTGATGACATTTCCCAAGCAGTTACGTGTTATGCATATTCTCGGACTGCCAAAGAGTCATAAAGCGACAGGAGGACAGACATGCAAGGAGTTTGCGAAATCTAAGGCAGGGTGTCTTAGCCTGGGTTTTGTCCTCACTTCTGGAAAATGAACATGAGTTTGCATATCACATACTTGATGCCAGGTGTCCACACGACTTAGGGAGGACTCTCTTTTAAGTCACCCTTAAGTGTCCCGTAAGTCGGGACTTGCCATGTGAAGGACGGACCATGTTTACTAAATGTATTGACCTTGAGTTGGTATGGATTGAGTTGAGTTGCAAGAAATGGTAGCAAGTCGATGGATGTGGGCGATCAGATTCATTGCAGCCTTTAGATCTAGTACTAACATTGAATGAAATGTTTAGCCATCCTATTGAAAGTAGGTTCTTGTGATTAAACTAATTAAACTTAAAAGGAATGAAATTGACCCCAAGTAGATAGGATTGGTGGTTTGGGTTTTGGTTTTCTATATAGTCAGAATTCTTTTGGTTGTTAAGTGATGGAAAAGCAACTCCAACTGCTTAAAGTAAAGGTGAAGACGTCTTCCCACCACATAACTAAAACATAAGGTGCCACGTGCTTTTGGCATGGCCGGCCAAGGACTCAGAAGGGTCATGAGGGCCCTGTCTCTCTGGCTGTCGCCTGGTCAAGGTCACTTGCTATGATGCTCAAGACGACCTTTAGGCAGCCCCAGACTCACGCACTCTCCGCTTGGGAACCACAGGTAAAAGGTACATCTTCCCCACCAACCTACCGCAAAAGCCTTAAGGTGTGGCGGCTTGGCCTGGCTTTCATCACGTGCCCATGTCTGAACCAATCACCACAGCCAGGAACCTAGGGTCACTCTAACCAAACTTGGTTTTCCCGACAACTCCCGTGATGATGGGGTCAGACCTACCTAATCCACTTAGAATAAGGTGTCCGTAGAAGTGCAGGGTTATGTTACCAGCAGAAGGGGGAAGGTTTTGATGTGTAAAGGGCGAGGGGGAAGGATGATTAGAACAGCAGTGGTGAAAGCATAAAAATAGAATCTAGATAAGATACAGCTAAAAGAGATTCAACAAACATTTATTGAAAACCTATAAAACAGAAGCTCTTTCTCAGGAAGTCTAGAAGATACCAGAAATATAAGAAATAGTTCCTGGCCCTTGGGAGCTTACATCCTTGTGAGTTCATTCAGCAAACTTTTATGGAGCCCCTGTAATTAATTTACGTTTCTGAACATATATTTAACCGTACCAGGCACTGGGCTGGGTGCTGGTTACACAGCAGTGGTGAGCAAAGTAGCCTCAGTTCCTGCCTTCACAGAGTTTGGATTTCATGGCGGGACTAGACGGGACTTCCTGTGTGAGGCACTGATCACAGAAGGAAGTCACATGGTCCCACCCTCCATTCTAGGCCAATGTTTCTCAGTCACTGATCTGTACCCCCAAAGTGTGGTCCCAGATCCCTCAGCATTACGAGGGAGCTTGTGAATGCAGGTCAGGCTACATGAACACTCTGGACTGCAGAATCCATTTTCACAAGATCCTCAGATGGTCCATGTGCACACAAGGTTTCAGAGGCTCTGGTGGTCAACCCACAAGGACCCCTGAGCCAAACCCACCTGTTGTTATGAACAAAGTTTTATTGAAACACAGCCATGCCCATTCACTTGCATATTATCTATGGCTGCTTTGACACTACCAGGGCAGAGTCGGAAGTTGTGACAAAGACTTGGTCTGCAAAGTCTAAAATATTTGCTGTATGGCCATGTTCAGGAAAGATTTGCTGAGCCCTATCCTAGTAGGTAAGGTAAACTTGTAAGCAGGGCCAGCTTCTTAGGTGTGTAAACCTGTGGTCACACGGGGCCTCACCCTGGTTTACTGCCCTGAAAGTTGCTGCATTGAAATTATTAATAATTTATAAACAAGGACACCATTTTTCTTTGCACTGGGAACCACAAGTGGTATAGCTAGTGGTGCTAGTAAGCAAAAAATTCACATCAGCATAGCGACTCGAAGCCCCATGTGTGCACAGGGTGCCAGGGAGGGGTGACTAGCCTGACCTTGGGGTCAGACAAGGCTCCTTTAAGTAGATCATTGACTGAACCTTGAGGGATGACGGGGATGTTTCAGGGGGCCCTCAGCTGTGAAGACAGGACATGAGGCAGGCACGTGCTTTCCAATGTGACTGATAGGGTGCCCGACCCAAAGCGGCCTCCGCAGGGAGGAGCTTATTACCTCCTATAAATAGTCATCTAGAGATGGCACTTCTCGGCTTCACCCAACTGTGTGTGAAGGTGAAAACTAGAGGGAGGGAGGAAGAGAGGGAGGGAGGAAGGAAGGAAGGAAAGAAGCCATGTTTCCTTGCATTGCATTGCTCTTTCCATTAAGGAAGAAAACCTTTCCAGAAAGCTCCCCCAGCAGACCTATTGACCGGGGTTGGATTGTAAGCGCAGGGAGGACAGCCGTTTTCGGCCTCCGTGGCCGTAGATAGCTCTGCCATCAGGAAGAAGGACTGGGGCTAACAGCCAGAAGATTGACAGCTGAGCCCGTCACAGGCATGTTGCCGTGGCTGCTTCTATTGCAAAGACTCATTGTAGAATTCCTTCAACTCCTGGGTAAACTCCTGAGGGCATTGAAAAGATGACTTAGTTCACCAAAAAAAAAAAATCTCATTTACTTGATTTTTCCAAGAACACATCTAGCACAGAAAGGAGGGTCCATCAGAAACAGCTAGGCTCCCAAGAGAGGGGTAGCATAGCAGGGTCCCCAGAGGTCACACCTTCCCATTGCCCAAAGTTATGCAACTTTGTGTTTAGTGCTGCTGAGCAGTTCTGGAGGATTTGTGGCAGTGGGAAAGGATATTGTACCTGGAAAGAGAGTTGGTCAGATCCCGCCAGATAAGTAAGGGATATTCAGAGTATGTTTGTGAAACATGATTTCTTATCTAAAAATTGAATGGCTCTTCAGTCAAACGGTATTTGATGCTTTGGTAGACTTTATGCCTAAATCATTTTTCTCACTTGACTTCTGTGTTTCCGCATGTTTATGTTTCTATATTTGTTCAAAAAAGAACGTCTGAAATCTGTAAAACATAATTTTTCTTGGCTGAAGCACCTACATTCCATACAGGAATTCCACTATACTTGCTTTTTATAAAATAAAGTTAAAACGTCTGTGGCAGTATTTACCTTAAATATGATTTTAGTTATAATTGAGCTCAGGTATTTTTCCTACCTCAGATTGTAGTTCTTTTGACCAGTTGTTCGTAGGATGGCATATAACATTAATCTTCATCTGAAAGATAGAATGCTTTCTAGTTCCGTAAAGAAAATCACTACTGTGATTCTTACAGATTAATAAAATTCCTACTCTTGTTAGGTTTTAAGGTAGAAACTTCCAATTTAGAATAAATATTCTGCATGGTTTTTACCATATTACTAAACAACTGCCTGTCAATATACCTATATTTTCATTGTCGTTTGCTAACTCCTTCCTGATTAAAACTAGATACAAGCAGGCCTCATTTTATGGCGCTTCCCAGATGTTGCCTTTTTTACAAACTGAAGGCAAGACCCCTTCTCCCCCCACAGCAAAATGATCATGACTTGCCTTATTGCAATACTCGCTTTATTGCAGTGGTCTGGAACCAACATGCAGTATTCCGAGGTCTGCCTGGACGGTTGAACACCTCGACTTTCACAAGAGATGTCTAGTTAAAGATGTCACAGTGAAAAAGCCGTACATCTAAGACATTTGGAAGTTGAGATTTACCAAGGCACATTTAAAAGGAATCAGTACAAAAATTTACACATAATTCCCCAACATTCTACCACCTGCAACCATGTGAAATAAAAGAAAAACATGTCTTCATTCAAGACGTTTTTCTTTCCTGTGATTTGAGAATTGAGTCTCAATCTGACCTTCAGAAAAATGTTAGAATAGCAATTCAGAGACCCCTTAAGGTATGCGAACCCGCCAGTAATTTGGGGACCTTCTCTGACTCGAAGCCACTTGAATTCTGTAGACATTCACAGATGATCAGAATTCTGTTAAAGCAAAGTGCTTCCTGCCTCTCGGCCCCCGTCTAATTGCACGGTGGTGAGGAGCATGTATTTTTAGTTGAAGGGTTTTGCTTTGGCGTTCAACTGCAATTTTACTTTCATTATCATCTTGAATCTGTATTTTGAGAGAAAGTTTTTTAAAATATCTTCTCTCCATTGTCGCAATTATTCTGACTGGAGAGTGACCTTTATTTTCTTCTGGTTAAGAAAGAGAGAGAGAGAAGAAGAAGAAAAAGATCACTTTGGGGTTTTTCAAGCCCTCAGATTATAGGGTGGGACACCTCAAAATGAAAAAGAAAGATTTTCAGACTTCATAATGTCATCGGATCGTCATTACATTTGTACGAAATTATAGTTCAGTGAACTGAAGGGAGGGTCCAAAGAGGGAAAAGCGGCAATAATCAGAACGGTCAAAATCTGGAATCAATTAACTGAAAACAAATTAACCAACAATTATGGCATGCCTTGTTTATTTTTCTAAAGATCTTGAAATAAAGCAAAAGTTCTCCGCAAGTAGTAAAATGGTTAAAAATTCATGTGAATGCATTTTGGAGCAGAATTTATGCATATGGGGTAGATGTCTAGCCACAGTGAAAGAATTGTCCAACTACGATGTTTGGAAGCTGTGATTTACGGTGGCCCATTCCAGGAGGGGACAAATGAGGGATCCCAGGGGGCCTCTTGTGCTCATACACCATGTGAATTGTCCGCTTTTCCCCTGAACCAGTTCTATCACAACATGTGATGGAGGCCACTGAGCGTCCTTTGCGTTAGTCACATAATGGCTAACCCTGCCTAGTACCACTGCACCTACGGTCCTCCATGTAAGACCCCGGTCCAGCTCCCGGACCAGCATCCTCCCTCTTGGTCTTTCTTTACATCCACGGGAGCCCTTGGTGCTCTGGATCTTTACTGTTGTCCGCAGAGCTGTTACATCTCAAATCTTGTTGATGTGCTCTGAAAGAGTGTCTCAGCTCTGTGCATTGTCACCACCGCCGTCACGTCTGGTCATTACATCCAGGACTTCATTCTCCTCAGCCCTGTACAGCGTGCACTTATTCATTGCCTACGGTTGGCATGACAAAGTATCACAATTGCTACTTTGCTTAAAATAACAGAAATGTATCCTCTGACAGTTCTGGGGACCAGACGTCTAAAATCAAGGGCTCTGGTTTCCAGTAGAGCCACGTGCCCTTGCGACCCCTTTCTGCTTCGCGGCTGCTGGCATCCCTGGGATTCCTTGACTTACAGCTGTATCACTCCAGCCTCGGCTCCTTTCATCACATGGCCTTCCTCCCTGCGTCTCTCTTGCTTCACCTAGTCTCCTCTGTGTGTCTGTGTCTGTGTCCAAATTTCCTTCTCCTTACAAAGACACCAGACCTTGGATCAGGGCCCAACTCGATTACATCAGCAAAGACCCCGTTCCAAATAAGATCACAGTCACAGGTATTGGGGATTAGAAGGTAACAATAGCTTTTTTGGGAGGACACAGTTCAACCCATAACATACACCGTGTGTGTGTTTTTTTCCCTCAAATTCCTTTTCCTGTCACTCCGTTGCTCAAAAAATCTTCTTGCCTGTGGGAGAAATTCGGACTGCTTTAGCTGGGTGCTCAAACTCTTTCCCAGTCTGTCCAAGCCTGCCTTCCTAGTCTGCCCTCCATTACCACCCCCACATACGAGAGCCCTGTGCCCTGCTCAGACTGATCTACTTACTGTCTCCAGAATATTCTATGTGCATGTACAGAATCTGTGTCTTTGCTCATAGCATCCCTGTTGCCTTGAACTCACGACTGCCATCCTCCTGTACGACACACACACACAAATATCTGAGTCCTGGCGACTGTCCAGGGTCCATCTCCAAACCACACTCTGGGGTCTCTCTCTCTGGAGTCTCGAAGACTCCAACCCACAGGGACTCCGCTCCCCTCTGAACTTTCTGAGATATTTCGAGCTGAGCCTCTAGTGCCTCATTAACACTGATGTTCCTCTTGCTGTAAGTAGAAGCACTCGCTGGGCACGTCTGAGCACTTTGCACCTTATCTCATGTCAGCCTCACAGTAGTTCCACAACGTATGCACCATTATGTCGCCGTGTTGTGGGTAAAGATGTTGTGACTTAGAGAGATGAACAGGTTGCCCCAAATCTTACAAACTAGGGAGAGGAGAAGCTAGGAGTCGCACCCAGTTTATCTGACTCCAAAATTCTTGCTCTGAACCTCTACACCCCACTGCTTCCACTGGGGTTGGTTATTTTTTGATGTGCTAGCTGTGGTTTCCATAATCAGAGCATAATCGCTGAGCATTGCGACTCTATTTGAAATTGTTGGTGACACAGAAGGCATCTGATCCTGTTTGAGATCAGCGCCATGGTTGTTAATCTATTGCTCAGCCTTTTCAAAGGCACATTCTTTGGGTTCACTGAAGACCCAGGAGGTCCAGCATCCCTCCAGTCTGCTCCCTGCCCCCCAGTCTGTTCCTGTGTGAGCCGCTCTTCTCTCCAGCTCAACAGTTTGCACCGTTCCACCTTATGTGGCTCAGGTTAGACCCTGTGTGGAAATGCCATTTTACAGACTTAGTAGAATGTTGATACTAAAGAGTGGTACTTACAGGTGGTAATGTGCTGGTGACAAATGTGGAAGTCACTGTCCTTCCTGCTGTGGGTGGATCATGTAGATCATGATATGTTTGGAAGATCTCAGCCATGTGTCATATGTGACCCCATCGAGTGCCTGCATTTAGTGTTAGGATTGGCCAGTGAACCTATTGTTTTTCTTAGCCAATTGTTTGACCAAAACGTGTTGCTTTGACCAGACCGTCACTACCTATGCTTGTTAACAGAACAAACCTTAATTCTTGTTTCAAGATCATGGGCAATCTCAATCAGCTAGAGAGAGAAGGGCCGAACTGACTGTAAAAGAATGCATTCTCATGGTTCCACTATCAGAGAGTATTACTGACATGTAGGAAAACTTTGTTAATTTTTTTCATATCTCATTTAAAATTCAAAATATTTGTTTTTCTGATTTAATCAAACATAATTCACTGGAGTCTAAAAATGGCAATTTGGTTTGTTTCGACTCATCAGATGTTTGGGCTGTGTGAAATCTACCACACACTAGGACACTTACGAAGCTCTAGTAGCGTCATGTCAGCAAAGGCGCAGATAATACTTGAGACTCATGTTGCTGATGCCAGCTTGTTGAGCAGAGGTTTCCCGTGGTGAAGAGAGAACCTCCGTGGTGATTGGTGGGAGTGGAGTGTGGGCAGAATTGAAATGGACGCTCCTGGCATCCTGTGGGTGCCGTAGACGTGTGGCTGTCATACCAGCTTATTCACTGCAAGCCAGAGGGGCTTCAAACTCAGCAGTGCGTTAAGTCACGGATGGTCATTAAGGAGATTGGCTGGATGCCCTCATCCCTAGAACAACTCATGCACAAGCAGATCTGACATGGGCCATTTCACCAGCAAGGTTGGTCCTACATGTCCCAATGGCAGCGGTGATTATGTTGCCTTTGCCAGTGTCACTGGGTGACTTTGCCTCACCGACATGATTTTTTCTTACATTTGGCTGAATTGTCCAGATAATTGCCCCAAATCTAATCTTCATGTGGTTGGTCTGAGCATATTAGGGACCTCAGCCTGGAAAGGAGCTAGTTTTACAAGTAAGTCTGCAGACTCAACTACCTAAGACCCGGTCTTCCTGCAGCAGGAAAGCTCACCGTGGAGGCAGCAGCGCCCCCTGCAGGGAACCTCCGGAATCCGCAGACCCTGTCCGCAAGCCCACCTCCTTTACTCTGATATCAGATATGTGGTAATAAAATGGGACATATTTTTGATATATTGGGTAAAGTCATTTCTTCCCCTCTTGAAAAAATGTGCTCCTCTTTTCTCACCGCAGCTGGGAGTTTCAAATGTGAATAAATCGCCAGGAATTTGGCAGTAACTGTATATTCATAAATACACATGAAATTTGGTGGGGTTTAAAGAAAAATAGAATTGAAAGAGCATATTGTCAGGTTTAAACCCAGACGTACCTTGAGACAAAAAAAAAAAAAAAACGAGTTGGTTTCTAATGGGTTGTTCATTTGCTTTGCAAGGATGGCTGCCAGGCGCTCGGCGCTCATATGGAGGCCCGGCCAGAGACACGCGCACCCACAGCCTGCGGGGCGGGGGCCGCTCTGGTCTCAGGGCCGGAAACAGAAGCGATGGGATTAACATTTTGCAAAGAGGCTGCACTTGCCCTGGCTGCACATTTTCCCTCCACAAACCAGATGGCAAATATTTCACTGTAAGAGCCAGCGAAACCGAAACATCTGGCCCCTCCCGATGGCTCCCTTTCAGGTGGGCATGTGGGAGAGAGAGCCTGCAGGGACCTCTGGCTTTCTCTTCGTCCTCTGTCGTCTGACACTTCCTTAGGGCTCTCTCTCGAGATAGTGTGACTTCTCCTCAGCTGTGGCAGGGTGGAGATTATATCTCTGAGATGTGTCTGTTGACGCTAGACATCACGTGGCATCTGCCAGCAGTGACTCAGCCCTCTCCTGTCCCTGTCTGCAGGTTCTGGGAGCGGGGGGCTCACCAGGGAGAGTGCCCCCTCATCTGAGGAGATCTGTTCCTCGTCTCGCTGTCAGTCTTGATTTCAAGCTAGCCCATCATGTGCAGGGATATTCATTCGCATCTCCGTATTTCTTAGGGACCTGTCATGTAGAATTTGAGTGCGTGGCATGCCGTGAGCATGATGAACTGTAACCACATGCCGAATCCCGAGTCCTTCTCCACCTCAGGCCTGTAGCTCACGGAGGCCATGTCACCTCATGCCTGGCAGAGGGTTTGGAGGCCTGCCAGGTGCCCACCCTCTTCCCGGGCCTCTCAGGCTCAGGAAGGCTTTTCTTCTCAATTAGTGTTTTTCCTACATCCCCTGAGACGCTCCTACCAGTACGGTCTGTCTCTGTAACTTCTGCCACCTCACGATTGCCTCTCCTCAGCCTCCAAATGTGCAGCCATTCCCTTCGCCTTCTCACCCCGGTCTGGCTCGTGCATGTCCACTCTCGGGATACCCCCACGGGAAGGCCGCGCTTGTCCACCTTGCCCTGACCGCCAATGTCAGGGAGCCCTTGGAGCAGCCTGGAGATTCTGCTCTATTTCCTAATTGGGGGCAGGGGGGCACGCAATTCCATGCCCCTGCCTCCACCCAGATCTGTGCTCTTTCATCTCAGGTCTGGACGGTGCTGGAAGTTTCTATCTGTGTCTCTTCTTTGGGATCTTAAGGGTCACACTTCCAGTCTGGCTTGCAAGGCTTCCATAGTCTGGCTTCACCCCCGACCCCCTAACCCCATCCCCTGACACCCCCCACCACATGTGAATTTTTCCTCTGTCCCTTCATTTTCCATGAACCCACATGACCTTCCATTATTTTCTCAAAGGAAAGTCATCTCTTCCTCTTTGAAACTAAGTCAGCTCTTCATGCTTTGACCTTGTATTTTTACCTTGAATTGAAATTTTGATAAAATTAAAATCCTTCCACTTTTTAAAAAAAATGTTACAAGAAGCAACAGATGTTCTTTCCAGAAAATGCAGAAGAGAAAGGAGAACAGCTTGAAATATCTATAATCTCACCCGTCCGTGCCAGTTATGACAGTTACCAGTATTGGTGAGTTTCACTGTACACTTCCTTTTCTGAGCACACACGACTACTGGAATATAGTTATCGGAGTTGATGAGTTATTTTCACATGGTTCTGTCAGCTGTGGTGCTTGTTCACTTTGTACCCCACCTACCAGCATACTTCTCCATAGAAAGGGCTCCCCTGGCCATTGAGCTGATCAGAGTTGACCAATACTCACGTCCTCATTGATCAAACGTAAACAAGTAAGTTATGTCAGAGTGCAAATTTCAGGGAGTTGGAAAACACGACGCCCATACAAATATGTAGTGAGCGTCTGTCCCAGGTTCGTGCAGCTCTTTCACGAGGGAACCCAGGGTGACAAAGCGGACTCCAAAGAGAATCAGAGAGGATGTGGTAACAGTGTTCGCCTGGGTTTAAAACTGCCAAATGTCCTTCAGCGCTGTCAACCCATAACGTGAGGGGTTATCTCTTCTATCCTTGTGGGGTTATCTCTTCTATCCTTGTGGGGTTATCTCTTCTACCTAACAGAAATCACTTGCAATGTTATCCATCTCCCACAACTTGACATGTGACTTTACAGACTCGGGACCCCAGTCAAGATCAAATAGTAAATCTAGCCAAGTGACATCCCCTGGAATAAAGGTCAGCAACTTTTTCTGCAAAGGGCCAGATATTAAATACCTGAGGCTTTTCAGGCCACGCAGCCTGTCACAATGACTCAGGTCTGCCTTTGGAGCACAAAAGCTGCCACCCGAAACAGGTGGAATAAATGGCTTTATTTACAAAAAGCAGGCCACCCGTGGCTGTGCTGAGCCCTGCCCAGGTGGCCCGATGAATCCCTGGGATTGTTGTCGTCACGTGGTGCTCTGGGTGGACCTGGAAAGCACACGGGTAAGCTTTTTGCTTTGTTCCAAACTTGAGGTGATTTTTCTTGACAGTCTCATGGACACTTATATTTTAGTTACCCATTCTCAAGAGTTTATCTTTTGTACATAGAGTAGTAAAAATAAAAGAAAATGTTTTCTGGGAGTCCAGCAGTGTTGAGATGGGCACATAGTTTTTCACTGTACGATCACGCTGCCTTCGCTTCATACAACAGGGGCTCAGATCCCTCCCCATTGACACTGGACTGGAGGGCTGCTCGCTGGCAGAATTTCGGAGTCAGAGGAGGTCTGATTTTCCTCTTCAGACAAATGGACCTCTGAACATTTTTGTATCTCTCTGTATTCCGTAAGTGTGTAAACAGACATTGTGTGCAAGGATATTATTAAAATCAAGTACAGATACATTAAATGTGGAACCATATGCAGGGTCAATTATTCTGAAGCTTAACAGGAACAATTTTGTTTCAACGAAACCACATCATCAGGTTGAATTAATATTGTTCAGTTGTGTGTTCTTGGTTTGGAAGTCCAGTTTCCCTTATAAATCTGCTTTGGTAGGCTATAAGCATACATCGATACCTAGTTTTGTGCTGGTATACATTTAAATAATATTAGAATAAAAATAAGTGAAGTCCAACACCAGGGGTCTCTTCAAATTGGAGAGACTTTCTCCGCATGTAAGAAATGCCTCACCGGACCCACGTTTTATCTGTCACTGGCTTAACAAAAGGATCTGAGTCGGCTTCCCGTAAACGTACACTTCCTTTTCTCTCCAGGGCCTTTGATTTGTCTCTGAAAGCTTAAAGCATTCCTCTCTAGTCTTCCCACAGATGGGCTGACAGCTTCCAGAAAGCACCTTTTTTTCTGAGCGTGTGAACTTCTTATTAGCTGTCTGCAGCTGCTGGCAAGAACCAGAAGCACCGAGGACGCTCCTTGTCTGCAACTGGATCACCCTGAAGCTTAACATTTACTCACATCACACTCTGTATTCAGAGCTGCCTTATTGTTTGTTTATCTTCTTCTCCTGAGAAGCACCTAGAGTGTTTATGGAATAGTATTCTCCTCATTTCACAAGTGTAAATTCTCCAGGAAGGAAAGCACTGTTGCCAGAGGATTTCAGGGTGCACAACAGCAGTACCCCACCCACTGCCCCCTATTTTCAAGTCAGTTCCTCAACCCTGGTTTCTTCTTTCTGGCCTCTCTCTCTTACCTAAGGGATGTCCATGGCATTGTTGCTTTATGTTTTCAAAGAATCTCCCTTTGCTGGGTTTCATGGCTGAGTTTTACGGTCCTCACTAAGTCAATCCAGTAAATGCATTTCTTCTTCGTTGCCATCAGATTACAGTAACTTTGCAAATTAAGCAAAACTTTCCATCATATCATTACCTGAGTTCATGGTCTCCTGGAGTCATTTCCTTAGTCTTGCTCATTGCCTAAGTTTGGCCTTTTTTTTTATATACAGCAAACCATGACAATAAATCCTTGAGCAAAGTTTGCCAGTCTCTCCCTTTGGAAGCAGGTGGATTGCCTTTGCTTCTTGCAGAATTACGCGGTATAAACCTACAGTTCTGGACCAGTAAAGTCAGTGCCGCTTGAGGAGGGTCAGAGAGTCACGGGCTGAAATGGGCCCTTGGCGTGTCTTACAGGATGCCGCGGGCCTCCTGCTCAAATGTGATCTTTTTAAATATCCTACAACCACTCCAGGAGTCAGATGGTCAGCTGCTGGTGGGAGGCGTTTTCAGAATGTCTGCAAGGAGGGCGGCATCTATTGAAGCACAAAATAGAGATTGGAAACAGTAAATTAACGAATGAGTGAGATGTGTAGACATAGACAGCTGTGTCGGGAGTCCCTTGTCACAGTTCTCTTGGAGTTCTGACATTCTTCTTCCCCGTAACGAGTGGCCTTCGGCTGTACAGAGGAGTAACGGACGGTTTGCTACCCCAGTAGGCCGTAAGCCCCCTTGGAGGTCAACCTGCTGGCCACCAGGACAGGGCGCTGCATGCAGAGTGGGTGCTCAACGGGCGAGGTCTGACAATTAATTAATTTTGTGATCTTGTTGCAATGATGTTGTTAACCTTTTTTGATATCAGAGGGATTATTCATTATGAATTTGTACCAACTGGACAGTTTACTAAGTTTACTATTTGGAAGTGCTGAAAAGGCTGCATGAAAACGTTAGACGACCTGAACTTTTTGCCAACAATTCATGGCTCTTGCATCACGACAATGCACCAGCTCACATGACACTGTCTGTGAGGGAGTTTTTAGCCAGTAAACAAATAACTGTATTGGAACACCCTCCCTACTCACCTGGTCTGGCCCCCAGTGACTTCTTTCTTTACCTGGAGATAAAGGAAATATTGAAGACATTTGGATGACAGTCAGGACACCAAGGGTAATACGACAACAGCTCTGATGGCCATTCCAGAAAAAGAGTTCCCAAATTGCTTTGAAGGGTGGACTAGGTGCTGGCGTCAGTGCACAGCTTCCCAAGGGGAGTACTTCAAAGCTGACCATAGTGATATTCAGCAATGAGGCATGTAACACTTTTTCTAGGATGAGTTCACGAACTTAATTATCTGACCTTGTATGTTTGTTCATAGTATTAACAGCTGTTATTTAATTGGGTTGCTCTTCTTACCATGTATCAGGCACTGTTCTAAACACCTTATATGTATTAATTCATGTAATCCTCACAAGGACCACAAAAAAATTATCTTCATTTTTAAAATGAGAAAAGCAAGTCACAGAGAAGTTATGCAGCTTTTCTAAAGACACACCGCCAGTAATTAGCAGAGCCAAGATATAAGCCCACACGCGCGGGCTCCAGTGTTCTGCCCTCTCAAACCCTGTGTTAGGCTGTTGCTGGCAGCGTTCAATGGTGTTGAATTATCCTTGTCCACTAGCCCTTGAACTCTTGGATTTGGCTCTAGTCCCCCCATTGCCATACCTCAGTCATCGCCATCTCAGGAGTGTGCCAACCACAATGTTACCAGAATATCAGGAGCCCTTTGGGATGCCTCTCTTTCCTCGCCCACCCCCTCTAATCCATTATGCTCCCATGCACATCGGTCTTGAATCATCCAGTTCCCTCCATCCCCACAGACCCACCTTGATCCAGGCCAAACTGTCATTGGCTTTCCCCTGGGCTCATGCTGTGGCCTCCTGTCTTCCTCGAGGCTTCCACCCGTGCCCCGCCCCCATCTGCTCTCCACTGAACGTTACAGCGATTAAAGCATAAGCCAAACCATGACACGCCCCGCGTAGGGCCCTTCAAGGGCCCCACCTTGCACCTGAAACAAAATCCAAACTCTGCACCAGGTGTTTGCCAGCCCTGCAGACTTTGCCAGGCTCATTCGGTGCGCCGCTCTCCCTGACTCACACGCTCCGACCCCCGTCTTGTGCCCACTTCTGGGCGGTGTGGCACTCCCCCTGCCTCTGCCCGCTGCTGGAATGCTCCTCCCCCAACTGGTCTGCAAGCCCAGCACCTTCCTTCTTTTGGCCTCAGCCTCAGTGGCATCCCTTCAAAGGGCTGTGTCCCTCACCACCTTCTCATTTTCAGTCTCCAATTCGTGTGTGTTTCTTTCATGGAGAAAATAGCTTCAAGTCGTCAGACATGCACTTCACATTCTGTTTGCTTTCCCGTCAGACTTTAAACACTGCAAGGGCAGAAACATGCACATGGGTGCTGTGGGTGCCCGGCCTCCAGCACGTAGTGGGTGCTTGTGTGGTTTTTGCTAAACGAGTGAATAAGGGGCATGAGGAAGCGGACGTACCATGTGTCAGTCCCTCTACCCCGGCCCAAGCCTTTACAGCCCTGAGCACGTCTCGGCAGGTGGAGTGGCAAGCCCGGGGGCTAAGTGCCCACCTGGCATGGCAGCTGCACTCACGCAGCCTTTAAGAAGAGCAAGCTGGCAGCCCCACTCAGGACGCCGTGCCATTAGTGACCATCTGATGAAGACAGAGGAAGAGCCTCACGTGCTAAGAACTGAGAAGGAATTTAGGCTGAAGTGCAGAGTGAAACAGGTGGGCACACACCTGGGCAGTCAGAGGGGCGGGAGGCACGCTGCCACCACCGTCAGGAAGGTTCTGCAGGCGTGTCAGCCTAGCCCGGTGGACTCTGCCGCAAGCCTGTCGCCAAGTACAAACTGTGTGACCTGGGACAGGGAGCCCCATCTGCCCTTCCCGAGATCTATAAGGTGGCGATAACAATAGTATCTACCCCGTGAGTCACTGAGAGGAGTGAAAACGTAATGCGTGTTTAGCTCATGCCTGGTACATAGTCAGCACTTTGAAAATAGTCCTAATTGCTGGTGGTGTCAACAGGGTAGAGCAGCCATGGCTGCTGCTGTCATGACGATGAAATGAGGAGCAAAGAAAGGCTAAGGAAGGCCATGAGGTGCAGGCTGACTCTGGCCCTCAAGGCCCTTCACCCTCTGGCCCCAGCTGGTCTTTCCTGCCTCCGTTGCACCCACTGTGGACCCGTGCTTCATCCCGCCTGAACCTCCCATTCCTTGCAGACGCTATGCTCATTCTTGCTTCATGTCCTTTCCGTGCGCTCTTCCCACTGTCTCAACCTCCCACTCACCCTCTGCGCTGGTCAGCCCCTCCCCATCATGTCACTTCCCTGTCATCTGGTCTGTAGAGCCTTCGCCAACTCCTTAAGTAAATCCACGACTCCCTCCTCAGGGCTCCTAAAGCATCACCGCGTTTGCTTGTGTGTCTCCCTGCTCGAAGCTGCAGGCGTCTTGAGGACAGGGACACTTGTGCAGCCAGGGCTCACACTGCACCTGGCATAGAACATGTTCATGTAGAGATGGATGGATGAATGGATGGATGGATGGATGGATGATCAATGGTAACAGAGAGGAAAATTAAAATGATTTTTAAAAAGTACCCTAAAGATGGAAGGACGGGTTTAAAGGTGTATAAACAGGTGTCATAGGAGACATGTTTCCATATACAGAACATGCCTATGACGGATTAAGGTCCCTGAAGTAGAAGTTAGGAAATAAGAATGTTCTTTCGCACTGGACCATAAGGTCACAGGCGGGCAAGGCCTGTGTGCTTTTCCTTCCGAGTACAATTGCCTGACACGTAATAGGTTTAAAGTAACCCTAAATGATGGACAAACAGACTGATCGTCGATGTCCCACCTGGTGAGTTTGGCTGAGAAGGAGTTTCGATATGCATTTCGCTGTGGGTAGTTGTATGAGACCACACGCAATCCTGAAGGCTTTTTCAACAGTGACGTGGCCAAGAAAATTAGGACATGCTCAGTGGTACATATAGAGTCTAATAAAGGTCCACAGGAGGGGGCTTGGATTCGGTTTGAAAACTTAGAATTCCGCTTTTGGTCCTTGGAATCAGCCCCCAACATATTTTTCCCTTATGAGCCAGATTTTTCAGGGGAAAGAAACTGAGGAGTGAGTGATACAGGGACTTGAGTTGGGAGGAAAAAGAGAGCAGCAAAGCCTGAGACCAGACCACAATGTTCACGGGGTAGCTTTCTGCTCTGCAGGGGGGGCTGGGTTCTGTGGCCCCTTCACAGTCTAGCTTTTTCAGTGACACCTGTCTCAGAACCAGACCTCTTCTTTGCAGGAACCAGAACCTGGTTAGAGCTAAGCAGGCTCTGAGCTAAATCAGAAGGATGCTTTTGAAATGCTTGTCCAGTTCGCCCTCTGGCCCTGCTATTAGCAGGATTGACGGCCCGGGGTGCGGTATCCACTGGTACCCGGTGAAGCACGACTGCTCGTTGTGCATTTATTCTGGACCTAGAGGGACATGAAGTGAGAGGTCCTCGAAGTGACTTTAACTTTAGCTCATAAAATAACTCCAGCAAGAGCTTCCAACTGATGACACTGTGGCAGGTGTGCAGTGTCTGGCCTCCTAGTCCCACCTGGTGCCTTCATCTGTGCCCTTCGTGCAGGTGCCCCTCCTCCTGTAGGTAGACTCTTTGAAATCACCTTGAAGTGCCGGAGCGCTATGTTGCTTTGCCACCTCCCTCCAGGGCAGGCTCAGTGAGGCTTCGGATAGAGCTTCCGGCCAGGGGTGTCCTACAGGAGGCCCTCTGGGCACCTGACACGGGCTGTCACCTGACCGTGACTCCAGACCAGAGCCCCCCAAATGCCTGCATGTCAGGATTTTGGTTTCCTCGGCTTTCAGAAGGAGCTAGAAGGAAGGTCGAAATCATTTACTGAAATGCCCCCAGCAGCAAAATGGCGTTTGATATTTTATTTGCAACACTAAATTTGTTTTTTATTTCATTTCCTTCACAGTTGGGGAGAGCTTATAAAAGAGAAGGAATGAGAACAATAAACAGTCATGTGGAGACTCTCACCAAAGGGGAAGGTTTCGCAGGGGACGCCTGTCCTCTGTTGTAATTGCACTTTAAGAACAAACTATAAAAAGTTTACCTATGTCGTAATTCCCATATTGCAAAAGATTTTTGAATGTAAATAGATCCTAAACATTAGAATAAATAGGGTAATTAATTATGGCACCACTCATATAATTAGCTTAAAAATAGGACAGAGAGAAGGCACCATGACAGGAAAGGAAAACCACACAGGTTGGAATCACGCCAGGGATCGATCAGCCCCTACCTGGTGACTGTGTAGCTTTCAGAAAGCATATGTGCTCGCCGAGCCTCAGTTTCCCCATGTATCAAACAAAGATGCTAGACCTGTCTCTCAGAGCTATTTTGGAGATGAAAGGAAATAATGCATAAAGTGTTTGTGTTCTGTAGTCCTAGCAAAACGTGAGTTCTTTTAATAAGCTCCACGTGGTGCTCCCCTGTTTCAAGAGTCGAGGGGGGACGGCTCCAAGGAGAATAAACTCTCCTGTTCAGATAACTGCCCAGCCAGACATGTCACTTGAACTTTTCTATCGACCAGGCACCTTGTCGCTGTTCCCCTGCTTCAGACTCCCGTTTATTCATTACTGGCTAACTGATCCCCTCACAGGAAATGGTTGCTAAGTACGTTGATAGAATTTTGCTGTCCCGAGAGCATTGTAGCATGGAGACCTGGCGGCCACACATTGTACACTGTCCAGTTGGAAGAGAGAAGTCAAAGGAAGTTGTAGAGATGAGTTTCCTGATGCAGACCTGGCTGGCGTCTGCTTACAGACCATCATTCTTCCGGAGGCCCTGGGAGGGCAGGGCAGAAGCAGCTGCCCTCTCTTAGCTCCTCTCTAGTCCGTCCCGAGCAGTCGGCATTCCAGAGAGAGGTCAGTGGTTCACAGTTACAATACAAGTCTAGACAGAACATTTAAACAAAACATCATCGAACCTCAGAATTACAAGGGACGTTGACAGTCACCTAGTTTACTCCCCTGGCTAATCTTTGGATATCTTCGAAAGCATTCTCTCCAAGGGGTCATTCATCCCAGAGCCAGGAACTCGCTCTCATTTGAGATGGCCGGTCTCACGAGACAGGATAGGAACACCGCTGATAAACGATCTCTTATGCTGAGTTGACTGGGTTAGTGTAGTTCCCACCCATGTAACTCGGTTTGTTCTTTGTCACTCACATCCTCTCTGTTTCTTTCATTGTTTCCCCACGGAATGGTGTGTCTGATCTTCCTGCCAACCGCGATGCCGTCTCCCGAACGTACTTCTATTTGTCAGTCCTGTCTTTGGGGAAGGCTCTCCCTAGAATTCCCCTTGCAGGGCTCAGGTTAGCATATAATAGAGCACAGCTGGCCCCATTATATACTTCCTAAAAATTATTTTCCCCCTGTTTTAAAAAGCAGATGTGAATAGAACCTCCAACCACGCTTGACTCTTGCCAAGTGGGAACACTGTGTTCAGGAAAGGGTGCTACCACTTGCTTCTCTAAGACTATCAAAGCCATTTCACTTCAGCTATAGCACATAGCCCTAACTGGCAAACAGCAATTCCAGGCCTGGAAGCCCAAGGGTAAGTTCAGACCCTTTTCATTTTGCACCATTGTTAACAAATGAAAATATGTTTGAAAAATATAATGCAGTCCCAACATCTTCAGGGACATCAGAATAAAAGAATATTTTATGACTCATGGAATAGATGAACCCACAGCCCCACAGCAATCCTGCAGCATTACCCACTGGTGTGAGCTCGGACTCAGCCTTTGCATTGTCAAATCCAAACCATTGTGTGAGGAAGATGTGAGGCCCACAAAGAGAGAAAATAGGAGAATTCAGCCCACGCCTTTTCAAGCGTATAGATTTAGTCCAGTAGAAGATTCTAGTCAGGCTGCAATGTTGGCTTTTGTCTCTAAATCCTGCAGGAGCCTCTCCGCCTTGCCCACGTCCCACCATGTAGGATTGTGTTGGTCAGTGACATTTAGTGTTCGATCCTCACGTGGCCCTGGAGGGCTGGCAGGATGACGTGGTCTTGTGATTCTTGCTGTACATATGTAGAGGGAAAGGCAGCAGAACTTGAATGCTGATCTCCTCACGTGGACCTTTCGTACTTTCTGCTGCCCAGGCTGTGGTTTGTCATGCAGCATAGCTGTCAACAAATAGTCAAGAGGTGACACTGCTCAGTCGTGGCCAACAGAAAGGTCATTGAGTTTTGTGGGGGCCCAAATGCTGCACTTTTAACAAAACCACGTGCTGTAAAATTGAACTCTAGTGCTGAATCCCTTCATGCTAGTCTAGAAAATGTCATTTGAAATTTGTGAAATATGATGCAGCATTTGCCATTTCTTTGTAAAAACTGGAATGCTTAAGTCTAAATAAATCGTATTTAGAAGGCTAATGTAATAATGAATGTTAAAGCATGAAATTTGAGTGGGATTAATAAGCTTTGTGCCATATTAAAAATTTGAGACCACTTTTATATAACACTCAAGAGCCATGGCTTTCTGTAGAAAATCCTGTCGTTAGCTAGGGAAAATAATAAAACCTGTGGTTGGTTAATCTGTCAGTATTATCGAAAAGTTGCTGATGTAACAAAACAAAATTTAATGGCACTGAAATATAGTTGAGCAGTTTCCCTTTTATCTGGTAGTTCATTTCTGATGTTCTCTGGATGGAGAGGGCTCTGGGGAGAAGGGGGATAGAGTGGATCTTGGCAGGGGCTGAACTAATGTCGCTTCAGTGGGACGAAGTTCTGGTTTTAGTACAGATTTGGTAGGACTAAATCCAGATGACTTGGCTCATGAATTTTGATATTAAATAGAAATGTTATGCTTTTGGAGGAAAGCAAGCAGAAGATAAGGATAGCATTGATGTAAGGAAAGAATATTAGTTAACTCACTGTGTTATACAATCATTTCTTAAATGTGGATTTAGGGAATATTGTGTGAGGCCAAGTTTTTGAGTGTTAGTCACAGCATTTACCAATTGATTCTTGTATAGTTACATATAAATTGCCATAACATCTCTGTGGTTAGCTTTCAAAATATCTGCTCATTTATTCACTTTTCCATCCATCCATCCATCCATCCACCCATTAAACTTTTGCTGGATGCCTGTTGTGTGGGCTCTGATGAAACAGCTGTTGTTTCTGGCTTTAAGGTGCTTGTGGGAAGCATGAAACCACACCTCATTGTCTGTCTTTGTCGTGCCCTCAGCACTTAGGATGGTGTGTGGGAACAGAGGAGCTGTTCAAGAGATGTGTGAGTAAATTAGTAAAAATAGACTCACTGAAAGTAAAAGTATGGAATAAATGCAGGAAATAGAACTTACTTGCTCAATATGTCTCCAGGAAGCCTCAAGTGCTTTCGTGAGCCCCACAGGGCTTCTCACTTCTCATGCTGATGGAACAGACAAGGCAAGAAGCTCAACTTGTCCGTTGAAGTAGTCATCCTGGGACTGGGTGAGATGCTTTAAGATGGAAAGCCCAATCAAGACCCCAGTAAGGTAGCACCTCACACCTTTTAAGATGGCGAGTATCAGAAAGATGAGACATAACAAATGCTGGTGAGGGTGCAGAGGACAGGGAACCCTTGTCACCGTCGGTGGGAATGTAAACTGGTATCGACGCTAAGGGAAGCAGATGGAGGTTCCTCAAGAAATTAGAACTATATTTCATAGTACCTATGATCATGCAATCCCACTGCTGGGTGTATATCCAGAAGAAATGAAGCCATGAGCTCGAGCAGGTATCTGCCCTCCCATGTTTATTACTGCATTATTCACAATAGCCAAAGTATGGCAACAACCCCTTAACGGATGGATGGATCAAGAACATGTGGAAGCAAACAAATGCACACACACAATGGAATATTATTCCGCTTTAAACAGAGAAAGGATTCCTGTCATTTGTGACAACATGAATGAACGTGAAGAGAATAATGCTAAGTGAAATCAGCCGGACAGAGAGAGACAAATACTGCATAGTATCACTTATCTGTGGAATTAAAAGGGGGAAAAAAGTCAAATTCATTGAAAG
Organism: Rhinolophus ferrumequinum; assembly: GCF_004115265.2. NCBI lineage: Eukaryota > Metazoa > Chordata > Mammalia > Chiroptera > Rhinolophidae > Rhinolophus > Rhinolophus ferrumequinum. Next base: position 5,067,135 of record NC_046299.1, read on the forward strand.
AAAGAATAAAAAAGTGGTTGCCAGGGGCTGGGAGTTGGGGCATAAGAAGAGGCTGGTCCAAGGGTACAAACTCTCAGCTCTGAGGTGAGTAAGACCGGGGTCTCACAAACTGCATGGGGACTACAGTTGATAACACTGTATAGTGTAACAAATTTGCTAAGAAAGTAGAACGTAAATGTTCTCACACTCACAAAAGGAAAAATAAGTGAGGTGATGGGTACTTTAATTAACTCAGTGGGGGGAATCCTTTCACAATGTGTACATCTATCAAAAAGTCACATTGTACACTTTAACTGTCTTACAGTTTTGTCAATTTTATCTCAAGAAAGCTGAAACAATGGAAGGCCCTGCTTGTCCACGGGTGGCGTTTAGTGGATATCACGTGTCATGTGATATCATGAGGGTCTGAGGCACTGGGTCGGTAGACTGAATCCCCTTGCCGTTGCCTGAGTCCACGATGGCCTGAGAAATTAATTACACTGGCCACTGAGGATCTTTGTTTCTGTCCCACCATTTCAGTATTTGCTTTGAATCCCTCCAGCAACTTGCGTAAAAGTCTGGGCTCTTCATACCTTCACCTCGGTTCCCCCTTGATCTCGTGTGATGAGAAGTCGTATGACTCCACTGAAATTTTAAACTTCCCAAAGACAGAACCTGATACTTTTACTCTTTTGTATCTCCCCCCACCCCCCACGAAGGATACTTTAAAAAGATCAACAGTTCAATAAATATTAACTAAGTGAATGAATGCAGGAAAATAATTAGTAGTGAATATTTTTTGTTTGTTTTGCCAGATAAATTTAGGTCCCTTGTTCAAGACATTCCATCTAGACCAGAATATATGAATGTGTGTTCAGTACCTTGATTTTTTTTTTTTATTAGATGTCTGTTGTGTTCTAGACACTGCAGATAAGCATTCTGGGCTGTAATGTAAATCCGAACCTAAATATCAGGTTTCTGATCGTCTCATGCACTTTCTCTCACATTTCCGTGTCTTTGAAGTAGAAATGTTCCTGTCAAGCCTTGTCAAAGGAGACTCACCAGCCACCAGGCAGATTACTGTGTCCTAACATGCCACCATTTCCTATACACGCCATCCATCCACTCGTCACCTTCACGAAATGGATTGCGTTGCCAGCGCTGTGTGAGGTTGAGTTTCAATCTTGATTTATTCCCATCATTAAGTGCTTTCAATGCCTTCAGAAGGCATTGAAGAGAGCCTGCTGCTCTGAAAAGAGAGCCATTCTGTAGGCAGTGGATTGATGGTCACTGACTGACCAGGTGATGCAATTCAAGGCAGCAGAACCTACCAGAGCTCCCCCAGTGGATCTCAGCTCCTTCCAAGTCAGGAGAGGTTCCTGTAACAACTCATGACACTAGAAGGACAGCCATTTAGGGCCTGATATCTTTGGACTGTGAAAAGCTTCTGACTAATTTCCAGGTGAATTAGTGTGATGCCTGTTAAGGCAAACACAAAGCTGCAATTTTAACCAAATAAGACACGGAGGTGATATCCCACAATACATTTCTTCTTCCAGTTCTCCGCTTCCTCTGTTTCTTCTTTGATTCACTTGTCTCATTTATCTTTCAGTTCCCCAGTATAGTGCATGTACTTATTTAAAGTTTCTTGGATGGATGGATGGATGGATGGATGGATGGATGGATGGATGGATGGATATACAAATACCACCCTGACAGATGAGATAGTAGGAGGCGGGTGCTATGTGATGTAAATCAATGTAACTCTTGGAATTATCTTGAGGAATTAATAAAACCATGACCCAGATTCCAATGTAGCACAGTCTGCTTTTATATTCGTCAGATACTTTATTAGTTCTTATATTAATAAGCTAGTATAGCTTTGTCCATGAAATAGTAGCCACTATTTAAATTATCAGGCTAAAAATAATATCTAAAATTTCCTTTTTCAAACTGTAGTTGTATTCTTCTCTTCCAGAATGTTTTTGGCTGATTGTTCAATACTCCAAATGTATTTAGTATAATTACAATAATGATGGCCATCTCTCCAGACATACAGTAGCACATTGGGAAATGAAAACCAGCAAATAACAAACTTACTCTTCACTGACTCTCTTTCTAACAAGCTTCTTTGTAAGTGATAAGGGTTATAATTGAACAGGGAAAAGGATCAATAACTTCTAATGCAAAGGAAATTAAAACTTCATAAATATTTATACGAGAAAAATGAGGCATTTTGCTCCTTGGTTTTAAATCCTTTTGGATCCAGGTGGTAGACAGATACTGGGCTTATCTATTGGGGTGGGGGAAAGAATAATAGATATAGTGATGGTCTGAATGTTTGTATCTCCCCAAAATTCTTTGTCTGTTTAAATCCTAACCCATACAGGTGACGGTATCAGTAGGAGGGGCCTTTGGGAGGTGATCAGGTCATGAGGTGGAACCCTCACGAATGGGATTAGTGCACTTATAAAAAGGGGACCCCAGAGAGCTCCCTTTCTCCTTCTGCCATCTGAGGACACAGTGAGAAGTGCTGGCTATGAACCAGGTAAAGGGCCCTCTCACTCAACCATGCGGGCACCATAGTCTTGGACTTTCAGTATCCAGAACTGTGAGCAATCAGTTTCTGTTGTTTGTAAACCATCCAGCCTGTTGTATTTTATTATAGCAGCCTGAACAGACTAAGACACATGTTGTAGGAATTATCAAGCTTACCTCTTACATTTAGATTTCCCACATTTTTTTTTTCTGTTTCACATGTCAGTGCTTTCTCTTTTCTTTTTCCTGAGTATGGTAATCAGCCTCATGCATTAAGCATGTAGAGACACTTGTAGACAACCATTCACACACACTTCCAAGTGCCAAACCAATGGAATGATGCCTGAGGTCGGTTGTTGATGTGTCTTTCCGGAGTTCCAGAGCCTGGTTCTTGAATGCACAACACTCAGAAAGAGTCTCCTGACCACAAACCTTGCTGTCCCTTTCTCCTTGAACCCTGAAGTCACAAAGCTCAGATTCTAATCTTAGTTCAGCTACTTAGTAGATGTTCTTCATCTTTGCAAGCGTCAATCTTAATGTGTAAATTAGAAGAATAATAGTGCCTGGGCTTATTGTTAGGAATTAGGAAATGCTTAATATAGCTCCTGGGACATGGGTATTATCCCAAATGATTTGTTGTTTCTAACGATATTTTCTGTATTATTTAGCTAGATATGATATGGCCCTTATAGCCTAAAGAATATTTCTCACTGAAGAATAATGAACTTTTATGCATGGCTTTCAAAATATTGTGAAGTCACTTCTCTGAAGGCAAAGGAGGAGCATCAGTGCCCAGTCACCATATCTACAAAGTCTTTTTAAGCTCTCGTCCCTGTCCTACCAAGTGACAATTGACAGAGCCCTGCTGTGCCAGGCGTAAATGCCAGCCTAGCATCCATAACACTCTATTTATACTTGTGTATGTCTGGATCACCCCCACTCGACATGGGCCTTGAGTGCATGGACCTTGTCTAATTCATCTTTGTATGCCCAGCACCCAGCCTGGCATCTGTAGTCAGTCACTCAATGTTTATGGAATTAATTAGTACATAATATTGAACATAGTCAAAAGGCAGAAGGAGTATGTGTGACTCCATGATATTTTTAGCATTCAAAAAGTGTGACCTACTTTTTTCCCCACAGGATTAAAAACGTTTCTAAATTGCTTTAATTTCCTCTCTAGGATTGGTTTTTGGGGTTTTTTGTTTGTTTGTATGTATGTTTGTTTTAACATCTGTCATCATACATAGTTACAGAAATTTTTATTATATAAATTTCAGGTATACAACATTGTAATTTGACACTTGTATGTACTACAAAGTGATCACCCCCAAAAGTCTATCATCTATCACCATACAATTGATGGTTCACCCCTCTTGCTCATCACCCAACCCCCTTCCCCTCTGGTAACCACCAATCTGTTCTCCGTATCAATGAGTTCATTTTTGTTTTGTTTTGTTTGTTCATTTGTTTCTTCCTTTGATTTCCAGATATGAGTGAAATCATATGGTATTTGTCTTTCTTCTTTAACTTACTTCACTTAGCCTTATACCCTCAAGGTCCATCCATGTTGCCACAAATGGCAAGACCACAAAATTCCTAGAAGGAAACATAGGTGGTGAGCTCCTTGACGTCAGTCTTAATGATGGGTTTGTGGATCTGATTTCAAAGGCAAGGGAAACAAAAGAAAAATAAACACGTGGAACTACATCAAACTGAAAATCTTCTGCACAACAAAGGAAACCATCATCCAAACAAAAAGGCAACCTACTGAATGGGAGAAGATATTTGCAAATTATACATCACATCCAATAAGGGGTTAATATCGAAAATATATAAAGAACTCATACAACTCAACAACAAAAAAAACAACAACCGAATTAAAAAAATGGGCAGAGGGTCTGAATAGACCTTTTTCCAAAGAAGACATACAGATGGCCAACAGGCACGTGAAAAGGTGCTGAACATATATATTCATCAGAGATACTGGTCTATGGTTTTCTTGTAGTGTCCTTACCTGGTATTTGGCTTTGGTATCAGGGCTTCCTAAATAAGTTTGATATCAGGGCTTCCTAAAATAAGTTTGGAAGTGTTTCCTTCTCTTCAATTTTTTGGGAACAGTTTGAGAGGAATTGGTATTAATTTTTCTTTAGATGTTTGGTACAATTCACCAATGAAACCATCTGGTCCTGGGCTTTTCTGTGTTGGGAGATTTTTATTATTGAGTCAATCTTACTCATTATTGGTTTGTTCAGAATTTCTATTTCTTCCTGATTCAGTATTGGTAGATTTTATGTTTCTAAGAATTTATCCGTATTTATAGGTTATTCAATTCATTGGCATATAATTGTTCATAGTAATCTCTTATGGTCCTATGTATTTCTGTAGTATCAGTTGTAATGTCTCCTCTTTCATTTCTGATTTTATTTATTTGAGTCTTTTCTTTATTTTTCTTTATGTAGCTAAAAGTTTGCCCATTTTGATTCTCTTTTCAAAAACCAGATCCTTAGTTTGGTTGAACTTTGCTGTTGTTTCTCTGGTCATTTCATATATTTCTACCCTGATTTTTGTTATTTCCTCCCTTCTGCTAACTTTGGTCTTAGGTTGTTCTTCTTTTTCTAGTTCATTGAGGTGTAAAGTTAGGTTGCTTGAAATCTTTCTATTTTTTTAATATGTGCCTTTATCACTGTAAACTTCCCTCTCAGAACTGCTACATTTTTAATGGATTCTTACGACCACTTTTGTCAGGAACAATGAGAGATTCCCAACACACTCCACTTACATTCATGAAATAAATGACACAACCATGTTGATTGGGGGCCACTTGAGTGGATCTTGACAGTTGAATGTCATGTTCTCTGATTCACAGGTGATGGAGGCATTGTCTCTTTTACTTTTCTATATGGTAGTCACAGGAACAGCCTTTGCAGACTGTTCTGATTTTACCTTTTTATCTCCTTTGATTTTGTTTTTCTGTCTGCAGCCTGTGTTTTTGCTGTGTTCTGATACTTTTGGTATCATAAAATAAAGTAAGAAATAAACAATTTTTATAAGTATACAAGGAAATGTGTTCCTTTTTTAATATATTGCTCTTTTACATAAAAGAGACTCTGACACTTGTGTAAATTTTCAATTGCTATTTATGGAAATATCTTAAAGGTGTTTATAAAAAAAAATAATAATTGGTGTCCTCCAGTGAGGACAAAGAGAAACATGAGTATTTCTCAATTTTTCGAACATGTTTGATGGATTAGAATTTAAGGTATAAAATTCCCTCAATTCCATAAAAATATGACTTGATAATAGAACCATGTTATTATAAGCCAAACTCTTATGTGGCACCTCAGAACTATACTAGTTTTTATTTTTATTTTTTATTGTTTGAGACTACGTTTGTTCTCTACAAAAGAGAGTAGATTGCATTTATATAAAAAAGATTTTTGAAATGGCTGTGATGTTTGACTTTGTCTAATGTAGGTTCTGAGATATTGACAACAGCCATTTCTCACGAAAGTGATTGCTAGAAATAAGAAATAAGACACAAAAGCTTCCTCAGTATTGTTAGCAAAAAAAAAAAAAAAAAACCCAAAAAACCCAAATTAAATTAGAGACTAAAATCTTATTGAGGTTAACAAATTAAACTGAATGAACACATAGAGACTCTGTTTAATGAAGCTGAAGTAAGAAGCCAAAGACTTGAGTGGCACTTTGCTTGCATCCAAGTACCTCCAGCCAAGTGCAAAACCTTCCTTGCTCATTGGCCAAAAAGAAGCCTGGCGACGAAAAAGGGCTCCTGAAGCAACTGAATTCCCAGCCTCTACTGCACTATAATCAAGGAGGGGGGACTCTTGACTGTGTTATTTTACTTCATCCATTGTATTGTATTTATTTTTTGTTTGTTTATTTGCATATTCGTATCTAGCTTCTCCCCAGGCTTCCTGCCCATATTCTTAAGCCAAAATCTTGTTTACTTATGTCTTTTAAATAATCAGTTGGAAAAAACCTAAGTCTCAAATTTTCAGTAGGAAGCTGACACAGGGTCTAGAGCTAGACTAATTTATGTCACAATGCTGCATCTTTTGTTTACTAGCTGTGTTATCTCAGACTGAGTACGTTTGCTCTTTGTGCTTCAGTTGTCTCTTCTGTAAAATGGGCAGAATCATGGGACCTTATGAATCTGTTTAAGTATTAAATGTACTTAGCCCTCTTCGTGACACATAGTAGGAGCTCAATAAATGGTGGCCACTATTATCATTCTATAACAATAATAATTATTAGTGTTCCACATCTCACTAGCATCAAATCTCCTATCAGCTGATCCTTTACCTTTTTTTTTTTTTTGCACTTACAATCAATGCTATCTTTTATTTTCCTCCTAGGTAGAGTAATTCTACATCTTTCTTAGTATTTCATGACAACCTAGACTCTCCTCTCATAAAAGGCTCTCATAAACATTTCCCATAATGCAGCTGCAGCAATGTGCAACCATGATTGAATACCAGGTGCATTCCACCAGGTTACCCCCCCTCTCCTCTTCCCCTTCCCCTCTCATTCGCCTCTTCTCTCTCTCTCCCTCTCCCTCCTTACCTCCCTCTCTCTTTCGCCCCCTCTTCACCCCCCTCCCCGCTTTGGCACAATCCTGCTTGAAAAATACAACGACAGATTCACTGCAGCTCTGCATAAATGGATGGCTGTTCTTTAAGTGAAAGGAGCTCTTTTCTGAAATATTAGGAGACTCGACTGCACATTTCTTTCTATACTCTCTTCCCTCTGGGGCTTTGGAAAACCCTTAGCGGAAGGAGTCTATGGTCCACTGACATCGCACTGAAGACTCACCTATGTTTAACCATGTACATCTCCATACTTTAGGAGACAGAGAGAGATTTTGTTCAAAGCCCTTATGAATTCAGTTTTTATTCCAATTTATTTTCTGTAAGGTCATTATTTTTAGGCTAAAAGAAGATTATCATATTTTAGTTACATTATTGCTTTTTATACAATTGAGACAAAACAATTGTATTACTCTGAAACACAAATAATACAGAATGTACTTAATTCAGCTATTTACTTATTCTGAGCACAAGATGGAATGTGCTCTTGATCAGCAATTTGCAATTCCCCAACTTGCATCGTCTTGCCATTTCTGGTTTTATATTCTCTCTCCTCTTCGTATGTCTTAAATTTCATCTAGGGGCTGCATTAAAAATGACAGTAAACTCCACTTTACATCATATATACATGAATCCCCTAAGAGGCCTTTTGATAATTGATCCCACGCTGAAGGATAACAAAGCCAGAATTTGGAATCATGGCTTTGGGCAGGGAACACTGTTTGCCCTTCTCGCTTGATTTGTGAACCTTTGAAGTAAAGGGCAGGGGTGGGAAGGCCCTGAATGCATCTGAATTCATGGTGCTCTTTTAGATGGAGTCCCCAAGAATCTCATTTACTTTACTTGGAATTGTTCTGCAGTTGCTATGTGTGCTCAGTGACATCACTGAGCTAACTCGGTGCGTGGTCTGTTTTATTTCATTAGCCATCCACGGGCCTGACGTCCGTGGTCAACTCCTTAAAGAAGCGTTGTGTGGTGTCTGGGGTGAGGGGAAGGACAGCTGTTTCTTTATGCTGAGCTCACACACAGGGAGTAAGGATTTCCAACACACAGCTTTGGGGAGAGAGCTTCCAGGGCCCATATTGCCAAAAGAAGGCCCTAGAATATCCCGTGCCCTTCTGGGCATTGAAAGCCAAGTAGACTTCCTTGCGTGACACCATAGTCCCCCATAGAATTCCAGAATGGAAATGGAGGGCCTTGCCTCTCCCTCCATAACCAACTTGCAGGGCAGCCTGTGGCTGGGCTGGCTTTCCCCAAATTCTGTACAACACAGCGCCTCTTCTGCGCAGTCCAACGAGGGGAGCAAATCCTTTTCCCGACATCCCCCCCGCAGCTTCACATTCATTTGCCCCGAACATCACTTCCCTCTCACTCCACACGGATGGAATAACTAGGTTATGCTTCAGAACTGTGTGTTCTGTTCCGCAGTTGTTTCTGATGAGAGAAGAAAGCTTAGGGCATTTATAGGCAGTCTCCAGAGCAAACCATGTGCACAGAAAAAGGAGGAGAGACGCGACACTGTGTTTTTGGCACTGGTTCGCCGACCATTTTAGAAACATATGTTTAAAATAAAAACCCGAAGAAATCTCTTCTTGGTGTTCCAATGGTGTGCCTGTTTTGGTTTTTATTTTTCTGAGTAATTGTTATTGGTATGATTAAATAATAATATTTTTTACCACTGCCCCGCGAGCAGGCAGGCCATGGCTGAGGAGGGTTGCGCGTCTCAGCGCCTGGTTGTGGGGCCTGAGGGCCTCTGTGTGAACTGGTCGTCTGAAGGTTGTGTTTGCCACTCTCAGTGGTGTTCTTTGCTCTGTTTGTAAAGACACCGTCCCCTGTGTGTGCTGCTCTGTTTCCTTTGGCCATGGTTCCTTGTGGAGTGACGTCCTAGGCTGGGGGGCTGTATTCCTGACCATCCTTGCTGGACTCTGGCTCCAATGGCGGTCTCCGCTTCTCCCCCTCCAGCCCGACCCCCACACTTGCGCAGACGTACCTTGCTTGCCTGGGGCAGGGCCCCCCCATTTCTGCAGCTATCCGCTGTGTCGAGCACAAACATCAATGAGGACGGGATTTACTTTGGCCCAAAGGCAAAGCAACCTCCTATGAAGCATCTGTCACACGTCATCCGCAAGTAGTTCCCTGCTCCCTTTGAGTCCATCGCAGCTAATTCCGTTTCACACCCCCTGCTACCTTCTTCTCACCTTGCAGGAGAAGAGAGAGGCAGTTTTCCCCCACGTGGCTTCCACGGTTTGCATTAGGGAAATGGTGAAAGGCCTGAGCAGAGCCAAAGAGTGGTGAGGGCCACTGGGACCTCGGGCTCTTCACAGGTGGGCTGAGTATTTCAGAGAAACTGTCCATGAGGCCGCCTGACCTGCAGGTGGGCTGGAATGCTGGGTCACTCATCCCCATGGATGAGGTGCCTCTGGGAAGGGACAGGCTCTTCCCTCCCCAAAATGTGCTCTTCTCCTCACCATGGTCCTGGAGGGACTGTGACACACCCACACAATGAAATGAGCGGTTATTAACCAGCAGGGGGCCTACCTGTGGGTTAACCCAGGGCGGGGGCTGCTCAGACTAGAGCCCGGGTGGCTCGCTCCCTGACAGCAGTGACAGAGCACCGTGTACCTTCCGGGGTTGTGCCTGACAGCCGCAGGGAGCCCGAGAATCACTGCTTGGCTTTCCGTCCTCAGGACTCATGAGCAGTCTGTGAGGAGACCCTGGAGGGCCGTGCAAACCCCTTGCTCCTCACGCACGCACCCCCCTGGACTAGCACGCACTGATGGGCGCACAGCGGGGACTCAGGCCGCACCTGGACCAGCGATCAGAGGTAACATCAGCGGCAGGAAACAGACACCAAGGGCCTCCACGTGGGACACCACGAGGAGGTCACCGCATCAGTTAGGAAGGCTTTTGCTTGGGAATGTGTACCCTCATTGACTCACACGGAAATAGCAGGCATGCCCCAAACAAGAAATGTTTTAGTAAAGGACGGAGTGGTAGTCATCAAAAATATCAACATCATAAAAGAAAAAAGCCTCAGAAATGTTTCAAATTCAAGGAGGCTAAGAGTGATGAGTACAAGGTCAAGGGCAAAGGGAGGAAGAAAATGTTCTAGAAATCAGCTCGTGCTGGACGGTTCCATAGCTCTGTGAATACTGAAACGTCACTGGGTTGGACATTTTAAATGCGTGGACCATATCCTATGCAGATACTCTCAGAGTCGTTAATACAAAAGGAGGCAAGGGACATCATGGCCTCGTGCAATAGCTGAGCTCAGACGGGTTCTGTCCTGGAGGGAGGGGGTGCTGCCCCCAGCATCACTGAGTCAGCTGCAAACATTGGCACAGGAATGGAAGGGTAGATAAAAGTGTTGCATCAATGTGGCATTTACTGATGTTTGATAACTGTACCGTGATTACTAGGATATCCCTGTTTGTAAGAAAGATACCTTGGAGTATTTAGGACTAAAGGCCCATGATGTGTGTAACTTAGCCTCAATTCATTTAGAAAAAATAAGCTGTGTTTGTGTGGATAGGGGAGGAGGGCACGAGGGAGCCCGAGAGCACAAAGGATGAAGCAAATGGAATAAAATGTAATAGACTAAATAAGGCTCTTTTTGCAAAAGTGCATCCCTGGGTCCCAGGCCTCTGAGCTGCCGACTCCCGGCCTGAGGTCAGGGCCGACTCTGAGGTCTAGGCCCGAAGCCTGAGGTCCGGGCCCGGAGTCTGAGGTCCAGGCCTGAAGCCTGAGGTCCGGGCCCAGAGTGTGAGGTCCAGGCCCGGAGTGTGAGGTCCAGGCCAGGAGCCTTAGCAGTTCTCTCCTGCCTGGGCCCAGGTGTGGTCTACCACACTTCTGATGAATATCCTGCAGCCTGAGAGAGTACGTCAGCAGTGTGACTTTTCACACCTGTATTTCCCATTGTCTCTGATGCTTTTTATTCTGAAACCTTTTAAATATACTTAAGAGAAGGGAATAGTATATTAACCTTCCCACATACCAGTGGTTCTCAATGGAGGGTCATGATACCTCCCAAGGGAGCTTTGGCAGTGTCTGGAGACAATTTTAGTTGTCACAACTGGGGGTGGAGGGGGTAGGATGGTGGTTGTCACTGGCATCTGGAGCCTGGGATGCTGTTAACATCCTACATCGCGTGGCCCCCACCACTGAGTTACTGGTGCCAAATGTCAACAGTATTAAGGTCGAGAGACCTGCCCAGACATCCATCACGTGGATTCAGAAAGTTTTAAAACATTGCCGCACTTATTCCCTCTATGGCCCTCCCTTCTTTGAGGTCATTTTAAACAGACACCAGACATCATATCATTCACCTCTCCGCATGTCACTACGCATTTCTAAAATAATATGGACGTTGTTTTATGTGGCTGCAATGTCATTGTCACACCCAGTAAAATTAATAATAATTTCCTAGGACTGGTCCAGATTCATGTGCCCTCGGCCAAACAATGGTCAGATCCTCAGAGAGTCGACATGTGATTGTTTAATTTTGGAAATGTCCACCCAATCGGGGAAATAAAGAGCATTAACTTGACATTTTATCCATCTTCTAGTTCGATCCATTTCCTCAGTCTTCTAACATACAGAACACATAATTGTTTCCTGACCCCCGAGAAGTGTTGATTAATTCAATAAGTTTGTAGGTAATTATAGTATTTTCTTTTCATGAAACTATTAGGAGAGATTACTGAGGCAGATCATTGTAAATTACATTTTTTAATCATTAAGTGGTACCTTCCTCCTACTCAACATATTTTGCTATTTTTTTCCCCCAGACGCATGGAAAGGTTTCAGCTTTTAATGAAGAACTCCTTTCTGGAGCATGTTTTTAGAATCTGAGTTTAGTAGCACACATGATGTAATCCCAATTCCCAACTTTGCGTGCAAGATTGTTGTGTGAAAATGAAACTGTAAATCCCATCTGAATTCTGGTTGCTGGGTTCTTTAGAGGAAGTATTCTTCTGTTTTCCTTTTCTTTTGTTTTTTAAAGAAACCACAATATTGTCATCTGAGAAACAGATCCGTGGCTGGGAAGCCAGAAATATTGGAAGCATGTTCGTCCTTTTTTCTGGCCAAAGTTTGTCCAGGGCAGTGAAGTAATGTTTGGGGCCAAGCGTGGCAAGTAGGTATCCATCTTTCCTGTGTACCCAGCACAGCTGGGAGACTTGGCAGCAGAGAAGTCCCATCTGGAAGGAAAAGGCTCTACCTGTCAGCCTGGTGCTGTAAGAGCTGTCATTGCTGTAATGCCAGTGGCCTTGTTAAAATGCCCTCCGAGTAAGGAAGACAAGGTTCCTGGACAGCAGATGAGCTCTGAAGATTTCCTAAATGTCACAGATTCTACTACTAAAAAAAAAAAAAAAAAAAAAACAAAAAAAAAAAAAAAAAAAAAAAAACTTATTCCCACCAAAAAAAAAAAAACAAAAGTCACAGATTCTTGCTTCAGTCCAGGATGAACCAATGAATCCCCTCCGTCGTGTTCTTAACCAAGTTTATAGTTTGAGACCATGATGCTCTTTAAAGATCTCTGGCTTTCATGACCTAGGGTCCCATTTTGTCATATATTCCATTATTTAACTAAATCAACAGGGTAGTTCATATTGTCCGAGTCTAAGAATAATGAAAGTAACATACAATAGTCTCAATCACCATTCCAAGTAAACTACTTAAGTGCTGGTAGACAATTAGCTGTTAGAATTAGCCAAACTGTTTTGTGAGGTAAGACATGAAGATACCGTGAAGAGTTCATTTACCCGTGGAGAGTCTGCATGGAGGAGGCGAGCAGTTCAATGGCCCAGCGGTGGGAACGTCACTGGTATGGCCCTGAGCCTGAAGAGAGATCCATCAGGGGCCCATTTTCATGGCGTCTGTTTTGTGTTTCTTCGTCTCTGAGGGTCTCAGTAGCATGAGGTTGAAATGCAAAAACCTTCCAGACACATGCACATACAAAAAAGTCCAGTCAGTGATCAGGTAGTAAGCCAACTAAGCATCAAGAGAATAGTTACTGGGAAACAGAAATAGTCACCTCGGGCATTACAAGTACTTCTTCTTGTGGTTTCTTTTATTTAAAAAAAAAAAAAAAGGAAACAGGAGAATACTTCCTGTGAAAAACACAGCAACTAGAATTCAGATGGGATGCACAGTTTCATTTTACAGTTTTACAGTTACATTTGACAACCCTCATTGTCCCAGAGGTACATACATTTTAAACGGATCTCTCATACAGAGAGGTGGGTGCCCGCTTGGTGCTGGCCGGAATCCGTGGCTTTTGGGGGATCTCCCTGACTCAGCCTCAGGAGTACGAGCAGACCAAGGCAGCCCGTCCTGGGAAAGAGGGAGTGCTGTCACCGCACTCTGCACAGCAGGTAGTCCCTTTTTAAAAAGGAAAAAGCTTAAAAAAAAACCCAAAAAACAAAAACAAACAAACAAACAAAAAACAACAAAAATAAATAAATAAAAAGGAAAAAGCTGCCCATTTTGAAACCCAGGCACATCACTTGGTAGCATCGGCAAGAGGGTCAGTGGCTGTTCTAGAAAACTTGAGAAAGTCAGGGTCTTTTTCCTGCCCTAGGTCACTCCTGGCACCTATCTCATGGCAGTGATGGTATGGAAATTTGCAGGGCAGAACTGGTTTTGAGCGAGCAGAAAGGAACAGATTTGATCTAACACATATTCTGTGTTTAGTTCAATGAAGGTCAATTTTTAAGAGAGCCCAGCTGGCCAGTCTGCAAGTCTGCCTGGGAGCTGGCGGGCTAGCTGGCTGAGGCTGAGGCCAAAAAAAAAAAAAAAAAAAAAAATCCCCTCTTTTGCCTCAGCGTACCAATTAATAAAAGGTTTTCATCAAGCAGTGTTGGTGAGGCAAACGGGCTGAACTGCATCCAGCTTTCTGTGAAACTGCTTACGGGGACATCGGACCTGTGGTCTTGACGGACCCCCAGCTTCGGACCCTGGGGAAGGTGCCTCTGGAATAGCAGCCGGGGTGAGGGAAGGCACACACACGCCAGAGCTGTTTTAGTTTCCAGGTTTAAAGCCGTGTGTCCAAAACTAAAAAGGTGTTTCGATATAGTGGTTCCAGATAATCCGACTGGACTATTTTAATGCAAGAAATGGAGAAAATGCTCTTTAAAGGGCTATGTTTTACGTACACTGTTTGCTCCACAGTAGGAATAAAAGGCCAGCTCTGTTCTAGGCTGTGGAAGCTTTCACAGTCAGAGGATCCTTTATCTGTCGGGTCTAGTGTGTGTGTATGTGTGTTGGTATTGGTTTTTGTTTTGGGGGGATAAAAAGACATTCCTTGTCGTACCTAAAAGAGCAGCTGCAAATGAATAATGGCTCGATATTGTCTCTGAGTGCCTTTGATGTGTTTTTCTTATTCTTGATTATTCCATGCCTTCCTTCAAAAAACGTTTATTGAGTACCTGCTAAGTTCCAGGCCTGCATCTAAGGGCTGACGATGCAGCGGGGATCACAGGTGAGGCCCCTACCCTAATGGTGCATACGTCAAGTCACGGAGCCAATAAGCAATCAAAGGTGATGAGTGCTACCTGAACGGTGCAGGATCCTGCAAGAGGGGTTACAAAGGAGAAGTAGATGTAGAAAGCGGCAGGCAGGGGGGCCTGCTCCAAAAAATGGCATTTCAGGTGAGGGTTACTATGAGCTGGCCAGGCACAGAAAGAGGGAAGAATGTTCCAGACCAAGACAGGAAGGATGGAGGGCATGGAGCCCAAGTGAGGTCAGCTGGACACGTAGAGAGAGGCAGGCGCCAGGCCATGCTATTGAATTTGAATTTTATTCTGGGTTCTGTAAGGAGCAGAGTAGGATTTAAGGTGGAGGAGTAACATGATCTGATTTTTGTTTTAAAAACTTGACACTCCAGCTGTCGTGTGAAAAATGGATTGGAATGGAATAAGAGTGCAAACAGGAGACTGATGTGGAGGCTGTCACAGAAGGTGGGGTGAGAGAAATGATGATTTGGACCAGAGATGCGGGGTGAGACGGATGGAGGCTGACAAGTTTACTGCTAATAGTAATTGCTTACATTTACTGAGCACGTAACTGGGTCAGGCGTTGTTTATAAATGTTTAACATGTGTTATCTTCACAAGAACCTATGAGGTGGGTACTGTTATCATCATTTTAGATGAAGAAACTCCAGTACAGTGAGGTCCAGATTTGCTCTCAACCGCTGTTGCTACACTGCTGTCAGAGATGTGGATTTGTCTTCTTCTCTGAAAATATATCAGCCCAAGGGCTCTGCAGATACTGCCTGACAGCCTTTTGGGAACCAGGATCTGGCTAAGGGGCGGGGCCACCACAGTGAGTAAGGAAGATCGGCCCCAACCCTCGTGGCACTTAGCTCAGTGGAGGAGGCACTTCCTCTCTGTAGCCCCTTTGTGCATGATATTCAGTTAGTCAGTCAGGTGAATGCATTTCTTAAAATAATCAACCAAGAAATCTGGACAGGGGAAAAGGGAGGCATGTTTTTGCATGTACAAGTAATGGCCAACGACTTTGGCCAAGTATGTCCAAATGGAAAGTATGTCCGCATCAAACAGCCTCAGTTTTTTGCCACTTGGTAGCTCTGTGACCTCGGACACATTTCTTAACCCCTCTAAGCTTCAGTTTCTGTACCCGTAAAATGGACGTAATGCCAATCTCACAGTGTTATGTAAAGATTTAAGAAACTGCTAGTAATAAGGTGGTCTGTCACATCACAGACCACAGGGGGCGCTTAGTGAGCTGCTGCTCCTACGTTGCACTTTGAATATAAGGCAAGATGGCAGTTAGAACGTGAATCAACGTTGACTTTGCTTCTGGTATCTAGTCCACTTGATATTTTCCGTGAATGTTCGGCAGGATGAATAAAAATAAATGGGCTTGATTTTTCATTCACTTGCGCTACTAAATTTTTCACACACCTTTGTGTGCGGAATCGTGTCTGCCTTTCCTACACCGATACACATAAAAGGAACACACGTTAGGTGATTATTCTTCTAGAGGTAACCAGACCCCTGAATCATTCTCCTTTCCGTTTTGAACCCATGGTAGTAAATGGGAAATGGACAGACTCACGTGACCCGAACTACAATATCTTTCTAATTGTTTTCACAGTCAGGTGTTGACCTATTTAATATAGTGTCCGTTTAAAGAGAGATGAGCAGGAAAAGCAGACATTAAGACTAAGGGAAAGCAGACGTCATATAAGTGTAGCAGTAAGAGCTTGGACTCTGCAGTGGAACTGTCCACACAGTACCAGCTGTGTGACCCTACACAAGCCACTTACCCCCTCTGAGCCTAGGTTTCTCCTCTCAAAACAGGCACCTACCGACTAGGGTGGTTGCAAAAGTTAAATAAAATAATGCATATAAAGTGCTTTTGATTAGTAAGAGCTCAAGCGAATGCTAGCTACTGCTGCTACTCTCATAGTCAACTCTTATTTTTCAAAAGGAAGAAGGAAGCTTCTGAAGCTTAAAAGAAATGGCTGTTGTACCTGCGTTGGCAGAAGCATGTGAAGAGGGCAATGTAAGCTAGCGTATAAAGCCTATTCTTGCAATCCTTTTTAAGAGAAGTGGGTGTGGGGCTTTATTTGCCTTCGGAAATAATCATTTATTGGGTTTTCAACTTTTCCCCTATGTTTTACAGCCCTGTTGTTCTAAAAATTGTGTTGATGCAACTTGATAAATCCCATACTGTGAAGACAGTCATGTCATATCAAGAACAGCCTAGAACAGTTATAATCCCACGTTCAAAAGACTCTCACACTACAGATGGTCATTAAAAGGGGAAGAAAGGGGCCCAAAGCTGTAGGCCTGTGTAGAAAGACAGCTGTGGAGCTGCAAAAGCAGGAACCCATCATTTCTCACCTGCTTTTATGTTTCAGCTGGAACAAAGTGCAATTGGCAACTCAGCCCTGCTCTTCTTCTTAAATAGATCTCCACCGAGCCTACAACTTTCAGTCATGGCACATGTAATCTGTTTATTTTGTGAATGGATAGGGTTATCTGAATAGTCCCAAATGACAGTAATAAGAGACTTTAGTGTAGATGCCACATGCTTTGTCCAAAATTCTGTGTATTTTTGACTTAAAATGGAAGCAGCATATTAAGAAATTATTTTGCAGGAAACTTAATTGTCCCCTACAGTTTCCAAAATGCTGTATCAACAGTTTTATTTATTATCGTTTGTGAAACTAAATGAGAAAGAGCTGGGGAAAGGGAACTTTTTTTTTATTCCAGGAAAAAAAGATAAGTTGTTTTGATCATTTGGAGTATTTTAGCAAATGGAGAATAACAAAAGGAAATCGAGTGTAAATGCACCATTGTTCTTACAGATGTACAGTTCTAAATAGTTAGGATCCCAAAATGCTGAAATTATAACCAAAAATAATTTGAATTTTGTAGCTAAATCAAATTGAATGCTAAGAGAAACAACATAAGCTCCATTTTGCTTGTGGAAAAAAATTATTTCAGAAAAAAAAATGGCATATGATTTGCTGCTGCTGCTTTTTCAGACTTTCTGAAACCATGTGCTCACATTTCTTCCTGGCATGGCAGTATTGACCAGTGGTTAGGATGAGGCTGACTTTGGAGCCAAGTAGAGCCAAGTTCAGTCTCCAGCGGCTCAGCTGTGTTGCTTTGGACAAATCACTTAACTTCTCTTAGTGTCTCATCTGCCTAATCAGGCAGGTGATAACCACAAGGTCTCTGGCAAGATAAGTTAAGAAAGTGCCGGGGTGGCCGGTTCGCTCAGTGGTTAGAGCGCAGGGCTCCTGGTGACCCGGTTCGATTCCCACATGGGCCAGTGAGCTGCGCCCTCCACAACTAGATTGAAAACAATGACTTGACTTGGAGCTGAGCTGCACCTTCCACGACTAGACTGAGAATGGCGACTGGACGTGGAGCTGATGTGTCTTAGAGAGACACACTGTTCCCCAATTAGAAAAGTAAAATAAAGTGCCCTTGAAAAGTAGGTGTCCCAGGGCCTGACACACTAAGCAGACAATAGCAAGACAATAGCAGGAGTTGGACAGAGATGGCAGTGCTGGGGGAGGTGACAAGACAGGGAAGGTCATGGAGCTGGTACTTTGCTTCCACTCCCCAAATCAAGAAGCCAGAGCGTAAGTTATTTCCCAGGGTGACTTTCCCCACAAGGAAAACAAAAAGCATAAATACTTACAAAATCCAAGTTCTCAATGAAGTTCAAGCCAAGCTGTGATGTAGCAAATACCAGATCTCTATTCTTTTTCTTATTTTTCATCCCCTCATCTTATTTCATACCTCAGTGTGTGATCTTTATAGAGAATTGTTCAGTTGTCTGATCTCTCCGTAAAATAGACTAGAAGAGCCAATGATGGCAATTTTAAGAGTCCCACGATTCCAACCAGTCTAGAGTTTTCACTGAAAAATAGAGATCTCTTGGTGTATGAAGAGCCCAGTCTGAGAACTACTGGTTTTCCTCCCGATCTTTTCTCTATATTTGTTTTGCTCTGGTTGAGGGATAGATCATTTTTAAAAGGATGTTCATTTTAGGAACTAGGAAAATCCTGATCATGATTTGTAATTATGGTTGTTATTGTGTGCTGTGTTTTGTTGAAGCTCCAGGCCGTTTATTCCTCATAAAGATGCATTAGTAGCTGCATTTCCAAATTCTCGTAAGAGAAAATCATCAGCCAAATTTGTATATGAATGATTTGGTACTTCGTAGGCTAATAACTTGTGCTGAAGTACATTTTCAGCAGAAAACGGCTGGGTTGGGTCCTTTGAATACCAAATGGGTTTTACTAGGGAGCTCGCTGAAGCCTATAGCACATGTGTGATTTCATTGCAAAGACTATGCATAGTCCCTGCTAGTGTGACTGACAAACAAGAGCTGTCTTGTGATGCCTTAGCATGAATGTGCTGCACAGAATAATCAAACCCTCAGACCATATGATGTACAATCTCCAAAGAAATAATAGGAAAACGTTGGCATGTCAGAGTTTTTTCGTATTCTAAGGAATTGATGCCAATCTCTTAGCTTTCTTTTCCCTGTTTCCCTGATTTAAGTAGTTCCAAAATTGGTGACAGGTTGTCAGGGTTGGTCTAGATGACCTGACAGCGTTTGGAATTCTTGAAAGGATGAGAAAGTGAATGTGACGATCCCCATCCCATGCCCCCAGCGTGATTGGTGACAGCAATGTTGAACCACATGATTTTTATTTTTAATTGATCCAATTAGGTGGAACACAGTCTCTCCAAATTGGGTTGCTTTTCTATATTCATGATTCTGTGTTTGTCACCCGTGTAGTCACTAAGCACTTCCTGTGTGCTAGGCTTAGGGATTTTGTTCTGTCCTTAGACAGCCCCACGTGGGAGAAGACAAGTCAACAAGAGAGAAGGTAGAAGAGAGAAAGTCCTGTAACAGAATCCTGGTAGAAAACAGGAGAAATGTTAACTCACCACAGGGGTGGGAGGATAAAGGACTCCCGGAGGTACAAATGAGTATATTTTTCTTTCTGCTCTTCTATGCTTTGGGGAATAAAATATGTCATTTTGATGAAGTCTCTCTCATTCAAATTGTATAACTAAATTATGTAATGGTAAGTTTAGAGTAGGCTAAGTTCAATATTGCTCTAAAAAGGCAATTTGAGGATTTTTTTTTTTTATTTCAATACTCAAATCATTTTAGAAATGTAAGAAATGTTATAAGGAGAACATTATCTGCACAATATTGTGTTCATGTAAATTCTAAATGATCGTTTCCAGCCATATATACCCAAAGACCTTAAAATCAGAAAGTACAATATTCTGCCAGAAAGGACGTGATTCTACTTGTTCTCCCATAAAGAAAGTGTATGCTGTCGAGTGTCTCCATCTCTGCCTTCACTCTAAGCCACTCCCAAAATCTTACACTCGTAGAGTCAACTGCTTACTAAACAGTTCCAAGAGGATGTCTCCGGCATCTCTCACTCAACGTGGCCAAGACTCAGCTCATTGTCTCCTCTCACTCCTTAATGAATTACCCGTCTTGCTTGACAATGGAGGTTCCGAATTCTGTCCTCTCCCCCAGTTTCCCACCCTGAAGGCTCGTGTCCTGGTCAGGCCCTTTGTTTGGACTCATACCAGCTTCCTAATGAACCTTCCTGCTGCCTGCGTGTCTCTTCCCCCTCAAAGTCTCATCTGCGTGGCTGTCAGAGTGGCATTCAGCTCTAAAGTTTGTACCTGCTCAGGTTACTGCTGTATCTAATGGCTCTGCATTGCACGGGATAAAGTCAGTGACGCTTGGAAATCTGTGGGATTTTTCCCCAGCCTGCCTGTCCGAGCATCGCGTCTCCCTACGTTAAAGTTTATATCCCAGCAACTTGGAACTTTACATAGTTTCACATCCCCTGGCTTGTCCCCCATTAATATGATGTTTCTATGCCTTCCATACTTTTAAGAACGTAATGACTCTATCTGTCTGGATTAGAAGCCTTTCCTTGAATTTTTACAATGCTTTGGGTGTATCTCTGTCATGGAGCTCTAATCACTCTTTGGGTCTGTCCTTCACCAGGTGGTAAGCTCTTGGGATATCGTATCCCTAATGCCCAGCACAATAACTGTTGGCTAAATGCAAGAATATTGAAGTGTCTCTTGTCACAGCAAAACAAATGGAAAACAGCCAAATGAACTCCTGGCATTTTATTTTCTGGTGTAGAGAGGAATAGAATTCCTTGTTAGATCAGCAAATCTAATAAGCAGAGAAAAAGAATGTTCTCATGAAATTATGTGTTTACCTTCTCTTTCCATTTGCTGAAGTAGAGAATCCATCTAATTGGATTTTCTCCTGGGGGAAATGTAAAGCCTGGGTCCATTGCTGTCACATTTCCAATATGACCATTGTCCACCTGCCTCTTAGTTTTCTCAAGGGATCTTTGACATCCCACCCCTTTAAAATTAGACAAACATCTTAGAAAGCCTTGACTGAGCACCTTCTCAGTTTCATCCATGACTCCTCGGCACGTCATGGTACCTAAGAAGGAGATGAGACATGCGTTATTTGCGATTGGGAGAGAAGAGACCTAGACAAAAAGAGAATGTGCCTGCAGTGTTCTCCTCACATTCAGTCCTCCCCTTCTCCATCCACCCATCATCCATCAAAGCATCCATTTATTATTACACTGAACACCTATGTCTGCAGAACATAGTGTCTGCAGCAGGCACTCAGTAAATGCCTTTTGACCAGCTTGTAAAGTTCACTGCATAGAGTGGTGAATAGTGCAAGTTCTGAAGTAAAACCACCAGGTGATGCCATCTACAGTGTGACCTTGGGGGGATCAGTTAACCTCCCTGTGTCTCGGTTTCCTGGTTTAAATTGGGTAAGAAGTAGTAGCTAACCCACAGAGCTGGATACTAGATACTATCAGAATTAAATGAGATACATAGAAAGGGCTTATAAGTCCCTAGACTGGGGGTGGGACCACAGTGATAAGCAAAGAGCCCTCCTGTGGCTTCTATTCTTGAGGCGGATAGAGACAAATAAGTAAAAGATGAATAAACAAAGTAAGAAACCAAAAGGGTTCCATGATGTGGGGAATGGTGGTGACGGAGGCTACTTTAGATAAGGTGATAGGACAAGTCCCCACTGCAAAGACGTTTAAACTAATACCTGAAGGATGAAAAGGAGCCAGTCACATGAAGAGCCATGTGGAGAATGTTCGAGGCACAGGGCATAACAAATGCAAAGGCCCTAAGTGAGATAGAGGATGGAATGTTCTAGAATGAGCCAGAGGCAGTGTTGGCTGGGATAGAGTGTGCCACAGAGAAAGTAGGCGCCATGTTTGGGGAGGATGAGTTCGTAAGCTGGGAGACAGTGGGGTGTGTTGGGATTTTGTTCCAAGTCCAGTGGGAATGCATTCAGGGATTTCAGGAGGGAGTGGCGTGACGCCAAAGTGGGACCTGGACAGCTCTGTCACACCCTTGCACTCTTCACACCCTGAGGGAAATGGGAGGGGGACCGTCTGGCATGGAGAGGAAATCGGAGCAGAGAGTAGGGTGGGTTCTGTCCCCACTGTGTGCAGCACAGAGCCCTCACCGGAAGCACAGACACACCCGTGGGATTGAGTGTTGGAAAGCCTGTGCGAGCCAGCTGGCTTTCCTCTGCCTCTTATCCCGGTGCCCTGTGTCAGCCTGAGGCTTCTCTGAGCTCACAGGGCTGGCGCTGATGACAGGAGAGCCTGACATCCATTCTCACCAACTGCCCTCCCTCCTCTCCATTCGAGAAGATACAATGCACACTCGAGGTATCACTGCATCTGAGCTGTAAGTCAACTTTTCTTTTCCAGACTCTGAAAAAGCTCACAAAGGAGCACGTCATCAGTGTCTTAGCAGTAGGGGGACATGTGCAGGCTGTACTCAGAAGTCACCGTTTCTTTCAATGAAAGGAAACACACAATAGTACTTAAAAACTCTCTAGAGCTCAAAGTATGATGGTGATTGTATTTCTGTTTAAGTGACCTTGGGATGACAATGAAAAGTAATAGTTTTTTTAAGGCACAAATATTCATGGGTCTTTGTGTTACTGTAACAAGTCACATTGTAAAACCTTATAACTAATTTTACTGCTGTTGAACCCCCAAAATTCTTCTTGTCCACAAGTTTGCTGACTGGTGTCCACCAAATGCTCATCTCCAATTCCCAGCTTTCCTGGCGGGTTTTCCATCTCTCACACATGGAGCAAGTCACCTCCTAGGACATCCATCTAAATAGCTTTCCATTAGAAAGCCTTAAAATTATGTCACTTTGTTCTTTCTATAAATTCCTACATGCTTTATTCCTCTTAGTATTAGGTGTTCATATGCCTTGTTTGTTCAAAATAAGGATCCAGCATTGTTAAGACCAGAATTACTAAAGTTCACTAATATATGAGACTAGTAAAATAATAAAAATATTCTTGAATTGTAAATAATATAAGTAATAATAATATAGTTAGAATTATTTTATGTTTTTCCTTTTCTCCTCTGTCACCTTAAAGGTGACCAAGTCCCCTCCTGCAACACGACGACTGAGGCCATTATGGGTCCTGCCTCCTGGCTCTCTGTCTCCTGTGTTCTGTGCATCCTTCCAACTGCTCCTTGGCAGCTTTGTCCCCGTCCCCTCTCTGTCCCCATTCTTCCAACCTGTCCTTTTAGACGACCCACTCCCCTCACGTCCCAGCCCTTGACTTCACATCCCATTTTTCTTCTTCCCTTCGGAACCACCCTCTGGAGAGATTTGTTTAACTTCCCTAGCTCTGTCTCCTCGGCCGACCCCTGTAGCTGCCCCGGTCAAGGTCGCCAGCCTCACACGCCTTCCTGGAGCCTCTGCCGTGTAGAGGCCAACCACCACCTCCTTCTCCAGACTCCCGGTCTCGGGTCTCAGGGGCCTCCCTGCCTGCCCTGCCTGCTTTCCCTTCCTCTGCTCCTGACACCCCAGCAGGGCTGTGGTGCCCCGGCCATGAGCGGGTCCATGGGGCCCTGTGGCCATTCTGGAGAGGGATGCTTAGAAGATGGGGACTGAAGACCGAAAGTCGCCAGGGTGTTAACCTTCTCCGCATGGTCTGTAATCCTGAGCGGACTAAAAAGTGAGGGGTGCAGGAGAAGCCGTGCGCCTTTGTCGGAGAGTGTGAAGGATTGTCTGGTTTATGTTTTTGGCATATTCTCAAACACTCGTTGTTGAGTAGAACACACCTCGGGCCTGCTGCAGGGGTCTAACTGATGTAAACCAGGCGTATCCTACATATACTGAAATCCATGTAAAACAGGGAGATTACTCAGTTCTGGACTGGGAGAGAGTCTAAAGAAACCTGATGCTGAGGAAAGTCTTTCTAATCTGTTACGTATGCAGCATTCCCACGTCTAGTCCTTTCTTTCCGTAGGTATCAGGACTCAGGTGGCAAAACCCAACTTGAGCCAGCTAAAGCAAAAGAGAGGGGTTTGTTGAGGAAGGGGAGAGGCAATGTGGGGCCCTGGGTCACCTAGCAAACCTCCCCTTTCTGTCCTTTGTCACAGCCGAGTGGGGCTGTGCTCCCAAAGCAAGGGCCAGGCTGAAGGAAGCCCCGTGGGGAAAGACCTTTGCCCGAGAAGCCCCGCTCAGAGCATGTTGTAGGGTTAGCTTGGGTCCACATTCACCTCTGGACTGGGAGTGCAGTGACCCCAACAGAACCAACCAGTGTAAAGCACATTCTGTGCGGGCAAGGGAGGGTAGACAGTATCATCACTATGCTGTAAGCCCAGGACTTAAAACAGCTCTGACTTCTTATTGCCCAGACGGTTATAATCCAGGCTCCGTGTAGGGCCCTTCTGACTCCCACTAACCTGGTTCATCAGATTCCAGACTCTCAGGTGGCCTGGCCCTGCGGCCAGGAATATTCCTCTGCCTGGAATTCCCTTCTCCACCCATCTCTCCTTTGCCTGGCAGACTCCTACTCTATCTGCAAACTCCTATGTAAAACCTTCCCCTTCTGCTGCACTCCACCTGCTGTGCATCCATCCATCCATCCATCCATCCATCCATCCATCCAGTAAGACTCTGTTCCTACACGTATGACAGCCCTCCCAACACTGGATTATCTTTCCTCTGTCACCCACCAGGCTGCAGTGTCCTTATTTATCTTTGTACCCCCAGCAGCCAGTACAGCTCCTAGCACATAGTAGGTGCACAAGAAATACTCGTGGTTATGTTGAAAGGGATAAAATACTGCATATTACAGAAGAAATTGCAGGACAGTTTAAAACCTAAATAAACCCATGCTCTGCTCTCATTAATGGAGGTGTAGTAGATTGCATATCATTTTAGGTAGGATAAATAGGGGTTTTTCTCCTCTTTCAATTCATCTTAGAAATTCAATATTTCAATGTGTCCAAAATCACTGCTTTTAACATTTCAGTGTTGTTCTAAGCTCTTCTTTGATATTTTAATATCGATGGCTGGTTCTCTCACCAGCAGGAGAATCAGCAGGGGCCATATTGTGAACCCAGG
The DNA here is from genome assembly GCF_004115265.2 of Rhinolophus ferrumequinum. Classification (NCBI taxonomy): domain Eukaryota; kingdom Metazoa; phylum Chordata; class Mammalia; order Chiroptera; family Rhinolophidae; genus Rhinolophus; species Rhinolophus ferrumequinum. Next base: position 5,092,245 of record NC_046299.1, read on the forward strand.
ATTATTTCCCCGTAGGTGGCTTAGCCATTGATTCTAGGCAGCAGGGCCCTGTGATTCCCAGGCGGGTGATGCTCCCCGCTCAGAAGCCTGCACGTACTGTTCGTAGAAGAGTGTGCGTGCGTGTTCCAGCATGCCGTGCTAGTGCGTGCACTCGCCTGTGTGTGTTGGAGGAGTGAGGTGGGAGAGTGGGAAGGAGGCCTCTACCTGTACTGCGGGGGTTATTCAAAGTGCTCATCTCTGACCCTCACCTGCTGGAACCTCCTTCTCACTCTCCCAGGATGACCTGCACAGGGGGAAGGTCCTCTGGGAGCCTCAGTAAAATTGGGTCATCTGTAAAATAACAGGGAGGGTCAGACCCTGGCTGCCAGGCGGTCTAGATATTCACAAGTGACATATCAATGCAATTCTACACTCAGCTTTTTATGTTTTTCCCCCCACAGAGGTCTCATTGCTAGCGGTTTCACAGAAACCCATTATCTGCAGGATGGCACTGATGTGTCCCTCACTCGAAATTACACGGTAAGTCCTGCGTGTTTGGCCCACCATGATGCTCTGCTCTCACGTCTGTGCTTCAACCCTGTAGCTGTTTGATCCTAAGCAAACTCACATGCTCAGGTCTTTCACTTAGGTTCCAAGAAGACCTTGCATGTCACTTAGTGTCTAGGCCTTCCATTGCTGTGTCTGGGCCTTCCATTGATGATCCAGGAAAAGTTGGCCTTGGCCGGTGTGTGCTGGGACAGTCCTTGGAGATACGGCTTTATTGCAGGCTGACCTTGAAACCACCTTCTAAGGCCTCTGGGATGCTCAGTTGGGCAAATCCTTTCTAGAAACCCTGGCCAAAGTTAGAGATGGCTTGGGAAGCAGTCACCCTGGGCTGAACTTGGCTGCATTAAACGTGGAAGCATCTTAAAGAAGTCAAAGGAAAACTGACTCTGCTTAACCTATTATAAACGTACCCACCAGGTTGATGTGATTCTATATCATGGTTATTACTTAATATGACATTTATCACCTCTCAGTCAATTTTTATGTTATTTGAAGTTTCATATGTGTCTTGGACAAGATGCTAATTTTATTTGTTGCTTTTAAAGAAATGCTTAGTGCATACTCTGCTCCACATATGAATGGGGGGATTCAAGGAGAAGCACTGCCTTGTGATGACTAAGAAGGTTACTTGTTTTAAGGAACTGTGGGTATTTGTTCTAAAAAGAATAGGCTTAGAGGAAGCCTCTATATTTACAGTGTTGTCAAGTAGCCATTATTGTCCTCAGTGATGGCCCCTTCTCTGCATTATGTCAGCTCTTGTTTCTTTAGCACGTGTTTGGCACGTGGCATTGACACTTAGTACCTTCTGACTTCCAGCAATATGGTGGAATGAGAAAATATAGCTCTTCAGCCTGAAAGAAAGCACATAGAAATCCTGGATAAAACAGAAGCATTTAAAAATTATTGTTAATACCTGGTCAAGCTTGAAAGAGTCAGAGAAATCCCCAGGAGGAAGAAACAAAGAGGAGATGTAAGGCCAGAGCAATAGGTTGGTGAGTTGGGGTCATGGGACCCCAAAGAGCTTTTCAGGGCCCAGAGAGAGGACCTGGTGCTCAGGGTTTGGAACAAGAGAAGCGGACATCTCAGATTGAGAAACCCACAGAAGGTGGCCCTCAGAGACCTGCTTTCTGTGTGAAAAGGAGACGAGAAAAACTCCGTGTAAAGAAGGGGCAGCCGAGAGGATTGTCTCCAGGTGTCCTGTACTGATGAAAGATTTCATACCAAATAGAGAAATTGAAACCCCAGCTAGCCTCACAAGAGTGTGTTTGTAATAGAATGGGCTGGTGTCCAGATTTCGAATACCTGTGTAGGAGTATAATTCCATCAATATATTGACCTCAAGCCTCGGCCCAAATCAGCAACCCTGGGTCCCATGGGTACAGCCCAGGTTATATAAGATGCCCATGCCAAGAAAGGAAGGAAGGAAGGAGGGAGAGAGGGGAGGGAGGGAAGGAAGGAAGGAAGGAAGGAAAGAAGAAAGGAAGGAAGGAAGGAAGGAAAGATATTAAAGACGAGCCCTAAATCAAAATTACAAACCACACAATAAGGAAAGCCACTGTAAACGAGTACGTATTGGTGAACAAGTGAAATGAGAATTCTCACCCCTAAGGAATATAAGGTCATAGAAAAATCAAAGAAAAAATAAATATTTTAAAGAGTACAGAATAAGCCAAATAGAAATTTCAGAGTGAAAATACAAGGAACAAATAGGAAAGAAGCCATGTTTAAACACGTGAGAAAGACTTAAGTCCCAAAGAGGAAGAATAAAAATCAACCCACTCCAGGATGGCTTATAGTGAACCTGCAGAACCAAACAGGAAATCTTAAAACCACCTGAGAGGAAAGACAGATTTGTACAAAATGACAACTGAACCGGCAGCAGACTTCTCACTAGCAACCATGGAGTTAAGACTTCAGAGAGCTGAGGGAAAATTATTGCCAACCTCAATTCTATACTCAAATTACTTTACAAAAATAAGAATGAAATACATTTTCATACAAAAACAAGAGAATTTACTACTCTTAGATTCTACCAAAGAAAAACTACTAACGTACCAAAAAATATCTCAGAAAGAAGGAAATTGAACAAAAGATACAAGAGTAAAATGTCAGAGGCAATAGGAAGCAAAATAATTGTATATGAATAAATCTAAATAAGCTATTTAAAATAATAATTACAACAATAAAAACTCAATCTGGATGTTTTAAAACAAGATGAGCAAATAGATTTAAAACAGTTTAAGAGTTTGTATTGTATTAGAGAATAATAGAGATGCTGATTAACTTTACATTTTGATAAATATGTATCTTGCAAACTTAAGAATAACCATCAAAAGAATAGAAAAACAGAATGTATAATCCCAAGTAATAGAGGTTTTGAAAATAGTTTTTCAACCCAGTAGATGGCAAGGAAGAAGGAAAGAATAAAAAAAGAAGTAGAATAAATACAGAGGGTGCCAAAAAAATGAATGCACATTTTAAGAAAGGAAAAAAACTACTGAAATTGTAATACTCAATATATACTGATAACAAAAGATGAATACAAGTCATGTGTATATATTTTTTGGCACCCTGGTCTAAAACAAAATGATGAGATAAAAATGAATCAACATGTTAATCTCATTGTATGTAAATGGATTAAATCTGGCAAAGTAAAAACAGATTATCTGCTTAGAACTTAAAATAAAATCCAGCTCCTTAATTTTTGCAAAAATTCACACTCAAAATACCCGAAAATAAGACCTAGCCGAACCATCAGCTCTAATGCGTCTTTTGGAGTAAAAATTAATATAAGACCTGGTATTATATATATTATATTATATTGTATTATATTATATCCGATCTTATATTAAAATAAGATGGGGTATTATATTATGTTATGTTATGTTATGGTATGGTATGTTATATTATATTATACCTAGTCTTATAAGACTGGGTCTTATATTAATTTTTGCTTCAAAAGAGGCATTAGAGCTGATGTTCCAGCTAGGTCTTATTTTTGGGGAAACATGGTACAAAATGCTTTTTTTAATCCAAAGAAAGTTACCATATTAGTACGAATATCAGACAAGCTAGATCTTAAGGCAAAAAAAAGACATTATTAGGGGCAAAGGGGGTCATTACTTAATGATAAAAGGAATAACTAAAAAGGATGGGATGGTAAAAGAATTGTGAACCTATATGTACCAGCAAAATAGTCTCAAATCATACAAAGAAATAATTGAAAGAGTTACAATGATAAATTGATAAATCCACAACCAGAAAATATACCTCTCCGAGAAATGAAGATTTTTTAAATGAGCAAAAATGGATGAAAAAGAAGACCCCCAAAATTGAGAGAATCCGTTAAACCAAAAGGTAGTTCTTTGAAAATATTAATAAAATGGACAGCACACAAATTTAATCAAAAGGGAAAAGAAAGAATTCCCAAGTGAACAATATTAGGAATATAGAATGAATGCGGTTATTGTTATACAGAGATTTTTTTAAATCACAAGAATGTTATGCACAATACCAACCATTTACTAAAAATGTAAATTCTTAACAGTGGTTCAAGGTGAAATAGAAAAATGTAAATATAACTATATAAAGAAATTAAATCTATAACAGTATTTTTTAAATTCACCCCAAAAAATAACATTGAACCTAAATGGGTTTATCAGGTGAGTTTCACCAAATCTATTAAGGAACAAATGATTCCTGAGAATTTTTTTTTTAATTTTAAGGAGGGGAAGAGAAGAACTACCAAAATCAGAAAAAGAACATACACAAAATGAATATTATAGACGAGTTTCAATTACAAACATAGTTAAAAAATCCTAAGTAAAATATTTGCAAACCATACCTTGCACATATTTAAAAAAATACTTTATGACCAAATGGTAGCCCTGAGGAGTGCCGAAGACAGTTCAACATAATGTATTGAGCATCTTTTCATATGTCTATTTGCCATCCGTATGTCCTCTTTGGAGAAATATCTATTCAGGTCCTCTTCCCATTTTTTTTATTGGATTGAATGTGTTTTTGTTGTTGAGTTGTATGAATTCCTTCTACGTTTTGGATAATTACCCCTTATCAGAGGCGTTGTTTGCAAGTATCTTCTCCCATTCGGTTAGTTGCTTCTTTGTTTTGTCGATAGTTTCTTTTGCCCTGCAGAAGCTTTTTAGTTTGATATAGTCCCATTCATTTATTTTAGCTTTTGCTTCCCTTGCCTTTGAGGTCAAATTCATAAAATGCTCTTTGAACACAGCGTCCATAAGTTTAGTACCTATGTTTTCTTCTGTGCAGTTTATTTTTTCAGATCTTATGTTTAGGTCTTTGATCCATTTTGAGTTAATTTTGGTGCATGGTGACAGATAGCACATGGCTTTCTTTTGCGCATGGCTTTCCAATTCTCCCAGTACCATTTATTAAAGAGGCTGTCTTTTCTCCATTGTATGTCTTCGACATTGTATGTCGAAAGTTATCTGTTCATGTTTATGTGGGTTTATTTCTGGGTTTTCAGTTCTATCATTAATCATCAGAGAAATGCAAATAAAAACCACAATGAGATATCACTCACACTGGTTAGAATGGCTATCATCAACAAGACAAATAATAACCAGTGTTGGAGAGGCTGTGGAGAAAAAGGAACCCTCATACCCTGTTGGTGGAAAGATAGATTGGTGCAGTCGCTATGGAAGGCAGTGTGGAGGTTCCTCAAAAAATTAAGAATAAAATTACCAAATGACCCGGAAATCCCTCTCCTGGGTACATACCCAAAATTTCTGAAAACATTTATCCATAAAGATATACAAAGTCAGACAATTAAGTTCGTGAAATTATCCTAGAAAAAGTGCTAATACCTCATTCCTGAATATCACTACAGCCACCTTCGAAGTATTCCCCTTGGGAAACTATGCACTGACGCAAGTGCCTAGTCCACCCTTCAAGGCAATTTTGGAACTTTTTCTGGAATGGCCATCAGAGCTGTCGTCGTATTACACTTGATGTCCTGAATGTCATCAAAATGTCTTCCTTTCAATATTTCCTTTATCTTTGGGTAAAGAAAGAAGTCATTAGGGGCCAGATCAGGTGAGTAGGGAGGGTGTTCCAATACAGTTATTTGTTGACTGGCTAAAAACTCCGTCACAGACAGTGTCGTGTGAGCCAATGCAGTGTTGTGATGCAAGAGCCATGAATTGTTGGCGAAAAGTTCAGGTCATCCAACTGTTTCACGTAGCCTTTGTTTCACGTAGCGTTTTCAGCACTTCTGGTTAACTGTTTGCCCAGTTGCTACAAATTCATAATGAGATCAAAAAAGTTTAGTAACATCATTGCAACAAGTTCATGAACTTAATTGTCAGACCTGTACGTGCTCCTATGTTCCTTGCAGCTTTATTTACGGTGGCCAAGACATGGAAACAACCAAAGTGTGCTTTGATAGATGAATGGATAAAGAAGATGTGGTATATATACACAATGGAATATTGTGTATGGAATGCCATAAGAAAAGATGAAATAGTGCTATTTGCAACAACATGGATGGATCTTGAGATTATTATGCTAGGTGAAATAAGTCAGACACAAAAAGTCAAGAACCATATGACTTCACTGATATGTGGGATATCAAACTGAAAGCAACAAGGGAACATGACAAACAAACAAAAATTCATAAACACAGACAATAGTTTAGTTGTTACCAGAGGGTAAGGCAGAGGGATAGTAGAAGAGGGTAAAGGGGTCAAATATATGGTAACAGAAGGAAAACTGACTCTGTGTGGTGAACACGCAACGTAATATATAGTGACATATTACAGAATTGTACATTTTAAATCTATGTAATTTTACTAACCATTGTCACCCCAAAAATTTTTAATAGGAAAAAAAAAGAAAAAATATGTATATTATTCAATGTATTAATACCTTCAGATGAAAAGTTTTATTATACTTGATATTATTTTTCAATTATAATCTGTACTATTTATCATGTAGCTTATAAGAGATTTTGTGGGTGAGGAATGTTTTTTGCATCTTCCTTCTGCCTCCAGAGAGCCTCACATTGCATCTTGCAAATACTAGGTTTTCAAAAACTGATTCATTTAGCCATTGCCACATGTTAGGTGATGCCATCCAGAATTCTTTCATTCATTCACTCACTCAGCAGACACTCATTATGCATCTTCTGTGTGCAGACACTGTTAGCCTATGGGAATACAGGTTGAGTAAAATATACTCCTTGACATTCAAATTCTGCTGGAGAGGTGGGCCATTTATAAGACATAAAAATAATTCCATTTTATTGCTACAGTAAGAGGTATACGCAGAATTCCATAGGAACATTGTGGAGGCCGGGATTAGTTTTAATTTGTTGGAGGCCATTTTACTGAAGAAGTACTATTTAACATAGGTCTTTAAAAATGGGTCAAGACGAGAGGAGAAAGACTGATGCAAAACACTTCAGCACGAAGGAGTTTTGACTTTATCTAACTGAAAAGTGGGAGCCCAAGGAAGTTTTCATGCAGGGGACTGGCATGTCCAGTTGTGTGCTTAAGAAGGGGGCTTTGGTGGCAGAACGGAAAGAAGGCTGGTAGGATTACTGGTAGACAGAAGGCAAGAAGATTTGCTACGGGTTTTTTGTGGTGGACGGAGGTTTCTGCCGACAGCAGTAGGCCATGCTCTGGATGGAACCAACCGGCCAGCTTCAGGAGAGCTTGAAGAGGCAGAAGAGACAAACGAGATCTGGTGACAGCGAATGAGGAATTGTCATCATCGGTGCTTTCCCTTCGCTTAGGCCATTGGGTGGGCTTATCACTGGCACCATGAAGGTGCAGTCGCTGGTTTTGGAAGGCAGAGGGGACAATGAGCACAGGTGTCCCTGTTGAGTTTGTAGCCAAGTAAAGGTTCTCAGTAAGCAGTTGGGTATATGAATCCTGAGTACAGGAGAAAGATGGAAGCCAAAAATGCCATCTGAGGACCAATCTCACCTACAAGGACAGGCGGGTGCCATGGACTTCACTCTTGACGTTTTTTTTCCCCTCTTTTTTTCCCTTAAGATGACCTCCTTTAAAATAGGCTTTTAGAGTTAGCACTAAGGCTATCCTCACAGTGTAAGGATTGTTCCAAATAGAAACAGAAAAAAAGAGATCCTAGAAACAGAAAAAAATAGAAAACAGAAAAAAAAGAGATCCTAGAAATTGTTCCAAATAGAAACAGAAAAAAAGAGACCGTAGAAATCCTGTGATAATAGGCTTGTTATTGTGATGGGGAATGATACTCGCCTAATACGGACATATCCAGACTATGTAAGGTATACTTCCAAAGTTATTTTCGCAGTTTCAGGTTTTCTGTTTCAATCTCCTTTCCAAATGTCCTTTTCTTGGGCATTTTCTGTCCTTTTACCTCATTTAGGAAGAAACAGGTTTACATAAATGAAGGTCCACCACTGTCAAGTCTGTTTTGGACTTGAACTGCGAAGGCTGAAAGCTACAAATCCAGGCATCTTAGAACCAGCCTGGATGGAAGGGCACACAACGTTAGCAGGGATTGTGTCTGGGTGGTGGGGGACTGTCTGTGTTTTTCTTTTTTCTATGGTTGTTATGTGTATGGGGGAAGGGAGATTATGTTTTTCTTTCTCCTCATTTTTCCACCAGGGTGACTGTGTAGAAGGACAAATGTCTGTCTCATCCCTCTACTCATTCACTCACTCTCCCATGGAAGGGACTTCTCAGGGAGAAGAGGCAGGCCTGACAGCCCCAGGTCCCTGCCTTGGAAAGGCTGTGAGGCTCGCCTTGCTGTCCTCCCTCAGGCAATGGTGGGTGAGACTTGCCTGCTCCCCCCATGAAGCAGTCTAAGCGACAGTGTTCTGCACCCCTGGCCCCCGCAAGATGGGTCCCAAGACTTGGCTGGCAGTGGGGTAGAGGTAGATGAAAGTTGGAAATTTCAGGAAGCCTCAGTTCTTCCCAGGTCTAAGTCGTATCCTTTGACAGAATCTACCACAAGCCCCCTTTTTTGGAGGTAGCTCAGCTGATACTGTATTTTGATCTTCATCTGACTCTGACTCTATCTTCTGTAAGAGAAGCAACCGGAGGCTAGGTTGATGGGCACCCCAAACCTCCAGAAACTATCAGCACATTACTTTTACAATTACGGAAATACTGACTTATCATCCAGCAGCTACTTTCTCCCATTCCTTCAATGCCTTTCTGAGTTGTCAGCCATGTTACTATAAAGATAAGGAGTGAACACTCTTGTTCACTAAAGAAAACCCACAGCCCTAGGCAGTGGGTCCTTCCAGCAGAAAACCCTGTAGGGGAGAAGTCCTCGTATTGTCTTTCTTGGTGAGGAGACAGATGCAGCTTTGGGGGCTTTGTTTTTATTGAATCAGGCTGGAAAACACAAAGAAATGTGCTGACTCATCTTCTTATCCCCTCAAGTCAGCACACAATGGATTTTCCTAACTTTAAAATTATACACAAAATAAGAACCACTTTTTTGGCTCTAGTGTCTCTTTTTTTTTTAATCTCTCAACAATCAGTATAAGCTGGTTGACAAGCACAGTAGTGCCTGATTTTAATTTTGGAATTGAGGGCTTGTCTTTTATCTCTTTATTGTCCTGACAGGATGAAATATTTGTGCCTTTATCCTTTGCTGGCCACATCTAAGGGAAGATAATGTTTTAGATTGTCACTTTTAATAAGGCCTGTGGGAGACAATGCACATGACATTTATGTTATTTACATCCTGAAAGACAATTCTGGGAAAGGCCGGAATCACCCTGCAGAAAGCCTCCTCGATGTTGTCAGTGCTTTGGTAGAAATGCATCCGTCTGTTTGCCACATGTTAACGGAGCACCTCCACGGTGCCAGGGAATGTGGCTGCCACTGAGAACACAGCAGGGATTCAACACAGACAAGGGGGCCCCCATGGTGCTGGCAGGAGGAGATGACATTTGTCCAAGAATCACAAACAATTAAAATCTGTGCTGAGTGTGCTGTAGGAAAGGCTGAGGGACCTAATCCGGTCTAAGGAATCATGGAAGGCTTCACGGAGGAAGGACCAGGTGAAACAAAATCTGAAAGTTGAGGAGGCACGAGACAGGGGACGAGAAAGGGGAGGACATTCCAGGCCGATGCTAAGTCTTACTTGGAGGTGAGGAAGTGTTTAAAAGTTGACGACGGCCAGGGTGTGTAAAACTTAGCGGTCATGGTAACAAATTTGGTTGTTATGCAAGAACATTGGGCAGCCATTAAGCGGTCTCAACCAAGGGGATGCGTGAACAAGTGTGGGCTTTGAAAAGACCCCCCCCTCGCCCACGGCAGCAGCATCAAGGTTATCAGAGAGGACAAGAGCAGGAATCAGCAAGATCAGGCAGTCGACGCTTGTGCACGAGCCTAAAGCCCTGGTAAGAGGACATGGCTGCTGAGCCCGGGGCCGTGGGTGTGGGGAGAAGGACAAGTGTCTGACCTCATACACATGAGCAATCCCCAGAAAGCTTCCATTGGTTGTGTGTGCTCCTCATTGAAAAAAAAGTCTGAAAACATCCGCTATGACAGACGTCAGACGGGGACCAGTCAAGGTTCACTGAGGCTGGACCATCACAAAGGTATGGAATCCAGTATCCTGCTCCAAAGTGTTGTTTGGGTGACATCCCATCTATTTCCATGCTCCTGTTTCCTATGAAAGAGGAGTAGAAGCTTCTACAGTTGGCGTGGCCTGAACACGTCCGGGCAAATGGGCAGTAGGGCATCAGTGGCACTCAGTTATAGTTAGAGAGCATCTGAAAAGTACGCCGGGGCGGTTCTGGAGGTAGGAGGGCAGTCGGAGATTATCCACATCCCGTCAGCGTGCCAGCTGAGAGCAAGGCCCGTCATCTTCGTCGTTACAAAGGATTTAAACTGGATTTAATTCCTCTGCCATCACTGCGCTCCATACACATCTAATCCATCAACTCTTCCCGACTTGCCTCGCTCTCAGCAGGCTGCTCCGTTCTCATTGGCTGAGTCACTGAGCACTTATCCCACGTCCCCTGAGGTCATCAGCACATCACTGTCACCAGGTCCTGTGTTGGTTTCCGCCTCCACACCATGCTCCCACCCTTTCCTTGCCCGCCGACACTTCTGCTGCTCTAGTCAGGCCTTCCCTTCTCAGCCGGACATTGTCATAGCCACCTGCCCTGTTCTCCCCACCATCAGTCTCACCTCGGTTTAGTCCAGCCCTCACTTCTGCCTCAGTGATCCTTCTAGAACATCTTTCTGTTTATGCCCTGCCCCACTGCACTTGTATGTTGATCCTTCCAAACATCAGTAGCTTCCCCAGTGCCCTTCAGTCAAGTCCCAATTTCTTAGGGAAGAAGTCACATTCCACGTGGTGACATACCCTACCTTTTCACATATGCAAGCATTCATTCATTCGTTCATTCATGAGCTCACTCAACAACAAATGCTTGCTCAGTGCCCAGAATGCCAGCTAGCATTTAGTCAGCAGCAACTGTATGCAAGGCACTATGCACAGTGCTTTTCATACATTTTCATGTTTCATCCTCATGATAAACCACTGTTCACTATTCCATACCCAGATGAGGACTCTGAAACGCAGAGGGGCTAAGTAACTAGATCAAACCCACACAGGCCAAGTCTAGCATTTGAGCTCCTAACCACCGTGATAGGTAGATACACTGCCCCTGATTCACGAGGAGCAAAACACTGAAGTGTCTTTGTGATATGTTCAGGGCTGTGGTGTTTGTTGCAATGAACTTAGTCTATAAAACTGTAGCACAATGGTTTAGGGAATAGACTGGCATTGCTTTGCAAAAAGAGACTCCCAGCAGATGCTTCTGAGGAGAGCAGAGGATGTTCTGCTGAGCGGCGGTCCTGGAATATGCGGAGAGGAGAGGCCCGCACAGCCCTCGGGAAGGCGCTCAGTGCACTGCTCAGAAGCCCAGGGGAGCTGAGTGAGGTCCAGTGCTTTGTGGCCGTGTGCTCGAGGGGGGAGGACACGGTGCCTGTCCTCAGAGAATGTACAGTCTGACTGCAGCTGACACGAGGTGCCCATGGCAAGGACGCTTCAGGAGCTAAACAGTGGAAGAGCCAAATCCACGTGGGATCAGGAATCAGTTTCCAGAGACACTCCAGGTTGGGAGCTCTGAGATAGGCCTTCTGTCTTCAGGAAGCATGTGTAGTAGTTAGAGTCACAAGCCAGGGAGGTAGGTTGCCCAGGTGTAAACCCCAGCTCAAGCACTTGACCAGTCGTGAACGTGAAACAGACTCTGCGCCTGGTGCAATCAGGCCTTTAGAAAAGCAAGCCGCCTGCAGCCACTGCTCTGGTTTTTCTTTTGTTTTACTTTTTAAAACTAAAGTTTATTGGGGTGACAATTGTAGTAAAGTTACATAGATTTCAGGTGTACAATTCTGTATTACATCACCTATATATCACATTGTGTGTTCACCACCCAGAGTCAGTTCTCCTTCCATCACCATATATTAGACCCCGTTTACCCTCTTCTACAGCCCCGCGCCCCCCTCCCCTTACCCTCTGGTAACCCCTAAACTATTGTCTATGTCTATGAGTTTTTGTTCCTTCATTTGTTTGTCTTGTTCTTTTGTTGTTTTCAGATTTATATATCACATATCATATCATATGGTTCTCTACTTTTTCTGTCTGACTTATTTCGCTTAGCATTATAATCTCAAGATCCATCCATGTTGTCACAAATGGTCCTATTTCATCTTTTCTTACCGCCAAATAGTATTCCATTGTGTCTATATACCACAACTTCTTTATCCATTCATCTATTGAGGGACATTTTGGTTGTTCCATGTCTTGGCCACTGTAAATAAAGCTGCAATGAACATTGGAGCACACATGTCTTTATGGATAAATGTTTTCAGATTTTTTGGGTAGATACCCAGGAGAGGGATTGCTGGATCATATGGTAATTCTATTCGTAATTTTTTCAGGAACCTCCACACTGCCTTCCATAACGGCTGCACCAGTCTGCATTCCCACCAGCAGTGTATGAGGGTTCCTTTTTCTCCACAGCCTCTCCAACACTTGTTACTATTTGTCTTGTTGATGACAGCCATTCTAACTGGGGTGACATGATATCTCATTGCGGTTTTTATTTGCATTTCTCTGATGATTAGTGATGTTGAGCAATTTTTCATATGTCTGTTTGCCATTTGTATGTCCTCTTTGGAGAAATGTCTCTTCAGGTCCTCTGCCTATTTTTCAGTTGGGTTGTTTGTTGTTCAGTTGTATGAGTTCCTTGCATATTTTGGATATTTGCCCTTTATCGGAGGTGGTGTTTGCAAAAATCTTCTCCCATTCAGTTGGTTGCCTCTTTATTTTGTCGATGGTTTCTTTTCCTGTAAAGAGGCTTTTAAGTTTGATATAGTCCCATTTATTTATTTTAGCTTTTACTTCCCTTGCCTTTGGAGTCAAATTCATAAAATGCTCTTTGAACCCAAGATCCATAAGTTTAGTACCTATGTTTTCTTCTGTGCAGTTTATTGTTTCAGATCTTATGCTTAGGTCTTTGATCCATTTTGAAGTAATTTTGGTACATGGTGACAGATAGCAGTCCAGTTTCATTCTTTTGCACGTGGCTTTCCAATTCTCCCAGCACCATTTATTGAAGAGGCTGTCTTTTCTCCATTGTATGTTTTTGGCTTCTTTGTCAAAAGTTATCTGTCCATATTTATGTGGGTTTATTTCTGGGTTCTCAATTCTATTCCATTGGTCTGTGCGTCTGTTTTTCTGCCAATACCATGCTGTTTTGATTATTGCTGCCCTGTAGTACAAGCTAAAGTCAGGGAGTGTGATACCTCCAGCATTGTCCTTTTTTCTTAAGATTGCTTTGGCTATTCAGGGTCTTTTGTGGTTCCATACAAATCTGATGATTTTTTGTTCTATTTCTTTAAAATTGCCATTGGGATTTTGATGGGAATTGCAATAAATCTGTATATTGCTTTGGGTAATACGGCCATTAAAACTATGTTGATTCTTCCAATCCTTGAGCACGGAATGTCTTTCCATTTCTTTGTGTCTTTTTCAATTTCTTTCAAAAATGTTTTATAGTTTTCAGCATATAGGTCTTTCACATCCTTGGTTAAATTTATTCCTAGGTATTTTATTCTTTTTGTTGCAATTGCAAGAGGAATTGTTTTTTGTTTTTTTTATTTCTTTTTCTGAGATTTCATTGTTAGTATATAGGAATGCAATGGACTTTTGTACGTTGATTGTGTAGCTGGCCACTTTACTGTATTAGTTTATTGTTTCTAATAGCTTTTTGGTGGAGTCTTTAGGGTTTTCTATATATAACATCATTTAATCGACAAAGATTGACAGTTTAAATTCTTCATTCCCAATATGGATGCCTTTTATTTCTTTCTCTTGACTGATTGCTCTGGTGAGCACTTCCAAGTCCTTATGTTGAAAAGCAGAGGTGATAGGGGACAGCCCTGTCGTGTTCCTGAACGTAGAACAAAGGGCTGCAGTTTTTGATCGTTAATTATGATACTAGCTGAGGGTTTGTCATATATGGCCTTTATTATGTTAAGGTATTTTCCTTCTATACCTATTTTATTGTTTTAACCATAAATGGATGTTGTATCTTCTCAAATGCTTTTTCTGCATCAATTGATATAATCATATGACTTTTGTTCTTTATTTTGTTTATGTGATGTATCACATTGATGGATTTGCGTATGTTGAACCATTCTTGTGCCCCTGGGATGAATCCCACTTGGTTGTGATGAATAATCTTTTTAATGCATTGTTGCATTCGATTTGCTAGAATTTTGTTTAGGATTTTTGTATCTGTATTCATCAGAGATATTGGTCTGCAGTTTTCTTTTTTTGTGTTGTCCTTACCAGGTTTTGGTATCAGGATAATATTGGCCTCATAAAATGAGTTAGGGAGTATTGTCTCTTCTTCAATTTTTGGGAAGAGTTTGAGTAGGACAGGTATTAGATCCTCTTTGAAGGTTTGGTAGAATTCACTAGTGAAGCCATCTGAGTCCCGGACTTTTGCTTTTGGGAAAGTTTCAGATGACTGATACAATTTCCTCACTGGTGATTGGTCTGTTTAGATTTTCCAGTTCTTCATGGTTCAGCCTTGGAAGGCTATATGTTTCTAAGAACTTGTCCATTTCTTCTAGGTTATTGAATTTTGTGGCATATAGTCCTTCATAGTATTCTTGGATGATCCTTTGTATTTCTGTGGCATCCATGATGACTTCCCCTTTTTCATTTCTGATTTTGTTAATTAGTGTCTTTTCTCTTTTTATCTTAGTGAGTCTAGCCAAGGGTTTGTCAATTTTGTTAATCTTTTCAAAGAACCAGCTCTTTGTCACATTAATTTTTTCTATTATCTTTTTGTTCTCTATTTCATTTAGTTCCGCTCTGATTTTTGTTGTTTCCTTTCTTCTGCTGACCTTGGGTTTCACTTGTTCTTCTTTTTCTAGTTCTAGTGTAACATGAGGTTATTTATTTGGGATTTTTCTTGTTTCTTGAGATAGGCCTGTAATGATATAAATTTACCTCTTAAAACTGCTTTCGCTGCATCCCCAAAATTTTGGTAGGATGTATTTTCATTGTCATTTGTTTCTATGTATCTTTTGATCTCTCCTCTAATTTCTTCTTTGACCCAGTCGTTCTTTAAAAGTATGTTGTCTAATCTCCATGTATTTGTGTTTTTTCCTGCTTTCTTTTTGCAGTTGATATCCAATTTCAAAGCCTTGTGATCAGAGAATATGCTTGGCATGATTTCAATCTTCTTAAATTTGCTGAGGCTGATTTTATGTCCCATTATATGGTCTATCCTTGAGAATGTTCCATGTACTCTAGAAAGGAATGTATAGTCTGATGTTTTAGGATGAAGTGCTCTATATATGTCAATTATGTCCATTTCATCTAATGTGTCATTTAGGGCTGCTATTTATTTATTTTCTGTTTGGACAATCTATCCATAGCTGTCAATGATGTATCTAGGTCCCCTACTATAATTGTGTTTTGGTCAATTTCTCCCTTTAGGTCTCTTAGTAGTTGCTTGGTATATTTCGGTGCTCCCTGATTGGGGGCATAAATATTGATGACTGTTATGTCTTCTTGTTGTATAGTCCCCTTTATCATTATGAAATGTCCATCTTTGTCTCTTGTTACCTTTTCTATCCTGAAGTCTGTCTCATCTGATATCAGTATGGATACACCTGATTTTCTCTGTATACCATTTGCTTGGAGAGTCAATTTCCACCTTTTCATTTTGAGTCTATATTTCTCCTTGTAGCTGAGATGTGTCTCTTGGAGGCAGCATATGGTTGGGTTTAGTTTTTTAATCCAATCTGCTACTCTGTGCCTTTATATTGGTGAGTTCAGTCCATTTACATTTAGGGTGATTATTGATATGTGAGGATTTCCTATCATTCTATCTTTGATTTTCTGGTAAGACTATGTCTCCATTGTTTCTTTCGCTTTTTATTGTTGTCTATTATTTCTGTGTGGTGGTATTCTATGATTTTCTCCCTCTGTTTCTTCTTTTATTGCATTATATATTTCAGTTCTGGATTTTTTTTGAGTGGTTACCATTAAGTTTATGTAAAAGAAAGTTTCAGATTTAGAGTATTCCATTTTCTTCAGCCTGCTTACTTTCTCCATTCCCATATTCCAGTTCGGGCTTTACTCTCCCCACCTTTATGTTTTGGTTTTCACAAATTATCCCTATTTATGCTGGTCGAATAGCCTCCTTCAGTATTTCTTGCAGGGCAGGTCGTGTGTTAGAAAATTCCTTCAGCTTCTGTATGTCTGGAAAGGTCTTTATTCCTCCTTCATATCTAAAGGATATCTTTGCTGGATATATTATTCTTGGCTCATAATTTCTCTCTTTCAATAGTTTGAATATTTGATTCCACTCCCTCCTGGCTTGTAGAGTTTCTGCTGAATAATCTGATGATAATCTAATGGGCTTTCCTTTGTAGTTTACCGTCTTCTTTTCCCTGGCTGCCTTGAGGATTCTTTCTTTGTCGTAAATTTTTGACAGCTTCAATACAATGTGCCTTGGAGAAGGCCTGTTGGGGTTGAGGTAATTAGGTGTTCTATTTTCTACTTGGATTTGAGGATCCACTTCTTTCCACAAGTATGGGAAGTTCTAATTGACTATTTGTTTGAATATACTCTCTGTTCCCTTCTCTTTTTCTTCTCCTTCTGGTATACCCATTATTCTTATATTGCTCTTTCTGATGGAGTCAGAAAGTTCTTGTAGAGTTCTTTCATTTCTTTTAAGTCTCAAGTCTCTTTCTTCTTCTATCCATGTCATTTCCAGATTTCTATCTTCGATGTCACTGATTCTTTCCTCCATCTGGTCAACTCTACTACCTAAGGTGGCTATTTCATTGTTCATTTCTTTTATTGAGTACTTAATCTTCAGTAATTCTGTTTGGTTCTTTTTTAAAATTTCAATCTCTTTGGTAAAATGTTCATTTTGTTCTTTGATTGTGTTTCTGAGTTCATTAAACTGCCTGTGTTTTCTTGCATCTCATTGAGTTTTTTAAGAACTGCAATCTTGAATTCTCTGTCATTTAAGTCACATATTTCCATGTCTTTAAGTTCATTTTCTGGATACTTTTCATTTTCTTTCTGAGCTGTCTTGTTACCTCGGTTATTCATGGCCATAAGTGATTTATTATTTCTCTTCCTAGACAGCTGCAGGAGTGGGTTCTGCAACAGGTTGAGAGAAAGAGGTCTTTCTTTTGCTTTCCAGTAGGTGTTGGTAGAATGTTTTATTTTCTCTCTGACTGCAGCCTTTTATTCTCTCTCACACTGTAGTGTTACATTTTCTCTGCACTATTCCAGCTTCTCACACAATGGAAGGATTCCCTGGAAGGTGGGCTTCTCCTCTGTGAACAATTCACCTGGGTCGTAGGGCACCACCTCTGTGGGGAGATGTGGAGAGCTTCTGAAGTTCCAAAGCTCTTCCTGCACCAGATTCAGAGCCCGAGTGTTTCAGTAGCTCTGTTTACTCCTGCAGGGATCCGCCTGCAGTAGTAGATAGGGACAGGGGCAGGGTGGGTTGTGAGAGGTGGCCCAGAGCAATGGCGGCGACCACCACCACAGCCAGTCCTGCTTCCACAGCTCCCTCCGCTTTGCCAGAACTAGTTGAGCTGCGAATCTGTGTCTGCGGACCATAATTCTCAGAACTACAAATATTCTGTTCTTTTGATCTGACACTGCTACTGTTCCGCTTCTAGCACTGGGCAGGTGGGGACGGGGCAAGCTCTGGGAGGGTAGGGAGGGGGCGGCTAGTCTCAGTGCCTAAGGCTTCCGTTCTCTGTGGCAGTGAGGGCTTAAACCACCGTTTTCAGCCTTCTTCCCTCAGTCTTTTCTCCGAGGTCTCTGCCATGAGCGTTGGGTTCAGCCATGTTATGTGCTGTCCCCTAGCCCTGTGGGCCATAAACGGAGCCCTAGGTCCGAGTTCTTCCCTCTCCTGCAGCTGCAGTAGTTCCGGGACGCAGCGAGCTCGGAGCACTGAGCCAGGTCTGCGTCCTGTGCCTGCGCAGCCCCATCTCCGCACTTCTCCCTTCCTTCCTCCCCTGCTCATGCAATTCGCCCACCTTTAGGTGAATTCAGTAGTGAGCCTCTTCGTCTTGTCCGTCTGCTGTGCTGGGAGTCCTTTGTGGAGTCATAGTTGTTCAATTTGTTGTAAATTCCAGGGGAGATTTCAAGAGGCTCACCTCACGCTGCCATTTTTATAACGTCATCCCACTGCTCTGGTTTGATGATCAGTTCACCATTCTTAACCACCCTGGAGCTTCTGTTTCCGCTCAAGTCCCTCAAATATCATCATAATAGAATGAGAGCGTAGGCTATGAACAAGGAAAAGGTTGATCCACTGTGCTGAGAACTGAGTTCTTAGGATGAGTAAGTCTCCATGAAATAGCAATTGGCTCCTTAGCTCTCCTGAGCCTGGCTTCCAAGCTTCTCCTGTCTATTTTGGAGCATTGACACAAAGTCCCACACCACATTCAAGATGATTTGGAGTTGAGTGAGGGAGGGTAAGAAAATCAGACTCCCTTCTCTAATGGGTCAGTGTCTCTCATACATGCTCATTCGTTCATTCTACAAAAGTTCACTGAGTAGAGTCCACTGCAGAGGAAGTAGGCAGGTGGAAAGTAGAGCTTACAACATGTTTTCCTGTTCCCGATCTGTAATGATGCCTTACATTTCACAGATTGCTTCCTCGTGTAATGTTTGATCCCTAAAACCTGGGGCGACAAGTGTCAATCTCATTTTACAGATGAAAAACTGAGAGTCTGAGTCTCAAGCCCCAAGACTTGTAACTCACAGTCAACCGAGTGACCTCACTATGGCAGACCCGCTGTATCCAGTTCCCAAAGAGTGTGAACACAATTTCCTACACACATGCTCTCTGCTGCAGAATTCCAGCTCAGCAAAATAATGTGATGGCCCCTGAGGTTGGTCCTGTGTAGTCTCTTCACCAGACGTAGCTCTGTTAAAGGTCTGCCCTTAGATCTTTTGAATCACAAGGTCAGCCCATGTTTGTTAGCAATTTAACATAGAAAATTCCTTTCTTTCTAGTCCTCTGGGAGTTGGGTAACAGAATTTTGATTTTACTTCCCATGTGGGCTAGACTTGAGAGCTACTATTTTCCAGCTCAAGAGTTTTTATTCCATTTTCCTCTTACCCACCATTATATTTGATGGATAGTATTAAACAGAAGGAACATTTATTTTACTGGAGTGGAGAAATGCATTAGGTTAAGTAATAAGTATATAAAATACATGGTTAGAGGTTTTGTAAAGGAAAAGATGTAATTTTGTGGTTGTGCATGTTTGGGGCTATTTTCTGTGCTATGTTTTGCTGGTAGAAATAGAATGTATTAGATCAGCAGAACTGGACAAAGACGACTATGCTTATAGGACAAAATCTTGGTACAGACATGAGCATGACAAAAAGAAAGACACAGCACAGCTCGAAACGCTTGAGGCAATGGAAAGGGGCCACAGTTTGGGAAAGTTTGCAAGTGTCATTGTTGTGATCGATAGATGCATGGGTCCTGGGGCACAGACCTCCTAGTATGATGGACGCTTGCCATGTCTGTTACTGGGGTGGCCACATCCACATCCAACAGGACAAGTGTTTATGAATCCAGAGGCCTGGCAGGTGCCTGCCTCTTAGCATCAGTCTATGGGAGGCAACCTATTCCTTGGATATGGGAACATACACTTACCTGGAGACCTTCCTGAGTGAGCACTGCTGTTCCCTGAGGATGATGCTGCCTGCACTACCCCCCCTGCTTCCTCAGCCACCTCCAAAGGGCGTCATACCCCCCCCAGAAGTAGGACAGTATGCCTCCTCCACTCCCCATAATCAAATTCCCCAAACCATTATGGGACACATGGTGTGACGAGCATGTCTTTCAGAGTTGAGAATTAATGTGATGACTTCCCACGTTATAAAAATGAACTCACATTTGTTTAAACATTTAGTGAATCATATGGAAAGAGAATGAAACTTCAGGAAATGGAAATTGTCCTGGCAAATCTGGAATTGGAGTTCTGGTAATTATACTTAGCGAACAAAGACATTAATTGCTTCTTCAATTAGTTAGTGAGCA
Source organism: Rhinolophus ferrumequinum (assembly GCF_004115265.2). Taxonomy (NCBI): domain Eukaryota; kingdom Metazoa; phylum Chordata; class Mammalia; order Chiroptera; family Rhinolophidae; genus Rhinolophus; species Rhinolophus ferrumequinum. The sequence goes on from NC_046299.1 coordinate 5,112,400, forward strand.
ATGGGCTTGCTAGTCCACTGTCTGAAGGAAAAGGAAAAGTAGTCTTAGAACTAAGAAATAAGTCATTAACTCTGGTCATGACCAAGAGAAGTAGGACTGTATCAGTGCGAGCTTATGAGACCTAAAATCCACCCCCTCCTCTTTTACGAGCAATACTTCAACCTAGTTGTTGAACTGAAAATTAATTTTGTAGTAATTTGTACTCAGCTCACGCTTTAATGAGCTTATATGTCTGGGTATTTAATTTGAACGTACACTTGATAAATAATCTATTAAAAACAAATTGAGACTGGAAATAAAAGGGTTTGAAATTTCAGAGGTCAGTAATTAAGATTACGGTCACCATTTTGTTTTTTTGTTTTTTAACCAATACTTAGCTGCTTGTACCAACATTTCACATTCTCTAAAAATGAGGCAATTTTATACCATATGGGACCCCCAAAAATATATAACTGTCAAAACCCAGTGATTCTGGTTACCCCGGCAGCCTACTCTAACATCAGCTGCTGTCCTTTCACTTTCTGACTTGTCTCAGCTCTGGCATGCCTGCTGGGTGCCCAGAACTGAAATCCCCTTACCCTGTGCAGAGTGGTCTTGGGAGCCTTTTAATCCAGTTACGTGATGCCCTTATATTTAGAAAATTATCACACCTCCCTTAAGTACCCAAGCTAGCGTTCTCTAGAGAGAGGGGGGAACCGTGGAGCCTTTCAGGAGTTATTTCACATGAAAGCTAAGGGGGCAGGCTGGCAGTAAGGTCCGCCACCGCCCAGCTGGTTGCCGGAAGCGCAGGCTGGGCAGGTGTTTCCCATGACTCTCCCTCATGCATTCTTTCCTAAGCCATGTGCTCACTGCAGAGGACACGCTGGCCAGGGGCTGGACAAGGCACTGTGCATGTCATGCTCTCCCTGAACTGTACAGCCACGCGGAAATAACTGTGCCCGAGCTGCCACCCCTCCCCCATGGCGACTGTCTTTGCCCATGCTTTCCCTCTTTGGGCAAGTCCCCCTCCCGCCTTTGCCCCTGGACACCTAGCCATTCCATTCCTCAGTGTTGGACTCAATGTTGGATGGGGGTCAAAAGGGAGACCACGAAACTTTCATTGTTTGTAGTTGATATAATCAAGAACACAAAAAATCCAAGATATGCTACAAACTATTAAGCTGATAAGATGGTTCAGCGAAGGGTCTGATATAAGATAAACTTAAAAAAACAAAAGCTTTTCTTTATATTAAAAATGACCATGTGTAAGTCGTAATAGAAACAAGATCCTGTGCATGATGTCAACAAACATGTACCATACCTAGGCGTCGGCCTAATGAAAACATTCTAATAGCCATATGAAAAAATAAACGAAAATTAGACTGGAGGACATAAAAACATCCTCATTACATGGAGAGACATACCATGTACATGAATAGGAAAATTCTTCATGACAAAACTACAAATTCTTACTAAACTGACCTATACAGTCAATGGAGTCCAAGCAGAAATCTCAATGGATTATTATGGAGCTTACAATTTTATTCTCAAACTCACCTGAAAGAGAAAATAGGCAATAATAGCCTATAACCTTTTGAAACAGTGAATAGTACCCAAAGAAAACTTGCTCTCAATAAGAGTGCCAAGACAAATTGGGGAAAGAATAGTCTTTTAACAAATGGTGCTGGACATCTGGATACCTACATGCAGAAAAGAGTGAAATTGGGCTCCTACTTCAAGCCATCCACAAAAATCAATTCAAAGTGGATCAAAGATCTAAATGTAAGATCCAAACCTGTAAAACTCAGAAAAGTAAATCTTCATCTCCTTAGGTCAGATAATGATTTTTTAGATATGGCACCTAGAGCATAAGCAACTGAAGAAAACGAAAGGTAGCTTGGACCGCATCAAAGATAGCTTTTGTGCTTCGAAATACATGAGAAAGAAAGTGAAAAGACAACCCACAAAATGGGAGAAAGTATTTGTAAATCACATCAGAGGAGGGTCTAGTATCCAGAATATATAAAGACGTCTTCCAGCTCAACAATAAAAAGACAATAACCCAGTTTAAAAATAGGCAAAGGATTTGAATAACCATCCCTCCAAAGATGTACAGATGGCCAACAAACATGTGACAAGGTGCTCAGTGTCATTGGTCATTAGGAAAATGAAATCAAAGCCACAGTGAGGTAGCACTGCACATACACTAGAATAAACAGGAGGTGTTAGTGAGGATGTGGAGAACTCGGGGCGCTCATGCATTCCTCCCATATACTGTGAAGGTAAAATGGGTCAGCTGCTTGGGAAAACAGTTTGAGAGTGCTTCAAAATTTAAACATAGAGTCACCGCACGAGCCAGCAATTCCACTTGTAGGCATATACTCATATACCTACTTACAGTGTGTCCCCAAGAGAACTGAAAACATATGTCCACACAAAAACTTGTACACAAATGTTCACGGCAGCATATCTTGTAATAGCCAACGGGTGGAAACAACACAAATACCCATCTACTGATGAATGGAGAAATAATATCTGGTATATCTATACAATGTAATTTTATTTGGGATAAAAAAAGATTGAAGTACTGATACCTGAAGTAACGGGAATAGACCTTGAAAACATGCTCAGTGAAAGAAGCCAGACACAAAAGGCCACATACTATATGATTCCACTTACGTGAGACGAAATGAGTAGAGTAGGCAAATCCATGGAGACAGGAAGTAGATTAGGGGTTGCCAGTGGTTGGGGGGGGGGGAAATGGGAAGTAACTGCCAACAGGTATGAGGTTTCTTTTTGGAGAGATGAAAATGTTTGGGAAATAGAGTGAGGATGGCTGCACAATATGATGAATATACTAAAACCCAGCAATTGTGTGCTTTTAAAAGGTGAATTTTATGGTATGTGGATTTAATCGTAATACTCTGACATCAAAATGTACTCTAGATCAGTGGTAACTAAGACGGTGTGTACTGGCACAGGAGTGGACGGATGGAGTGTGCCTCCGTGGAGTAGCTCAGGGAGTACAGAATTGAAGCCAAGTACGGATGTGGATATTCGATATGTGACAAGGTGGCATTTCAAATCAGTAAGAAAAAGAAAATGGTGGTGGAGAAGAACTGACTCATGGTTTGTGGATAAAGTTAGATTTCAACCTCACACCCCCACAAAAACAAATTCCAGATAAAGAGCTAAGTGTAAGTCTATAGAAATAGAAGGAAACAAAGGTGGACCTACATATGCCTTGAAGAAAGCCACCTTACACACAACACAAAATGCATAAAGAGAAAGTTGGATACCTTTGACTATAAAAATTGGAAACTGTATAACAAAAAAAATACATGAGTTAAAGAGATACCTCACATAATATCAGGCAAAGTATTAATATCCTGAATATATAAAGAACTTCTGGAATCAGTAAGAAAATGTCAAAATAACATGTGTCCTGCACCACTCCCCTCGCCCTCAGTCAGATGCTTTTCAGATGACCCCAGAATTTTGTCCTCTGCTCAGTGACAGAGATAATCTTGGCCCCTTTCTTATGGACTTCTTCAATTTCCTCGGCCACTCCGTGTTAGATGGTCCTCTTTCTTAGCAAACTCAAGGTGGTCTTCGCAATTTTGTTTCTGTTGGACAGAACAACTGTATGCTAAGCCCTGTCGTGGAACAAGAGAATTACTGTTGTTACGAGTGAAGCAGCTGTGTTCTAAGGCAGGCACACAGGCGGACGGGCTGAAACCCGTGTCCACCTCTGGTTCACCTTAGAAGACGCAGCCCTTTGATGCCGGGACCACATGCCCCGACATTCAGAGGACTCGAATGAGGAACGCTGAGTGTACCCACCCGTTGCTTGCCAGTCCACACTTAAGGGCCACAACATAACCTTTGTTCAACAGTGAAATTAACCGTCATTCTGGACAGATATCCATCTTCACTAAGGAAGTGCCATGCTGTGGTTTCTGTTTGCAAGCAGTGACATTATTAAAGCAGTGGAATATTGCAGGCATGTCACATGGGGACTTTTGTCGTAGACTTGGAAGATCTTTTGATTTTTCTTTCCTGCTGAGTTAGATGTTCCACTCTCAATGGGGCGGTTCAGTGAGGTCTCCCCCCTCCTTAGCCCTCGCCCTCCCTCTCATCAGCTTCTCTGTTTTCATAAGTCATAGATTTAGACCTCATTTTCCTACATTTCAGTGTGCTTAAATACCCCATACAGTTGCTCATCTCATTCCAGGAGACAATTTACATGAGGGAAAAGGGTGATGTCAGTATGATTTTTCCTGCTGCTGGGTTTTGTCGAACATTCGGCTTTTCTGAAGGGTGTTGGAGAGACGAGGCTGGAACCGCGGTGCCTTTTAAAACCCTCTCGATAACCTCTAAGTAAATCAGATATTCTAGCCGTAGACCCTGACTGGGTCACATTGGGCTTAGCACGATCTATTATGACGCCTGCTTGAATGTTTTATGCAAAAGACAATTCTATAGCTAGAAACGAGTGAACATGAGCTGAGGCAGTTGGGTCACTGTGAATGGGCAAGAAAACATTATGCCTGAACCGACTTTCTCCTGCTTTCAGGGTCATTGTTACTACCACGGACACGTGCAAGGACATTCGGGTTCGATGGTCAGCCTCAGCACCTGTTCTGGTCTCAGGTAAGTGCCCGTGAGGATGATGGCTCTGGCGGAAGTGGAAGCACTGCAGACCACCTCTTCCTTCTCCTGTCCACTCGAAAGCAAATGACGGGCCACACGTCCCGCTGGCCCCACACAAAAGGCCCTCCCTCGAGAGCTCCCAAGAGCACACCTCACCCAGGACCACTGTTTCTCTTTCCCGGCGCTTTTGTCAGGGTTGTTCTCAGGCCTGGGACGCTAAGAGTGACTGAACTGGCTGAGTCTCAGCATCCCAGGGGCCTGTGACTATCTTTCATTCACGGACTTTGATGCTTGACAATTGCCAGTGGTAAAAGATAGGACATTAGGTAGCGTCTAAGCTGCTTGCTTAGTAAACATAAAAAGGCCTCCTCTCATTACGAGCCAAAGTAAAGGAACAAATTCAACACAGATCCAGATGTTTGAACACAGGCATGGATAGCAAGGGCTTTGCTGCTCAGTTGTGGCGCGATGCAAGAAGCAGTCACCTTCCCACCAGGCAGGACAACCCCGGTCTTTGCTCACAGCCCCTCCCTCCACATCATGGTGGACTCTTATGTCCCCAGGAAAAACTGTTTGATAAACTTCCAGCTGCCTCAGCCTTTCCATTGAATTTATCTATTGAGTTTGTGAACTGACAACTGGTATCCTCCAAGTCCTGCTTTGCTTTGGCCCGTGGCAGCAGAGTGGTTCTGTGGGAGGGAGGAGAAGGGCCTGGGGACATGTGCCAGCTTGCGTAAAAGTCAGGGGTGCCTCCTGTGTCGGCAGTAACCGCTGCAGCTTTGTGAGTTCTGTGTGGGGCTGAGGGAAGTGAGTCTCTAGACACACAACACACATACCACACCACACACATGACAACACACACCACCCACAATATACCACACAGGGCGCACACTGTGCCACACACGACATACAACACACACACCTATCACAACACCTACGACATGCTACACACAACACACCTTACACAACTCACCACACACAACACTGCACACACACAAGACACCAGTCAATCAATGTTCGCAAATGTAAATGACGACTTCACTGGTCTCATCAGGGTTTTCACAGCTGCCCATGACAGACACGCGCCTCCAAGAAAGTTAACGGGCAGCGGTCGCTCTTGCAAATCTTGCCTCATGTTGATCCTGACCCAGGGCAGGCATTTAACAAATATCCCTGAATTAACAAGTACTCACTTTGGCCACAGCCCTTATTGACAGCACTCCTTTGTGGGTAAAAATCTCTGATGTGACTTGGGACATCCGACTTTAGCAGGAGCCCCCTTTTAGCATCAAACGTGGGTCCTTCCAAGCCACTGACCACACTGCGTGACACAGGTCACCTGCACGGTGACCACTGTGGAGCGAGGGTGTCTCGGTCGCAGGGTGTAGGCCTTCTGTGTTCAGCATCCTCTTTGGCTCCCGTAGAACTGGTTCCCTCCTGGATCTATCGCCTAGCACGCCCCCTCCTAGCAGGCCGCGTCTTGTCTCCCCTCCGTGCTGTGCGTTTAGGTGGTTTCCAGTTCTCACTGCACTGCGGCCTCGAGGGTGCGTTTCTGGGCACGTGGCAGGAGTGCAGGCGCCTGGAAGAGGGGACACGGCTCAGAGAGCCTCAGGCCCTCACTTTTCCTGCCGCTTTGTTTTTCAGAGCATCTGCCCCAATTTCCACTGACTGTCAGAGTATGAGAGTTCTCTTTCCTCACATCTTCCCAGTCCTTGGTATATCCGACTTATTTTTAAGTATTTATCATTGGGATCTCGCAATGCATTCGCCTCCCTTATCAGTGGTTTCAGTTACCTGAGCTCGACGGGTCTGAAAATATTAAATGGAAAATTCCAGATACAAGTAATGGATAAGTTTTAAATCACGCGCCCTCCTAAGTAGTGTGATGAAATGACACGTGTCCCGCTCCTTCCCACCAGGACGTGAGTCACCCCAGGCTGTAGGTGCTCCCACCTGGTAGCCACTAAGTGGCCGCCTCAGTTGTCAGATTCACTGTCATGGTATCATAAGGCTTGTGTTCAGGTCCCCCTTACTTTACTTAATAGTGGCCCCAAAGCCATCCACATAACTTTTATTATGGTATATTGTTATAATTGTTCTATTTTATTGTTAGTTGTTAATCTCTTACTGTGCCTAATTTGTAAATTAAATTTTATCGTAGGTGTGTATATAGGGGAAAAAACATGTTTGTGTATGGTTCGGTACTGTCTGTGGTTTCAGGCACCCACTGGGGGTCTTGGAACGTATCCTCTGTGGATAACAAGGGACTCAGTTATCCACAAAAATGAGTGGATGCACAAAAAGCTACTCCTCCCCCACTTACTCCAGCCCCACTCAGGTGAGACGTGGCAGCAAACACAGTATTCCCCTCCCTGCTTTCTCCTCACTCCTGTGCAGGCAAACCCTCAGTCAGGGATTGGAGTGTGTATTTGTCTATTTTTATAAAATAGAGACACATCAAACACATCACTCTACAGCTTGCTTTTGTCCCCTGGCCCTACCTGTCTTTCCACGTCAGGAGATACAGACTTGAGTCTCTTTGTCTCATTTCAGTGAGTGTGTACACACACACACACACACACACACACACACACACACATTTCTGCGTGTGTTACTTTTAAGAAGAAGCTTTGATATCCCGTTTACATTACCCTACTGAACTTTAAAACACCTGCTAATCTGATCAGCGAATGGAGGTATGCTGTTGTTTGGTTTGCGGCTCTCCAGTCATTCATTCAGTAAGCATTTCTGGAGCACTTCCGCAGTGCCAGAGCTGAAGGTGAGCCACGCAGCTGTCTACAGGAAGTATGTTGCCGGCAGAGGGTACAGTGTGTGAAAACCTCTGACACGGGAGAGGACCTGGGGTTTGCAGAGCAGCAAGGTAGCCGGTGTAGTGGGAGGCGAGCAGGGAGGAGAAGGCAGTGGAAGATGAGGTCAGAGGGGAAGTAGAACAGGAGGACCACGGGGGGCCTTGAAGGCCACCAGATGGCCTTTGGCCTCTCTCCTGGCTGTGACAGGTGTCATAGGAACTTTGAGCTGAGATCTGACTTAACGTTTTCACAGGGTCAGTCTGGCTTCCGAGATGAAACTAGACTATAGGGGATGTCTGCAGGAGCTTAGCTAGGCACCTTCACAGTAATCTCGATGAGAGATGGGGGACCTGGACAAGGAGTCCAAGGATGTGGCCATGCAAGAGTCTAGAAACATTTTCAAAGCTTTAGGCAGGCGACTCTAGCACTTGCATACGCTCTAACCATTGCCTTCTACACCAGTGCTCTGTTTCTCAGACTCTCTCCCCTGAGGTAGCAAAAGGCACCGACATACTCAAGGACCGAGTCCCTGCTCCTGAATGAGGAAGCTGTGGGAAGGTCAGTTACCGGGTGGGGCCTCCAGTACACTTCCAAGTCTAGAACGATGATGGAAACAAGAAGAGGTAGAGGAGGACAGAGCCTGGAAGTGATGATTTAGAGAAAGGATGACTGCTCGTTAGCCAGGCACTGAGGGGCACAAGGGAAGGAGTTAGGACAGTGAAGGATCTGGGAAGGCTGTTGGGGACGTGGTGTCCACGGGCGTCAGCCAGGTTTCAGCCAGACTGAAGGAGGTGAGGAGAATGGTCAGGAAAGGGTCGGGGAAGGGGAGTGTGAGGATGGGCCATGAGTCCCAAGAACATGGCAGGAAGGTTTGCGGGGCAAAGGGACTGAGGGTGGAGTCAGAGGATTAAGGAGTTGTGTGGGGACACGGGCTCAGTATTCATGGAACACCAGGGCTCGGGCTCCTAGAGGAGAGAGATGACGGATAGATGGGGTCAGACCCGATGGCCTCTGGGATGAACGCAAATGACCGCCTTGAGATGGATGATCTGAGTCCGATGACTAGGCATTCTCTCCCTAGCACGTGGTAGTCCGAGCAACGAACTAGCTGTGTGACAGTGGACAAGTCACTGGATTTCTCTGAGCCCCCGTTTTCTCGTGTTTAAAAATGGAGACCAAGTCTCTAGCTGAGATGGCAGCTTTGAAAATAAATGCAGTGACCTATAGGGAAGCCCAGCCCTGTATCTGACCTCAAGTGAGCAGTCAATGGAGAAACCATCAATCTATTGAGAGTCTCACAGTCTTTGGTTCCTGGATGGGGCCAGCCGGGGAGGTGTGTTCATGCAGTAGTACTTCTGGGTTAATCCCATGCAAAGCCACCCTGCTCCTAAGGGAACCAGAGTGAACACATACAGGCCATGGTGGCCAGGACCACACACCTGGAAATCACCATCACCCTACACCTGTGGTGGACTTGTTTGTTCTAAGGCCATTTATTGAAGGCTAGGTATTTCCAACCTTCAAGTTAACATAAAAAGCCAATGTGTGTAAAGAACAAAACAGCTCATTCAAACTGGCTTAAAGCCAGACAAAATGTGTAGACCCGTGCTACTAAAAACTCCTGAGGAGGCTTCAGGCGTGCTGGATCCAGGCCATAACTGATGCTGTCAGAGTCCTTTCTCTGTCCATCTCGAGCTTTTATTTTCTGCGTTGGCTTCATTCTCAGGCAGGGTTTATTTTTGTGGTGACAAACGGGCTGCAGGCAGCTCCAGGCTTACACCTTCAGAGGGCAGGTAGACGAATGAGGGCCCTTCTTTCCAGCTTAGCAAAGGGCATGCATCTCATTGGCCTGAGAGTCACGGGCCCTGAAACAATCACAGTGGCCAGTGGTGGGTACAGTGCTCTGATTTAACTGTTATGAGGAAAACCAGTGAGCTTCCGCCAGGAAAAGGACAGATGAGGCCGGGATGCTCAGGAACAAACAGGAGTCCTCCAACTGCAGCTTCCACGCGATTATGAAGGAGTTTGGAATTATCAAAACTGAGACGAGGCATCAATGGAGGCAAGCGGGTTGGTCTGATAATTTTCAGGTGATTTTCAGAGGGATAGCAAATTCTTGATGGCTGAAGAGAAAGAAGGTCTCTCCAAGGCAATTCCAATAGCTTCTTTTTTACGATCAATAAAACAATTTGCAGTCCAGTGACATTAACTAATTAGCGTCCGAAATGAAAATGAATAACTGGGTAGAGTATTCCCAGAGTAATAGTCAAGTAGGACAAATCTGCCATCTGTGCTGGGCCATGCCCCTCGGTGGGTCACGACTCCCCATCCTTCTTCCCAGGCCTGCCCCCCAGACGGGCAGGTAAACTGTCAGGATCCCTCGTCCCTCCTGCACAGAGGGGTCATCTCTGACCGGAGGGTACAATATGTCTTGAGTCTCAGCATCTGCCTTTGGTCTTCAACACCTGGAGAACCTTACCTCCTAGGCACCTGGCACAGACCATAATTTGGCTCAGAGGAATTCTGTGCCATACTTGTGGCGGGGATTTCCAGAAAAGTCAGAAGAGTAAGGGCTGTGTCGTCTGGAGTTGACCCCCAAGACGGGGTGAGAAGAGTAATGGGGAACCTCGTGGGGGACTGGTGCTCCTGAGGATTTTTACTTCCCAGATCTCTGAGCTGTTGTTACAAAAGCAGCAGACCGTGCATCAACAGAAAATTCCAGAGTTATGTAGTCAACTTGATGATCTTGCAAGTGGAGAAGCCGACCAGACAGAAAGCTGTGTTCGATCAGCTACTCCCTGGCAGGAGACTGGAAGATGGCTGGCCACAATGGGAAAAGGCAGCTCTGGTAGGACTAGCCTGGCCGATTTTGAGAAAGAAAGTAGGGATTAAAAATTATATTAAATATGAGGTGACCCCAAAATACATTCATATCTGGGAACGTGGAGGAAATCTCGAGTGTCCCAGGGGACGCGTTAATTAGAGCCCAGCCGATTACAGTTTTGCATAGAAAAAGAAAAACAGACGGATCATCCTGCATTGCTTCAAAAAGGCCTGGTCCAAGATGGGCAGGCAACAAAATCTGTCCTGGGACAGAGAAGAGAGGAGGAGAGCAAAGAAGCATCCTCCTTCCTCCGAAGCTTGAAGGGGAAAAGAGAAGGGGAGGGGAAAAGCCTAAGGAAGAAAGGGGGAGTTAAAGAGGGAATGAAGTGCCACGTGGAAACGGGGTTTCAGAGTGAGTGCAGCCATAGAGCTGATGCTTCCTTTGAGAGGACTCCAAGTCAAACGGGCAGTTCGGGCCATAAATTAATTTTGTACCAGATTGTATGTCTCCTCAAGATGCTCAGCACCCCCTCCCCCGCCCCAGAGTTTCCATGCGATGCGCATGCTCCTCCCACATTCTGCCCTCTCATTTGCTCTTGCAGCTCGGTGCCTCCCCCGGGCCCCCCGCCCCCACGCTGCTGACCTCCTAAGCCTCACCACGGGCGACCCCGTGTACATATCTCAGTTCTGCTGTGCACTGACCGGAGGGCCCCGTGTTGATGGCAGAGAATCCTGCTCCCGCCCCGGTGGCGCTAAGCTGCTGTGTTTTGTGATGGGCCAGATATCCAGCCCTAGAGCATCAACGCAGTCATGTCCCCGTGTCCTGATTTTTTTCATGGACGCCACATCCCCACCCCCTCCCAGCTGCCTGGCAACAGCACGCACTGAGCTGCCTCGCACCATTTCTGCTTGTTCTCTTGCTCCGCCCTCTCGGTTCCTACTCAGATAGTCTGGCACCAAGAGCCTTGGGGGCCTTACAGTGTTGGAATAAGCCAAGAGTTTTCCCATCACCTGCGGGCATGGTGCTTCAGATTAGGCTTCATTTCTCAAGGACCCACCTGTTTTAATACACGCAAGCCAACCATTCACTTAATAAATGAGGAAACTAGAGCTGTAAACTAGATACTGGGTGTAACAGTAATTTCACTTTTAAATGGGGTTTAGGGTACCCTGTGGGGTGGTGCTGACAATCAGGGTATCTCAGACTTTATTCTTCGTCATCACCGCTGTCATGAGGACAGGGGCAGGTGTCATTGCCATCGTTTTACAGAGCATCTGACTGAGGGCCTGAGGCGCAAGCATCAGGGGGCCTCCTCCTCACGTCAAGTGATGCTGTCACCCCCCTTCCCAGTCACAGCTGCCGTCTGGAGAGAGAGGCGACCCCTGCAGTTACACAGGGCTTTTGCATGGCCTCGCCTAATGCTCTCTAAAGCCATGGCAGGTGCTGCACTCCTCAGACAATGGAGGAAGAAGGGAAGACAGTGGAAGTGGCTTCCCCCTGGTCCCTCGGTTATAATGGGTAAAACTCCATCTTAAACCCAAGTCTCGCCGATTCCACATTTCATATTGCTTCCACTAAACCTTTTGCACAATTTGGATCCAACCTTCTTTTTCCATCGTCCTCTACCCTCAGGAAGCCTATCTATTCCAGCCACACTGTTCTCCAGCTGTTTCCCGAACATGCCCCACATGTCTTTATCTCACTGTCCCTCTGTCTGGGACACAGTTCCCTCCCCACCTCTCGTTTGGCTTTGGAAGCGTCACTCCACCAAGGCCGAAATCAAATGATGCCTCCTCCATGAAGCCCACCCTGGCCTCCCAAATACCCCTCCTTACGCATCTCAACCCCACCTCCGGTTACATCACAGACAGCCCTTTGCTTATCGAGCATAGTTCTGTCACTTAGCAGGTGCTTCATTAGCATTTGTTTCCATCCCTGTCTTAAGGGTCCGTTGTCCGTTGCCCCATTTACAGTCGGTTGTTGTGCCCTGCTGTCCTTTCACCCGCCCTGTTGTAAGAACATTTGTGATGCATTTCTTGTGGCTCCTGGCGCTCTTAGCACTGCCCTTCGATGTGGGAGACAGCACAAAATGCTTTTAAAAGTCCAATTAAATCAAAATATTCAGATACGAGTCTATTTGGTACCTGAATAAGTACATGCACAATTGTATTCCTTTAAAGTCTTGTATTATTTTAAATGTGTATATAAAGTTTACAGCACTACATTTCATATAATGACACCAAATAAAACACAAAATGCAAGCATACTTCTTGTCCCCATACTGCTGCAAAAACAGTCAACTTGTTTTCAAAGGGTAGCATTGCCCGGTATTACAGTCCATAGAATCAGAAATAACCATTACAATGAAAGTAATTATTTGCAATTTAGTGATCAGGGCAAACAGAACCATGGTTTAAAAAAGCAAAACAAAATAAAACAAAAAAAGTTCTGCTTTGATACAGTGTTATTATCTACAATTTTAAAAGCAAGTTGAATGGACCCACTTGAAGAAATTGACCAGAAATCTCAGCTGAGAAAGTAGAAAGAAAAGAATCTTACGAGGAAAACAAGACGGAGGAGAGGCAAGAGCTGGGAAATGAGCCGCAGCCTTCCTGCAGGGCCGGGTATGATGGACCCCGTGTGATCAGCTCCCTCCCTGGCACCGCAGAACTCGACTCTGTCTGTGTTCACTGACCGGGATAGATATGTGTTTTCCAGATCTCATAGCTCATCCTAAATGGCCCGCAACAAAGTTGTCTAAAGGGCTGAAAAGTCACGGAGATGACCTTGACTTCGTTTTCCTGTCTGCTAGACCGTGAGCTCCAAGAAGGCAGGGCCCTGGGCCCAACCTAACAGTGCCTAGAACCTGGCACGTCAGAGGCGTTCACTAAATATTGGTGGAATGATATGCTCTCCCCAAGCCATCAAGTGGTCGATGAAACTTGATCCCGGACAGTGTGAATTTTTAAAACATCTTTAGAGTGTAGTAGATCATATTGAGGGAGAAATTAGCTTAGAGAGGAGGTAAAGTCAATTTGACCTTGACCTCTGTGCTGTGACTCTCTTTCCTCCGCTTCTATCGGGCTGGCCGGTGCTGGGTCCCCTCTGGCCACGCCATCTCTGGCGAGGGTTCTGTACTGCTCTTCTTCGTGCCTCTTCCTCCCATAGAGATACTCATTCCATCGTCCTGTGGATCCATCCGGGGAAGCCACTGCTGGGTTGGGAGTCCATCTGCGCTGTCTCCACCCTGAAGGATCCCCAAGTTCAAGGCACAGCTCTCCCCAGGCCCCAACCTCACCCAAAACTTCAAATGCCTGAATCCAAACTCCTCTGGGCCCCTAGACCGGCTCCCGTCCTGACTTATTTCCGTGAAAGTCCCAGCCTATCTCAGGCTCGTGAGCTTGTCCCCGGGGGAGCTGGGGTAACCTCCCTCCTGCACCAGCCTCCCTACCCCCACAGCATCTCGCCCATCCATCTCTTCTTTCACATTTCCCCGTCACCACCCTAGATCAACCCTCACTCCAAGATTTTTAAATTGCCTCCCACCCGTGCTTCCTGCCTCCACCCTTCCCTTCACAGCCATCCTGCACATTCCAGAAGGTCGTGTTTCAAAAATACTGCTTGATCCTATCGTAAGTCCTGCCATCCCTCTGCACTGAAAACCCCATGGCTCCCTGCGGCCTCCACGTCCAAGCCTCTCTTTCACTCGCAGGCTTGTTCGACATTATCCCCACAGACATCCGTTAATCACCTCCTTGCGGACTGATCACCTTCTGATTGTGCCAGTTACTGTGCTGGGGCTGGGAAGTGAAACTAAGGAGAAGTCTCACGGGGCGCAGAACGCGGCCAGACATCACTGTAATGCGTGCAGGGGAGCCGGAAGTCGGTGTGCATGAAGCCACGTGGGAAACTCAGAAGGTTCCCGAACATGGGGAATCCTGTTGGCATTCAGGCGCACCTGGACCTCAAAGGTTATGCGTCAGCCTGGAAGGTCATTCCAGCCGAGCGCTGCCCAGGAACAGGGCAAGGCCTTCAGAGGGGGACACAGAGGAACAGAACAGAGCCCTAGTCCCAAAGCAGCTGGCATCCTGCGAGGCCGGAGGCGTGGCCACCAGCGGTTCCAAGACAAGGAGCAGATGGATTCAGCAACGGCCCCGGAATAGATATTGGGAAAGGCAAGGAAGGAAGAGACGGCAAGAGCACAGGCCTGGCAGCTGGGACTTGACGTATGTGGAAGGCAGTGTTCTCGTCTGCATGAAGAGTGTGTGGACATGCAGCCTAAAGCCCAGATAAAGACGGAGGCAGAGGACGGAGCCAGAAGGGCCAAGCCTTCCATTTCACCCAAGTCCCGAGCTCCACCTTCCTTCTGAGGCTCCTGCTGTCCTCTGCACGTGCCCTCGCATGTCCACGGCATCTCCGGACACACTCTGACCTTTCTTGCACCTGCACTCATGCTCCTTGGAGGCCACTCACCTGGCCCCCATGCTCCCCACGTCTCCAAGTCCTCTCCATTCACCACAACTCCCTTCACGGCTCCTGTTCCATGTGGGCCATGTATCAACCCTGCTTCTGTCGGTGTTCGGCTGACCGCCCCACCCGGCGTAGCTCTGAGTTGCTGTGGCATTTCAGATATCGGCAGCACCCTTCCCAGCACAAGTCCTTGGTAACTGAGGAGAAGAGGCTGACCGGCCGCATGGCCAAGGACACGGGCGCAGGCCCAGGAGCCGGGTCCATCTGGGGCGTCCTGGCTCTGCCACTGACCAGCTGTGTGACTGTGTGAGTTTCCTAGGGCTGTCAAAACAAACGACCACAAACTGGGTGGCTTAAAGCAGCAGAACTTGGTTCCCTCCCAGTTCTGGGGGCCAGAAATCTGGAATCAAGGTGTTGGCAGGGCTGGTTCCTTCTGGAGGCTCTCGGAGAGAGTCTGCTTCAGGCCTGTCTCCTGGCGGCATCTTGAAATCCTCGGCGTCCCTTGTAGTGGCGTCACAGCGGTCTCTGCCTCCATTCTCACGTGGCCCTCACCCCCATGTCTCTGTGTCTCCCCCTTTTTCAGTCTCTTATCAAGACACATGTCATTGAATTCAGGGCCCATTCTAAATCCAGAATGATCTCATCGTGAGATCCTGAACTTAGTTGCATCCGCAAAGGTCCTTTTTCCAAGGGTCACATTCACAGGTTCTGAGGGTTAGGACTGGGGCGTATTTTGGGGGGTGTCAAGAGGGGGTGGGACACTCTTCAACCCGCTACAGCGACCTTAGGCTCTCAGCATTGGCTTCCTGTTCTTTACATGGGCTCATAGTACCTGCTTTACGGGATTGCTGAAAATTAGAGCAGATGATACAGTCCAGATCCTGGCTCCTGGGGCCCAGGGACGGTGAGGAGTGACTGCTAATGGCACAGGGTTCCTTTGGGTGATGATGAAAGTGTTCAGGAATGAGAGAGCGATGCTATCGGCACCACTCAGTGAACGTATTAAAAATCCTTGGATCGCACGCGTTAATAGAGTGAGCTTAATGGTATGTGAATTATTTTTCGATAAAGCTGTTATTTTAAAAAGGAGCCTGACTCAGGGTAGTCTTTTCATAAGTGATAGCTGCTATTATTATCGAGGTGTCTTAGCATCTTTTATAGTAGCTTAACGCTTTACCTCGTTCGTCATGCCTCCAAACCTGATTTCAAGTTACATTTGAAATGGGAACCGTGGGTGAGATGTCTTGATGTGATCCCCAGAGCTAGGCCAGTGCTGTGCCCCGATAGGGGATGCTGGATATCT
Organism: Rhinolophus ferrumequinum; assembly: GCF_004115265.2. Classification (NCBI taxonomy): domain Eukaryota; kingdom Metazoa; phylum Chordata; class Mammalia; order Chiroptera; family Rhinolophidae; genus Rhinolophus; species Rhinolophus ferrumequinum. Next base: position 5,128,439 of record NC_046299.1, read on the forward strand.
GTTTTGATGGTCCATGAGTAGTTCGCACGGAAATCACTTGTTGGAAATAAGCCCCACAGTGCTCATCCTCGTACGTTCACCAGTGTTGCTGCCGTCACTGTGTATCAAACATATATGAGGCGGCATGTCACTGTTACCCACGAGCTCCTCCAAAAAGAGGCTGAAATGCAATTCATGCCAACTGCATTTCTAAGTTAGGATTGGCAGCGTGATATTGAGAGCAAAGCCTTTTTCTAAGAAAATTAACTTAGCAGTCGAAGACCGAGCTAGCCAGGATAATTCATATAGTCTAATCATTATCTTATTACAGGTCGTTGAAAACCCATGTGCTACTGTCCTTTTCTGGGACTATAATCAGAACAACAACATTAACCAGCATTGGTGCCTGTTGTACCATTGCTTCGGAGATTAAAAACTGAATTTTAAGAAAGACAAAAAAACTTATCTTGAAGAAATGTAGCTCTCCTGAGTTTTCACTGTGAAAGATAACAAAATCAACTTAAAATTGTAATCAGTTCTTCTTCGTGTTCATTGATGAGAACAACAACGGGATTTCAAAATTTTAAGTAAGGCTGCCTGTTTTCAAAGCAGCAGCTCCATTTCTCTGGCCGCTTTCCTTTCGACTTCTGCCTCTGTCACACTCGTCCCTGTTCCAGGCTGCATATCCCTCTTAAAACAGCACTGGAGGGAGCCAGGAGAACGTGGGGGTTGAAAAGCCCAAGTCTTGGATACAGGGCACAGATTGGGTCCCAGCCCTGCCTTGTGCCACCTTCATGCCCTTGATAGTGGGCATAGTGGCCAGAGTTGCAGCTAGGTGGGGGTCCTTGGGTAGTAAATGTATCGGGCGCAGCCCAGACCGTGGCTCCCAGGCAGAGTGCCATAAAGGGTGACCCTCAGCACCTCCAACCACCCCTTTCTCTTCTGCTCCCTCCATTCCAATTCACTGCCCCAGAACGTGGACTCACTCCTCCCCGTGACAGCCGGTCCATCGCCCTCCCAATCCTAACCTCCCCCTAGAGAAGGTATTCTTAGTCTTCATGTTTCTCAAACATTTCCCAAACTGTCCTCTAACCTTTCTTCTCTCACTCTACCAAGGGGAAAGGAACCCCACTTTCCAAGTCTGCTGGATTTAAATTCCAAACTCTGAGATACTTCCAACTCCAAGTTTACAACTAAATATCTATGACATTTAACTTAAATCACATTCACTTATCTAGCTTAGGGTCAGAAGGGCTGTGAGAACATCAAAATTTTACATCTCCAAAATGCTGGATCCTTGAATTTTGTGTCCACTGTGGTTTCCAGCGCTTTCTAGGGCTCAATGATTAATTATACCCAAGACAGTCTAACGCAATTATTTAATTAAGTTTTATTACAGGCTGCCAGTTGTTCGGAGCAAAGGGAAGGCCTTCACCCCAATTTCTCAACATCTGGCCTTTGGATGACTTAAAAGATAAAAGGAGATATGAGAACATTTTTATGACTAAGTAATAGTTTCTAGAAATTTTCCATTAAACTTTCTCTATAATTTGCTTCTCGTGATTAGAACTTGGTGACATGTTTTACTATAAGTGTTCAGCTTATTTAAATCCAATGCAAAATAGAAAACGTTGTAATATAAAATGTTGGTGCCATTTTCATCTTTAGGACAGGAAAGTCGGTTTTCTAGCAGATCTCTGTTTTCCCTTCAAATGTGCTCATTTTCCACTTTCCTCTGGCCTATTTTATGAAAGTTCTCTTTCTCAATTTAGGCTTTTAAAAATCAACTTTAATAAACAAAAAAAGTTGATGACCAAAGTCATGTCTGTATGATCTACTTGGAGGTACCCAAAGACATTAGTTGGGGGGGTGGGTGGTAGGAGGCAGGGAACAGGAGCGAACAGCTATGTATGATGACTTTTTAATCAATCTGTGGGATTCGAAAATAGCCAAAAATCCTTCAGTTAGTCCAAACCACATTGGCTCCCCATTGCTCAGCAGTTAAGGGTTATGAGTGTTGGTAACACCCAGCTGCGCTCTCCTGTGGTTTCTAGTCGTCCCATGTTTCTCAGTGCTGTCTTCTCGGTTCGGGTGTGAGCATTCTGGGTACAGTTTCTCCCACTACCTAGAACACTTCACATAACAGGACTGGTGGTGTGAACCAGTTGGATAATAATGAGTTGATCTGGGTGTATGTGTGTACCAGTTGTGTTCCAAAGAAATATTTGACTACTTCAAACATCTTCCTTCCGTACTATTTGAGTGTTGAAATACTGTCATTCTATTAAAACTTAAGAATGATGAAATAGTCACCTATAAGTGAGCCATCAATAAGCACAGGATGAATGAATGACTGAAATAAATGAGCAATAATGAATGATGTAGGAACACCTTACAAGGTCCCCCCTTTTGGAAACAAGCTCAGTTTGTCTTGAGGAAAATAATGGAGCACCCAACTTTGTCAACGATTTCTTCCGTATTAAGGTGCACTCAAACTCTGGGTTGATGTAATGTAAGGATTAGAACTGAAAACCTAGACCTGGAGCCCATGGACGTCATCCACACTCTTATCCTGACTTATCTGCAGATACTGTGGGTATATGCATATGGGAATTATGCTGAGAGTATAAGGAGGTCCATATCTCAAAAAAGGTTGAGTCACTGTATTAAAAGTATCTATTTACCGTTTCTCCCAAGAGGACAGACAGACAGCCAACAGACATATAAAAAGAGGCTCCACATCACTAATCATCAGGGAAATGCAAATTAAAACCACACTGACAGATCACCTCACACCTGTCAGAATGGCCATCACCAATAAATCAATAAGCAAGTGTTGGCGAGGACGTGGAGAAAAGGGAACCCTCATGCACTGTTGGTGGGATTGCAAACTGGTGCAGCCACTGTGGAAAACAGTATGGAGATTCCTCAGAAAATTAAAAATAGAACTACCTGATGAGCCAGCAATTCCACTCCTGGGTATATATCTGAAGAAATCCCAAACAGTAATTCGAAAATATATCTGCACCCCTATGTTCATTGCAGCATTATTTACAATAGCCAAGATATGAAAGTAACCTAAGTGCCCATCAGTAGACGATTGGATAAAGAAGCGGTACACATATACAATAGAACGAAATCTTGCAACAACATGGATGGACCTAGAGGGTTTTATGCTAAGTGAAATAAGTTAGACATAGAAAACTACTATGTGATCTCACTTATATGTGGCATCTAAAGAACAAAATAAATGAACAAACAAAACAGGCACATACTCATAGATACAGAGAACAAACTGATGGTTGCCAAATGGGAGGGGGAGTTGAGGGGCAGGGTGAAAAAGGTGAAGGGTTAAGAAGTACAAGTTGGTAGTTACAAAATAGTCACAGGGATGTAGAGTATAGCATGGGAAATATAGTCAATAATATTGTAATAACTATGTATAGTGCCAGGTGGGTACTAGTCTTATCGAGGGGATCATTTCATATATAAATGTCTAACCACTATGCTATACACTCGAAACTAATATAATATTGAATGTCAACTATAATTAAAAAATAAAAAAGGAAAATGTGTACTTACAATCAGATGAATTTTGCATGAAAATTGTATGCATTTTTATAATGGAGAGATTGTGTTCACCTTGCTGAACAATGGAACCTGCTAGATATGTATGGGAAGCCTTAGAGCAGCCAGTTTTCTATTACCCCAATTGCCATTTCTGCAAAGAAAAGTCTTCCTTCAACATCAGAAAGAGCCTTTTAAATTAAGGTGCTTTACAATCCCACTTGGAAAAGAGAAACAAAACCTTCAGACAGCCCGCGGTTCCCTGTCACATGAAGGAAGCTGACAGTGCCCATTTCTAGGAGGAAGGACACAGCCTCAGGTCCGTCCTGCTCTAGGTCACACATACATCGTGCTCCATGGCCTAATGCCACCTTCTGTCTCTCCATTGCAGGATGTTTAGCAAGTTGGTCCGTTTTTAAAAAGAATTTATACTTTTATTCCCAAATCTAAATGTGAGCTCAAGGGGGTCTGTTTAGTTATCGTCAATCCCAGAAGTATACAGAGGGTGCCAAAAAGATGTATACACATTTTAAGAAAGGAAAACTATATTAAAATTGTAATACTCAATGTTTACCAATAACAAAAGATGAATACAAGTTACGTTTGACTTCTGCAATGACAAGAGGTGCTCAAAGTGGTTCCCATCAGCGTCTAGACACGTCTGATTACGGCGAACTACTGCTTGAGCAACACTGACCAAAGTGTCCACTTGTATACATTTTTTTGGCACCCCGGTATTTGTCTTTTCAATGCTATATTTCATTCACATTGGGGAGCCATGAATGGTTAGCATGTGGCAGATGTGCTAACATAGTATAGGACCTTCCTGAAATTGTCTGTCTTTGGAATAACGTGTGAATAGAAGCCTAATCAATGAATCCGTCCTTGTCAATAACAAACAGGGCTACTACCATTTAAGCACTGCCTCGTGGCCTCCACGAGGCTAACAGTTTGAACTAGATGACATAGCAGCCCTGAGAAGTAGGTATTATTATGCCATCTCCCAGGTGAAGAAACCAAGGCTCAAAGAGGCCAAGGTCACACAGCTCGTAAGTGGCAGAGCTAGACCTTACACCAGGCTGCCAGACTCTTAGGCCGCCTGCTCCACGTCAGGGCGGGAACGTCTCCCAAGGGTGTCCTTCACTCCTATAAACCATAGTCCACTTTTAGCCAAGATGGACCCAGAGGGCAGACTTCAGCCTTCAAGGATCTCTAATGCTTTGTGCACTGGCATTGGCACCTTTAGTTGCACAACTCCCACAAATTAAATAAGTAAAAATTTATTAAAAATCTTAAGTTCATACTCAAACTTATATCATAATCCTTTCAAATATTTAGGAAATATGGCTGATCAGGATAAATAATTCAGATGTAGGAATCTTCCTTTAAAAACAATAAAAAGATTTCCATTCTGAATCAGGTATGCTAATTCTGATATAGTTATTTTCTAAGCAGATGAAACATCTTTTCTCTCAACTCTTTTTCCCAGCAATATATATTTGAGAAGTAAAAATAAAGTATCGTATAGAAAAACTAAACGTTGTCTATTCCATAAGGTATTTGGAACAAAAATATTTCTCAGACTCACTTTTCAAGAGATTTGCAAAATGAATCAATGCAAACCTCTGTCACAGAAATGTCCTTTCCGATTAAAGCTGAGCATATAAACAAATTGCTATTTCTCCTTTCATTCTCTCTTGTTAAGAGCTGGGTCTCAGCCCTAAACAAAAAGCTGTCCTTAAAAGTTGTATTTTTGTCTTCTTTTCCAACAGGGGACTTATTACTTTTGAAAATAAAACCTATGTCTTGGAACCAATGACAAATGTAACCGACAGATACAAACTCTTCCCAGCGGAGACCCTGAAGGGCGTCTGGGGACCGTGCGGAGCACATCACGATACTTCTGGCCTCACTGCAGCCAGCGGGCTCCCGCTGCCATCCTGGAAGCAGGCGAGAAGGGTAGGAAGGAACCCCAGTGTCGTGTTTCTGGGGATCTGGGGGTCCAGCTGGGAACGCCCGGTGCTAGGACACCTGGGGACATTTTTCCATCTGGATGTTGTGTCTGAGGATGGAGTCACCCAGTTTATGAAGAAGTGGTTGTTGTCATGTGGGCGGGGCATAATCAAACACTGAAACCTCGAGGCGTCCTTGAATTGCAAATGTCGGCCTCAGACTTACTAACCTGTGCTGGGTAGAGTGGAGCTCAGAGGACAACAGAATTATCACTGTTGATTATGTCTTCAGTGAGAACCAACCGTGAGCCTCGGCCCACCGTGGCAAACAAGGTGAGAGTGGACCCTGCCCTGCTCTCGGGCAGCTCTCCTTCTATAGGAGGAGAAGGACGCTATGGAGGCTTCTTCATGGCAAGTCTGCTTACAGTCAGGGTCTTCCCTGTGATCTGCACAACCTTCCCAGCCTTCGTCTACACGCCTGTCTGTGCAGAGCTGAACTGAGTCTTTCTGTACGGTGTGGCCAAGACGTGTTGCCTTCCCCAGTCCCTGCAGGCAGCAGGTGCCGCGCTGCTCACCTCCTGGGACCGTCCACATGGTCCGTGTTTCTGGCCGTCTGCCCCTGGGTCTTCCTTTCTGCTGTGTTACTGGAAAGAGTAGTTGCTTAATGATGTCTGGGCTACAGATCTCCCTCCTGCCAAGTGGACAGAAACACCACCTGACACCCCGTGGTGCAACAGCACGAACCCCCCCCCATGGCTGCCTGACCCTTTTACATCCAGTATTAGGTGGGTTCCACAGGCCCCAGTGGAACACTCATAAAAAGGAATAAGGATAGCCATTGCCCACGTTTGTCTGGAGGCCCAGATTTAAATGAGTACAACCAGATAGGAAATTACCAACAGCTTCCTGATTTTGCATCTCTGGCTGTCCTGTTGCTCTGTTGACAAGAAATCCAGAATTCATGGATATGATGTCACTTGCACTTATACTTTACAGAATGGGAACATGTTTTTCAAGGTTGCACTTAACACGTTCTGTCTTTCCTGACTTTCATTTGAGTCTTCCGCTGTCTAACAGTCAACATTTCATAAATATTCTTCCTCGTGGCTCATTCCTAATCATTTTCCTAAATTCAAACTATAAACGTTATCCTAAATGATTTCTTCTCATTCTTAAAATTTCCCTCATACCTACAGGTAGCGTGGGTTCCCCTCACCTGCTCTTAACCGAATGGTTTCAGGACTTTTCATTTCAATTTGACATTCATTCTTTCCATCCTAGTGTTCTGCCTGTGTCACTGTAACTTCCTCTTGCCTTTGATTTCAGACCTGGAGGAGATGTGACGAGGCTGTCACTTTTCCAGTCATAAACAAGTAGAACATTTGCACGCTGTTTTCGAGGTGTTTTGCATTGAGTACCTTGTTAAATAGGCACCATCCACATAACGAGATTTATCACTTGACAGTTAAAAACGACACTCACATATGTTTGGCATTTCATGTAGAAGTGCGTGCTTGGGCCGCGCTTGCCTGCCATGCTTTAATTCTTTAACTAAGCCTGCAACTCTCTAGAACCATGATTGGCACAATAATTTCCAGTCCTTTTGATTTGTAGAGAACTGTGGAAAACCTGAATAAAAAGGTTGTTTTGTTAATAACGCATACTGAAGTGCAAATGAACCTTTAAATTGAAAAAGGAAGGCGTCCAAGGCAGTTCAACTCCATTCGCAATATTTCTCTCTAGAAACAGTTGTAAGTGTTTTTATGGAAGAGAAAATGTCCTTGACTTAAAGTACAAAAATATAATGAAAATGATACAAAAAAAATACTTTTCAAATAAATAGAATGCACGGCAACTGGAATTACATCCCAGGTAGTTTGGGGTAGCACCTGTGGTAAATATGAAAGGGACATATTCAAATTGTCTGCAGCACCCCTGCCCCCTGCCCCCGCACGCTGCCTCGATTCTCTACTCAGAAATCAGTGTAACTGCAGCTACCGTGTTTCCCCGAACATAAGACCTAACTGGACCATCAGCTCTAATGCGTCTTTTGGAGCAAAAATTAATATAAGACCCGGTCTTATTTTAATATAAGACCAGGTATGATATATAATATAATATAATATCGTGTCTTATGTATAGTATGATATGATATGATACGATATATGATATAATATAACACCGGGTCTTATATTAATTTTTTCTCCAAAAGACGCGTTAGAGCTGATGCTCCGACTAGACTTTGTTTTCGGGGAAACACGGTAACTAATCTCGTTTGTGCAGCAACTGCATTTGCTTTTTCTCAGCATTTTTCTGCCCTTACTCAATGACTGTTGCAAAATTCGGTTTGCAGGCTGAGATTTTTCTGCAAACATTTGCATTTTTCCTCACGGAGCAGCGGGAATAAATCTGCACTCAGGGTGTGAGCTGGCTATAATATAAGCTGAAGCTATTGTTTGTCATTTTTACAAAGCTTTCCATGAGATTTTAGCAGGAACCCAAATTGCTCCTGGAAGGGCGCCTGCAGTCAGACAGCTCCATAACCAGCTCTCTTGTTTGTAAGTCTGGCCTGAAGAGCCCTAGCCACTGAGCTCTCCAGCCACATGCCCCTTCATTCTCCATCAGCTATGCATTCAAGAATGCAAGTTAATTCTAGATTGGTCTGTGCCAGCTGGAAGGAAGGAAGGAAGGCAGAGGCTCCATAAGCCTGCTACTGGGGAAAATCACATAACACATCCCAAAGGGAAATGTAAATTATTTTTGAATTGCCCTTTCTTTAGGGATAATCCGTGCTGTTTTTCCCCCTCGTTAGTTGGGATAATTGTAAGTCAAATGCAAAAATTGATGTCTTGTCTAGAAAGCAATGTTTGCTTTGGCTGCTGAGTATAAACCGGACTGCAGGTCAGAATGACACTGTTGTGTCCCCTCCAGCCATTCAGAAATGGAACTGTGTTGTTGCTTCTGAGTTTCTAGATAGACTATCGTCTTGGTTTTGTAGAAGCCACAGTGTTGGTGGTGATAGAAGGAGCAGGGATAGGAACAGATATTAAATGTAGAGCCTAATCACAGTTGAATACCAGGAACTGGCCAGAGCTATTTGAAAACGCATTAATTAGAGCAGGCATGTTGCCCCCTTCCCTAACATAACTGTCCTCATTTCCATACCCCCAAGAGGCCACACCAAGTTCTTTTGCTGCCCTGGTCGTTTTGGCGATGGAGAACGGCCAGCAGCAAGCCTGCTTCCTTGGCCCTGGGTTCAGCCTCTATCAGTGGGAGCTGAGCTTCCAAAATCTGCAGGTGTGAATTCCTGTTGTGTCTTGAATAAATTAAAGCTCTGGATAAATCAGTAACAAGTCTCACTTGTGCTATGAGTTTTTTCGGACTCAATTTCAGGTCTTCCCTATTAATGTTTAGGGCGTCAGGTTCAGCCTGTTCTTCCAGCTTATTGTCTCTTTTGCTGCTTAGTTCTGCAGCCTCTCTCTATATGTATATATAGTATATTAGTCCAGACCCAGAGGCGACATCCAACACAGGTGTGGTCAATCTGCTTCATCCCCACACAGGACATTGGAAAGGATGGTGGAGACAACCTTTCACAGTGGAAAGCACGGCTCAGCTTATAAATATTCATAAAGGGGCCTCACATTGAAGGCATGGCGCCTCCTCGCCTGAGCCAAGAATGAGCGTTCCTGATTCAGAGGAAGACAAACCAAACCTTTGATTCATTGCATTTGCTGATTGTACCGCCTATGGGAACACGGGCCTTGGTTCCACTGCTGCTGTTCTTTTGTTGTTTGGTTGTATCACACCCAACTTCTGCTGTTGTTATTCCATCTACCTGAAGCACTGTTCCCTCCACACTTTCCACACATACTTTATCCTCTTCCTCAGGTCTCAGCTAACTTAGTCCCTCCCTTCCCCTCTCTTTCTCTCTTTAAATTGTAGGACCCCGTTTATTGCCCTTGCTGTGCTTTTCACCGACTGCGCTTGATTTTTGTTAATTCTTTATTGTCATTCCTTCCGCGACCCTCTCCTACAATGTGAGCTTCCTGACGGTCGTGCCTTGCATTTCTTACCCATCCCTTTATCCCCAGCACCCAGCACCCTACCTAGCACACAGACAGTTCCTGGGAGATATTTATGGGGTGAGTGAATGACAGACAGTCTGGCCCATAGGAAGAGAGAGTTACAAGGAGAATTTATTGTCACCCTGATCTCAACAGTGCTTTTCTAACCTGAGTTGGGTCCAGTTAAGTTCCTGGTGCCAGAGTTCTCATTGCAGCATGTTTGGGGGACATTCTGTCTCCAGGAACTTGGCTGTGATGGCTTCGAGAGGTCCAGGAACTGCTTCCCTCTTGAGCAAGACTCAAGGAATGCCTCAGTCTCCCTCTTGGAGCAGAGATGACGGGCCATTGTCAGAGGCTTCTGGGCCTATGTGTTTGGGGAAGGGCTTTTGTTTATAACCCCCAAAATGCAATTTTAATCAAACAGCCAGTTTCAAATGTTGCTCTGCATATCAAAAGTTTTAAATACGATTTGTGTGTGTGTGTGTTTTTTTAAACTGGACAGCCCAAATAGGTCAAAATCATGTGGAGGTAATTTAAGCCTCTCTGTGTGTACAGCTGATGGAATGAACCGTCGTGGACATGAGCCGGCCACTCCCCCCATGGCTTTTTATTATTGTGTGGTTAGCTTCTCTCTGAGCTTGCAGTTCTCTGAATTCATGAGAAAATGTAGACTCCTCTGAAAACTGCAGACGCAGGAAAATTGTGCTCATGTGTTTGTTTTCATTATCTGGAATTGTGTATTTTCTAAATGATGATCCAAGGCCACTTGGATATAGCCCCTCGTTGTTTATTTCACCCCTTCACAGCCTAAAAGTGTCAACGTCTAAAGGAGCAAGGCCGTTTCTTGAGTTTTTCAATGGGAAATTATTTTTCCATTTATAGAGCTCTAGTTTCTTCTGTGTAATTAGCTGAATCTGTTAATGGTTAATCAGGGAATTGTGGGGGTGGAAAAAAGAGACTTCTGCTGCTTTCACACCTCAGTCAGGAGAAGGAGTAAGAGCCTCACACTTTGAGAAGGTGTCTCATTTTCTGTAGACCAGTGGATACCACTGGGGCTAGTGTTTTCTCCTTTATACGTACGTAGTTATCACCATAAAACTCACCTACAACATGTAGTTACAAAGCTTGACTTTTTTTCTTTCTTGTAACGTTGTAAAAGTATGAGAAATTGCGCTTTTCATGGTGCTTTATTTTTTTCTTCATAAGATTTCTTTAGGGATCCCTAAATTCATGAATCAGCCCAGCTGGGCGGCGACGGGGAACTCTGCTATGATACAAACATTTTTCTTGTAAAAATCTGTTTGGAAGATCCTGGACTGACAGGGATTTGTTTTGTAAAAGATGTTTCCCTCAGGATTGTGTGACTAGAAAGCTGATCCAAAGCATGCCTGGGCCATTTTTGCTTTGTCTGAAAGCACGGTTATAACACGCAAGTTTTAAACGTCAAGCCTTGTGTGTAGTTAACTCATAAATCGGCAATATCAGTCAGAAGGACCAGGCCAGTTCAGCCCCCATTTCCTCCAACTGCATTTTATTGCAGAAACAGAAGGCTTTGTTTTTTGTTGTTAATGTTTGCTTTCTGAGACCACCCTCCATGAATTGCTCTTTTTCTCCTAAAAATGCCTTTGGGATTCTCCCAGTAATTCATGGAAGAGTGCGAATGTTTTTTGAGGAAACTTGATTAAAATGTAACCCACTTCTAAGGCTGCTGTTATGTGAGAGGCCATTCATATTTGTGCTGTCTGGGTCTTCTCCATCCCTACCCCTTGACATATAATTTCCACATTCTTCTCCACATTTCCCTCTTACCAAATCCCTTTTCTCCAGTGGCATATTTTAGTCTTTTTTTTTTCCTTGACACTGTTTCTGTTCTCTTTTGTTCCTTTCTAATTTTCTTCCTAACACCTCTTTCTTGCTGGGCTCTGTTCCCTGTTTATCAGCCTGGCCATTCCCTGCTCTCCAGACCACCCGTCTTCCATTTGCTTCTGTCTAGATTTTTAAATGATCAGCCATATGAAATAAGCTTGCTGGCCTGGACTACTCAGTGTTCCCCCAGAAGGATTATGTAATTCCTGCTCAAATTATTCTCCACTTTTCTCAACTCACAAAAGTGAACCATAAAGGCAAAGAGAACACACATGGGACCCTGAATGTCATAATTTTCTGTAGTGATCTTCGGATGTGCTACATCCAGCCCAAATGAACAGCCATTGACTGGCTTCTGTTCGAGAGAGAGCTTTGGTTTGCTCGTGGATGCGCCTTTCTGCACGTGCTCATTCTGACCCTACAGTGATCCAGCAGAAAAGCTAAATTCCTTGGAAGGATTTCCCAGATGGCAATGGAAACTGGTCACTCACATTGAGAAGGTTCTACAGAGGTTGTTGGGGTTGGAGGTGAACTTGTAGATGGAAGGGAGGTGTGGGAGCCGGTGATGATGCAGTTAGAGTCTCCCCTTAGTTACAGTGCTTGCGTGGGTCCAGAGATGTTGACAGTGTACTGAGAGCCGCAGGAGGCATTATGGGAAATTAAATCCATGTTTCCTTTTGGCAGCATAAACGGGAGACCCTCAAGATGACCAAGTACGTAGAACTGGTTATTGTAGCAGACAACCGAGAGGTAAGAGCTTCTTGAAATTTCTCGGTACAGTTAAAAAAAAAAAAAAAAAAAGACAGGAAAAAGAAAATGTTTAGCAAGTTATTACTTGCTTTAATTAACTTCATTTTCTATAAGCCCTTAAAAGCGTCGTAAACAACCCATGAAAAAAGTGATTTTCTGATATTATAAAGTATAAAATGTTAGAAATGTTTCTGATATTACAAAATAATAGGCAAGGACTGTAGAAAAAACAGAGTGGCTCTGTAGCTAAGCTCTCCAGACAGGGAGAATTAGTTGAGGGACATGGCAGATGGCTTTAGAATGTATTCTAAAACGTTTTGGGGAAAAGTTTGGTTTTAAAAATGTCCGATATGTTCTCAACCAAAATGAATGAGTGAATGAAAGCTGTAGAGACACAGCAGAAAACCCCTACCTTCTGAAGTAAGGCTTGATGTTATGCTAGTTTCTTCTTTTAATTAATTTTTAATTAGCATTTCTGAGATTATCTTCCCTGTATTCATTTCTTGCCGCTTCTACGTATTATGAATTAGGTGACATTTTCTCATAGACAACACGTATAAATGAAACAGGCTTGACAATTTCTCAGAAAGCTGTTCCTGTTCTGGAAGGTCAGATTAGAGGGGAAAGAGGGACTTTATTAACTTTGTATCCACTTTCCTCTGTATTGTTTGACTTGTTGCCATGAGCATCTATTGCTTTTACTATTTAATTTTAAAAAACAAATATAAAAGAAATTTCTGAGGAAGTTAAAATCAAGTTGATGATATGAAAAATGGTTTTGGATTCTTTTCTAGTTGTCTGTTTTCTCGTTGCCAAAGCATGTCACTGCCTCTATCATTTATGAGGCTGGAAAAATCGCAGAAGTTACTGTCTTATGAGCATTTGGCTTGGGCGAATTTCAGGGAGTTTGAGAAAGTCCCTGGATGGGGAAATTACTGGACAGGGTGGGGGCTCATTTCAGCATAAACCAGGGAGGGCCTTGGGTGGTTTGCAAAGCCCAAGACCTCACATATCCAGGGGCTGGGAAGATGAGGTTTGATTGATATTCTTGCTGTTATTAATGCTGACATTTAAAATTATTAAGTTTCAGAGGCAAGGAAAAGATCTGGAAAAAGTTAAGCAGCGATTAATAGAGATCGCTAATCACGTTGACAAGGTAAGTTCTTTTTTGGGTAATTAAATCACTCACATCATGTAAATGTTAGGAAATGATGTGGAGGAGATGAAGCACACCTGTCTGACCGAGCAGGGAGATAGGAATCTGCCTCTGGGCTCCCATCTTCTGAACACGGAATTCCTGGGGCCTGGAGCAGCTAGAGGAGATGCCATCCCACACTGACCGACTGCCGCTGCCTTAGGACACAGCTCCTCCGCTCCCTGCTGGCCAGACAAGAGTCCCAGTCTGAGGGGATCTTGGACCCCCCAGTTCCATGCCGAACCCTGGTCGGGAGCCTCCGACCATTTTGAGAGCTTCCAAGCAGAGCTCTTCCCAGGTCTCCACTGCCCGATCCCACGCCCCCTGCACACCTTCCCCGTCAGCCCAGATCTGTGCCAACATGGCCCTGAGGGTGGGCCCTCATTTATAAGGGACACACGCTGGACACTGAAATTGACTTTGGGCCCAATCAGCGGGTGGAAAATCCCTCACCAAGAAAATCTCTCAGGAGGTGGGGAGCTCACCCTTGACCAAGGTGATGTCAGAGCTGGAAGAGACCCTGGGCGCGTGGTCTGACCCTAGGCGCCTGGTCTGACCCTTGGCGTCTGGTCTGACCCTGGGCGTCTGGTCTGACCCTGGGGGGTCTGGTCTGACCCTGGGTGCCTGGTCTGACCCAGGGGGTATTTGCTCAGGAATACTCCTTCCACCACCTGTTCCCAAGGAGATGGTGGAACGGTCTACACCTCCTGCCCTTCAGAAACACACCCTGCTGGGAATCGAGAGCACCGAGCTGTTTGGTGCTGATGTTCTCAGCCAACAACAGGCCTCTCCCACTTTGTGCCTGGGTGTCTGGGAGGGGCCTGGACATCAGGACTCCCCAGGTGGTTCTCACCTGCAGCATGGCTGGCCCCTGCCGACCTAACGCAAACACAGCTGTAATTCTCAGCAATTGCCTGTCTCCTGTCTGTGAAGACTAGTGAGAGGGAAGAGGGACCTGGCTCATTGCTGAGCCTTTCACAGCCAGGATCTTCTGGAATGTTCACATTTTACACATAGCAGTTCGAGGATGCTTCGCGGTAGCTATGTTTTCAAACAATCATATTACGTGTGAATGGGGTTTTCAAAGACTTCAGAAAAATGAAGGCAAAGGCCCTTCCAGCAATTCAGCTCCATTCTACAAAGCCTTATGGGTGGCAGCAAGCTCTGTGCGTGGAAAATTCAGAATGCATCCGACATGGTCTTGTTAGACCCTGGAAGTAAAAGGAAACCACGAACGATATTAAATAGAGTCTGGTCATTGCTGAAGCCCATTTTAATAGGATGTGTTTGGTTTTTCATGTTTGTATTTCTCTACATCTTATTCTGTATTATATCTTGCTTCAGTCTGCAAAACTCAAAATAAGCAAATGGGATTTGCTGATAACTTGCACTGGTAATTAAAAAGCAATATACCGCAGCAAAGCCCTGAGGCGCTCGATGGAGTTTGCCAGTCTGGCGGTGCTTGTGTTTTCAATGATGAGAGAGCTGAATCGCTGACCATACAAATGCGCCTCCCCCAGCTGACCCTGAAGACCCCGGTGGGGGCACCCTGGCTCCCTCCAATGAGCCTTGCATTCTAGCGGGTGTTCCAAATTTTAGTTTTGCAACTTTAGAAGCAAACTTTCACTCGACAGGTGTCTTAGTCCAAAAAAACAATGACTGTCCCAGTGGCAACATCCTCATTTGCAAAAATCTTGGCTTTGCCTGGTCATTCTAAATTAATAACTGCTTGGCTGACTGCATTGGCTTGAAGGGAAGAAGGAGAAAGACATCCCAGACTGGAAGACTGAGAAGTGATTTAGTGACAAAGGTGACATTCTTAACCGTTCATGAAATTTCTCCTGTCAGTACAACACAAAAAGCATGCCTGCCGTGTACTTATCCTTGTAGGCAAACCCTTCACACAGGAACTAAGAGACATGGCCCCAGGTCCTGATTAAATTGCGGGGGTGGGAGCAGTGGGGAGGGGCGGGGCCTGCCAAATGAAGTGCTTGTCAGAGCTTTGCCTCTTTAACCTTTCATCTCCAATCTTCCCACTTCTTATTCATTAAGAAATTAGCGCCAGCTGCAAATTCTTTAAGGCTGAGCCTCCGTGACCTACTTTTGAAAGGATTCTGCCATGCATTTAATTTCTTCAGGTTTTTTTCCCTCTCGTGAGTCTTCTTTCCTCCTTTCCCAAGCCAGTTGCCTGAACGATGCAAGTCCCCGTGTTGGACCCCAGGAGAGACTGCCCTTTAGTTCTACCTGTTTTTTTTCCAGATCCACTTCTTCCAGAAAGCTTTCCTTGAGCCCTCAAGAACAGCATATTCTGAACTTCCGGTTTGCACCCTTTCTTGGCAGTCACTCTATTGGAGGTCACTGAAATAAAAACTAAGTGTTCCATGCCTTGAGCTTCCTGCTGACCTCTGAGCCAAGGGCAAGGGTGTCCCAATCCTTGCTCTTTGTGCCAGTGCCAAGCCTCGCACACAACAAGAGCCAAGCAAATATTTGTTGCTGCTGTATGAATGGGTGAATCAATTCAGCTGGTCTTGGACCATGTCCGCATACATTCTGGGATTCATAGACCAGGCACACAGCTGCCAAGCTCCAGCTGAGCTTCTCTCTGGGCCTGGGGTCACAGTGGGTCATCTTGAAAGAGCATTCGCACAAGGGTGGTGGCTATGTTAGTGGTTTAAAACCTGAGCGCCAGCATTCAAACCTCAGCCATGCCAGCCATGTCTTGACTGGTTACCTGGTCCCTCCATGTCTCAACGTCCTTGACTATAGAATGGGAATAGTAATGGTTCTCAATTCACGGATTTATTGTGAAGACTAAGAGAGCTATGGCATGGAAAGCACTTAGCCCTGTGCCTGGAATGCAGAAAATGCTAGTAAGTGTTAGCTGTGGCTATTGGTAATAGGAAGAACCAAAGGAAACCCTCAGCTGTCCTGGGGAGATTTGCAGCAGGCAGTAAAGGGACTGTGTGTGATAACTTGATGTGAGGTCAGCATACATGACAGTTAATCAGTAGCATGGCTTTGCAGTGGAGGGACTATATGTTATATACATCTACATATGAAATCCATTCTAAGGCTGTGATTTGAGGGCGCCAATAGATGCAAATTTCAGCCCATCATGATTAGGAAAAGCTCCTTGATGAGTAGGCACCAAAGCTCCTCTCAGAAACAAGGACAATTAGTCCTTTATAGACCTTAGCTACTACTTCCATACGACACTTGTCAGAGGCAAACAGTGTCCCCTTCACAGACGACAACCCTGAAGCCCACACCTGAGGGTGTCATTTAGCAAGCTGGTGTGGACATCAGGCCTGGATCTCTTAGTCTGTGCCTTCTGATCACTGTTACCTTTGTGTGTAATACCGCTGAAAGTGTAATCTCTTCATCAAAGGACAGCAAGCAGACATGTGCGTTCAGAGGTCCAGAGGGGTCCAGGAATTCAGTTTTGCCTGGGAAGCCTCAGCTCGGGGTTTCCACGTAGGTACCACAAGCCAAGCAATTCTTGATTGAAAGCAAGCTGTTGGGTAGCATTCTGGTCATATAATTGTCTCATTAACTTATTAATGTAATGCCCATAATTTTTATCTGCTTGGAACCAAGTTGGACTGCCACAATCAGCTTATCTTCCGTGATGTAGTTTGTGTTCCAGTCGTATTCTTCTGCGAACCGAATGCTCACCAGATGACTGGGGAGGTGAGCAAGGGAAAAGATGAGCCTTCCTTCAATGGGTCAGAACCCAGGGTGAGAGGTTCCTCCTTGGGGAGGGAGTGCACTGCACTTTAGCTCATTGCATTGGAATGGGGCTTAATGATCCGACACAAAGCTTCTGTGACCTTCGTTATTTGTTGGCCCAGATGCATCTAGTAACTAAGAACAGGACCTGCTCTCATCTGGAGCTTGACTTTGGCTGCTATCACCAGCCACATCGTTCTCCTTGGCTACCTGGGGTATCAGTTGATGAGGAACTTTTTCGCTGTGCAGTCCCTCACACGTCACAGGCAGTGAAAGGTTTGACAACCAGCCAGGTGATCCCATTGTCTCACCCCCCGGCCCTGAGCACAGAGCCACTTCCTGGTGAATGTGATGCACATGGGGACAGCAAGGTAGTTGGGAGCAGTGGGTAGTTCTGCCCTCTCCCCTGACCACTCATCCAGCCCCAATAAGCTTGTCTGGGATAAAAACCACCCCTTCGTCCCATTCAAGAGTTGCCCTGCCTACCTTTGACTCAGGACGACCTGCTTGCAGAGAAAGGGCTATAAGTTGAAGTCACGTGTATGTAAAGATGGGGGACAGGAAGGCAATGAGAAGACATGCTCTGAGTGGTGCACCTGAAGCTTCACTTCACAAGCCAGTAAAAGAGGGGCTTCCCATGATGCCATTGGTGAGCCAGCTTCTGGCTGTGAGAAGAATGGTCATTACAGTTCCTGCAGAAGGGTTCTGTTTATGCCTTTATTATTCTGAAAGCTATTGATTCGCTCGTTTAATTAAAACCTTCTAGACTGATGATGGGTGACAGAATAGGATAGTGTCAGCCAAGGCTTAGTCTTTTTGACATATTAATACAGATTCATTTTCAGTAACTCATAGGTAGAACATTTGGCTTAAAATGAACAAAGCATTTGGCAGAGTGTCTGAAAACCCTCACTCACTCACCGTTTTTCCTGCAGTGGATATTAACTGGCAGCCTTTAGCTGTAATATCACTACGTGAGCTATAATCCACATCTAAATGCACATTTGAAATCACCAATGAATAGTTTGAAATGTGAGCTTCCATACAAATAAGAGCAGACATCTAAAGGCCAATAACTTTAGCATCTAATTGGTCAACAGAATTTGAGAACCCAGTTAACACATCATTTTGCATCAGGCACTGCAACTATTTCTTAAATTCTAATGCCACAGGAATAAGGGAACACGGTGTTATTTTTCTCACCTATGTCCATGAAGTTCAAAACATGCAAGTCTCTTCTACTCTGCATTTTAAGTTCTCGTTCATGTGATCCCCAAAGGATACCTGTCTTCGTCAGTTTTACAGACCACTGAATATCCGAATAGTGTTGGTGGGCGTGGAGGTGTGGAATGACATCGACAAATGCTCTGTAAGTCAGGACCCATTCACAACCCTCCATGAGTTTCTGGACTGGAGAAAGATGAAGCTTCTACCTCGCAAATCCCATGACAATGCACAGCTTATCAGGTAGGGCGTTCATTGTCTCTCCTTTGCTTAAAGGAACAGTGACCCACTCTCATCTTAGGTCCACCTACGTGGTGCCTGGAAGGTGCACCAATTCATACAAGGTGGTTTCTCAGCCCTCATCAGCGGGGCAGAGGCCATGCTGATCAGAATTTGGGATCTGTTGTGAAAGTCTCCCTTTGGACACCCTGGGAAACCGATGCCTCTAGCTGATGTCTTATTTCTTTCTTCTGTCACTTGAACATTTTCCTTTATGCAGCATTGTCTCATCTTAGTCTTGATATAAAGTTGTCCAGAGCAGGCTACTTTTTAAAGCTCATTTTCTTTCATTATTAGTGAAAAATGTTTATGTAAGATCTGAAGACAGTACCCCAGGGTGATTACGGTCAGATGTTTGGGGAAAGAAAAATCTTTTCCCCTCCTCATGTTTCACTGTTATTCTTTGATTTTCTAGATCAGAGAATGCCAGCAGTGTAGCACATTAACCCTGTGTTCTGTCTTTCAATTAATTTGTATCGAGCACCAATTGGAAACCAAATACGGTTTAGGAGCTTTGAACATAATGATGTTCAACACTGAGCCTCCTGCTGGCGGGGTCTCCATTCTAATGGGAAAAGGCAACAATAAATAAGGACATTTCAGAGAGCGATAAGTGTGTGAATTAATAAATGAGGGAAAGCACAGCTATGCCATAGCATGGTATAAAGGTAAGATGTAACCAACACCTTTCTATTTAAAAGAAAAAACATGCTTATCATAATCTAAATTAGTATGAAGTAGATTTTTCCCAGAGTAACACACTTTTCATTCAAATCCTTAAACAGTTTATGCCATTACTTTTTTGTTCTCATGTAGCTCATATCATTGGATGAAAGATTTAGATTCAGAAACACTTTTCTTTAGCAAATTGAATCTCATTGATCGAACATTTATGGAAAGCGAAAAACCAATCCTACCCCGTCCTCACTTTAGAAAATGCCTGCATCTGCACTGAGGCTGGTGGCGTTCCCTGAACATTTACTTTGGCCATTTTCACACAGTTTTTCTTTTCTCCCGCCTTGAATATTTGTGGTTGCCTCATATTTTATGCATTGATTAATCCTGAACTACTAAAAGGAGAATCAGAATGTTTTGTTGTGATTTTTTTTTCCCAAATGGGAGTCCATCCAACTTGAACATCTGGAAATAAATTAGCCTCTTATATAACGTTATTTATATACATGTATAATCTATATTCTAAAGGGTCTATATGGATGTAAATGTAAAAGCTATAATCCCTATTATTGTACATAAGAATGTAATGGGATGCAAACACAATATACATCCACACATACGTAGGTGAGATTTATATGTACGTACTCTCTTTTATCCAAGTGACCACTGCCAAAATACCTAACCTGTCAAATAATACATGTAAAATCTACATATGTACATGGCCAAGGTAACATGGGTAAGTCATTTGTTTCCCTTAAAGGAGATTCAGCAAATACCGTGTTTATTTCTTTATTTATTATTATTTATTTTTTACTGCTCTGCATACATGTTTTATTTATTTTTTAAGATTTTTATTAAAAATACAGCTAACATACAATATTATATCAGTTTCAGGTTACACCATAGTAATTCAACATTTACGTATGTAGGAAGTGATCACCAGGATAAGTCCAGCAACCATCTGACTACGCTATCACAATATTACTGACTCTGTTCCCCATGCTGTATGTCACATCCCCGTGACTTGTTTGTTTTATACCTGGAAATTTCGACCTTTTATTCCCCTTCACCTTCTCCCCCCCCTTTTTTGATTTTTCAATTACAGCCGACATTCAATATTATTTTATATTATTTTCAGGTGTACAGCATACTGGTTCCACATTTATATAATTCAAGAAGTGATCCCCCTGACTAGTCTAGGACCCACCTGGCACTACACATAATTATTACCATATTATTGACTATATTGTCTATGCTTTGCACCCCCATGACTATTTTGTAACTACCAATTTTTACCTCTTAATCCTTTCACCTTTTTCACCCTGTCCCCAACCCCCTCCCATCTATCACCCCAACACATCTAGTACCCATCTGACACCATAGTACTCATCACAGTATTATTGAGTATATTCCTATGTTCTACCCTACATCCCCATGACTACTGTACTTCTTAATCCAGTGTTTACTTTTTAATGCATGAGGTTGGAATTAGCAGTACATGCATTAAATAGGCCTTGATGTCATTACACTCAGTGATCAAGATTCTGTATAGAGGAAAGCTGCACCTAAGCCACAGGTCCGCTTCCAGAAGCTTCCTCCCAGGTGCCGAGGCTTGGTGGGTATGTAGTTCTTCTACACCAACTCCAGAGGACCCATCATGTTTCTGCCGATTTCCCTTTTGCAGGCTACATTAACAGGACGTTGTGGAACAGTTTGGATTTCCATCCTATTTGTCCTGTTACACAGGAAAGCGAAATCCAGCTACAACAGAAAATCTAGTGAGCCAGCTAACGCATTTCATTTAATTGACAGTGATTCTCTGTGACGCTTCTCAGCCCTTCCGTCAGCAGACATTGTTTAAAAGGAGCAGCTCCCCGCAGTCCATTAGGAAATAGGCAGAATACAACATATGCATACGAGAGTCATGACTGGTTATTGTCCGAATCTTGAAAACAAAAATCTGAAAGGATTACAGGACCGTGATCTGCAACTGGAAAATAAATTGTAAAAGAGCTAGAGATAAAATCACCTGTCAATATACCCTGCTGAAGCCCTTTTCATTTTTGCATAGAAAAGGTTTTGCAGCTCCTGGGGGAATGTCCAAATGAATTTCAAGTATTAGAAAATGCCTTTATTCTATATCACTTTAAGGAAGCCCTTCCTTTTATTTCCTAGCGGAGTTTATTTCCAAGGGACCACCATCGGCATGGCACCCATTATGAGCATGTGCACGGCGGAACAGTCCGGCGGAATTGTCATGGTAAGTGAGCCGGGCACCAGGACGCCGACAGCTGTGGCCGCACCCGGTCCCTGAAGAGTCCCCAGGAAATCTCTACTTTCATCAGACTTTGTGACATTAGGTCCTTCTCGTTAACGCGTTTTAGATTTGACTCTACCTTCTAGGTCTGTTTATGGTCTTACATAACCCACAGTATTGTAGGGGCTGTTTATAAAACACATCAAGTCACACACAGGAAAGGTAAGTGCGTAAAAATAGTTTAGTGGGAACCAGTCTTCCCCTTTTATGGAGAAAAAGTTTCAACTGGGATTTCGGTCACAGCATTCCAATCCAGGAATTCCGTCCCAGCACTGGGATCAGCCAGGGCACTGGGGTTGCCCCCATCGCTCAGCTTCTTGGATGGACTGGAGTGTCACCAAACATTACCATGAGAACGGGTTTCTGACGGTTCTGCTTCTACACCCAACAGCCAAAAGTCTGAGGTTTTTAACTATTTACCACTGCAAATGCTTGACATACCTCCTAGCCAGTGTCCAATTTGTCTGTATAATAACCTTATTCTTGGAAGGCAGAGACCTAGGTTTATTGCTTTACAAGGATCGTTTTGTCATATATGGGCTATATGTGTTTGTAAAAGGAAATAAAATGGGAAGAATATTTGGGACTTGTTTCTTACGAATTTGACAGGGAGGTAGATTTGCTAGGCTGCCCAAAGGGGACTCCTGCTCCACTCCATCAGATAATTAAAAGAAAGGTTTTCAGCCCAGGCTGGTGGCTGTCTCTGCTATGAAAATGCTGTGTCCCCTTTGCACCCTCCCTTAGACAGGGAGTATCCTCAGAGACCATTCCACCACCTCCATTAAACAAATGGAACCTTGCCCTTCCAAGAAACCATGAATTCCTCCACATTTTTCAAACAGAACGCTTGTGAATATTCCACGGTATTAAAGGATGGAAGGAGTGGTGTTCTGCTGACTATTACTTTCTTTCCACATACCGTCCAACCCAATCTTCTTAGTGAATATACACAAGGGATGTTTTCTCTCTTCTCTGGGCAGTGTTGGTAATTCACGTAAACATGCACCGAATAGACAGGCTGTTTGGAGGGCTTGCACCCACTCATTAGCTATCTGGCTTGAATGGACTACCCTCTGGTTTTTCTTGAACCTGGAAGCCCTGTATGTGCTCTCCACCATGGAAGTCATTGGAAAGTTTGGTTTTCGTTGGTGCCAGGTTCATTTCAAGTCGGATCCCAACTGTATTTTTACAGAGCAGCCTGTAAAGTTTTAAAAGGGAATCATTTTCTGTTTCATGGTTCCATGGTTGGTTGCTACTGACTTTGCCACTTAAAATTGGCACAAATATTTTTTAGAGCTGAAACTGAATTCCTCATAAGCATGGGAGGTTCTGCCGCTATGTGGCACTTAAACATTTTTATACTCAATCTGATCATAGTAAGTGGCTTTCTTGAGTTCATATCCCTGATTCTGTTTCCGTACAAGCCTTGTATCAAGATTCCTTCTTTGAAGGCATACAAGGACGCCTAATTTTTTTTTTAAATGTGTGGAAATGAATGTGGGAAATAAAAGCAAATATGTGGAGTGCAGTAAGAATCAAGTCAAGGCCAAAGTTAATCAACAGGAAATACGTTTGTTGAACTGGGCAGCAGGTAAGATCACCCTTAGACACATTCCTTGTTTTCTCCACGTACAAGAGAAGCATCAGGTAGGATGAAGAGGCCACAGCTCCTTTAACTTCTATAAAATACACAAGACAAGCAAGATCAACATCTTGACCAGATCTAAAACTTCCTGACCAACTTTCTCCTAGGGTGTCTCTGAAGTTAAGTTCACGCGTCTTACATGTGGCCATGCCTCGTTCAAGAACTTACAAATCTGAGAGGAAGGAAATTATGGAGCAAGGAAGCAGGAGTCCTAATCCAATTGAAAATTCGAGTTCTGGTTCTGTTCCTCTATTTTCTCAAGATAGAGCCAATCATTAATTTTGATAACTTAAAAGCCATGCTTTGGTATTGCACTGGACTAAAACAGTCTTGGTTTTGGGATAACACCATGAATAAAGCAGTAGGTGTTTGGTTTTTTTCTTATTACAGGTGTAAACTGTTTATCAGAGTCTCTTAAGAGATATTCTGTTTATAATCACCTCTATGTGAAAGAATGTACAACAATTTGGCAATTAAAAGCAAAACCAAGGTATTCAGTGATACAAAAGAATCAGAGGTAATTTTTGAAGGATGAATTCCTTGAATTTTGAGCCAAAGCATGCGAAATTCAGCCCTTTATGTTCTGAGCTGCACTACATTCTCTTTGCCAACGTGTGTTATTCTTGAGAATTGATTTCCTGAAACATATTTGTGAAGCTTCCTACAACAGGAAACTGCAAAACCCAAACAAAGTCATTTATTAGGAATTTCCTCTATTCTAAGAATAACTTGGTTCCTTGACGTGCCATCCTTTTCTTAGACTAAGGACTAGTGAGAGAGACAGTTGCAGCTGTAACTACTAACACACCACTAAGATCTTATACAAACAAACGCACCTTGATCACAAGGCCCCACAGAGACTGTTTCAGGAATGATGCTTTCTCTAAAACACAGTATCACTGTTTCCTGGAAGCCTCTTGGAAAACGTCTTATCTTGTTCTTGAGTAGCACAAAGCAGGATTCAAATGAGGTACCTGCATCACTCCGAGGTGTGCAGGCCTTTTCCAAGACCCCATTCATGGGCATGATTCCTGCACATCACATTCACTAATCAACTAATTTTGGTTTGTTAAAGTAAAGTAACAATATATCTTTAGTTAATTCTGATAACTATTTAGCCAAGCCAGCCATGCACGCCACTGAGTTCATTCAGGTAGCCACGAAAGGCTTGCTGAGTGGAGAAACTGCCCCCTAAAAACCAAGCAAAAGGTTGAGTGAGCCCCAGCAGCCAAAGTCAGAGTAGCAGGACACCTCCATCCATTTCCAAAGTCTACCTGACAAGACAGAGGGCCAGCGAGAGTGAGGCCCTACTGGATGACATTCTTAATTCAGTGAGTCTTCAAACGGATTGCTCAGCGTGGTTGGCATTTATTGTGAATTGTTGGGCATTTTCCAAGTATCCTTCTCTACCAAGTAGACAGGAATAGGCTTGCTCATAACGGCTACTCAGATCTTACTGAGGATGTCACAAAGTATGCTTCCCTTACCAACTTCACGTCAGCAACGTTTCAGTCACGGATAAAATGGTATTTTTATTCCCCACAAAGGATTGAGACTCTCTTTTCCCATGATGTAGGACAACTTTTCACTTCATTCAGTAGAAGGGCGGTTTCTGGGGGATTGTAGGAAGCAGAATGGAGAAGGGTGCCTTGATTATCTCATGTAGAGACATAGGAATACATGAGCTATTCATTCCTCAGCAAAAGGCATCTCAAACTGGTTTAATAAAACGTCAAATCTTTTTCCTAAGTTTGAAGGAAATAATGGGGCTTTATACTGGTTCCTTGTTCTAGGGGAATGGATTCAGTCAAATGTGGAGGAAAGGTAAATGAGTGGGAAGAGGGCGAACTTGGAAATAAGGCCAAGGAGATGTGACCTATACATCTGTGCTCTTGTGTTTTCTTGGAGGACCACTCAGACAGCCCTCTTGGTGCAGCCGTGACCCTGGCACATGAGCTGGGCCACAATTTCGGGATGAACCATGACACACTGGAGAGGGGCTGTAGCTGCAAAATGGCTGCCGATAAAGGAGGCTGCATCATGAACCCTTCGACCGGGCAAGTACCAAGGCTTCCAGCTGCTTTTAGAGTTGGGCTTCAATTTGAAATGTGTATTGGGAAACAGCTAAGCAGAAAGCTCCCGGTTTTCGGGCCAGAGTACCCATGGAAGCTGCCAGAAAGAAATTTCTTTCCAAGTAGCAGGAGTGGACTGTGCTCCTCTGAGAGAGCCACAGACAACCAGATTCCAGTGCCACATAGTGGGGGGCAGACCTCGTCCCTGAGAAGTGGTAGGGTGAGGGCTGCTTTTGTTTAGAAGTCACACATTTTCCTCTAGTCCCGGCATACCCAGCCATCTGAACGCCTGGTAAACCCACTGGGCAAGGTGGGCAAGGTGACGTGGATCCGTGTCCTTCAGAGGATGCTAAGGAAGAGGTGCTTCTGCCCTCAGCGTTGACCCTGGGGTGTATTTGAAGTGCGTCAGTATCTTGGGGATTTGTAGCGTTCACACCTCTGCTACCCTGTCACCTTACCAGGTCTTAAAGGTTAAATGAAGTGACTTTTCTGTTTCAGTAAATTATGTTGTTTCACCTCATTCAACGCCTTTCTGGAACCCTAGACTTGGTTCACCCAGAAAAAAAGGAAGACAGTTTCGTTATTGGAGCATTCAGATGAGGTGGAAATAGATGCGACTCTGAGTGATTACAAACTCTGATGTGTTCTTCCACCTCGAAGGGCCCATCCCAAGCTAGAATGTTGTACCAAGTCGCGTGTTCATTCATGAGGGAAAACAGCACTTCTTCAAGGGCATCTTCTCTTGTAATTCCTGGGAGTCATCCCAGCACGTATCTTCATAGCACTTCCCAGGCCGAGGCTGCTCTCTGGATTTGCTGACAGGGACCGTCGGGAGCAAGAAGTAAGTGCTAACTGACAGCCCGGAGACTGGCCTCTGTGAAGACATTCATGGTGTGAAGAGAACCCCTGCCAAAGAGGTCTCAGAGTCCCAG
The DNA here is from genome assembly GCF_004115265.2 of Rhinolophus ferrumequinum. Classification (NCBI taxonomy): domain Eukaryota; kingdom Metazoa; phylum Chordata; class Mammalia; order Chiroptera; family Rhinolophidae; genus Rhinolophus; species Rhinolophus ferrumequinum. The sequence goes on from NC_046299.1 coordinate 5,154,688, forward strand.
AAGGGGGCTGAGTTGTGGTTATGCTTTTGGGAGCAATAGCCTTGTGGGTCTGCTGTCTAAAGGCTTGTAGGGCGTCAGGTTGCCCCTAGAACAGAGACTGGCAGAACTGCACACTCACATCCTGGGTGTTGTCACATGGTGTGAGCTGTGGGCGGGGCTTCTTATTATGGCAAGGCCCTGCTTCTTCCGTCTATCCCAGCAAGGCCCTGCTTCTTCCGTCTATCACAACCACGAGCGCCAAGCCCTCGGGGCATCTCTGGCTCCTGCTTCCATCTTAAGCACAATTCGTGGGAGTCACCAAGACCTAGTAGTTCCACTCTTGGTCTCTAACCCTGTGATGACCTGGGCCTGAAGTGAAAGTATCTTAGGCCAACACCAACAGGAGGTAAAATATCGCAACCTCTAGACACCAATAAGTAGAGGTCCCCAAAAGGGAGACAGGTCACTAGTGTGCTCCTTGTCATTCAAAGTGTCCAGGCTGAGGCGTAACAACTGTTGGTTGGGCATTTGGGGCAAAGAATTCCTTCCTAGGGTGTGAGGTTGGCCAGGGAAGGGGTCTGTGGTGTCTTCTGTTTCCAATGTTCCACCAGTGCAGGTGGAGCCCAGCACCGCTGGCCAGCGAGCTGTGTGACTCTCAGAGGATGAGGTTGGCCGGAAGCTGACGTGCAACTTCCTCCATGCTTTCTCCTCCTTGATGAATTCAAAGTGGCCACAGAAATTCACTCTGTGCTTAATTTTCTTGATTATCAAACAGGCACAAACACATCAGACTACAGCTGACCCTTGAAAAACGTGGGTTTGAACTGCACAGATCCACTTACACGCAGATTTAAAATATATATATATATATATATATATATATATATATATATATATATATATATATATATATATATATAGTCAGCCCTCCGTATCCCTGTGTTTCGCATCCACAGATTCTACCAACTGCACAACTGCAGATCGAAACTGTGTTTTCCATCCGAGTTTGGGAATCCGCGGATGTGTAGGGCTCACTATACCTGTTGTTTTATATGAGGGACTTTGCTATCTGCAGGACAGGGGTGTCCTGGAACCAATTCCCCGTGGATACCAAGGACAACTAAAGTATTTGGGGAGTCAAAAGTTAGATGCAGATTTTGAATGCTCAAAGGTGCAGGGTGGGGGGTGTCAGCTCCCCGAATCCTCACATTGTGCAGAGGTCAGACCCAGTAAATGCCTCCAAAAATGCTTCCCAATGACTAAGAAGATTATGTTGCTAATCAATATCTTTAATGCTTTTGAACTCTTGATAAAAGAGACGGGTGGAAAAAAGGAAAATCTAGACGGGGAACATTAGAATGGGATCGAAGGGACCTGCTGGCCCCAGTTCTGACACCACTTGCTTTTGGTAATACAGGCAAGTTAGCAACCCCTCTGGCTCTTATGTTCCTCATCAGTAAAATCAATCAATCTATCCTTCTTTCCTTCTTTTCCTCTTTCCTTCCTCCCTCCCTCCCTTCTTTCCTTCCTTCCTTTCTTCCTTCCTTTCCTTCTTCCTTCTTTCTTTCTTTCCTTCCTTTCTCCCTTCCTTCCTTCCATCAGTCCATCCTTCCACCCACCCACCCACCCACCCATCCTTCCACTTATTTGTTCAGTTATTAAATAAATATTTTTGACTCCTGAGCTTGTTGTGGGATGAGGAAGACCCTACAGCTCTAGAAATTGTATGAATCTGGAGGCACAATAGCAAGGCATACTTTCTGGTACTCTCCATAATACTGTGTTAAGCCCTTCAAACTGGAAAGTTTTCATGGCAGTGTTTATGGACATGAGCCAAATTACCCTGGAGATATTTGAAAACTGTAGGTAGAAATGGTATTGTTAAGAGCTCAGCAAATCACTTAAAAGGCTTTTTTTTTCTTACCAGGGGTTTGCTAATAGCTTTTACTTGATTTATACCTTATTAGCGATTTCTAACTTTTCTCCTTTGCTGAGCTTGTGCTTTTGTATAAATCTTTTCTGTTTGGTTCTCATTTATGATCCCACATTCCTGTCCAGAGAGTGGTGTTTTTAATTTTCTCAGATGGAAAGAAACTTCCTAAGCAAGTGGGTGAATTAATCAGAAAAGCCCACAGTGCAGGGAGGTCAAGCTGCCCGGTCCACCTTCTGCCATCCGTCACCCATTGCAGAATTTTCAGGCTGCGTTTAATCTCCGGTATTGTCTCAATGTGGTCATTCTCTTTCCTCATAGGGTCCCACGAGAGTGGGAGAGTGGATTAAATGAGATCATATGTCTTTATAAGTTGTAAAGCACTCCCCAAATATATGGCAGTATTATTATTATTATTTAGCTCACAGGGATGTTGGAACCATTGAAAAATGAAAGGCCTTTCTCAGAATTCCTGCTTGTAGTTACTGGAAAGCACTTTAATGCTATGGAACGGTCTTTCAGTTTCTGTGTGAATGGCTCCTTTGAAACTGGCCCACGTCCAAACACCAACCTTCCTCCTGACTCCCCCCATTACTGATTCAGGCATGAGTGGCAAATGTTAAAAATGTTATTTAAGTCTTAGCCCCAGAGGTGACTTGCAAAGACATGAATCAGTGACCACTTTAATGATATCAAAATTTCCCAGAATCAGAAAGAACCGAGTATTGCCCATGATCGAAAGGAAAAGTGCATCCCCTGATATACCTTGTTTATTCTTGATCAAAACATTCCAGAATCCGAACTCTGAGAACATTCACCAACTGCCATCATTGACAAATTGGACCCAAAGGCCTGAAATTGCTGGGAGCGAGTGGAGTTCTTTTAAACATGGGTGTCATGACTTCAGTTGCGTGTGACGGGCATGGTCAAGGGGGTCTCCCTGTATCACTAATTACTGCACGTCTCTGACGTGTGTGAGAGTGTGTGTTTTATGTCTCTGAGTAGTTAACATTAAGAGCTGTCTTGGAAATTATTCTTTGGCAAAAGCAGTATCTGGGGATTCGTGTAGGAGTTTAAACTCAATTGAGTCCATCTATTCACGAGCTTCTTGGAGCATTTGGTCTTAAGGGGTTGAGGACTAAGTATGCCACATTTAAGAGAGTAAGAAAAATGTAAATAGTTTGAACACTTTGGCAAACAATATTTAGCATAGGAGTAAGTATCACTTCCCAGAGTGTGTGTGTGTGGGGGGGGGGAAGCTATATTAATATTCAAAAATTACTCTCCCAGCTTCCTTTATTTTTTTTGCAAAAAGTTTTCCGTTAAAATGAGATTGGAGTAATAGAGCCGTTTCTTGAGGGCAATGCAGCTGAATCAGCTTCTGCAACTTCTTACGCTCTTTGATAGAGGTTGGGGTGACGACCGTGGACATGACAGATTCGTTTCTTGCCCTCGTGGAACTAGCTTTCTAGTGAGGAAGAGAGAATTGACGACCGATAAGTGCTATGAAGGGAGCAAATGGAGAGAATGGAAAGGAGACACAGGGGCTGGGGCCTCCAACTTTAACCGGAGGTTTAGAGAAGACTTCTGTGTGGAGGTGACATTTAAGTAAAGATCAAAAGAAAGCCTGCAGGGTCACAGAAGGATGGGATCTTGAGTGCAGAGGGTACTGAACAAAGGCTTTGAAGGGGGACGCATTGCCGACCGGAGGCCAGTGGCCTGTGGGGGCTGGATCAGAGGGGGTGGGGGCTGGGAAAGTGGTGCTGGTACTGCTGGGGCGACGGACGAGGAGTCCAAGCCCGCAAAGCCCAGTGTGCGCATCAGGGTCGTGGGTTCTTCCCCAGGGCAGTGAGAAGTCACTAGAGGGATTTAGGTAAGGCAGTGATCGGATCGGATTTATCTTTTAAGATTTCTCCATTCTTAAGACGACCACATAGCATCTGAGCTAGTATAGCTTGCCAAATTGAGGGGCTTACTGTCTGTACAAGAAAAAGAAAGGGAGGGAGGGAGGGAGGAAGGAAGGAAGGAAGAAAAAAGATAGATGGGGCTTCCTGTAAAAAAAAAAAAAGCAATAGTATATAAACTGTCATTTCAGTTCAGTGTAATTAATAGGCTTGCAGTCCATTCAGAAGGATCCTGCGTGAGCGTACCAGGGGTATCTCACACTCAGCTCTCCAGTCCTTACACTTGATGTAAAAGATTCTTTTCTGTTGAGGGTTTCATTTTGCTCTTCCCACAGTAAGCACCCTTTAGGACTCTACTTCAAAGAACCACAAAAGAGCACTGCCACACTCTGTGTGTGTATCTAAAACGAATCACTGCCATCGTTTTCAGGTTGATGCTAAGATTGGGGTGCGGGTTGGGGCTGTTTGGGTTTCGTTTAGTCCAGACTGGCAGACGGCTCCTAAGGAAAGAATGTGCCTCCGGCCGCCAATGGGGAGAAAGCAGTTTGTGGAGCGCCCAGGAGAATGAGGGCTGAGAAAACGAGCAAATGAGGGTTACCCCTGGCTCCCCAGGGGTGTGAATAATTGACATTAAGCTGCGGTTGGACATTCAGGAATAACACCTACAACTAGCTCCAATAAGCATGTTTAAGGAGAAAGCATTGCCGTTCTACTTCCTCTGCTCATTCAATTCTGTTTAATTCAATTCAGGAAACATTTATTGCACACCTACTTGCTACACACCTGTCTGGATGTGGAGCACATCTGGAAGGCCTCCACCCAAGTTCAACCCTCTCTAATGAAAACCAAGGTGACATGGGCCCTCCTCTGACTCAGGGCCAGCCCACTGGGGGAAGTAGGGTGAAGTGACCAATCACAGCAAACCACTCATTCCTCAGCCAATATTCACTGTGTGCCTATGTTCCAGAGCCTAAGGAGCAGCGTGGGGGCATAGACACAAAAGGCAGGAAACTTGACTTCTAGGAACTCGTATTGCGATGAGGATGACAGGCAAGTGAACTGATGAGTACCGACTGGGAGCCCAGGGCTCTTATGGGGCACATGGTTGGGTGCCAGGGGATCATCGCGGGGGCATCTCACGTAACCTATTTACACAGTCCTGGCATCGTGGCATCTCAACTATAGGTATTTCAGTGTGTGCCTTTTAAAAAAAAATGAGGAGAAAATTTGAAACATAACCATTATAGCATTTCACACCTTTAAAAAACTAGCAGTAATTCATCGTGAACAAGGAGCAAAGGTTGGAAGGAGGTGTTGGGCAGGTAACACATTCTGGACTAAAGTCCAGTCTGACCCGATCCTTGAAGTATTGAGTAGGGTTAGGCGACTCTCTTGCGCATGCCTACCGTGTTTCCCCGAAAAGAAAATCTAGCCAGACCATCAGCTCTAATGTGTCTTTTGGAGCAAAAATTAGTATAAGACCCGCTCTTATTTTACTATAATAGAAGACAGGGTATAATATAATATAATACAATGTAATATAATAAATATAATATACCAGGTTTTATATTAATTTTTGCTCCAAAAGACACATTAGAGCTGATGGCCTGGTTAGGTCTTATTTTCGGGGAAACACAGTAGCTCCTATTACGGGAAAACCGGATTTCTTTTTGAGGCGGTCTCTATCTGCAAATGTGCTTCAAAGGACTAAAATGATTTATACTTATCAGTGAAAATTTCCCCAGAGCTTTGGATGTGGTGGGAATTGATAGAAATTTGATGTATCTGGAAAGTCTGTAGTCTTTGTAGACGTTGCAGAAATCAGTGCAGGATACACACTTAATTAACACTCACCTCCTTTTGAACTTTGAGGAACTGAGATCATGAAATACATTTATCAGAAAGAGATTTTAAAGAAAGGGATCGGGGGAAATTATTTTGCCCTATCAGCTCTTCATTTGATTTTTTTTTTCCTCAAATGAAAAGTTTAAGATAGTCTTTAATTCCTTCTTCAAAATGTCGGGGGGTAAAAAATGGAAATCTTTATGTACGGAGGGAAAAAAGTAGGAGGAACAGTTCCAAAATGAGGAACTCTAGTAAGAGGAACACAGTATCGGTCAGGATTAATTAAAGTATCCAACCAGAGCAAAGACGTTGGCTGCATCCTGAAATTAGCATAAAGGGAAAATGAACTGGCAGGAGAGAGTCTTGACAACAGTTCAAGAGGGCACGACGATACAGGTGTGCGTGTTCCCCTCCGTATAATTAGATGCTGCTCACTGGGGACAAAAGACTTCGTCTGCAACTAATGCAGAGCTGGAATACTAAACGTCACTGCTCCAGGGCAAGGTAGAATTGTCATCCCCTCTTACGCTGGACACCACACAGAGGTCAAGCGAGGGAGACAGGTCTATGCGGCCACCGTTCCTTGAATATCCAGTTTGGGGGAAATGAACATAGGCAAACCTGACTTTGACCCTAGAGGATTGCCTTCTGGATGTCCTGTTTCATCCGTAAACAGTGTGAGATGGGTGTCACTATACCCATTTGAAAGATAAGGGAGCTGGAGCTCAGAAGCTTAAATGAATTGCCTATGCTTTCAAAGCTACCCAAGTGGAAGCCCCAGTGTAGGAGGCCGAGGTGCCGAGAGCCACCTGCCTCCCCTACCTTTCCCCTTCCGTGTTACTCGTCTCAAGTACAAATTTACAGTAGCCCTAAACCTCAGGAAGAAGAGAAAGGCTTCTGTCCTGGGATACTGGCCAGAGAAAAATGTGCTCAGCTTCCAACTGCAGACTTGAAGGGAGCTCCCTGCAGCTGGGCTCCGTGCAGCGAGGCTGGTGCCATTGGGCGACCATGCTGTCCCGCCTCCGAGTGTGTGTCACATGGGGTATGTTGCCATGTTTGGGCTTCATGTGGGGGCTGAGGCCTTCTCAGTACAGAGCAGTGTCCCTCTGCAACTTCTGGGAAACAGGAAGCGCTGCCCCATTTTTAAGCCATTTAGTTCTGCAAACCTCCTTCACCTTACGTTACAACAGCAGAGAATGACTGCCTGTCATTCCTCACTAATCCAGCATTTTATTTGTGGTAGAACATGTGTGAAGACAGTACAGCTGAAATTCTGCCGATCTTTTCTCCCTTCCCCTTCCCTCCACGCCCCATGGCTTCCCCCTTCCACCCAGGACTTGTGGTATGGAGGCCCCAGTGTGAGGTCGTGGGTACATTCTGGGCCTCTCTGCAATCGAAAATATCCAGAAGGACCCACTGTAAACTCCACTAGGTCACGAATTGTCTGTTTACTTCATTGCTAAATCCCCAGCACCTAGAACAGTGCCTGGCACAGAGTAGTGTTCAATAAATATTCCTTTACTAAAATGATAGATGGATGGATGGATGGATGGATGGATGGATGGATGGATGGATGGATGGATGGATGAACGGATGGATGATGGATGAGTAGATGGGTGGATGGGTGCATGGGTGATTGAGTAAGTTGATTGTGGATGGATAGATGATGGTGGGTGGATGGATGGATGGATGGTAATTACAACACAAGCTGTATGCAGAGTGAGGCCATCTTTTTGTGTAATAGCTAAATGTCTGGGGGAGAAGATGCTGAGGCTGCTTTATAGTAACTCTAGCATTTACTGTAACATTGCGGTTTTCATTTCTTGTATAGCCCACATCATTCTGCAATGGGTTTACAATGGCTTACAAGAATAGATACAACACAATAAATAGAAAACCAAAAGTAAAATAAAAAGTGAAGGCTGAGAAACTTCCCCAGGTAAATAAGTGGCCGAGTCCATGGCCGGGGGGTTGGTAATACTGCATGGAGATCAGGCTGACAGGAGTAATTTGTTTTCAAAAAGTGGAGTCCTTCAGAAGTGGCTTCTCCTAAAAGCCTTTGCTTCATTTAGCTAAAGTAGGGGGAGCGGGCCAGAAATATAAAAGCTAAACGTAGTTGTAAGATAGGAACCTAGAGACCGCCTGGACCACTATCCAGTGCACAAAGAACTTCCCCATCTCCTTTCCCACGTAATTGTCACAACCCTGAGAGGAGAGAGCGAATACAGCCACCTCCATTTTACAGATGAGAAAAGTGAGGTTCAGGAGGGCCGGAGGCCCCACAGTTGGTCAGGATCACATCAAGATGTCAGCTCACAGCTTCTGGCTTGCGGCTTCTGGCACATTCCTTGGCTCCTCACTGAGTGTCTGTGAGCAGAGAAGCTTCCGGGTCCCAATCACTGAGGTGGCGGGGGGAGGAAACGGGCCAGCCCTGCACCACTCTTGGGTTCCAGTTTGCCATGACGACAACCCCAGCGTCAGGAGCTCAGTGAGGCAAGAACAGTGCCCGTGCAGACTTCAGCCCTCGATGGGCAGCTTGGAGGTCTACCCACCATGACCACTCTTTCTATTGTATTTGATTCGAAGTGTCTTCCCCGTGACAGACTTGCAGTCAGCAGGAGCAATTGGCAGGACCTCTGCAGGTCGTCTCCTGGGGTAAGGGGAAAGGGCGGAGTTCTCCTGGACTGTTAGCTGTCCCTTGTTAACCTCTGGATCTGTCTGTGTCTGTCAGAGCCCCGGCCTGGGTGCGCCCCCAGGGACAGCAGCCTTTTCTTGGAACAACTGAGACACTCGTCTCAGACACCCCGTCTGATGAGCTGGGTCCCTTTAGTGTGGCCCTGGGTCCCCTGTCCTTGAGTCCCTTGCCTTTCGGGACTGGGCTTAAGAGAAAATAGTCACCCAAGCATAGCAGTGAAAGGTCTACTCTCTGCTCTAGAGGCCTCCTGTGCACCACTCAGCAGACCAGAGCTCAGTTGGTAGCTTTTGTTATTAGAAATCTGGGAAATTACATTTGCACTTTAATTGGTTTCCAGGAGGAGGAGCAGAGGTCAGAGTTCGCGGGTTAAAAACGTGAATTATAACGTGCCACAGTTGGCTGCTTTCTGGGCCCCAGGTGTTCACTATTAACAATGGACATGTCCTACTGAGGACATTTTTGATCATTTGCTCCTGACCTGATGGTGTCCTTCACCGTCTGCGGTCCATCTGGCAGACCCATGTGGTCAGCGTTCCTTTCTTGGAGTTGACAGGAGGAAGAGTTCTCCCTGTGGGCTCACCCTGGGTTCTGTTCTGTCGTGTGAGCCAGTGTCCTCCGTGTCATGGCCGGGGCACGCTCGGCTGGGCAGAGTGGACTCAGTTCTGCCTCCATGTCCCATCACACCCTGGCGGAGCCCGGCAGACTGGCACTGCTGTCCAGAGAAGGAGGGTGACTGTCTTCTCTGCCCACAGCTTGCTGGGGCCTGAACGGGCTCACGACCTCCCTGATGTGAGTGCAGTCTGGCCCGTGCTTGACTCCGGGTGTGCTGGATAAATCCTGAGACTGGTCTTTGTTTGCCATTACACCAGAAGTGTTCAGGAAGGTGCTGGAAGGGGAGCTCGGAGTAATGTGCAGGACCGCACATTAGGTAAGAGCTCGCTCTTACCTACATCTGCCTCCAGGGAGCCCAAGGCACCTGGGTGGCTGCCCATGTCCTCCGTTGATACCAATGCTTCTGGCTCAGCCATTTGTGCCAGGTCATGCCTGAGGCTGCCCTGAGGGTAACTCCTGGAGGCCTCCTGACTGCCCTAGAGGCAGTGTGGTTGTTCATGTCCAAGGGCTGCGTTTTCAGTCCTGACTCTGGACCCACGTGACTGTGGCAAGGTACCTAACCTCGCTGAGCCTGAGTTTCCTCATCTGTGAAATGGGAAGGATACCGTTGGACTCACAGGGGTGACTGTGACCCACAAAGCTTCTGATCCACAGGAGGGGCTCAGTAAAGAACAGACTGCTCTTAATGTGTACACTCATTATCCCTGACGTGCAAGGTGAGGTGACATCAAAAGCCCCTGAAATAGGATGACCTCCAGGAGCTGCACCTGAGTCCTGCCAGGCTGCTGACAAGGAGACTGGTGGCCTGAGTACAGATGCCCCCAGCCATCCCAACAGGGCAGTCTTCACGGTTGCACCTAAATTCTGTGCATTTGCAAGTTTTTATTCCTGTGCATAATCATGAAAAACCTAAAGATTTTTCTGACGATTGCCCTAGAATTCTTGGTTTGAAACATGACTGAGCAAAGTCCATCCCAACTGTGACCTCTTGCACCCTCTTGCCCCTATTTCAGTGGGCCTCGCACTCACCTAGGAAGAGAAGATGGTCACAGGTGGGGCTCATGCTCCTGGAGGGACTAGGAATATAAATAGGATCCGTTCTGAGCTGTGAATGAGTGAGTTGTTTTTGAACAAGTTTTCAAGCCGGTTGTGGTATCAATGATAAAAAGTGAATCATTAGATCATGTTCTCAGAGCACAGCGGGCTGATCCGGTCTGTTTGTGGCCATATTCCACTCTGAGCTTGGTGCCTGGCCTTGGTCTTGGAGTAAAAGGACAGAAGAATGCATGGGGAGCTGGGGGGTTTGGGGAAGACATTTGGAAGAAGCTTCCAGGAACTGAAAACAGCCATAGCTGGCTGCACTGCAGGTAGCAACCACCTAAACGCGTTTTTGTTTGTTTTTAGTTTGTTGATGGGTTGGTTGGTTGGTTGGTTGTGTTCGTAAATTCACATTCCGGGTGAGTGGTGTAGCCCAGACCTTCCAGAATGGAGCGGGGTCTCTTTCTTCTCTAACACCCTGTGTGTATCAAGTTGAGGGATCATACTTAACTGCCTGATCACTCCTTTGCCTCCTGAATTGTTTTCCTCTCAGGTGTACTGACGGTTTTACAGGGTAAAGATTGCTGTGTTTGGGCTACCCTTATAATAAAGTCTGCAGCATATCCGAAATGTTGCCAACGCTAGAATATTCAAGTCAGTCATTTGACATAGCCAAAGTGGCAACTCTAAGTGAGAAAACTAAATACACATCTTTTGTGTAGAAATACTGGCAACTAGCACCTCACGGTTCTTTGAAGTTAACCAAAGACTTTCACGTTTTTTGTTTGAAGCTCATTGACCCTCACCCTCTGCGTGTGCGGTAGTTATTACCCCATTCTATAGATGTGAAAACTGAGGCTCAGATTGAAAGCTTTAGGTTTAGTAGATGAGGTGCTCAGACATGGTCTTCCAATTCTGATTCTTCTCCACATCCTCCAGGCCACACACCCAGTCCAGAAGGGCCCCCCAGGGCTGCTGAATCTGTCACTTCTGCTATCAGGAAGAAAAAAACAAAAACAAACAAAAAACCCTCCATTTTAGTCTACAAAAAGAAATCAGTGGGAAGCAGGATGTCAGCAACATATTTTCCAAAACCAGTTATTCCTCTACTTTTTAATTATTTATCGGCTGTGGAATATGTAAGGTTATTATTATTATTATTATTATTATTATTCAATTGATTCAAACAGAGAAATCTGGATGGCTTCCCGTCCATCCCTGTTTCCTGCGACATTGGCTTTTCCTGTCACACAATTGTGTCAGCTCCAAGGAGTTCTCAGCAGCTGCCCAGGCTGTGTCATCCGTCTTCCTCCGGTCACTTCCATTTCTTTCCTGCAGTCCCCACATGGACTGATGTAACCCCCGAGCGTGGAGCTGTAGAACCCGGACTCTTTGGGACCCAGCACACATTTATTAACGAGGCAACAGAGTCAACAGAAACATTGAGAACAGGGACCTGTAGCCCCAGTGAATCCAGTGGATTACAGCTCCTTTCCCTGGCTGCCTCATTTCCAACAAGAAGAGCAGTTGTCTCTGAGTAATTCCCAGAGAGTTTCGCAGGCAGATAGCTCCTGACCCCGTGTCAAAGTTGATAAATTGGCTTAGTGTGATTCACCCCAAGGATACAGCAGTGATGCGCGCAATAGACTCCTCCAAGAAAAGAATTTTGTGACTACAGACTTGTCAAAGTCAAAGTCACCCCTCGTAATGTTTTCCTTGGCAGCTTCGTAATGGCTAAAATACTAAGCCGCGACGGCGTTTAGGGTGGGAAGGCATGAGGGGCATTCCTCTTTTGAAAAGTGAATTTTGTATGTTGTTTTATATTTCCCCAAATCACCCAGCTGTTTCATCCCCTTATTATTTGTAACCTTGCCATCAGCCTGGTAAATTTGCCCTCAAGGGTCCTTGGTAGTTAAATCTTAGAGAAAACGGTGATGTGTAGAACAGAAGAGGTCCCATCTGAGCCGGAGCCAGTCACTCTCGCTCGGTTGCTGAGAGAGACTGTCTGCCCGGGAACCAGGCAGCATTTCTTTCTGGGTCCGAGGTACAATCATTTTAAAGCGTTCTCGTGCCAAAGGAAAGTATCGTGAGAAAGGGCGTCTTTTCTGAATAATTCTCCAATTTCACTGCTTTGCACTGGTTTATCATTGCCGTACATCAATTCAATTAGCTGCTGTCTTGACGTATTTGGGATCATTTATGAAAAAGCATTAAAAAGCACACGGGATGAGCTTGCCAAAAGCTGTGACAGAAACTGAGGCTTGTTTTTTTTAACTACTGACATGCTCTGCACAGTGTCTCTGATGTCATCAGCAACTGTAGGGCCCCATTCAATGTTCTTTTCATCAATATTCCAGGGCCTAAAGCTATAAAATAAGAAAGGAACAGTAGGAGCCAAAGGAACAGGTTAGAATTGCCTTACGCTAGAATTTGAAGCAAGCGGAAGGAATTTGCTTCAGAATAGAAACAACACTGTTCACAGTCAGAACCTTTCCTGGCACCTTAAGAAGTATACGGTGCGATTAGTCAGTTACTCTGCTGTAACACTTACGATAGCCGACAATTCATTCATGATGTGAACTTGGCTTTCAGAGACAGGTCAGGAGACTTTAGAACATAAGGTTTTCAGAGGCCTGTCCATTGAGTTTTTCTTAGGAAATGGAACCACAGTCAAAAACAAAACTGTTTTCTAATTTAATTGCATGAACGTGACCTATGATGAGCCTATATTATAGTTCTTAATTTCTGACACAAATAAGTGTGGACTTGTCCATATATTATCTTTACGATGTTTGGATTTTAAATCTAGGTCCATTGTTCCCAAACGTTAATTTTGATTAATTACTCAGACTGTCAGCTGATGAGCCCTATTGTGATATAATCTCACTTCCAAGGGAATGTCATTCAGCCATAAAAAAATGAAGTGCTAACACGTTACAACATGGATGAACCTTAAACACGTGATGCTGAGTGAAAGAAGCCAGACGTGAAAGGTCACGTGTTCTGGGATTCCATTTATAGGAAATGTACAGATTAGTAAATCCACAGAGACAGAAAGCAGATTGGTGCTTGACGGGGGGGTAGGACAGGAGAATGAGGAGGAGTGACCACCTAATGGGTGAGGGGTTGGTGTGTTTTTAGAGCAATGGGAATGTTCTGGGATTAAACAGCGGTGTTGCTGCCACACCACTGTGAATGTGCTAACCGCCACTGGACTGTATACTTTTAATGGTGAATTTCATGGCATGTGAATTTTACCGCAGTTAGGAAAAAAATCATCAGGAAAGTTTATTAAAACACATGGTATTGGGCCTTACCCCTGAGTATTTCTGCGTATGGGTGGGGCCTGAGCATTGGCATTTCTAGGAAGTTGCTAGATGATGCTGAAGCTGGAAACCACCTTTGTGAACCTCTAATCTAAGCATATGGTGGGTAATGGATGGATTCGTCCTCCAGATTTAAATCAGTGCATCAAGGGCCACTGGGCACTGCCCACGTTTCAGCAGTTCCCTCTGGGTGGCCCAGCACTGAGCTGGCATCAGTAAAGAAAATGCAGTTTTTAAATAACTGAATTGGAATCACATCTCCTCTCTGTCATCCCCTGTGAACTCTGTATCAAGTCCCTTCACCCTGTTTGCAAAGTGGGCATAATAATACCCATCTCAATGGATTGTTTTGAAATAAGTAGGAAAAAAGAAAAAAATATATTACTAGGAGAAACTTTGCCCACCATATCACCTAGCTTAAAGCAGTTTCTCAATAAATAATTATTAAAAATATCTATAATATAGAAGTATCTAAGTTAAATATAACTATATTATATAGATAATTTTATATTTTTAATATAACTTCTATGTCAGATACATTATATGTGATTTTATATACTTCATGTTATTTATGTGGGTAAATATGCATGATATATTTATTTTTATGTGTAAATGTATTTCCATATTTATATGGATGGAGAGGCAGTGTGGAGAGTTGGCGTGTCCAGTAGTCAGTCCCCTTGGCAAAGGCCCAGCAAGGGGACCGTGCAAAGAGCTCAGGCCATATTTGAATCATCTTGGGATCCTCCTCAGAGCTTTGTATGTAACAGACACTTGGAAGTTAGTTCTCGAGTGAATGAGTGGATGACTGACTAAATGAAGGAGTAGTGAACATAGTCCCCAGAAGGTTGACTTTTGCTATCATCCAATGTTCGGACATGGAGCTGGTACCTAGGGAGCAGCGTGATGAGCTTGGCAGTACCAAGCGTCTTCCCGACGTCCTTCTCTTCTGTGTGGCTGAGATGGAGAAGTAACAGTCTCAGTAATCACTGTGCTGATAAGCCCTGTCCATGGATCCCTGGCATCACGCTGGCGAGTGCATCCATGCCTCATTTGTGGTCTATTGGCGCGTTTTTCATGCACACCCATGAACTGTTTTTGAATCCTTAGGCCAATGGTGAACAACATCTATTGTGCAGGAGCCACTGTGCAACCAGTGACCATTTGGATATAAAAGGTATTCAGATATGTGTAGATTTGGGTCGTGTAGTAATTAGGGGACCTATCTAATGCTTGGTCCTATCAAATTTCCTGATCTTTTGAGATTTGAAATTATTGTAGATCACTAAAGGCTGTTTATTGGGGGAGGGCCACTGGGTTAGATATAATTTTTAAATACTCTCTTAATTCCTACACACCAGTCAACTGGGAGGGTGGCAGCAGGATAAGGGAGGTGATGAGCAGACCCTGTTTGTCAATCAAAAGTAGTTTGGTTTAAAAAGGGAGGAAATAATAAGAGTTTGCAGTTCTTATGAAAAAAACTTCAGTCATTATCAGTACCTGGTCCACGCAGGGCAAAACCCCCTCTCGCATTTAATGATACTCTATGCTAGTCTTTTTACCATGACCTCAGCATGACCTTGAGTGGCTTAGGGGCCTTCTCTGCAGAAGGGATCTCCTCTCTGGATATGTGTTATTAAAAGAAGAGCCTACTTCTGTGTTAGTGAATAAATTCCTCTAGGCCAGTCACACCTGTCCTACACCTTTGTCCAGCTCTGCCCTCTGCCTGGAACGTCTGTCTCCAGATGTGCCCACAGCTTGTTCCCTCACACCCTCCCAGGGAGGGCTCAGATGCCTTCCCCCAGTGAGGCCCTCCCTGAACACCCCCCACACACATCCTCTCCCCCTGGCCTGTTTTTTCTCCTTAACACTCATTCCTTTCTAACACACTTAATTTACTCCGTTATTTTGTGATTATCTGTCTACCCC
This sequence comes from Rhinolophus ferrumequinum, assembly GCF_004115265.2. Classification (NCBI taxonomy): domain Eukaryota; kingdom Metazoa; phylum Chordata; class Mammalia; order Chiroptera; family Rhinolophidae; genus Rhinolophus; species Rhinolophus ferrumequinum. The sequence continues at coordinate 5,169,946 of NC_046299.1, forward strand.
CCTGGAAGACAAGCTCCATGACGGCCAGGATTTCTATATGTTTTGTTTATTTCCATATCCCCAAAGCCTGGAACAATGCCTGGCACATAGTAGGTGTTGAATAAATATTTGCAGAATAATTGAATAATGAGTGACAGTTGGCTCTGCTTTACTTCCTCTTAAGCCCGACTTCCTCTAAATGCCCAAATAGGATTTAGGAATATTCTAAATCCAAGTAAAATAGTCACCTGTCTTCCCTGATGAGAAATCACGAAAGGAGGGAATCAGCAAAGACACTGTACAGGGACAAGACGCCCCTTGATCTCACCGCCATTTGTCATCTAAAGAGAGTTCTTGGCTGAATGCAGAGGCGTTTCTCCATCCTGGCACAGAGGAAATGGTAGGAATGCTGCCGGGCCAGCCCACGGGAAGGGCAGGAAGGTTTGGGGAAGGACCGCTGGCCTTCCCAGCAGGCGGCACTGGGTCACTCTGAGCAAGTCGGAAAGGCCCCAGATTGGAGGGAAAGTGGACCCAGTCACGTGTGCCCATGGCAGGAGCTGTGAGCCAGCAGTTGTTGGAGGTTGTAATGGTGCCGACTTTGGAAGCAGGTGGCACCAGGTGAGACCAAGCCATGCGGGATGAGGCCCGGCCCAGAGCTGTCCATGGACAACCCGGAAAAAGAAACTGGCTCTGTCTGTGAAGTCATCACTGCCACATTTGGCATCTATCTGAGGGGCATTACCACGTTGTTGTTAAAAACAAAGACACCCTCAAGGAATTAATGCCTGGACGTAGTTCCTCGGCGCAAGGTTGAAAACCTGTGAACCGGATGGATGTTACTTATCCGTGATTCTAAGTGAGAGATCATTTTTAAAGCATTTGGGGTTTGTCTTTCAACAAAATAAGGAGCTAAGAGAAGCAGAAATGTGCTGTTACACAGATAACTATAGCTGTATCTGAAAACACACAACTACAGTTGTGTCAACAACGATCTGTCCTGTTTGTGTCTCCCAAACACTCTGAAGTTTAAACCCCGGACTTAAACTCATCTCATTCATCTTCTGTCTCGTTAATGCCAACCCCCCGCTACCCTCCCAAAACCCAACATGTACTTGTTATTTTGAAAGACGGTGAGATGAGGGGACTTGTCTGAGCTGTGACGGGAGCCAGCCTCTGTCCTCTGATCTGTGGACGCTGATGGTCATTCTCTGCTCTCTCGTGAAGCAGGGTGATTCATCCTGCTTTTTCGTCAGGCTTCTCTCAACTACTGTTATTTTTGCTATAACCCCTTCCTGAGGCTTACAATCTATCCTAGTGTCTTTCCTCATTAACTGTGAACATATTCTGGAAAACAGCTCCTTTCCAGAATGAACTAAGAGTTTATCACAATGCCTGGTTGCATGTCACTGAGTGAGAATGATGTCTGGTTTCCCAAGGCAGGCCCTGAAATATACACATGCCCTAGGAAAACTCCCACACAGGGAAGAAGGGCCAGTCTCTGCCTCGATGAGATTTACTTCTTTGCAAAGAGAAGAACCGCTCTCAATTCCCTATGTAATGTACCATTGTCTTTTCAACACAAAGCCCTTCTAAATTGATAAGTTTACAATTTTTCTTGTGGATCATCCTTTGAAGCTATTCAGCATCATTTTGATACCAGAAATAATCAATCTGTCTGCCAAGGAAAGTTATAAAGATTTCAAAAGGAACTTGGTCACAGCAGCACAAATAAATCATGGTTGGTTGCCTTTGCACCTAAGAGCCTGACTTGCATCTGTTAGTGTATTTGTAGATTAGAATTATACTCCAAAGTCAGTAACCTGAGACTGATAGAAAGCACTTCGGGGGAGGGGGGGTAGTGTAGTGCTACCAGTTTGGCCACGGGCATCACTGTGGTCTTGAAACATCTCCAGACTCAGTCATGAAATAGTGGCTAGCATGCCGTCTTCAGGGAAACGTAGCCGCGTGCTTTGGTTTGGCCAGTTGGGATCCAGTTACGATGTCATTCCTGTAAGCACATGCCCTAGAAGTGGGTGCCAAGGTTGGTGGTCAGCAGGCCCTGCCTTCTCACTAAGTAATAAAACCTGTGTTTCCGGCATCCTGTCCCTTATAATCCTTGCTGCTTTAAGACATGGGAAAACGCACTTGTAAAAAAGAGCGAGACACTCTCTATATGTTGGGTACCACTAGCTGTGGTAGGAAACAAACCCCCAACTTTCAGTGGCTTGCCATAATAGAGGTATGTTTCCCTTCCACGTGACACGCTGGGTCTCTATACTTCAGGTGGCTTCCTTCCCTACAGTGAATCAGGACCAGGTGCCACCTGTGGTTGCTCTCTGTCCCAGGACATTGGCACACCCTGGGCTCAGCTGGCGGGAGGGAAAAGAAAGGACATAAAGCAGAACCCTCAAATACCTTTGACCCGAAGTGACCCATATCCGTGCACCTCTCCTCGGCTCCACTGCCAAGAATTAATCACACAGCCCACGCAGGTGCAAGGGGGCCGAGCAGCCCCTCTAGATTGTGGAAGGGGGAACATGAGCTTTGCTGGGAAGTTGGCCGACTTCGCCACATCCCTTTGTAGCCCTGGTACTTCGAGTTAAGAGCAGGACCTGCATTTCTGGCCCTCTCCATTCTCTTACAACTGTGCTTGGGGAAGACGGCGGTGTGCCCTTCAGAGACCGGAACGCTGGTATCGGCCAGCCCTGACCTGCACTGGGGGTGGTGTCCGTGGAACCGCTTGGCACAGCCATGTGTACTTGTTTCTCCTTTTCACTTTCCAAGAAGGACATCAGTCGATGTTCATATTACAAGCTACAGATTCTAAGAATTCATGTTCCATCGTATCATTTCACACAGAACTATTAATAATGTCTGTAATGAGACACTGTCTAAACATGCTGATTTGAAAACCATCAAAAGATCATTTCTCTTCTGATGAAGCATTTCCTCACCCGTGGTGTTGGCACTGTACAGGAATGGATCGCAGGGTGCAGCTGAAGGCAATTCGCCTTACACTGCGCATTGAAAGCTTTGTTCACTGAGACTAACAGTAGACGCCTGCGCAGATGTCACTGGTGGGGACCCCCAGACACAGGACGAGGGCAGGCGAGGCCACGTCCTGTCCTGCCGACTGACTGTTCGGGCCCTTCTCCACAGGTACCCGTTCCCCGTGGTGTTCAGCAGCTGCAGCAGGAAGGACCTGGAGGCCAGCCTGGAGAAAGGCATGGGGATGTGCCTCTTCAACCTGCCAGAAGTCAAGCAGTCTTTCGGGGGCCGGAAGTGTGGGAATGGATACGTCGAGGAAGGAGAGGAGTGTGACTGCGGTGAGCCAGAGGTAAGGGAGACATTTCCAGGGTGTTTGTCTCGCATTCCTGTCTGGGCGAAGAAGAGAGAACTTGGAGGGAATTGTGTAGCAGAAAGAAAGTGCTAGAATTTCAGACTGCCAGCGTTCTGTATGGCCACCTTGAACAAGCCTCCCAAGCCAAGATGGCCTTGAATTTTAAGTTCTGTCACTGGTTTAAAAAAGATAAAGAATCTTCTCCGTTGAAGGACAGGGTATTCTCTGCAAGATGACAAGAACAGGCATTGAGCTTTGAGTATGACAGAGGAGAGAGCCTTGGCATACCAGCTTCAAATGACTAAGCACCCTTGCTCTGTCTGTAAGGTGTGGACAGAGGGGAATTTGGAAAAACAGCATTCACTTTTCACCAAGAGCTTCCTCCCCAGTTGAAATTCTGCCTGGCTGCTGCTGTAGCCCCCTCTGCATGCGGGACCCGAGGCTCCCCACCTCCACCCACCCGCCCGCCTGTTAGCTTTCAGAAGCAGTAAGCACAAACAGGGAGCATTTTTATCCATCAAAGGGCTCATTCAATGCAGTTTTCCCGCCAATGCCAGAAAATGATCGTTTCTGTAGGGCCCAAGTTAACGTAAATCAACATAAACATCTTAACAGCCACTTTTTAATCTCTGAATAATCTTGTGAGGGAAAGTGAAAGACAGAGAGGATGAGTGAGACCTGGTGAAGCAAGTGGCCCCTGGAAGCGTGGAGGAGGTTGTGTTTAGAATAAATCAAAGCAAGGCCTTTGTATAGCAGGCAGTCCTCATGTAGGATTTCCTCCCCAAGTGCTTATGCAAGCTGAAATGGTTGACAAGTTCAAGGCGGGCTTAGCTCAGTTCACAGATAGGCTTGATTAGGGTTTAGGAAGAGCATGTCTTGGAGAGCTGCTCTGAAAGGAAAATTGTGCTGAGACTCTGGGACGTATCTCGAATTCCTCTGCTCATCCAGCAAACAACTCATTGTAGAATCTTCATCACATCCTACCTCCAAGTCGCTGAGGTTTCCCATCCCAGCAGGAATGATCTTGGTCTCGGTCTGACCATTTCTGCAAGAATATTGGGGGTGAATAAGCACTGGGCATGGGGGTTTTAGCGGTGGTTTCAGTGAATGTTTTTGTGCCCTTGCCAACATCAGGATTCATCGGTGACAACAACCCTGCCCACAGCAGTGTTTAATTTTGCTCACGGTGAGCAGGGAGTGGTTGCTGTGCAGGAGCAAGTCCTCATTATGGGGTTACAGAACCTCTTTATAAGATTAATAGAGGAACAGTTGAAAACGTCATGGTATGGAGTATGCAAATGGGTAAATTCCTTGGACACTTTAATTGCTTGAAGAAAAAAACATTAGCTTAAATTATCCATATTTCTCAAGAGATGCCATGCTGACTTCAAAATGGTTTGTGTTTGATTTGAATTCCTTGTAATTGTTTATTAATCTAAATAAATTGGACAGCTCTTCATGGAGCCATGAACTGCCAGGTTTGGAGTGACTGCATTAGCTGTCATTAACTCATATTCTAGCATGACCACCAGCATCGCCGCCACCCTCACCATCACGCTGTTAAGGGTACCGCTGTTACTGTCTCCATCTCGATTACCACCACCACCACCATCACCACCATTATGACCCCTACGACCATCTCCACTGTTTCCACCATCCTCACTACCACGATCCCCAATGTTACCACCATCCTCATCACCAGCATCACCACAACCACCGCTATGGTGTCAGCAAATGCTTCAGTGCCAGAATTCTGCCGGCCACTGCTGTGGTGATCCTCAGTGTTATCTCCGTCAAGGAGTCATTCAGCTGTGGCAGGGTGCTTCCAATCTCCCCAGGCAGCGTCCTGCATTGCAGGGCCACTTAGATTAAATCAGATTCTTTCCTAATACACAGCCAAATTTCACTTGCATGTAATTCCCAAATTTCTATATGTGTGGTTAGGGTTCTTATTTCATAGGATAAGTGCTTGATAGTTGAAGAGAACTCTCCTTCTCCTCATCCAAATTTCTTTCTTCCAAGGAATCTTTCAAAGTCACAGGTGAGACTTTTGCCTCACTTTTTAGGGTGTTTTGTTTTGTTTCGTTTATTTTTGTGTTTTGGTTTTCAAGGTTCAGGTTCCATCTGTGTCTAATGGTGTGACAGCCCATTTCCAGTTTCGAAATCGCTTTGACCAAAACTTTCAATCCACCTATTAACCTGGGACCTGTATCCCCTAAGCAGCACCCAGGCCCTGGAAATCGTCCTCGTGCCTGTGCTTCAGATTGGCCCACACAGCCCATGGCCGTCAGGGACTCTGTGCCTCAGTGACTCAGAACACCTGCCCCGACTCTCAACTGAAAGCAGCATCTGTTCCCCTGATCCCAGAAATAATCTCCACTGTTTTCAAGAAGATGCATTAGTGTCTTATCCCCGTTCATTGTGATGAAGAAGCCATGTCTACTACCTACAACGTGAGAATGACAATAGGGCATTTGCAGGGAGCTTTCTAATGGCTTCATTATTCTTCCTTCTTTGGAGACTTAGTGCTCATCAGCTCCGTTGAACTTCTGTTGAGTCCTAAAATAATAAATGTATCGACAGATGAGGAATTAGTCTCTTATGATAAATACAGTACTGCAGAAGAAATAGATGCTGTGTCATTACAAAAAGGCCAAGTGACTGCTGAAAGCTTCCCACACAGGGCATTGGATTTACATCAACCATAAGGATATCCTGACAACTCACTCACTCTTGCAGCTAACAGGGCTGGAAAGGCAGTCTTATCTCCTTGCTTAAAGTCAATGGGATGCCAGTAGCTCGGAAATAGCTTTTAAACTTAGTTATCTTTCTCACATTATCAATCCTCTTTGAAGTCAAAGCTATTCTACTTGGCTGCGTTTCCATTTGAACTGCTGCTTATATTATGTAGTGATTTGGTGGGAGGTGGGGAGGGAGTTCTTAGAGGATCCTAGGACCCAGTCTTAGGATGGCTGACTGATTTAACTTAGAAGTTCAAGGAATTCTGTAATTTGGCTAATGGGTCATTAGTAGAGCCACTTAGACCACGATGCACGATGAAAAGGAGGACGACGTTGCTGTACATTTGATGGCAGTGATCAGGAAGGCAATCGATGGACTCTTTTTTTAAAAAAAAAAAAAAAAAAAAACAAGTTCCTAAACTTTTTAGGGTCATAAGTCCATGAGTTAGAATCCCTTACTGTCATGAAAGTTACAGCTACGACTTCTGCTTGGCAGTTTTATCTTGTGTATATGATAGACTCCGGATGTTTATAGAATCCTTGAACAAATTTAAAATTTAATAACTTTGGATGTATATATAATAGGAGCAACTGGTAAATCCTAACGAGAGTATAATTTGTAGAGTCTGACACAGAGTCCAGTTCAGATATCTAAGTTAGCCATACGTCTTCTGGATCATTGACAAAATTTTCTTAATTGCATTAAACATTGTAATTATAAATTCATTCAGAAGATGGTTTTCAGGAATGAACTATTATACTATTACAATAGTATGATTGGCTTCATTGTAGCCAACAGTATATAAATTCTTCAGCACATATCATACATTACTAGGTTGGTGCAAAAGTAATTGCAGTTGAAAAGGTTAAAAATAATGTCAAAAACCACAATGACTTTTGCACCAACCTAATAATTAAAGTTAAAGGACACTGATAAATTAATCAATACTAAAGATTCTATGAACTCTTCCTTCTCCTGGTAATTCAATTTTTTATAAACTGTGTAAGCTTTAAGTTATTGGAGTATTTTGAAGTACAAGGACTTCATAAATACACTAGATAAATGTGGATAGGCCTTCTGTTGAGAGATAGGGACAAGGTGTCAATCTCTTGTTTCTTTTCGTTAGAAGAAGATAGGTAGTTGTGAAGGACTGCGTGATGGACGGGGTCGTTTCCTCTCTCACTTTTATTTCAGGGAGGACAGTGCATCTCATGTTTGATCTGTCTGTTTAGAGTCCTTGTAAATCAGTGGGCAGAGCCCAAAGCCTCCTTCCAGCCTCTCGGTCCTTCTCACCTGCGTTTCTGACCTGAGGAGCGCCTGCTCAGCTCAGACAGCCCACCTGGGCTGAGCAGATGTCTCATCGACAGAATTCAGTTGGGTGGCAGGGGACTGTGGTTCAAACACAATTGATGTAATTTCGTTTCCTTCCGGTTCGCGCAGGTTGAAAGGCTCAGTTTTGGAAGGGTGATGTTTGTCTGCATCTGTGTATATTTTGAAAGAAGTAAGTTCAGAGTACTCCAGTGATCCTGAGACAGTTCGTGACAGTAATCGGACACCAGCTCTTCCCTACAGAGCCCCAACTCTAGCTGGCTTGAATGAGTTCCCTTGCCAGCCTTCCTGTCCAGGCTCACTTACTCACGAAAGGCACTGTCGACTGCTGCTGAGTTATTCCTGGGGACTCACCCGCCCCGTCAGTTCATAAACACTTCCGAGAGCTTTGCTTTCTTACAGATGGAAGATAATCCTCAGGCGGGCTGGTGTTCAGCTCCAGGGCCAGGCCGTCTGGTTCTTTCCTCCCTTTTGCAGTCACTTCAAGGCACAACCTTTGCTTTCAATGCGTAGCTGCTCCCCTGACCCTGTCAAATGAACCCCGTCCCCCTCTCCAGGAATGTACGAGTCTCTGCTGCAATGCCACCACCTGTACCCTGAAGCCAGACGCTGTATGTGCACACGGGCTGTGCTGTGAAGACTGCCAGGTGAGTTTTCTGGCCCCCAAGCTTGCTCGCAGGTTCAAGTGCTTCCACACTGACGCAGGGCGAGCAGTACGGAGCCCACGGCTACGGAAATCGTAACTCCTTACCATATAAGTCGGTATTCTCACCTCCTGTGTTTGTGATCTTCCGATCTCCCTGGGAGATGTACATTCTTCGGCTAAGACACCTATGATAAATTACTTACAAGCTGAAAAGTAATTGGACCAAAGCACTCATTCGATGTTAAATATTTCCGTTGGGCTTGCTGTTGGAGGCACCGGCTGTCCTAACAGCAGACCCAGAAGGATTCAGAGTCCCCATTCCTGTCCCTCGGCTTCAGGCTGGCCTCTGCTTGGTCCCCACACCATCTGCCTGCTGGGCAGAGCAGCCGTGGCTGTCCGGGGCTTCATAGAAACATCTGGATCTCCATGTCCTCTGAACGGAAGGTGCCGGCTGACCTAGCCCAGCCAGGAGGCTGGTTTTATACCTTGGCCGTTCCTGCTGCCATCACAGCTCTTGTTTTGGCAATTCCGTTGTTTGTCTCATTGTTCAGAGCTGAGAAGTGACGGGGAAGCCTGAGCTTTTGATTCAGAAGTTCCAAGGGTAGAATTTTATTTCGTTTTAATTAAACAATTGATCTTGGCGTTCTGCTTGCAGGAACCTCTCTCGGAGCACAGTGATCCAGGAATGCAGTAAAACATGTTACGTTCAGCTTAAAATATCCGTTTTACCCTCTTCCTACTTGTGATTGATTAATGGGACCATTCAAAGAAGCTGGCATGCAGCAGCCAGTGGCAAAAGATGCTTGCAAGAGGGTCGGGCAGGGGAGGTCACTGGCTGCCTTTACGTCTTCAGTCACAAAAAGATGAGGCATTGGTCGGAGGGTCCCTCACACCCCATGCTCCCCCTGCTTTACTTCTCCTCCACGTCTCCCCACAAAGGCCTCCAGACAGGTTTCCAGCTCCATGGGTTGATGACAGCGTACGATTGCTGTTATGACTGTGCCCTTAGAATTGTTTTTGTCATCTTGTCCCCACATGCTATTAATAACACTGTAAATGCAACCCGCATCTTAAAACATGTACTGGTGTTGATGACTAGAGAGCTTTTCCTTAAGAATCAGCGAGTCTATCCGGCAGACCCCCTGCTGCCTGCCCCCAGGTGACAAGAGCCAGTGACCAGCTTGTCTGCTCATCAGAAAACGCTAATGTTGCATGACACTAAAAAGAGTCTGCTCTTGGTTGCCCCCCATAGCGGAAAAGGGAACCCCAGAGTAAGACTGTTAATTCAGTGTCTCCCTCTGCTGTAAGGGGACTTGCTTTGAAGTCTTTGCCCCTTTATGTGAGGCTTCGTGAGGATGGTCTGCTCCATTGCATCCCAAGAGTGCTGCTGAGAACCCACTCCTCTTATTCTCTCCTTCCAGCTGAAACCAGCAGGGACGGCGTGCAGGGACCCCAGCAACTCCTGTGACCTCCCAGAGTTCTGCTCGGGTGCCAGCCCCCACTGCCCAGCCAACGTGTACCTGCACGACGGGCACCCGTGTCAGGGGGTGGACGGCTACTGCTACAACGGCATCTGTCAGACCCACGAGCAGCAGTGTGTCACGCTCTGGGGACCAGGTACGCAGTGCCACCAGCTCAGCTCAGAGTGGGGGACTGGGGAGCTTGCTCGCTGCTGCCGGAAGCATCACTGTTTCCTGGAGGCATTGGCTCCTGGCACGGCTGGGAGCAGCCCTGAGGAGCTCAGCGTGGTCCAGCGAGAGATGTGTGAGCACCTCCTATGGGCCTCATGGGTGTCAGGGACGAATCAGCCATGACCTCTGACCTCAGATAGCTTAACAGGGAGTTGGACAGACGGACATACAGAACTTTCCACCAATGTTCTGATTGTGTAAGTGCTTCTTAGTGCTCAAATGAGGACCCCAACCAGGAGCTGAGGGTGCCAGAGAAAGTCACTGCCACTGGAGGGGCCAGAGGGCAGCTGGAGAGAGCCCCTCAGCAGACCTGAGGCATGAGCAGTCTGACCGGGGAGGACAGGGAGCGGGGAGCAATGAGCCAGCATTTGGATAGAAAGGCACATAGAAGGGACAGCTTGTTGGAGGCCTGGACACCAGAGCTAAGTGGAAGAAAATGGAGACAGGAGTTGAGGCCATTTTGGTTCTGAAGGCAGAGTGATGGACTCGTGTGTTCTAGGAAAAGCACCCAGGCAGGAAGGTGGCTGGCTGAGTTAGAGGCGGTTCATTCACTGCTTCTTGTATAGGGGACTCTTGGCTGGAGGCTCGGTACAATTTGTCCCTTCTAAACCTCCAGTGACCCCTGAGGCAGGGACAATGACTACAGTTTTACAGAAGGCAAAGTTCAAGCTCAGCAGCGAAAAGTCAGTCTCCTCAGGTCGTGAAGCTGGGATTTGAACTGGGGCCATCACGACCCAAAACCCACACGTGACTCTCCCCCTGCAATCACCCCAGTGAGCCAGGTCTTGAACTGAAATTCCATGGAAGTTCTCAAATTAAACGGATGCTTGGATATGAAAGGGGGAGGAATTACTCCCCTGTGTGTGGTTCCCCTGCATGGTCCATCTTCTGGGGCCAAAGGCCCAGGGCCCTGTCGGCTCGTCACCCCAGGAGCTGCTGCTCGTTTCCAGCTCCCATGGAGAGTATTTTCTAAGAATGCAGGCCCCACCCTGTTGTCATTCTTCTCCCTCCTCCCGCTGGCTGCAGGGTGACCTCAGTTCTGGCCAGAGACCCTAGCTGTGGCAAGGCCACTGTGGTCAGTGAGGCAGAGAGCCAGGCGAGCTCAGGCCCCAGCTCTCGGGAGGAGAGAAATCCAATACGGACCTTTGTCAGCCTTTTGTGGTGAGGTTTTGGTTTTTGGAGTGATGAGGGAAGTAAACTAGAGCAGAAAATGATGACTAAATATTTAAGCTTAGGTTTTAAATGTGCTGTGCTGTGCTGTGCTGTGATGTGAAAGCAATAACTCACGCAGGGGGAACAAGGACAGGTGTGTTCTGGGCCTGGGTCCTGCCATCAAGCCCACCACCCCGCCAGCCAGCAATGGCACTCTGCACTTGGAACCTTCTGAGGGAGGAGAAAGAGCTGCCTGGATGCAGCCCCATTCATCTTACCCTCTGAGTTCTTCCTACGTTCCTCAGGCTTCGTTGATGGGCTAGGCAGGTGGAAAATAGGATCCTGAAGGACCTGGGGCCTTAGTGCTTCATCTTTGGACCCTGACCAACCCCCCAGTCCTGCCCTCCTTGCCTGATGGCCTGGGAGGGCCCCCAGGCAAAGGTGGGGTCTCTCTGTCTCAGGCTGGATGAATGTTCGCCTTTCGATGACAAGCACAAAGTAGGTACTCACTATACACGTGCGGAATGGTTGTATGGGCTCTGAATGGTTTAGTGACTTCAGGCATCTTTTAGCCACATGAGGTCACCTGGGGACAGCGGCTACTTCGCAGACCAAATCTTCATGGCACAGAGCGTCCCGGGTGGTTGTCTCTTCCCAGCCCTTCTCCCCTTCGTGAGTTACAAGGGACGTTACAGAGCTCCCTTCCAAGGAGCATTCCATGGCCAGAGCACAGACAGCACTTGGAGCGTTGGGGGTGAACGTGCTCCTCGGTGCCCCGCCTTATTAGGACGTCTGGCCCCGTTTCCAGAGGGAGGTCTGACAGACCTCCACAGCTGTCTCTGAGCCGCCACCACCGTGTGACTCAGCTGGCTGCAAGCCTTTGATTCACGCTGACCAAGCCTGGTATTTACTATCTCATTGGGATTAGTCCCTCTTGAGCTGCCTGACCAGAGAGAGCCAGACAGGCAGACAAACCGACAACCTGACTCATGGACTGAGCTTTCCAAAAGCAAGGGCAGTAGGAAGTTACCTGCTTTGAACTTTCAACGCCCTCGTGGCCAGGGGTGACTGCCTGGGACCTGCACTACCTCCTACGGAGGGGCTGCTGCCCAGGAGCTCGCAGCTTCTTTCCCCACCACCCTCACCCTGCTGACCGAGGGGCCTCTTCCAGGCACTGGTCGCTTTGCCATGAGGCGCTCATGGCACGTACACTAAACATCCCTGGCTTCAGGGGTGTTCACAGTCCCTGGAATCAATGGGTGTGGGACCAGATTCAGGGAGTGACTTTCTGGGCTTCAGTCTACCTCCGCCAACTCCTTCTTTGTACTTCAGATCACAACACGAACTTCCTCAAGAGAGCAGAGAAGTTGTGCACCAGACCAGCTGTGTCCCTCCGTACAGGGGGCTTCTCAGAAGGGCCTTCAGCCACCCCCTTTACAAAAGCAGCGTGTTCTTTTTCTTCCATAGCAGTGTTGCTACTTTGTTGTCCATGTCAGGGACACTGCATGAGTTTCCTGTGTCTGCTGTAACAAATGACCACAAACTTAGTGGATCACAACCACACACATTTATCATCTTATCGTTCTGGGGGTCAGAAATCCTAAAATCGAGCTGTGGGCAGGGCAGGGTTACTTTTGGAGCTTCCCTGCCTTTTCCCGCTTCCAGCGTGTGCCTGCTCTCTTTGGCTCGTGGCCCCTTGTGCCGCCCTCAAGGCCAGCAACACAGCATCTTCCGTCTCTGTCTCTGACTTCTGCTCCTGTGGTCACAACTCCCTCTCTGACTCAGACCCTTCTGCCTTCCTCTTACCAGGACCCGTCAGTTCCCCCAGGACCATCTCCCCATCTCAAGAGTCTTCACTTAGTCACATCTTCAAAGTCCCTTTGCCATGTAAGGCCACATATTCACAGGTTCTGAGGATTAGGGCATGGACCTCTTTGGGGGCCTTTTATCTCCCTGCCACAGGCATTGGACAGACCATTCACTGGCACGGTGACCTTCAACAGATTACTCAACCTTATTGTGTCTCCTCTGTAAAATGGGGATAGAAATAGGCCTACCCCATGGGTATATTCTTGTCTGCTAACATAGCCTCATCTACTCTGTGTAATACATCATATGCACTAGCATGCTGGGTGCACAATACCTAGTACATCTAAACTCTGTAAATAAGACGTGACTGTGTTGGCAGGAAGCTCACAGACGAATGAGCAAGATCTTGATGAGACATGGGGCTTTACTAAGGCTGTGATGGGGTATGGAAGGGACGGGGGCTCAGCCTGGGGAAAAGGGGTGGAGCCAACCAGGAAGGCGCCATAGATGAGGTGGTCCTGGGGCAGTCATTTGCTGGGGTGGAAAGGAAGGGTGTTTCCTGCATACGGAATGGCAGGGGTCAAGGCAACAGGAACTGTGCAGCCACTGCAGGCAGATGCGGGCGGTTCTGCTTGCATGGAGCTTTGGCTGTGACCTGGAGAGCAGAGGTCCTTCTCTGTCACCCCATCTGCTCATGTATTAAATGTTCATCGTTGTCCCGCTCTTGTCAGAAGCTGACTCGAGAGCCCCGATTCTGCCAGAGTGACATACTTCCCACAGTTTCTGTGCACTCTGGCCTGGACCTGGAGTAGAGGCAGGACGTGACCGTCACAATTCCAGGGGCAGAGGTGACTTCCTCACCAGGCCCCTGGCTGGCGAGATCATTTTCATGCTGTGTTACAGTGGGTGGTTTGAATTCGCTTTCTGGATTCAGAAAAGGAAAACGTATTGTCAAGGATACATTTGCAATACCTTGTTTCCCCATCCATTAGCAAATGCGCCAAACTCTGGGAGTCACTGAGGTCCTGCTCTGCTGGCCCATGCCATTTGTCCCCAGGTGACCTGACCGAGTTACTGATTCATCCAGAATTCTCCAGTTACATTCAGGAAGTCAGTTACTCACTTTCCAGATCTGTTGCCCAAACCCTGACCGGATGAAGCCCTTCCTTGCAGCTAACCATTCTCTTTTGAAATGGGGTTTTCTCAATCCAGCGTGATATTTCAATAAACTACCCTACTTTTAAACCTTTCTACAAACAAAATGATAAAAAAAAAATTCAAAACATATGTCTGCACCTCCTAACTGGCAAAGTCATACACTTTTAGAATGTCTTTTGAGTTTTGGGTCCGTTTGTTTATTTTTCAAATTATTGTTGCTGATGGTCTTGTTGGCTAGGAGTTTACATTTTTTTTCTCACTGATATTTCTCTCACAAATCTTGTATCTCAAGACTTTACATTGTTGATATCAAACACGCAAACGTTATCTGCAGTTCAAACTGTGACTTGTATTTAGCTGTCTTGGTCCAGCTTAATCTTAATAGACACAAAGATTTTCTGTCAATGCTACGTGACCTTTATTTCTTCTGAAACACAGCTGGATATTTTTCTTCAGGCAGAAAATTTACATTTGCCAGTGTTGTTTATCTGAACCACTAGCATGGTGACTGAAACCATTACTTGGAAATTAATCTCACAGATAACTACATGTCTAGAGCCACAAGCATTTTGCATCAGGGAAGTCCTGAAATGTGTTCATTTTGTCTATTTTATCACTCACCGGAATCTAGTGTCTCTTGATTGATGCAGTGTGAGCCAGCCAGACAATTTTTATGAGCTGGTAAATATTCAGTGTTTGTCTGCAAGGCTGGTTTAAATGAGTTTGGTTTATTATGGTATACCTGGGACAGGACATTTACTGCTCATCTATGGCTATGGTGGCTGTAGATGGGAAGAAACGAAATTTTTTTCCAAGAGCCACATTGTATAGGAGTCAGGAAAGTCTCCCTTTTGTCCCATTGTATGAGAAGGAAAGGATAAAATGCGTTTATTTGGGCTTCATTTTCTGATGCATGCAGAGGTCAATTTGGAAAAGAGAGACCAAGAAACACGAAGAGAATGAAGACAGTCTCCAATTGTCTACAGACATGCTTTGTCTTTGGATATTAGGTTAGGAAAATCAGTGATGGAGCGGAAGGAGCTGATGATTTGACTGAATCTGAGAAGTACATTTGCATAATGGAGACATTTTAAGGAAAGATTAGCTCAAGTAAATTGTGAGCTTAATTCGAGATGTCATCATGTCTCTTTCAAAAGACTTGATGACATTGGGAACCTCCAAACTACAATTACGAATATAAGTTATAGCACTCTGAAGATAAAACCGGTAATTAAAATCCAACTCTTCCTATATAATTATAAAATTCAGTAGGATGTCAAAGTTTCCTCTGAAAGGCTACATTTTATCTTTTGGTTATGGCAAAACATCTAAGCGTTCCATCATTAAGAATTGCCAGGCTATACACTGATGTGATGTAGTAATGGTAAGAAAACTTGTCATTTTTTTTTCAAGAGAGACATGAAGCCTCTCATCTTCACAGAAATATGAAGACAAACATTTTTAAGTCCAGCAACATTGGACAGATCTATGCTTTATAACATCTTATGAGTGGATACAAATCATTCACACTTTTTAAATGATTGACCGTTCTGTGTCTAATATAAATGCCAGGTGGCCGCTCACACACAAAAGCCACCTGAGAGGCTTTGCTGGACCCTCGTCCCTGTCCTGTCATGGGCAGGTTCCAGACACCCAAGGCACTCATGAAGTTGTCTCTGCATTTGTGTCTTCACACCCGTTTCCTTTACTGGTGTTTTCTTTTAAGGAGAGCTGCCTCTGCTGGTGAATGAAGTCAGCACTGAGCCCCCAGAAGGAGTTTCCTGCTTATCAGGTCTCTTACTTTGCCAAAAATTTGGAGGGAGTGACCGCTGCTCTTTGCAGCAAGTAAACTGTCTTATGAACTTATATCTTCCTTCGTCATAAGGCAGCGTGGTAATACTTTATTTGATGTACATGAATCAGTGAAAATCCAGAGTCCCAGAAAAGATAAGCCAGGAGACGGTGTCCATTTACCCAAGATGCTTTGTTCTGTGGAAATCATAGTTGATTTCCCCTGGGGAGGCCATCAGAGACATACTGTGCTTTCCCCAAGATGCTTTGCCTGCCTCTGGCTTTTCACTCTTTTGTTCTTGGGCTGCACGCACTCTGCGCAGGCCTGAGGCACCCTCCCTGTCGTTGGGGACTTTGACAGGCAGGCAGGAGCCTTGGGACATCGCAAGAGGCAAAAGCAAGGTAAATAATAGGGGTGGGGGCAGCCCTACAGGAGGAATGAGAGGAGGGCTGGCCCCGGCCTCAGGGGCAGGTGGTGATGGAGTAGGGCCCCGAAGTGGAGGAATACAGCAACCCAGGACCCTCGTCCATCCGGCTCCAGCACTGAAGTCCTAAGGAAGACGGCTCACCTGGCTGCGGTCAGGTGCCAGCATTGACCAGGTCACATGACCTGTGGCGTGGAGCACTGGCCAAACTTGAATCTTCCATTCGTCCCATTGGCACTGGGGACGGGAAGTTAGCCCCACCTGAACCATATAAAATGGATTTTCCATGAGAAAAGCATTCTGTTCCTAGAATGAGGGATATGGGAAGAGTATTAGATGACAACAGTTGAACCACCCATGTCTCCTATGCTACAGTTGATTTTCCCAAGCCCCTGCTGATGCTCCAAACCACCAGAGGAAACCCCTCGCACGGCACAGGCTCTCCTAGATAGAATATCCCCTAAGAGGCCCGTGGCCAGCGTGCGGCCGGTGGTACCGGGAAGGGTGGTGCTGAGGAGTGCCCCGTCTCAGGCTGGAGCTTGCTGGCCCCAGGAGGTGGCCTAGAACCTGCATGGCACCATCCTGCAGCCTGAAATTGGAGGTGGGGCAGCAGGATATGCTGTGACCTGGATTAAGTCTCAACTGCTTATGTATACTTGTAAAATAAGGTTTGTTCCTTTTAAACTCCTTGGTCTGTAAACATCCATGCACGCGTTCTCATCCACTTGGAGATTCCAGGGTAGGAAACGCCAGCCCACTGCATGACAAGCGTTGTGCTGAGTTCTGTTCCATCCTCCTCCACCTTCTGCCACTCAGCACCCCCACACCTCACACTGAAACAACAGCAGTCGCGGAGTGTGGATGAAAGTGGTGCAAGTTGTCAGTCCCCATGAGGTTTTCCTCTAAGAGGTTCTCGCTGAGCACACTGTCTAGAGCAGCCCCTGGACGCTCTGACTCTGTTTCCTTCATAGGACTCCCATCACGAGGCTAGAGGAATGTGTTCATTTGTTTTCTGTTTCTCCTTGCAATTTTAAAGCAAGCCATTTTGTCCAAATTGGTCACCACTACCCCCCAGTGCCTGGCAGATAGTAAGTGCCAAATAAATCTGTGTGTGATTGAGGTCTGCAGCATGATGAAAGGATCGGAGGGAGGGAGGGAGGGAGGGAGGAAAGGAGGAAGGAAGGAAGAGACAAAGCCAGACAAGCAATAAAGCAAGGGTCCATGCAAATACACAAACACTAGTTGAGTTGCTGGTATCTTAGATGCCACTTTTTTTTAACTGCTTTCGTCAGGTGGCTCCAGGTACTTTGATCATCAAACAGAATTAATTTCAGTACAAAGTGCAGGCTCAACACTGAGACTCACCTTCCCCATCCCTCCTCTTACTGCCCGCCCCCCGCCGTCTCCAGTAAGTAGATGAAAAAGAATAAGAGGGCAGAATGTGGAAGAAACAGGTCCACAATCGGCAGAAACTGAGTGTGTCCGTGGTGTAGTCACGCTGTGAGGCATGATGTGACACTGAGACGCAGTGACAAGAATCTGAGGCTGACGAGCTGGCGACCTTGCCTCTTCCCATGAATTGTGCCCGGTTTGCGGAGGCCTCTCTAAAATGGTTTGACACAACAGAATGGGAAAACGAGAGGTCCGGTGCTGGGGTGGCTTCGTACAGAGGTCAATGGCTGAACCTATGACTGATCTCAACTGTTGCAACAGTTGGATTTGATTTGTCAGTTTGTTTCTTTGTTTGTTTTAATGAGATGCTCATAGTGGCTGCTCGCAGCTGATGAAGTGGAATCAGGTAGGTGCAGGGTGAAGAAAGATGCCCATTTTTAGTAATAAGAACAACTTCTGTTCCCTGGGAGAAGGGGAGTCTTGCCCATTGTTAGATTGGGGTCTTAAATAAGTCAGCAATCACCTTGGAAAGCGAATGGGACCTCCCCGGATTTGGGAGAAGAGCATGGCAAGGGCAGAGCTGGGATCTGGGAAGGTGACATCCTGGCAGGTGTCACCTGCCAGGATAGGAGAGGAAGCGCCCAGACAGGACACCCATGTGGGACAGAAGGCAGGCCCAGGTGATAGCACAGGGCACCGTTTATACTGGAGAATATAGAACGTGTTCCTGAATTTCTCATATAGTCTTCGACAGAGACCACTATGCATAGGATTCGAGAGCCCTCCGAAATTTTGGCAACGCAAACCCAATTATATGCTCTCTGTCCCTGGCCAGAAGATGTACTAAAAATGACCCTTTCCAGAGCTCTCTGGCTCCCACCTCCCTGTCTCCTGGACAGTGTCCTGCTGTCCAAAATGACTATCGGGATTTAGTCGTGGCCTCTGAGAGGAACCTCTGCCTTGCAAACGCAGGGGGCTTTATGGGGCTGAGAATGTGTGTAAAAGCTCTGCGTTCTCGTTCTTGTTTGTTCCCTCTCTCATTGTTTCCCCAAATGAGTCATCATGACTCCTTGGAGCCTGCATGAGCTTGCGTTTTCTCACCGGAACTGCGGGGGCTGTCGTCCAAGGAAGGAAGATCCCCCCTTTTCCTGCAGCCAGCCAGCCTCCTCCCTTCTGGGCGCATCGGGTCTGGCCACACAGCCAGGCCTCATCTCCTGAGAGGCTGCACATGCCACGGGCCTGAGCTGTGCAATGGAGAGGGAGCAGAGGTTAGGCTTCCGCCCACCAGCTCCTATCATGAGTCAGCCGAGATGCAGGATGCAGAGCGCTGCTCTTAACCCAAACCCCAGTGCTGTTCAAAGAAAAACAGTAAACCCACTTGCAGGGGGTCACCGTGCTGCTTTGCTTCCCTTTCAGGTGCTAAACCTGCTCCTGGGATCTGCTTTGAGAGAGTCAACTCTGCAGGTGACCCTTATGGCAACTGCGGCAAAGACTCCAAGAGTTCCTTCGCCAAATGCGAGATGAGGTATGGAATCTGGGTCCTGATCGCGCCCTCGTGGGGAGCATTGCATGTCGCTTAGGGCTGGTCCCAAACTTCCCTTCTTGGGGGACTGTTTGTTCTTGCCCTTCCAGAGATGCTAAATGTGGAAAAATCCAGTGTCAAGGAGGAGCCAGCCGGCCAGTCATTGGTACCAATGCCGTTTCCATAGAAACGAATATCCCACTGCAGGAAGGAGGTCGGATTCTGTGCCGCGGGACCCACGTGTACCTGGGCGATGACATGCCGGACCCAGGGCTGGTCCTTGCCGGCACAAAGTGTGCGGATGGAAAAGTAAGAGCCCAAAGTATGATGCTTTCTTGCATCTTAAATATAAGTCTGGAAGGGGGCCCATTGAGCAGTGTCTTAGCCAAGCACTGAGTTAGGAGGTTGGTTTGTTTTCCTAAACCCATTTCTTCTCAGAACTTTGTGTCTGGAATCCAGTTCTTTGCACCTAGAAGAAAAAGTCAATAAATCCTAGATCCTGGGCTGACCACTGAGATGCAGACTCAGGAAAATCAAGCTTGTTTTCTCGGCTCTTTAGTGTTAATAAGTCATTTCTCCTCTCTGGGTGTCATGAGGCTTTCCAGCCAGGAAATTACTTTGGAAGGAAATGCTGTAGCATATTATATTGTTTTTGGAAATGTGGCCTTGGTCTTTGGCACCGAGTTCTAGGGGGCTTGTTCTCACCTGGACAGAACGGGAAGTTGAGTGTATTTGCAGAGACCCCGCCGAGCGCATAAGAGAGAGGAAGAGACAGGATAAGCTTAAAGCTGACAGTGAGTCCTTTTGGAGATCAGGGCAAAAGGTAGACTGGAGTATTTGAGAGTTTGGAAATAAAGTCAAAAATGAAAAAGAAAAAAAAAGAAAGAAATTGAGATTTTCACGTTCTGCCACGTGACCCTTTTTCTCACCAAACTTTCTCATCAGACGAAATGACAGCAAGTTAATAAAATGTTTTAGGAAAGAAGATGAGATTAACCTCCACATGCTTTTCTCAGGACCCCATTTTCAAAATGCTTACGCAATCATTTACTAACGTAGAGGTCACAGAGTAGAAAGCTACACAGACAGCTCCTATAGCAGAGTCCCCAGGACAGGAATTCCCACCACCCATCCCCCTTCCCACCAGACACCCTCAGCCGTAAATGCTTTGTCCTTGAGGAAGTAGGATGCTACGTGAAACACGTTACACCTTCTGGATGTCTCCTTAACCACATACATCAGCGTATACTCAGGCCTTCACGTTAGAATGACACTCGTTTCTAAAACTGTCATCGGAACAGTCAGGGCAGGTGCAGCTGAACACTGAAATTCCAAGGGCTCAATTTATCGGTGAGTTTGTTCTTCCACATGCAAGCTTAAATGTGCTTTGATCTGCGTTTCCGAGGATCACTGGGCCCTGAGAAAGCCATCTCTCGCCTTGCCCTTGGGTTTAGAGGAGAGCACACCTTTACACTGCGATGCTGACTGAGGCCCTGGCGTGTTCATTGCATCCTCAGACAGTTTCTTTTATCAGCTGGCATGTGACAATCCTCTTGGCCGCGATACCCACCGGCCCTGGGGGGTGGGGGCACTTTCATCAAAGGGCATTGATCGTACCTTCCACAAGCTGTTGATCCGATGGTGAACGTCCCATAGGAAGATGCTACTTGATTAAAAATGCTTTTGCAATCGAAAAATTAGACTTGTCTTCTTTTGACTCCACGAATCTGTAGCACCTTACGGGAGATAAAGGGCCTGCTCCCTGGAGTCTGGAGGATATTATGCACCTTCAAAATGAAACTCCACCAACCCAATGTCATTTAGCAAATGACTGCCTCCACAAAGGCTTGATAAATACAAGGGGAACCGTCTGTTTCTCTCTGCTGAGCATTTCTGTTGATGGTTTTTGTCATTGATGATAGTACTTGTCCGTCAGTAGGTTGGAAAAGTTCCCATATTTCGGTATCTCCCTTAAAATATTCCTGGACCCTGAATTCTTGGCGTCTAGACAGGCCCCACGGTAAAGACTAGTCTATTTCATCCACTCCTGTATCTTTTAATGGAGAAAAATAAAATGCTGCATGCAATACATAGACCTCATGGCAGGCTCTAAACAAAAATCACGAGAAAATCAGTCATCGTAATTTCAGAATCGACTGACACCACATCAAAGTCCATGAAAGTGTAAAATAACTCAGTAGTATTCACATTGATTGGAGTCCTGAAATGTGCTGAGTTTGGAGCCAACCGTTGGGATCTATGTCTGAGTCCAGTGAAAAATGCCTCATTCTGCTGTGTCCACATTAACCGCAAGCACATAGTTTTCCGAAACCTGCCTTTGCCTTCTCTGTTTAAATACACAGACATATGCATGTATGTGTGCTTGTGGACGTACTAAGAAATGTACTCTGCTGTCCTCCTCCTGTAGATTTGCCTCAATCGTCGGTGTCAAAATGTCAGTGTGTTCGGTGTTCATGAGTGTGCAAAGCAGTGTCACAGCAGAGGGGTGAGTAGGCTGAACGGCCTTTTTATATCCAGTCCAGAACAAATTAAGCACTACGTCATGTATCTGTGGAGATTTTCGCGATCCATAACTTTTTTAAAAATAGAGCAGTGCCTTCTCAATATTTTCCTCTCAAGACATTTATTTTCTTTGACCTTTGTGTGGCATAACAAATGTGATTTTTACTTAACAAGGAAAATCAGATTGAGAGTAATTATCTTTCAAATTAGCATTCTGTGATTTTTCTAAAAAGGACTGTGACATCTTCAGAACAATTTGAAAACTAACCTTCCTTCATGAAGAGTTTTGCAATAACATTCCAAACAGAGCTGTGTCGGTTTTACAACCAACGTTCAGAATATGTGTCTGAACTGAAATACTTCCAAAAGGAATTAAAACAAAGAAGACAGAACATCCTGACCATGTAGTCTTAAAATCACATACAATAGGTTTCGACTAAAGAAGGCTGTTATTTTAGTTCAGAGAATCTTTAGGGGCGAAGAGGACTCTTAATTGTTTAAAACATGATTTATTTTTCCTGATGGGCTTAATTACTTCCAATGGGCTCATATTAATCTTGATTAGCCGTGCCAGTGGTTCATTTGTTTTTCTGAAACCTTTTCTGCAGAAATCATGCTCCAAATTCTATTTTTAAAATTGGCAGACACTCGCCAGTGATCCTAACATAGAATTATGGGGTTTTCATAAACTCACTATTGTGCTAGAACCATAAAGGATGACAGTGCCACCTCCAATGTGACTGTGACTGACTGTCAGTGTGAAGTGGAATCCTTTTCTGTCTTCACTGGATCACAGATTTCTTTCTAATGGCTTTAAGAGACGATCTAGTGCAGCTTTTTTATTTGACTGATGAAGCAGCCCAGGCTCAAGTGGGGGTAGTGACATGTCCAAGGTTACATGACTGGTTAGTAGTCATGCTGGGTCGGGACCCTGGACTTCTCACTCTCCAGCATCCCTGGGGTCCCATCCACACGTGGGACAGGAAAGACTCACATTCTCTGGGTGACGGGGCAGCTGCCATGACTTGGTGACAAGTAACCTGAGCACAGCCCTGCTCTCGGGAGACACGGCTCACCAGCAGCACTCCAAATGGGGTGTTAGGGGTACAGTCTCCCTGCCGCCGGCTGCCGGAGGGCACATGACCAAAGGTTGCAGCGGAGACGGTGCAGGGCGGTGTGGGCGGGACGCGCCTGAATCCCGTGGGCAGTAGGTCAGCAGCCTCTTCGAGGAAACCGTTCAGCACACGCTGTGCCACGTGGCAACTAACCTGCTTAGTTTCAGCTTCGTAGAAATGTCCCTTCTCACTCAGCACACAGGCTGTCCTGACTGTCCATCTCCTTTGAAGCAAGTGAGGCAGGGGGTGATTCAGATGAGGGCTCGGAGGCTCCCTGCCGCCCCAAGTGGACGGTGTGCCCTAACCCTGCCTCCCTCTCTGTGTCCTTCTCCCCTGCCGCCCTGAAAGGTGTGTAACAACAGGAAGAACTGCCACTGCGAGGCCCACTGGGCCCCCCCCTTCTGTGACAAGTTTGGCTTCGGCGGAAGCACAGACAGCGGCCCCATCCGGCAAGCAGGTTGGTGGAGACAGTGCATCCCCGGGGTGGGGGGGGGGCGCTGAGCTATGGGGACAGTGAGAAGCTAGGGAGACGGGGGGCGGATCAAGGAAGACAGAGGGTTCACCAGCCACTGGTGTGGGTGCAGGTACAGCCCCCAGGGAGCAGGAAACCCTGGGCGTGGGGGGGCACTCCACGTGGGCCGGACACAGCCCGAGGCCTCTCTCTGTTTCCAGTGCTCCGCTGTCCTCACCTGCTCTTTTCCAAGACCCCTCACTCTGCTTTGGCTAAGACACCTAGTCTGCCTGTGAGCCTGTGATACTTTTCTTAGCTGAGGTCACTTCTATAGCACACTGCCAAATGGGTATGAACTTCATTGCCTGATCAAAGGACTTTGTCGAGGCCAGCCTCTGTGTACTGGGGCCACGAGGTGTGAAGTTTAATGCCTTTTGAAACTCTTACTAGGGAGACACCCTCCTCTGACATGACAGG
The DNA here is from genome assembly GCF_004115265.2 of Rhinolophus ferrumequinum. Classification (NCBI taxonomy): domain Eukaryota; kingdom Metazoa; phylum Chordata; class Mammalia; order Chiroptera; family Rhinolophidae; genus Rhinolophus; species Rhinolophus ferrumequinum. The sequence goes on from NC_046299.1 coordinate 5,193,488, forward strand.
AGAGGTCCCAGCAGCAGCAGTGGCTTCTACTTAGTGAGCAGCGGTGTGCAGGCACCACGCATGGCATCTCATATGCGTTATCTCCTCGAGTCCGTGCACGACTCTGAAGTCAGTGTTATTCTTTCTTTACATAGAAAGGACAAGAGGCTCAGGGAAGTTAAGTAACCGGCCCAAAGTCACACAGCTACAGTAGAGACACAAGTCTGTCTACCCAAAGAAGTTCGTAATAGCAGCGATGCTTGAGCACTCTGTCTTTTCTCCTCGGGTGACACTGAGAAACGGTCCCCTAATGCAGTACTCTCTTCCCTGAGCTCCTGTCAGGCAGGTGAGGGGCAAGTCTGAATGGTGTCCCATTTAAAGTGAAAGAAGCATGGCAAAAAGGTGCAATGAGCCAACACTGGGCGCAGCTGGGGACGCGGGAGCCCGTGGGAATTTACCGAGCCCACTTGTGTTGCCACCTGAGCTCTCACTTGAGCCCCCATGGCACTCTCACTAGAGAGGACGTCACCCTGTCCCCAAGTCCTGCGGAGACTGGCAGTGTTGAATCTGTGGCTTTGCCATAGTTTCCTTGAGAACAGACACGACACTGCAGGCTCAGGATGAACGGGCCCGCCTAGCGGGCACATCTGTAGGACGGTGTCCTGAGGAAGCCCCAGGCTTCCGCTCTCTCGGGCCAGGCCCCCAAGCAGGTACAAAAAGACTAGAGAGTCTTGCCCGCTAGTGAGTGTCCATCCCAGAGGTGGGAACAAAGCCTGGCCCCGGGTCCCCTTCCCTCGCTGACGTCTCAGCCTTGTGCTGCAACTTCATTTTTTAGTGTGGCTTTAAGTGTCTGTTGTACAAAAATACCACGGTTTTAGTTTTTAAGGGGTCGGGAGCTTGCCCCCATTCCATCCACACGCAAGTGCGACGATGGCGTTCGAAGGAGTTGGAAATGGTGGCAAGAGGGGCCCCACGCTCTGGGTCTGTCTTTCGAGTGACACGTGACCCACGGAACTCAGGTTGGGAGGTTTCCAGAAAGTCAGGGAACCCACAGAGTCACTCATTCTTCATTGTGCCAACTAAGAATATTTAAAGAAACGAAAACCGAAGGGCCTAACTCCACCTACAACTGCCATCGTTTCATAAAAGACGGTGCGTTTAGATACCCGCCCCAATCACATACTAAAACAGCTGTGCCAGGCGGAGCCATGCCCTGTGCCTGGCGGCCCCCTGGCCCTCCACTCCCCGGCCTGACCGTGGCTCAGTCATTTATGAAGCAAGTCCTTCTCGAGCATATGCCACATGCCAGCCGCTTTTCTAGGTCCTGGCGAGACATCAAGCAGATGTAGAGTGGCAGATGGGAGAGGGTGACAGTGGGACTCAGAGAAGTGGATTGATGGGTGGTGTGGAGGGGGCAGGATCTGCAGGACACGGTGCTGGTGCTGGAGGAGGGTCAGGGGGCAAAGGGACGGAGTCCCCGCGCTGCCCTGGTTTGTGCCTGGAGCAGCTGGACGGATGGCGCTGCCACCCATGGGACCAGGCAGCCTGGCGACGCAGCTCCTTCAGTTAAAGACTTAGGGGAGGACTTTAGGGAACTGGAAATTAGGGTTCAGGCTCTTGCTGCTCACTTTTCAATTAGCTTTGTTAAGAGACAAGGGCACTCAGGCCAGAGCCCTCGACTGCTGGCCCACAGCCTGCAAAGAAGCGCGTTTGGCCAGGACACCAGAAGCAATGCTCTTCCAGTCACACTAACAAGAGAATCGCGACTGTCCGACGTTGGTTGTCTTCCTTAGGCTAAGACACGTCCCTGAGAGCACTTGTCAGCTGGGGACAAAGTCCACAAACAGAGAAGGTGTGAGTCATTACTCTCTGGAGGGGCACCACTGCCGCTCTGGTCGGAGACAGGGGTGAGAGACGGGTGACAGAGTCCCCTCCACGGCCAACAGCAGCAGCCTGAAAGGACGGCTGTGCGCCTACTATGTGAGGCACACCCTGATCCTGATCGTCGCTGGTGAATGGGACCTGTGCTCTCGGGAGCTCACAGTCCCGTGGAAACTGCAGATAAAGCCCCTGGCATCTCGAGTCCTCCCCAGACAGCGCTTGCCCACAGCTGCGGTAGAAACCAGCCTGATGGTTTGATCTTTCCTTCCTTCCCCCACCCCGGAGGGAGTCTCAGTGTCAAAAATGTGATCAAATCACAGACAGGGGATGTTGCCATGGAGAAAATAAACCGCATCCTCCCAGAGAAAGGGGTGTACCCCCAAACTGGATATTAAGTCCCTGACATAACAGAACAAACCCCGTGGGCATTTTGTTTAAGCTATGAGTTTTCTTTTCCGTTTTTTTTTTTTTCCATCTTCTAATTTAACAGTGTCCAGACATAAGGAGTCTTGGCCTAAAGAAATACAAAAACATAAAATAATAGAACAGACTCCAACGCTGAAGACTGAGAGGAGGAAGGAGCCTGAGGAACACATTTGTGATGGGAGCTGGAAGGAGTTTGGTTGGGGAACTGCTTTAATTCTGATGGGATTTTAACGACGGCTCCCGGCGGCCACCATTCCCTGCTATTGTCTTGCTTGGGGGCCCTGAGTGGCCAGGGTTGTGGTCCCACCACCCAAACGACGATCCTGTCTGCAAGTCCCAGAGTTGTCAGAAATGAATGATGGCCGCATAGACTGAACCTCGAACATGACCTCTGAACAGCGTTCAGAGGTTCACTCCCTTCATTTTTGTTCCTTCCTTCAAAGTCCACTTGGCCGTAAATGTCACAATGTGATACTTCCCATATTTCATGATAACTGCCTCCATCCCTTAGTCAAATGTGTTTTTGTTTCAGATAACCAAGGTTTAACTGTAGGCATTCTGGTGACCACCCTGTGTCTGCTCGCTGCTGGATTTGCGGTTTATCTCAAAAGGAAGACATTGATACGACTGCTGTTTACAGATAAAAAAACAGCCATTGAAAAGCTAAGGTACCCTGGGTTTGGGTCATCTTTTCAAGAAATGGCGGTTGAAAGGATGTACAACCAACTGCTCTCACTTCGCTTTCCTTAGCAAAGAAGAGGTCAGATTTTCTGGAGAGTAAAACTGGTATTTCGGGTTTTTTAAATTTCTGCCAGATTCGCTGCCTCCTTTACTTTCCCTTCAAACTATTTGCTGCTTGTTACATAAGTAAGCAGGGTGTTGATGAATCTCAGGGATGTATTTCCCCCAGCCCTGCATTAGTAACTTTTATAAGACATGGGAGGTTAAAGATATTTTCATCAGATGGGTTAGCTTTTGATTTAAATATATTCAAAGACAGTTTTGCTGAAATGCCAGCTTTATACAAAACGTCCCCCAGCTGTCACAAAGCCTTGTTTCTATGGATTGTGAGAACTAATTTCACAGAATAGTGGCTTTGGGGAGAAAAAAAAAAAAATCAATATTTATTGTTAATCTTGTAATAGTGTTAGGTAATTTTACCTTTGCATGTTTACTCACATTGAGTTAGAAATAAGTAAATGTGTTGTGAGTGTTATTGTGAACAAAACAGGAAAAGTGAAGTCAACCAGAGTGGAAACGCCCTTGGTGAGCTGGGATGTGGTTACGTTGCAGGTGTGTGCACCCGTCCCGGCCATCCAGCGGCTCCCGGCCCCGTCAGGCTCACCTCACCCGCCTCAGCAAAGGCCTGATCAGGAAGCCGCCACATTCCAACACGCCCAAGGTCAGTGTGGAACAAGCACAAGAAGTTAACGGACACAAAGATACGGGTTTTGCTCGAGTAGGAACAGATCCTGGAGACTTCCCATGAAATGCTCACCAGCACAGTTGGCTTAGAAAAGGCTTACTGAGGGCATGGCCCAGGCCGGGAGGAGGCTCACAGTGCCCCATGGAAGCCCTACTAGGTCCTGTTGGGGCAGGCAGTGTCCCCTGTGTGCCATGGTGCATGGTACATTGAGAACTAGGATCCCTCCAGTCACCTAGACTGGCCAAAGTCCCAGGAGGCCCCGGGGACGGCTACCCAAGCAGATTCTTGAAGCTGGGCCCCTCCTGTGGTTTCAGAATGCCACCGACCGGTTTCGGGTGAGTTCTTTGGGCCACTGTCACTCCCAATGTATTTGTAAGAGTTACACTGAGCCCTTGGTTGAGTCCAGTGTCCTCCAGCCCTGGGCTGCGGAAGCTGTCACTCCGGTTTCAAAGAGTGGGATCCTTAAACCACAGTACCTCCTGGCTCTCTACTGTCTTGTAACTTTCCTGCTATCCTGGTGAATTATTACAGGGGGGTCACTCTCATATTAAGTTTCTCCACCGAGTGTTTTTGATGCATCCATGCGAGTTCTTGAATAGTGAATTCATTCAACGAGAGTCCAGATTATAGCAGTGAATGGTGTTGGTGTCAAGAAATGACAAAGCGTTTTTTAAATAGTTATCACATATTTAGTCAGCAAAAAACTAGTTTATCTCCCTTGAGCTAGAGTGTAGAGGGTTGGGATCCAAAGATGAGGCTGTTATTCCCGATAAGTGTTACCACCTTTCCTCCCCAAACGTGGGATTATAGCAAGGACAGCTTTATTTCTGAAAGCCACAAACGGGAAGTGACCAAAATATCCAGCGGTAGGTAAAAGGGTAAACAAACTTGGGTATATTTACACAACGCAACGCTGCTCAGCAATAAGAAGGAGTGGACTGTTGATCTATGCAACACCACGGATGAACCTTGACATAATTATGCCCAGGGAAAGAAGCCAGACAAAAAATGAATACATACGCTGTGATTCCATTTATATAAAAGTCTAGAAAAGGCAAACTAATTCTAGATGGCAAATCAATAGTGACAGGGAAGGGGAAATGAGGTGCAGGGGGAGGGGAGGACAAGGGCAAATCTTTTGTGGGTGATTGATATGTTCATTATCTTGCTTATGTGATGGTTTCCTGGGTGTGGACATATGTCAGAATTGACCAAGTTGTACATTTTAAACATGTGCAATTAATCACCTGTCAAGTATACCTCAATAAAGCTATTTTTAGGAAGAAAGGAAGAAAAGAGAAAGGAAGGGAGAGACAGGGGCTCGAGCACAGGCTCATGCTGGTGTGTTCTCATCTGCCACTGAAACGAGGGTGGCCTGCCGGAGAAGACCCTCCAGCCGCAGGCCCCGGACCTCAGCCCTGGCTTCCAGAAGCCCCCACTCCCCTTCCCCGGGGGTTTTCCTGTGTTCTCATGAACCTTGTATGCATTGAACGATGTCTTATTTTCCCAACTCTTCTGCATTTCCCTTAAGAGATGTTCTGTCTTCATACTTGGCACTTCCTCGGGGGCCTTGAACCTATTTGTGAATGAATTAAACCAGTTTAAAGTCCAAACAGAAATAGATCACTCTCAGATTGATGGGGTGGGGGCGGGGTGCCTCTGTTAGCACTGTGAGGTTTAAATAATTAATAATAGATTCCCTGCCGATAACTCCCTGATTTCTTGCTACTCACCCCACCTCCCCGCCAGCAGCATAGTCAGCACTGCTTTTTCCTGAAGGGATTACCTGTACTTTTGAGACCCACCTGTCATGGCTTTTTGCTTTGACCCTGCAGGATAATCCCAAGAGACTACCACAGTGTCAGAACGTGGACATCAGCCGGCCCCTCAAAGCCTTTGACCTCCCTCAGCCCAGCTGGCCTCAGCGAGTGCTCCCGCCTCTCCACCAGGCTCCTCGTGCACCCAGCGTCCCCGCCAGACCCCTGCCTGCCAACCCTGCACTTAGGCAGGCCCAGGTACGCCTGCAGCTGCTCATTTGATGGGTGTAGTTCAAGTCCAGACTCTGCTATTTGCTAATGCATGCACTTGGACAAGTTGTTCAACTTCTCGGTGCCTCTCTAAGCTCTTCGGGTGGTTAAACGAGATAGGCCATGAAAAGCATCTAGTACAGTGCTCGGTGTATAGTAATAATGTAATCCTTTTAAGTTGTTAGTAGTTGTATTTCTATATTCAGATGAGCGAGGGTGCCCATGCAATTATCGTCCTAGCCGTGACACTTTTGGGAATTGCAGGGGCACTATTAATAATTAGGCCTGGACAATAAACAGAGAGGGCACTTCGGCATTGACAATGGGCATAGTTTCCTACTATTTTTCAGTTTCAAATTATTTATAAAAATTTCACAGCCTGTTGAGTTTCTCCATACCAGACGCAGCACTGTATTAGACACTTTGCGTATATCTTCTCATTTTGATGCTGTTTTGGGACGTCACAGTTTCTATTTGTTATGACCGTGAACATGACATTCATTTCACAATAGCGAACTTGAGGGGGAGGGAAGGGCAAAACCAAGGAAATGAAAAGCACAAAGAGATCATCACTGGGGATTTGTTTTTATGGCGATCAGTGTTATATTTTCTTCTAGTAATTTGTGTATACATACCATGACGTGTGTATTCTTAACATAACTTAGATTACTCTGTATGTACATGGCTTTATATACTTCTTGCCATGTACCACGCGATTAAAACTTCGTAAAAACGTTATCTTCACGATAGCACTACACATGGGTATGGAATACTTCTTTAACTACTTGTCAATTAGCAGGCGCATTTTGGATGTCTCTGATTTTGGCTATTATAAATAGGTCTGTTATGAAGGACTAGACAGGTAAATTTTGGACCACTTTGATTAGTCCCTTAGGAGAGTTTCCTGAAAGTGAAACTATTGGGTTGAAACCATTTTAAGCCTCTTAATACGTGAACTAAACTAAACTTTCAAGACTCTTACATACATTCATGTTCCCATGTTATTAGAGAGCATCTGTCTCACATACTATTAACATTTCAAACCTTTGCCAGTTTGACACACACACAAAAAGTCTTGGGGTTTTTGTTTTTCTGTTTTTGTTTGTTTGTTTTTTCCTGTCTAGTGGTTCTATCGGTTACTGAAAGGCAATGTTGAAATTTCCAACTATATTATCTGTCTCCTTTTAGTTCATCAGTTTTGCTTCATGTGTTTTGAAGCTCTGTTGTTTGTGATACACACAATTAGATTATTGTGTCTTCTTGGTGAATTGACCCTTTCATCATTATGTGATGTCCTTCTTTAGCTCTGGTACTTAACTCTGTTCTAAAATGTACTTTATCTCATATTAATATATCCATTTCCGTTTTCTTTTGACTTGTGTTTGCAATGTATGGCTTTTTCTATCTTTTCACTTTTAACCTACCTATGTCATTTTATTTGAAATGAGTTTCTCAGAGACAGCGTATAGTTGGATCATATATCTTTTCATCATTCTGTCAGTCAGTGTCTTTTAAGAGGTGTGTTTAGACCATTTACATTTAATGTAATTATTGATATGTTAGAATTTATGTCTACTATTTTCATATTGTTTTTGTTCCCCTGGTTTTGTTTTATTGTACTGTTCTCTGAATTCCTATGGGTTAGTTGAAAACTTTTTAGTATTCCATGTTGATTTGTCTTTATGTAGTTTTTTGTATGGTTATTCTAGGTCAGGGTTTCTCAACCTCAGCGTTATTGCCATTTTGGATTGGATAAATCTTTGCTGTGTGGGACTGTCCTGTTGTATCATAGAATATTTAGCAACATCTTGGTTTCTACCAACTAGATGGCAGCAGCATGAGTAATCATGTTTCCAAACATTGCCAGATGTCCCCCAGGGGACAAAATCACTGCTGATTGAAAATTGCTGCTCTACAGATTACAATATATGTACATATTTATCACAGTCTACTAATATCAATATTTTATCACTTCAAGTGGAATGTAAAAACTTTACCATCTTTTAGGTCCCTTTTTCATTCTCCCTTTATGATATAGGTTCTTAAGTATTACCATTTTGTACATTGAGAATCACGTCAGAGGTTGTCATTTTTGTTTTCAACCATCAAGCATAACTTTTAAAACTCAAGAAGAATAGTCCACTATATCTACTCATACATTCACTCTTTCCATTCTTTCTTCACTCCTGATATTCCAAGTTTCCTTCTGTTATTTCATTTTTGTCTGAAAAACTTCCTTTAGCTATGCTGATAAAGCAGGTCTCCTGGCAACAAATTCTCTTCATTTTTCTTCATCTGAAAATATCTTTTATTTCACCTTTATTTCTGAAGGATCCTTTTCACTGGATGTAGAATTCTGCGTTGACTGTTTTCTTCTTTCAACATTTGAAAATGTTGTTCCACTTCCTTCTGGCCCCCAGGGTGATGAGAAATCTCCTGAAAGTTCTGCCCACAGTGTCTGTTCCAGGGAAAGGATGTGGCCTGTGTTACAATAGGGAGGGCTAGCAGGACTGTCCCCTCTCCAGGCTGGGCTGCCCAGTGAGGAGGAGCAGGGGCGTGCCTTTTTTCTGGTGTTTACCTGGAGGTAGAGTAAGGTCAGGTATAGTCAAAATGTTTCTCATCTACTGAGTGACCCTTCTCCTGGTCTTTTTGCTGGAGATAGCAAGCTTTCCTTGGGCCTTTTGGTTTTTGTCTGATGCCATTGTCATTTCCAGATTGGGGGGAGGGGGGAGCTTTCCAAAGCCCAGGCCAAAGTATAGAAAAGGCAAAAATGAAAAACAAGAACTCACTGCTGAGGAGGTCCTGGAATTCTGGAGTCCTTCACCAGTCTATTTACTTTTCACAAACTTTCGGAGTCTCGGTCAGTTGCTTTATGAATTTGCTCCAGATTTTCTTGTTGTAATTAGCAGGAGGAATAGGGTAAAATTTGCTTATTCCACCTTGTCTAGACCTCATTTCTCTTTGTATTTCTTTGATTACTGCTACCCTTGAACTGTTTCTCATACATCTGTTAACCGATGGTATGCTGGTAAATTGGCTGTCAAAAAAATTTGTTTCTAAGCCCTGATTTATAGGTGATTTCTCTGCTGTGAAACTCCCACCAGTGGCCAATTTCAGGCTCTTACCGTGATAGCACTAGACCAGAAGTGGAGAGTGGGCTGACGTGAGCAGGTGCCAAGCTGCTCCAGTGTACAACTGCCGTTCACTCAGTTGTTCTGTGACTTGTGTGTTCCTATCCTTTGCCGATTTTTTTCAATTTGTGAGAGAGAGTTTCCTTCCTCATTTGTAAGAGTTTATTTTCTTAACAGATTAAGAATATCTACCCTTTTGCAGTAATTTATTGTAAACCTGTTCCCTCGTTTGTCTTTTAATTTTGTTGATGATGTTTTTGGTAGAAAAGGAATTCCAATTTTGAGTATGATATCTATTCATCTCTTGTGAATTCCTCCATTGCTTTTTGTGCTTACCGAGTCCCCTCCCATTTCAGTATCAGTGAAGACCCACCCTTAATTTCTTCTGTTTATTTTGTCGGCGATTGACAGTTCTTTGGCATTTGTTTTTCTAACCTGGCTTGGATTTACATTGGTGGAAGGCGGTGGGCACCTCATAAACTTTTCTGGGTTATGGACTTATTTGAGAATCTGAGGAAAGCTGTGAGCCCTCAGAAAATGCACCCATGCTCATGTTTTGCATGCAAGTTTCAGATAGCCACAAAACCTGTAAGCCCCTTCCCCAGGGATTCCATTACCCTGAGCTTTTTTATGTCTCCCTTTGAGCAACATGTCTGTGCACCATGTCACACTGGGACTGCCCCTGACAGACCGTGGGATCTGACGAAAGACATTTCTACTCGCTGGTGTCCTTTTTCCCACCAGCCGTGAATGCCTACAGAAGTGACTCCTTCAAGACTTCCTGTACAGCAGGCCCTCAAAAAGGCCTTCATTCTGTTTTATGAACTTAAGGAAATGTTACCCTTTAAACATTAGTGACTGAAAAATCCACGTTTCTCACTCCAGGCTGGTGTCTATCTGGAGCTGTTCCGAGACATCTGATATAGATTAAGCTCACGCTTTCTCCCCCATCACACAGAGGGAACTGGAATTAATTCCCTGCAGGTGTGGCGAATATTTGGAGGTGGCTCTTGTTTGGCAGCACTGACATTTTGTACTTTACAGCCCCCGCCCCGTGCCCTGCCCCACACAAAACGACCAACACACCAATATACCATCCAAACTTTCTGGAAGGAAAACACTGTCATAAATGCTACAATATTAGTCAATCTTCCATCTCAAAAGTAAGTGAGTTCTTTATGGAAAACATGTGACCTTTCCATCAGATGCTCTGTTTGATTTTTTAAATCAAGGACAGTCGAAGGAACTCTCTCTCCTGTCCACAAGTGTACCTTCCCAAGTGTACTGTTTCCTTCATGGCGAAATGACCCGAGGAATTCGAACTTCTCGACCTAACGCCTCAGCCTTGATCAAGGAAGCAACCTTTAACTTCCTTTTCATCCTGTCAGCTATTTTAGGGGAAAATAATTCATTGTATTCATCTAGCTGGGAGCTGAGTGCTGCCAAGGTCGCCCCAACCACAAGCTGAGCATGAAAGGCCAAGTGTGGGCTTGAGAAAAGAATAGTAAAATGATGAAAAAATAAAAATAAAAAAGCCCACCGGTGTGTGGTCACCTACAATTGTGTGCTCAGCCAAGGGGCGTCACAGGATGCCTTCTCTCGGTGTGTGTCATACACCGTGGAGTCAGCTCCAACTTCTAGCGACGCCATGAGTGAGTGACATCCACCATGCCCTGTCCATCCACAGCCCTGCTCAGCCCCTGCTGAGGCCTGTGGCTTCTTTTATGGAGTCCATCCATCTCATATTGGGTCTCCCTCTTTGCTTACTGCCTCCTGTTTTTCCAAGCAGTATTGTCTTTTCCAAGGAACCCTGCCTTCTCTTGATGAGCCGCAAGTGGGACAGCTTCAGTTTTGTCTTTTGGCCTCCAGCGATGTTTCAGGCTTAATTTGCATGAGGACGTACTTGTTTATCTTTCTGGCGGTCCAGGGTCTCCCTGGAGGACAGATATCAAATGAATCAATCGTTTTCCTATCAGCCTTCTTCACAGTCCAACGTTCGCATCTGTACTTAGTAATTGGGAAGGCAAGGGTGTGGATGGCCTCAGCCTGGGTCTCTCATGACACATCTTTAGTCTGGTTGACCTTTCCTAATTCTTCCATTGCTGCCCTGCCAAGTCTCAGCCTGCTCATGATTTCTTGGCTGCAGTCTCTATTTGAATTCAAGATTGAACCAAGGTCAGCAACATCTTTTAACAGTTTCAGTGTCTTTGTTGTCTGTTACATTGTGTATTTCTTCTGTAGTCAAGATTTTTGTCTCTTTAATGTTCCAGTGCAGTCCTGCTTTGAGCCCCCTATGCTCTGCCCTGACCTCTCTGAGTGGACCTGGGACCTGCACTGACATGGAGAGCTCCGCCAAATCTGCATACATTTGCATATTATAAGCCACTTCAGAAGCACCAGGGGAGTTTTCCTGCACCTACTGCTGCTGGATAGAGTCCATCTCAGACTCTGGAAGGGAAAGAATAGAAAGGGGTGGCTGCATATAGATCCGAGGGGTTTTTGAGAGACTCTCTGGTGATGGTTGATCTTAAAATATTTTATGTTGTTTTTCTCTGTTTTCAAGCACCCCCAAAAAAGTCAAATTTACTCTTTGATGATTTTTAAAATAAAAAGAATAATCTGTATTAAGGGGGGAACATACAGGTGCCTAACAAGCTTGTATCTTGAGCAGAATTCTGAAAGGATCTTCCTGGGAAGACCAGCCTCAGGCGGCAGGCTCCCCAAGGCATGGGGAAGGAAGCGGGAGAGGGGAGTTCAGGAGCTGTGTGTGATAGAGTGAAAGGATCGCCTTCCTTGACTTTAGACATCGTTTATGAAGTCGGCTGACTTGACTTCTAGGAAGAAAGGGGGGGCCCCAGAAGCCTGGGTTAGCCATGGACTCAAGGAAGAGTCACATGGGACATGGAGTGTTACGTTTTTCTTTTCTGTATGCTGGTTCCTTTATGACGTCCTTAAACCTTCAGTGAAGTGTGCTCACCATTACAACCTCGTGTCAGTCCCGAGGTGGTTGGAGAATGACAGAGACTAAGGGCAGATGTACAGGGAGAGGACGACATCCACAGAGTCCGGTCCGAGATGCTAAGGAGGGCCCAGACGGCAGCCTGGAAAGAAAGGCCAGGGTAGGAGGTGGCAGGCAGCAGCTGAAACACAGAGATGCCCAGGGTTTGGGCGTGCACGGTGTGTGCTACTGTCATACAAGAGAAGGTGTCAAGTTACTAAATTTGAACTTAAAAATAAGTGTGACTCAAACGACTAGAAAACATGAGGACACTCAGGAGATGTTCTTAACTGCCAAATACCAGTGTATCTAACTTTATTCCTGGAAGAGAAAAGGGAAGCAAGGGACTAACTCTTTTGGGGTTTTCATTAGATTTCTAAGACATATCCAACTGAAATCCTTTATGCAGTTTATTCTGATTAATTGGCTTAATTCACTTAAAGTTTAAATAAAAACATGTTCAATGTCACATCTAAGATAGATTTCTCTGCTCACAGAAAATTATGTCTAGAGAGAAGTCTGTTCTAAGAAGTAGCAGATCGAAATGCAATTTTCTGCTGTCACGCTGAATTGTGCCATGATTCTAGATGGAGTGTAGGGGCCCCTGTAACTCAGACGGGCCATCTTCTAAGAAGTAAAAACTTCATGAAACTGTCGCGCTCTCAGCATTTATCTGGTTTTGATGTTGTTGTTTTTTTGTTTTTTAAGGTTTGCCCCATAAGATGGCATTTGAACTGTACATGCTGCTGTGTGGTCAGATTTGGCTTAGGATTGTTTTTGTTTATTTTTGTAAGCCCTTAGTTTCCTGGAAAATCTTAGGAAGTGGTTTTTACTCCATTCAAGCTTATCAGTGAATATAATACTGAGATTGTTTTTCCAGTTAGATTAGCTTCTTTAGTAGAACAATAGGAAGCGAAAAAGGATAACTGAGTATGTCTCTGAGGTTGACTTTTGCTGAATCAAAGCCCCTTCCTGAAAAAGCTGACAGGCCATGAGAATATGCCTCAGCCCTGTTTCTGGCGCTTCTTATCGGCACTGCAGAAACTTCAGGAAAACAACAATGGCAGGATTCATTTCTATTTTTATTCTTATAACCAAAAGGCATATGAATGTACTTTGTGTTTTGGAGGTGGGGTTTTTTGGTACAAGGAGCTTCTAGTTGTGTTTTGAATTGTCAGACAATAGCAAACATTTACGGCACCAATGAGGTGGCCGTTACTACTGGGTCCTTCACAGGCATTTCTGACCCTCCCAAGGAGCCCGGGAAGCAGATACAAGCATTTTACAGAGGAGGGAACAAGGCACAGTGAGATCAAACAGCTAGTGAGGGACCCAGAGGTGGAAGACCCGGGGTTCAAACCCTCGTTCTCTACCTCAAGTCCTAACATGGATGTGTGCGCGGCAGGATGGATGGAAGGGAGGGAAGAGGAAAAGGTGGTGAAGGCACTTATGGTGGACATAGTTCACACCTCAGCAATCAGTCATTTCCCCCCTTTTGCCACAGACGCACAGGTGATGGGGGCGGGAGGAGTTTTCAATTCAAGTCTGTAACAAGAGAATCCTGTGTTTCTCTTTTCTTCTGCTTGTAACACGCATGCTCCCATCATCCTTGTCTTAATGGGTCTTTCTTGGAACCAGCTCTTATTCAGAACCACAGCAGCAGTGGCGCTGCACTTGGAATATCTGTGGCATCGCACATGAAGGAAGCTCTGGGCGTTTTCTGTACAAGTGGAGACTTTCAGTCGGTGTTTTTGCCACACGTGTCATTTCTCCTAATCAACACGTTCTCTGTCTGTAGAACATACACCACACTGTATCTTGTAAAGCAAGACCGTACAGTCTCTGCTGACTAAGGAAACACAGCAGGGCAATCAAACTTTGCTCAGGTAACCACGGATGGGGGTGGAGGTCTCTTTCAAGGAGGTCCAAATTCCCCCTCCTCCCCGGACCCACACAAAGCGGGATGACCGATTGACATGGGCTGCTATTGGTAAACAACAGCTACTCATCAAACCTTTGTCCGGATGGGAATGTGAGCAAAACAAATGAATTACATTAACTTAGACCTTGACTTTAGAGCCATCCAGTGACAGCCGTTTGCCCCAGGTAGAGCCCAGACTTTCAAAGTCCCCTTCAGCAGCAGGAGTTCAGCATTTGAATGAATGGGGACCTGCACCGTTCTGACTTTCGTGGGTGCCTAATATTTAAACCAGCACTCCCAGAGTCTGGAAACCTGAGGGTTCCGGTGCCTGCTCATCAGAAATGCCAACACATAATGAGAAAAGGAAATCCACTTGCTGCCAACATGGTCTCCCAGGGAAGTGAGATAAAATACAAGAAAAGTGATCTTTATAAAGCCTTTCATTGATACAGGCAAACCAAAAGCTAGTGATTGTAAAGAAAGTGCCGGAACGTGTCCTCCGTGCCTGCTCTCTGCTTTCCAGATCTCAGCCTTTCTCTCAGGCCTTTTCCAAGACCACCTCTTCCCAGAGGCCTCCTCACTCACCTGCTGTTTGTCCTGGACTCACCTGGTTCTGCCCCATTTCAGAAGGCGCAGACGGAGCTAACCATCTCCAGACATACCTAAGTCCCATCCCTTGAACACAGTGGACGTGTAGGAAATATGCTGAATTGATGTGAATTTTTAAAATATTAACAAATAAGCCTCTTCACAGTATCAGTTATTCTCTACGGGGCCATCACATTTAATGAGTCACGGGTTAATAAAAATTTGAGTCACTTCCTCCTGTAAATCTAAAATGTAGCTACCAAGGTCTCGGACTCCTGCTAACTTTTCCCTGCCACCTGCCCAGCACTTCCAGAAACTGTAACGGAAATTTCTTTGGTCCTGTATCGTACATAATTATTCACGTGACAGACCCATCTGATGTCTGTTGCACGTGGAGGCACCCCTACCTCCCTGGAGAAAAATAACTTCAGAAGGAAATTACTCAAGTGATTCCAGTATTCAAAGGAGTGTTGGTTTTCCACTCACTTCTGTGACTATAAACACCAATTGTACATGAAAAAAGCAGATGCTTGGTCGTTTACCTTTATATTTTGTAACAGGTAACGTATGCCTACAATTAAAAATTTCAACTGTGCATTCAGAAAACCGTCTGCTTCCCACCCCTGCGAGTAGGCTCCCTTCCCAGGAGCGACCATTGCTACTAGGCCTTTGTAAAACTACAACTTGGAACACGGTGAAAAGTCAACGCCGCCTGTTTTTCTCTGCAGAGTGAGCGAATATGGAAAACTTGGAGAGTGTCAAACACTCAGACTTAGAGAGCAAAGTACAAAGAAACCTTGTCTGCCCGTTGCCCGTCTTCAGCAACTTGCTATCCATCACCCTGCTTTCTCTTAGGTCCTTATTTTGAATTCAGATTGCAGCGACGATGTATTTTTCCCACTTTGGCTTTTCCATATCCATTCTATGCAGACCCACCTCATTCTTCTCCCTGGCTGCACAGGATCTCGTTGGAGAGCCATCCCATAAATTGTCTAACCTGTCCCTTCCTGATGGCCATCGGGGTTCTCTCCAACCATGTGTCGCTTCAAGCAGGCACGGTCTTGCCCGTGCACCTCGGGCCCGTGCCTGAGCTTTCCTGGGCGCACCATTGCTGTCCAGGGCCATGCCTGTGGGGGAAGCTGATGGGTGAGGCAGACCTGCCTCTCAGGTCCCAATTTCTGTTCCCCTCCCACCCGCCGTCGGCACCAACACAGTGTGTTCAGTTTTCTTCTTGGCTAATATGATAGTTGGAAAAAAAACTGGCATCTACATTTTTCTTCCTACAAATGAGGTGGAGCATCTTTTAACCGGTCTCAGATTCATTTGTCTTTTCCTGTTTCGTGAGCTGCCTTGTCAGCTCCTTTGCCGTGTTTTTTACATGTATGAAGGTCAAAGGTTATATTTTTCTATTTCTGTTACTTCCGTGGTCTTTTTTCACATTGAAATATTTGATCCATCTGCTATTTACTTTAGCGTATAAAATGGAGTAGGAATCCAACTTTACTTTTCTAGATGACCACGTAAATAATCCTCAACACCACTTACTGTATTTGTGTACTTACTGGTTCTATGTTTTCTTTATTAGATTTATCTGGTTTTTTCTCAGCTCCACCCCAAGCGCTTTTATTACCATTAGACCATGGAAGCATTGATTTCATTGCTCCTCCACAAATTTGAAGTAAACTGCCTCCTTGGACTTTGTGATAATTAAATGAAAATATCTAACATTATTAGAATGTCTGTGTGTAAGAAGTCTTAGCTAAATAATACTTAATGTTTCCATTTTTCTAATTATTTTCTGCTTTTATCTTACCATTTCCCTTTCCCTTTTTTCTTTATTTTGTTTTTCTAACTTCTTAGACCCTTATTTCATTTTTATTCAGACTTTATTTTATTCATACTATATTAATATAAGCATATAAGTCTAGGAATTTCCTCTAAATACTGCATTAGCTGTGTTCATTGGTTCTAATTTGTAGTGTTTCAATATTTATTTTTTAAATAGTCTTAAAATTGAAATTATTTTCTTGCTGTTCATTTTTAAAATATAGGAAAATTTACTCACATTTATATTACCAATGTTAGTTCTATGCTTTTCTATGTTACACGCCTATTTAGACTTCAGATACCCTGTTTCCCCGAAAATAAGACCTAGCCAGACAATCAGCTCTAATACGTCTTTTGGAGGAAAAATTAATATAAGACCTGGTCTTATTTTACTATAATATAAGACCAGGTCTTATATTGTATTACATTACATTACATTACATTAAAGAGCTGGTCTTATATTATAGTAAAATAAGACTGGGTCTTATATTAATTTTTGCTCCAAAAGACGCATTAGAGCTGATTATCCAGCTTGGTCTTATTTTCGGGGAAACATGATATATGCCTGTGTTTTCTATGGTTTCGATTTTTACATTTAATTCTTAATTCACCTGGAATTTATCTGGATGCGTGCTGGAAGGCCAGGATTTAGGTTTTTTTTTTCTTCAAGTAGCCTATTTTTCCAGCATCTTCCTCATTGATCTGTGTTGCCCCCGTCGTCACGTACTGAATTCCAATGTCTATGGAGATTGATTTTAGGATCTACATTCCATTCTATTTATCTGAGTGATAAATGGAATGTCCAGCCCTGAGGCCCCAGCCCAGACGGGGCTGGAATGGAACCTGATGGCCACATCTGTGTCCTTACACGGGGCCTCCATTTCTTGGACACTCCCAGGAAGAAGAGAGCGGCCCTTCACCTGCCCAGGGTTGAGGCTGTTTGCTTCTGATGCATGTTGCCAAGTTCATTTCCAGAAATGTCACATCAGTTCACACTGGTATCGACTGCACCTGAACGTGTCCATTTTACTCACCCTATACCAACACCGCCATCATGTTTTAACTGCTAATGTGATAGGTGGACATTTATTACTAGCAGGGCTAAACATTTTTCATAGAATTAATTTATTCTGCTATGAATTGTCTTCTCTGTAAATTGCTTTTTCTACTGTGTATAGATTTTTGGGGTTTAAGTATAGGTACGTATTTTCTATAGTTAAAGTTGCCAGTCATTTGTCTATAATATGTTTGCAAATCTTGCCCTAGATTGTCCTTGACTTTGTAATTAAGTTTTTAAAAATGTATAAAGTATTCTTAATCTTTTTCTTCGTGATTTCTCATAATCCTTTAGTCTCTCACATTATGAGATAGATACCCCGTTTCCCCGAAAATAAGACCCAGCCGGACCATCAGCTCTAATGCGTCTTTTGGAGCAAAAATTAATATAAGACCCGGTATTATGTTATATTATAGTACATTACATTACATTACATTATATTAAATTATATTATATTATATAAGACATGGTCTTATATTATAGTAGAAGAAGACCCAGTATTACATTATATTATATATATTATGTTATATTATTTTTTGTATTATATTATATTATATTAAAGGCCTAGTCTTATATTATAGTAAAATAAGACCAGGTCTTATATTAATTTTTGCTCCAAAAGACGCATTAGAGCTGATTGTCTGGCTAGGTCTTATTTTCGGGGAAACAGAGTAGTATTTTGTGTTTTTCAATTTACATAAATGGTATTAAACTATACTTAGCTTCACACAATTTGCATTTATACTCAGCTGTGTTTTACTTTTTGTTCCTTCTTGTGGGGACAGAGCCCCAAAAAGCAGTTTCCAGGCTCTCGGCCTCACATAGAAAGGTGCTGGCTCAAGTAGTAAATGGCCATCGACTGTGATCAAATGGCCAGCAGCTGTGGCTAGTTGGCCGTCAGCTGTAACCAGTGAGCCATTAGCCATGAATATAACTGCCGTGGCTAGGCTAGTAGCAAAAGGAAAAAAGGGGGAGCTAGCAAGAAGATGGTGGCTGAGTCTGCAAGCGGCACAGTGAGGGTTGAGAATTGTGTTGCTTCTGGTTCCTGTGTCTCCAACCCAGCTGCCAGTGACAGTATAGTAGTATGACTCCCCTACCTATGGCTCCGTGGGTGTTCCTTTTTGGCCTCACCACGTCCTGCGTTCTTGTGTGGGGAGTGGGACCAGAGACCCCACCGGACACCCCACATGACACTTGGCGTAGTCGGCAGGATCCCCTGCACTACACTTCTTTTATTGGGAAGCATGCACAGGGTGCATCACAGGAAAACATACAAAACACTTCACGAACCCTGCATGCCCTCCTTGCCCGGGGGCCATGCTGATGTTCTTTGTATCGTTCCAATTGTAGTCCATGTGCTGCTAAAGCGAGCACTGTTTTACTCTTATTTCTTGTTTCTAGAGGTTCTCTTTGGCTCTTGTTGAAATATGCTGGCTTGTCTTTTGTTTCTTTAATCGCAGTAAGAAAATTTTCTCCAATAATCCAAAATCGATAGTCTTTGGGCAAGTTACTTCTAAGGCTTTGATTGCTTCTCACTCACGAGTCCTTGCTTCTTCGTGTGCTTTGTTATTTTTTACTGTGAGCTGCTCATTTTTCTGGAAAACTATCTGGGAGCTCTGTGGGGTCTAGGATGAAGGTGTGTCCCTCCAGAGAGGAGATGTTTGCCTCTGCCGGGTGCCCAGGAACAGTGCCAGCTGTAGACACATTTAAATGGCTCAGAGCTTACTGAGCTACCCAGGTGATGTGATTTCAGCTTCAGGGCCTCAGGAGTGATTTGCAATTACAGGTTTACTTTCCATCTTCTGTCTGCCCAGCACCAGGAAATCCTCCTTGCAATCTCTGGGGAATAGGCAGTATATGTATTTACTTCTAGCACATTCTTACCTGAGGTTTAGTGCTTTGCAGAGTCCAGTTTAGGGGAGGAAGAGATCAGGAAGAGAATGGTCTTCTATTAAACAGACTGGGGTTGACCTTTGGTTCCTGTATTCCTCTTTGTAAAAGAGTATCAAACCCAAACCCAGGTTTCCCTAATTTAGCAAATGCCTGCAGCTTCAGTCTGCCCCTTACCTTCTGGGCTTCTTTCACTGAGATATTGGCCTGATAACATCTCACTCCCTTACAAGTCTTTGATGCTTTTGAGAAGAAAACGTAAATATATTTTATCCAACACTTTTAGTGGTTTTAGAGAGACGGTAGGTCAAAATAACCCAGTGTGGGGACAGAGTCGCAGAGAGCAATTTCCAGGCTCTGGGCTTCACATGGAAAGGTGCGGCTCACGTAGTAGATGGCCATCAGCTGTGACTAGTTGGCCATTAGCCACTGATATAACTGCCGTGGCTAAGCTAGCAAGCGCGGATTGCAGCTAGCAAGTGGGGTTGGTTGGCAGAGAGAAGTGGACAGCAGGCTGCGAATCGTGTGGCTCCTGCTTCCTGTGTCTCCAACTCAGCCGCCAGCGAGAATATAGTGGTGTGACTCCCCTACCTATGGCTCCGTGGGTGTTCCTTTTTGGCCTAGCCATGTCCTGCGTTCTTATGTGGAGAGCGGGACCAGAGACCCTGCGTGACACCCAGCCTGCCATGTTACCGGAAATGGAAGGTCCACCTCCCAACGTGGGCTAGTTCCATAGCATCCATGTAATTATGGTTTATAACATTTACATTGTGTTTTGTAGCCATAATCCCCACAATTTTGTTAGCCTTGGGTGTACACTGAAAGGATTCAATGTTCATTGACAACCTTTTTTGCCAACTATCCGTTCCTTTCTGGGCTGGCCGAAGTCCATTCTGCTGTAATTCCTTCCAGAAGAGCTCTTGGGAAGTATATTCTCTGAATTTTTGCATGTTCAAAGACCTTTGGCTATTTATTTTTTCAGTGACAGCTTGGGCATAAAAATTAATGGATCACACTTTCCTTCCCTGAAACTCATATGCATGCTTCCTCTGTCTGCCCTGGAGAAATCAGAAGCTAGTTTTTTCTTTGATTTTTGTGAGTGACTTTTGGGTCTGGATAACACTCACGATGCTGTATCCTTAAAGTTCGGTAGCTTTACTCAGTTCTGTGTTAACATTGAAGAGTCTGATGCATTTCCCCCAGGGAAGTAGTGTGCCCTTTCCTACATGGATTTGACTCTTTTTGCAAATTAAATCTGGGTATTAAAAAAAAAAAAAAAAAATCTGGGTATTTTTTTCTATCTTTACTATTTGCTCAGATCCCTTAAGTAACACCGTCTGTGTATATGTTGTATCACCTTTGTCTGTGGTCTTTATCTTCATTTTCTGTCTACTCCCCTTAACTCTTTCAAGCAGGACCCCCATAGCCTTGAGTGGGTTCAGTGCTATCTTGGTCCTGGGTTTTCATCACTGTTTTACTTTTTTCTTCCCCTTTTCTCCTGATTTTTACCAGCTGCCTTTTCATTTCCTTATGTATACATTTTTTCAGGGTGGGTTCTTAATTTGCCTTTTGTTGATCATGGTTCCTTTCGTCCTTTTTCTTTCAGTAGTTTTATTTAGTGTGTCTAAACGCCTCTTTAAAGGAAGGGAGTTCTTCCTGGAAACCCCTTGTTGCAAGGCAGTTGGGGGAAAAGCCAGGCCAGTGCTCAGGGCCAGCTCCAAGTTGCCTGCCTCACGGGAGCCATGGGACAGAGGGCTTTGAGGGGGATGATGATTATCTGATTTCCCTACTTTCAGAAAAGACTCTGCCAGGTTCTCCCCCGCCCGCCCCCACCCCTGCTCCAGGATTGCACAGATGGCTGGACCCGTCTGGACTACTGGTTGTTCAACCCTGACACTTGTTATCTGCTTGCTGTCGCCTCCTGTTCCAAGCACAGGTAGATGGTCTTCCCCTCTATGCTCTGCCAGGTTGGCCACAGCAGGCGGTCCTTCTCCTGGTCTTTCCTCCCCTAGCCTGCTGGACACTTTGCATCCCTTTCACATGTATTTGTTTGGGGTCATAAGTTTTCCTCAAAGATAGAGTTTTGCTCCTTTTTGTGCATTGCTTTACTGTTTTCAGATAGTTTCAGAAAGAAGGAACCAGGGGCATCTTACAGCTAGGTGTAAAAGTGTTCTCTTAAGAGAGCAGATTTGTCAAGACGCCCTGCTTTTCCTGAATAAGGAATACAAAGAATTCGAGGCATTTCTCTGGGAACCGGCTGTCCTTCGTGTTATCTGCGAGTGTATATTCCTCATAGGACCAGCGATAGGCTGAGTGTAGATAATGCGTGGTGTTTACACCGCCCCAGTCCCTGCCTGAGCTCATCGGATCTCTGTGGCATCTCTGGCATCTTCTTGTGATAACATCCCGTCTTCCTGTGGAGACCTCTCTGGAAAAGCAGGATGTGTTTATTTCTTGCTTAGCCTGCAGAAGTAGATAACAGTTGAGAATTCAAGGCAAAGGGCTATATTTGGATTTAAAAAATTCTCAGTCTTCCACAAAACTTGAAATATGTGGCTGTTGTAAGAACATGAGCAGAATGTGGAGAACTAGGAGAACTCTGACTGGTAGCATATCTCTAATATCTAGAAGTTGAAAAGGGAGAAGCATGGGGGTCGAATGCCTTGTTTTCTTGTGTAAAATGAAACTTGGTAAAGAAACATGTATTGAGTGTGAGCAACGGGGTGTGGGGGTCCTTTCTCAGCTCCCTTCAGACGATTCTTTGTGGCCAGGCTGGACTGGATCTCTGGGAGAGCCCACATTCAGGTTTTGCAAAGGCAGCATGAAAAGTAACGCTTAAGAAGGAATGTGGAAATTCTACCCCTCCCTCCAAGGTCAAAGCATGTGCTGCTGGTCCTTCTTCCTAAATGATTTGTGGTTCCACATCTCCATGCTGACGTCTGAGAGGTGACATGCAGCATCTTTCACTAATCCCACTGTTGCACTGTGCCATTTTGTCCCAGTTGAGCCTGGTGGAAGGCTAGCATCTTACCTGGGCAGCATCTGTGAGCGCATCCTGTTTCACGGTTCCATCAAAACCACATCGTGGGCATGGAAGGAGGAAGTGGATTGGTACCTTTGCTGATCCCCATGTTTGCAGTCAGAACTTTCAGTCTCAACTGTTTGGGCCTTTATCACTATGGTGACCACATAATTTATCCTCTAAACCAGGCCACATCTGAGAGAGTGTGATTAATAATTAAACAGGGCCATAAACATACATTGGGAATGGCCCAGGCAAAACAGAATGAATGGCCAACCTAAATTCCCATGATAAATCTAAATATACTGTGATACATTGTAACATACATCTGATTTTTTTCCTCCAGCATTGCAATAAAAACCTGCCGTTATCTTTATTGCCAAGTCTAGATACTTATTCATACTTAGTAGCAAAACTGGTATCATTTAGTAATGAATTATTTAATCCTCAAAGTCTTTCAATTTTATGGGTACATTCATTCAGTTCTGCATTAGACACTAATATCTTGCTCATAGTTTTCTGCCACCTTATAGGAAATGGATCTTAGTTTATTACTACGGTTTATTACTCAGAGTTCGTTGGTAGGGTTATGGGGCTTTTGGATGGTAAATTTCCTCCGTCACAACAGCCATCAGATGGCAGTGTGCTGCACTGGAGACCAGTGTGCCAGGGCCAGTGCTGAGAGCGTGACTTAGGTACAGAAATGCACAGGTAACATCTCACGTAGTCCTCACCTCAACCCCGTGCGGGGAGGGACCGCTACCATCCCCTGGCTGCCACTTAGAGAAGTTAAATAACTGACGTGTGCTTACAGAGCTGCTGAGCGCAGAGCCTCGCTGACTGCAGACAGCCACATTCTGTGGTCTTCATTTCTAGTCAAGGAGTTGCTTCCATGTTATAGTCTGCAGCCTGTTGATGTTTCCTTTCATGAGAACTGATGGAGAAGTGTCACTCTCAGGTCTATCCCCAGTTCAGTGACTCTTTCCCCTTTCAGTGTGCTCACTGTTTCAAGGGAGCGGATTTTCCATACAACTCTGGGTGTCCTCTGCTTCACATATGTGTTCAATGGTGTCCTGAGTCGTCTTTTCGACTGAGCTCCGATTGCCGAGAAAATGTCATTTTCGTGGATAAGTACTGTGAGAAATTCAACTCACGTGTCTTCGATCACCTGGAGGCTTCCTGGATATATGGAATATGGAGTCCTGTGACAACTGATGAGATCATTTGCTCATCAGGCTGTCCTGTCTCCCTTGAGGTTCTTGCACCGTTTCCCTCTGACTTTCTGTGTGTTCATGAGTGCTTCTAGGCTCTGAGGACCAGAGCACCCATATTCATCCTGGGCCCCAGACAGAGCACTGTCAACACTGACTGACTTCCCGGCCCGGCCCCAGTGAAACCCCTCCCATGGGTGGCCAGGGAAGGGGTCCCCTGAAAACAAAGTGATGTGTGGTTTTACTGTTACACTGTTTCTGTTGTTTTTCTCATATTGAAGCATTTTAAAACTTGTGGCATGAGGGAATGCTGATGTTATTAGTAATCGTTATTTATGTCCTGGGACCTTCCTGTGCATTAGTTGATTTAGTCTGCCTGAGTGCTCTGAGATAGGCCTTTTTTTCCTCCCATTTTACAGAGGGAGAAGTTGAGGTTCACAGGAGTTGCACAAGTCCCAAAGCATGGGTCTTCGGGTGAAACTCAAAGTAACATATAACTGCCAAGTTCAAGCTTTACCCTGCACGCTCTTCTATTGCTGACTCCCTAGCTGGTCTCTGGTCAATGTCACACCTTCCCCTTAGCTTCCTTAGAGCCTGTACCTGTCCCTCAAGCCACTGTGTCCTGGGTTTTCCTTCTGGGCCTCCTTTTCCAGGTGAGTTTGCGATTCTTTGAACAAATTATTAATATTAGAGACTATTTTGGTAGAAGTACGTTAGTGCCTTTCATTGTGCAATCTGGGCCGACATTTGGCACATGGCCCCTCCACTGACGGATGGTGACCAGCCTCGTTAGCTAATGCACCCACAGTTGAATGAGTTCTGTGACAGGATCCTGGAAAATCTGAAGACATGAATGTGATGTTGAAGAAGATTTTCACCAACTTTTCATTTTAGGCCTTTACCAATTGAAAAGAAGCCAACAGACACGGGAATGTTTATACCCCCTGGGTAGCACTGGCCTGGAAACACGAGCATCGCCCGCCTCTGCTCCCAGGGCCGGTGCACAGCACGGCGTCTCAGTGTCTGTACCTATATGATCCCATAGAGGAGTCTTTGAAATGTTAGCGAAGATTTGGGCAAGAAGACACCCAAAGGCCAGCCCTGCCTCCACCTCCCCTGGGTATGGTGCAAGGATTCAGAAAGTTCACTGCACTGCACAGCAACTTACCGCCCTCCGTGCCCCAATTCCAGGGCATTCTGATGGCTCCTGCGGTCAGTGTCTTGTCCCAGTTCACAGAGATGGGTGATCATGCGTAATCTTGTGCTTTCCTGCAGGGAACTCGCAAGCCGAGCCCTCCTCAGAAGCCTCTGCCTGCGGATCCTTTGAGCAAGACGACCCGGCCCGCCAATGCCTCAGCCAGGACCCTGGGACCGCGGGAGTCTGGGCTCTGCCTGGCGCCCGTCAGGTTGGTGTGATGCACACACACCTGTCTCTGTCTCCCCCAAACTGTGGGGCAGCTGCATCCATGCTTTTCAGACCACGGCAGGACAGCGGGCGGGTCGCAGTCTAGGCTTCCTGTGTTCCCCACTCATGGGAACGATATAAATAGATGCACGGGTAGCTATAAAAATATCCAGGAGGCAGTTGTAAGCTTGTAATCATGGGTGTCACCATGGAGGTCTTAGCAATGGCCCCGGTGTACCTAAGAGATCAAAGCACGACCCGTGAGAACTAGGCAGTGTACTCCAGAAAGCTGAGCCTATTGAGAGAGGCCGGGCCACATCCCCCCAAGAGACAAAGAAGAAAACTCCCAAGTGGTGCAGTGTTATGATGGCTGGACACATACCTCCAAAGAAAACCTCAGCTCCTGATAGACTCTGCCCAATCCCTGAGGTCCTGAAAAGTGAGGAGGAGTTGGCAGACCCTAGTGAAGCCAGGGAACTCGCAGGGGTCACGTGAACAAGCTGGTAGGAGACCTGGTGTAAGTGGCAGCGTCTCGGGACAACTAACGAAAGACTCACCCTGAGACCTTTCTGCAGCTGTGGTCACTTTACACTGTCCCACAGAGCATGAGGGAGGCCTAGTCCTGAATCCTAACGTGCACAAGAGGAAAGCCCGATGGTGTGCTGGAGCCAGCCACACCGGTCTTCAAGAGCTACTAAATTTCCAGGAATTTTGCAAACCAGGTGTTAAACCTAGCCACTCTTAAAATTTTTCATTATATGCTTACAATGATATACATTATATTTTGAAACAAATGTGATAAAAGCTCAAAAGGCCTCCCTTCCTTTTTTTTTTTTTAACTACGTTGTACTATTACCTATGCCCTTGGGGTGACCTGCATTAGTTACTCCATCCAGTGTGGTGGAAATACTCCAAAACAGGAGCTGCGGCCCCTCTCTTCCACATTCAGTCGTGTCACGTTGGTAGCCTGAATATTTAACCCATGGAAATAGGCAAACGCTACCAATCAGGCCCTCCTGCCTCCCCCTTGGTAGTTAAACATTTACCAGCACACAGATGGGTTAACCACTTAGCCAGGGCACTCTTCTGTCACACGTGCCCCCTTGGCAGGAAGCTTGCTTTGCGAGATGAAAAGAGCGAAAGGTAGCATGTTAGCCAGGCCCTGGGTTCAATAATTCAGTATCTCTGAAGGGGGAAGGCGCACATCAGTGATTTCATTACAGCTTTGGGGAAAAATGCTTGGCCTGTGAAAGAGATAACTGCCTAATAAATCTCAGAGATAAAGCTGGTCAAGGGGTCAGGACAGTGGTCTAATTCCCAACTGCAGAAAGACAGAAAAATCTCAGAGCATCTGAATTATTTCATTGTGGTTTGTATGCTGATCTTAAAGCTGCTTTTCTTGATCCAAAGAAAAAGCACTACTTTACCTGGACATGACGAGGGAAAGGCCCTCAAGCAGTAGCCTATCTTCCCTCTGCCAGCTGCTCACACCAGTGCAAGCCAGGTTTGCTCTTGTCCCGGGAGGAGGAGAATTCTGTGCATATTCCCTTTAGGGGGTTCCCACATGCCTGCCTTTGCTCCCCGGAACTGCAGCATCTAATACAGCAGCCACAGGCACCCTGTGGCTAGTAAAAAATGACACAAGCTGGCAGTGCAAATACACCCTGGATTTTGAAGACCTAGTACCCCAAAAATGTCATCTGTCAATCACGTTTTATGTTGAAATATCGCTACTCTGGATGTATTTATTGGTGAAGTGAAATGTATTACTGAAGTTTGTTTCATCTATTTCTTTTCCACTTTTTTCCCGTGGCTGCTAGAAAATGTTAAATTACCCTTGGGGCTCCCATCACATTACTAGTGGGTGGTGCTTGCTAGAGTCCCCCTGTGGGTGGGAGGTAGGGCTTTGAAAAGGGCTCCTCTAGTGGTCAGATGTCACCATCCACAGGACGTCCTGAGCCCTCGAGGTCTGCAAGCCCTGGTGACACCCAGAGCGGCCTCCCAGCCGTGGGCCAAGGGGTGGGATCTCATCCCAGAAACATATCACAGTGCAGGAAGAGACATCCACGCCCAGACATCAGTATCTGCAGGGACCACTTTCAAGTCCTCAGACCATGATTTGTTCTGTCCTCTCTCAATGCAGACCGGCTCCTAAACGTCCACACCAAGTGCCCAGACCCGCCCACACCACCTACACCAAGTGAGAAGAAGCAAGCCGACACTTTTTCAACAGTGAAGACAGAAGTTTGCACTATCTTTCAACTCCAGTTGGAGTTATTTTTTTTTTGTCCCAACTTTTAGAATTTTTTTTTTAATGTTTAAAACACCATTATTTTAAGAACTTCGAGCTACTGCCGTCGGTGCTGTGCTCTGCTATGGTGCTCTGTATACTTGCTCAGGTACTTGTAAATTATTAATTTATGCAGAATGCTTGTTACAGTGCAGTGCGCTGTAGTAGGCGGGTTTTTTTTTTTTTTTACCATCACTGAGTTTTCCATGGAAGGAAGGCTTCTTGTGCTTTTCATAGTTTAGTGAACTTGAAATATCGCGCTTTCTGAGATTCTGGACAGGATGTTTACTTTTTGATCAAGGCTTTATGGGAGAGCAATTCCCCACTACCCAAGGCTGTGGTTATGGTACCAGACACAGCTCAAGAGACCCCCAGGTAGAACCTTGATTGGTTTTCTGGAACCCTCATCTCAGGCCGGGACTTCAAGTCCAGGCTGTGCTCAGCTTTCAGGGAGCCCTTGGGCCCTTTCACAGCTGACAGGCTGGTCCACCAGAGCTATGCCTCGAAACTCCAGGATAGCGAGTAAGGATGAGGCTTCTGGCGGGGAAGCTTTGGAGAGAACCTGGGTTTCAGAGAGGAATTTTAAGGTGTGGCTACACCAGGATAGAGACTGGAACATAAAGCCAGACAGAAACTTGACCTTGAGCTCACTGGCCATGAGCATATTTGGAGAGCGACCAAAAAAGCTTGCTGTATAGAAACCCCAAAAACGTCTTTTCCTGGCTGCCCTTTACAGAATGCTGGTATCAGCCCTGACTTATATCGGGAAAGGTGGTGTTTCTATAAGAAGCTACTGCCCAGGCTCTGCAAGCCTCCGTCTCCCCATCCTGTTTGGAGCTTAGCAAATTACCACGTTGTCTTCTCCACTGTAACACAATGATTCTGTGTTCAGACAGACAGATGAGGCTTTCTGTGGGACCATAACTATTTTCAGATGTGAACCGGTAACCAAATCTAGTGAACCAACTCTGTACATAAAAAGCTCCCTTTACGGCAAGGTTCAACTTATTCAAAATTAGGCAGGATCCCTATGCTTGTAAAAATTACAACCAAATGGATGCTGTGTTCGCTGGTATTGGCTATGTCAGCTGTCCTTGTTGGTGTATATTGGACAAAGGGCCATCGGTTACTAGGAAGTTCTTTTGGGGGTATCCTATTTTCCCCCGTTGGCTGCAGGAATTTTTAAAAGATGTTTTTAGCATAAAGTCGGAATCTCTTAAACACTTGCAACCTACCTGTTGAGCATCACAGAGTGTGACAGGAAATCAGTTTCCCAGTCTTAAATATTTACGAAATGCAGTCTTGAGCAGCGTCCCCTTCAAACTTTTACTCTTCAGATGTCTGACAGGGGGAGCCATTTTCACAAGGAGAGCTTGAAGACGCCTGCATCTAATTGCGTGAAAACTACAAAATACTCAGACAAGGGAAAATGCCTCTGTCTTTCTAGTGGGGTCACATGTGACTCGTGTTTACATTAGAAGGCATGTGACAACGGTTCCAGAATTCACTCTGTTTTATGATAAAGACGTCATCTGGGGTCAATTTCAATGGTTTTTCTATGCCTTGAAGTAGAAAGACAAAAACGTACCAAGAACCTTGGTTTGCCTTCCAGAAAACAAGGCTGCATTTTAACTCTCCCCATACTCCCCAGCAGATCTAGGCAACATAGTTATTCATGATCATGGATACACTCAATAAGTCCTCATCACACACACACACACACACACACACACACACACACACACACGAAAGGGAATCCAGCTCTAATACATTCCAACTCTTGTAGCATGTATCTGTTTATTATACAATTATTAATTTCTTAAAAATGTAAAGTCATGTTAGAAATGTTACTGCTGATGAGCACATACAGAATTACTGTGATTGCTGTTACATGTGGTCATTGTCTTAAGGCCAAAACACATACTATTGAAGTTTACAGAATTTTTATGGTGCGTTGTGTGGGGATTGTCCTTATAAGATGTCAGCTCCTTACATCTGGCATTTTAGCCTCTCCTCCTTTTGCGAGGAAGAGGATGTGAACTGACTCTTGTTACTTTTTTCTTGTCTGTCCTTAGCTATAATTCCTGTGCTTCTATTTCAGAGAAGCAGGAATCGTTTGGTATTAAAGGAGGTTAACGCTGTGATTTTACACCGTGTCATCAGTGGCCACTTAGCGGCTGCAGGTGATGATACTTGTACATTCTTATCTCTGCAGTACTAATTGTTTTTCTAGAGCCATGCAATTTATTTTTGGATAAGAGCATATTTGAACGTAATGTCCCCTTACAATAGACAGATCATATCAAAGGAATACTACTTCCGGTATGCAGCATTTATCCAATGAAACATATTTAGCAATAATTTCCATTTTAATATAATTTAGGAAAGGAACCAATAGCCAGGTTTTTGGGGGAGGAGTTACGTCTCCCTCTTTTTATATCCTCATAGATGATGGAAACAAAAATCAAAACTGAGATGTCAATGGCAGCCTATTTTTAATATGGCTTAAAATTTTATAGGTATGAATAATAAAGTTGATTTGCGTTTCCAAGGCCATCGCTGAGGAAGTCAATGTGCCTAGACAGACAGTAGGTGCTGAAGGTTGTCATTCTTCTTCATCTTATTATGGTTGTAGGGTATACGACCCCACTTTATTAGGAAGTATACAGCTAATCTTCCAGGCATTCGATTTAAAACTTTATCTCCTGAAATTTTTTTTGTAACAGTTTTTCCTGACACATGGAATCAGATGTGTAGCAACCAAGAGAAACAATGCATAACATTTTCCATTGTCAAAATATGCACACAGAGGTTACACTTCCCCGTGGGAATTTTTCCAGCTTACACATGTGGGATGACATCACAGAAACCACAAAAGCAACAAATTAAACTACATGAGAATAAATACTCCTGACTAGTCTCAGAGGGGACATTTTTATGCCTTCTTAACTTTATGAGAAATTCTCAGGCTGAAACCAGAGGCCATTGTTCTCTGGCAAATCAATACAGTACATCAATGTATCCCTGAGAAGAAAAACAGCTAAAACTCTGACCGGTGTCAGACTGTTCTTAGGAGCCTGTGATTTCCCACGGTGCTAGAGAGAGCCTGCTGCTGGGCCAGATAGAAAGCCCCAGCATCTGTGCCATCTCTCAACTGATGTTTACTGAGCACTCTGAGCCAATGAGACCTGACAACTGAACGGGCGTGATGCCTGGGCAGCTGGATCTTTCTCGTGCAGCCTCACCCCTTTGCGGTCTTTCCTCATGAGGCTTATTTCATTTAAGACTTTTGCTATGAAGGACTCCTCTGGGTGTTCTGGGAGCAGGAAGCCCAGGGCAGATTTGGTCGGGAGGTCCTTCCTCACTGCTGTCAAAACGATCCCAGCCAATCACAGGTGACCCACATAAACATTACAGCAACCCTCCCCAGAAATCCCCCAGGTGTGTCTCTCAGGCTGTGGCTTTCACATGCTACGGGTGGCTAGTGGGGGACATTGCAGATACCATCTCTTGTCCTCCCCACCACAGAGGCCAGCCCTAGGTTACTAGTCACTCCCCAGGACTCACGAGCAGGCCCATAACCCCATCTGGACACACAGAGCCAAGGCTCATCCATCTCTGCCTCTCCTAATCACCTGGACACAAGTCCCTTTCCCAAGTCAGACCCTGTGCTAATGCCTTTCCAGTCTCTGACAAATCTCTGTGCTCGTAGCTCCTTCGGGTCAGCCAAAGTGGTGACTGCTGAAGCGTGTGGCTGCCCCCCAAGTCACCCCTTGGCCACCCAAATCTCAGCCGTCCCCAGGGCGGCAGCACGGAGCTACCCCACCAGCCTCGAATCCAGCAGAGCCCCTCCCACAGACACGCCACCCCCACAGTGGCCTCCTGCCGAAAGACTTATTCTAATTGCAAGGGGGAGCTGGCCATAGAAAATCAGTTTATCTATGACCACAAAATTCTCCTGCTTCACTCTGTAGTTCCCATTGACATCTATTTCTTTTAAACCTCTGTGAAAACTCTGATGGTGATATAAGTAACACGCTGAGACAGACTCGTGAGCCGCAGCCTGAGGACCACTTCTGTGCAGTGAGGATGCTCCCAGCAGCCAATCACCTACATCTGAATGTTCAAACATGGCTAGTGAGAGCTAAAAGACAACACAATTAAAGGAATTCTCAGTGTGATTCCACTCGTCCAGGTTGATCGCTCTCTAACCACCCTGATTTTCCACATCATCTTCAAAACAACGTGTCCTATATCCTCCCTGTGAGTCTCCTTCCATAAAACAAAAATCTTAGTCCTCGATTGAGCACATTCTATATCCAGACAAAAGAACAAATATCATGTGATTATGTTTAATTTTACAAAGAGGTGGAATGACGTCTGTGTTCATGGCCTATAAGCAGGTACTTAAGGAGGAGAATGATAGGAAAAATACGTCAAATTAGGAAGATAGACAAATCCTCGAAGCGTCGCGGGCAGGACAAGCCATGGCAGCGCTAACGTTCTCTTATACCTTCTATCAGGTCAAACGGGGAGGCTGGAGGGAAGGTCCATTGTTGGAATGTGTGTAGAAACATAACTCTGTAACACTTTGCTGTAGGCCACTCACCACAGTGCAAACGTATAGCTACTAAACCAGTACATTAATTTTATAGTGCTTCATCCATTTATAATGCTTTGGTTTGCTAATTCTGTTCACATACCTTTTTATGTTACAGTCCATTACTTTTGTACACATTTCTCATATCGGGGGTTCTCCAGGTAACACAACCTGCTATGTCCGTAGAAAAGTCATTGTTAAGACTATTATATCCAATAAATGGTATACAGGTAAATAGAAAGATGTGTCTCATTCATTACTGAGAATGTTACAAGAATGGGGCGGGGGAAGCCTGATGTAGAAAAATGCATCTGTGTTTTCATCCATTTTCCGATGCATAAGGAAATTTTGGAACAGTACCTAAGACACAAAGAAGAAGGATGAGCTGGGGTCAGGGGATGCAATGGACCTGAACGGGTCAGATGATAGGACAGAGGGAGTAAGATACATCTTCACACACCCGGGGCAGTGGAAAGGGGGGAACCTGATACTTTTTTTGAACAATGTGAATTCATAACCTATCAGAATAATTTTTTTAAAACACTCACCTTATTTACCGAAGAGAGAAATTCAAAAAGCAAGCAAGCAAGGGTAGAAACATTCACACGAGACTTAACCAGAATGAAAATCTAAGTGCAATAGAAATATATTTACAAATTAAAAAAAAAAATAGCATTCAACTTCATGAAGCAAATACAAAGAAAAATAGACATACTGAATGATAACGAGGTCTTTATATTCTGACCACCCTCCAGCCATGACAAAGTAAGTAGGCAAAAAAATAAAGTCTATAGAAAACCTCAAACACAGTTAATAATGCAGATCAAATTGATATATATCAAATAGAATACTTCAAACCTACAAAATCTACCTTCTTTCAAAGAGCCTCTAGGAAAAAAATTATAAAGAGAGAGAGGGTACCAAAAAAATGTATACACATTTTAAGAAAGGAAAAAACTGTATTAAAATTGTGTGATGGTAACCACTTTGAGCACCTCTTGTAATTGCAGAAGTCAAACGTGACTTGTGTTCATCTTTTGTTATCGGTATATATTGAGTATTACAATTTTAATAGTTTTTTCCTCTCTTAAAATGTGTGTACATTTTTTTGGCACCCACTATATAATGTTTTGGCACCCTCTGAGGGTACCAAATATATTTATTTCTATTTATTATATATATTTATATTTTAATATATATGTATATAAAATTTTGTATAAGCCACAAAATAAACTCAAATTCCAAATGCTACAAATTCTCAAGATTA
Organism: Rhinolophus ferrumequinum; assembly: GCF_004115265.2. NCBI lineage: Eukaryota > Metazoa > Chordata > Mammalia > Chiroptera > Rhinolophidae > Rhinolophus > Rhinolophus ferrumequinum. The sequence continues at coordinate 5,226,434 of NC_046299.1, forward strand.
TAATGCAGTAAAAGTAGAACAAAAATTCTCCGCCCTAGAAATGTAAAGTTTCTTGAATCAAAGATGAATTACAGATTATGCAGCAAATAGTGAAAACATGTGAAATAGCACACTCTACAGCTGTGCTTCTCACACTCTTTGAATTTTAAGAACTCATCGAGGATGCTTGTAAAAATCCATTTTCCTGTCCTTTACCTGGAGATTTCAGTTCAGAGGGCTTGGGATGGGGCCTAGAGATTCATATTTAAAAGTGCCCCCAATTCAATCTTCTCATTGGGAAAGTTTAGGACACTTCTTATGGGAATACAGCTAACGCAGTGCTGAGGGGAAAACTCATAGCCCTAAATTCACATATTAAGCAAAAAAGATAAAAATGAATTTAACAGCTGACATAAAAAGTTACAAAAAGGAACAAAAAAATAAACCTAGGAGAAAACAGAAGGAATGAATTTGTAGAAAAAAAAAGTATAAATTAATGGAAAAAGTAAGACTAATAAAAGCATGGGTGGCTTCTCCGGGAAACTTAAAACACAAGATAAACCCATCATCTAATTTCATTAAGGAAAAAAGATAAAAAGCAAATACACATAGCATGTGAGCACATAGAATGCAGCAGTCCACTGTAACCCAATGAGATTATCTCAGGAAAATAAGGATGGCTCGGTGCTGTAAAATCGAATACTCCAAGTCACCAGATTGGGAGATTGTAGGAATGATTACCGTACGCCGTATTATGATTACCAGCGATGCTAAAAAGACAATTGATAAAACGCAATACCCATTCCTGCGTTCTTAAAAATCTGAACAAAATAAGACTGGAAACCATAAGATGTGAGACATGCTCGTGTCGTTTGTGGAAAATCAGCTTTACAAATATAGGACAGGATCTTGTAAGTCGCCGTTTTTGGCTAAGTTATGCTGCAATAACAAACCGCTCTTAAATGTCAGTGACTTACAGCACGAAAGGATTATTTCTTGCTCAGAGGTGAGGTCTGTTTGGGTGAGTTTTGGCTCTTCTCCAAGGGCCCCAGGCTGATGGAACGGCCCTCAGCTGGTCTTGTGACAGAGGGAGGAGACACACAGGATTCTTAAAACTTCTGCTCAGAGGGGCAGAAGCCATTTCCACTCTCATTTCACTGACCAGTCAGCCCTGTTATCTGGCCCATGGCTTCAGGGGGAGAAGACGATACTGCCAAGCTTTTGTCAGTGAGAAAGCGTGTGCCCTCTTCCCACAGAGGGGGCTCGCGCGTAAGATTTGCAGCAGACTGAGAAATGAACTAGGGTGAATGTCAACATTGACCATGGTGCGAAAGGGCCTTGGAAAGTGGAGACATGCTCTGGTTGTTAGAGAGATCTTTAAAAATGTAATCTAGCAAATGTGAAGGCATATGCATTTGTACAAAAGGGAAAACACTAATGGAATAGCTCAGGAGAAAACGGTATGTGACCCACAAATTTAATTCCTAAGGTGGATATTCTACAAAGTGTGTGGAATAAAGGTGAGAATTGCCAACACCAGTAAAACTGTGTGCTTTTTCTCTCTGTCCTTCCCCCCAAGCTTTGGTGACTTCATTACCTTTTAATTGGTATTTCCTTACCAGAGAAAAATTGGACTCCTGTGCAGACGGCTGTAGCTGGTCTGCTCACGAGGCCCCGTTAACCAGCTTGTCTCTGGAGACGCTAAATACATGTGGTCCGCTGGCTCACACTGCTGACTTTTAAGTGTGCCCGCCGAGGTCAAGTTCCCCCACGTTTGTGTCTAAGCTCCCAACCGGCAGACCTCACTGCGGTTAATTCCTACTTGTCTCTGAACTGCGTGATCAGCATCAAAACCCTTTCTGCTCAGAAGGCTAAATTTAATATACTATGTGCTGGCAAAGCTGTCAACATGCCAGCAGGCTGGGCCTTTCATTGTCAGGACCGAAGTAGATGGAAACACATTCTCAGACAGGTCTGCTCGAGAAAGACTGACCCCCGCCAGACACCTCTAACAGAGCAGCATCAGAGTCTTGAAATATGTATGTTGCGCTTTGATGTGAGGCCAGCAGCTGAGGAGAAAACTTTGCACATGGCCTCCTGGGCTTTCGGGAGGAGTGTCACTCCAGGGGGAAACACCAGCCTGACAACACCGCCTGGCAGCCTGAAGTCAGGAGGGGAGGCCGTAATTGAAAACACATGAGGGAAAGAATTTCCACAAGGTCCTGGAGTAGCTGGAGGACAGCTTGGGGGGCAGGAGCAGAAAGTGGGAGCCCCATGTATGTTTGTGCAGCTCCGGTACATAAATATTTTGTTTCATGTCTAACTCCAAAAGGCCCAAGTGCAAGAAAACATCCCCATTCTGCAAACGCCCAGTGATGACACCACAGTCTCACGTGCTTAGGTGAAAAGTTGTATTTCAATGTGGGAACAGTTGTACGTTACAAAAGTCACTGTGAGTCTTCAACTAAATAAATAATCAAATGTATAACTCTCAAAGATGCAGTATTTCATCTCTCTAGTTCAACAGTCACGTTTAGTTTTGTGTCACTCGCCTTTCGGAGAGAAGCAGTGCCCGGTCAGCGGGCAGAAGGGACCGACGACTTCTTAAGCATCTGCTTTTGTTGCCTTTCTTCTAATAAGGAGAGTACATTCTAGATAAACAAAAACAGGTGAATGCAATCCAAGGGTTGGGTGGGTTTGATTTCGTTTCGTTTTGTTTAAAGTACTACAAAATGAGCCTGGAAAGGCACAAAGAATATCCCAACCTGTCTGTCAAAAACTCTGGCCATTTCGAGGATGCCTTTGCCGAACTGAGAGAGAAAAACAACAAAAATTATATTCTATGACTGTTCTGTATTCTCCTCCCAGGAAAAACTGTAGAGAAAGCGATCGAGTGATTTACCTCGTTTTTCACACTTGCATCTGCCCCTTTGTCAAGAAGTAAGTGGACTAACTCTTCGTGATTATTTAGCACTGCCACCTGAAAAACAAACGCGAGTGGGGTGTGAGTGGGCTTCTCCCTCCCCACGAGGCTGCAGCCAGGCTGTGCCTGGGGCAGACAGGCCCAGGAAAACCCACCAGCAGCACCCCCAGACTCTCAGTCTACAGCGATGCCAACGGCAAGGAGAACGGGAACGGACGTGCCTTTCCCCACACGGAGACATGCTGGGCCAGCCCAGTGCAGAGAGCAGCACCATCTTTGTAGGAGATCCCTGTGGATCCTCCGACGGCCTCGGGGACTGGGGAGGGTCATTCTTAAAGAAATGGTGGTAGAAAACAGATGACAAAAACATGACGGTGACACTGGCATGCCTTTGTGAACGGGCCGGCGGGGAATCCATACCCAGCGAAAGCCAGTGCTCATACACCACTGAACTCACAAGTGTTGCCTCGTCACAGAAGCAGCTCTGACCTTCCTGCCTCACAGAAAACTCAGCTGCCTTCTGGAGAAAGGCCTACCATCAGAGGCGTCTTCCCATCTTTATCTTTCACGTTCACATCGGCTCCAGCTTCAATGAGCAGACAGGCCACACTCCGGTTCCCTGAGACCGCGCAGACTCTCATGAGTGGGGTCCAGCCCGAGCCAGCGTCCACCACGTCTACCTGTGAGGCCACAGGGAGAGCGGCTCTGAGTCCCATCTCTCTTGCTTAAAACAACGCCCATCGGAAACAAAGGAAGAGTTCCTTGCCGAAATTCCCCTTGTTTAGATCTCAGTCTTTCTAGACTTGGTGAAGGGTCGCCTGGACTGTGCTAATTGTGTTCACATTTATCAAAGTGACCCTGGCTCGTCATCTACATTTTGTTCAAATGGGAAAAAGCCGGGATAGAAAAATGAATTAAACAACCACCTTACGCCTGGCTCCACATGAAGTCCTGACCGTGTTCTCTCTTGCCTACCTTTCCTCACCTGTTTTCCAAATAGAGTTTACTTAGCTGACTTTCAAATATTGAAAGCTATTTAATGTTCAAGTAGCTTTAAATCCTTTCTGGAACAAGACAAGTACCACATACACGCACCCTTCTACTTACCAATAAGTACTAACTTTAAGCAGGAGACTTACAGGTTAATACAGAGCAACCAGAGCTATTACACGAATTCCAGCCGGAAAAGGTAGCTAACCGAATGCCTGCTCCAGAACGTCGTCAGCCTCATCATGAGAGGGCCATGTCCGCCGTGCATTGAGATCTCTCAGTGCAGTGCTTTAAAAGACATGTTTGAGGATAAGAAAATGTAAACACTGCCTCCTCAGGTTCCAAGGAAGGTCTCATCCATCCATGAAGAGTGGCACTGAACACACTCACCCACACCTAATTCTGCCACAGAGTTACTCAGTGATGTCCGCAGCTTTAGTAAAACATCAGAATGGAACAAGGAACTGCCAGTAGGTCCTTGGGACATTGCAGTTGTTTGTATGGATGAGATTATCCAATGCAATGTCTTCAGGGTCTTCATCAGGCAAATCACAAATAATCTTTGGGCAGCAAGCTTCAATATATTTCAATAATAACAAAATGATCACCTCGTATTACATGGTGCTTTATACAGTTTTCAAGGCACATTCACACACACCTCCTTTAGTCCTGAGGGTGAAACCAGGGTAGGTATTTTTATCCCGAGTTTCCAAATAATTAAACCAAGTCGCCGAGTACTCAGTGCCTTTCCTGGGGTCACATGGCTGGCTCACTGAATGCAGAGATGGTTCCTCATGCAAGTTAGTCCCCCTCAGGATGAATTATTACATTCAGGAAGAGGGTGGCAGCCGTGCCCCATTAGCTCCCAGCTCCGTCCCACGGTCTTGCAAAGCCAAGGTCATGGGGGGGCTCATGATGACATCATCTACCCGCCATCTGCCAGCCACACCGAAATCTTTAGTGGACACACTCCTGCAGCCCCAGGGCTACAGAAAAAGATGGAATTCACCCCTAAAGAAGTGTGTTCATATCGGAAGCCCAGAGAGCCTACACTTCCCACATCCCATATTTAAATGTTCATGGCAGAGACCTGCCCTTCTTTCAGCAAAAGCCAACCTTCATTTTTAGCTACACACTTTTATTTGGGTCCAAAGCATGAGCGGAGTTCATCATAAACCAAACAAGGGAACGTGGCTGTCCCTACCACACAAGGCAGGTGTGGCCCGGCCTTGCCACCGAAGCTCCCAGGCTAATCCTTCTGACCTTTTGCGCATGTTTCTCAGACAAAGAAAACAAGAAATGTTATTAAAAGGAATTATCTTCAGGACTGAGATTTTTCCTTCCAGGGGCCCTTTTCTCAGCCTGCAAAAAGCGGCCCCTGAATCCGTGAGGTCCTGCAACTTAAGCCTGGCTTTCCTTAACCACACTTCAGAGACAAACTAGAACAGATCTACTAACATCTTCCAGGATGTGGGACTTTTCTCATTGTGAGTTTTCCAGACCACCAATTTAATTTCTCAGTACTCTACCCATCTGGCAATCATAATTAAGACAGCATTTTGTTCTTCGTTCCTTATTTCCACACCTTGAAATTTTTATTTGACTTCTTTGAAGTCTTGAACTAAAGTTTTCAAAATTATCAGCCGTTACCATCCTCGAGCTAACTCTGTTTACCCATCTTCAGAAGTCCAGACTCCACTTTTATTTGCTGAATCAAATGTAGACGTACTGAGAACATGAAACCAAAAGCAGACCCAGCATTCCTGCTTCTAGGTAAAAACACTAAGAGCTGAAATGCTCTATTCTTGATATACTCAGTTCTCTCTTTGGAAATTTTTTTGTAGTAACTAATCTTTAAAGCAAACCAAGAATAAAAACAATCTAATTCTAGAAGCAACAAGAAATACTGTCGCTGTAAGAGTTCCTCGCATTCTTGTGTCCCCAGCACCTATGGGTATCTGGCACATAATAGATGCTCAATAAAAGTACTGCTGAGAGATGGAATGAAGAGATGAATGAATGAACGAGCAAGGGGATAAACACAGTAGGTGAAGCAGAAAAGGATGAGGCCGGCTCTGGATTCAACACTGTTTCTTTTTTCCTCCATGCCAATCCAAAGCCTCGTTATCATGTCACTTCTACAAGGGTCTTTTTTCCCAAGGTTTCAGGAGCGTTCTTGCTGAGAAGTCAGAGAACTTTCTCCAGCATTTCTAAGTTCAACTAATAGGCTCTGCTTCTCCGTGACCCTGGGGCACAGCATTTCAGGTTATTAACAGCATGTGTGCAGTTCATAAGGCAGACCCCGTACCTCACAACCATCCTTTATCATCCACTCAATCACGCTGCAGTGGCCTCCATCTGCGGCCCAATGCAGAGCCGTGCAGCCGCCTCGGTCTCTCGTCTCCCAGGAAGCACCGTGTCTTCGGAGACACTTCACCACGTCCAGGTGTCCCGCGTAACACGCCAGCATCAGACTGCAACATACAGAAGCAGCCGCGTTTGGCTGTAAGTACAGTCGCCAAACTCAGGTCCACATTTTACCCTGCCTGGCTTAACCCTGAGAAAGAAGTCTTAATTTGAGTGGAAAAGCCATGAAAATTATTCGTAGAAAATGTATATGTGTCCATCAACTAGTGAATGGATAGACAAAATGTGGTATACCCATACAATGGAGTAGTATTTGGCCATACAAAGGAAATACACTTCTGATATACGCTACAGCACGAATGAGCCTTAAAACACGACGATAAATAAAAGAAACCAGACACCAAAGGCCACATATTATATGATTCCATTGATATGAAATGTGCAGGAAAGCATTCTAGAGAGACAGACTAGCAGACTTGTTGTTACCACAGGCTAAGGGGAGAGGAAACCGGCCGGGGGGGGGGGTACCTGCTCATGAGTACAGTGCTTCTTTCTGAAATGTTCTAGAATTAGGTAGTACAACTCTGTTAATATACTTTAAAATGCTGAACTGTACATTTTACAGAAATGAATTTCATGGCATATAAATAATATCTCAATAAAAAAAATTGTACAAGGTCTCTCTCTGGGTGATAAATGGAATGTCCAGCCCTGAGGCCCCAGCCCAGACGGGGCTGCAATGGAACCTGATGGCCACATCTGTGTCCTTACACGGGGCCTCCATTTCTTGGACACTCCCAGGAAGAAGAGAGCTGCCCTTCACCTGCCCAGGGTTGAGGCTGTTTGCTTCTGATGCATGTCGCCAAGTTCATGTCCAGAAATGTCACATCAGTTCACACTGGTATCGACTGCATCTGAAAGTGTCCGTTTTACTCACCCTATACCAACACTGCCATCATGTTTTAACTGCTAATGTGATAGGTGGACATTTATTACTAGCAGGGCTAAACATTTTTCATAGAATTAATTTCTTCTGCTATGAATTGTCTTCTCTGTAAATTGCTTTTTCTACTGTGTATAGATGTTTTGGGTTTAAGTATAGGTACGTATTTTCTATAGTTAAAGTTGCCAGTAATTTGTCTATGTTTGCAAATCTTGCCCCAGATTGTCCTTGACTTTGTAATTCAGGTTTTTCAAATGTATGATGTATTCTTAATCTTTTTCTTAGTGATTTCTCATAATCCTTTAGTCTTTCACATTATGAGATCAGATAGATACCCTTTTTCCCTGAAAATAAGACCTAGCCGGACCATCAGCTCTAATACATCTTTTGGAGCAAAAGTTAATATAAGCCCCGATCTTATTTTACTATAATATAAGACCAGGTATTTTATTTTATTATATTATATTATATTATATTATATTATATTATATTATATTATGTAATAAAATATAATATTATAGTATGTTAAATATATTATATTATATTATAGTAATATAGAGTATATATTATGGTATATTATAGCATATTAAATGTTACTATGTAGTATTATATAAAAATAATGTAATATATATTTAATGTAATATAATGTATTTAATATACTATATAACACTATGTAATAACATATTTAATATACTATAATATATTTCATATACTATAATATTATATTTTATTACATAATATAATATAATGTAATATAATATAGTATAATATAATATAAAAGACCCAGTCTTATAGCAAAATAAGACCGGGTCTTATATTAATTTTTGCTCCAAAAGATACATTAGAGCTGATGGCCAAGCTAGGTCTTATTTTCAGGGAAACACAGTATATGCCTGTGTTTTCTATGGTTTTGTTTTTTACACTTAATTCTTAATTCACCTGGAATTTATCTGGATGCATTCTGGAAGGCCAGGATTTAGCTTAATTTTTTTTTTTCTTCAAGTAGCCTATTTTTCCAGCACCTTCCTCATTGATCTTTGTTGCCCCCGTCATCACATATTAAATCCTAATGTCTATGGAGATTGATTTTAGGATTTATATTCCATTCTATTTATCTTTTTTCCAATTATTTGTACCAGTATCATACTACCGTAATTACTTAAAATTTTATGAGCATTTAAATAACTGTCAAAGCAAGTCCTTCCACATTCTTCTTTGACAAAGTTTTGGTAGCTAGTATCATCTATTTGTTCTTCCAGATAAATTACAGAATCATTTTGACAGGTTCTCAAGAAAAACTCCATTTGAGCCTACACTGAACCTATATTTAATTAGGAAAAAACTGAAAATTTTATAATATTTGATCTTGCCATACTGGCATATGGTATATGGCCCTAGTTTTTAAATTTTTATCTTTCAGTAAATTTTTATAGGTTTTGTATACAAATTTCTTACTTTTATCAGATGTTTATTTTTTTATTCTACTTTGTTTCCCTTATTGTATTTATTAACTAGTTATTGATTGCCATTATTTAAGAAATTGTTTTTCTTTATTTTATAGCTGGCCATTTTACTGAACCTCCTTATTAAGTCCAAATATTTGAAAGCTGATTCTTTTTGGTTCTACAGGAAAGGAACCATGCCTCTCACCTCATTTCAAGTCTTGCTGAGCTGATCAGCCTGCCAAAATACCAATCATGAAATAGCAATATGTAACTTGTAGTTAGCTATATGCCTAGCACTGTTTATGTGTTTTTTTCCACATACAGACTCATTAAATGCTCACAAGCCTGTAAGTACTTCTATTACCCCTATTTTATAGATGGGGAAATTGAGGTACCGAGAGGTTAAGTAACCTGCCCAAGGTCACGCCCCCCCATCCAGACAGGAGTTGGGATTTGACATTGAGCTTTCTCTTGACCATGGGCTTCATTACTAATTTTTCAAAGGAATCTGTCAACACTAACGGTGACACTGGCCCATCATCTGAGATGATAGACAAGTTTGTATGATGCCATCAAAGGATTCACTCATTCCCATATGACAGACACTGTCCCAGGGCTGAAAGTATCCTGCACTTTAAAAAATAAGATACTTTTTAAAAGTATCTTGATGTGACGTGTTACACCGAATTTTTGTTCTGCATCTACACACACACAGGTGTTCACCTTTAGTCTCCTGGTGAGAAGTATGATACAACATTTCCTAATACTAGATATCCTTACTCTCCTGCACAGCCCACTTAGTTGAGATAGGAGAGATATATAAAAGTCTTCACACATACAGACATACAAATCGGTTTCTTTCTCTTACTATCAGATTTTAGCAATGAGGTTATCCTCTGTAGCTTTCCAGCTTCCTTCCTCTCTGCTCTGGAAAAATTCAAGGTTATTATCAGCATCTAGAAAACAAAACAAGCTGACTGGTAGAACAGTCACGCTATATTGGAGGTAATCCTTTAATAAATTTTCTAATTTCTTGTATGGGTATTGGTTATTTCAGATTTTCTGCTTCTTGGGTTGGTTTTGGTGGTTTCAATTTTCTCAGAAAAAGCAGCCATTTCAATGAAGTGATCAAACTACTACTTTAGATGCAAGTGCCCCATTTTTCTTCTCATGTTTAAATTTCTTCTATAACCACAGTTATGTACCTTTTCAATTTCCTAATTTTTTTTCTTCTAAGATTTATAAGAAACTGGTCCATTTTATTGAAGAGATTTTTGTTTAAGAGGCAGCTCTTCACATCTCAATCTTTATTTTTTAATTAATCAATTTCTACTTTTAAGTCTTTCCTTTTCCTACCTCTCAAATTTTTTCCTTTTTCATTTTTCTTTTTAAATTGCTATTATTCTTTTCCAACCTTCTTGACTTAACGGCTTAGTTCCAACATCACCTACGAACTAGTTGGAAAACTGCTGTTTAAATTTACAAGTGATTGTTTTATGTTATTATTCAAAATCTATTTCTGCATTGTGTGCAGCGAGTATAGTAAGCAGGCTTTCCGGTTTTAGAAATTGATGTTTTTTTTTTGTGGCCTACGATTTACGATCAGTGTTTGGTAGCTACCCTTCGATGCTAGTTTGCAGTGCACAAGCCTTGGATCTGTGTGTCGCGTTATGTGACTGTGAGCTTTGCATTTTGTTCTACCCAAGTGCCAAGCACAGAACCTGTAGTCATCCAGTACATACTGGTTGATTTAAGTTAATTAATTAAGTCTAATTACTGAGTTAGTGACCATTTTCAAGTCTTTCTAAAGTGTTCTTTGATCTGTAAGTATAGATTTCTAAGGCTCAGGCTCTTTTCGTGACCTCCTGTAAGGCACTCGGCCCTTTCACCTCAGGAAGTTCTCAGGTTGTACCTTTCTGATTGCCATTAGCGTCTTTAGAAACACTAGAAACTTAGTTCACAGAGAAAAGCAAAATGCAATGACAGCCCTTAGGAAGGTACAAAGTGCGACAAGTACTTACAACCGAGTGCCCAGCACAGAGCTGGTGATGCCACGTTAATAACTATCGTTTACAGAGCATTTGGTGTGTCTGTGCTGGGCACTGGTGGAGGGTAGATCTGTGCATGAGAATAGAGACCCCACAAATACGCTGTTGACTCAGGGAGCAAATGAATAAGACAGTTCCGTCGTTGCCATCTTTCCTTTGTGACATGGTACTTTATCTCTCAGTACTGCCAAAAGAAATGATCAAATATTTGCATTAAATCAAAAACCCTCTGGGCACAAGCCTAGCAACACAAATATGGGAACTTTTTGGTTATATTCCATCCACCTACCTGTCCTTGCCACTTCCATTCTTCAGATTCACATCAGTGCCATTAGAAATGAGGATTTTCACAAGCCTAAAGGGGACAAATTTAAACACAGCTGGATAAGTAGCTTCAATGAGTAGGAACCAGCGATAATCCAGTAAAACTGAAAACCACTATATTTATGACATGTCTTCCCAATACGTCCCTCTCCATCTTCAGAGACCAGCTAGCTTTAAAGACAGGGCAAAGCAGCAAACTACCCTTACACACACACACACACACACACACACACACACACACACACACACACTAACACTCACACACAGAAAATGGGGTTTTACCTTTTACATGAATTATTCATTGAAAACAAACTATGGCACAGAAACAAATTGGACTATCAAACTAGTCCACTGTCACGTCAATGACCATTTTAAATATATTTTCAAATGATGGCATTGAATGAAAATACATTTCTATTTTTTCCATAATGGCATTTTAGTAGTTAAAATATGATTGAAAAATAAGCTATTAGTATTTATGCCTCTGTGTGGAACCGAGATAATGGAGTGTATCAGTGAAAATTATACCTTAGCAACCTATCAGGGAAGTTTGTTTTCCAGAATTAATAGTCCTCTTTTTTTTTTTTTTAAAGAAATTCAAACTCTAATACCCAGTTTTCCCAGGACATATAAAATATACTGCAAAGTTTAATTAAATGGCTACCTCTTTTCCTCACCATACAAGTACACATTTTTACACACTCTCATGCACGTCCTATAACTTTATGAGAAAAACAGCTGAGATTTTGTTCAGCCCGTACAGGGCACAGTTTTGGAAAGAGAAAAGAAATGGGGTTCGTCCAGCACCTCTTCCCTCCCATCCCCACCGTGACTGGAGTCTTTGGAAGTGGCCACAGCCCCTCACTGAAAGGTGAGAAGGAATAAAGCCCACCTGGTGTACCCTTTCTGGGCAGCAACCATCAGCGCCGTGAAGCCAAACTTATTGGGGACATCAACCTTCACGTTACTGGGGGAAAACAGGAAAAAAAGATTAACATGCTTGGCATGACTCCCTGTAAATTTGCAGCTGACTTCTCATACGCGTTCAGCACAGGTGGCTAAAATGGTTCATTTTACCGAAAATTCCAATTTCTTCTGGGCCATTAAATTTTTGTTGTCTTAGACTGCCCTGCCGAATATTTTAAATTCACAAGGAAAGAAGAGAAAATTGCTGTAATTTCACTAAAAAGAGGCACTCCCTTCAACTCAAAACCATTATGCGAGCTGATAAAACACTCTGAGAAGGACACGGCATCTTGGCTGCAGACGCTCCATGAACAGGAGCCCGTGGGGTGGACAGCCACGCTTTTGCCTCGATTCCCATCTCACCTGCTAGGCACAAAGGGCTTAAATGTCAGCTTAGCAGCTTTGGTTTTTGCGGGAACCTTCTCTTCTCCAACGTACAAGAGCCCCAATTCATAGATGACTTGTCTTCTAGGGCACTCAAAACTACTGATTCAAAAAGAATCTAGGTGACGACATTGTCCCTTGTTTCATTTAGGAGGCAGCTTCAAACACCTCATCTGCAGAAATTATATCCGCTACTGTCCTTCTAATGTTCTATCAGCCCTTTGAATTAGAAACAGCTGATTTAGTGATGACTTAATTCTATTAGGAATTAGATGTGGGCATTTTGGGGTGAAATTTGCCTAACTGCTACGTAAGCACGAGTCAGAATTTAGTTCTGGGGAGAAAATATGATACCCAGACTTTTTCAGTTTTCATTAAATAATCACAACATGTACCCCTTACATGGGGCTCTAGCGTCATCTTTACTGATGATGCCAAACTCACATCAGTCACCTGAGGTCAATTTTGGAGCCAGTTGAAAAGCATGGGAAATTTTCGGAAAATAAAATAAAGCTGTATCATGCATTTCACTGCACTTCATGGACACTAAAAAATTTAGAAACAAAAAAACAATTTTTTAAATGGTGGAGTTCTCTCACCCTCCTTGAAGAAGTCGAACCAGCAAATCTTCATCATTCACATTGACAGCTCGATGGAAATACTCACTGCTTATGGGTTCCCCTGGAGAAAGCAGATGGAAAGAAGTCACCCAAAATATAATGAAAGAAGATTTGTTCTGGCTGTATTCCTCCTGTGGCCTTAAGTAGACGTTCATGTTCACCACCAAGAAGGCACTTGGCTGTTCCAGTATCTTACATTTCTGAGTTGACGCCTTCTTTTACTGCAAAGGACCTTATTTTCACACATTAAGAGAAGAATGCTATCCTAAAGGCTTGGAACACTTTCAAGTTATGAAAGCATTGTTCTGTGAATGTTAAATAACACTTGAAAACGATCCTTTCAGATCTCATGAGACTTAATGTTTCTCACAAGCTAGGATTAGCTCCACAACTGTCACAACATGCTGGGTTTCCCCTGCCAAAGAAACAAACAAACAAACAAAGACAGATTGCTTTAACATTTGGAATCCAAAACGTGGGTTCTTCCCAGAAATATACCAGTCACATTGGCCTTGCCTCCTCTGAGCTGTGGGGGCAGAAGGGTAAAGACGAGCAAGGAGAAGGAGCCTGAGAAATAGCAAAGGAACAACGGACAGTGGGGCAGACAGGAGGGCGTCCTTTGTACATGGGGAATGTGAGCTCCTCGAGGTAGAGGATGGGCAGAAGCTCAAAACCCAGCTGAGTGTGGGAACAAAGGGACAAGGGAAAGAAGCCCGTCTTTCAAGGCATTTATGTCACGGCTTCATTGGTGTCACGTACCACGATTTTCTAATTTTTAAAATTACGTCTGATGAAGCTTAATGAAATAATACAAGCACAGCCCTGGGAATAGCACCTGGCGTGTCGTAAGTCTCCACCACGTGTCTGTGGCTGAGGAGAGTCATGGTGGGAGCAGCTGCCCTTGTTGGGTACAGGGCATAGTCCCTCTGCCTTCGGCTCACCCCCAACCACACTTAGAATACCTACCTGACCCCCATGGGCATGCGTGTATAATCCCTCATTTGAGTCATCTCAGAGGTCTCGTCCATTCACTCAACAAATGTCTGTTAAGTAACTTACATGCCAAGTCACTGGTGGTCCCAGAGACAACAAGACAACCGTGTGCCTCTCCCCTGCCAGTTCCACTGAGTGTGTACGTCCAGCCTATTATTATTCTAAAACCTAAAAAACAACCTCCACCCTCTACCCTTGTCCTTGGTCCTCCCACACTCACCCCAGACTGCCTCCTGGGGCTCACCCAACCACTTCACCTCCCTCTTACAGCCTGGCCGGCCGACGCCCACTGGCCATCTCTGCCCAGTGGGACGTAACATTCCCTATTCCAGCTCCTTGGGGTGGGAAAACTCTCGGGGTCATCCATTCTCCTGCTTTCCTTGGAGGAGTTTAGCTGGACAAAGTACAAACTGGGGGCCGGGGGCAGAAGAATGAAAGGATCACTATCAGAATGACCTTCCGCTGATACCCTTTCTTCTGTTTGATAAAAATAAATTTAGGCCAAGTTAAAATTGTTTTGAAATAATTTGGTCTGCGAGAGCTTGCCAATCTCTTAAAGATTTTTTAGCTATATTGTACTTCCTTTCATCATTCCACACATATTTTTAGACCAAAAGCTTTGAATGAAAGTATCAGGATAAACTGTCAAAACGTAAGGCCCACACTGTCCCTGCCCTTCCAAGGGAGGTCATGCCTAGCTCGGTGTTCCACTAGAGGGCTACGCAAGGGGGCAGGGGTTTGCCCCCAGAAAACCCCCCGAGGACATTTGATCAAGTCTGATGATGGTTTTGGTTGTCACAACTTAAGGGTTGGTGCTACTGGCATCTAGCAAGTAGAGGCCAGGGATGTCGATAAACATCTTACAGTGCACAGGACGGCCCACAGCCAAGGATTATCCAGCCCCATGAGGTCAGCAGTGCACATGGAGAAACCCTGGGCTACAGTATTATGGCTTACAACAATGTAGTATGTGACCCATCCCACTGTAGTGGACATACTATGAGTCAAGTTCCCCTTCCCTCACACTTCCCAGAAAGGAGGGAAAGGGTGGCGTGGAGGGAAAGTCTGTTATCTCACCAAACAGCCCCCACTTCTGAGACTCTCACTCTTCAATTGCCACTAAAAATACAAAAACAAGTAATTTGCATGGAATCATCTAGAAGAACACAGGAAGTTCCTCCTGTGTCTACTCAATTTTAAAATGTGGTCTTCTGACTGAAATCCTATTAATTAAGCTGCACCTAGGACTTCATACAACGCTGCTTAGGTTCTCCTTCAGACCACAAAACTCAGAGCCAGAAAGGCCGCGTGAGTCAGGCAGGTCACCCAGGCAGGGGTGGATCACATCGCAGCTCAGAGCACGTCTCGTCAGGCCACACTCCTTCCTTGGGCGTTTAGTACGTGTTGAGGTAGCTGATCAATTCTCTATATGCATCCATTCGTAGTAACTTTTGAAAACAAGCAGACATCTTAAATAAATAAGACCGACAGACAACTCCCACACACCCACAAAGTATACAATGAAAGGGGGGTGCCTAAAGCCTAAAAACGCTTCAGAGAAGTGTTCACTTCTTGCGATTTTAAAGAAACTTCTAAAGCACTCACAGCCTCCCAGCACACTTCCGTGCTGACCACGTGCGAGCCACCTTGTCCATCTTACCTGAGCAGCACAGCCCTCCCACTGGGCTCACTTCCTGGTGCGGCCGCCCAGGAGGCTCTGCAGTGTGCAAATATTGGGAAACGAGGTAAGTTCATTTCATGCTTAGACGCTGAGGGCGTCTGCATAGCCAAGACCAGGGTATTTCGCGATCAGGATATAATTTAAATAAATGTGTTGCCTTTTCCAGCTTCTGCAGGAGGTCATCAGCCCTCTCATTTCTTATTCTGAGAACGAAGCGTCGTCTCAAGGAAGAGAGGGAGAACAGCGTAACTGTTGCTCATTCCTTGCTTGCACAAGGCAGCAGGAACTGTCATTTGGGGCAAGAAAGCTTTCTCAGCGTGACCACTGTGAGGGGGGCAAAGAGGCACCAGGACGGCCAGCAGGGCAGGCGTGGGTCACCCGAGGCCGGGCGGGTCTCCCGTTTGTGAACTTGACAGAGAAATAGGAAAGGAGAGGCTCTTGCTGGCAGAGCAGAGCGGTTCTTCCTACTCCCACTCCAGGCAGGAGTGGAGAAGAACAAAGAGGAAATTCCAGCCTGAGCCAAACGGTCCACTCCTGCTGCTCCCAAGTCCCTCAAGACTTCGTGGATCTGGCCCAAGAGATGGCATCAGTTCATGCAGCCGAAAATAAAGAAGTCAGGCTTTGACTTCGTGGGTTTGTTTTTCTAATGTGTACCCTGAGTTTTGTCCTTCCAAATACTGAACTGACGCTGCCTGTGGGGAGAATGTCCACAAGTGCTCATCCACCCTGTATGGGTGGGACTCACCAGGCAGGACCACACAGGGGGGACCTCATGAACGAGTGAATGAATGAATGAATGAATGAATGACTCTCCCAGGAGAGGAGGAGGGCAGGGAGGTCTTTGGAAGGCCATCACTCCTGTTCTATAACAGGGTCATTTAGCTGCAGAGATTATAATGTGGTAGTAACATCTTTCCTGGTGGAAGCTAACTCTCCACGAAGAGCAGTGCATAAATGATGAGCCCATTGGAGAAGATATTTGCCAATGAACAAGCACCAGCTGTTTTTCTTTCTTTCTAAGGGCCCAACTGATTAAAATTGCATGCCTCATTTAAGCAAGAGTCTCGTGTACTTTACCTGGAAAAAAAAAAAATAGACCGAGCATCCTTTATTCAAAGTACATGCTTTTGTAATTCCCTAAAACACTTTCAAACTGAATGCAAATTATCAACCCACAGAAGCATTTTCACTTGTTCTGTACAATGTGCATCTTTTTAATTCTTTGTGTAGCATGGTCTGCCTCCTTAAGAGAGTCTGCTTTGGATATTGTAAATGTAACAAGAGCTAAGGGAGCAGGGGCCAGCCGGAAGAAAGAGTGTACCTGAACCTTACCACTAGGGGCGCCCCTGAGGCTGAGCCCGCGTCCTCAGAGCAGCACCTGTGCTGTGACCTGCCAGCGACATGCTCAGGAATCCCAGCTCACCGGGACATCACCAGAAGCCCAGTCTCCATCACGCCCGTGTCCCTGCCATCGGTCCTGGCTAATTGCCCACGGGAGCTGTGGACTGCCGAGACAAACGCCCTGGACCACTGAGCCAGTTATTCACGGCTGCCTCTCGGAAGCCAGTTTGGCAATGAGAAGGCAGAGCCCTTGGCAGCTGATAGACAGGTACTATGGTTTCTAACCTCCTAAAGAGCTCCAAATGAAGAACTGCCTGCATGTCACCCAGTCTGGCAGGAAGCCCGGAAGACCCCGCCCTGGCTTTGACATGTTAAGGACGCCAGTGACCGCCTGAGGCTCACCAAGGTCGCCTCTGCATCCAGTTCACCCTCACCTTGCAGGTCCAGGTGGGGGGAAACAGATCCAGCTCCCAAGAGACATGAGAGCGAGCTGACAGCGAGCTCATCCGCTTAATGCCGCCTCTAGGCCTTTCCATTCGCCGTGCGTCCACCCCCATTTATGAAGGACCGTCTGCATGCAGACTGACCCATCGCCCCTCCCTTCAGGAGCAAATAGGTGGGAGACAAAGAAGATAAAGACGTGAAATAAGATGCAAGAAGTACTGCTAGAGGCGGTGCGGCACAGCTCTGTGCCGGGGGATGAGCTAAAGTCCACGGCAGAGAAGGGAAAGGCACGTGGGCGGAGGCTGAGCCCCGCTCCGGCCCCGGAGCAGGCTCTACAGGCGCAGGACTGGAGGGGGCGGCCCACAGGCCGGTGATGGGGGCGCTCCAGACAGCAGGGGCAGAGGCGTGGGGGTGGGCTGGGGATGCAGGGGGGGCAGGAGGGGACCGGAGGGAGCTGCACGGAGGCCTCACAGCAACCAGGCCCCGGGTCCCCAAGGGTCTCTGTTCAAATGATAGGCTCCCTTTGCCAACTTTTTCTCCTGCCCCCTTGTCTTCCCTCCACACGCCAAGAACTAACTTGTGTTCTGCTGGTTTGCCTTCTTTTCTTTCCCCTAAAAGCTCCAGGAGCTCAATGCCTTTCACACGAAAGCAAATGCTTTCAAAGTCACCCGTTTAAGGGACAAGCCCTCTTTCCTGACAGGCATGCATCTCCATCAGTGACCAATCCACTTCAAAAGTCTCCTCTGAAATTTTGTTTCTTCACAAAACTAGCTGAGCACTTGGGAGTGTACACAGCTTCGCCCCTCTCAGCTTTAACTAAACTCTCAGTTTGCTAAACTAAGATCCGGTCCCCTAACCCCTTGTTTGCAACTGAAGATATTAATAGGTTGACTCAAAATCTGAATTACCTTTAATCCACACAAAAACGTCCATGAATAAATGCCTAAAGGAGACAAAGAAAACCCACAAGAGGAAAAATAGATAGAGGAATAGGGAAAGAGATAGAGATCGAGATATATGCCAAATGTCACATTGAATAACATTTTAAAATGACTTTTTACCTACAAGAGGAAGATTTCTTTGTACAGCGGCAAAAAGACATGTGTTTTCAGAGTGAGCCAGAAAGATCACTTCTGACTATTTCAGTCTTTACAACAGTCTCGTTAAAAGATGCTATGGGATATACACACATCTTTAAAATGTTTTAAAATACCGATCACAAAGAATATTTGCTGCCCTGGTCTGACCTGGGCACCAGCTGCACGGGTCAGAGGCACGTGGCCAGCTCTGACCCCCACCTCCGTGTGGCACTCTCCCTCCTGCATTCTGTGGACGGAAGTATCGCTGTTCATTCTTCCTCACTCACAATATCCCCGGGAATCAGAAATCAAGACACACACACTGAAGTTGTCCGCAAAGGAGAAAACACCGAGTGGACCTTGTCTGTCACCTGAGGACAGGCAACAGGCACTGGTTCTCCGCAGGAGAACGTCTGCTCAACCCACGCGCGTCTGGCCCATGTCCTAAGAGGGGTGACCCCACCCTTTTGTACGGAACGTGCACCCACAGGGCAGTGCTGGCACAAAAACAGACCTCCCGTTGGCGGAAGCACTGCTAGATGTCCCTGTGCGACGGCCAGGCCCCATTGGTACACTGTCAGCACAGCGTTTAAAAATGGAATCGTTCCTGCTTCCTCGTGTAAGGCCAGGAAAAAGGCAGGATGTTTCCATCAGCACCACCTTGGTGTATCTTCATGTGTCTTTACATAAGTAAGTCAGAGTGTTTGTTACTCACTGGTTGTGGACACGGTGACCACAGGGCTGTACGCATATTCTCCAGACGGGCTGGTGACCTTCAGTCGAAATCTGTACAGTGTCCGAGGTTCCAGACCTTCCACCACGTGCTTTGTTGCATATCCCCTAGACCAGAAGAGACACACATGCTGACACCAGGGATCACAGCGGTGTTTTCTGACAGTCATTAAAAGAGCAGGTGGCAGCCACCTTCAACCGCTGTCTATTTCAGCACAGATCTGATCTTGGCGGTTGTCCGTCTCCCACACGAGACCATGAGAGTCTTTGCACAGAAGACAATTCACAAGTGACCCCTCCATCTGTCCCCAGCACACGCCCGCTCTGTTCCACAGTGCTAGCCCAGTGTTGACACACAGCTGGCACGCAGCTTTGTACTTTGGAGAAACAATCATGTTTACCTATGATATTTGCTCTCCATTAACCGAGTTTCACGTTTGAGAGCTCAGACAGGCAGTCCAATAGTACATAAATGTTTTTCTAGTGGGGTCTTTGAGTGGATGGTGAGGCTGGCTGTCTAACTGACGGCGGCGTATCTATTGTAGGCAAAATAATAAATACTACAGGGGAAGGACTCGAAGAAATAAAATACATGATTGCTTGTAGCCTGTGAGCAACTCAGAAAGGGGCTGAGGAGTCAGGCAGCATACAAGAAACTACTCTAACATCAGGTCAAGTTCATCTAGGAAAAGGTTTGTAGGAAATAGATGCTAACCACACACAGAAAACGGATCCCACGCGAGCAACGGAAACCGTGCGCCTGAGGAGGGAAGACGGATGGAGTCTCATCTTTCAAAGCCTGTAAAATGAGCACCAAGAAATGAGCACTGATAGGCAATCTCCCCGCCTGCTCAGAAGAGGCTGGGGTCCAGCCCTGGGGACAAGACCCCGTCCCTCTGCGTGGGAGGCAGGTCCCAGGGGCCTGGCTTTGACTTGTACTCTTTCTAGGATATCAGGTCTCTAAAAGTCAGCATTTCCCAATATTGCCCAAAACCTCAGCTTCCCATTACTGACAAAAACCTTTATTGGCATTTGACTCAATTCCACGTATCTTTCCAGTTCCTTTATCTAAATTTTTTTTTCTTATACCTTAAGGGCTTACCTTTTGTGGGTCGGTGTGTATGTGTGTGTTGGGAGAGGAGGGTCGGTGTGTGTGTGTGTCTTGCAGGGGAGTCAGTGTGTATTTGTGTGTTTCCATCTCTTCTTTCCTGCTTCAACATCCAACCAGCCTTCTCTCCTCCATTCAGAACACTCCAGAGCTCCTTGGATGCCAAGCTTACCATTGTTTTCTCCATCTTCTGTCTCTAATTTTTCATTCATTCTCAGCAGACCTCTACAGAGGCCAAAATCATACTTTGGAATTCACAACTAATTTTTCAAGGATGTTTATGTGCAACCTAAATATTTGTACATGAATTCTATTCCACATGACTCAAGAAACACATCTAGTGCCCCTAAGTTGTGAGGGGCTGGGCCAGGCTGGAGACGCAGCCTGGACCAGCTCAGGGCCGCGATGAACCTGTCAACCGTGAGTTGACTCCATCTCCTGCTGGTGAATGGCATGAAGAGGGGTCAAGGACAGTGAAGAAGTGACAGCTGAGTCAGGCTGAAATGACAGCACTGGAGTTAGCATCACTTCTGATGAAAGCTCACCTGAAACATGGCTTTAGACCTGAGCCAGGGGGGTATGCTCATACCTCATTTGTCCATTAGACAGCCTCACTCAGGCACTCCCAGACCCCACTGGAAAGCAGTCTTTCCCCCAAGGAGAGGCATATGGCCAATGCATGGCTAGAGAGCAGACCCTACACGTGCTCTAGAGGGAGCAGATTCCTGGGGGATAGTTTGAGAGAACCCAGAGTTCTTCTAAGTTTCATCCCCAAACTCACCCAGCAGGCAAGTAATTCCTCAGCTGTGAGGAACGAGTGACGGGCAGACAAGGCCCAGAAGCGTGTCCTCTAGTAGCAGGCACTTCCCTGGCAGACAAGAAGGCCCCAGGTTGTCTGAGAAAGAACCACTGACTGGAAGGACATGGAATGCAGGGCAGTAGATGGTTGGGGGTGAGAGCAAAGGTGACAGTCCGCATGTGTGCTGAGGCCCAGAGAGCCACGTTTGCACACTGGGAAAGATTTACAAAGACCCTTTCCCCTTTGGGCTTCTCTCCCTTTGTGGTTTATCCAAAATGTAAATTTTTAAGCTGAAATAAAGTCCTAAACACTCATTGAATTTTTTTTTTTTTTTTTTTTTGTATCACAGGTGACTTCAGACACCTAAATCCAAATGACCTCTTGGGCATAGTTCTAACAGAGCCAAGGAAGGGGTGAGGGGTCCTCAGGTACTTCTGCCCCTCGTCTGTGCTCTCCTGCTCTCTGCTGGCCATGCAGCCTCTCAAGTGATACCATCTCTACTTGAATCACAGTTCTCTTCACCGAAAAAAGGCATGTGTGGCACAGTGTCATCTAAGTGGCCTCCAACAACCCCCCTCCACCCCCAATTCCTACAGGTCCATGTTACTCTTCCCACAGCTAGAGCCTCGTTCCTCGAACAGGACGGGCTGTAGCCATGAGATGCAGCTCCGGGCCTAAGCTTGAAGGTGCCTGGAAGCTTCTATTTTTGCTCCCTTGGAAGCTAGCCACCATGTAAAGAAGTTCGGCTTTCCCGCTGGAGGGAGCGGCCGCCTGGTCAGAGTCACGGGAAGACGCCTGACAATGAAGGGAGACAAAGAAGCCCAGTCAGCCCCCGGCCGTCCCAGACACCCCAGCAGAGGCACAGTCACGTGAGTGACGCCATTGGGACGCCACCCCAGCTGAGCTGCACCAGCCGAGACCACAAGGAGCAGAGACACGCCATTCCCACCTTGACCAAACCATAGACTCAGGAGCAAACATGTGATTGGTTTTTACCTTTAGCCCCTAAATTGGAGGGTAGTTTGTTATGCAGCAATAGATAACTGATACGTGAATCGGCAAAAAAGAAATTAGGAGAAAAAAGAAGAATGAACAAATGATAACAACAGCATTAAGAGAAACATCTGAATTAAGAAACCAAAACACAGAAAAGTGTTAAAAATAGATATAAATGCATTCACCATCAAAGAAAACGCTCTGAAACAAAGATAAATATTCAGAAAAGCTGCAAGGGCTAAAAAATAATAATAATTTAAAAAAGGGAACTCTATCAGCTTGGGACAAACAATCTCATGAGTAGGTGGATTTTATTGTTTTGTGAGCATAGATCTGTATCTACATATACTTGAAGCATAGAAACTGAACCCTCAACAATTTGGGACGCCTGCAAAGATCTCAGGAGCTCAGGGAGAATATAATACCCAAGTCTCAATGGAATTCAATGCCAGGTGTCACAGACTTAACATAGTTTTAGACCAAAAGAAAACCAAAAGTGCTCCCCATAAAATCCAATATTGCTATTAATAAATATCATGAGATCACCCTCAAGCAAATGGCACCTTCATAACCCCTGGACAGGGAAATAACAGAACTGTTCTAGAAGACAGATGTAACTGAACACCTCTGGGGGAGGCTGGGGGCTCCCAGGCAGCAATCGAGATGGCCCCACAGGAAGAACCAGACACAGCAGGGGCACATGGCCCCTTGGGGGGTCGTGCAGTGGTGACTGCACAGACTCGGGCATGACACTGTGATTACCATGCAGACACAGGGTGACTAACAGAAGCGGTTTGTTGAGTCTGGGGAGAGACACAACTTTACCCTGCCCAGGCATGGTAGGCTAAAGAATGAAGGAATCATCGAACTGTTTCCACAGTGGAGCAAAATATACGAAGTACAAAGCATACCCTCCTTTTTGTTATCAGTCAATAAGCAAATATTTGATGCAAGAGTCGAGCAAACATGAAACATAAGAAACTAAACATTGGCATGCCGAGGACTCAGTCACCACATTTCTCTCTGTGCTCCCGCCCGCCGCACTGCAACCCGGGCTCCCGCTGATGACTCTGAAATGCGTTTTCCAGCCCAGACTCCCCCCTGGCCCGTTCTTCCCTTATTACCATCTCTACGTGAATGTCTGTTAGTCCCAAACCGAGCTTCTGCTCCACCTGCAGTCTCCCCACCTGTCATTCTAGCTGCTCAGGCCAAAACCTTGGTGCCACTTGTGGAGGACCGATTACTGTTCACGAATATTGGGTGCCCTCCCAAGGACTCTACATCATGCCCTGCTGACCTCAGACATGGATGGATGACTTGCTTTGAGCAATGAAGCATTAGCAGGAGGGAAGTATGTCATTCTCAGGCGTCACGCCATGCACTTGTCCCCCGCTGCCACAATGACTGACAATGTTCAGGCAGAGGCCACTGCATCGGCCTGGGCTGTGGAGGGAGGAAGGTGGAACGGAGCCATGGCCAACACACAGCGGGCACTTTGTGGGCAAAATGAGCTACTGCTGTCCTAAGCCACCGGGATTCTGAAGTTGAAATTAATGCAGTCTAACTTGGCCTGTTTCGCTCACATCCCGTACCTGGTCCACCGGCAAAGTTTTCACATCCATCGTTAAAACATACCCTGAATTCAACCACTTCTCACACTGGGTTCTATTATCTCCCACCGAAATGACTGCACCAGCTTCCTGAGGAGCCCTCCCTGCCCCTGCTGCCGTGGCTCCTACGGCCCTCTCTTAACTCAGCCGCCAGCAGTGCTCGGACAGCAGAAGTCAGGCCCGCCACTCCTGAGCTTAACAACCTCCAGGGCCTTTCCCACCCCTCCACAGGAAAGGCAAAGTTCTCGTGACAGCCCACGAGCCCCCAGCAGCTCCCTTCCACTGCCTCGCTAACCTCCCCCCCATGACTCTGCTCCTTGTTAACGCCACTCCTCTGTGTTTCTGGAACATACCAGGCCCCATCTGATTTCACGTGTTATTTATTTTTTCTTCCTGGAATGTTCTGTCTCTTCACAGGCCCCAGAGAGGCCTCACTTGCTTTCGTCCTCAGATGTCACCGTCTCAGAGAAGCCCTCCTCACCTCCCCCTTAGGCCCCCCTTTTTCCCCCGGCTTTTTCTCCTTGTTTCTTACCATGATCTGACATCCCCTCTCAATGTACTTACGTGTCTTATTTACCTTTTGTTTGCCTCATCATGAAAGGGGGGTTTTTGTCTGTCTGTCCAGTGCTGTACCCCCAGCATGCAGAACAGTGTCTGGCATAAAGCACCTACTCAGTGCATGCTGACTGAATGAATAAAATGCACCAGTCATCATAGGAACTTCAAGGAGGTAGACAGGATGGTGACAGGAGCTTCTTAAAGGAGGTAGAATCTGACTTGAGCAGAACAAGGATGGAGCAGGGGTCGGGGAGGTGAAATTTGTCCAAACAAGGAAAACAACTGAAGAAAAAGTCAAGGCACAGTCACGGGGCAGTAAGTAGGCCTCGTGGGCGGCTACACAAAGGGCGGGTCGGGGCAAACTGTGACGGGCGTGAAACATTAGTCTAAGGAGCTTGACCTTCATCCTCGAGCACTGGGGACCCACTGAAGACAATTTGACACAAGGAAGATTCCAAAGAAAATTCATGTGGCCAAGAGAGAACAATGGGATAGAAGGCGAGGAAAGAGGAATAAGGCCACGCCATCCAATCAGCAAATATTCTGGGCAGTTGCAGGAACTGAGGTCACAGCAATGAGCCGGTCAGAGAACAGAGGTCACACAGGAAACACCACGGTCTGGTGGGGGGCGTCCAGGAGAAACTCGCAAAGGGAGAGCCCAGAAAACTAGATAACTCGCTGTGAGGAGACATCAAGTCAAGGATGGCTCCACGGATTCAAGACTGGAGGGGGGGTCGGGGGGGGGGGCACCTGAACAGAAGCTGACAAGTTGGAAGGAAGCTCTCACATCTAGAACCCCAAGGTCAGGTGTTCCAGATAATCGCTTTTCTAAAGAAATTTGCGAGCTTTAGGGCAACGCAAAGCGAGCGAGCGACAGATGGAGCAGAAGTTCAAGATGAATGCGGTCTAATTCTGCCACCTAGTGTCCAGGTGTGCGCTGCCTCGTTCTCTGAGCAAGTGGGAGCATCTCACCAGAGCCTTTCGCGCGGAGGTCTGAGGGCCTTGCTGCCAGCCCCGCAATGCCAGGCCACCCAAGCGCTGGGCCCAGCGGGACAGCAGGCTGGTCTCTGGGGAAAATGCAACACAACACATCGGGCGGGAGGCCGTGCACATAGCCGTGGTCTCTCCAGGAGAGGTTGTCTACCTGGCCGCCCAGCCAAGGAGAGGAGCATAAAGGAAGGAAGGGAGGATCCCGGACAGCCCCGGCTGGGCTGGGCCCACACACAGCTCATGGTACAAGGGAAAAGGGGGGGAGCGGAGGGGGAATACTTATAATATCATTCCTGCTTTTAGATGGAAACTACCTAACAGAATACATGACGTGATTCAAGTAACATTTTCAAGCAGTCAGGTCAGGAATTATTTTCAGGTGGTTAAGTACATTTCAGATAAATGCCCACTCCTTTTTGAGAACTGGTCATCAGCTCTCAGGGATGGCATCATTCAGGCGAGAGCTGAAGCCTGCGTGTAATACCCTGAGGTCAGCACCCTCCTCACATCGCCACTTTGAGGAAAGGCAGGAAAACGCTGGAACTGTACTTGAGCTTGACCACCCCGGCGCCAGTATCCTGGCTGGACAGTTTCCCATCATGTAACCATTGGGGAAAACGGGGAAAAGGCACACATTTATCCGTTTTCCTTCTCTCTGTGTTGCTTCTTGCAACTAGATATGAACCTGCAATTACCAAAAAATTTAAAGTTTAATTTAAAACCATATTTGTATCTCAGTTTTGGTGTTCCTGAAACACAGAGTCATTTTGCAAGTGATAAAGCTGTCATAGGGGAGAAACATGAGTTGAAATGAAGACTAAGAAGGAATGACTTCTGAATCACTTCTGTTGCATTCATTTACTTATTTATTCATGCAACAGACATTTTGAGGGCCCACTATGCACCGACACGGTCTAGGAGCTGGGAATAGAGTGTTAGGCGGGAGGAATCTGCCTGTTGCTAAGTTTCAATACTGGTGGAGAGATAGAAAAATGAACATGCGATCAGGCGAAATAATTCCAGTGGAGTTCAACGTTACAAGGCGTATGAAACAAGGTCATGACAGAGAGGGTGGCTGGGTGGAAGGATGGCTGCCCCAGACGGCCTTCCAAGGAGGGGATATTTGATCTGATAATTGCATGGTGTGAAGGAGCCAGCCGTATAAAAACAGAAGGAAATATATAAAACAGAAGGGAAAGGCAGTAAGAAAGGTGCCAACGTGGGAACCAGCGTGGCCTGGTTCAGACTGAGACAGCAGGTTGGTTGGAAAGAGTTAAGAAGGGAACAGTGGTGTGGCATGAGGGGGAGAAGTTGTCCAAGGCAGACAGCCTGATGGGAATCGCATCTAATTTCATCAAACTCTCCTTTCTTTCTGTCTCTACATTTTGGATTTTAAAAATATACCATTAGAAGCTCTTCTTTCAGAAGGCTAAGAAGCTCTCAAAGGTACAGAGGGTTTAATTTCAAAGCTACTGCTAATGCTTATTTTTCCAAAGATTATAATTCATAAAAAGCATGAATGCAAATGATGCTGACTCATTCTTTTCTTTAATTTTAAAACGAGTCATTTTATGGACAATAGAAACCATCCCAGCTAATCAGGAAAGCAAAGCAAAATGTTAAGCAATTGGACGCTGCACCTACGTATAAATGATACCGTAAGTGTGCATTTTGGGGTATTCTTCTTCAATCGAGAACCTGAACCACTGCTCCTGAGGTCCTTGCCGTTTCACTTTCTTTTCCAGGTCCCAGTACAATTCAATGCTGTGATGAGTCACTTTGCCCACTACAGGTGGGTGAGGCCTCGAGGATGGTGTGAATTCTAAAAAAGAATGATACAGATTTCAGGAGTCCGTTTCCATAAGGAAGAGAGGCCAGCTGAGCACTGCAGCGGCTCGGGGGTCTAACCACACTTTCCTGTACATCGGGCACACAGGTAAGTGAGTATTCCTCCCTGCTGCTGGAAGAGTATCTGAAAAGCTTAAGTGATAGCACATTCAGCTGATGCCGTGAGCGACCACGCTCTTCAGCAAGCAGGTTGTACCCTACCCGTCAAGGTCATAGTTCAGTCATGGGCACAGGTGGATTAGCAGATTAATTAGGCTATTCTTTGAGCTCATAAAACTTGGTTTGCTACTCTAATCCTTCAGTGAACTGGCTGGCAGACAAAGGCAAGAGACAAATGATATAGCTTGTCCAAATATTTTGTAATATAAATGACAAAGGGTTGGTACCTATTCTATAGAAACAGCTCTTACAAACTAACCAAGGGAAAAACCCAAAGGCTACTAACAAGCCAGGCAGAAGATGAGCAGTGCACAAAACGGCAAAAATAAATGACCAACATAATGTCCAAAAAGATGTTCGTATTTCCTAGTGGCCCCAGAAACTGATAACGGGGTAGAAGTTTACATCCACTCAGACACTTAAGACAAGATATCGTAACCATTGGGAGTGACAATGTCGGGAAGGATACTCACATACATTGATGGTAGGGAAAATGAATTATAGCCTTTTTAAAAAGCAACATGGCATCAAAATTAAAAGTTCATATACCCTCCTACCCAGCCATTGCACTCCTGGTAATCTCTCCTGCAGAAAAATCAGACCACCAGTGCACAGAGGACACAGACATATATGAGGATATGTATGTTGTTAGCAGTTTACAGCCCCCCCCAAAAAAAAAAAAACTTGGTAATAAGAGAATGCTTAAATAAATGATGATATGTCCATAGCATGGAATATTATTATGCAGCCTTTAAAAGTTGAATTGGTTCTATACAGGGTGACTTGAAAGGGTTTTTAGAAGGTATTGTTGAATGAAAAATCAAGATGCATAAAAAATACAAAACGTCCCATTTCTGCAGAAGATGACAAGGGGGGGGGGGCAGCACAGCATATACCAAGTTAGACAGCACGCGTTTGTTCTGTTTCATGATAGTTTTATCTCTCCTGCTAGATTTTAAGTTCCTTGAGCGTTGGCTCCATATCTTACCCTTTTTTTAAAACCTCTCCCTTTCCTCCTGCCTTTCAGGCCTCGAAAATATCACTGATTTCCACATTGGTTACTCAGAAAGGATCTTGTACCCCCTGGAACCAACATCTCAACTTGCTGACCCTTTTCTCCCTGCAGACCACAGGCCCCCTGAGGGAGTCGGTCGGGGCTGCCCTGGTCTTGCCTGCCCCAGGCCGGGAGGACAGACAACCATAGATTTCCTTTACATTCAGATCCCAGAGATACAGTGGGAGCCAGTCTGCAAGCTCATTTTCCCCAAATTTATTTTCCTAATATTTATCGAAAGGATGGCATCACGGGATTGGATAAACCTGGGTTTGAATACATGCTCTGAAGCTAAGTCAGAAAAACTTACCTCAAAGTGTTCTATGATAATTAAATAATACATATAACATCCCTAAATAAATTATGGAATCCTACAGCAGCTGAAAGAAACTAGCTCTAGCTGCAACATAAATTTCAAATGAATGAGCGAAGCACACTGGTTCAAAGGATACATTATTATACTGCTTCTGCAACTTTGTAGAACACACAACAAACATTATATATTATTAAAGAATACATAGGAATATAGTAGAAGTTAAAAATACTGACAGGAAAGGTGCCCACCACCAGGAGAGGGTTATCTCAAGGAAGCCGGGGCAGGCACTGAGCTATGGGCGCAGGGAGGGTGCCTTCCCAATATAGGTGTGAGGTTTCATTTCTTTAAGAATTTAAGACTATATGGCAAAGTGTTCACTTTTTAAGTCTATATGGTACATCGAGTATATTAGGATTTTTAGTTTCAGTATATTTGAAATATTAATTTTTTAAAATAACCATCAAAATAAATGATACGCATTACTACTATGGGACTGTTGGTTTTCTTAGAGTAACCTATTTCGATGTTCTAAATACTAATAAGTACATGTGGGGAAAGGAACTAATGAGCACCTACTATGTGCCAGACACTGGCCTTTCAGTGTGAATCATCTCATTTAATCCCAGCAACTCCAGCTGGTGAGTATAATGATGGCATATGCTTATATCATGGAAGCACCATTGAACAGCTCATTTTGTTTTCAGAACCCTCTAAAACTATTCAAAGACCAGGATTGTTAGACTGTTGTAGATTACCCTCAATATAAGTAGAAGCCAAGTATTAAGTATTGTTTTTATCCAAAGATAGCTGGCCTAGAATCCCACTAGAAATCAAGATAGGCAAGAAATTCGAAATTAATGCCAAATTTCAAAAGGGACAAAGCAATGGTTCACCATGAATTTCTACGAGAAGGAAAAAGATAATATTCCCTGTTCTGCAAGCATTTCCAGTGCCAGCTCTTTACTAATCATCGATGCAGGCAGACAACAAGAGACCTCTGTCCATGAGCCAGGCACCGGCCACAGAAAGTCCACGGCCACTAGGCCTGGCGATGTGCCCACTGCCAGCCGCAGGCTCAGGACCAGGTCAGAACCCTCCCCTGCTGTTCGGTGCCCCCTCCGGGTCCCATACACTGGAAGGGTGTGGTATTTGAGAAGCTGGTTTATTGTTACTCTTTTTTCCAGAGGGATCCAATGGCCCCCTACCCCCCACTGTGGCCTCTCCGAGGACCAGGGATGGGTGTGAGCGAAACCCCACTGGACACAGGACTGTGGAGCCGCAGACGGGGTGTTCCTGAGAACACCACAGGCCAGTGCACGGACCAGCCGTAATGTCCACGTTGTCTTCACTTTGAAACAAAACTTATCACCATGCAAATCTCCACTTAGGCAGGAGCTGCGTTTGGCAGGAGGCTGGTGATGCCAGACAGGAGCCGGGGGAGGGTCAGGACATGAAGGTAAGTCCTCGTCAGGTAAGAGGCGCTGCTGTTTTTCGTGGCCAAAAAAGAAACAGTGCATGAGACCAAACTTGTTTCGTTTGGGTCTTGGCCAGCCTAGGGTCACTTGCCAGGTGTGTGTCACTCCTCACAACAGTGCACTCATGTCACTTGTGTTTTCTCTTTGATAAAAGTTCTGGTATTTTCGTGATGACCTGCTAATATTTTAGTATGTTGCTTTTAGGATCTTAAAATGTGTATGTGAAGAGGTCACTAGTACACATCTCTATGCCAAGGAGCGAGACCTGGGTCATCGCTGAGCCTTGGTGACAGATGACAGAACCGGCACGTCCCAGGTCCAGCTGCTGGGAGCAGGAGGACAGCAACAGCAAATGTTATATGGCACTTTACTGTGTGCCAGTCACCAGTGTGGATACTTTACAGTTATTTGTGCATTTCACCTTCACCAGAACTCTAAATGCTATAAGGATTTCTATTATCTCCACTATAAAAAATCTGAGACACAAAGAGGTTGAGTAACTTGCCAAGGTCACACAGCAGTAACTGGCAGAAGAACCAGGTTTGAAACGCAGCAGTGTGGCTCAGGAGTCCCTGCTTTTAACCCTGTACCCTACTGCCTCTTAGGAGCAGAGAAAGAAAATGTAGATGTAGGCTGAAAAATCTACTATTTATTAGTTAGGTTTCCAGATTTCCTCTAGCAATTTACTTTAAATCAGATTTAAACTGTGAACCAGCTTGAATCCCACGGAAATTTAAAAATGGGCAAGAAAACTTGACAAGAGAAAGTGAGATGATGAAAGGTGATTGTTCAGTAATGTGCTGGACTGTTGTAGGCAGGAGGGAGAAGGGACAGGGGTCAGGGACGTCACCCTCAGGGACTCAGTCGTGAGAAGGAAGACGCTCTAAGGTCACAGCGGCCGTACGTGCAGGCCAGGAAGGCACAGAGGTTTGGCTGACGTTTATCTCGACACTATGAGCATGGGTAGGAAGCCAGCCAGGTGCCTCTTTACGTTCAGCATGGAATGTGGAGGGGGAAGTGGGGAAGTGGTGGCAGTAACAGCTGGGGGAAAGGTTACAGAATGTGGGTGAAACGATGAGGGAGACAGTTCATAGATAAATCTAAAAAGATTATACCAGGGCAGGGAACACACATCGTATTGGGAAAGCATGCTGGAACAAGCTCCTCTATTTTCTTTTTAATTAAAATGTATTGGAATACTATTCGGCAGTAAGAAAAGATGAAATAGGACCATTTGCGACAACATGGATAGATCTTGAGATTACAATGCTAAGCGAAATAAGTCAGACAGAAAAAGTAGAGAACCATATGATTTCACTGACATGTGGTATATAAAACTGAAAACAACAAAAGAACAAGACAAACAAATGAAGGAACAAAAACTCATAGACATAGACAATAGTTTAGGGCTTACCAGAGGGTAAGGGAGGAGGAGGGCTGTAGAAGAGGGTAAACGGGGTCTGATACATGGTGATGGAAAGAGAACTGACTCTGGGTGGTGAACACACGATGTGAGATATAGATAATGTATTACAGAATTGTACACCTGAAATCCATGTAACTTTACTAACAATTGTCACCCCAATAAACTTTAATTAAAAAAAATTTATTGGGGTGAAAATGGTTAGTAAAATTACATAGGTTTCAAGTGTACAATTCTGTAATACATCATCCATATATCACATCGTGTGTTCACCCCCCAGAGTCAGTTCTCTTTCCATCACCATATATTTGACCCCGTTTACCCTCATCTACCACCGCACAGACAATAGTTTACAAGCTCCTCTATTTTCAATTTTATCATCCCCAAGTTCTACAGTGAAGCTGGAATCGCAAAGGGAGGTAAGTATACCTCAGACGCCAGCCCTGACTTGCTCTGCCCCACGACTAACCTACTGGCTGTATGACAGCTAATGTATCTCTCCTCAGGTGACCGAAATCAACCTTTTAAAAACTCAAAAGCTGACCTTTTAGCTTTTTTTTTTAATTTAGTTAACCAGAATATCTATATCCGCATTTGTGTTTATCTTATATCACTAGAAACACTATTTTGGAGATTTTGTCCGTAAATTTTATACAAGTTTTATTAAATGCATACAACACCCCCACAAACACACATTCATAGACACAATTTAGATGCTACTTGTTACACAGAAGTTTTAGAACTCTATTCTTTTTCTGATTAGAAGCAAATATCAGATCTTTTAAAAGGTGTTTTTGCTTGTCTGTTTTAAGTCTGACAACCAGTGTCCAAATGTAGCCCATCACATAATCTCATGTCATAAACTCAGGTTTAAAATTTTAGTTTTTCTAAAGATTACTAACAAAAATGAAAAACAAAAACAAACAAACCAAAAAAACACCTTGCTTTCAATTTGCATGGATCCTTTAAACAACTGGTAGGCTCTGTCCATCATGGCATATGTTTTTGATCTAAAATGTTTTCCAAAAAATGAAATGGGAAAAACAGCAACAAAACCACAAGGTATACCTCAAAAGGACAATTATAAGATAATTTATATATGTGCTGTGTGCCATAAAAGCTTTCTGTAAGAAAGTTCTTATGCAAATCTGATAAAACAAATAAAACAATTTTATGCTCCTGTTGCTGTTTGTCAAGGAGTAAATAATAGGAATATGAAATATAGAGGGCTCGGTACACTGTCACCATTCAGTCCCTATGGCCACGAAGATGGCATAAAATACAGCTCTCAGTACACCAGAAATCCACTTTGAAAAGCTATCATTTATAAATTATAGGTTTAAACACAAAATGCTATAAAGTTTAAGTAGACCGCTGTACAATATGAGGACCCAGAAGCCTAAATTTTTAAAAATATAGGTTGTAATCATATAACAGAAATGTGTCCGCCCCATAAGACCCATAATAAGGAACGTCCGTAAGAACATCAGATTACTCAGTACCCTGATGACAGGCAGTTGGGCACATTTGTAAAGCTACAGAGAGAACTTGTGATCATAGTCTGTACTGGAATTAGCAATTGTGATTAATACCACGAAAAGTAGGAAATGATGAAGAGAGAAAGCAAATGTGAGCATACAGCAGTCCCCGCCGCCCTCCCCATCTGCAGGTGGTACGTTCCAAGACCCCCAGTGGATGCCTGACACCGTGGATAGTACGGAACCCTATATATGCTGTTTTTTCCTATGCATACACACCTGTGACGAAGTTTAATTTATAAAGTAGGCACCATAAGAGATTAACAGCAATAATAAAAAATAGAACAATTATAACAACATACTGGAATAAGCTATGTAAATGAGGTCTCTGTCAGTCTCTCCAAGTATCTTACTGTAGGGAACCCACCCTTCTTCTTGTGATGACGTGAGATGATGCGATGCCTACATGATGAGATGAAGGGAGATAAATGACGTCTGTCCTGTGACTCAGCATTAGGTTACTATAAGGGTGAGTGGACAGAAGCACTGTGATGCCACCACTGCCGACCTGCTAACCTAGACGGCCACCAAGTAACCGACGATGGGGATTGTGTACAGCGTACAGACGCTGGGCAAAGGGATGACTCCCATCCCAGGTGGGACCCAGCAGGGCGGCATGCGATCTCATCATGCTCCTCAGGACCACATGCAATTAAAATTTATGAATTGTTCATGTCTGGGACTTTCACTTTAATATTTTCAGACCAGGGTTGACCGCAGGTCACTAAAACCGTGGAAAGCAAAATTACGGATGAGGGGGGCTAGTGTGTTCGCTACGAATACAGAATACAAATAGTATACACCCCATACAAATAGTATTCTGTATTGGTAGCGAATATACTATAAAAGCGGAATGGTGGTCTCGTTGTCTTTCCCAAAACACCTGCAAATTTACGGAGGTCAAATTTCACTGACCAGGGACTTCTGCAGCCTGGCCTCTGGTGGCAGATGGTCGACAATGACGATGACAGCACACTGAGGGGACACTATATAAAGAACAGTGGTGGCTGTCACCTCAGAGCAATTCATCATTGCTTGACCATCTATTTACAGCAACTATAAATCCAAAACATATTCCAAATCAACGTGACATGGAGATCATAATCATTCCTATATCTTGGATTCCTAAAGTATCCAAAACTATGTTTGCCGTGAATACGTATGGAACAGGGAATTTTTCAATCATATGTCACAATGGCCACATAGGGATGACAGTTTCTCCTTTCACTTAAAAATGAAATAAGACAGCTACCATGAGTTTAATAACAAACTATTTATTATATTGCTTTGATAAAACAGAATCCTATAAAACCCTAATAGATAAAAGGACGGAGGACAGAAGTAGATAATTTAAAATTTTTTAAATAACCACCAGCAAACACAATTAGGAAAATGTTCAAACTTTCTACTAATAAAAAAGTGGAAATTAAAATAACTGAAGCACCTTTTAATTCATAATATTGGATAGAAAACATGTAATAGTAATACTTCATGCTATTTATGACCATGATAAAACTGGTTTACTTCAGATTTGTGCATAGCACCATACAGTAAACAATCCTTTACTAGTGCAATTTGCCGTATTCAACACTATTATAAAATATCCCACCTGGTGACTCCACTTCTAGAAACATGTCCAAAGAAAATAATTCAAAACCCAAAAAATAAATTAAAAACCTAAAATGTTTTTGTATTGTGTGTGCTTTCACTTCTCCTTATAAAAAAAAAAAATTCAAACATCTAAAAAAGTATAATAGTACAGTGAGTCCAAACCCCCTTGTACCTGGCACCCAGCCTCTTTGTCCAGCAGGATCACAGCCAATCACATTTCATCCAGGCTGTCACTCACCCCTAGCCCTCCCCCAGACCTGGGTTATTGAAGAACTAAATTTTAATGAGATTTCGTTTCGAATCAGACTGTGTTCCAAGCTCTTGACATACATCATTTAATCTTCATAACCTTATGAAGTACTAGAATTTCCTTCCCCACTTTACACGTGGACTGTAGACACACAGAAGTCCCATAACTTGCCAAGGAGGGCATCTGATAAACAGCAAATCAAGGACTCAAACCCAGGTACCACGACTGCAGAGCCATGCCCCTTACCTCTCTATGTGTGATCTACCTCCTCCCTATGTTTAAATACATACATACACGTATAAATGATAACATGAAACCAAAACCGAGAGAATCACTGTGGCATCACTAACAGCAACAAAATCTGCAAAAACAATCTAAACGTCTAAGAATATGGAATTTGTTCCATACACTGAGGTACATCATTTAAATGCAAGAATATTTTAGCCACTAAACGCACATGCAAAAATATATACTAATGTAAGATACATTTGGCGTGCTAAGGGAATACACATTTGCATAGATACTGTGATTATAATGAGATAAAGTGAAAAGATGCACATAGAAGAAATGAAATTTTAGGAAAATGGAAGACAATTACTGTGGTAAAATTATGGCTGTTTTTTGGTAAATTTTTTTGTTGTTATACCATCGAATAAGAAAAACAAAACAAAATGTAACCATGCATGTCTACACATTCTTAATGCAATAAAAAGCCTAGATTCTTCCTCCCTGCGTTTACATGCATATGACAGAAACAACATTGATAAAACAATAAATCAAGAATAAGTCAGTGTGCATGCTTCATAGCATGAGACATTTTAATTACACTGTAGCTCAATGTATCGACCATTTTCATGTCAAGCATCACATTTATTTCCAGGGAATAAGTTTGCATCCATTCATTCAGCACATTTGTGGGACACTCACTTTGTATCCTGAGGGCACCGCATAACCAAGATGGAGGAGGGGAGGGCACTCAGAGACCAGAGGGGACCATGACACCACACAAATACACACCTGGCGCATGCCAGTGGGAAACGGAGGGAGCAGAGGGAGCCCACAAGAAGTCCTCACCTAACAGGGGGGTGACCTCATCTCATCTTAGAGGTGAGGTGCCTTTAAGGGAGGTTTGAAGGATCAGGGGAACAAGTCTCAGTGGAGCCTGTGAGCAGAGAATATACTATCTATCGAAAATGTTTTAATTTACTTAGAAAATTCTCTTATATTTTATTCACAAGCATCCGTATCTTTTGAAAGAAAATAATATGAAATGCAAACTGCTCAAAGCTGCTTCTCACTACTTTGCTAATAAGCT
The DNA here is from genome assembly GCF_004115265.2 of Rhinolophus ferrumequinum. Taxonomy (NCBI): domain Eukaryota; kingdom Metazoa; phylum Chordata; class Mammalia; order Chiroptera; family Rhinolophidae; genus Rhinolophus; species Rhinolophus ferrumequinum. Next base: position 5,262,743 of record NC_046299.1, read on the forward strand.
GTTGGAGGGCAAAAATCAATTCAGACATCGAAAATTGAACAAAAAAAACCCCTAAACTAATAAGCAAAAAAACAAAAGACAACACCTCCTAGAGTAAGACTCAGGAAGCATGGTGTCTCGTCCTGGCTCCACCACGGACTTTCCTCAGGCACATGGGGATAAATAAGGATAGCGGCCCTGCCTCCCTCTCAGATTTACTGCAGAGAGAAATCATGAGATAAAATATTGAAAAGCGATTTGAAATGCATAAGGGGCTTCACAAACTTAAGGTAGTGGTAATGCTTCTGAAAACGTTCAGCTCCTTTATACCTTTTGCTACCTGGAAACCCTGCTTGGAATCCCACATGGGTAATAGGTAGTGGGCAGGGGAGGAAATGTGTTTCCGAGATATTTCTTTTCCCTAATTACAATAATTATTACAATTATCAATTATTACAATTTACTGCGGGCTCGCTCTGAGCTAGGCAATTCTGCTCCTGCCTACCGTCCCTGTGCAGGAGTGTTCATGGCAACTTTGCGTTTGAGAGAAATTGAAAGTAACCAAAATGGCCAGCATGAGAAGATTGGGCAAATTATAAACAGTCACACATTGGAATACTGTACAACAGTTAAAATTATTTGGATCTAAATTTATCCACATGAATAAATTAGGGAGGAGGGGTTGAGTAACAAAAGCAAGTTGTGAAATGATATGTACAGAATTATACAGTTTATGGAAAGTTTGAGAAAACAAAACTACATCAAGAGGAGGAGGGAAGGAATGGAATGGCAACAAAATAATTTTATTGGCAACATTTTGTTTCTCAAGCTGGGTGGCAAGACTTCAATATTAACATTATTTTATATAATTTATGCCTGAACTTTTCAATAAAAGAATAGAACAAGGTGCAGCATGGATGGATGTATTTCTATCCTGATTCTTGTCTTACTCATCTCCCTAGTAAATGGGTATCCAGGAAACCTCTACTTCAAATTATCTCAAAGTGTTAAGAAAGGCGGTTCAGTCAGACTCAGAAATTCATGGGAATTATGTGTCCTTAGTATGTTCTACATTCCAACAATACATTCAATTCACTCTCTTCAAGGAAGAGAGTGAACTGAGATTCATTCACGTTTCACCCCCAACACCACTCAATACATGTTGTTGGGTTTTTTTAAAGATTCTTTATTGGGGAAGGGGAACAGGAGTTTATTGGGGGAACAGTGTGTACTTCCAGGACTTTTTTCCACGTCAAGTTGTTGTCCTTTCGGTCTTAGTTGTGGAGGGCGCAGCTCAGCTCCAGGTCCAGTTGCCGTTGCTAGTTGCAGGGGGCGCAACCCACCATCCCTTGCGGGAGTCGTACCGGCAACCTTGTGGTTGAGAGGATGCTCTCCAACCAACTGAGCCATCCAGGAGCTCAGCTCAAGGTGCCGTGTTCAATCTTAGTTGCAGGGGGTGGAGCCCACCGGGACTCGAAGAATTGAACTGGCAACCTTGTGGTTGAGAGCCCATTGGTCCATGTGGGAATCGAACCAGCAGCCTTCAGAGTTAGGAGCACGGAGCTCCAACTGCCTGAGCTACCAGGCCGATGCCAATACATGTTTGACTTGAGCTGATTATTGATGTATTCAAGAGATTCTATTTTATAACTTCCTAAGTTGCAATTAACTTAACCATGAAAGATAAGTAGTGTCTTACACAACATATGACTTATGTTTTATTCTACAGCTATCAATGCTTATTGATATTTAGACTGCATATTATTTACCAGTAAGTGTTAAAAATAGATAGCAACTTCCAATGAGCCGAGAGGTCTCCAGTGCTTAGGCTGTGTGAGTTCATATCATTATGTTGCCCATCTTCTAGTTTATGTGTTTCATCCCATACAATGTGACACTTTGTCTCCTGACTCAGAGGTTTGTCAGTTGCCTTCCATGGAGCCCTACAAAAACTAAGGTAATCCAGCTCGTAACATAAATCAACTGTTTCATTTGATGAACCTCTCTTATTCACACAAATATAATGAAATGATGCATACCGACACAAAAACCTTTGAAATCCTACAGATTTTAGCATATTTTGTAATATAAAGAGTGATTTCATCAGGGATTATCGTCTTAAATTTCTCTCAACTGCCATTTTCCTTCTCTGTTCCTCATCTGCCAATATCTGTTTTTCTAACCATTCCCTGTTCTTTGGTTCTCTCTCTCTCTTTTTTTTTTAATGCTACCACGTGCTGGGTGCTCTACTGAGTTCTGAGAGTAGGACAGGACAAAACAGTCGGCTGCAGCTCTCATTGAGTCTACAGTCTCAGAGCAGATACAGACATTAAACAAGAGACCAAAGGAAAACAAATTGGTACAATGTGATCATTGCTCTAAAGAAGAAAGACCCAAGTGCCCAGACATTTGAGCTCATGCCCCAAGGATGCAGTCCAGAAAGAGCACAAAGAACATTTACAGAAAGAAAAAGGACTCATCTCTCCACTTAAGTTGACGGTAACACACAGTGCAAACTTCCCTGATGCAAATCCAAGCCCAACAATGAATCAGAAAATTTTAAGAGCAATAGAGTAACCCAACTAATATTAAGGCCTCTAGAGAAAAATTCACCCTCACCATCAACATACCTGATAAATAGAAATCTTTAAGAGTTGTAATTTATTAATGAAAACCTTGTAATGTCCTGCTATATATCAATACATATTTGCTGTGTACTGTAGCTCTTCCAAATGAGGTTCGTTTATAATGTATAACCACATCCCTGCTTCTCCAACAGCTTTCTGCAATGGTTTTCAATAAAAAGAATAAACAGAAGAGCTGGATGAACTTACCATATAAAAATAATTTTTTTTTACCATAAATCTCTCCAAACTCACTCATTCTAAATAAGTTATCAGGGTATACACACACACACAAAAATAAATTGTACTTTTGCAGCCAGTATGGAATAAACCAGGATCATAAATCAGGTATTAAGTATAAATAATGGTCATTCTTGTTTGCATTTATCAGAATGTTGTCCTGTAAGAAATCCCCTGCTTCTCCTATGGGATTGTTTTCATATTCATCTGCTTCTTGGTTCCAAGCTTGTCTTAACAGCCAAGACTGATTGTCAGACCCTTCGTTGTAAATGGTAACTAAACCTGTTCAACGAATAAAATTCAAAAGCAGCTACTACGTTATAGTTGTCCTTTCAAAAAGTCTCTCCTCAACGCAGCAGAAACAGCTTGAAAATAGATTGACTTCCCCTCTCTGCACTGGTTACAAATGGAGAGCTTTCACCTCAGCTTGAACACAGCCAGTCTTCATCTGCCCATCAGGTAATGCTTCCCTCCGCAACCCTTTCCAAAGTCGTCCTTCCTCAAACTCTTCCCACTCTTCTCTCACATACCCCTCCCCCTTTTCCTCCCCACCCATCCAACTCTTTCTTTAAACTTCCTAAAAATATTTAGGAGAGGTCTACTTGAAATTAGCTTTAAACCACAAACTTTTGTTTTCATTCACACTATCTTACTGTAGTATTTAAATGTATGTCCCTTTCAAAACCCAAATTACAAAATAATCTTACAAATGGAAATGGGCACGTGTAAGGCATTCAAGCGTAACCTCAACTAGTAATGAAGGTAATAAATACCATCCAGTCAGATGGGCTCTAAAAAGCATGCTGTACTGTCTCAACTGAGAAACAAAGATAGGTATTCAGATATTGGAAACTTTTTAAAATCTCTCGATTAAGTACATTTTTTTCCAAAATGGTGATGTCATTATTTTTTTTAATATATAAAAACAATACCTACTCATTGTTTTAAAAAAAATTGAGCAATACAGAAATTTTGAAGCAGGAAATAAAAGTTATCTCATAACCTACCCACCCCACTTCCACTCACTCCCCACCCCTCCCAGGAGATGGCCACCAGCGATAGCTTGGTGGAACTTTAAAGATTTCTTTAGCATAGAAACAGGTTACTGGTAGGTATTCTTGCAAGATAATACATGTGACTTTAACGCAATTGTTAAAAACAAACTACTATCTATATAGGTTAAATGGTGAAGTAAGCAGAGATGAAAAGATAATTATACATCTGAATAATTTATCTAAAACACCCAGAATACAGCAAAGGTTAGATATAAGGTAGAAGTTAAGAAAAGAGAATGAGAAGATCTAACATACATTTAATCAGAGTTCCAGAAAGGAAGAACAAAGAGAATGGAGGAGAGGCAACATTTAAAGGATAATCAGTGAAAATGCACCATAACTAATTAAAAATATAAAGTCACAATTTCAAGAAGGGAAACATATCCCAAGCAGGAAAAAGAAAAAGAAAAACATGCCTAGGCACATACAAGAAATGAAACAACAGAATATCAAAAGTAATGACGAGATCCTGAAAGTAACTAGAAAACACATATCCCCTTACAAAGAAACGTCAGGATAACAGAATTCTCAATGACAACAATGGAAGCCAGAAAACAACACAATAACATCTTCAGAGAGAAAAGAATGGGTAGCTGTCAGCATGGAGCTGTACACTCAGTAAAAAGAACAAGAATGAAATAAACACATTTGCCAATAAAAAACTAAGGCACTAGACAAACATTTGCACAAAAAAAAATATATGCTAGATAAAGGACTTGTATCCAAAATATAAAAAGACTTCTGAAAATTCATCAATAGGAAAAACAACCAAATTAAGAAACTGGCAAAAGATCTGAATAGATACCTCACCAAAGAGGATACACAGATGGCAAACTAGCATACGAAAAGATGCGCAACATCTTAAGTCATTAGGGAATTGCAAATTAAAACATCAACATGATACCACTACACACATTGTCAGAATGGCTGAAATCCAAAACTTGACAACACCAAATGCTGACAAACATGCAGAACAACAGGAACTCTCACTCATTGCTGATAGAAATGCAAAATGGTACAGCCACTTTGGAAGACAGTTTGGCAGGTTTTTTTTTTTAACCAGGTTAAACATAGTCTTATCATATGACCCAGCAATTACACATCCACTTGATTTGAAAACTTACATCTACACAAAAAAAAACTGTATGAGAATGTTTACAGCAGCTTTATTCATAATTGCCCAAAACCGGAAGTAACAGATACTTCAAAGGGTGAATGGATAAAGAAACTGTAGGTATATCCTACAATAAAATGTTATTCAGCAATGACAAGAATTGAGCTGTCAAACCACGAAAAGACATAGAAAAATCGCAAACATATAATGCTAAGTGAGAGAAACCAGTCCGAAAAGGATACATCTGTATGATTGCAATTGCATGACATTCTAGAAAAGGCAAAACTATGGAGACAGTAAAAAGATAAGTAGTTGCCAGAGGTGTCAGGCGAAAGAAGGAGGAATGAATAGGTGAACCATGGGATATTTTTAGTAGGACAGTAAAACTATTTTTTATGATTCTGTAAAGGTGGATACGTGACATTATGCATTTGTCAAAAACCATAGAACCTCACAGCACAAAGAATGAAGATTAATGTATGCAAATTTTAAAAAAATCATTTAGGTGATTGTGACACCCCCCCAAGATGGAATACAGAATGTGACAAAACATTCTATTACAAAAGTATGGAACCACCTCCCGTGTGTGTCTGGGGGAGGGGAGGGCCTGCCCTAAGTAACTTTGGAAATGAGTGGTCTCTCTAAAACAAAAGGAAAAATAATATACGCAAACACGGTCGTCTAGTTGATGACATTAGGGACACAGGCTAACAATTAACACATTGCTGTGCTGTATATTGGAACTGAACAACAAGTAAATGCATGGCAGATGGTGGGAGCCAGATCTCTCACTGTTGGAATGGGCGTTTGGAGATAAGGAGAGGAGGCTAGAATGATCCACACGTTAACAAATTATAGTTGGAGATAGTATGAACTCACGTTTAGTGTAACTCACATATACAACTATTTATAGATGGATGTGCATACAGTCATAGATTTCCTTGCTTTGTCAGCTAAAAGGGCCTAAAAGCAATGACACTCCAGCAGCAGCAAGCATATCTAGCACCCAGATCTTGGTGTCTAACACCATTCTTCAATTAAAGAAACCAGGACTCCTTACAGAAATGGCTGATTCTAGCAGTGGGGCAGGAAACACCCAAGAAGAGTCTGGAGCATCTTATAGTGCCAGAAAGTAAGTTAACGCTAAAAAACCAACAACGAAAACCAACCACAATATTGAGGTAATGCCAAACAAACAACACAGGAGCCAACTGAAAAAATAAAACTCCCAGTGGCCAACGCTGGAACATTTGAGCACCAAAATAAATTTAGTAGTATTGAACTAAACCCGAAGTATAAAACATATATATACATGAGTCCACACTGATACAAATAAATGAGTGAATAAACAAACAAATCTGAGAAGAGAGAAATCACCTATACAGGAGAACTCCAAGTAATTTATGTAGAGGCTCAGCCGTCAAGGAGGTACAACAAAGCTCCTTACTCCTTCACAGTGGATTGCACGGAGTTCAGTGGAAAAGGAGGAAAAAAAGAACTTGACCACATTGAAACCAAACACAACCTCAGCCAAGAGATTAAACTTAACATCCATGGTACTAAGTGATGTGGAGAACTTTTATCCTTAATTCAATGTGATGAAAATGGATTTTTACCTCTGTGGTCTTCCACCCCAAAACCCATAAACTCAACCTAATCGTGAGAAAAACATTAGACAAATCCCAGTTGAGAGACGTCCTACAAAACACCTGACAAACCCGCCTCAACACTGCCAAAGTCATCAAAAACAAGAAAAGTCTGAGAAATTGTCACAGCCAAGAGGAACCGAAGAAAGCATGACAACAAAATGCAATGTGGTATTCTAGATGGCATCACGGAACAGAAAAGGGGCAGTAGGTAAAAACGAAGAAAATCTGAATAAAGTGTAGACTGTATTGATTGATCCATTATTTGTAACAAATGCACCATGTTCTTCTATGACGTTAATAATATGAGAAACTGGGTATGGGTTTTGTGAGAACTCTATGTACTATCTTTGTCATTTTGGGAAATCTAAAATTATTGTAAACATAAACTTTATTTTAGGAAAACATAAAATACCACCTAACCAATATGCAAATAAGCAGAAAACATAACCGGAGCTGCAGGGAAGGGTGAGTAGGAATTTTCCAGGAGTGCTCTGGCATCCAAACTCCCCCCGCCCCCCTGGACTTCTAGCCCCGCCCCTGCCGTAGCAATATCTTCTAGGGATCCTTCCGCCTCCTGGGTTCAGTCCACATCACAACTCAGGGTGAAAGATCCTACAGCCAAACGAACGAGCCCTTCAGTGGAGAAGACTGAGTGTATAGACCAAAAGCTAGTCTGGGGAGAATTCTTCCAAACATCACAGTTTTAAAATCTTAAGCAAAGGATTTGGATCTCATTGATGTCTGATTAAAACAGAAGTTTTCACCTTTCAGAAATGTACTCAACAAGCAGTGTATGCCATCATAAACACACCATCCATGTTTCTCTTTTGCAGCAAATCACATGAAATAAAATTCTTGGTTTGTAGAACACACACAGAAAGTATTGCTACAAATAGCCAGCATAGCTAAGGATAAGCAGCATGGTTTATGCATTCCTTACGCACACCTTAACTCTCCTAATGCATCCTGACAGCTCCAGATAAGACAGCATGCAAAATTGCCACCAACAGAGCAAAGTAGCCTGAAGAAACAAATGTTCCAGTGAAAAGCTCCTACCCATGTCCCATCAATAATTCAATATTTATCATATAAGAATAATTTGATTACACAATTTTGAGGCTCGATTGAACAGAGTGGCAGTTTTTAAATGCTTTTGAATAGCTCTTGTGTTTGCCTTAATTTCAGATACATTTTCTATTTTTTTCTACCAGTATTGATCATCCTCAAAATCAAATACAATGGAAAGTAAGGATCCTAGTGGAAGCTTAAAGAAGGAAATTGAAAGAATGAAGAATGGCAGGGGCTTCAAACTGTTAAAACCTCTCCTCCTCCATTAGAACAATGAAATCAAGAACTCAGCTGGTTGAAATGGTATGCAGAACCATTCCAAAAAGAATCATGACAGCCAAGAAAATATTGTTACTAAAAGTGACAGCAGAAGTAATAAATAAGATTCTGAGAGTCAGAGTACTCCCACACACAAAACAGAATTTCCAAACAGAAAACGATTTCTACTGTCAGCACAATCTCCTTTTAATGAATGTGCTGACTTCCGTAAGTACCACAAACCCTCATCTTGGTCTGCTACACACTGTGAACACAAGCCTTTCACCCCCAAAATCATGATCTCATTTTACAGAGCATCAAACAGAACATATAAAGAATTTGTTAAAATGCTTCCCAGACAGGTGTTATAAGACAAATTTAAATGTGAACAGATTGTTATAAAATCTTGGCGAGCTTACTGCGCAAGTGAAGAACACGTTTATTGGGGGGGTTGTTGATATTATTCAATATTTTTAACAAGATATACATTACTTACACCAGGTAAGTTTTCAGACTGAATTTAATACATGAAGAATTCTCAAAATTCACAAGACCTCAGAGAACACACGGAGGCTATGTTTATTTTGATTACACATAAATTGAATTAAGATGTACTGTACCTTTGCCTTGAAGAACAGACAAGAAAGAACACACAGTATATATCTTGAAGTCGTAAAAAGAGTAGCTGAGGGTATTAAATTGTTAAGTGAAAAAGGTTCACTGGTCAGAGATCACAATGAAAAGTGGTGTCCTTCAAATAACGAGATTTCAGAGAATCGGTAGACTGACTGTTAGATTTGATCCATTTTTACACGAGTGCTTGGAAGACTTTCAAAACGAAAGCACCAATGTGACTTACTCATCCAAAACAGCTCATGAAGAATTCATTAAAATAAGGGAAAACTTGTACACAATGAAATGAAAACTCAAATAAACAAACCAGACATCAAATAAAATTATTGCTTCAGATTCTACAATAGTGAATTGCTTTGCACAAGCCATGTTGCACGTGCATGCTGCTCTAAGCTAGAAAACCAATTTGCTATGCAGAAAACCAATATTTAACTTTTTTGCCAAAATCCATCTGAAATTAAGGCATGTGCAAGAGTCATTCTGATGCAGTTTTGGCTTTCCAATCGAGTGAATAAATTCTGGACAACAGAAACCCACATAGCACATTTGCAACCGGCCAATGACAGCAGGATTGTTAGCAAAGACGATCAAGTTTCAAGCACTTTGAAAACATCAGTAAGCGTTGAAAACACCCTTCAGCCAGCTCATGCCTAAATTCCACACATAGGTATGTCTCCACATACCTGACGTTGTTGAGTACTTGAGGATTTTGCAACAGTTACGCATTCTGCTTTGGTTTCTCTTATATTGGATGTAGTAGTATTTTAAATACCCAGGCCAAACTGGATTTTTCTCTTTAAGAGAAAAGCAATAATTAAGCAAGTATTAACACTTTTTTTCAGAGCCGTTTTAGCTTCACAGCAAAATTGTGCAGAAAGTACGGAGAGTTCCCATGTACTCCTTGCCTTTCCCACTCTCCACACCCCGACTGGAATGCAACATCGGTTATAGCTGATGAACTTACATGTCATTGTCACCCAGAGTCCATAGTTTACATGAGGGTCCACGCTTGGTGGTAAACATTCCGTGGGTCTGGACAAATGTACAATGACATGTATCCACCATGACGGTGTCATACAGAATAGTTTTACTGCCCTAAAAATCCTATGTGTTCTGCCTTTTCATCCCTTTCTCCCCACTAACATCTGGCGACCACTGATCCTTTTGTTTTCTCCAGTTTTGCCTTTTCAGATTGGCTTCTTTCACTTTGTGATATGCATTTAAGGTTCCTCCATATATTATCATGGCTTGATAGCTCATTTCTTTTTAGCGCTGAATAGTATTCCAGTGTCCGGATTCCAGTGACCACCCTTTATTTATCCATCCACCTACTGACGACCAGCCCCACAGATTTTTCGGCACCTCCTCGCTTTTCTGGTACAGCTGGAGGCCCTAGCTCACCGGGTACTTTTCACACCCCAATATTAGTATCCCATCTGCTAAGCCATTTCTCCTACTTCCTAAAGATATTTAGAATCTAAGATGTGACACTAAGTATGCTCACTCCTATTGCGCAGTCGTTGTTTCTAGGACCTTTCAAAGGAGAGTCAGGATTTTCTTTTTTAAATCATGGGTTCATACTGATTACTTGAATTCAATTCACGTAATATTACTATTATGACAATATTATTTTGCTCCTTCCCCACTTATACATTCCTTCTTCCACAGTGAGAATTGCAACAGCATCAACAATATTTTCTCAAGTGCTCACAGAATCTACACAAAATAGTATCAAAACCAGTAGCAACCACAAACTCACTATGTTCAATACTACCTTGTGCTCTGTCTCTAGAATATATACATACGTCTAATATTGTAGGCTCTGAAAACTGCGTTCCAAAGTTAAATGAATGTTTTTGTGTGTGGTTTGTTAATAATTTAATAAACAGGACCACTTGTTTCTGTTTGTATTAAGTTTTAAGTTTTTCCATCCTTATAAATTGAATTTTATGTTTTGAGTATGTAAAACATTAACACAGTTTAACAGCCAACTGCTAAAATGTACTTTGTAGGTAGTTTGAAGTCTCACTCCCTTACATATGTCTTCTCTCCTATTCCCACTCATTGCGGGTTTGGTGTTTGATTCCCTTAGTGTTTGATTTATTCTTTTACTTATTTTTATGAAAATATATACATACACACAAAAAGTAGCATACCATTTATATCTTGCAGCTTGCCTTTTCTCACTTAATATATTACAAAAATTACTCCACATCAGTTCATGGAGTTGTTGTTTTTTAATAATTGCATGGTACTGCACCGTGTGGATGTATCATTGTTTATTCATCCAGACTTCTGTGTATGGGAAATACCCTGAAATATTAAAGTTCGTACATAAAATAAAATTGATAGAGTTTTCCCCAAATCTGACAACAATTCTGAAAATGTGCACAATGCCAAAAACAAGCTGTGAATTGGAATTTTTTCTAAACTGTCAGTGATTTAAAATTGCAAATTAAAAGTGTAATGAGATACCACTACACAGACATCGGGAAGTTTAAAATTAAAAAGACAGAAAAGAACAAGTGCAGTGAAGAAGCAATGGGCACTCTCGTACATGGTCAATGAGAGTGTAAATGGAAACTTTGCACACCTGTTTGGCAACATCCAACCAATCACTGGTCGTATGCTAACCTATGACCCAACAATTTCACTCTTCGTTATACACTCAAAAGAAATGCGTACATATGTTCACCAAAAGACATGTACACAATGTGCATAGTATGATTCATAGCAGCCAAATCTAGAAACTACCCAAGTGCCCGTCAACCGTGGAATAAGTGAATTGTGGTACATTCACAAAGGGAATAGCAATGAGAATAAAGGATCTGTAACTGTGTACAGCAGTATAAATGAATCTTACAAAAGTAAGGTTGGGTAGAACAAACCAGTTCCAAATAAGGACAAACTGGGTTCCACTCACACAAAGTTCAAAATCGGGCAAAACTAAGCTACACTGTTAGAAGTCAGGGCAGTGGAGTGGACGTGGTACCTGGAAGGGAGGTGAGGTCTTCTGGGTGGTGGCAACGTTCTGTTTCTTGACCTGGATTCTGGATATACAGGTGCCTTCCTGCATGAAAATTCTGCAAAGTATGTGCTGATGATATATCTATTTCTCTGCATATACAGTGTACTTCAATTAAAAGTATGTTTTAAATTTTGGTTCAGTAATGAAGTAAAAGAACAAAAATCACTAAATTCAATTAAACATCTAAAAATATGGGGGAGTCCTAAAATAGAAACCAGGATGAGTATCTTAGATTCAAAAGTGCTGAGATATTAGGTCAAGACTAAAGCTTTATGAAGTCTGGTGTTTGAGCTTTAAAATGAGTGTAGTTTTCATTCAACTCTATGATATTTTTATTTTAATATAAAAATATTTCAGTGGATGGGCTAACAAGTGAAACCGATGAGCCAGGACGAGGGACCTGCTTTTCCTGTAGTTTGAAAACCTACCATGAATTGTGCTACAGAATGATGCCTTCAGGGGTCAAGAAAGTATGCAAACCTTTCTCCAGCTGCTGGCTCTCATTAGCTTAAAAAAATTGCAGTTATTACATAATATAATAAGAACATTGTGCAAGAAACCTAATAATTTTGGACTAAAGAATTTAGTAACTATATAATAATGGAAAGACTCCATTCTAGCCACAAAATTATAAAAATCATTGTTATACAAAAGCTGATACAATGACATGCAGGCAAAATATATAGGGGAAAGTATAACAGAAATGTATTGGGCAATTAGTTAATAATGTTATTTTTCTGGATTTGGACAACTTTTATGGTATTTGTCAGCTACTTATATTTTTAATTAGTTGCATTTTGTCAATTTAAATTCATAACCAATTTTGTGTTTATAATTCGCATTCTTTTTCTTAAAGAAGGCTCCCCAAATTGCTTCAGAACCAGTAAAACCTTGATCTAACCTTGATCTACCCCTGAATGGGATTTAAGTTACTAGCAAGCCTTTAGTCTCTGACATTATTAAACATTGTTTGGGAGGCAGTGCTGTGGTCTAATATACTGCTGGTGACAAAGAACTAGGAGACAATCCAAATGAATTTACAGTAATCGTTCACATATTCATTCATCAAACAGTTAAAGGCCTGCTGGGTGTCAGGCTTTGGGCTAAGCTGCGGGGACACACGGGTAAGGGGGCAGACATGGTCTCTGCCTTCACGAAACTTACAGTTCCCTGGGGTGGAGATAAGAAACTCCCATCAATGCAGCCCAGGAAGATGACACAGAAGACTATTCCAGCTAGGAATGATCCTGCGGGAGGGGTGGCGGGTCTGCCCATGGCAGGGCGTGTCTATCAGAAGAGGAGGCAGTCTTTCGTGAAACCTGCAGTGGCAGGGAGAGAGAAGCACTGCCCACACCGCCAGGCAGAGGGGACCAGGTACCAGCTGGATTCCAGTGCTAAGTGGACCTGGAGGGCACACAAGGTCATGCCAGGACCCACTACCCATCGAGACCTGCAGGGTGGGCCCCATCTGAATTCGAGCTGCAACAGTTTGAGCCACTAGCAGCATGAGTTGTGCACAGCCAGACTGGGATGGAATCCTCGTTCTGCCACATTCCAGCTACCTTTGGAATGTCTCTTCCTCGTTTGCCAAAAAAAAAAAAAAAAAAAAAAAAGAAAGAAAGAAAGAAAGAAAAAGAAAAAAGAAAGAAAGAAAGAGCAAAAAAAAGGGTGGGTGGGGAGCTGAGTTATTGCATGACACGTTGTTAGGTGCCCTGTGCAAAGCTTAGCGCACAGTGGAAAGAAGCAGTAGCTACTCGGTTGGGGCCTCTCTGCCCTCCTCCAGTCCATTTGCTCCTTCCTTCCACTGGGTTCTGGGATCAGGACTGGAATTCTGCCCACAACTCCATCCCTGTGGATAGCTGGCATCCCTGAAACCTTCATCTGCCTGCCCAACACTGCCACCTGCTGCCTCGGCTGCATCTCCTCGGAGCCAGCGTCACCTGTCCACCCGGTGATCTGACAGACGCTGCTGGCCAGCTTGGCTGGGTTACCTGGACGACTTGTGCGTGACCTGTCCCACTGCTCGCCCTGGCCCACTGAGTCTGTCTACCACAGAGCCTGTCCCACCTCTAAAAGAGCCCACCTTCTTTAGGAACATACGGTAATCAGACGCAATCTGATTTTGTTTCCTGTCTCCTCCCTCTGAGCCAGGTTGCCAGCTGTCACCTCCCTTTGTGCTGACAAGCCTTTGAACGGCTACTGCTGACTTCTAATTCACTGTGGAAAGGGGAACCAGAGAGTCACACTTATAAAAAAATTAGGTATTAAATAACAGCCATAGCAAGGCTCGGAGTGGGAGGCTGAGAAGTGAAGTCAGGGGTTCTACGTATTTCAGGGAAACTGACTACTGCAAGGACTCAAAGGTTTTTCTATTACCTCCTGCTAAGACCACATTTCAAGGTTTAACGTGCCACAAAATCGCCACCTCCGAAAGCTGAAATCGCACTACATCTCAGAAGTTTCTGACATGCCTTGTCTACACCAGTCTTCACAAACATTTCAACAAACATTTATTAAATACTACAGACAAGAAGACACTGTTCCAGGCAACTTCCCTGGCTAAGGCCTTTGCTTTTCCCCTTGGCTATGTGTAGCAGCCAATCTGTTTGTCTGTCCCTTTCCCTTGCTGCCCTAACAGCCCTGAGGAGTTACTGTTTCCAGACGGGGAGACCCCAACCCCTGGCACCTGTGCTTAGCATCTCGGCCTCATGCACTGGCCCCTAAAACCTCCAACTTAATATGTTATCATTGCACTTGTCTTTCGCCCCCAATCCACCCCCCTCCAGATTAGTTCTTTGCTGTCACAGATAGACCATCATTCCTCCACCCTCCCACACTTGAACTCTTCGTTCTAGCTCTCCTAAGCTGTTAAGCTATTCACACTCCTCACCTCTCACACCCATTGGCACAGGTCTTATTGATTCTTGCTTCTTTCCTATAGGTAGATGACCACACAGCTTGAGCAAATTATAAATTCTGCTGCACTGTACCACAAAATGCACCGTGGCCGGACACCTTCACTTTGGATGGGGCATATTCCCCAAGCTCACTCTCCTCCATCCCTGGGCGGTTTGCTTCTGTCCTTGAAACCTACCCTCCAAGCATCATGCTCTTTCTGCAACTGAGGGCCTCCTCAGTCATAGCTGAATAACAGCTCATCCGCAGTCAATCCAAAACCCTAACAAGCACCCCTGATACCACCCTTTACCTCCCCGTCTATCAGAGAAGACAGACAGACACGGGCGGAATTTAATCGTATAGCTAGAGAATTCACAAATTTGTTGACTTTCAATTATGTGCACCCCTAATACCATGCTGCACGGTAAGTAGGCACTCACTGCCGAAGAACGGCAAACCTAAGACAGATTTCATCTTTTTTTGCGTCTTGCCTAGTAGTGCGCTGCTGCTGTCTCAGGCAATGGTATCTTTCCTAAGGAGCAACTGTGCCTTTCCCATCAAAAGCAGGCCGTGATCAATCCTTCTCGCCCCTTCACTGGGCCAGGAAAAGGCACACGAAGATAGTGGTACCCAAGTACACCAGACCCATCCCACCTCAGATTTCTGCCCTGCCATGTAGAGGCACAAAGTATCTACCACCTGTAAAATTATTGACTTAAATGTTCTTAAGTTGACTTGAAAGTTTATACCATAAGCAAATGGAAAAACCAGCATCATTTTTTATCACCAGAAAGTAACGATAAAAATAAATGAAATCATCCATGTTTTAAAATGTTTGCCCAAATAGTAATACCACCTAAAGTCATATTATGTACCATATCTTAGGAACTACTGACTTAATGAAAACCTTTGGGACAAAATTTTTCCCACTGCCTGAAATTCCACCACTAAAATGTAATTAGTCTTAAAAATCTGAAATTGAACTATAACAAAACAATGGAGAATGCGTGTGGTGCAGTGCCATTTTATATTAAGGCCAAACAGACAAAACTAAACGATGTATGTTTACAGATATGTTTATGTATGGTAAACTATACAGAAAATCCAGGTCATGAAATCAAAATATCTTTCAGTTATGAGAACAGTCTTCCTACTGCATTACATTTTTTTATTAAAGTGAAACTTCACAGCTTAATTCTAAAAACTTAAACACAAGTACAGTTTTAATACTGTTTCCTTCCACACATTATATTGAAATTGGCTGTTTATTTAACTCATTCCTACATTAGACTGTAAGCACGTAAGAGCATGGACTGTGTTCTGTTTCTTATTCCCAAAACCAAAGAAAATAGACAAACCAAACGATGGAAGAGCTTAGAGACTCAACATATAGGACATGAGATCTAACATCTGCAGAAACACCTTTCCTTTCAAATAATACGAAACAATTCCAAAAAATTAACCATATACTTGAGTATTAAAAAAAGGAGCAAATTTCAAAAAAAGTGGAATACAGACCGCAATCTCTGACAATACATAATTAAGCTAAGAAGGAGAAACAAAAGCCTAACTAGGAAGCCCACATTTTAGAAATTGCGACATGTGCTTCTAAATAACCCAGGGATCAAAGATAAAATCACAAGGAAAATTCATCATCAGTTCTACAGGTCAAAAACTGTGGGATAAAGCTGAGTCCACTCTTAAAGGGAAATTTATAATCTTAAATGCAAACATTAGAAAAACACTTAAAAACATCAATAAATGAAACATCAGTCGATAAATTAGAAAATAACAAAATAAACTCAAAGAAAGAAACAGAAAAGACATAATAGAAATGAATAAAATACAAAAAAAATACAGAATAGAATCAACCAAGCTAAAACCGGGTTCTTTAAAAAGTATAATAAAATTCACAAACTTGTAGCAAGGGTTATCAAGAAAAAGAGCAGTAGAAAAAGAAACAATATACAGCATAAAATGAGGATGGCACTATAAATCAAAAGACTTTGAAAAAATAAGTTGCAATTATGAATAACCAATAGACTTTAAAGTACAGATGAAAAACAAATTTCCTCCAAAAAAGCAATATCAAAACTGACTCAAAAAGTAGAAAAACAGAGAAGTCTTATACATATCAAATATATTGAATCAGTAGTCAAAAATATCTTCCCTTATAGAAATTTCCAGGCCCAGATGATTTCACCAAAAAGTTCCATGAAACATACAAGTGAAAATAAATAAATAAACTAAAAAAAGGTAATACAAAATCCTTCAGAGGATAGAAAACGAAGAAAACACTCCCCAATTCGTTTCATGAGGTTAAAACAAAAATAACCTTGATACCAAAACCCAACAAGACAAGTACACGAAAAAGATGTTTATAGGCCAATGTTATTCAATGTGGATGAAAAATTGTTTTTAAAATGTATTGACAATTTGTGGTTCTGGCCAAGACACAGGATGCGTGCTACAGCCTGTCACTCCTCCTGATGAAAATGTAAGACTCTGGACAAAACAGAAACAGCCACGACCTGAGGGCTCTGAAATGTAAATAGCAGACAGGTTGGGAAAAGAAGGCAAAACTGGAAGAACGGTTCGTGTGCCAGGGGGCAACAGACTATATTCTGGTCATAACACAAACCTTAACATCAAGGATGTAACAAATGGGAGCTGAGTGAAGTTCATGGATTAGAAGATTTGCTACTGTGAAGTTCTCCCCAGAATGACCTATCAATTTAATCCCAGTGGAAATCCCAACAAGTTTTGTGAAACCTGATCAGTCTATTCTAAAATTTATATGTAAGCAAAGGGCCAGGAGACAGTCAAGATCTAGGGCGAGCATGCACGGAGGTTGATACAAGTGTTTTCTGAGACATGGATGAAATAATTAGATGGCCCCTGAAATTAGTCTGTGCCATTAAGCCAAAAGTAGGCATATCCAAGTATCCCTCAGATTTATTTCAAGATAAACACAGGCTTTTAAAAAATACCTTATAAACTGATTTTTAAATGTACACAAACTCCTATTAAGCCTCTTTTAAAAACAGAAAGAAACCTTAACCAAAAAGCCTCACCTTATATAAAGCATTGAGTTACTGATAGATTTGAGCTCTGGCAAGCAATTGCAAAACCGTCGCTGTAAGTTTTGTGCCAGTGCTGGCACTGCCATTTCCCCACTGTTCCATCTGAGTCACCAGCTAGTGGCTGAGCCCAGGCTCTGACACATGCTCTATTTATGATCATTGTCTTAACAACAGTTGTCAACCTTACCCATAAATCACATAGAGAAACAGAAATGTTTACGTGGCCTTCTGCCAAAAGGTGATGAGCGATATAAATTCACTTGGACACCTTATGAAAATGGCTGTAAGGAAACATTTCATCCAAAGTCACATCTCACTTGTAAAATGGAGCTAATGCATCATCACAATTCTCAAAGGCCAGAAATTTCAAGGTTCGGTCTAATCCCAAATCCAGAAAAATAAAAAGCAAAATGTACAGGCCAAATAATCGCTGACCTCTCCTGCAACCTGTAGTGTTTCGTCACTACAGTCTGAAATTACATTTCATGTTTGACAGTGCTCCTCGGTGAGAGGATGAAACACGGAGTGAGTTAAAAACAACAGAAATGTAAAAGCACAGGCACAGAGCATGCAGGAGGCAGTGGTTATCTCCTATGTCCATATTCTCCCATTTGGACATGGTCTCAAGTGTCACTTGGATGGAAAGGTACCGTTAATAAATGTAGCATAAGTAAAATCTATACTCTACGCATCATGAAAAAATGTAAAAAGAAGAAAACATTCCGGAAGCCGTCTAGGTAGAAACAAATAAAAAGCTCATACACTTATTGTGTGGTAAAGTGAGAAGTCAGGAAAGAGCAAGAGAATCCGTACGATTATGAAAGTTAAAGTCCCCTAGCTTTGGGGTTGGTTAAAACGTCAGGTCAGAAAGAAGGAACGAGAAAATAATCACATTTGGTGGAAAATCTCACTTGGAGGTTTATGGCCAACCTCACAGCATTTCATCACACACAGGGTGCAGATTCCACAACACTTGTGGGCAGAAAGTGGCCCCTGGGTCACAAGAAGAGGAAGGGAGGACACTTAAAGGGCCCCAGCAGAACCCCAGCCCGAAAAATGCACCTTCCACCAGCCATGGTCAGTGAGGCGCAGCTGCGTGTCCACACCTGTGACCCACTTCCTATCCTTTGTATCAAAGAATCAGTCCTTTCTACAGGCTGTGGTCCTCGTCCAACAATGGAAAAGCAGCAACCACCGTCAGCTGAGCGGCTGACTCGTCTCTAACAGAGTCACAAGATGAGAAACCATCTCTTCCCTCTTCCCAAACATTCCTGAAGGTCTCCCAGGTGTTTTCGGGTGTTTGTTTATATTTCACATTAAACAATGTCCTAGCCTAATGATATGAGAAGTTAGATCCTTACTAAATATTCTCTGTAGCCAACAGTAGCTGACACCTAGTTCTTTAATGGAGTAGGATTTAAGTCTATGTAATTCTCATGACTCCTATTTCATCATGAAACCTAGAAACTTCTTCCCTTTCCTATTGATTTACTTTTCAATTGTATTAAACAGTTTCAGCCATCTTTAGCTGGTCTCCATTCAAATAATATACTTTTGTGTCTTTTAATATTACAATTTCATTCTATTCGTTATTTTGGTGTTTCTCCACTGGAACTGCTTTATCTAGAGATAAGTGTGGCAGGGTAGAAAGAATATGTGATTTAACATGAAGGCCTCCGTTGGACTGACCAGCTGCGTGACCTGGGCTGTATAACTAGCCTCTCTGAGCCTGTTGCCTCGTCTGTGATATATTTACTACGGATATATTTACTGTACAGGGTAGCTTTCAGGGTTAGTGGAAATACACATATAGTACTTAGCATTTAGTAGGCGCTCAAATGGCAGGTGTTTTAAAAATCTTTTTATTGCGGTAAAATATATATAACAAAATGTACCATTTTAACCACTTGTATGTGTATGACTTAGTGGCATTTAGGACATTTGCATTGCTGTGTAACCATCAGCACTAACTACCGCCAGAACTTTATCACCTTAAACTAAAACCCTGTACCCATCCATTAAGCAGCTCCCCATTTCCCGTCCCCCGGCCACTGTCAACCACTATTCTACTCTCTGTCTCTGTGAACTTGACTGCTCTACGTATGTGGTGTTGAAATAAACTTGCAGGCCCAAGATGGAGCCGCTCCTGCCCGGGGTTGTGCCCCAGTAAATGTTCCGTCTGACCAGAGACACAGTATATCCAGTTAGCCGATCCCCAAACGTGAATCCCACTCTGCGCTCTATACTTATTTCCTTGCCCCTTGATCTTTCTAAATAAGGTCACATATGGACCTGCAGCCAATCGTTCCGTCTCTGCACTGGGGCTTTTAACACTCTATAAAACTTGCTCTCGCCCAAACACCCCTGGGGAAGACTGCTCCACTGCTTAGATGGTGTTGTGCTCCCCCATGGACTGTTTCCTGGAACACAGGACAGCCAACTCAGGACTACATTGTTTTGTCGTTTCACAGTGGAATCCCGCAGTATTTGTCCTTTGTGTCTGGCTTATTTCATTTGGCATAATGCCTTCAAGGTTCATCCACGTTGTAACAGGTGCCAAATGCTGAATACTATGGCTGGACTTGCTATTCAGCCATTGCATGGCTGGACCACATTTTGTTTTATCTGTTCATCTGTTGATGGAAGTCTGGGTTACTTCCATCTTTTGGCTACTGTGATTAATGCAAATGACAAGTGTTTTAAATACAGATTTTCTTCTGCCAAACATCCACGTTAAGCAATCAAAATAGTTTGTCGCAGACTCACAGCAAAGGTTCTCCCTTTAGAATAACCATAAACCTATAGCAGAGGAACACTGATAGCTCCTACTTCTCATTGATGGAAATCCTATTTAGCTCTCCTTACTTTTTCATACCCCCCAGGAGCAAAATAATTCAATTAAACTATGAGGAAAGAAACAAACTGTTCATCACAAAGTTATTACAAACTGCCAAGCAAATACATAGAGCAATCTAGAGTTTGAAAATGCCAATCGATTACAAATTGTAGGTAAAAATCTGTGCTCCAGTGGGAAAAGGATGCATTATTCAGGTCCACGCCCCTTCGGTTTTCCCATCTAGCACGGCACTGCCTTTCACTTATTTTACAAGGAATTAAGTGGAAAAGAACTGATGGCAGTGCTACTGCTTCTGGTCTGTGGTCATGGAAATGAATCCGGACAAATCCTACCCCAATGTGGCAAAGACGCTTTTGCATCATTTTCAAGTTTAATATTCCTGGATCTATTCCTAGCAGAGCAGGGTCAATGAGCCTCCCCCAGTTTTTCCCAGGGTTTTGACAACTGCTCCCTGCCTCCCTCTGACCAAGCCTCCCTTTCTGAGATCTGATGCAAGTTCAGTGCCAGAAGTTCTATCTCATTTCACCTCATGCCTAAGGCAACCCAGGAGCTCGCAGACCACACTTCTGATCAGCACCACCTCCTCCCGACCCCTCTACAGTGAGTCAACCCTTCAGAAAGTGAACGTCAAGCCCACAAAGAGATGGGAGCCCCAGGCTACATAGCACATACTTTCCATGGAGCAATACCCCCCAAATTAGTTCTCGGAGGCAGGAGCAGGAGGATCGTAGATATTACAACGGCACTTTGGGTCAAAGCTCAGCCATCCCTGACGAAAATCTTATTCCTTAGTATTCAATTTCTCTTCTGGAGAGAACTAATTTTTCTCCTTGAGAAAAATAATGAAAATACGGTTAAGAAGCACAGCCTAGGGTCAAACTTTCTTCATCCCTATCACTGTTAGCTTTCCTCTACCTTCAAGTTTTCAGTTCCGCCTACATTTTCAGGTCACCCATTCACTTATTCAACAAATACTTGAGTGCCTACTAAGTGTCTGCACTGTAAACATGCTGGTGGCACGTCCTCAGGGGACTTAGTCTAGCTGAGGCAGAGAGTGTGGTGTGGAAATTACCACATGAAAAGAGATTCCCGAGATTTTCTGCTCTTCTTGTTTCCAAGCATAAAAAACAGGTGCACAATGGAGCTTTGGAAAAAACGAAAACGTAATGCAAATTTAGAACATGACATCTCAAAGAATGAGGACTGTTCCATATTCTGTGGGGCGGGGGTTGGGTAGGGGTGGGGGCTAATCCCATATGGTAATAGGTATTTAGGGAGTTTAGAAATAATAGTTCTAATGGTAATTTGAGTGTGCTGCTGGCATTATCACAACTTTGACTTCATTTTAGATAAAAACAAACACATTTACAAAGTATACAGATTCCATTTGGCAGTGGCAATGACTACTATCAGAGGAGAAAGCTTTCATGGAAACAGTTGTGGCAAACCAGGCTGACTCACGCTGTTATCTGTAGTCAAGTTGCCACCTAATAACTGGTACATTCATGGAGTGCCATGCCTAGGACAGTGTCGGTTTCACAAACACACCCTCCTTTCGGACTCCATTAAAAGACCCAAGTTCAGGTGTCATGCAGAATAAGCGACCACCAAAATGTGGACACGTGCTCAGGAAAGGCTGGGGAGACCACTGGTCCACCTATAAAATCATTTCTGTATTTCTGTTAGCAATCACCAATTCAGAATAGCAAGGGGACAGGAGTCAGGGGCTTCTCTTAAAAGGCTTGATCATTTTGTATTCTTTTCCCTTTTCAGGAAACAGCAAATTTTGTCAATTGGGCTCATTGTCAATAGGTTTTGTTTTGTTTTGGGTTTCCATGACTTATTCCACTTAATTCATTAAGTTTTGTGGTTTCGTGGAAGTTTTGAAAATTCTGAATGTGTACTCTAACATTGGTTCTTATGGAAGCTAAACACCACATATTAAATAGATTAAAAAAAATTTAGCCAACAGCTCACGTGATGAACCAGGATATTTCTCAGATCAGAACCATTACAATTTTTTTATTCAATTTCAAACCAACCAGGCTATGACAAAATCAAAAGCAGCTAACTTAAGTCTCCAATGTTTCTGAGAAAGGGGTAGCTTTTTCTTTCCCTGAAGTTTTAAGATCTCAGAGTAAATACATAAAGATATTGGCAGTACGAACAACAAGAAAACATGAGGACTAGAGGCATAGTGATCCCTGAGCTAAGGGAAGAGGTGGAGGTGGTACAAGTTTGTATCGATGCCTCATTCCCCACTGGAAAAGCACTTCAGTTGGTTTGTGGGGCGGCTGTTAGCACTTACAAGGGGTACAACCAACAGGTGTCATCTCACGTGCAAATAATCGATAAGGATTGGTTACCTGCAGGAGCCTGGATGACATCGACCTTGCAGGGAAAGATCTGCAGTAGCTGCCCAAGCACAGAGGCAGGGCGTGGCCACACACATGCTGTGGGTTTGCTGAACCCACTTAAACCCATCAGTCCTCAGAAACGATCGGGACCTTGCCAGGCCACCATTCGTTACCACTTCATCATCAGTGGTGGCAAGCAGGATGTTTTCATCCAAAACAAACATTTCGTTTTCACAAATGGAACTTGATGGATATGTAGATGGATAAAATGGATTACACATCATATTTCTCATCCACTGACTACTGTAGAATAAATGCCTTCGGGTACAGTATTTCTTTTTATCATTCTACGGGGAGAACCCACTCTATGTCAGAAATTAGGAGGGACACAAAGCAAACAATGTAAAATAAAGCAGAAATAAGGACATAGTCTTAACTCTGCAGGAGATTCCAACATGCTGTGCAGATGAGGGATGTTTAGTAATTAGGTTGTTAGAGAAATTGGGGCTTTTCGCTAGCAGAATGGTAAAAATCCAAAAGTTTCATTACACACGTGTTGGGGAGGCAGTGGCAAACAGATTTAACAATTATCAAAACTAGCACCGCCTTTGGGCAACTCTACATCTAGATAATTACTGTGCAAATCTACTGGCACAAATGCAAAATGCCAGACACACAAGGTTATTTAATGCAACTTAGCTTGTAAGTGTTTGTAATCGTAGCTGTACTTGCTTGCCATCACTGCTGTAACCGAGTCCCACAAACTGAGTGGCTTAAAACAACACAGATTTATTATCTTACAGTTCTGGAGGTCAGAAGTTCAACATGAGTCTTCCCGGCTAAAATCTGAGGCTTGTTCTTTCTGGAGGTTCTAGAGACGAGTGCATTTCTGAGCCTTTTCCAACTTCTAGGGGCTGCGCACAGTCCTTGGTTCCTGACCTGGCATCCCTCCAACCTTCCGTTCACATCACCTTCCTGACTCCCACTCTCCTCCTTCCCTCTTATAAGGACACGTGTGGCTGATGGCATTGGGCCCACCTGGCTAACACATGCTAATCTCCCCATTTCACGACCCTTAATCACATCTGCAAAGCCCCTGGTGCCGTGGAAGGCCACACACTCACAGATTCAGGGGAAGCATGTTACACATCTGTTATTGAGCTGATCACAACAGCAACAGACTGGTAACAAACTGACTATCAGGTTAAATAAATTACCGTAAATTCATACAGTACCATACCACACAGTTGGTTTTTACAATGAGAAAACTCACTATGGACTCAGCAGAAAGCTCTCCAAAATATAATTTAGGTGAAAAAAAGCAAAGTACGGAACAGAGAAGGGGATGTAGTATACAGCTGAGCTAGAACAGGGTCTACTTACACACGGGTGGCTTTCCCTTGACTGGCACAGTTCAAAGCAGTGTTGTTCCAGGGTCAAGTGTATACAATATGCATGTATGTATACTGTTTAAACTATCCCTGGAATGATATATCAGAAACACACAATGGTGGCGGCCTCCAGGGTGGGAACTGGGTGGCAGTGTTACAGAATGAAGACTTTACGCCATATACTCTTATAATGTTTGAAACTTTTAATTATGCTACCTATCCGAGAAGTAAAATAGTAAAGTCTAGAAAGAGTAAAAAGAAAACGAAGTGCAAAAGAAGTCCTAGATGGGCGAGATCAGTGCGGGTGAGTCAGAGGCCAGCTTTACACACATACAAGATGGTGTCTGGTTCCCAAGCTGCCTCACAAATTACCCCACAATTTAGCGGCTTAAAACAACAAGTACCTATTATCTTTCAGTTTTGGGGGGTCAGGAATCCAGGAATGGCTTAGCTGGGTGGATCTGGCTCGCTCAGAGATTGTCTCAAGGTTGCAGTCAAGTTGTCAGCCTGGGTGGCCGTCATCTCAAAGCTTGGCTGGGGCTGGGGAGTCTGCCTGCAAAGCTCACGCACTGAGCTGTTGGCAGGAGTCAGTCCTCGCTGGTTCTTGGCCTCTGCTCCTCCCCATGTAGGCCATTCCACAGTGTGCTTGAGTGTGTTCACGACATGGCAATTGGTAGGTGATCCGAAGAAGACAGAGAATAAGAAGGAAGGAGAGAAAGGGAGATTGAAGACCAGCCCCCATCCTTTATAACCTAATCTTGGAAGCAACATATCACTTCTGCCGTACGCTACTGGTCATGGAGACCAACCTTGGTACCAGGAGTCACGGTACGAGCGTGAGAACACCAGGAGGCATGGGCGTCTTCGGGGACCATCTTGGGGGCTGGCTACCGACGGTGGACAGGAGTGAAGGGCAGGGCGAGTGAACATGAGCGAAGGACGAAAAAGTGTGGAAGACAGGAAGATGGACCAATTAGAATCGTAAGTGTGTACTTATACTGGGAAGCAGGGAAAATAAAAATACGGAGAGTGGGGTTTGGCCTAGTTGCCAAGCCACTGACACATTGCACTGGCCATGCTCAAATCTGTCCTCTAGACCTAAAGCTGAAAAACATTCTCATCCCACTGGAAAATTCTTTCAGATATGTTAGGTTCTCTCCTGTGCTAGGAGGGAGCTTCTGAGAGAAGAGGGGCGTGCTTTTCATTTCCGCACTACCGGCCACCCCACACCTATACGAGTGTGAAGCCCCAGCCCTTGTAGCACCCGTCCTGACAGCCATGAGAAACCAGTGTTTTTCTTCTTCACAGAGATTCCCCGACTCTTAGTCACATTTCATTCCAGAAAACTAGTCTTTTCTTTTTCAGTAGCAGCAGAGACATTGTATCAAAATATTATGCAGAACTGATATCATGTACCTCCCGATGATAAGAAGAGACAGACCATCTGTGTAATATTCCTTGTAAGAATAGTTGACCTAAAATATTATGAGGAACAATCAGAAAAATTCAGCCTGGAACATTCTATAAGACAACTGGCCTGGCTGCTTCAAAAATGTCAGTGTCATGAAAGAAAAACATATATATGTATGTGTATACACACACACACACACACACACACTCACATACATACATGGGAGACTGTTCTAGATTGAAGGTGACCAAAAGAATACGACAATTAAATGTGATGTATAATCCTGGATTGGGTCCTGGTCATTTCAAAAGGAAAGAACATCCATAGAGTACATTATTAAAGCCACGGGGAAAACATGAATAGGGACTACCTATTAGATTAGATCATATTACTATGTTATGTTTAGGGGATGTGTTTATGGTATTGTGGCTACATCGGAAAATGTCCTAGTTCTTAGGAGGAATATGATATATTTAAGACTAAAGTGTCATGATGTAGGCAACTCCTTTAATGTTTCAGCAAAAAATGTGTGTGTGTGTGTGTCTAGGTTGGGGGGAGAGAGAGAGAGGAAGAAAGAGAAAATGAGAAATAGAGAGGAATCGTGTGGCACAATGTAAACAACCCATGTGAGTGGTACATTAAGTGTTCACTGCATGAGTCCTTGAACTATTCCATAGCTCCCCAAATTTTCAAAAGAAAAAGCACATGTATATATCTATATATATGCCATATATATGCAGCATAAGTTAAGACAAGTTGTACATTCATGTAGATACAGTGCAAAAATGGGCTATCGCTGGTTTTGATGTTTGGAAAGCTCACCTCACAATTCACAGTGGGGAGAACTAACCCTTTGACATTCTGTCATTACAAGCACCTGAGCCACAGAAGCCCACGTGGAGACCTTTTTTATTTCTTATCCCATCAGGACAGGTGACGCATAACCTTTTGTGAGACAGAAATATTCCAAATGTTCAAAGTCTGCATTTCACTTGAGTCCCACAGTTACTGAACTAAGCTGTTCTCAACTTCATTCCTGAAATAAATCAGGAAGTTTTGTCCTGAATTTTGTCCTGTTTGGCTTTGAATGGGGAAAGAGCTGGAGGTGGCTTTTAGCACACTGTATTAAGATGGTAGCAAACTTGTTGGGGTGATCACTTTGTGAGGTGTGTAAATGTCTAATCACACTGTTGTTTTGTGCACCTGAAACTAATCTAATAATAATCAAAGAAAGAAGAAAGAAAAAAGGGTCACTGCTCAAAGAACACTGCAGTGTATGGGAATATTTCTCATGCTGTAAATAATGATGCCACCGTTCTCATTCTTGTGTCAGCCTCATTCTTAGAATTCTATGGTGAATTGAACTACAAGTTATGTTCTTCTCACAGACCATATAAAGTGAGAGGTCTGTGGCTACTTCATGTCTCTTCGATTTCACCGTGTCTGGCTAAACTGTCCATATTATTGTGGATAAAAGATTTCTTAAAGTTCAGTGTATGATCATCTCACCTTGGAGGGCAAGAAAGCAGCTACAGGTACAAGGAATTTCCTAAAGAATACGGTTATGATCATTTTACTCTGAGAAACGGGCAAGCAAGAACCCTGATTAATACATTTAGGTTTAGATATCGAGTATCTTTAGGTTTGCAATGCTCTCCATAAAAGAATAAGAGGTACTTTCAGTTTGGTCAGCAAGACCTGGCTGCAGTAACGCTCAGTACTCATCTTTGTCACCTCAAGCAAGACAAGCAGTTGAGTCACAAAAAGTAGGTCCCCACTTCTTAGAAGTAGCTCAGTGAAGTTAGTCCCTGCTTCTGTCGTGACAGTTTTGAGGAGATGGGTCGATGAAGGACAGGCCTGCTTCCAACGGACCACAGCAACAAGCAGAAGAACCACTGGACCAAAATGGAACTGCTGTGGTTTTGCACACTCGCCTGATTGCACAACGCCCTGACATTCACCAGGTTCTTTCAGCTTTTCCTAAACAGAAGCTGTGGTGGACATGCCTCCCCTGCATCCTTCCACCATGGGGTGGGTATCTGACACAGCTGATTTAATAAGATCCCTTCCCTTGGATTTTGGAATTAGAATTACGAAAGAAAATGCAGTCTTTCCTTGGGTAGTTGAAACTGATGACATATTGTTGGGAGCTAATGCTATCCTTATTCCAAAATGTGGGCAGACTAGAGAGGAAGCCAGTCAACAGAGAGAGAAGAGAACAATGCCATCCAAGTAGTACATCAAAGGAGATTCAAGAAGGCTGAGTCTGCTCCAGCCAAGTGGCGGGCTGTCCCGAACACATCCTAAACCAAATGAACCAATAAATATTAAAAGAGAGCAGAGATTGGGCTCCTCTGGAGAAACTATTCCATTAGTTATCTTTGACCTTATTTTATTTTTCTTATCCTAGATCACTCACAGTGGTTCTGCTTTTCTGATTAACCCCTGATACAAATATTAATAAAGAAGTGGGACCCAGAGAACAGAAAGCTTGGGATGAGTTTTCTGAATTGGTACTCGGTTATCGGGATTGTTTTTCCAACGTGATTAAATCTGAAGACACGAATGGCCCCCAGTGGTCTATGTGTACAGTGGTTTCTAAAAAGTTACTTAAAATATAAACCATATACCTATAATCAAATCCCATAGAAGGCTAGGCTCAGGATAACCAAGCAGCGGCTATCTTAGACCGCCGTAGTGAAAGCAGTATAATAGGGTTAGCTGGTTTCTTACAAGGGACCTTCAAGAAAGAAAACAACGGGGAGCTCATGGCTTTCTTCCCCCCAGCTTTATCAAGATACAATTGACACATAACTTTGTGTAAGTTTAAGGTGTGCAACGTGATGATTTGATACACTTACATATTTTGAAATGACTACCATGGTAGGTTGGTTAACTCCTCCACCACCTCACATAATTACCTTGTGTGTTTGTGGTGAGAACACTGAAGATCTATTTTCTCAGCAACTTTCCAATATACAACACAGTATTGTTAACTAGTCACCATGTACATTGGTCCCCAGAATTTACTCATCTTCTAACTAGAAGTTTGTACCCTTCGACCGACATCTCCCCGTTTTCCCCACCCCAGCCGCCAGCAACCACCTCTCCACCCTCTGTTTCTATGAGTTCGGCTTGTTTGGATTCTACACTAAGTGAGACAGATCACACAGTATGTATGTCTTTCTCTGACTTATGTCCCTTAGCATAATTTCCTCAAGGTCCATCCATGTTGCAATGGCAGAATTTCTTTTCTCATGGCTGAGTAATATTCCATTGTGTATTTACATCACATCATTTTTATCCCTTCATCCACAGACGGACACGCAGGTTGTTTCCATATCTTGGCTATTGTGAATCATGCTGCAGTGAACACAGGGTAGCAGATATCTCTTCCACATCCTACTTTCATTTTCTTTAGCTATGTAGCCAGCCGTGGGACTGCTGGATCACCTGGTCGTTCTATCTTAAGTTCTTGAGGAAACTCCATACTGTTTTCCACAGTGGCTAAACCAATTTACAGTTTCCTTTTCTCCACATGCTCACCAACACTTATCTCTTGTCTTTTGATAACAGCCATCCTAACAGGTGTGAGCTGACATCTCATGGAGGTTTTGATTTGCATTTTCCTGATGATCAGTGATGGTCAGCACCTTTGCACGTACCTGCTGGCCATTTGTACGTCTCCTTTGGGAAAAGGTCTATTCAGATCCTCGGTCCACTTTTTAATTGGATTATTTGGGTTTTTGCTATTGAATGATATGACTTTCTTGTATGTTTTAGATAGTAACCCTTTGTCAGATAAATATTTTCTCCCATTCTATATGTT
The DNA here is from genome assembly GCF_004115265.2 of Rhinolophus ferrumequinum. Classification (NCBI taxonomy): domain Eukaryota; kingdom Metazoa; phylum Chordata; class Mammalia; order Chiroptera; family Rhinolophidae; genus Rhinolophus; species Rhinolophus ferrumequinum. Next base: position 5,292,217 of record NC_046299.1, read on the forward strand.
GCCTTTTCATGTTGCTGATTGTTTCTTTTTGCGGTACAGAAAAGCTTTTTAGGTTGGTGTGGTCCCGCTTGTTGATATTTGCTTTTGTTGCTTATGCTTTTAGCACCATATCCAAAAATCATTGCCAAGACTAGAGTCATGGAGCATTTTCCCTGTTTTTGTCTAGGAGTTTTACAGTTTTGGGGCTTACATTTAAGCTCTCCATCCATTTTATGGACAAAAAAGGGGGTACTGTAATAAATCATAAATTCCTAACTGGGCAAGTCGCAGTGGGTAGTCATGCCCCAGGCCTACAACTTCTATGGTAAAAGGTTTCTAAGCCAGCCCTGTCGTTAATCTTGGTTAGCACACCTTTGAGATGCCAGAAGGAATACTCCTCGAAGGTGTAACCACCCTTAAGACAGCACATAATCTCGGAATCCAATCCCCGCCTTGCCTTCTCCCACCTTCATGCAATCTTCCTTAGTTCCCTCCTGCATTTCAAATGCATAGAAGCTGCAAAATTGTTATTCTCCACAGCATTGGAGACCTTGCTCCTTGGCATATGTCATCAGTTTGGCTCAAATAAACTCTTAAGGAAACTCCTCTACAGTTTTGGACATTTCTTACATCAACAATTTCAAGTTAACTTCTAATGGGAGAGTTTTATATATATATATATATATATATATATATATATATATATATAGATTACAACATGTCATAACAATAAAAGTGTAAATAACATTCAGACACAATAAGTTCTTTTGGCTGGCCTAATAATTATACAGACATGAAACAGATTAACAATAGAAAATAGCCAAAATTACCTACATATGTATGAGACCCCCACACGAGTCAGAGACCCCCGTATACATAAGAGGTTCAGAGACAGGAAGAGAAAATGAGGTACGTATGATATGCTGAGCTAAGGACGAGGTAAGGTGCCCTGGGCTTCAGAGGGGAGGGTCACTGCAGGATGATAAGAAGAGCAGATGTTCAGTAATTAGATGTTTGCCTGCCCTATAGATAGGTCGTAAAAAGTTATCTCCGGTGGTAACTCTTATTCTGAGCAAGGCCCTTAATTTAAATTCTTTAAGGGGGACATAAAAGTTTCTTGTGAGCCTGCAGGGTCTCGATTGCCTTCAGCTCGAAATAATCCACATGTCAAAGTGGCACATTTTGGGGGGCCTGTCCTGAACCCCTAGAGTACAGTACCTAGGAGGGAGAAATTAACCTGGATTTAGGTTGGCGAAGGGCAAACATAACACAGCAAAGTTTCTAAGAGATAATGATGTCCAAGGGACGTTTGTAGGACAGACAGGTGAATGGGCAGTGAGCACATCCAGACAAAGGCAAGGGGAGAGTGTGAGGATGAGAGGACCCTCCCAGGAAGACAGGGCCAGCGTGGAAGGGGGCAGGGCACAGCTAAAGGAACTGGTACCTGGGGCCTAAGAGAAAGGAATGGCTCCCAGGAGAGAAACGTCCCCAGTATGCAGGCAGCAGGGGCTCAAAGGTAAGCATCTCCGTTTTGCCTGGCTGGCCCCCCTGCCCTGCCAGTATGGAAATGCACAGAACATGAGGTGAGTTGTTTACTTGTTAATGATGGGTACTTCCTTCTGTACTTCATGAGTCATTCGGGCCATTCCTGGATGCTGCTGGTGTGCACAAACCCCTCCTATAATCGGGTTGGCTCGTTCAGTTCTGGGAGTGACCGGCCAGGTCCTCCAGGGAAGGCAAGTTGTCGCAGTGCTTCCTTTTCCCGTCAGGAGAAGGTGAAATCCCAGTTATCAGGAATAGACCTGGTCTGGAAGGGGGGCCGCTGGGGTGAACGTGAGCTTCTGGGGAGACACAGCTACAACCATCACATCGTTTTGCCCCTTCCTGTGGCTGGCTGAGCATCCAGAGGTCAGAATTGCAGATTTTAGTATTTTGATGGGGATTGTAAACTGCTACTATTTAAAAGGTGTTGCCTTGGAATTGCTTTTTTTTTTTTTAAGTTTTAAATTCGATTTATGTAAGCATTTATTTCTTTATGATAATTTTTTAATTATAACCTAATTGATAGAATTAATATTCTTTAGGGGCTAAGACTACTTGAGAAAAATTGTTACACAGACTTTTAAAAGCATCTCTGGGTTTAAGTAATTTCTTACTCTTTGTACCCCATAGTAATGTACACATTTGGTTGGGTCTATGATCTGGCAGTACTCTGGTCCCCCCCCCCCCCAATAAGATGACTTGCCTATTTCCTTTATTTTCTGGGATAGAATGAGATCCTGAAAACGTCTCACTTAGGCTGGTACACAGACTGCCATGTGTGTAATCGAGCTGACATCTACAAGCGCCTGATTTCAAAGAGCTTTACCTGAAGCCTACTCTGTAAGAGGCACTGCCTTCAATGTCGCTGCCACACAGCCCCTTCAGTTGCAGAGCAAAAGCTCCTTTCCTTAAGCACACCACAATACCATTAAGGAAATCAAATTAGATGAGGCATCCAGCTGTTAACAGCGGTGCCCTCCGTTCAATAAATGCTTGTTCAGGGCTTACCCCATGTCCGGCACTGGGGACAGCATGGCAGACAGGGCAGACAGGACCCTCTTCCCCAACCTTACAGCCCAGTGGAGGGAAGAGGTTCTGTTAACTAACAAAAGAATTACAATTGTGATTATGGCTAGGAAGAGAAACAAGGAGAGACAGGAAGAACCCCGGCAAGAGGAAGGGCCTACGGTAGGAGTCCGGGAAGGACGCAGTGAGGAGGTGACACTGAAGCTAAGACCAGAGGACACTGAGTCAGGCCCGCCAGGCCAGCGCTGGAGGGAAAGTATGTCTGGCAGAGGGAAAAGCTTGTACCGTCCTGAATGAGCTTGATATGTTTAAGGGACTAACAGACAGATGTGCCCAAGGCATAATATGTCCAAGATCACCTGGGATGCGTCTGGAGAGGCAGCTCGATCAGACCGACTCTGGAGCACTTTGGGCAGGAGACCTGACCTGATGTGTATTTTGATGAGGTCACTCTGTGGAGCGCAGGTGGGGGCAGGGAGAACAAAGGCAGAAATCAATACAGCTTCTAATCGTGTTTTATGTAAGACCCTGGCTTGGAGTACCAGTGACTACAGTAGGTGTATTTGAAGGTGCAATAAACAGGCGTACTGGTGGGTGGAGTGGGTGGGACAGGTGGTGAGTGAAAGAGCAGAGTAAAGGATGACTCAGATTTCTGACTGGATAATTGGGAAGATGGCAAAATCCTACTCCAAGATGGGGAAGATGAGTGGAAAAGCAGGTTTGGGGAAAGAACTTTTCACTCCTTAAGCGTATGCCTCAGTCTCTTAGTCATAGCAGCAACTTAGATTTCAGCTTAGTATTTCTATTAAAAAGGAGGTGTATTATCAGGAAACTGCTGGGTGACCTAACTTAGGCCCCTATTTTTTTAATAAAGGGTTTTGAGGCATCAGATTTTATTTTATTCAGATTGTGTTTGCCTGGAGAGGTTGGGTGGGCTAAAGAAAAAGAAGATCACAGGAGGGAGGGCTAAAGACCCCCAAAGCTACCTCTTGGTATTGTCACTCACCAAGAAATTAGGGAAGAGAAATAGTACTATTGAACTTCAATATTTTCTTTAAACAAGGAATTCGATATACATTGTCCATGTTATTTCACGCATGGGTTATCTTTCCAACCGTGTAGCTAGTTCTGTAAGAAAATAATTAAAGATGTAAATGTGTAAGGCAAGAGCTAAAACCACTCCACACAGTGCAAGGTTGTGAACTTATTTAATTCGCCCTTCCCCTGAGGAGTCATTTCTTGGATCACTGACTTATTATTCTGTAAAACAGTGGTAACCCCTGTCATGCTCAGCCTATTGCTAGAGTAGGATCCCGCTGTGGGGTTTGGAGAGTTTATGTTGATTGGGTTTTAATGATTCAGTTAATAAAGGTCATTCCTAAAAGTAACAGAAAACTAAGTGTGTGGAAACAGAATGGGTAAAGCTGACTTGGGGGTTATTTCTAGTAGTTCCTTGGTGTTGTCTTTAGATATATGTTTAATCCTTAAAAACAATTAAGAAGGATCCTTCCTTTTAATCAATTTACTGATGCCATATTCAACTACATTGTAAAATGCTATTTAAAACCCCTCAATAACAAAAGGTAGCACATAAATACTAGGGTTAAAATATGTTAGATAATATTGGTATAATATATTTTTAATATAATATTGATAACAGTATAATTGTAATTACATATATCTAATACTGGGTAACATATCAAGTGTTCTCACTATCTTTGAGACAATGAAATAACTTGAATCTCAGGTAAAATCTGGTTGGATATGAATTCTAACGTTAAAAGGGACCTTAAAAAGCATTTAATCTTGTCCTTTAAATAGAATAACTGCAAATGATTTAGTAACTATTTATCCAAAATGGTGATTATTAGACTGTGAAAGAATTTCCCAAAATGGTGATTATTTGAATTATTTAACCAGTGAGATGAGATATAAATGTGTAATTTATATGTGTAATAAATGTCTTAGTTTTACAAAGCCTTCATGATCTGGCTCCTGTGGGCTCTTCCAGCCTTCTCTCTCTCTCTCTCTCTCTCTCTCTCTCTCTCTCTCTCTCTCTCTCTCTCTCTCTCTCGCTCTCTCTCTCTCTCTCTTTTTTCAACGCCCCTCTCCCGCAGTCTTCTTAGCTTCAGCTTTACTACTAATCTTTCTACTCTGAGCCTCAAACCCACACTGCGGGCTCAGGTCTCAGGACCTCTGCCTGGAATTCCTTTCCGTCATTGTGTGCTGGGTCATTCCACAGGCCTAGTATTACTTCCGGCCGGAAGCCGTCTGGCCATCTCCTCTCCCCTTGTCTCAGATCCTAGGGGGGCTTCAGTAGTTCGCGGGTAAGAGTCTGTTTAGTTTTCCTGGGCTGGCCCAAATTAACACTGCCGCATTCATTGGTCAATCCCCAAGCCCTGGACCGATGTCTGGAACATAATAGATGCTGGGAATGAATGAGTGCATAAAGACAGTGAGCGCTGGAGGATTTGAAATTTATAGTTCACACATTTAAACAATAACATAAACCTGAAGAAATAAAGTTGCTGTTTTTAAAAAATATATAGTTCACTTCCATTCATTTCTTCTCTAAATAGACAACATACACAGCCTGGCATCCATTTGACATGAGACAAAATTTTCTGTATTGTGGTCGGTTAATTCTCTGTCAATAGGTTAGATAAAATGTAGACTCCAGAGAGTTACACAGGCAAATGGCAGGATACTGTAGCAAACCAACTCAGCCAAGTATAACTCACAACCTGTAAGCTTTCTCCACCGCAAATGAGTTAAAGTCTTTAAAATATTCTTGTTGGAAACGAACAGCCTTTTAAAAACAGCCAGCATTTCTCCCAGAGAATGCATTTGGTCTGAGTTCTTCCATTTCTGAAATTATGCAAGGCAAGATTTGGTTTTACATAAAGGTTTAAGATCTTTTAGGTCGCCATAGAAAACAGTTATTTTTAGTAGCGAAAGGGGTAATAAAACATTAACTTGGGAAAGAAAGGCCGAGCACTATGTTGCAAGAGAAATTTGAAAAAAAGATAGAACTCGTGTTAGATCTGCTAACTCCAGAATGCATACCTTTTGCCAAACAAGGTGGGAAGCAGAAAAAAGAAATCGTAAAAAAAGTTTTTTCATGTCCTACCTCGTAGAAACTCTAGCAATAAATCACATACTTTTGGAAAAACTCCTTTTTCTCTCTCTGTTTTAAATCGAAGACGGTTGTGGGGGAGGACGGGGTCTCGCTGCTTGTTCAATTGCTTACATTTTAGAAGCAGGATGACAATTTACAATGAATAAACAACTATCTAACTAAAATAATGACAATGACAGGAATAGGTAGTACTAGTAAGTGGATTTGCTCGGGGTAATTTCAGGAAGGAACACCCTGGGGGCGCTGCATCCTCCTGTCCACACCTCCGAGCTCTCGCGTACCCCCGGCTCCCAGCGCCACCGTCCGCGCTCGTGACCCAACCCGTCACTCTCGGCAGGATTGGGCCCCCTCCGCTCCCCAAGAGAGAAAAGCGCGAGGGGGAGAACCGTAGTTTCAGGTCCAAGGCGTGAAAAACCCCGCACTGGTTAGGGGCTCCCCCTCCCCGGCGTCCGGCGCGGCCCCCTTACGCTGGAGCTCCATGGTCAGCTGCTCCGGGCCGTGGCCTGAGCCCGGCGCCGCCTCCGCCCCTCGTAACGCCTCTTCTCCCGGGCAGGCGTCGCTCGGGTTGTCCTGACAACCGGGAGGCGGGGCTAGAAGGACGGCGACAAGGAGGGGCCAAAAGCCGCGAGGAAGCGGGCGAGCGCGAGGGCCCGCGCGTCGCCGGGGGACCCAGTGAGGGTGGCGGCCGGGTCGCTGGCTGAAGACTCTGCCCCGGAGGCCCGATCTCGGGGCCGCGCCCTCCTTGGTGGCGCTTGTGCTCCCGGTGCAGCCTGCGCCCCGGCCTTAGGGGCGGGCGGGGACCTGCGGGGCCCCCCGTCGCTGTCCCGAGGCGTCCATCGGTCCGTCTGTCCGTGTGTCCAGCGAGCTCGGCCTGCACGGCGGGGCAGGGCGGCGGGCCTGAGCCTCCCTCCCCGGACTCAGGAGCCGCCGCTGCAGGTAAAGGCCAGGCCCGGAGGCCGGAGGGGCGGGTGGGCGGCCCTGGCCACCTGTTGCGGCCGCCGGGACTCAGCGCGCCCCCCGCAGCCTCGCGGCCCTGTACCCGCCAGTCGGCCCCGGACGACCCCGCCCCAACTCCGAAATGCTCCCGGCGGAGGCGGCCTCCCCGCCGCTGCCTCCAGAGCCCGCGTCTGAGCGGGAGGAGCGAACCCCCGCACACCCGCCTCTAAGCCGGGTCCCTCGGCGGCCGGGGCCTGGGGAGGGGGTCACTCGGGCCGCAGTTACGGGAAGCACTGAGCAAATCAGAGCCTCTTCTGCCGTCAGCACTGGGCCAGATGTGTCTCTTGAATCATGGAACCCAGGAGAATTCCTTTGCCTGGCATTGCACTGTCATCCCCAAGTATCACATTTCAGGCAGTGGGCCCGGGTCGGAGCTCTCCCGTCGGGTTAGTTTTTTTGTGTCTGTTTTGTTTCAATCCTCGGGGTTTTCTGTTGAGGGACGGAATCTGCCCATATGTTTTGTACCAAAACTTTGTAGGGCTGTTAAACAAATGTAGCATTATCCTACGCCACGGTCTTCCGTAATACTGGTTTTTAAAACAATGTTGCAGGTCGTGCTTTGAGGAAGCTGTGAGGATCGCCAGAGATTTTTATCTGGTAGGTCGTAAAAACATCAAACAATCAGGAGTGTCACAGGTTAAGCAAAAAGGAACCCTAAGGAGGAGAGAAACATGGAGGAGACAGAAGGAAACAATTGAGGGTGAAAGCGCAGATGGGAGGGCAAGTTCATGACTGACTTAGTTGCTCCCATCTGGAGATTGTGTTCTCTGACAATTCCTGCCGCTGCTCTAGACAGTACTTAAAGGAAATGGAAAGAAGAACCCTTTTTGGGTCATGTAAGTGATAACTCACTCTTTGGCACTAGACAGATTTCCACTCCGCAGATGACAATAAAGACGCCAAGAACAATTACTTTCCTCAGCGCATCATTCAGACGTTGATCGAACCTGAGAAGCACATAGTATATATTGGAAACCGACATTTAGTATATTCCACCAAATTAGGCCTTCCCCTCTCAGACTATGTGAATTTTTCAGATTAATTGTCAAAGCAAGAAGCTTCATGTGTGGGTCTTGACAAGCAGTGTCAATATACACAGAACACATAATTCCTAAGCTAAAATATTAAAATAATAAATTCAGTTTGGAAAGGAAACACTTCATGGTACCTTAACCAACTGTTCCTGAAATGTACAGACCGGATGCATTTTTAGAGAGAAAGCCTCTAACATCAAGAGTATTTCTGTAGTACATGTTTTCAAAATCCGGTATTCATATCATTAGCAAAATCATGAATTGGTCTTCTCATACAAGAAACAGAGTGATGCTCACTAGTAGTATTATTAAAAATGACAAGATAGTGATGAAAACCTGGCATTCACACACAAAAAGAGGTGGGGTTTCGTTTTCCCAAACTGAAGAGGATTAGACATTTGCATTTAAAAATAAGACAAAGAAAGAAGCAACATTGCAGAACTCCATGCTAAAGTAACAAGGACTCAAAAAATTGGTAGTTGCCTGCAGATTTTAAGGTTGGAAAAATGGAGCTATGTGTTTGAAGTACTTTAGGGTGGTATGAAGGAATGATTTTATCAGTAGCTATAAAATTGACATTGAGGAAGTATTGCATTGAAATTTTAGGTAATAGATAACTTTGGCAATTGTGAAAAGAAACATTTGATTTTATGGGATAGTGTACGCATGAAAGAAACGACTGGTTGGGAGGTGGAAATGGGGTGGAAAGGCACTCATGTCTGAAGCAGGGGCCATATGCAGTTTCTTTCTCCCTATGGCACCCGGTACAATGTAGTTCTTGTTAAATGTCTGTTGAATGAATGAGAAGAGCTTTAGAGGAATTGCTTTAGATAAAGGGATATGCTTTATTATTGGAGGAAGTATCCTGAGGTTAGAAAGTTGCTAAAAGCATAGGGGCTGAGATGAATGGTGAAGGCACTGGTTGTCCCTTTTGCTACCATTGTGTTTTCTATTTCTTTTTCACTGGCGTGCTCAGGATGTTATTGGTTATCAAGTGAAAAACAAAGTCTTGACTTCTAAAAAAGTTCCCAAGGTCATTACTGGATAGAATAGTTACATTATTACTTGCTTTGCTGATGCTTAACTAAATGTAACGAACCACAGCACTGTCACCAGGGAATAACAAGGTAGCAATTGAGAGACACATACAGCTTTTCTTTTTCTTATTTAAATCTCTTGTCCATGTTACAGTTCGAAGTATTATGAAAAATAACTCTAGAAGGAAGTTAATATTACTTAATGCAAGTTGGATAATTAATAGAAAAAGCAAATGAATGTGTTCTTTCTGTTTCCTAACCTCAGTATCACATGTTGGAGGAAATTTTCATTTTTGGTTTTGGACTTTGGGGTTTTGTTTCACCAGGTACTTTTTTCTCTTTTTCTGTTACTTTCTGAAATTCACAAGGAGTTGAGTCCAATGTTGAAAGCCATTAAATGTTCATTTTTGCTGTGTTTCCTTTTTGTCCTCCAGACCTGTCCTAGTTTGCACTCAAATTGTTGGATTCAAGGAATGCCTATGGACCAGCCCTTTTACTCATTCATGGACTAATCGCGCTGTAGGACCCCGCTGCCACCACCCTTTCTGGAAAGTCTTCCACGATTAGGCTCAAGCCCTCTAAATGCACTTCTCTGTCCTCCTGAGGGCACACTTTGGTCCTTAGTCCACTATTAAACTTTCTTGTAGAGTTTCTCTCATTTTTTGTGTTGGGGTCTTGTGCATCTGCTTAAACATTTTAGGAGCTAAGTCCATGATTTAGGTTTGTTCTATATTCCTTTTAGTTGATCGTGAGTTTTCAGTATATACCTGATAATTTAAGTAGGATAATAACAGAAAGAGGACAAGCCTTTGGTCAGGGATGATGGAATTACTTTTGTAGCTCTCCCACCTTGAGAAAGTCAGGAGCTAGTTATTGTTTCCTCACTGGTAAAACCTGCAGTAGTTGTCTAATAGGCGAGTTGGGAGAGTCAAAATCAATGAAAAGTGATTCGAGATATGAATAAAAATGTATTGTTTATTGTAAAGAAGTTAAATGTAAAGGGTTGTGATTGATTCAGACATACAGCAAATCTTGACTGAGCAGCCATAGTCTGTTAGGTGCTTCCTGGGTCCTGGGGTTGCTATTCGGGGGAATAGGAAATGACCAGGTAGACAGAGTGTGAGGGCAGAAGGGCTTCCTAGGCAGAGGGGCAGCCCGGGCAAAGGCACGGACGGGTGAGAACAGCTCTTACTAGCAGTTCACTGAGGCTGGAGCAGAGAGAACTTAGGTTTCAGCTTTTATTGGATCTCACCCATTTGCACAGATACCTATCATGATTCCCCGAAAATAAGACCTAGCCGGACAATCAGCTCTCATGCGTCTTTTGGAGCAAAAATGAATATAAGACCCGGTCTGATATTATATTATATAAGACCCGGTCTTATATTATAGTAAAATAAGACCGGGTCTTATATTCATTTTTGCTCCAAAAGACGCATGAGAGCTGATTGTCCGGCTAGGTCTTATTTTCGGAGAAACAGGGTAGCTAGACTGCATAAATAAGCCAAATTAACATTTTACCACACTTCATTAACTCTGCTTTTACTCAGATGTTAATTTTTAGAATATTATTCAGTAAAGAGAAATAATCAGAGCACTGAGTGTGGCCCAGTCATTCGAAATTCTAGCAAAACACTTGATTTATAAACTTGTATGTAGAGAGTGGTAAATCATTATGATACATAAGCATTGATTGAGCTTGCAACGTCTTTCTGCATGTAAGTCTAAAACTTTTTAATTACCCGTAGAATGTAGGATTCTTTTAAAAAATTAGTTGGTTAGTCAAGCTGTATTTGGTATGAACCAATATTGACTTAAAAGTGAATTTTTTTATTTGAATGTGTTTTTAAAAGCCCATTAATTTGATTTACTTAAAAAGAAAGTCAACTTGTGAGAGGTCTAGAAATAAGATTTTAAAAATAAATTCTGAATTTTTACCTTAGCTGTTCAAGAAAGGTTTTAAGTAGATATTAGAAATCAAATAAGCTGTGTTTTGGGGAGCTCTGAACCAATTAAAACAAAGTCAAACAAAAAGGTGATTACAACCATCTTTTCAAAGTTTTTAAATGTTTTTCCTTCCATACAAGACCTACACGTTAGCTGTTGTATGGTATTTCTTCCAGACCACCCTTCCTGACATATTCCTTTGGCCCACAGTGTTGTGACCCGAGCCTGAGCTCACTGTGTAGGCAGGACTCGGCGTAGGGTGTGGCTGAGCGTACACTGTACCCTCCGGGGGTGAAGCTGAGAACAGACCGCCAGACTTGGAGCACCTGCTCTACCCCTGCTCAGCTGCTAGATGCTGGGTAAGCCAACTAAACCTCTGAAGGCTGAAAGGCCCTCCTTTGAAAAATGGAAATAATAAAGTAAAGCCTCATGGGGTCCTTAAAACTTTAAGTGAGATGATCCACATAAAGTGCTTAAGTACTTCTAGCATCTGGCACCTCGTGAGTGCTCTGGAAAGGCTCCATGGTAGAATTATCATTATCGTTGCTGTTCTCATTCCTGTTAATCCAGCATTACTAGTGGTGTAGACTCTGAGAGTGGTCTGAGAGTGGTCTGCAGACCTGCACCAATGCACACACGGGCTGTGACTGGTTTGCAGTGAGATAAGGAACTTGTGCCAGAATGGAAATAGACTATGGCACCAATCATTGTTTAGGTCAGCTGATGTTTTTAATAGCAAGACTTCTGCCATGAAGGAAGCAGTGAGTTCACTTACATTCGTGTACAAGCTCCTTATCTTGCCACAGACAAGTACTTTGAATAGAGTTGGCATGGAGTACTGGACCAATGATCCCGTTGTCAAAAAAATAACAGCCCTTTATTCTGAACACAGTTATCATTCACTTGTAATGCTTCATTAACCTTCTCTCTGCTGTGTTTAATAGTTCAGCAAATATTTACTGACCACACTGTCTGTGCAGAGCCCCATATCTTATTTTGTAGAAGTTGCAAAGATGGCTCTGAAAGGGGATCTTGACTTGAGGAAGTCTACCGTAAGCCTGGAGGGAGAAGACAAAAAGGGAAAATCTGAGTGAATGTGTCGAGTACTGGAAGTGAGGGTTTGTGTTAGTATTACGGCTTGATTCCAAAGCTTCCGTGTAGACAGATGTCTCCTTTTGCTAAGCTGCTCCCAAAAAGGAAAGAATTAATACCTTTTTTCCCAGCATCTGTACTGTCATGATAGAGATCAGAGTTGACTTTATCAAGGTAGTGTTTCTCCTGGGAGATTCAGAAATCTGCGACACTAGGGAATATCTGAGGTTTTAGATAAAATGACAAAAGTACAACTTTTAAAAATTAGTATTATAGAAGGTTCATCCTTAGGGGTTTTTTTTTTTAATTACTGATTCTTTATTTGATCCTGTCTGCAGACATTTGAATAATAAATAATTTATTGCAGTGCAGAATATGAAGAGACATTAAATAGATACTAAAATATTTGTAAAGTTTCAAGAAAAATTCGCACCGATTCTTCAAGAAAAAATGCATTGGTCAAATAGATGGTGTGGAAACAAATTTGGGAGTCATATAAAAAGAATAATTTTTTAAAATACAAGGTTGTGTGTGTGTGTGTGTCCCATTCCCCGCTCCCCAACGCCTTTCCTAAAATATGGAGACGGAAAAGGATTGGCTGTGAATCAGAACATAGAATAGACTATCTTCATAGACATAGGGGGAAATAATTTAAAATGCTCAAGACAAGAAATGTTATTTAGTTTTTCATATTTCTTAGGCTTTTTTTACGCAGAAATGATTTATTGGTTTCACATACTGCCCTACTTGGCAAGCCTGCTTGTAACCCGTCTGCTCCATTCTTCCATTTGCCTGAAACTGTCATCAGCTCTCCTAGACCTTGCTCTCACTAATGACTTTAGAAAATTGAGGGTGGGTGTTGGAAAGATCATAGATAATATTTTAAAATAGAGTAACATATCAAATTTAAGAGGAGAATTGTTAAGAAAATAAAGAGTAAAAAATTAAAAATTTGATCAAGAAATGACTGGGTGAGTTAGACCCAGGGCACTTAAAATAAAACACAATCTCTTTACCAGGGTCCATCAAGTCCTTTGTGACCTGGCCCCTGTGTCATCTGTGAGTTCAGCTTGTCCCAGAGTCTCTCTCACCTACTATGTACCAGCTACATTTCCCTTCTTCTAGTTACTTGGCTGTACGACTAAGTCTTTGCGTGTCTGTTTCCCATCCCAGCGTCAGCCGCAGCTGGACTGTCAGCTCCGCGAGGACAGAAACAAACCCTCATGTTCACACTGTGTCAGCAGCATGTTCACATACAGACACTTAGTAGGCACTCAAGCATTGGTTGAAAAGTAAATGGAGGATCAGAAAATATTGGCATCCAGGATGAGAAAACTTGAGGGCAGAGAAAACTTATTAGATTATGAGTAACACCTATAATAAAACACAGACGTTAGCCTTAGAAGCATAAAATCCCTAACGAACAGAAAATGATTCATTCATTATCTGTTCAGCCTCTAATTGCTAACTGAGCGCCCTGTATTTGGGTTTAGACTGTAAAAATTACCAAAGAGGTTAGAGCTCAAATAGCAGTCTAGGTAGAGAGACTGACAAATGGGGAAAGAGAGTAAGTAGTACAGAGGGTTCAGTAGTCTCCCCATCTTGAAGGATGTTGTTCCCCAATGTTGGTTCTTTACACGCAGCCCAAAGATGAGGGGTGTCCCGGAGCACCCATGATGCATGCCGGCCCCTGACTCTGCAGCTCTGTTCTTTTCTACACAGTAACTTCTGAAGGGATCGAGTGTGATGTGGGTACTGTGCCCTGAGAAAAGCCGGCGCTGAGGCAGCAGTCTGGCCTTTGACCCCGGACACTTGGGGGAAATCTAAGAACATCATTCTTTTATAGAAACTGATGGTGACCCTGAGCCACGAAGAAAAAAATTGTGAGTGCACTCGATTTTAGTAGGGCTTTTCCCAGTGGCCTCTCCACGTGGCTTGGGCGTCTCAGAGGATGACAGCTGGTTCCCAGGGGGTGTTTCAAGCATATGAGTACCTTGGAAATGGTTCAGCATCACTTTACTGCATTCTTTTGGTCTGCGCGAGTCACAGGGCCAGCTGAGACTCAAGGGGAGAAGAATAGACATCCTGGTTCCGTGGGAGCAGTGACGAGGACTCTGTGGCCCTTTCGGGTCTCCCCATGACATTGATGTGGATGGCACATTGTGTGTGTTATGTTACAAAGGGGCCAGGCGAGCCTTGGATCTCTAGAAAGATGACTAAGAAAAATGAACTGTTCCCCGAGGGTTCAAAATAGTCAATACTTTATAGATTTTACTTTAATGACAAGATTATTACACTTTTAGGGAGCATTATAAAATTAGTAGAAACATTGCAAAGGCATATAATTGGTAAAAATAAGCTATGCTGTCTTTGTTTAAAGGCAAAGCTGTTCAGAAATAGTACCTAAGGGTAATAACAGCAATTTAATTTACATGTAGGATGAGAATCTCTGTAAGGGATTTGTTCTCATCAGAACAAAATAAAAATATAAAACTAAATGTTAACTTCTCTTAAGCAGGATTTTCTGATTTTTGAATACCTTTTCAAAGTTAGCTTGTCCAGTGATCTCACGTTACTGGGTTCCTTGGAGCTATTCTGTGGATCCAGTCCCACCTATAGAGGCAATGGAAGAGTTGGGAGGTGAAGCCCTATTACATTGCTGTTATAAACCGTTATAATTCCTTTTTGATTTGGAAACAGTGGCTTTCAAAATGAATTCTGAAGAGTTCTACCTTCGCAGAGCTAAAATATTCTTTCCCCCTCCGGTTATTAATTTTTCCCTTTTCTGGCCAATTTCTGTGTGTGTTTTTAAAAGTCCGGTCCTGCTGTTGGTCCTGCCCTCCAAGTACCCCTGTGTGTGTGTGTCTAGTCACTAGTTTATTCATTCGAGCCCTGAGATGGCACTCAGCAAGTGTTTCCCTGGAGACTGGCTGGACCAATGGGCAGCTTTTCCTGTTACTCATGGTTAGCAGCTAGCTAGCTCTTTGAGCCCACTAACCAACCATCCGAAGCAATAGTTAGCATAATGGGGTGCCATAAAAAGAGTGACAAAATAGCATCAACTGTATTTTATGATTTGTCCCTTTTTACTTGAGTTTTTCTGTCTTTTTAGTTTTCACGTGGCTAATATGAAAAGGGGCTTATTACCAGCAATACTGATTAGATTTTTTAAAAAATCACTAGCGATTGTAAGAGAAAGGACCCTCTTACCTGACATATAGGGAATAAGTTACTGGGGTAAATTTAGCCCTTGCTTAGGTAATTTCTCTTCTTTGTTTAAATTAAATGTTGCCTCTAGAATCTGACGTGTTGGGCTCAAGACCCTGGAATCTCAAGAAATAGGCTTGAGGTTTCTGTCTTAATTAAACAAACAAAAGACCTTATTAGTAAAAGCTACCTATAGCCTCAGATGAAAAAAATAATGAATTCACTTCCCTCACTTGACTTTGTAAACTGGCACAAGCAAATGTAAAATGAAGTTTTAAAAAATATTTTCCTTTAAACTAGAGGATTTCTTAATTTCAAAAAGTAACAATAGACTTTCTTGTAGGGAGCCGTCTCTTAGGGGAGCCGTCACCAGACTTTCCCAGTGTCTCTTTTGTAATGGGATTAGTGGCCGCATGATTGAGCCTGGAGGTCGCACGGCCCCATAGCTTTCTGTTCACTGTCAGTCCAGGTTCGGGGGCCTGTGACAAAGGTCAGGCAGAGAGCAATGGTCCAGTGTGGAATCACTTTCTAAACTGCCCAGGAGAAAAATTGCAGCTGACCCTACTGTACAAGCTAGCCTAGCTGGTTCCTGCTCTTTTAAGCCGGCAGCGGAAATGACAGGCAGTAACCAGCCCACAGAAAAAATAATGCTGTTGCTTTGAACGCCTATGCACTTTTCTTGTGAACATCTTGTGTGTGTACCTGACTTTCCTTTTTGGTTTGTTTTCAGCATGGTTTAGTGACAGTCATTCTACGTGCTGAAGGGTGCTGAAGTGAGCCAGCCCAGTGAGTGGGGAACGCGGCAAAGAACAGATAGGATTTGAGAAATTCAACTTACGAAAGCCTTGAACTGAAGCCTCTGAGACTGGGACATCTGAGTTTGTCTGAGTGCACTCCCAGCTGCGGGCAGTGGCTTCTTGCAGGAGAAGCTTGACTGTGGGATGCCAACTGCTTGAGCTCGCTCTTGGACAAGATGGAAGAAGAAGAACTGGACTGTCCAAACTCCTCCTCGGAAAAACGCTACTTTCCCGAGTCTCTGGATTCCAGTGATGGGGACGAGGAGGGCATTTTGGCCTGTGAGGATTTGGAACTGAACCCTTTTGACGGGTTGCCATATTCATCACGTTATTATAAACTTCTGAAGGAAAGAGAAGCTCTTCCAATATGGAAAGAAAAATACTCCTTTATGGAGAATCTGCTTCAGAATCAGATTGTGATCGTTTCAGGAGATGCCAACTGCGGCAGGAGCTCTCAGGTGAGTTGCCACCACAAAAAAACCGTTTCCTTTATATGTTGTGCTTTTTTTAATTACTTAAACAATCACAGTGTCACAGCACAGTGTCCTGTTTTAATAACGATGAATCTAAACCTAAAAACACGACACAAGAGAGCATTAGCAATGCAACCATGACAATTGTTATCTGATTTTATATATTCAAACCAGGTGAATAGCAGTTAATAATATTTAATGTGGATATCAATTGTGTTTAGGGTACCACTGAAGTTTCTCTAGAATGGTAGCAAAAAAGTCCGTTTACTTATTATCTCGTTGCACATACTGCATTTTAGAAGATGTTATTTGCCTGCCGTAGCTTTGGGGATGTAACTGCCATGTTTACACACCCACAATCTGCTCATCAGGATGCCAGGATGTGCTGATTCGTGAAGCTGGGTAAGCTACAGAAATTCAAAAGCACACGGAAATTTTGTTTTCCTGGTTATAAGGAATAACTGCGTGGCCGCACGTTTCGGGGTCTGATGAGGAGGGAAGAATTAGAGTAGATCGCTATCGAGTACTTATTGTCTGCTTTGTTGTTCCTTTTGATTTTAGTGAAATCTATATTTCATCCTGAAATTGTAAAGCCAGCAGTATTTTTATTACAAAATTAATTTCTAGATTCTTATGATGTAAGGATTATATCAGACCACAGAGATAATCCGATGGAACCCCTTCACTTCTCAGGTGATGAAACGTGGCTCAGAGGGATTTGGCGATCTAACTAGTGTGGTACAACTTTCTGAGCTGGAATTATAAAGACACTTCCCACTATGCATCGCTGCCTCTGAGCTCGTTCTTACCGCTCAGGTTTACTTGTTTTAGACATAACTTGAAGAGAGGAAGGACGGACAACAGGTGTTTTTCTTTAATCTGATTTATAGTTGCCAGTAGCAAGGGTTTATTATGATTTATTATTTGTGATGATGAGTTATTAGAATAAATTATTTCGGTTTTTCATAAGCATCTCATGAAAACTGAATGAGTAATTCTCCCGATTTCTGTGGACAAATGCCAAGTTTAAAGTTATTAATGTTTTTCTTTTGCAATAATTTTAGACTTACAAAAATAGTACAGAGATTTTCCATATATTATTCACCCCGATGCTCACATTTTATTACATTTGCTTTATCAATCTCTCCCCATACACATGTACATGCACACACATGTGCGCACACACGTACACACATGTGCACACACGTGCACACATGCATGTGCACACAATGCATACATGCACACATGCGCACACATGCACACATATGTACACGTGCACACATGCGCGCACACGTGCACAGATGCACACATACACATTTTTATTCTGAACCTTTTGAGTGTAAGTTGAGGATATGATGCCCTTTGCCTCCAGGTACTTCACCAAGTACTGAAAACTGGACAAAGCCACAATATAATTATCAAAATCAGAAATGTCATATTGACATCTCATTATGTAATTTATAGACATTCAAATTTTATCATTTCCCATCAATGGCTTTTATCATAAAAATAATATTTTCCTGGTCCAGAATCCAATCCACAATTGCAATGCATTTCATTGTCATTTCTCTTTCTTCACCTTTAATCTGAAACAGCTCCTCAGTCTTTCCTTGCCCTCATGATCTTGACATTTTTGAAGAGTACAAGTGGCGAGGTATTTTGTACAACGTCCCTCAAGTTGAGTCTATCTGATGTTTCCTTAGGATTCGGTTCCACTTACTCATTTACAGCAGGAAGCCACAGGAGCTATGGTGTCCTCGGGGAGTCACATCAGAAGGCACAGATTTTTCCCATGACTTGGGGATGTTAAATTTGATGACTTGGTAAGGTGGTGGTGACGCTCTTGTTTTTTATTGTGACGTCACTATATCCCCCCATTATTGAAAAGACGCAGAGAGACTTTGAGACTCCATGAAGTCTGCTTCTCATCACACGTTCACCTCCCAGTTTTAGCATCCTTTGGCGCTTCTTACCTGTGACGTTATTACACTGGTGGTACAGATGGTGTTTTCCAATTCTGACATTCCTTCCATGTGAATATTTGGAATTCTTCTGTAAAGCTGTTTCTCTTCTTCAGTATTTATTCATTGATGTATGTCAACGTGGACTCATACATTCTTCTTCTCTGGATTATCATTCATGACTAAGCCCATTTATTTTGTTGCTCAAATTGCCCCTGCTGTGGCCAGTGGGAAGCCCTTCCAGAGAGATGACTTCTGGGCCTTTTTTGCTATGTCCCCCTCACTCTTGGGCACTTCTTTGCTTTCTGGCCCAGTAAGATGTTAACAGGCTCATCTAGTGCGTTCCTGGTTCCAGTCTTGGAAAGCCATTTTCATCAAGGAGCCCACTTCCTTTTACTGGAGAATTGTGTTTAGAAATCAAGGTCTGGGAACTCGGCGTGCCCATTGCCTTTGGTTTATCATTGTGTCTAGGCCCTCTCAGTGGACAGAGCATGGACATAAATATGGGCATGTATACACTCCTCTCTCTCGCTCTATCCGCCTATCTAGTGCTATTCCTCTCTCTTCCTCTGTGTGTACTTCTTTCTCTCTATATATTTCTATGTTATCTCTATCCCTATCTGTGCACGTCTTTAATACCGTAAGTTCCTACGGATGCGTCTGACTCCAGTTCCACACTGCGGGGTTCATCCAAGCCTCCCCGTTTCCATAGTTGTAACTCTCTTCTCTAACTGGGAGAAACCTAGCTCTCATTATTCACAGTATCTTTACTTGGTCACCCTTAGAATACTCATAATGTAGTTTCAGAATTGTTAACCCCCACTACTATAAAGTTTTTTAAATCTATACACTCCTTGAGTTTTTTTTTAGAATTCGTCATCTTTAAGGGCAAGAATTACATGTATTATGTAATACGTTATGTTACTACCTAGCAATGGTTTCTCATGTCATTTTTACCTTCTCAATAATTTAATAAATCAGTCTTGCTTTCTGTTAAGTGGGAATGCAGGATGTATCTTCAGGGTGGGAGAAATCAAAATAGTACTGAAATGATGAGAACATGGGCCTGTTCCAAACTACTTTAAAGTAGTGGGAACATCAGGTGTTGTCTTAATTCTGGAAACAACTTGGTTATTTTAAAAAGAGTTTCCAAGAATGTTTTTTTTTTGTTCCTTGGCGTTGAAACCTTTCAAAGAAAAGCCTGTCTTCAGGCCCAAGCGTCCCAGAGAAGACCACAAGGGTCTTTGCTGGATCCTAAATCTTCCATCTCTTTGGTATGAAGGCTATTTCGTGACTGGCCTAAGGAAAAAAGAACAACTTTTCATATATTTATAGAGCCTTTTCCTCTAACCTTTTCTGGGGCAGGTTTATGAAAAGGCCTACAAGAGAAGGACATATTTTTAGGATTATCTATTTTGCTTGTTTCTCTCTAGCTTTTGTCCTGAAATCTCCCAGGAACTGGGGGGTGGTGAGGTGAATAAGTATCATATAACTGCCATTTAACCTAAATCAAGAAGCTGTACAGAGCGTCTCCAACTTATCAACCGAGTGAACTTGCCCACCATTGTCTGCTGGTACGTTCTACGTGTGTTACTCATGCCAAGATATGTAGGAGTTCTCCTGTCCGTCCAGGATGTGTGACGTCCAGTTCAGAAGGGGCCCACTGCTCTGTAAGTTGTTCTGCCACATCGATCGCACCGGGCAGCCTCAGGCGTGCTGCAGGAATGCAGCTGGACGGATCCATGCCTGGGGGGGAACTGGCCGGCCTTCAGGTTCCACTCAGTTTTTGGATCCATGACCGGCAAGTGAGTGGGACCTTGGCATGAGCTGCAGCCTTGGGTCCAGAGGAAGAATCAGGCCGCTTGGACGGACAAGTGAAATCAAATGAGGGCTGGGCGCCTTGGGGACCAGGACGTACGTAACCGTAGTAGCATAGTATCTCACTTCATTTATTCAGAAATCCTTTAGATGAGGCAAAACAATCTCGCAGTGTGTGGGGACGGGAAGTCCTACACAGTGTCTCTCCTGTGAATGTCCTCTTGTCACAGTGGCAGCAGTGACGTCACAATGTTCGATGCCACTGCTCCTGTCCTGGTTCTGATGTAGATCGCGCCCACCCTGGGGTCCCTGGACCTCAGCCCTCCCAGCGTCCAGCAGCGCAGCCGCAGCCTGGAGTCGGCAGTGGAGAGTCTCGGCGTTGCTTTCTGAATTCGTACAACTTGTCAAACTTCAGCCACTAACTTAAGTTGATAAAGCCCTGATGTAGATTAGATATGGTGACCTCTTACATACTCTCACAGCAGCCGATGGGCCGGCAGCCCGCTGATTCCCTTTCAGGTAGGAGAGAGGAGCCGAGGACACACATTCTCGCCACCACACTAACCCTGGATGCCTGCCGTGCACACCCAGGCCCGGCCCACGAGGTGGCTGAGCGAGGTCGGAGCCTGAAGCGTGCACTCAGGCACATAGTACAGTCCAGAAAATGGCATTTAGACAGGGGATTGAGAGAACGTGAAAAAACGGTTAGGTGAGTTCAGAATGAAAATATTCAAAATCGTGATATCCAGTAGGGAGAGTTTCGAGACCAAATATAAATCAGCATGTCGTCTGTGACCAAAAGTCTCAGATAGATTGCTTTGTAAATAGATTTATTTTCTCACGTGTTAAAGGAGCAGTGTCCCACTTTTTTCATCAAATTGCACAGCTTTTGCTAAGTACTAAGTGTTGTTTAAGCCACAGCCACGGTAGCCCAGAATTCAGTGTTTCTGTCTGAAAAAAAGGTAAGGCCCGTGATTCATAGAGAGGTGCAGCTATTTAAGCTTTCCGGGTTCTCACAGTGCCCACTTAGAATGTTTTCTGAATGTTGCGGGGCAGGAGGGGTGGGGTAATGTCTTCCAAAGAAAAACTATAGAGGGAGAAGCGAAATCTCTAATGCACTTCATTGGTGAGAAGGGTAAGGTACTGTGAGGACACAGAAAAAGCTGCTCCCAGAGGAGACTCAGAGAATCCGGGCACAAAATGGTCTTTATCCAAAGTACAGAGGACGCATGAGCCCCCTGTGAAGCTGTCATCTTGGGGTCACTTGAAATTGTGAATGTTCACATTTCTGGCATTTGCTGCGTCATAGATTTTGTCAGCGGGTACTCTGTCTGAGTTGGCCAAGGCATCCACGCTCGCAGGGCCCCTTAGGTTGCGTAGAGTGACCCAGAAGGTTTGCGGAAGCAGTGGAAGTGTAACCAAAAGGACAGATGACTTCGTGTTCCTCTCCTCTCTGTTCAGTTTGCATTTGCATCACGTGCTGTTATTATCCTTGTGGAACTGTTACTGGGAGGGGCGGTCCACCCGATGCAGTCACAGTCGCGTGTCGCAGGGCTCTCTGCAACTAGTTGTGACTTGTGCTCAGTGGCTAACTTGGCTGTGTCAGCAGACACCCTACACTGAGCGCCGTGTGTGTGTGTGTGTGTGTGTGTGTGTGTGTGTGTGTGTTCACTCTTCCCGTGGTTATCCTAACTAACGTGTAGAAGGGGTGTTCCCATTTCTAAATTAATTTCTTTGCCTCATAGGTGAAATAATTTGCTTTATTGTGGAGGAGGGCAGAAGAGACAATGAAGAGCGTTGGTTTGTGGCACTGTTTGTGGCACTGCCAGGCCTGGATGACAGTTATGCTGTTATAAACATACTGTAATAA
This sequence comes from Rhinolophus ferrumequinum, assembly GCF_004115265.2. Lineage (NCBI taxonomy): Eukaryota > Metazoa > Chordata > Mammalia > Chiroptera > Rhinolophidae > Rhinolophus > Rhinolophus ferrumequinum. The sequence continues at coordinate 5,314,135 of NC_046299.1, forward strand.
CTCGATCTTGCAGAATTTTTGTGAGTAGATAGGAATAAGTGAAATGCAGTCAAAAAACAAAATCAGAAGCTGGGAAACATGGCCCATAATCCACAGGAATCCTGTGGAATTCTAGAGTTTGAAAGCAGCGATCCTGGAGGTTAGCATAAAACTACATGCAAGTGTTTTAGTAAAACCGGATGGTGTCATATCCACAACACTCTCAGCTATGTGAAACAGCCCACTGCCACAGCACTGTCCCCTGGCGTTCCCATTGGGCTGGAAGAGTGATTCTGGCTGAGAATCTCATAGCTTTGATCACCTCCTTTGTATAAAGATGCTTGAGAGCAACTGGCTTCGTGGATATTATACTAGGTGAGAAACGAAGATTTGGATCAGTTCTGGCTGTGCTGTTTACTGGTAGTATGACTTGAGCCAGTCACCCTTCTAAGATGTTTCCCCACCTATAAAATGAGGGTGTGAACTCCATGCCTGCTAGAGATCTCTCTGAGCTCTGAGATTCTGTGACTTCCGTGTCTATCCAACTCTGGCCCCTCCCTTTGGCTCCTGGCCTGTTTCTCAGTTGATCTCAAGATGTCCTCCCGTCACGATGACCTAACAACACTGACCGCCTTCCCAACTCTCCCAAAGGGCATCTCCCTCCCCTCCCAACTCCTCACTCCCCCCAAAAAGAACTGGATGTTACTGTTTAGCTTCATTCATTCATTTTATTTTGCTTTCAATCTTCTTATTATTAATCTTGCCATTACCTTTGTACTTTAAGTTAGAAATCTTGAAATATTTTTTTTTCTTAAGCATAATTATTCTGCTAGGGAGTACTGCTCATTCTTCCTTTGCAATCAGTACCGCTTGGTTTTATTACTTCTCTCCCATGCTAAGTCCTGAGTCCAAGCCTTTCTCTCCCTTTTTTTCAATTATTCCCATGTCCGTATCCATCCATCCATCCATCCGCCCATCCAAATATTTATTATCCCTATTGTGAGCCAGGGCTTCTCTTAAGTATTGGAGACAAACATGAACCATACATGTGCAGCCTAAGGATCTTCCAGTCTAGTGGGGAGACAAGATTTCAAAGTTTTAATACTGTTTTTCATGAGCATGATGTTTGAAGTCTTGGCTAGGGACCCTAGGTCATGGACCCTTGCACGAGGGAATCAGGTTCACAAGTGAGGATTCGGCAAGAATAAAAAACTACTTGCTAGGGAATGAGGGAGATGACAAGTTTTATGTGAACTCCCAGTTAGGTGATCTGGCGATTGTGAAGCAATTTAAGGTAGAGTATACAGAATCACAGAATTTAAAAATAAAGTATCAGAAGTAAATTTGTTCATTCAACCAGTAGTAGTCACTGAGTTCTGGGATTGTTCGGTGACTGAGGCAGAGCTCATGGCTGGCGGGTGGGTGCGAGGGCACCAGGAACGGACCAGCCACTGCAGGGAGCCGGGCCGCGCGTGCTCGTCAGGAAGTGCACTGTGGGGTCTCTTCCCAGGGCTCACAGCCAGTGTGGGAAGAGACGGCCTGGGGGCTCAGACCTGAAGGCTAACTCTTCCATTCAGCCCATTTTGCAGGGAAGGAAACTGATGCTTAGAGAAAGTGTGACTTACAAGGAACAAACTAGCGGCAGGCCAGACCTGGAGCTCCTGACTCCCGTCCCTTAGGCGCCTGGTTATTTCTGGCCTCGGGCCTTGGCTTCAGGTTTCGCGAGTGCAGTTTTCTTACATGTGCATTTCATAGAACCAAGTGGGTAGTAAGTAATTACGGATTAGTTTCCAACCTGTTGACAAGGCTGACACCTATCTTAAAACGGGGGAACTACACTTGCACTTCTAGTCGGGGAATTTGCACTCCAAGTTCATTCATTTTGGAGTGACTTACGATTCTTGGTAAGTTATGTTTATTTTGCAAATTACAGTGAGGATTAAAATCTGAGTTCCGTGATGGGCCTAGTAAATAGCAAATCTCAAGATAATGAAATATTAAAAGTTTTAAATACCTTACATCTATTTTTAAAATACTCTTGGAATGATTTATTTTAAAAATTCATGTAACAAAGCATAATTTATTGACAGTGCCTTAGGACTGTAGCATATAAATGAGCTCAGTACTTTCTACTGTAATAACGCGTCCACATGTGAACTTGACAAAATCAACCGACCCATAATACACTTTCGACACAAGGACTTTTAAAATAAATGATTCCACAGCAGCCTTGGCGTTACCTTTTCCCAAACCTGGATGGATTGGTTGATTTTCTCCCTGGGCCTATTTTTCATTGTATTTCGATGGTAAGTGCTAGTGTATTCAGCTTTTATTACAGGGAAGTTTTAAGTAGGCTTATCTGGTTATTTTGTTATGATCACTTAGATATAAATGTAAATGCTTTAATTTTGAGTCACTATTTTTCATCGAAATGCTATTTAATGTTTACATTGCTTAAAACACAATAGTTTATACCAGAAGCCATATTTTTGATGGAGCTTTCTTGTAACCAGAAAGAAAATAATAATCAGTAAATATTATACATTAGTCTTTTCAGAAACATAGCTGAGGTTAAACATTTTTTTTCCTTTTATTTTTATCTGCCTTTTTTTCATCTGGGAGTCCAACTTTAATGGTCCCTGCTAACTCCTTTTTCCTCGTAACTCTATTTACAAGTAATAGCTCTGTGCATACACACAGACTGTTCAGAGTTTCACTAAGATATTATGAGCCCACTGGTGATTCACTGCTGAAAGGAAAATCACTTATAAGACGAGCCCTTGGTTTTGTTGTTTTCCTGGCGGGAGCTGATGTGTCTCGTTTCCTGTTGAAGGTTCCGCAGTGGTGCGCTGAGTACTGTCTCTCCATCCACTACCAGCACGGGGGCGTGGTGTGCACACAGGTCCACAGGCAGACTGCCGTCCAGCTCGCCCTGAGGGTCGCAGACGAAATGGACGTGAACATTGGCCATGAAGTTGGCTACGTGATCCCTTTTGAGAACTGCTGTACCAGCGAAACAATCCTGAGGTTGGTTTGGGGTTGTTTATGTGCTGTGCCTGACGACTCTGGGCTGTGTTCTGCCCAGAAGAGTGTGTTCTTGCAGTCACGTTTTAAGCGTCTGTTGTGTTGAATTATAACTGGTCTCTGTCACCAGCCTGACATGCACCAGTTTCCCGGACGGGCGTCATCAGGGTTTCCTTGTGTAAACTTCTTCTGGGACTCCCCATAGTCCTCAGGAAAAAGTACGACTTGCTCGGTTGCCCAGAGACTGTCAGGCTTGTGCTTCTCCAGCTTCCTCTCAGGACAGGTCCATACAGGTTGTGTGTGCCCATCAGGGTGACACTCGGTCTTTTCATACATGCCAGTCCCTCTGCTTGCAGTGCCCGCACCACTTCCAGGCTTGGCTAATTCCTCCTAGCCACGCGAGAATCGGCACAGGGTCACCTACTCCACAAAGCCTTCCCTGACCCTCCTGGAGTGTAAATCAGAAAACCCTGGTGGGTTTCTACAAACTTGGGATCGGCTCTCATGGCAGTTCAGAGCCCTGCTTTTCAAACTGTCCTTTTCAGAGTCTTCCAGGTCCCAGGAAGCCTTCTGATCGCTACCACAAGTGTGGACAAGGGACATCCTTCTTATCTCTGTTTTGTTTTAGCTTCACTGGGAGATTTCCTTTGCATAAAGGGTTCCAAGGGCTTAACACAGAGAAGAAACAAAAAGAAAAAGAAGGAAAGTTGGGGAAAATCACTGCTCTGGGCCGGTGTTCTCATGCAGTTTTATGTCACAGCCCATAAAGTGGGAATGTCTTAACAGCACCTCCAGGAAATGGTCACAGCTGCTGGCAGCTGAAGGTGACCGTCCCAAGGGCTTCAGCTGCCCCCAGGCACTGCCTGACCGCTCCAAGGGCTAAGGAGACTGGTATCTCAGGAATAGTATGTCTGCACATCTGTGGTCCATTTGTGTGGCATACAGTGGAGCATAGCAGTACAGTACAGTGGAGCATAGCAGTACAGTACAGTGGAGTACAGTGGAGCATAGCAGTACAGTACAGTGGAGCACAGCAGTACAGTACAGTGGAGTACAGTGGAACATAGCACAGCACAGTATGGCAGGGGCGGTGTTTTGCATACTCAGATCCCCAGCACCCGGCATGCTTGTCCCATGTAAGATGTTCCACAAATCTGGAACATCTGGGTAGTGGAGGGAAGGAGTAGGTCCTGTCCAGCTATCTGCTACAGACTCTGGTGCAGTTCTTTTCCCGATCAGAAAGTCCATGGGACCCATTTAGTTTGTGTTAAGCTGCTCTCCTGCAAATGTTTATTTTCAAAAATAGAAGACATAGCCTTCAGGCCAGTAGTGTTAAACCATTGGGACCCTTCCAACCAACAGCACTTGAACTTCGTGAAGCTAGGTAACCTTCTGCTGTTAATAGCCATGATGTCCCCAGGTCACCAAATTAGTATATATTTATACATTATTTATTGTGCAAAAAAAGATACAAATGAAATGTAAAACCCTCTTTGCTTCTTAGGAACTTACAAACTAGTTAAAGAATTGGACAGGACAGGACATACAACCCTGAAAGGGTGAAGGATCCCTAAATTTGGCAGATTCATTCCTTGTCTGTAAAATGGGGTGATTAATATACCTATTCACAGACTTGTCGTGAGGAGTAAATGAGCTAATATATGTGACTGACATGTATGTGTTAGCTAGTTTTACAATTATAAGGGTAAATGAGAACCAGATCCATTTTCTGGGAGACGTATGTGAGCCGTAATTTTTTAATAAGCTCAGGTTGCATAGCTATTTCAATGGAGGATTTGAGGTTGGCTATTGACTTTTAAAAGTTCCGTGTTCTATATTTGATACTCTCTTTTTAATTTTCTCTGTAACTCCTTAGTATCTAAGCCATTAGGCACGTGATGAGCACTTAGTAAATCAAATCTTTATGCCAACCACCATTTTTTTAGATGCTGTATACAACAACTTAGTTCTTCTTTAAGCTTTTTTCTGGCCTTTTTTGAAACAGTGGATACCTGACTTTTTATACCTAAAATAGTTTTCCTGAACTAGATAGATATCAAGGTATCTTGTAGAAGTGACACATGGATTTCAAAATACAGACCTTCTAGAACACAGATTTTTAAAAGAATTACTCAAATTTTCATTTAAGGTCACATTCACTATATATAATTTTAGAAAATATTAATAAAACTTTTCTGTATTTTATATTCTTAGCTTTCAGAAATTTAGTGTTAGGAAATTACAATTTAAACTGCGTTTCCTGAAACATTGGCAATGTATCTATGTTTTTACATAGTTACCAGTAACAGCACTTTTTAAAGCACTGTATACATGATCTTATTACCATAAAGGTGAGAAATAGATCTCTGTGTTACGTAGAAAATGGAAGGTTTGTAGAGTAAGTTTCAGGATTGAGCCTTAGTATTCCCTTAGTGTTTTGTAATCATCGAGGAGGCCAGGTCTTGCTTGCTGAGTCTAGCAGAGTTTTAAATAAGGCATCATCTCATCTCTTTTTAATTAAGCCCAGATACATTTACATAACACACAATCCTTCTCCACCTTGCAGGAAGCATTTCCTCCTATAAGATGAGTGCTGGGATGAGTTTTGCTGAGGAGGGAATAGAGATTTAATTTCTAATATTAAGGAAGTATTATAGGTTAAAATAATTTGTTTTTAGACAAGAGGCAGTTGTAACTTATTATATCACACTAGTTAACCTCAACAACAGATGACCTGAAAGTTAGATTCTGAATGCATCTCTCTGTTTGTTTGCATCTTGTACAAAGTGTAGTATTCTAGTATTGAATATATATGTGTATATATATACAGTATACAGTATTCTCGTATTCAGTGTATATATATACTATATATATGTATATATATATAAAATTTAAGTTTGAGAAAAGGAATAATTAGCAGTTTATCACTGCTTGTTCGGTAAGACGCAGGATGAGAACGGTATGAAAAGAAAGGCAGAGAGATGTTTTGATCTCACAGAGGTGCCACGAGGGGGATCATGGACTTTATGACCAAAACCACGGGGCCGAGGAAGCAGCTTTATAATGTGACAGTGGCATGAAGTGTAATAGACATTCAGGTTTAAATCTTGACTCTCTCCCTGGCTTTATGACTTACTTGGGCAGGGCACCTAACCTTTCTGAAGCTCAGTTTCCTCATTTATAAATATGGGATAGTAATGCCTACCATGAAGATTGATTCTGAGGGTTAAATGAGAAATGTTGCACCAACACAGTGCCTGGCACACACTAGGGACTTCATAAATGTTCGTTTCCTTCCTTTTCTTTCTTGAAAGGGGTTGAGGATTACACAAAGGTCCCCAAGACCACCCCCAGTTTTGATGACTTGCTAGGAGGACCCAGGATTCAGCATGTACCTTACTCACAGCTCCGATTTACTGCAGTGGAAGGATACAAAGCAAAGTCAGCAAAGGGAAATGGTGCATGGGGTGAAGTCCAGGAAGCCAGGCGCCCTTACGCAGGGAGTCACATAGGACACGCTAATTCCCACAGCAGTGAGTTATGACAACACGTGTGAAATGTCATGCTACCAGAGACTCCTTCCCCGGAGTATTCACTAGGGACAGGTCATGTAGGCATGACCTTCTTGTTCCAAAATTCCTGACTCCCAAAAGGAAAGCGGGGTAGACCACATTGTTCGTACAAATAGTAAGCTCCACGAGCCCCTCTTTATCAGTTCAGGGCAAATGTTACATATAGCTCTTGTTAATATCTGTAATAAACATTTAGGGCAGAGGTCTTTAACTTAGGGTTCATCGATGGCCTTTTGGCGGTCTGTGAACGTATGCAAACTGTGTTTAAAATTTGCTTGTATGTACTTTTCGGTTTTGAAAGTCTGTAGATTTTATCATCTTAAAGGAATCTTGGCCCCAATAAAGATGTAGAACTCCTGATTTAGAGAAACAGATACAGGAAAGTCACTTTTGTTGTTAGGAGTTTTTTGTATGATTTTCTAAGTGTATTCTAACGTTAATGTTTCTTCCTTGTAGGTATTGTACCGATGATATGTTGCAAAGAGAAATGATGTCCAATCCTTTCCTGGGTAGCTATGGGGTCATCATCTTAGATGACATACACGAAAGAAGCATTGCCACTGACGTGTTACTTGGACTTCTTAAAGACGTGTTACTGGCAAGACCAGAACTGAAGCTCATAATAAACTCTTCACCTCTCCTGATCAGCAAACTGAGTTCTTACTACGGCAACGTGCCTCTCATAGAAGTGAAAACTAAGCGGCCTGTGGAGGTCGTGTACCTTAGCGGGGCTCCAAAGGAGGCTCTTGAGTCTGTTCTGCGCCTTCTCTTTGAAATTCACCAGTCTGGTGAGAAGGGTGACATTGTAGTCTTTCTGGCCTGTGAACAAGTAAGTCAGTCTTATTCTAACCTAACAGAATCATAAGGTTATACTCACTGGGAACCTTTTAACCTTGTTAGGATGTTTTGAATAACTAACGTACAGGTTTCAGTTTGCTAATTAGATGTGTAAATATTTGGTTCCACCACACCTCGTTTTTATACTTTGGAAGAAATGTAGGTAGGGTAATAAAACCTGAGCTGAAAGGACAAGGAAGTGTCTCTAAAATCACATGCTGCTCTGAAAACAAATGGGTGAGGTATAGAAACTCCTAGTCTCTGTAAACAGGTGGTTTATAGAAATGATCTCCAAGGCTAACTTCCTTCACCAGACAGGCCGGGTCCTGGGCTGCCCCACGTGCAAAGCTGGTACCAGTCATGCCTGCTGTGCCTCGTCTCAAGGGAAGACACCTCCCTTCTGATCAGAGCATCTGCTGCAGATGTGGAATAGAACCTAAGTATGTGGCGTAGAGTCGAGAAACAAGTTCCCACGGGTGTTCCTACAATAGTCGGTGGAGTACTGGGCAGAAAAATGTAATTCATAGCACACCGAGAAGGCTCTCTTCTGACACGGGCTCCTTTTCTTAAAAAGATAAATGAAGAAAAAAAAAAAGATAAATGAGAAAAAACGTGGAGAAATGTCTTTTCAAAAGAACAATTGGAAATGTATGTATAAGCAAGTATCTGTTAGTGCTTTTATACAGTCAACGTGTCATTTGGGGTAGCATCTTCTTTTATTATAGCCCTATGTCTCTCTCCACTATTCTGTGGCCTAACTCTAAAAGCCTCTGGAATCTCAAGAATTAGACCTTTCATCTTAGAGACTAATTCTCTGGTCTTTTTTTCCTACCCACCATCTCACTCAGAGAGGGAAAGGACTAGTTTTTAGAGCATGGCTCACATATGTAGTGATTGCGGTGATTAAACAGAAACCGAAAAGGAAATTGTTCCATGTTGGCTGAGCCTCTAGACTAAGTACCTCAGCTCTCTACCAGGGCCATTTCCTAAGTATTCCCATGCTTTCTGAAATACTTGCAGGAGTACTGACTCTGTTTTATATTCAGAGCATCAAGGATGACTCATCCTCCTAGCCTTGGGAACTTAGACAGTTTTCTCACAACTTGGATTTTATCTGTCTCCATAAAGACAGTCATTTAGAATCTCCAATATATGATTAACTACAGCATATTTAGCTACGTTTCGTGCCTGGATTATAGTTTCTTGAGCAGTTCATCTTCTGCCCACTACAGTGATTTCTTCTCTTATCACTTCCTGATCCTGCATGAGTCAAGGTATTCAAGAAAGCCCTGCGGACAGTAATGAAAGGATTGAGGAGCTAGGAGAAGAGGGTCTCGGTGTACCTGGGTGGAGCCTCAGAAAGGGAAGAGGACCAAAACGAGAGGTCTCAACCATGGAAAGTTAGAATCGCCAGGTGAAAAAGAAGACAGTCATTTGGGGGGTAGGGGGGGCGGGTATAATTACAACTAGAATGAGTAAGCGCAAATTCCAAATGGACTTTTGAAAAATAAATCTTATAACAGAATTAGGGGGAGTGATGGTCTTAGAGTATTTGCTTCTCAGAGTTTAACATAAGCTGTAGTTAATGGCAGTAACTTTTGAATTGCCAGACTTTAGAAGATGCGTTTTTACCTAGGCTGGTAGTAGGAAGGATAAAATCCCGGGGCTTAGAAAGTTAGGTGGTCTTCCTCAAAGTCAGACCGGAAAGACATTTCCTATTAAGAAATCATCGGTCTTGCAGAGTCTTAAAATCTTGAGAGTGCTGGTGCAATGAAGGCTACGGGAGGATTTTGCATTCTGCACCTCTGAGAATGAGGACGCGTCCCTTGGGCAGGTGGGGCTGATCTGACCCAGGTCCAGCCCCCCTGGGATCTCTGGGGAGTGCAGGGGGTGGGGCAGGAGGAGGGGCCTGCCCAGAGGCGCACGGTGGGCCACCTGGTGGGTCGGGCAGCAGCTCTTCTGGCTTCAGCACACCTTCAACGGGAACCAGTTTCGTCCTCACAATTCAGCCCAATTTCACAGTTGTCATCTGGTTTTCTTTTCCCCATCTATGACCCGACAAGCTGAACACAGTTCAGTATCCTGACAGACTTTTCTATTTCTTTACCACTTATGTCAGGATTACCATTAACATACTCCTTTCCTGTGGTCTTGGAATCTGTCTTGCTCTGAAATCTATGTTAACAGCTATGGATCGTTCTTCCCCATACTATTTGAAGCTTTCGAGATTCCTATATGAAATTTAAAAGTGTGCCATAAATGTCACATGAAAACAAACCCAAGCAGTCTAACAGAAACGTACTGATTGTCATTTTTTTTGCTTTAAGCAGTACGTTTTCCAACCGCAGCAGTATTCTGACATTTGGTGAGGTGGGCATTCAGTGCCTCACTTTTCTTCTGCTGGCTGAGCGCCTCCCGTGTGAAATAACCCACAAGTCACCTGCTGCCCGGGGCCTTCGTACCTAGTTAAGACTCAGCGCCCTGCATGTTTACAGTGTGCTGTGCCTTATAACTTAGATCACAAAATGGGAAATAAGTAGAAAACCGGAGAGGAGATTTATGGCCGTATCTAGCCACATTAATTGTGCGACTTGGAGCATCACAAAGAAGGCACTGTTGGCTTAAGGTTGTCCTGGGAAATGTTCTCTCTGGCTGTGGGCCTTTCATTTTGCGTGCGTTGTTGTGTTTTCCTTTATAGAATTACAGGGAAGGCCCACATATGTAAATGCACCGTACACATCGAATAGAAAGGGAATGAATAAATGATGGGAAGCACCACATGCATATTTTAAGCAATTTCTTCAAATTCTGAATTTTCTGACATATCTAAAATGTCTTTTGAGTTTTTTGCACAATTTCTTACTGGTATGTGTAGTTTTAGAGCAAATAATTGACTTTTTGTCTGATAGGTTTTACAGTGAAACATTTAAAAGGGCACTTCTAAATGCTTGAATCATACAAAGAGGTAAATAACAGTGAATATTTCCCGCCTACTTTATTGCATTTCTGCTATTTTTAAGTGCTAATGGGTGAAAATAATTTTCAAAATGACCCAGATAGAGACTCTAGTTGTAGAATGTGTTTGTACATACCCTGTTACTAGAAATCTCGAGACTGTTTTATACTGTTTCATTCTGCCACCATTAAAGCACAGCGATGCCTCATCACTGATGTGAGAATAACTTGTTTACCCCTCATCATTAATGGATATGAGAAACTGCATCAAGCTAGAAAAACAGGCTAAATGCAGGAAAGCAAAGATAGTACATTTCACAGGAGGAAAACTATCCTGGACTAAAAGTGGCGAAATTGCTTATATATGGTATTTGACTTCCCCAAAGAAATGTTCTCATCCAGTTACATCTCCTTTTCATATTTAATGATACACATAGACAACAACACAGGTATTTCTTTCCCTGTATACACTGTGCAGCTTTTGCCTGTAGTTTTATTTAATTTGGACTTTTTTTAAGTGGTGACATTGTTTGTAATGTACTTTATTCTCATGGACGTTGTTTTTTTTTACTGTAGGATATTGAAAAGGCCTATGAAATTGTCTGTCAAGAAGGATCTAACTTAAACCCAGATCTTGGCGAGCTGGTGGTGGTTCCTTTGTATCCAAAAGAGAAATGTGCATTGTTCAAGCCAAATGATGAAACAGAACAAAGATGCCAAGTTCATCAGAGAAGAGTGGTGTTAACTACTAGCTCTGGAGAGTCTTTGATCTGGAGCAACACCGTCAAATTCGTTATTGATGTGGGCGTGGAAAGGAGAAAGGTAATTATTATCAAGTAGGTTAGATAGATTGCTGATAATTGTCGAGAACCAGATTCTTGGATTCCTACCATTTTCTTGACCAGAAAGTCAGGATGAACTCTATGATTGAGGATTACTCTGTGTATGTTCATGTGTTCAAAGAATTACTGCAGCCAGTAACAGGGTCCTGATCACATGGCACTGCCTTTCATTAGCATGTTGGTAGTCTGGAAACAAATTGAGGTGCCAGAGGAAGAAGTTTTGAGGAAACACACACTATTGAAGCATAAAGGTGGCGGTTCTTGTAGTGTTTATTCTTTAGCTAAGATACTAGCAAAGCAAATCTCCTAATCTTTTCTTATGTACGACTCAGTATTTTTGGAGCCCCTTTATCAAGATAATTAGCATCTTCCCTCAGGTAACCTACTAGAAATTAGTTGTAAATACACTGACTTTAATTTTAACAGATTTTGGCTTTATAACTGGCATGATAAAATTCCATCCTAAATTTCTGGGGCAGATGGGTGGTCCAGTTGGTCAGAGCTTGAGCTCTGGGAAACAGGGTTGCTGGTTCGAGTCCCACATGGGCCAGTGAGCTGCGCCCTCCATAACTAGATTGAAAACAACGAACTGCTGCTGAGCTGCCACTGAGCTCCCGAGCGGCCAGATGGCTCAGTTGGTTGGAGTGCGTGCTCTCAACCACAAGGTTGCTGGTTTGATTCCTACAAGGGATGGTGGGCAGCGCCCCCTGCAACTAAGATTGAACACAGCACCTTGAGCTGAGCTGCCGCTGAGCTCCCGAATGGCTCAGTTGGTTGGAGCGCGTCCTCTCAACCACAAGGTTGCCTGTTCGACTCCCGCAAGAGATGGTGGGCTGCGCCCCCTGCAACAACGGCAACTGGACCAGGAGCTGAGCTGCGCCCTCCACAACTAAGAATGAAAGACAACAACTTGAAGCTGAATGGCACCCTCCACAACTAAGATTGAAAGGACAACTTGACTTGGAGCTGATGGGTCCTGGGAAAAACACACTGTACCCCAATAAAGTCCTGGAAAAATACACACTGTTCCCCAATAAAGTCCCCTGTTTCCCCTTCCAAAGTAAAAATCTTAAAAAAAAATTCCATTCTAAATTTAGGAAAAATGGAAATAGGCTATCTCAAACTCGCAAAGACACTGGAACTTAAGAAATCATAGTATTTGATTGAACCTCTCCAAGTATTGATCCATTTACCTTTATTAGATGCTGTGTAGATTTTTATCCCTCCAGGAAACTATGGGTCTCCTAAATATCCTTGTCTTACTGTGACAGAGCAATTTCAACCATTAGGAAGGTTCCCTTGAAACCAGTTTGGGTTGATCTTATTGAATCAGTCCACCATGCAGAGAACCAGGGTCATTGCTTACCCAGTTAAATTACCCTTAAGAAACACCATGTTAGTGCCACATGCAGTTTTTGTGTCAGCTGATACAACTGGAAAAGCTCAGTATGTGTCGTAAAGGGGAGACCACTGAGATCACAGTCAGCTTGAACAGAACCTTGAAGAAACACAGCCGTGTCAGAGGATAATCCTTTTCTCCAGGGGCATATGAGTATCTCTCATCATTCACCTGTGTCGTGCTTTGAGAAGTGACGCCACCAGTATTTCAGCACCATGATACAGAGGTCCCATATTTATTGAAACTACAGTGAAAGCAGACAACCTTTAAATCCATTTATCAAGGCACTTGGAGTTTCCATCCTGAGGTGAGTGAGACAGTAATACTTGACACAGACAAGGAGCCTACAGCAGAGCATTTCATGAGGTAGAGGGCTGCACATGGCAGTCACTTCCGGTCCAGTGGGCCTGCTGCCTGGTGAGTGATCTGATGCTAAAGGTGCTGTCTTTCCATTGAAAGGTGTACAACCCTAGGATAAGAGCCACCTCCCTCGTCCTGCAGCCCATCAGCCAGAGCCAAGCAGAGATCCGCAAGCAGATTCTCGGTTCATCTTCCTCAGGTAGCTATGGCCAGTCACTGACATACATTCCTGTGTGTAGGCCGCACAGAGACATTAAAGCCACTTCCCTGGATCTCTTCTAGGAAAACTGTTCTGTCTATACTCCGAAGAATTTGCCTCCAAAGACATGCGGCCCCTGAAGGTGGCAGAGATGCAGGAAGCTAACCTCACCAGCATGGTGCTTTTCATGAAGAGGGTGGACATCGCAGGCTTGGGCCACTGCGACTTCATGAATAGACCAGGTAGCTTTGTGCGCGCGTCAGGGGGCATGGGGCTGGGACTGAGCCGCTGGCCTCTGGCCCTTCCCAGTCCCGAAGCATATTCCCTATTAGAGATAAACATTCTCTAAAGTAATTTTAGAAGACATAGGGGATCCTGTTCTGACACTGGAAAACTGTCTGCCATTGACACTGGAGCGGAGGGAGCGTGCGCCTTAGGCGTCAGGGGGACAGTGGTGTGTGGAAGGGGAGGCCGAAATGAACGGAGCAAAGGCAGAGCTCGGTGGGAACGTGTGTAGGCCGGGGCCCTCCCTCATGAATCATCCTGTCCCGGGGAAGATCCGCCAGCAGCTCCCGCCTCTGCGAGTTGATTGCCTGAGCAGCTTCTTGTTCAGAACAGCTGTGTGGTGGGCTAGTCATGAAGGGAGGAGAAAAGCAGGCTTTGCAGTGGCAGAGATTTTAAAAAGCGAACCCCAAACTGCCTCAGTGCAGAGGAATTCCTGCTCAGTGGCCACTTGGTCCATGAGGCTCAGAGCTGATAACGGGGACAGAGGGTTGGTTAGGGTAACAATTTATTTTTCTCCTAACAATACTCCCGTAACTCTTTTCTGCTGTGCTTGGGAAAAATATAACTGGATTAACTAACTCATTGTTTTGGAAGGAAAAAAATCATGATGCTTGCAGCTGCTGTATTTAATTCAGCTTATAAAAGAAATACACAAATCCAGCCGACCTGTTACCCTTTTCAGGATCATGAACCATGAGAAAATGAATTTGGCATAAGTAGGCTACAGGCTATTCACTGAATTTGCTTGATACCGATCTTTAAAAAAAACAAACAAAACACCAGTTATTTACTTCTTCCCTGGTGCTGACGATTCACCTCCATCATGAGTGACAGTCACCATTGATCTGGGTCAGGAAGGCCGGGACCCGCTGACTGTGGAAACAGGTGGTCTCAGAGGCCTTTCTCCCTGGACGGGGAGCTGTGCCTACAGCACTGGTTAGAACAGACGCTGCCGGAGAAAGGCCAGGGTCCAAATCCTCACTTTACAGCCGAGGAAACAGGCTGGCTAGCCCTGGCTATGGCAAGTCCCTGACGTTTTTCTCATCTGTGACATGAGGGTACTGTCTGCCCTCGTTTCATGGGGTCAGTAAGAGATTCAAATGAGGTTATTTATGCACAAGTGCTGTGTATGCCGTGTAGGGGTAGGAGTTTGGCAAATGCCAGGTTTTGTGAGGATGTCCTTGTGAAATTGAAACTTCAAGAAGCCTTTCCCTCCTATTCTTTTCAAGCCAAACTTAATCCTATTCCCCAAAAGTCCCGAGACTTCTTAGAGTCTGCCGTCAAACCAGCACCATCTCTTGATTCTTCAGTATTCCCCTCTGTGGACTCTACTTCAGTGTACATAATGCCAAGTCCCAGGCTAAAACCAGTCGGGACTGGCCACTTCATTTCTCATTTCGTCCTCTCAAGCTATTACTTTCTTTCTCTGTATATCTGTCTGCGTGCATGTGTAATTAAGATCTGTCCCTGCCGCGTAGCAAATGCTATGTGTGTGTGGCTGTATTTGTTCTTCCCCAGCCACCTCTGTCCCTACCTTTTCTAAGTAGATACACTGTTCCTGTTCTGTCATAGTGTATGTATTTCAGAATCCTTCTGCCTGCAAGTCAGACCAGCCAGTAATGAGGTCAAACCAGCATAAGCAAAGTGCATTATGAGAAGGAAATTGGGTGTCTCAGGAAGTCCAAGACGAGAATGTGGTTGTGCCTCAGGAATACCTAAAACAGACTTGACGGGCAGTGGCACTCGTGTGTGTCTCCTGGTTCTCTCTCCTGCTGAGCGCCTGAGGAGATGTCCCCATGAGGGGAGGGGAACAACCATGAGTCCAGCCATCTTACATCTAAATTCTTGGCGTACATTTTAAAAACATCGGACACTTGCCATGCGCGGCAGTTGGTTCTGGAAAAGACCCAGCAGACCCTTGGCCTGCTCGCCTGGCCTGTGCTCCTGCTCAGAACCAGCCCTGGGCCGGCCCCTTCCTCTGGGATGGGGACTTGGTTAGACATTAACGACCTTTGTTCTGATGCCATAGAAAGAAAACGCAGATACAGGGCTGGAGCTTGGCATCTGGGGTTCCATGGAACAGTAAAGAAATACTGTAGTAAGAGCTCTCCAGTTACTCTGAGTGATGGCACTGGGGGAGGGGCGAGCTATTCTACAGGGAGTACGGCTGCCGGTGGCCATCAAGCTTAATAAAAATGATGTTTTGTTCATACTGAAATTGCCTTCGGAATAAAGCAGTCTGATTTTGCACTGCTGTAAAGAAGAGGCCTCAAAGTAACACATTTATGTTCCATTTGTTAGCAGTATTTACCATGGAGCACACTTAAATGGCACTGCCATAAAGCGCCCTCATCTAAACGCTCTGCTTTTCACCAAAGACAAGTTTATGGGCCACATTGGAGAGATGTCTTAAAATGCAGAATATTGGCAAATTCTACTCAGTTATTTATTATCGTTCTTTCTAATACAATAAACCCCAGGGACATCTCCTTTTCTGGTGGTAGGACCGGGAACAGCACCAGGAAGCATCTGTCAGTAATCCTCTGTAATCACCTCAACTCCAGGCATAAAAATGAGGCGGCGGTGCCCTCTGGGGACAGCCGGCTGCCCAGGCCTATGCTTAGAGGGACAACGCTCAAGACCCGGTAACTTACAAAGCAGCAGCTTTGCTGATTCATAGCAGCTGGTTTCCAAACAGCCCCAGGAATGCCGTGAAGTTTGGGGTCCCCCTCCTGCTCTGTCCGAGGTGCTGAGCTCCTCTCCAGCAGCTCGGCCCTTCATTTCCTGGCTCACTGACGGGACACCGCGGGACTGTCACTTCCATAGAGCCCGTCTCTTTCCTTCTCAGGACTGTGACTTCTCAAGGTCTCATCTTTGTCCCCAGGGTCTCCAAGAATGAACAAGGAGTATTCCAGTGCTCCGTGCCAGCACCCAGGCCGGCCCAGGAGTCAGAACGCAGGGCCAGGAATCTCCTGGGAGGCCATGCTCTTCTCAGTAGTAAACCTTGATGAGAGAAATAACAAGAGGGAAGCTGAACTTTCTTAGGTTAAAGCTGCCTTCAGAGTCTTCCAGCAGATGTCTGGGTTCTCGGCAGGTTGGCCGTGGGCTCTTACAGACCCCTGGGCCCCACGCCTGTTGTTCCCAGGAACTGACCTTTTCCTTGCAAGCCATGTACCAAAGGTTGAGGTCATGTGTTACTTGCTCTGCTCTTCTCCAGCGACAGGACTGGAGGTGCAGCCGATGGCACTGCAGCGTGACTAACTTCTCAACCCACAGCCGTGCTCCCCAGTGTTTCCATCGTGTGTTGATAGGAACGGGGGAATTTTATCAAGCCTGGGTTGGCAACTGGCTTGCAAGGTATACAGTTTGCCTGTAGAAATTTTGACAAATAGCTTAGTGGTCAAAGTGTGGACAGCAAAAAAGTAAACTTTTACTATTTGTTACTTTGAACTCCCAAATGCAGTCAGGTTATCGCTTTGTAGGTCCCCTTGGTCTTCCTCTCCCATCCACCAAGCACATGTTGGACTTGAGACCAGTGAAAGCAATTCAGTAGCTCTCATAAATCCTTCAGTCTCTTGGGTAGAACAAGACAGCAGCTTTATACTATGATTTGCTTCTGTGTGTGGCCTTTATTGCTATACCACGTGGCAGACAGGTGAAAAATGTTTCTTTTAATATAACCAGATTCAGCAAGGGCAAGAATACCTTTCTTTGAATAAGTGGATTGTCTTTTTGGGTGGAAATTAAACACACATAATAAACACCAAACCATTATCAATGTTACATAAACTTGTAAGAGAGATAAAGGGATGGAGAAAATCAGCCCTTTGTCCTTATTTGCACTGGCAAATAACTTTAAACATCTTTGTCTTTTTCTGTCACCTGCGTGAGTTCTGGGTCAGTTTCAATTGGTTCATTTTTTTAAATTTTATTTTCCTGCATTTCATGCCTCATGGTTTTTCACTGGATGCTAGGCATTGCGCGTTTTACCGTGTTGGTTATTACTGTGAACTCCTATACATGTTCTTGAGCTTTGTGCTGAAGTGTAGTGTGATCCTTCCAGGTCTTGACTTTAGGGTTTGTTCGGGGGACTGGAGCAGTGCCCATCTTGGTGGGGGATGTTAGCTTCTGTTTCCTGCCCAGGGCCCCATGAATCAGTCTGGCTGGTGGAGACGGGCAGTGTCCTAGATCCTTTGTGAGCACCAGGCACGGACCCTCTACTCCTCTGGATGCTTCTTTCTCTGGCCTGGGGCGGTTTCTGACATGTGCTCTGCTGACGAGTTGAGGGGACTCGTGTAGGCCTCCCGAGTCCTCTGTACAGCTCTCTGCGCTCAGGTACCCCCACCTCCAAGCTCTGGCCACCTCAGGCTCCCTGGACCCGCAGCACCATCTTCGTAACTCAGGGAGTCTGGCAGGCCCCAGCTGAGTTCCTCTCCCTGCACTACAGCCTGGAAACTTTCAAGGCAGGAAGCTGGGCAGTCACAGGGCTCCCCTCGGTAGTGTCCCCCACTCAGGAATCAGTTCTCCACTGCCTGATGTTATTTGTCTCCAGACTGCCGTTTCAGATATTTTGTTCATTTCATGTGGGAGGGAAAATTCAGTACCTGTCACTCCGCCTTGGTTGTAGGAGGCTTTCTGATTATGGATTTTTTCCTGTCCTAGCACCGGAAAGTTTGATGCAGGCTTTGGAAGACTTAGATTATCTGGCAGCACTGGACAATGATGGAAATCTTTCTGAATTTGGAATCATCATGTCAGAGTTTCCTCTGGACCCACAACTCTCAAAGTCTATCTTAGCATCCTGTGAATTTGACTGTGTAGACGAAATGCTAACAATTGCTGCCATGGTAACAGGTACTCCTTAAGGACTGTTCTTTTGTACTGTGAATCTGTACCGAATACAGATTAAATGAGATCCATTTAAAGTGATAATATTTTAATGGATCAAAAAAGTAGAAAATTATAAGAATTACCTTAATGCGAAAAAAAATCTAACTGAGAACGCAGTGAATCTCTTAATCTGACATGTGAAAGCACACTAGGTTTGCTTTTGCTGAGGTGATCAGTGCACGTCAAGAAAAACAAGAAAATGTATCAGTCAGACATGCCTTCCCCAAAGGACTGTTTATTTCCCATACCTTCATTTCTCTTGGCTCATGTTTTATTCTTTTACTGGAGAACAGAGCAAAGGCTGTGCTGCGTGAGAACTCCCCTTCTCATCCTGTCCCTGTGTTGGGCTCTGAGCACCCAGTCCCCCTGCTCCTGAAATACAAGCCGGATAGCAAACAACAAAAACAAGGAGGAGAACGATACGACACCTCCCGCTAAGTTCCTGTGATTCCTAAGTAAACACGGATAATGCATTATTCAGAGTAGACAGAAGTACTGTTCACAAACAGCAGTAAGCCCCCAAGCCCACGCTGTGGATGAAACGTCTCCCTTACCGCTGACCTTGTAACCTTTTGTCTTAAAGCTCCCAGTTGCTTTTCTCATCTGCCACGTGGAACTGAGGAGGCGGCCTTGACTTGTTGGAAGCCATTTTTACATCCTGAAGGAGATCACTTTACCCTCATCAATATTTACAAGGCCTACCAAGACACAACTCTGAGTTCCACCAGCGAGCGTGAGTAAATGCTGATTCTCAGAAATCACCTACAAAGTCCACCTTTCCTGCCCCAAATAGAGCTGAGAGAGTACTGGTCAACACCCTTCTTCTCTGGCCCCGTTGTCAGTTCAGTGGAATGGCGCTTGAGGCCCTACATGTACACAGGTTTCAGCAGAGCCATGAGCGCAGTCCCACTCCCAGAGCTGCAGTGGGGGGCATGGGGGCGGGGGCTGTTTTAGAACCCCGCATCAGCTCAGCCCCCCGTGAGTGAGCTGCGAGGGCCACGTTCCAGGGACACAGACCCGCAGAACACGGCTCCTACTCACTGCCATCGCTAGGTGCCCGCTGCGTCAGAGCTGGTGCTTTCCATGTCATGGCACAGTCACTGCCAGGTGCAGAGAATATGGAACATCCAAAAAAGACAAAACCAGACACCTGCAGCTCCAGATCAGAGTGAACAGGCTGGTGTGCTGAGGGAGGCGGGGGAGAATGGGACTGGAGCTTGGCAGAGAGGAGGGGGTCCAGCAGAGCAGAATGGCGTCTAGAAGCTGAGGCAGAAGTCCTGGGTACACCTGAGTGTCCTCAGTGACAGGGGAGCTAGAAACTCCTCCTGTGCTGGGTGCTGAAGACGGGACGGGCTCCCGGGCAGAGGCCAGTGCAGTGACCTTCCTACAGCCAGGGGTGTCCTCACTTGTTTCCCACAAAAGCTACTTTTACCTCCTTTGCTCCGATAAATGAAGGGAAAAATACATGAAGTGAAAACTAGGATAGCAGTTTGAATGGCCATAGAATTGTGTAGAGCAGGGAGTTTGCTTTTCAAAGCTAAGAAGAAAACATCAGTGGAGCCAGAAAGCACATGGGGATTTGGTGGCATCCTTGGAGAGCAAGCAGGATGGGTGCCAGCGAGTACGAGCTCTTGTTGCTCCAGACAGGCCGCCGAGGGTCTTCTGCCCACTGTGCCACGGCCATGTGCACTGCCAGGTCACAGCAAAAGTCCAGTCCTCCAGAAGTAATTACAGGTGGCAAGAAAGAGTAACTTCAGACTGAACCAGGGACTGAATTTTAATATAAAATTTGCAGCTAAGGTAGCTTAACTGTTACATTAATTCCCAAATCAACCTAGCAATAATCCTTTCCTTATAATATGTGAGATATTTTCATGGATCAGAGGACTTTATAATAAGCTTTCCCTCTCCTGGTTTGATTAAATGTGGCCACGTGCATGCATGCTGTACACACACGAGACAAAATATGGATCTTCAGCGAGTCTCCTCTGCCCCTGAGTGAGGGGAAGGGTGACAGTCTTTTGGTCAGTGCCAGGAACGTGCGGTCTACAGTTCCGTGGGGGCATCGACCCCCTCCCCCCGGCAGTATAGGTCCTGTCAGCTGCCACACCTGCCTTCCTGGCAGTGCCGGACAGCCAGTCCCAGCCACCAGAGATCTTGGTCCTGGCGCCTCCCCGCCACTCACTTCTGTGACGACCCTTTGAGGACAGGACAGAGGATGTACATGGCACCTTCCTGGCCTGGACTCCCTCAGCGTGTGACAGATCTTCTCTTAAGAACCTTTTGTTCTTCCCTCCCCAGACTGTGTGGAGAAATGGTGTCACGATCACTTCCTCAACTGTTCTGCGCTCAGAATGGCAGATGTCATCCGAGCTGAACTGTTAGAAATTATCAAGCGGATCGAGCTTCCCTATGCAGAACCTGCTTTTGGCTCACAGGAAAACACTCTGAACATAAAGAAGGCCCTTCTGTCCGGTTACTTCATGCAGGTCAGAGTGGACAAGGCCCTCAGGGTGGTCGCCACAAGACTTCACATTGTCAGGACATTCTGTCAGGAATCTCTCAGGATGATTATTTTATTGATGTTAACTTGAAAACAAAACAAAAACCCCTTCTATGTTATTAAAGGTTTAGTATCTATCCTTCCCCGCAAGGGAATGAAGGGCTAAGCCAGAATACTTTTTCATTGCAAAGGGAAAGTTATTAAAACACTCTTTCTGGCTGAACGACAGATGTCGTCCCTTATCGCACCTGTTTGCGAATTAGCTCACATTTAACCGGTGACCTGATGCCCAACGAATAAAGATAACGTCTCATTTCCTTCCCAGAGTGAAGGCCGACTAGCTCTCCTCTAACTGAAAGCACAGAAGTAGGTATGCTCTTCACATCACAGCAAAAGAAATACTGTGCTATTTCCACATAAACTCTAAAGCAGTCTTAATGGAGAAAAAAGACACTTGCATAGATGTCCTTACCTGTATGGAAGTTAGGGACCCACACCACACGGTTGTCGTGAGGATTAAATGAGCTAAAACATCAGTGTAAAGCACTTGACATCTGAGTACATGGTCCACACCGTGGCAGGGGACGTGCCAGCTTTATTTCATGCCCACACATTACCCGATGTAGCTGCAGTACTTTAGCCCACAGCCCTGCAATTGCTCAAGTTAGTCAACATCATCATCGCTATCTCCAAGTTTTGGGTAAAACGTGTATGTCTTCTTTGCTGTATCTGAAAACCGGAAACACGGTGGCCAATGTGTAGTTCTGACTGTTCTATATGAAACATTTTGGAATTTTTACACATTTTTGTGCACTGATCTCCATACTAACACAACACCTTTTTTTTTTTTAACACTCTGCCTCTTAGACTGCTCGGGACGTGGACGGCTCAGGTAACTACCTGATGCTGACGCATAAGCAGGTGGCTCAGCTGCACCCCCTGTCTGGTTACTCCATCACCAAGACGACGCCGGAGTGGGTCCTCTTCCACGAGTTCAGCATCTCCGACAACAACTACATCACCATCACCTCAGAAACCACCCCCGAACTGTGCGTTTCCTGGACAAAAGGGGCTTCTTTTGAATTCATACTTGAGCAGAAACTGGGAAACTTGGTTTTTATTACCTTTGCAGTCCTAGAAGTTTATCCTGGTGGCAGTCTACATTTATGTTGGGAGTACTGACTAAAGGCAGGTCCATGGGCGGTCATCTAAGAACTGTCCCTGTCTCTGAGATCACAGCAGAAAGAGAGAGCACATTATAGAAACAGACGCAAGCACGCTGCATCTCAGAGGAACAAAACGCCGCAAACAGTGTTGGCAGGTGCAGACCGTGAGAAGGAATGAGCTTAGCCGTCTCTCACCACATGAGGCACTGACACGAGCTAGTGGGGAATGAAGGGGTAAGACGAGGCTGAAGACAGGCAGGTACCAGAGGGGCGGGCTTATGGGCCACAGTTTGCAGTTTATCCTGAGTGCAGGACAAAGCAACTGGAGAGTTTTAAGCAAGGGTGGCATCTTCTCCACATACTTGGAAAGGTCACTGGCTGCTACGTGGAGGGGTTTGGAGGGGCAGTGGTGAGAATGGAGACTAGTCTCTCAAAGGCTATTGGAGATACTGGGTCCGTTTTGAAGATACTGCTGCTACTTAGGGTGATGTCCTGGGCAAGACCCAGGAGAACTAATCGGTTTCCAGCTCCAGCAGCCAGAGGTGGGGAGGCATTAGTTAGTGAGAGAAAGAGGCAAAGGTACTCCCTGTTCCTCCCCCAGAGTTGTCCCAAGCACCCGCTCTGATCCTTCACATACTGTGATGGGACTGAGGGGAAGGACACGTTCCCCACAGCTGTCCCAGGGTGGGCGTCACGTCTACCGTGTGGCGTAACACCAGAGAAGCCAGCTTATCCTAGACACGCCATGGGATTGGTTCCCTAAAAACCGTAGGAAGTATGTACTCTACAAAGACAGACTAAGACCCTCAGGAGTTCAAGTTAAATACCAGTTCTACAAGTAGATTCTCCAGGGCTGGGAAGTGCGCAGACATAATATTGGGTATCTCACACCAATAAATAAATAATACTTAGTTAAATTTTTGTTTTAAACAGATTTATGCAACTGGCACCACAATACTATTTCAGTAACCTGCCTCCTAGCGAAAGTAAGGAGATTCTCCAGCAAGTAATGGACCGCCTCTCCCCTATTTCACCAATGGAAACGGAACAGCAAGTGTGTGAGAAGTGCCCTGAAACTACTGAACCGCGATGCACTCTGCAGTGACCCCTCAGAAGCTCCGACACAAAGCATGTGCACCGAACAGCCCAGTCAGCCTGGCGCTGGGTCCCCTGGACTGATGTGCAGACAACGTGTCGTGAAGGAGGAGACCGTACCCCACCCCACACAGGATGACCCTGAAAAATCGAACACTTTGTATGTTATTTAAAAATAAAAATAGACATTTTTAATGAGTTCTTTAAATTACCACTCCATGTTTTTCTTCGTATTGGGAGTTTTTAACCATACATAATTTGACCAAATTTAAAAAAAAAAAAGGTATTTTGTAAATGTGTCACAGACACAGGCAACAGAACCCTACTTTTGTAGAGGACCTAAATCTAAATAAAGTCATGAGTTTTTCACTAAATGTCCACTGAGTATTCTGGTAATTTTACAAAAACAAGCCCAGCACTGTCCACAGGAAATGGGCTAGACAGATAGATACTCTTTCAGTTTATCCATGATTTCATTCATCTTGTCACATGGAACTAACATCACAGTTCGCAAGGGCTTCATGGGCACGTCATCGAAGGACCATCTGCCTCCCAGACACGTGTCGCTGTCCTCCTGCACCGAGTAGTTGAACTTGAGGATTGCCTTCTAAACCACAAATAACCATAAACATAAAATTCAGACAACTGAAAAGCAAAACTCAACGGACAACAAAGAATACTGTTTGGCCTACGTTTACGTAAGAGCGGCAGCTGAAGGACGCAAAAGGCAGAATAAAAAAGCTTGAATGGGACATTCGGGCAGAAGGTATACAATGCACACCAACAGCGTGAGACCTACTGAGAGTACAGGTAGGAGCGTCCCAGCTGAGTGGAAACAAGCAGCCCGGTGGTATCCATGACGACCCACTCTACGCTGGTCTGCCCGCCCTGTCCCGGCGGCTTCCTCGGCATGAAGTTTTGTGTGAGGACAGGCAGGTTTGCATAACCAGGCCATCTTAAAACACCCATACGTATTTCCCCAAAATTGTCTACATGAGGTGCTAAGGTAAAAGATACAGTCTTTTTTATGCCTTGGGATGGGATGGAACAGGGCAGTCTTACCTCATAGAAAAATTCTTCCTCTGCGTTTGCAAACATTAACTCATCTTTCTTTTGGTTGCTCCATTTCCTTTTGGAATTGTTCTTTCCTGCTTCCACAAATGTCTTGCTAATCAGAAGGTAGAAGTAACACTTCCCACATGGCTTGTTAGTTTTGTGTGCCTCCGCTAGTTCTTTCCTGCAAGACACACACACAGAAGGTCTGCCTGCTGGGTCAGGTGAAAAAATCCATCAACAAACCAGAGCTTGGAAAACCAGTGAGGCTTCTTCAGAGGTTTCTGTTGTGACACAGGCTTAATGAGCAGACATTAGATCTGGACACTTCTTCTAAAGTGATGAGTTTTAGTCTATACCGTCAGGTGTACTTTTGATTGCTTGTGACAGTGCTTCTTATAATAAATAGTATGATGAATCTCAGATTAGCTCTGAGTTGTGGATACACAGCAAGTAGCAGATGAGTCTCAGGTTCACTCAACATCACTGCTCTGCAGTGCAGAAGTTAAAGATATATAAGAATCTGGATTTTCTAAAACTACAAACATTTAACTGAAACACACAAAGGCACATAGCCATTACCAATGCCATTAGAGCACATGACTGACTACTCGAGTCTCCAATCACTAGAGTCCAAGGCTAATTTCTGACATACTGAAGACGTGGCATGTCAAGGCACAGAAAGCCTAAATTCTACAATAGTCAACGGGATAGCAATGAAGCCTTAACTTTTCTCCCTTTCTGAAAATTATAATCCTGTGTATCTGGCTAAACCAAAAATGCAAAGAAACTCGAAACAACCCACTTCACCTTTCTTTAACAGGATCAGGTGAAAGCAGATCACCTTTTATAAGACCAAATAAACTAGAGCTCCAGCTGATCAGAAAAAAGACAAAGCAAAACAAAACCCACTATGGAACCAGCAGTACAATGAGGAGCAACTGTGGGAGGGGGCGGGGGAGGAGAAAGAGTAAAACTACAGAACACTACAGCTGCACCCCACAAACCATTTAAAGGGGAACAATCCAAGTGCTGTGACCTGAGAAATCAGTTCTGTAAAGCCCAGAGTACCTGACTGTATTTTTATCCTCCTCTATTTCAAAGCCCAGGCTATACCAATTCTTAGGCTCTTCTCAAATTTAAAATATTTTTATAAAGTTAAAACTGCATTTGCAAACAGAACAACCACCCCGAGAAGCCAGAAATGCGGTATCAGGACAATGGTTTCCTCAGTCATCCCAACGGAACTTAGAAACTGTACTGTTTTTGTTAATTGTAATTATTCAGTGTTTTATTCGTTTTACAGAAATCTACCTGCGAAGAGGGTGAAGCACTTCATAGGGGTAAAAAGGGTAAAAAGTCTCTATGAAATGCACCTATTCTGACACCATTTAAATCTTTAAGATTATTGACTATTCTCACAACAGTCTCAATAATTAAAACTCTAAAAAGCCGATTAAGGAGGTACGCAAGTCACAGGATGTTCCTTGCACTCTCACACTACACGGGGGCTTAAACCAGGGGTAGAACTCTTTCTGTATCCACATGTCCTATTTAAATCCCAATCCACTCAGAAAACACCCAGGGCCGAGGCACTTTGCAGTCTCTTACTGGAGCTGCTGGTGCAGGGGCAGGGCAATCTGGGCAGGCACGTTGATGAACCGCTCGCTCAGCAGGAAGCCTACAGGCCGGCTCGTGTCGCTTAGGAGCTTATCCAGCTGCTCAACCACGTGCTGCTCACAGTTCTTCTCACAGAAGCTCAGAATCAACTCTTTAATTTGTTCAGCACACTGGGTACCCTAGAAAGCAAAGAGAAGGCTTGCTTTTTATTACAGGCCCTCACTTACAGGAGAAAACCTGAAAGTGAGAACTGTTACTTTTTATCTTACAGGTAAGGGCAGTTTCCTGCCATGGCCTCTAAACTCTTAGGTCTTCCGTGCTGACTGCTTAACTATTTCTCCAAAGGAACCATGCCTGGGCATTTATCATCCCACGGTCGGTGGTAAGAGAGGCATACTACACGAATACTCAGGCACACTGGAAGAGCAATTCTAGTCCATGCCATAAAGACCAATGGGGGGTCACTGGACAGTTCATTTTAAAATGAAAGTGTAGCCTGCATCTCATTTGAGGAGGGTAAGCAGCTGGTTTTACTTTTTGTTAGAACTAGTCAATAATAAAGAGATGGCTGAAAACACAAGTAAATGTCAGTAAATGCCTTCAGCTTTGCGAACAGCAGACACAGCACAAACTGCTCCCGTGTCAATTCCCATCAGAGCACCAGCTCCTGAAAAGCCAGGTGATTCTCTGTACCTCAGGGAGTAAATGACTGACTGGGTACAGATTATTCAGAACATAACACAACGAAACAAAACACCTTCACACTGAAAGAAGGATTACAATACGATTCACAAGAGCACATGCCCTTCAAACATCACTGTCTGCTGTAAGGGACACGTTCGTCACGCAGGAAAGTGGTTTGGGCCTAACCAGTAACCACTCAGATGCTACTCAGTGAAACCAACCTTTCTTTCAGTTAAATTTAGAAGACTTATAAAGCCAAAAATCTCATCTTCATCCACATCGTCATCACTGTCTTCTGAAACTTCCGTTTGCTATTTTAAAAAGAAAAAAATTAAAATTTTATATTTGGTTGGAAAGAAATACCAAGTCTTGAAATCTAGGCCTCATTAATTTTTCACTTTCCGAACTCAAACGTTGTTTTACTATCATCACCTTAGAAAAGCATCATAAACTACCTACTATGTGGCCTGTTCACAGCACTTTCCCTCCCTTGATTGTTCCTCTTGTCACATTCTGGATGATCTCTTCCTGTTCTAAATCCGTTCACACTAGATTCTTAAGACATTTTCTTTACTAGATTCTCAATACATGCCAAATCCAGAAAAGATCAAACAAACCGTTTTAACCTGTTTTCAGAACAGCGTGGCTGCAGCCAGCCCTCGCCTGCTTCTCCTGGGGCCACACCCCCCCCCCACCCCTAAATTCATGCCGCCAGAGCTCGGGCCAGTGCTGCCCACCAGTGAGGGTGAACAACGCCTGAGTGCCACTTATTCCTAGCACACGGGCAGGAGAAAAGAAAGAAGGAAGTGACGAACTAAGAAAACAGAACTAAGAATGCAGTGCTCGACTCCCACGGGAACTTCCTGGCTCTACCCTTGACAGCCCTTCTCCTGGGAGGCTGGGAGGCCTCCATGTGTCGTCCACACTTCCTTTCATGTGTTGCTGGTTTGTCTGTACACTCCTCTCACTGCTCATCTCCAACTCCGAGCGTGGAGCCTGGCACAGATTAAGTCCTCGGGGAATATATGCTACTTAAATGAAAGGCGGCTGCTTTTCCGCCAAGGACAGCAGGGGTCCACAACTGTCCCATTCTGTCCTTGAACTCGTTCTGTGGGGACTTACAAAGCCCTGCCACACCTTCCCACACTGGTTCATTCAGGTAAGGTCGACAGTGGCCCAGTGCTCAGGGAGAGAAGAGTGGAACCTGCCTCAGTTCCAGACCAGGGCCTGCGGGAGGGGCCAGGGCACCCTGGAGAGGCCTGCGGGAGCACGTGGCTCCTGGATCTGAGCTGCTCCGAACTGCCATGAAGGGGGACCTCAGGCATGGGGGTACCAGGCTTTGAAACACAACCTTCCTGCTGCACCTGGCTGTCAAAAACCACCAGTGTCTTCCCGTGGGAACAGGAAGGGCGGGTGGCTCAGGTAAAGGCCTCCAAGGCCTAGGGAACTAAAACTATGTGCCAAGAGGAGAGAAGTCTCAGCTCCACAAAACCAGGACACAAAAGTGGAAGATGAGAAGGTAACTCACGGAGAGACGAACCATTGCTGTGAGAGGACCAAAGGCATGTTTCCACATCAAGGAGAGACGGGGAAGAAGTACAAAAAAAAGTAACATGCCAACTAGCGTTGGTCCTCCAAGGTCAACATTAGACGGTTCCGTTCACCTCGGACGACCCCCAGCTACTGTGACAAAGCCTGTGCAGTCCCCACAGACATAAGGGCAGCAGAAGAAAAAGAAACCCTCAGTGCCAAGCCCTAAGGTCACTTGGCTCACGAGCAGTTAGCAGCCCCTGGAGCCCACTCACCGGTCCCTTCCGTGATGGGTCTCAACCAGCAGGGCAGCACCACCCGGGCTCTGCCCCTCCGTGGGTCTCTGGTCCCAATCACATCACTCTCATCCACAACCCTGCCTCCCCTCCTACTTGACCGTCTCCTGCCCCCTCCCCTGCCACCCCTTGCCTCTCCTAAGCCTCCCTGGCCAACACAATTCTCCTGGGCACCTAAGCAACGCCTCACAGCACACCGCGCCCCTGAATCTCCAGATTCTCCCCAACCGTGCACCGCAGTTTGCAGCTCTCCCCGCCCCAGAGATGCCGTCTCAGCAAGAGTCCAAATCCATCCCAGAGGTGCCAGCGAACACTCTGGCCTGTCCGTCTCCTACGAACAAGTCTCTCTGTCCCCGAGACACCTCAAGTGTCTGCGGAAGCCAAGGAGGCCGATACAGTAATCGTAGTTATTTGTATGATGGTCCAATTAAAGGCCCCCGTTAGAGAATAAGCTCCTTTAAGGGCAAACCCGCCTGCTTCTCGCTGGTGGCCATCAGGTCTCAGCACACTAATCAGCTAGAGATCACTTAGTGTGATGAGAGCAGGGGGTCTGCTTCTGCCCCCTGTTCTAAGAAGAGAAAGCTCCAGAGGTGTTACTCCTCTGCTTTCCATTCAGTGCCGAGGTTACTGGTGTCAGTCGGGTCTGAAACGTGTCCACGGTCTTGACTAACAGAGATGCGGTGGTAGCCATCAGTCTCAGCACGTCAGGGGTGTACTGGAGACAGAAACCAGGTTGGGGTTTACGAGGACAGGACGTGGAGACTGTGAATACAAACGCTTTGTCAACAATTTGGGCTTTGAAAACAGAGAGGCTGAAGGTAAGGGAGTTTGAGTGGAACGTGAGACTGAAGTGGAGCTGTGTGTCTGGTTTTTCACGATAAGCAGGACAACAGGTGTGTGGCCAGAAAGAAACAGCAGTGATAGCTCCACACAGGTAGCACTTGCCACGAGCCCCACACCGTTCTAAGCACTTTACATTCAGCAGCTCCTTCCGTTCACCCCCCCCTGCCAAGTAGGTACCAGCATCATGCATGTTTTCAGGGCGGAAACTGGACTAGAGTAAGGTCACTGGTAGACTGTACTTTCCACAGAGGGCCGCAGCAGTGTCTCCTACGCAGCTTCTCTTCTGACAAAGTGACAGACACCCTCCCAGAGGCGGGTCTACGTGCCCTCCCCTGGGACCTGCGCAGACCTCCGTGTCTGCTCACGACACTGTTTCCTAACTGCTGTGCACGTCTACCTAGTTCTCCTGAGCTGCTTGCTCCTGGGACCCAACCCGTGTGCACAGGCCCACAATGGAGAGAAACCATGGCCCTGGGGCCACGGTCCCAGCTGGGCTCCCTACGGACAGCCAGCAGTAACGTCCCAGTCGTGAGCGAGCCATCTGGACGCTCAGTCCTCCAGCACACCCACCCCAGCTGACGCTCCCAGCTAAGGTGACATGAAGCAAGTAAGAATCGTCTTCACTGAGCTCCATCCAAACTGCAGATCCACGAGCCAAGAGGTGAATGTCGCTGTTCTAAGACAGGGTGGGGCACTTTGTTAAGTGGCAGAAGCCACCACAAGAGCCACCAGAGGAGTCCCCAGTCCTGCCCTTCCTCCTGCAAATGCTCCCTTCCCTGAATGGCAGGACTCCACTCTTCTGCTTTTCCTTCTCCCTCTCCTGGTCACTCCTGAGTCTCCTTTGCAGGCTCTGCCACTTATCTTACTCACCCAAGTAATGCAGTGTCCGTCCCTGCCCTCCCTGGGCAATCTCAACCGTTTCTGAGACCTCAGTTACCACTGACCTGCTGAGAACGCCTGAGGCGCCGATGCTTCTCCGCATCTCACTGCATGTGTCACAGGCAAATCACACGCACAAGCAAAATCCAACTCACGTTCCTCCTACACTGAACCTCCTCCATGCCGCTCGAGCCAGCACTTGGGAGTATTTTCCCCTGACCCGGTCACACCCTACGCCCCATCACCTTTCAGCTCCTAACTGTCTTCTGAACCAGCCCATTTCACTCCCCAGCCACCGCCACAACCTGCACGACTACACTTTAATGACCCTGGATTGCTGCAGTGGCCTTCTGACCTGTCTCCCTTACTCCAGTAACACTTCTTTCCAATTGAAGTTTCTGGCCTGTTTGCTATAAATCAGGAGGAACTTAGCAGGATAAAGAACTAATTTATTCAAATGAGGACAACGGCCCTGCTTACCTTAATCACACTCCCGATATGGTTCTGTTGAATTAAGAGATCTGTTAGTTCTGCAGTGTTCACAGGAGCCTTTAGAAAAAGCTGAGGAGAAAAAACATATTTAAAATTAAAATCAAAGCATGATTTCTAATAAAACTTCTAATCTCCATGTTCAAATAAAAACGCAATTCCAATGATTTGACCAGGAAGATGACCCAGAGATGCAATCCCAGCAGGGAAGGAAAAGCCCAGGAGACTCAAAGCAGCTAAAGGCACTGAAATAGAAGAGGCAGTCAGTGTAACACAGGCGGTGGGGGAGGGGGAGAAGAGAGAGGAAGAGGAGGGGCACAAGCCAAAGAACTTGGTGACTCGGACACTGGACGCTACAAAGGGTAGAGAACCAAAGCCACCTCCTATGGGGCAAAGGAAGTAGAAGCAGCAGAGCGTACAGTCTGTGATGTGGCTCTTATGTAAGAATTCCTCTACCCCACAAAGTTGGGGTGTGAATTAGAGAAAAACAGAATAGTGGCTCAAATAGTCAGATGAAAGGGAGAGTATCTTAAGACACAGAATGCTTAAAAACATTAATCGGAGGAAAGGGTCTGGAGGCAGAGGTACAAATAGGGGCATTAGTTCTGGAAAAGGAAAAGAAAAATCTTCCTTCTAGACAAGGTGGAGAGGACAGGAATGGGAATTCTAAAACAGAAAGGATGAAACTGACACAGCTAGTGTAGAATAGCCTGGATTTTCTTAGCAAATTTGTGTGTAAAGAATAAAAGACAATACCTGCTGCAGTAACTTCTTAACTCCGTCGTAATCATTCTGTGAGATGGAATAAGCTTCAAATTCAACGTTCACTTCCTGTAAACACACAAAACAGGTCATCATGCGTAACTTGCTAAGGAACTTTAGGCAGATTTTCCTTTTCCTCCATCTCCATGCTTTTTGGCTCTTTATCTACAGAACATGCCAGAAAAAGGACAAGAAGAAAAGGTTACCTAAAGAATCACCCAGTCTACAAAAACAGGCAAACATTGCCAGTATTACATCTTGTACAGATTATAAAGCACCTTCTGACCTCTCCTCCTTTGACACAAAAGCCTGAGAAGAACAAAGCACTCAGAGTGACCTAGTTTCAATGTTGAGAGAGTGAGCTCTGGGTAAGTCCCAGCAGCCACGAAGGGGAAACGACTGACCGGACTGCAGAGTAAGGGTGAGCAAAGATCAAAATCATCTCAAAAGTCCCTGCACTGCCTAGAGCCTGCTTCAGCCCACGGGTCTGAGGCTACGCTTCATTCACTTGGCAAATACGTCTTTCCTAAGTACCATGCACCAAGCACTGTGCTCGGCACTCGAGATGAAAAGGTGAGCGAGCAAAGCAGGCGTGAATAATCCTGCCCCCATGGAGCTTATGGTTTAGGTGGAAATGTAGACATTAAGGAAATATTCAACTAAATATGAAGCTGCAACTATGTGAGCTATAAAACACAGGTGCACGTGTTATAACAGCTTGCGAAATAGGAGGTCAGATAGCAAAGGAAGACTTCCCTTAGAGGAGTGACATTTGAGCTGGGAACTGCAGACAAGAGCTCCTGGCATAGGAACAGCGCGTACCAAGGCCCTGAGGTCAGAGGAAATACAGTTAGTACAGGAACTAAAAGGTGTGTGTAGCCAGGCTCCCTGATCTGTGTTGGCAAAACGACGACAGAATCTAAGAGGTGATGCCACTGACATATCCCATAATAAATGAATGGATCGCTTCTCTCCACTAACAAGAGCTGAGAAGCTTTCAAACGCTACACAAGATCAGCCCTTGAGGATCCTAAGTCAAACCTTGGTAAGTGACACACCAAACGTGGGGCTCTGAGGAAAAAGTGTATTTACACACACTTCAAATTTCGCAGGCTCTGCAATCTGGGCCTTAGCTGAAGGGGGCCATAGAGGAAAATGAGACCTCCTTTTGCCTTGCCATCCTGATGTGCATATATCTAAGCGTTCCTTGGCTGTTAACTTGCCAAGGCCTGGATATCAAGGCCAGTTTACGGACTTCAAATCCTGGCTCTCTGAAGGAGGCTCAGCCAGATCACGTGAACAGCAAAACCCTGGGAGTTGGGTGGGGGTGCTCCAAACAGGGTCAAACCAAAGCAAACAACCAACTGTCACAATTCATGTCTGGAATTACTCCTTAAAAAGAAATAAATTCTGAAATAAAGCTCTTCTACTATTCTTTCCCTTATCTAGACAGAAGCCGCAGACCTGTCTCAGGCCATTATGGCACTGCCATTGCAACACACACCAAATGGATTATCTGCCCAGCACCCCTTTCCCTTGGTATGGGCCCCCACCCATATGGTTTCAGGGCAACAGTCATCTTTGTAAAACAGAGCCCTGCCACTCACCCCCAAGTGACTTAGTTTAGAATTAAGACTAAATGTGGCATCTAGCCTGCTTGCTGTTTTGAAAAAAGTCTCAGAAGCTGTTGGTATTTTCTATTTTCTGCTATACAGAGTGGAAATAGAAAGAAAACCAAATATTCTGAATGTAGCAGAGATGACAACTGTGAAGGACATCTCGGTTTCTCTACAGCATTCCAGGCTCCAGGACCCAGTCCATTCCGGAGGCCCAGCGGCTCTCCTGCCCTTGGAAGTCTCCAAGATGCCCTTACACCCTTACCACAAATTCCCCTTTCTGCTGAAGTATCCTCCAAGGTTTCTATTCAGCACAAACAAAAGTCCTAACCACATGACCAAAAGGAACCTTATCGAAACATGCCTTGTCCAATTCTTCTCCTTCTCACTATCCCCACCTGTTTCTTGGAATTCTCTTTCTGTTGCTGCTCAGCCAGCTGTTTCAAAGCCGGTCACCCTGTCCTTCAAAATCAGGCTCTTTAGAGCTTTAAAAAAATATAAAAAACTGCACATTTCCTTCGTTAGTTATATCTTGTCTCAAAACAGATCTGGGCAGATTTTGAATTTCAAAAACAATTCTGACAGATTTCTACATCAGGGAAATGAAATGTGGATGAGTGACCATCTCAGAAAATAAAAGCCTCCTTCAAATAAATAAAGGAATCAGTATCTACTAACTGCCCTAAAAACCTTAACAATTTCTTCAGTCAAAAAAGTAATACGTCAGTGGTAAACACTACAAAGAGTGTAGAGGTTAGAGAGTTCAAAGTCTTATTTTCCCACGCCCCCACTCTCCAGAGATTACTGTCAATAGTAAATTATCCTTTCAATAAGTTTTCGACACATACAATCAAACATATTTTGTTTCTTCTTTCTCTCACACAGGGTTCACTACACATCCTGTTTTCATTTAACCTGCTCTGTATCTTTGGTAGTAAAATGGTTAATTACTAACCTCGTATAGTTGAAGTAAACATTAAATGAGTCAATACAAAGTGCACAGAGCCTGGAACATCATGAATTACTATTATTAAAGTAGAATTACTGAGTCAGGGGATGTATTCACTGTAAAATTCGATGGATATTGTCAAACTGCTCTCCAAAGAGATCGCACAATTTACACTCCCACCAACAGTGTATGTAAGTGCCTACTTTCTTACACGATCAGCAGTGATAGTTATTACACAGATTTTTAACTCTTGGCAGTTTGACAGGTTAGCCATGTTAATGCAAAAAGCACTGATTTCCATAATTCAAAAATAACAAAATCAACGGTTCAAGTTCTTTTAATTGAAAACTGGTGAGCCCAAGTGCCAGATGAGGGGCCGCAGTACAGAGCTGCTTTGTGAGGGGACTCTGTTCACGGGCGGATGTGTCACAGGCCCAGGCCAGGCTCGGCCCTGCATCCATGCTACTCTGTATCCCCCTCCACGGCCATTCTGACTCACGCTGATCTCTGACTTTATTTCCCCTCTCTCTTTCCTGTTTATTCTGATCCAGCCACACTGACTGACTTGCTGTCCCTCAACCATGAAGATTTCGAATTTTCTTACAAATGCAATGGGAAGTCACTGGAGCGTTCAGTGCAGGGGAGTGAGGACAGACATACGTGTTTAAAAGATCTCTCTGGCTGTGGATGGGGTACAGATTGTAGAGGAGTAAGAACGGAGGCAGGTGCGCCAGTTTAACACAACTACAGTACCGCAGGCAAGAGACGATGGAGGTGTGCATTATGAGGGTTGTAGAACCGACGATGAAAAACATCTGGATACCGAAAAGGAAGGTAACAGGATTTACTGACGAGCGGGATATGGGATAAATAAAAGGAATTAAATTTAAGTTTCGGGTTACGGGTTTGAGCAACTGGTGAATTTGGGAACCATTTACAGAAATGGCAAAGAGCAGGAGCCAGGGCACACATTACAAATTGTGCTTTGGAGGTGTTCAATTTGAGGTACCTGTTAGCCATTCAGTGGTTGTAAGGATCACTTAGTCCTACTTACTCAATAAATATTACGTGCCCACAATGCTATGGCAGGAGCTGTTCTAAGGAACCCGGTTCCACGAGAACGTACCCCCGGGACTTGGTGAGATGGGGAGGGCAGCTTACCCGTCACCCCCACCCGCAGGCAGAGACGAGACAGCTTGGTTGAGCCCCGAACAGGGAAGGGAAAACACGCAGGATGAAGAGCATTGGGAAAGGCTCCTGGAAGACGGGAGCAGGTCTCAAGAACCGGAAAGGCAGCCGCTGCGCGGGAGGCAGGCGCCGCCAACCAGGCGTTGGGGCTGCGGGGTGGGCAGAGGACGATAAACCCTGCAGCCCTGGGCAGCCTGCTGTGGGCTTGGGGCTTCCGCCCGGGAACTGGGGAAAGTCACGGGACAAGCGCTGTGCTGCTCTTCTCTGGGCGGGGGAGGCATGGGGCCGGGGCCGACCTGGCTGGCGTGGGGCGTTTCAAAACAAATTCTGTGGCTGCAGGGTGGAAGAGACAGCAGTGCAACTTGACTAACCACCTCTTACCATCTCAAAATTCAGGTTACAGACCCTCAGGTACTGACCGCGAAGTCAGGACTCCAAGCAGCGCACACGTTCACACGCCCTGGGCGCTCAGAAAGCTCTTCCCCGGATACAAACCACACTGGGGCTGCGTGTGCTTCTCACCTCGTCGACGACCTCGTCGTCCTCATCCTCGTCTTCGTCACTGTCTTCACCGTCTTCGTCCTCGTCCTCGACTTCATCTTCCGCTTCCTCCTCAGGCCGCGGGACCCGGGAGTCTAGCGGCCGCGAAGCTCCACTGCCCACAGCGCGCCGCTTGGGCCTGGACGCCATGTTTCCGGCCTCACTGCGCCTGCGCCACGTCCCGACGCCTGCCCTTCCGGACTCATCCACACAGCCCGAGGGGGTGAGAGATCACACAAGGCCTCGGCGCTGAATCGGCGACAAGGCCAGGGCCCCTGCTGAATTCCACGACCGCGATCCTTCAGAGTCAAGTCCATCTTGGAGTCCTATCTTGGCCTTTTCTTCCTCCCTCCATCTTTCCTTTCCTCCTCCAAGACTCTCCCTCCCCTTCGCGCAGTGTGGTTCGACCCATCTCGGTGGCGTCCCCCCCCCCCCCGCCCCGGGCCTGGATGTCGAAGCGCATGCGCGATCACCAGCTGTGCGCAGGGCGGGTTCCACGACCCGGGGTTGCGGTGTCGGTGCCCGCAGTCCACGCGCAGGTCGTCGCCATGGTAGTGCAGGCCACGTGGTGAGGGTGCCGCCCCCCGCCCTGCTAATCACTCCCGCATCCTCAAAGCCTCCTGGTTGGCATCGCGAGATACCGCGCCTCCGGGGGACTGACCAGGGCCCGCGCCCGCCGGACTGGGCACGGCCCGGGCTCCTAGACCTTTCGGGCCTCACCAGGCCGGCGAGGTAGGTGTCACCGCCCTCGGTACCGACGAAGACATGGTGGGATTCAAAGACGAGAGGTCCTTATTTTCATCCTGCTCCCAACCATTACAAACCTGGCTGTGGACAGGTGATTTCACCCAGAATTACATTAGTAGTTAACGTTAGTGGTAACATTAGTAGTTAACCTCGCCACTGCTAAACCCCCAAAACCACCGCCGCCGCCCAACCTACTGCGATGGCCTTCCTCGCCACAGAGGCCGGGGTGTTTCTGAAGCGTAAGTCCCATCGCTGCCTCTCTCGACTTAAACCTTTCAGAGAATTACTATTTCTCGTGGAACCCAAAGTCACCTTGTCCCTTGCACTCAAGCCCAGCATACCCGTCTTTCCTGGGGACACCAGGGACCCTTTCTGACACTTGAACATTTCTCCTGATGGCTCTTGTCACTCAGATCGGAACTCTGATGTCACCTCCTTTAACTCTCCTCACTGCCATTGTCATTCAGATGTCACCTTCCCAGAGAGGTGCCCCTGGGAAGTAACTAATTATCGGCACCCCAGTTCCCTCTACCACATGACCTCCTAGCACTGGGTAGTACTTGAACTTGTCCCCCACCCCCAGTAAGGAATGCACACCCTGAGGGAGACTAGGTGTCACTGCTGAGCACTATTTAGAAACACCTCGGTGAGAGATCGGCCCTGGTATTTGAGAGCATTACTAACATATCCTTTTGAAAACTGTGGGATCTGTATTTCAGAACCTAGAACCATGGCGGGGTCATGGGAGGGCCGAGAAGAGATTTGTGGCCAGAAGATTCCCCGCTTCCAACAGCAATAAGCTTCCACTGTTTAATCCCACAATAGTTGCTTTCTTTGTGCCCTGGAAAGAATTACGCGTTAGCCGAAAATGCCAAGTTTTACCTGCTACTCAATGACATAGCAGATTTCTGGAACCCCCAAATTGGAAGATGCATAGTCAGGGTTCAACCAGAGAAACAGAACCAGTAGGGGATATATATATTAGGAGACTTAATGCAACTCTGGGGGCAGGTCTGAAATCCATAGTGCAGTCCAAGGAGAGGGCAGGACTCGGGCATGAGCTGAAGCTGTGTCCACAGGAGGAATTGCTTCTTCCGCTGGAAGCCTCAGTTCTGCTCTTAAGGCCTTTTCCCTGACTGAATCAGCCCCATCCAGATTATCTAAATTAATCTGTTTTACTAAAAGTCAACTGATGGTGCCCTTTACCATATCTCCAAAATACCTTCCAAGCAACACTTATTTCGATTAGCATTTGAGAATGAGTGAGGACTCTAGCCTCGCCAGGTTGACACATAAGACTCACCATCACGAAAAGGTAGATTCCTAATTTCTGTTTGAGACACAGTCTCAGTAACTTCAGGAAAGGAGAGAAATTATGCTGCCCGCTTTCCCAAATCCCCAACCTCTCTAGCTAACAGCACGACAGCAGCAATAATTGGAACTTGATTTCATAATTAGTATGTGTTCACCCAGGTTTGGTTGCTTAGATACAAAACAATTCATTTTGAGCCAAATTTTCCTAAGACGTCCTATAGATATTATAATGTTTTGGAAATACCGGTGGTGCCAAAAAAAATGTATACACATATCTTGTATTCATCTTTTGTTACCGGTATTTATTATTACAATTTTAATACAGTTTTTTTTCCTTTCTTAAAGTGTGTATACATTTTTTGGCACTCTCTATTTTCAGTAATAGCTTATAAGTAATGGTTCCCAGAGGTAACACATTTCTGCTCCGAGCAATACA
Organism: Rhinolophus ferrumequinum; assembly: GCF_004115265.2. Classification (NCBI taxonomy): domain Eukaryota; kingdom Metazoa; phylum Chordata; class Mammalia; order Chiroptera; family Rhinolophidae; genus Rhinolophus; species Rhinolophus ferrumequinum. Next base: position 5,352,187 of record NC_046299.1, read on the forward strand.
CCCTGTTTGACTATTACCAATTGCTGTACTATGTTTATTAGGTAATTTGCTGGCAGGTCTAACGATACGTCCAGGATAATAATCTGCCCTTTTTTCTCCAGTTCTTTGGCAGCATTTATTTTGAGGCCTCTGGGGGGTTATAATGTGCTTTTCTCTCCTCCATACAAAGGAATTTAATGTTTGTTGTAAGAAAAACTTGGAAATACAGAAAGAGGTAAAGAAGAAAATCATCACCCTAACCTACCACCAGAAATAATTACTATTAGTATTTTGAAGCTTATTCTTTCATATGTTTATGTATAAAATCTATAAAATCATACTATTTATGCAACTCTGAATCCTGATTTTTTAACTTAATATTATGTTGTGATGATCTAATCCATTTAATTAAATGATTACTATTTGAATGATTTCATATAACTGTACCATAAATTATTTAACCATTCTCATTGTTAGACATTTACATTGTTTCCAATCACTTACAATTACAAAGACTACCAGGATACAAACTTGCAACTAGTAATGAATACATTCTGGGGATCTAATGCACAGCATAGTGATTATAGTCAACAATACTGTAGTATAAACTTCAAAGTTGCTCAGAGATTAGAGCTTACTTGTTCTCACAACAATAAAAAGAAGTGATAATTTGGGGACATGACAGAGGTGTTAATTAATCATATTGTAATATGTAAGTATCAAATCTGCACGTTGTACGTCTTAAACAATATTGTATGTCAATTATATCTCAATAATAAAAAAATAGAATACCAGGATGAGCAACTTTATGTTAATCTTTGCATATATTTATGAGTATTGCCTTAGTGTTTATTCTTAGATATGAAATTACAGGAAGAAAAGGTATGAAGTAGATAAGGCTTTTGATATATACCGATAAATTGTTTTCTAGATTGTCAGAACATATTTTTGAAAGTTTGTCTCATGATACTTGACAACATTTATAAAACGTAGTTTGAGAAGTCAATATAATCATTTCCTAAAGAGCTTGTGAGTAACTTAGCCTATATAACTTGAAATGGAAGTAATTATTTATTTCCTTAAAATACGAGACACCCATTTCTCTATTTGTTATTGACACAACCCAGAATTTGCCTCACTTCTCTTCTGTGAGCCTTAAATGTTTGACTAGGACATTGGCTTTGCCTAATGGCTTTCATCTGCCTTTCCAGTGGTATCAAGTGCCAGCATGCTGTTCCTCGGCCTTATCAGGGATGAGTCTTCTGAAGGAACAAGCCCATGAGTGCTGCTGACTCAGTGTGCAGGGGGTAGGTGATGTCAGCCAGCAGCGATTACCTCCTTCCCCGTGCTCCTGGCCTCCTGGCCTAGGAAGACTTTGCGATCTAAGTAAGGTCTGTTTCCCTGCTGTCACAGCGCCCTGTAAGGACTGCCAGGCAACAATGAAGGTTCTTTTACTGAAAGACGCCAAGGAGGATGACAGTGGCCAGGATCCGTACATCAGGGTGAGTGCCCGAGACTCCTGGTCCCGGAAAGCGCAGCACTGCCTTACCAGTGAAGTGGGGGCGGGGGCGGAGGGTGCTAAAACCGAGGAATTGGCACAGAATAAGTTGTTCATATGATACCATCACCCTTTCCTTATTTTCCAAACCACCCTGGCCAATCCAGAACTATATTCTTTTATTTGCAGGAATTAGGATTATATGGACTTGAAGCCACTTTGATCCCTGTTTTATCATTTGAGTTTTTGTCTCTTCCCAGTTTCTCGGAGAAGGTAAGGTCTGTCATTGTCTGAGCACCGTAACTTCTAAGTGTGATACATTTAGTTTCTGAGACTCTGTGCCAACCCAAGCCAAAGGACTTTGTTACTTCCCCTCATTTCAGTACCAAACTTCAAAACAGGGCAGCACAGCCCCACTTAGCGTCAGGATTGGGCTGCTGTTGGCTTCTCGGCCTGAGCCTCCTCCATCAGCTCTTCCAGAAAGCTGCCCTGGCTTGGACTGGGTTCTGTGAGAAGGCCCAGGAGGGCAGGTTGTGGGGAGGGCACCAGAGCTGCACTGTCCTCAGCAGTTCAGACCTTTCCCACGCATCCTCTGCTTTAACCCACCCGCCCCGACCTATGCAAAGTGCAAATTGGGGTCCCAGGCTGGGCAACTGAGCGGAGGCCTCCAGCAAATAAGAGGCAGTGTCGGCACTCGAGACCAGGACATGTCCCCACAGCATCAGCTCTGCTGCCAGGCCTGGGAGGGACGATCCCAGCAAAGCCTGTCAGGTATTTCAGGCTGAAGAGTCAGTGCCCAGGCAACCCCACCGCTGCGCACACAGACACCCCAGGGCATCTCCCGGGAGCTCCTTTCTGGACGCGTGGGCCAGGAGCCAGGTGGCTTTCATGGAACCAGGGCGCCCGGCCCTGCTCACCGGGCTCCACGGCCCGTTACCACCAGGTTCACCCTCGGGCTCTGCACCTCACAGCCGTGCCCTTCACGCTCTGAAAAGCTTCCTGTTCTTTCCGGTTGAGCTGAATATCAGTTCTTCCTTCAATTCCACAGACATTGACTTGGGATTTATCATGTTCCCATGCCCTGGGTCTGTGTGCTGAGGGAATGATGTAACAGGGGCCCGAGTTGGCATGGTCTTCTGTACGCAGCTTTAAAGGGGAACCGAGGCCACATCACTTGAAATCAGGAGCCTGTCCCTCAACACCAGCCACCCTGCTCCACAAGGGGTTCTCTGAACCCTCCATCAGGCCCCCCGGGTGTGCAGTGAGCACAGGCCTGGGGGTCCCCGGGGACGCTCACCTCGGGCTCACCTCGGGCTGGTTCCTCAGCCTCTCCAAGCCTGTGTGCATAAGCTATGAGGAGAGCATAGAACCCCCACCACCCCCTCCCCGATCTCACAGGGAACTTGGACAGGTTCAGGGAAGGGATCTGTATGAAACAGCCGAGCGCCTGGCTCAGAACAAACGCTCAGTCGATCTTATCACTGTCATTTTCTTTGAAAATCAGGGCTTCAGCGTGGATAGCACCCCTTGAATATTCCAGTTCTATCACACATGCAGGTCAGGTCTCCCCTCCTGCCCACGCCCAGGCTGAGACCCGTTGCCCCTCTGCTCTGGTTACATCCACCACCCTTCTCTGCACCTGCTTGTGTCCCCCTCGACTGAGCTGCTTGAGGGAGTGCCAGGAGTAACGGATTCATCTGTTTTCCTAAGGCCTAGGGTAGGTGCAGGCACTGGGTCAGCTCTCAGTCAGTACTGAGCGGATGCGTGGAGGGATGGACGAGTGGACGCGGGGCATGACTCAGTTGGCCTGCTACGCCTCTGAGCATTTGGAAGTCTGGGAAATGTTGAGCTGAGCCATCACATAAATGCCTTTGTTGTTGTCTGGTGTGCAGCTGTCTCATCCAGAAGATTATGGAGGGCTCATTTTCACCAGTCCCCGAGCAGTGGAAGCTGTGGAGCTGTGTTTGGAGGAAGACAGTAAAACTGAAGGTGAGGCTGGGTCTGCTGTGAATTCCACTGGACTTCTCTTCACTCTGGTTTCTCCCCTTGGCAATGCGATTACATTGGTGCAAAAGTCACTACGGTTTACAGGGTTAAAAATCATGGCAAAAACCGCAATGACTTTTGCACCAACCTAATAGATTGCAGATACAGGTACTTCAGGTGTGAAAAATTGCAGTCACTTTTAGCTCAAGAAGTCCTGAGGTACCAGGTTACTTCACATTTGTGGAACCTTTGGCGGGAGCAGGAAATGACCTTTCTCCTCGTAAGCTGTGTCGTGCTGTCCCACACAGAAGGACATGCCAACTTGTGAGTGTCCTGATGGGAGTGAGCACTTCGCGGGGCCATGTCACACACCCTGCCGTGGGAAACGGGACACACTGCTGCCTCCTAAACCCCAGACAGACGTAACAGCGGGCGTCGAAATGCTCACCTGCCAGGCGCTCCCAGCTCCCCTCAGTATATCGGCGCCAGGCTCTTTCCTCAAACGATGATGGAGGCTCCAACAACATATGAGAAAGCAGTGCGTGCCGTGCCAGGCGCTCAATGAGACATGACCCGTAGACACTCTTCCTGCCTCCCCTCTCCATCACAACAGAGCAACAGAGCCCGGGGTTCAGACTGACCAACCCCTTGGTCTGCTCGATCAAACAGCTTCGTGGTAGCCTACTGCATACCAGGCTCTATGTTTACATTCATTATCTCATTTAATCCAGAGGTACACATGCTGTGGTCCTCATTTTACAGATGAGAAAACCGAGGCCTGGGAAGAGTACGCCCTGATCCACAGCCATGGAACCAGTGAGTCAGGCCTGAGCAGCTCCAGTTATAATAACGAGTGGAGACAGCAGGGTGGGTGGTTACCGAAAGGGTTTTGCAGTGAGTTCACCCTGGGCTCAGATGGCCGTTCTGACCTTGGCAAGTTCCTGGACAGCGCTGAGCCTCAGTTTCCTTGTTTGTAAAATGGACCCATCACTTCCCCTAGGAGCTAGCTGGGACTTAGAAGGGCCTGCTCTGTGCCGCACAGTCCTGAGAGCTTTACCTCTGAGGCAGGTGCGGTTAGTACCTGCCCAGCGAGGAGCCGGAGGAGCTCCAAGACCACATGGGCTGTGAGTCACAGACGTGTGTGTGAGTCCAGCTTCAGAGAGTGACTCCCGAAGAGAAACATTCGGGACCTTGCCTGGCACAGGCGGGCAATGAGCGAGTGACAGTGCTCAGTGGTCATTAGTCTGTCTTCACATTTAATCAGGCCGCCTTGCAGCCCAGAGGCTCTCCTTCTTGGTGATTTCATAGACACCCCTCCCGTTGAAGAGGAAGTCTGATGCGTTCCGTAGGGATGAGGACTCGTGCTGCCCCCTCAGCACAGCAGCTCAGAGCCGGAAGTGCTGACATCCCAGAGTGGAGAGAAAACTCACAGTACAGAAGCGCCCAAATGGCCCGCCAGCAGTGCTTCAAGGAATCTTCGTCTCACAGTTGTGTTTTTCATCTTGTATGTGTTTTGAGGATGAAGATGATGAAAAAGAACAAAACCCCAGAATGGACACCATAACTTTCCAGCTTAAAAAGCATTTTCCTGAATATTTCCTTATTTTGACTCTCACAGCTCTGTGACATAGGCAGGAAAGCTCTAGTTAATCCCAGTTATCCAGACGGGAAATCAGACGAGCTGGTTAGCTGACCCACCCGGAAACATACCCAAGTGAAGGGGCAGAGCTGGCTCCAAGCTAGGCTTTCTGGTTTCGTCCAGGGCTCACTCCAGCTGTGATCTGCTGTGAGGCTTGGAGAACGGTTTTGTTACCAGGAAATGATGTCGTACCTCGGTTCTTCTCTTCCTGAAGAAAAGAATTCAGTCAAGAGACAGTTTGTGCAGCATGAACAGCAGAAGTTTATTAGTAAAGGAAAGTACACTCCAAGACGTGGCTCAGGCTGACCCAAGGGAATGAAGAAGCCTCGCCTTACACAGTGAGGGCTTTTATTTCTATGGGTAGAATTGCCTCTCCCTCTCCCTTATCTCTCCTTCTCGCCCTGCGGTGCCTAGTCCTGCCTTCTCTGATATAGAGCAATGCTTTTCTTTGATGTAGGGGCATGTGTAAACACGTCCCCTTGGTTTAGGGGCCTGTGTAATCACATCCCCTAGGGGTATGTGTAAACCTGGAATCCTGCTTGGCTTGGTGGTCCTGATAAGCAGGATGCCTTCCTCCCTTCTCTGGCTTTTGACGATGCATTTCTTCTATTTAGAAGCATGTGGAATCCTGAAATTCTGTTGGGCAGGTGCCAGGGGTCTTGACCCAAGTAGGAGCTGCAGCAAGGGGCTTTCTAACCGGGGCTAAGTCTCTCCTCCTGCTCATTTCTATCTATCTACTTACCCTGTCAGTTTGTTCACATGCTAGAGATAATTTTAAAATAAATATTATTCACATTTGGGGGTAGGGAAGAAAGGTGAAACTCAATCTTCCATTACCATTTAAAGGGAATTTCCCATAGAAGTGTAAAGGGTAGAGTAACACTATTGAATTTAAGGGAGGGTTATGCCCTAGTTAGATTTTAGGAAGGAAGAACTAGTGTTTCCTTGCCTTCTAAAAAAGTATCAGATACGCAGTGGCCTTATGATATATTTGTACAATCCATTTTCTCTTCATATTTCTTTCATTCATATTGAAAGATGTTTATTTTTGTCATAAAATGGTAGAGTTTGCTATTGTGTTTATGACCCTGAAATTAATTTTCTCTACTTTGACCTAATGGGTACATGGGCCCTCATCCGACATTAGTTTCTTGACTGTTTTCAGATTCATGTTTCAAATTAAACCAATTGTGTTACTTTAGTAAACATTTAAGCTACTTCTTTTGAGTGACCAGTGGCTTTTTCTTTAAAAGTCTAGATTTTAAAAATGTTAGTATCACCTTGCAAATTAATTCTTCAAGTTCTGTTTATTTTCTAGTATACATTAAAAATACTTCTAGTGCCAACTGTGGAAATTGCTTACTATTTCAAGCAAGGCATACTGCAATGTTTACCAAAATGATTTCTTCAAATGTGCAGAATGTGGGCAGTATACAAACGGAATTTTAGTTGGAGATGCTGTTCTTTAGACTTGCGTATTACGAGTTTGCCTTGCTCTCAAGTCTTAGGATGAACAAGCAGCCGTAGACACCCGTCCAAATGGCCACCTTGGTATTTGCAGCTCACATCTGATTTCATGTTTTACAGTCTGGAAAAAGTCCCTGAAAGAAAAATGGAATGCCAAGTCGGTGTACGTGGTTGGAAATGCCACCGCTTCTCTAGGTAAGCAATCAAGGCAAACAAGAAACAGTGACAGTCCACTGTGGTGGTGTGATTCGAAGGAAGAAATGCATACTTCGTCTTTGTCCCTGTTCCTGGCACGGAGCTCCTAAAACCCTCGGAAGTTTTCTAAGTGATATAGATGAAAGTGTCTTTTGTTATTCATTCTCTTTCACCTCCACCTGAGTTTATTTTAATGAGATGACTTACAGAAAGCCCTTAAAGTTGGGGCTGGTTGCCAAGGGAACCAGTCATGTAATTATAGTAGGAACTATTAGACTCCTGCCCCCTGGCGCCACCTCCAGGGAGAGGAGAGGGGCGGGAGGTTGAATTAACCACCAGTGCTCACCCATGCCATGTAATGAACCTCCATAAAAATCCCAGAGGACAGTAACATGGAGAGGCAGGTGCTGGTGCCATGCCTGGAGAGCTCGGCACCCCCCACACACACACACCCCCATACTTTGCCCTGTGCACCTCTTCTGTTTGGCTGTTCATTTACATCCTGTGAAATACCCTTTGTAATAAATTGGCCACAGTTAGGAAACCAGTTTTCTGAGTTCTGTGAGCCATTCTAGCAAACGGTCACCCCAAGGAGGGGCTGGTGGGAACCTCCAGTTTAGAGCCGGTCAGTCGTCAGAAGCACAGGTGACAGCCTGGACTTGGGACTGGAGTCTGAAGTGAGGACCATCTTGTGGGCCTGAGACCTTAAGCTGTGGGGTCTGATAGCGTGAGAACTGAGTAAAATCGTAGGACAGCCAGCTGAGGGCTGGAGAGTTGCTGGGTGTGGAAACCCCAGACATTGGGAACCACAGTACAGAAGTGTGAGGGGTAACAGTAGAGAGCAGAAAGGAAACAAGAGTCTCCATTCCTACGTCACTCAGCCTTGCTCGTTTTCTAAAACAACACTTTAATTCAGCTTAAAGTATGATTTTTTGTTTATTAAATGTTTAAAAAGTATCTCAGTCAGTCTTTGGCTTTGTGATCTTGACGCTTTTGAAGGGCACAAGCCAGTTATTTTGTAGATGGTCCCCAATTTGTCTGATGTTTCGTTGTGATTAGAGTCATTCTGGTTCTACATGCCTGGCAGGAATATCACAAAAGTGATGCTGTCTTTTTCTCATTGACGACAAAGTTCTGGAAATTATAGTGGTGATGGTTGTATATCATTGTGAATGTACTTAGTGTCACTGAATTATACATTTCAAAATAATTAAAATAGTAAATTTTATGTTGTGGATTTTTACTAGATTTAAAAAAAAAAAACCTAAAAGGAAAATCACTAAATATTAAAGATAGTTATCTCTAGGTAGTAGTATTATAGTTGTTTTTTTAGAATTTTCTTAATATTTTCCCAAATAGTCTTGAATTTACATTGTTTCTAAAGCACAAAATATAAACAGGGAATCATTAAAAATTATCATAAGGCATTTTAAATACTTAAACAATGCTTAGCTGTTGTGAGTAAATGAGCCTATGACTGTCTTTCAAAACAGTTCAGTTTCTTTAAACGAATTTTAAAATATTGGGGGAAGGTGAAATATAAGTGAAAACAGTTTAGTAATTAAAAGCACATCCTTCAGAGAACAAAGTGAGGTTGGGGAAAGAGAGCAGTTGGAAGTTGCTAGATTAATTAAGAGATGATGTGTGGCTCGTCACGCAGCAAAATCTTTACCCCCGCCCCTTCCCACCGTCCTGCTTACCAGATCAGCTGGGAAGAGGGCATGAGCGGCTTACCAAGGGAACCACCTCCACGCTCCCGTATCTCCCCCAAAAATAAGTTCAGAGTCCTATCACCCAACTTTTCAATGCTCGATTTTAATTCACCTTTCTAGACATGACGCACAGAAGGAGCTCTCTTTAGTGGGTACCTTTTTTACTCACTTTTTTTCTGAGGTAGAAAAGGAAAGAAAATAATATAGGCAATGTATGATTTATATACCAAAATTTCAACTGTCAAATATAGTATATTGGTAAATTTTCCTATTTTGATTTTGTTCTCACGCTTTCACACATTAGCTGAGAAACATTTTGAGCTATCACATAACGTTCAGTTTTATTTCATTAGCATCAATATGCCTTTTGTTCTCACTGTTCTGTCAAATGAGAAGAAAACTAGAAAAAAAGCAAGTGGTGATACAGTGATGAGCAATCTGTCTGGAGACAGAGCAGCTGAGAGTGGGCCACCATTACGTGTGGCACAGATGACAAAGCTGGGGTCTCGGCCTCAAGCTGCTCTGTTTATCCAGCTGTGAAGAGACAGGACATGTTCTAAATGCTGGAAACATAGTATCAGAAGGGAGATGAAATTAGGGATTTTTCAGTTTTTAAAGATCTTTGGGAGAAACCACATCCTATCTTAATATGAAAGTCAATCACCCAACTTTTGAACGCTCGATTTTAGTTCACCTTTCCAGACATGACGCACAGAAGGAGCTCTCTTTAGTGGGTAAAGAGAGGAGGCGTTGCTTGAACTCCCCGCCGCAGGGAGAGACCTCATACCACCCGTTCATTTCCCCAAACCTTTACAGAGAGCCGCTCTGGGCTGCGGGGTGGACCAGTCCCCACCGGCCTCCTCCTCTGTAAGGCGCAGGGGTCATCCCTGCATGTCCAGCTCACAGGGTTGTGTAAGGATCAGATGAGCCAGTGCTGCTCTGAGCAGCAGAGCCAGTGGTCTTGTCATGCTTCCCACCGTCTGGGTTCTTAGGAGGATGCACACAAATGTCCGTGTTAAGTACCAGCCTCACTGTGAGGACTTATGTCCCAGCTCAGTCCCTGGGAAGTCCTCAGGGGTCTTGGGGCACTGAGACCTTCCTACTTCAGAGACTGGCTGGCGGTGTGTCATAAGCAAGGGCTTTGTTCCTGAACTAAGCTTACAGCTGCAAGTGACTTTTTCTCTTGGACTCAGCACATTTGTGATGATCTGTAAATTAAAAGCTGATGGTGTGTACGTTAAAGCTGCAGTTGGTTATTAGCCAGTGTCCTGTGAATTCCACATGGAATGCCCACAGCAGCAACTTCCTCAGAGAAGTTCCACGTTCCTGCAAACAGGTAGCGAGCTGACCCAGCCGGCCCTTCCTTCTTTAACGTCCTCTGCAGTGACCAGTGTTCCCCCCTGGAAAAGTGCAGGGGAGCCTGCGTGCCTGCTTCTTGCTCAGTTCATGACAGAAGTCACACCAAAGTGGCTGGTGCAGCCCCTCCCCCAAACCACCTGCATTCGTGGTCCTGGGGGGCCCTGCTGGCAGCTTCTTATGAAACCTCCCCCACTTCCATTTCAGTCTCCCCATGTCAACCCACGACACTATTCTGGATGGGGGCTGGTGTCGCCTCCCTACCAAAATGAGGGCTCTCTAATGCCCTGTGAACAGTAGATCTCAGAGGCTCACACCCTCCTGACTGAGAAGAAAACCACCTTTTTTGTGCTTCTCCGAGATGGCCAGTAGTTTACTCTCACCATCTCGTGTGATCCTTAAAACAGTCCCATGTGGTCTATTTCCCCTCTGGTAGAGGAGCTCTGTAGGGCCCAGGAAAATTGGAACATTACTCAAAGCCATGCATCTAGAAAGGGTGGAGCCGGGACCAGCTCCCTCACATCTGACACCACTCCTGTTTCCTTCCTGCGCCATCCTTAGGAAGAGACTTTCCCTGTGGGACTTGTAAAGCCCATGGCTTTGCATCTGCACATAAAAAGGACAACACAGGAACCACGGGACTTCAATAGCCATGTGAAGAAATATATTTTTTGTTGTTTTCCAGTGAATAAAATTGGCCTGGATACAGAAGGAGAAAGCTGTGGAAATGCAGAAAAGCTTGCAGAATATATTTGTTCCAGTAAGTAGAAAAAGGTCACCCTAAATGGAGCCCGTTTATTTTTGTTGCTTGGTCTCACAACTGCCACCCAGGGAAAGGACTAGCTCCTTGGTGCGCTCTCCACGATGACGCTGGTTGACACGCAGTGTGGAAGCCCCTCCTGGGACCAGAGCCTACCTGTACGTGCGAATGTCTGTGCTTGTTTGAGAGTCAGCCCACCTCTCAGCAAAGGACTGAGACAACTCAAACATAACCCAAAATAAGACAGTCGGGTCTTCGCTCCTGGGGGGTAGGGGTCATCAGTGTGGCTGGGCTCCTCCCCCAGCTGCTCCTTCCCTCGGGATGCAGACCTTCCAGAATGATCCACCTCCAGGCTCCTTTTTTCTAATGTTCTTTCACAGGATAATGGTCACCGTTAACCATCTCACAGCCCTCCTTTTTTAATATATTAGGTTGGTACAAAATTGCGGTTTAAAAGGTTAAAAATAATTGCAAAAACTGCAATTACTTTTGCACCAACCTAATAGCAGTCACTATAGATGGTAGCTCCTGGGATGCAGAGCCTGGGTTTACAAAGAACCATTACGGGTTCTGTGGGGGAGGGGCTGGGACGGCAGTGAGCTCCTTAATGGAAAGGTGGCCCGGCCTGTTTCCACAGCAGATGGTTTGGCTGTACGTACTCACAGTTGATGTGCTGGTTCTGGAAGGAGATGGAAGGAACTGAGGCATTCCTCACTGTCAGCTCCAGGGCCAGCAAGCCGTGTTCCTTGCTTTGCAAACAAGGCAGAGCGGATCTGTCACTTTGGAGACACCACACTGCTGTTGCAGGCTGACCCCAGGCTGGGAGGGGAGAAGAAAGGGATTCTCGGAGGCACCTTGCAATGCCTTTGTACTTCCTCTGATTTAGTACCAGTATGTCATGCGCCCTGACGAATCTCCAACTCAAAAATATCCGACTAAGAATCCACCTTGACAGCTAATCAGGAGTTTCACCTTGGTTTTACCAAGGCATTCAAGATTTTCTCCCCAAGTAAACTCTGAAGCTTAATTTTAGAAGCTAAGAATTTACTTCCAGTGCTTGGAGTAAACAGGCCAACTCATAGTTATTGCCCATTTCTGCTACTTAACAAACACTTATTTACTATGTGACAGGCACTATTGGAAGCATTAAGAACTATTCACTGATTTAATTTGATAGCTCATTGTTCTGATAGACAATTCTTCATCCCTCTCAGGATATCTCCTCTAATGGAAAAGAAAATATAAGTTAAATGATAAAAGGTAGGAGACAATTCTGAGAGAGAGAGAGAGAGAGGGAGGGAGAGAGACAGAGACAGAGACAGATCGCAGTTTATTTGAAATGTCCTCCTGGACGTGGAGCTGACAAAAGAAAAGGCAGACTTGCTGGGCTCTTCTTCCGTCCCTCCAAATAAGCCTCATTGTCCTAATTACAGTTAAGTTCCCACTGCCTGCCTGACTTGGATTCTCACAGCAGCGCCTGAGAGGTTGGAATCGTTGCAGACGTGAAGTCATCAGTCTTACACTCACATCTCCAGTGAAAGGACGTTTTAAACAATCAGTGTCGTCTTAATGACACAGTGATTCTTTATCAAGCCCCCACCCCAGCTGCATAAGTCAGGATCTTCAACACCTTGGCTGTCTAGCTGGGCAGTCCAGCCTTCTTCCTGTTCAAGGAATGAAGAGTGGAGCCTCTGAGCCCCGCGATTCATCATTTTTGTGTGGGGTTAGACTCCTGCCAGGCCCGTCCCTCCCTATTGTCCCAGGGAGACCTCATCTCTCACCTCTGCACAACCAACCAGCTTTCCCTTGACCTATGTAGCATTGGCCTATTTGGGTTGAAAATCTGCAGGCAGTAAACGTGTCACAAAAAGGAACGGGTTACAGACACACCTTGTTTTATTGCACTTCACAGATGTGTTTTTTTTAACAAACTGAAGGTAAGACCCTCCACCAGCAAAAAGAGTACGACTTGCTTTATTGCGATATTTGTTTTATCACCGTGGTCTGGAACCGAACCGGCAGTATCCCCGCGGTCTGCCTGTATTTGCCTTTGACTTCTTGAAGGGGGTTAGCTCCCAGAAGTACAGTTACCATAGATCTCCCTTCAGCAGGAAAGAGTTTGCAACCATGACATTTTCAAGTTTTCTCCCTTGTGCTGACGAGGCAGTTTTTCCACGAGGTCAGCAGAGTTGACTGGGCCTGCACCACCTGGCCTTCTGCTGGGCACTGGTGGTGCAGGGAGAAGAAGACAGACGCCTGCCCCGTACCAGGATGCACGCTAAGCTCCCTGTCTCCCTCCAGCAGTCACAATGAGAAGCAGCAGCTCGATACTCTGCTGGACCTGCAGAAGACATGGTGCAAAGGGCAGATTCTGGAATCTTCCGAAGGCCCCTTGACACCTATGGTTGGGCTTGCCAGAACACCCCTTGGGCACTTGGCTGGTGGCTGCTGTCCTTGCTGGGACAGGAGTGGACATGCAGCTTGTCTTTGTTGGGGGTGGCTGCCGAGCTCCTCTTGGCTGCCGAGCCCCTCTTGGCTGCCGTTTCCCTGCCACCGCTGGTCCCATCCATGGCTCCCTCACTGGGAGGGAAAGTTTGCCCCAGTGCCCACACCAGACCTGACCTCTAACCTTCTAACTCTAGTTAAGGTGCAAAGGCTGCTTCTAAAATAGTGCAGCCCAGGAGCCACTGCGGGGGGTCGGGAGTCAAAGGAGCGAGGGCAGAAACCCCTGGCTTGTTGGGTGTGTTTCCCAAGCACCTGTGCCCCCGAAGGAGCAGAGCAGGGCAGCAGCTGCCCCTCTCTACCCCCTGTGCACAGGCAGCTCCCTGAGTTCCTACAAAGCTTTACTAAGTCTGGTTATTTATTCACAGGGGAGTCACCAGCCTTGCCTCTTCTGTTTCCTTGTGGAACCCTCAAAGGAGAAATCCTGCCGAAAATGCTCAAGGACAAAGGTGACTGAGTGCGCTGACTCGTGGGGCCTCCCAGGGCCTTCCGGTGATGGAAGTGGTGATGGAAGTGGTCGGCCCTGCAGAGGCCACAGGCAGAGCAGGCCGGGAAGGTGGGGCACGCCTCACCCTAGGCGTGGAGGTGGTCTGCTTTCCTGGCTTCATGTCTGCTCTCAGCCGGCCCAGCTCCAGCTGGGAACAGGCGGTGTCACTGAGCCTTCACCAAGAGGACGTGACCCCGGGGCAGGGTCCACATGTGGAAGAAAGTCTAAGGATGGAGCTGATCCGTAATGACACGCAGCGTCCTCCATGCAGCTCAGCCGCTCAAGCCTCGCTCCCACTCCATCTCCCGGGGCTCTCCCTGCCTAGAAACCAGCCCCAGTGACTCAGATGTCTCAGGTGTCACCTGCACACCTTCTGTCACATAGTTGGTCTGGGAGCAAGGGGTGAGTAATCCGTGGTTTGGAGTACGAACTTCAGGGTGCGACAGATTTGAATTCTCCCTCTGCTGTTCGTTAGCTGTGTGAGCACGGGCAGGTCACATGCTCTCTCTGTGTGTCAGCTCGTCCGTGAAACGGGTTTAAACCATACAGCCTGCGTCGCAGAGCTGTGTGAGCTTAGACGCGCGATGCCTGGCTCTCAAGGCAAGCAGTTCATGACCTGCAACTCACACATTTGCCTGCAATGTTTTGAACCTCCATCAATCCAAGTGAATATTACCCGGATGATCTTGGACCTTGTAACAATCCCCTTCTGTATTAAAATGGGGTGAGATCTGATCTCTCTACCCCCATTACCATCCGTCTCTCCTAAAGGCTACTGGGGATAATGGGGATAATGGCAGAGGACGTCAGGGCAATAAGATCAGCGAGGTCCTCAGCCTTTGTGGAACAAGAAAATGAGAGAACAAAAGAGAAAGCGTGGTCCCAGGTATCCTTAAAGAAATGAAACATAAATCAGAGGCTTGATGCCTCAGTTTCTTTCTTTAGGTTTTTGGGTATGTAATGATAATAGCTTGCTGTTTTCTGCTGAAATATCTTGATTCCTCCTGAGAGGTTTTCTTTCCTTCCAATTTCATTTCTATAAGCTGGAGGTTTCACCACCTGATACGGTTTCAGCCCTGAGTGGCTGCCCTGTCTAGTAAATATCTGTGGCTGACATTTGCGCTGGTCACTTCCTGCCTCCTCCCTCACGGCCAGCCCTGGAAATCCTAGATGTTCAGAGTCACTGAGTGGAACAGGAAGGAACGTGACACTCCAGAGCCTAACCCATTCATCTAGCGAGGGTCCCTGGGGTCCATGGGGAGAGGGAGCAGTGGCCACTCCAGGAGCACGTGGCCATGCAGAGGCAGGGCTGGCACTGCTGGGCGCCGACTCATGGCCTCTCCCAAGAGCTGCCCTGGGACCTGCTTCCTGGTGTCAGGTTGCTGGGGACGAGGTGGTAGGATCCAAGGTGCCTGGAAGGCCCTGGCTGCCTGCTTCAGCCCCAGGCTTGAAAAGCTCCCCCCAAGCTCTGCCTCCTCCCCTTGTCCTCAGTGTAGGGTTCCGTACTGATAGCGTTGTGACCCCCAGAAGAATCATTTGATGTGAACGCCGAGAAGAATTTATCTGCTGAGGTGGACTCTCCATGGTCAGCCGAGGCCCCATTTCATAAATTATAAGAGCCCAGGGCCATGTGCCTACAGGGGCCTCTGGCCTCCTCTGGATACTGGGGAGAGCCTCAGACTGATCTCTGGGCTCCCTGCACCTGTCCCGCTTGGTCAGCCGTCTGAGTCAACCCCTGCGGGGACGCCCTGCTTTCTTCCTTCTACCAACAGACAGACCTGCCCCGTCCAATCAGAACTGCCAATGTGGAGACCGCACTTACGTAAAATGACCGAATTCAGAGGCTGGGAGGGATTTTGCTTAGGCTGCCTCCCGTGTCTCGGTGGTTGCTCCCCAAATGAACCTGTGTCTCCCAGGCTGCAGCTCCATTTTGCTCAAAAAAAAAATGCTTTTTATTCTTTATTCCAGTCTAAGATTAACTTTGGTTTCCACCATCCCTGGTGGACATGCCACACAGACGGCAACAAAAGGCATCGAGGGTACGTGGGAAGCCTTGGGTTTCGGGGACTTGTCCTTCCTCTGCCATCAGCCTCCTCCCCCACAGGACTGCTGAGTGTCCAGCAGGCCAGAGGGCCGGCGAGGCCGCTTGCACACAGCACGGCCCAGCTCCCGACAGCATGTTCCAGGCTGGTTGTGCTGCCCTGGGAGGGCTCGTCTCCACTGACTGCCCGCATGCACACCCCACTGTGTTCCCCGTGCAGTAAGTCTGTTTTCCGCTTTGATCATGTCCAGGGATTCCCATGGAAAGCATAACCGTCTACCAGAAGATTCCACACCCAGGAATCCGAGTGAACCTGAATAGCTACTATTCCCAGCAGGTGGGTGCTGTTTCTAGCAAGAGCTCGGGCAGGGCGGGCACCCAGTGGGTGGTGGGGTAGGTGGGTGAGACACAGCCTGTCTGCGTGGTTCCACTCCCCCCTGCTGTGTGACTGAGGACGTGAGCTTTCGGAGGCTCCATCTCTGTATCTGTGAAATGGGAACAGACCAGCTGAGGAAGGTGTTTATAAGGATTGAAGGAGATCATTTACTCAAAGCCCTTTGAGCAGCATCCCAGACATAGGAAGCCTGAGGCAGAGAGTAGCCTTGTGACTGTTCCTCCTCGTGTGGCACTGCTGGCGCGGGAGGGCGCCCCTGTGAGCTGACTGACGTTCTCCACATGTAGATTCAGTAAGATGCCTCCCCTCCCCTTTCAGGTCAGGCTCCCGAGTGCATTGCTGGTTCTGGGACAGCCTTTTAGCACACAGCAAAGCAGAAAGCCGTGCAGGTGGGCTGTCTGCTGTCTGCGCTGGTTCCCGCAGGGCTGGACAGGTGACAGAGCTGGGCTCCAGGGCTGCCTTCATAGATGAGTGGCGCTTTGGCCACACACACTAGGGGCACTGTCCACCCGGCTAGGCACGGGGGTCTGTGTCCTCTGGCCGGGCAGGCCAGACCTGGGGGCCTGCAGAGCGGCCACCAGCAGCGCCCGGCCTTTCCATCGCACCCTGCTCTCTAAACAGTTCCTTACCTGAACTTGGCCTCCATGGGTGAGAACGAGAGAGTGCCAGTATCAACCAGGAACCGCCTGCTGGACGCCTGGGGACACGGGTGGATGGTGACAGGACTTCGGGAACTCTCTCTCCTCGCCCTTACGGCAAGGACTGACCTTGTCCTCTCTCCTACAGGGCGTCCCAGCCAGCATCACGTTTTTCAGTCCCTCTGGCCTTACACACAGTCTCAAGCATATTCAAGAGTTATCTGGTGACAACATCCATCAAATTAAGGTGAGGTAGTCAGTGGGCTTTTGGTCTTTTTCAGATTTTTAACAAAATTTGATTAATTATCCTAGAGTTTCCATGTCAAGTCAGAGCACTCCTGACCTCGCAGAGCCCCTGCGGGCCCCTCTGGAGAACTGGAAAGGCAGGGCTCTGCAGTTCCCGGCCCACTCAGGCACAGCGACGGCCTTTACCTTTATCACAGGTGTGTCTCACAGCACACCTGGGTGGTGGGGACTGCTTCTCAGGTTTACAAGTGGAGTGACAGGCGCAGAGAAGTGTGTCCCGACCCTCTGGGTGCAGGGCCCTGGTCTGGACTGCTCTGCTTCGGGGGTGTCCACAGCCACCACCCCTGCCTGCCACACTCTGTTCTGTGTTCCTTCCACCTGACCCCACCCAGGGCCCCAAGGTACCAGGCAGAACTGTCGGCAGCTAAGGCTTCGAGGAGGCTGCCCCGGTGGTGGTCCTGATTCTGGGCTTCGAGTCCCTGCCAACGCCCCGGAGCCGCAGGGGCGGCGCCATCTCGCTCTGGCTGGCGCTGAGGCTGTAATGAGACCGGGAGGCTAAGGCATTTGCAGCCTGTAATGCCGGGTTCCGATCAGGAGTTTGTCCCATTTATAAGCTCTCGCACGAGGAGCGGTGTCCTAACAGACAGGGTGCCCACAGGCCCTGCACAAGTCGCCTCCTGCTTCCTGCTGGCACCGGCTGGTACACTGAGGCCCTTCTCTCCTCTCTCTGCAGTTTGCAGCCATCGGCCCCACCACAGCGCGCGCCCTGGCCGCACAGGGCCTGCCTGTGAGCTGCACGGCCACGAGCCCCACACCTCACGCCCTGGCCGCTGGCATCAGGACGGCGCTCCAGCCCCAGAGCTGCTGAGCCAGCTGCCCCGGCGGCCTCCCTGGGCCGGGCTGCTGCCTCCAGGGCGGGCGAGGTATCTGACCTCAAACCCCTGCCTCGTGCCTGAGCGGGACAGTGATGAGGACGCGACCGCGCTGGCATCAGGCCCCCGCGCTGCCTCCATGCGGCCACTCGGACCCTCGCCCGGTACGTGCCAGCGCCCAGGCCCCGTGCAGCAGGGAGCACATCAAATGAACACCACTGGCTCCTTGTGCGGACTGTGTGATTTCCACTGCAGAGCTGTGTTTGGGAGGAAACAGAGGTGTCCATGTTCTGATAACCGACAAACGTGGTATGAATGCTGAAATTTGCTGTGTGTGTTTTATTTGTCCTATAAAAAGGACCCGGAAGTTCCTGCTTTGTGCACTGTTGACAATTGTAAGTCAATACGGAGACTCTTTCCTCAGAAATGTCACTGCAGCTAGTGAGTCAGGGCGGTGGGGCTGCGCGGTCGCCGACAGGTACAGTGCCCAGCGAGAGGCTTCGCCATTGTCCCCATACTTCCTTTCCTCTTTTTAAATCTTGGCCCGGAAGTTGAGCTGAGCTGAATGAAACCACGTCTGTCCTTCAGTAATGTGAGCTGGTGGGCAAGAGGCCTGCGTCCCCCGCACACCGTGGGCCCGTGGAGGGCAGCACTGGGAGGCGTCTTCCACTGGCAGTGCCTGCGTGCTGCTGCGCTGGGCACAGGCCTTGCTTTGCTGTCCATCCTGGGGGGTGGACACCACTCTCATTCCCATTGTGCTGGTGAAGAAATGGAGACTCGGGAGGTTAAATGCCACCCGGGGCTTTTCCAGCCCAAAGCGGTGGACTACTAGGTAGGAAGGACGAGAAAACCTGCTGCATCGCTAGTCTGGGGTTGCAGTCTGGCTGTGGTGCAGAAAGCTGACGGGGACACCCTGGGGACAAGCAAGCCACAGAAGGACGAGGTTAGCCCACGAGGGAGAGGTGCGCGTGTGCAGCTGTGGACATGGGCATGCAAACGGGCCCAAGGCAGCTTCTGGGGTGATGGGTGTGTTTGGAGACTGGCTGGTGTGTGGGGTGCAGGGCAGCACTTGTCCCAGAAGACTGAGTAAAATAATTTGGAAAGCGCCACGGGGTGACACAGCTTTCTCTGTAATGTCAGACCGTGAATCGGAAGTCTGCCTGCATGTCAGACCGCGTGACGTGCTTCTGAAAATGAAGCTGCTCGGG
The DNA here is from genome assembly GCF_004115265.2 of Rhinolophus ferrumequinum. Classification (NCBI taxonomy): domain Eukaryota; kingdom Metazoa; phylum Chordata; class Mammalia; order Chiroptera; family Rhinolophidae; genus Rhinolophus; species Rhinolophus ferrumequinum. Next base: position 5,371,167 of record NC_046299.1, read on the forward strand.
CCCCACCCCCACACTCTGCTTTGCTGGTATCTAGGGTCAAGCCCATGCACCAGAAGTGCCCCGGGGGTCCCCACATGCGAGCATGTTTGAAAACCACCGGATGATCTGAACTGGGTCCCACCAGTCAGGGTGCGATCACTAACATACTCTAGCATGATCCCTGGCATATTCTAGAAGCTAGACACACAAGACAGGCGGGAGTCACGAAGAAGGAAGAGAAACCCCGCTGAGGCAGGTGGGGAGGACATGGTGAAAAAGGATGGCATGGGCTTCGGAAGCAGGGGGTCGTGGAAAAAGGAGGAGGAACAGCACCCCACTGGGGGTAGGAGGTTTGCTTCTCCCAGCCCAGTGAGGGCCGGGATGGGCTGGGAACAGGGGATGAGGATTTTCCAAATGTCTGCTTCTGTCTTCTTTCATCCCCACAGCAACCTGAAGTGGCCTTTTGCAAAGATTGGGCAGGGTTTAAGGTGAGGCGGAGCAGGTTTGGTTAAAGATGGGGGCCCACTGTGACAGGACGGGTGCCAGCCGACGTGGCAGGAGGAGCCGGTCCATGAGAGACAAGATGGGCGCAGTGGAAGGTGCGGTTTCCCTGGCTACTGCTGTAAGGAGGGAACCCGGGCTTGGGCAGCTGGGCTGGAGGTGCCGGTCAGCAGCTTAGCACACGGGGGCTGAGCAGACAAAACTCAACTTTAAGGAACCCCAGTTCCTCTTCGGGACCACAGTTCCGCCAATGAATGAATCATGTAGGCCTAGTAGCTGGAAGCGTGTGCATGGAGGGGCACACCAGGGATAGGCCAGCTTGGGGACGTTTAGCTTCGAGTGTGGATGTGTACGACACCTCAGGGACAGGGGACAAAACAGGAGCCCCACAGGACACCCTGACAGCCCCAGCCAAGTTCCAGGCTGAGGGACCTCGGCAGGCAGGCTGCAGGATCAGAAGGGACCGAATGCAGGTGGGAGAGGACGGCAGGGAGAAGACATTTTACAGAGGCGCTTCGAGGGCTTGCCGAACTCTCTGGCCTACGTTCCGTCTTTCCAGGGGCTCGTGTGCACCCACACCAACCAGCTCCACTCCAGGAGAGTTGTGAAGGACGAACTTTGCACAGGGAAGCTGTTACAAGTGAACAGTCTGGAGGGTCCTGGAAGCTCAGCAGGGGAGGCGCGTGGCACGCGGGGGAGGGCCGGAAGCAAGACTCTGAGGGCCCATCCCGGTCTCCCTGTCCCTGGCGTCTACTTGATGCCAGGAGAGGCACTCCTGCCCTCTAACCTTCCGGTTCCCCATCTGTCAAGAGAGGTCTGAGCTGTTGCTTCCTGGATGCTCCCATTGCAACCTAAGAAAGTGTTCCTGCTGTCCCCGGAGCAGGACCAAGAGCCACTGCTGGTGACTAGTAAGCAATGTGCAACATTCTGACCAGCAAGCAAACAGTGTTGCTCCGGCTTTATCTGAGTTCAGAGGTTCCTCTGGTGGAATGTATTACCAGGCTGGCAAAGGTGACGTTCGGGTCATGGCCCCTGACACCTGCTGAGTCTGGGCCTGGGGACCAGGGACAGCACAGCACTTGCCCTCCAGGGGCCGCAAACACCTTGAAAAGACAGTCAGGAGGTAGGTGAGCTCAGCATGGATAGTCTGTACTTCACAGGCCAGGCCTGTGGCCGGGAGATGCAGGGGCGCCACCTCTGCCTGGGGGACGATCTCCGCACTGCCGCTCTCTGAGGCTTGGTTGTCGGGAGCTGACAGTGGACAGTGTGGAGATGGCAGCGTCTCAAGGCGACCTTCATCCAAACCATGTCTCTTGCCTTTTGTGTCGACGCACTGGTTGTCACAGTTTCCTTCAGAGATTTTATAAAAAGCATTAGATTTCTTTTTTGTTTGTTTAAGTCCCTTTGTTACACTTGTCCGGGAGTTCTCAGCTGGGCAAAGCACACCATGTGGCCCTAGCGTGTGATTATACTTCTCTGCCCCCCTTGCGAATCCTTACCCAGTGCTTTCCTCCCCAAACACTTTTATAACGTGAAGTGAGGGTGAGATGAATCCAAGGGCGCGCACCGCAGGCTTGGCACCGTCTGACCTGGCCAGTGCCTGACGTGCATTTGCTGCAGGTGGCCAGGTGCACGTATGACGGGGAGGCCTGGGGCTCGCCATCCACTCCGCTTTAACTTCCCCAAACTGACAACATTCATTTCACCTCCTGGAAAACTGCTCTTCTGCTCCAGATAAAGTGAAAATCATTTTGAAAAGAGCTCCAAGTTTATCCTGACCTATACCCCATTTTCAGTGTCCCCAGGATCTTCACACAGCTCAGCTCCCCATAGTCCTACAGGCCACCTCACTGTCCTGTCCCTGAGGCCACGAGGCCACGGGCAATGAATGCGAGGACACCCCGAGAGCTCCCAGCTCAGCAAGAGGAGATCAATTCAGCGTGTCCTCTGAGTGAACGCGAGGCAGAGACTCATTCACACAGCCTCCCCCACCGTCCTCGGTGCCTGGGACCCGGGGGCGGGGGTGTGGGGGGTGGGGACACCCAGTCAGGGTGCTGAGCTGCCCAGCTGAGGGGAAACTCCATGAGGTAGGTGACAGCCAAGCAGCGCTGTCACACACAACGCCACGCCAGAGGGGAAGAAGCCAAGATGCTATACTCCCCTGCCTCTGCCTGTTCCTACCTGCCCGCTGTTCCTGACCTCCCCCAGGACGTGGCCCCAGGGCAAGGAAAGACCCCACTCGAGCAGAGAGCCCCGGGGTCCCACTGGAGGGGCTCCAAGGGGTTCACTCTTACGCCACTCACCTCAATATGCTGGCCAATTTCCAGAAAAGACAGAGGAAGCAGCACATGAGCACAAATGCAGCGATCAGTAAGGAGCCCCCAAGGGCAATAATAATCTGAGTGTCAACCTTCTCAATCATGGTCCAAGCCAAGCGGGCACCTGGGCAGAGAAGCGCAGGCAGGCAGCGAACGTGTGGGGGAGGCAGCACCCTCAACCCAGAGCCTTAGCGTGTGAAACACAAGTGAGCCCGCCCAGGGAGGCCTAGTCTGGCCCAGGCTGGGGAAGGGGTTTACTCGTGGATGAAAGGGACTGAAATGCAAATCCAGAGAGAAGGAAATCAGGAGAGAAAGTGGCAGACTCTTTCCCCTTTCCCAGGCAGTGACGTGCAGCTGTAAATGACGAACAGGCCTGTGCTGCAGTGAATCGCTTGAGTCCCAAACACCCGGACCTCCTAACATTAGTCGTCGTCTCAGAGTCAGAATTGGCCCCTCACTGTACATCAGGCTGAAAAATCTCCCACGGGAATAACTAAGGGAATGTCTTGTCCCAAAATATTATGTTGGGCATTGCTGAGAATATGCAAACCCATTTTGTAAATAATACATATTTGGGGGGAAAAGTTTTCAATTTGCGCATGGATAACTGGGTCAATGCCACCTCAGTGTTTAAGGAGATTCTAGAAGCTTCCAGCCACACCCTCCCCTAGGCTCAGAGATGGGGAGTATCCTGCACCAACCAGGAACCAGTTTCCCCAGGAGCCCTTGTCCTTCATTCTGTAGGCCACACACCACCCCCTGCCGTTTTTCCTCCTAAATCCCACTGACTTCCTCAAATTCCAATTTACCTGGAATAAGCACTCGGTTAATCAAACAGTCTGAGCCTTGAGAAGCCAAAGGCTGAGCAGTACTTGGGGAGAAGAGCGCCCCGAGAGCTAAGCAAACAGCCCAAATCGTAGGCACACCTCTCTCAGTCCAGTCACCTGAGCTGCATGAGGCCAACGGCACAATAAAGCAAAGAAAAAAAGAGAAAAAAGTGAGTTCAGAGAACAAGACCGCTCAGGAAGAAGTTCCTCACGCCTCTGGTCCCTAAGAGGGGTCTTACTGTCATCCTTAGGGACAGCTGTCGTGCAAGTTTTCAGACCTGACTTTCAGCACAGCCTTTAGCAAGAACTCGCCGAGCAGGCAGGCACCATGGGAGTCTTACACCTGTCAGGGCACAGGCTGTGTGACATCAGCCCTCAGGACACCAGCTCTCAATCACAGAGTTCTCAACTTTGTTCCATGGTCAGAATTCTAGTCTCCCAGGAAACAGACTATCCAGATAATGTTTTGAATAATTTTGTTCTTGTGCCTTTGCAGGTTTTTGTTTCCTCCAGAGAAAACGTTTAGGGTTCGTCTTCTAATCAAAACACAGTTTGAGATTTCAATTGAAAAAAAAAAAAAAACAGAAGGAAAACCAGTCAAGTGGGATCAATACCCTTGGAAATCAATACCCTGATTTCCAAGAGTGACGCTGTGTTTTACCCACACAGTGGAACTCTATGCAGCCACGTAGCACAATTCAGATATCTGTCCATTGACATGTTGATACAGTTAAGTAAATGGATAAATAACACTGAATATGATTGACATGTATAACTATGTACAGTTTTATAAAGCTATAAATATATATAAAACATATAACTGACATGTGATATAAATGCCAGTTATATACATGGTTATATATACAGAGGGTGCCCAAAAAATGCACACACATTTTAAGAAATGAAAAAGCTGTATTAAAATTGTAATACTATATACCAGTAACAAAAGATGAATACAAGTCACGTGTATACTTTTTTTGGCACCCCCGGTATTATACATATAACATACGACATGTATAATCGAAAAATACACACGGACATGTATAACATGGTACAGTGAGGAGGAACCAGAGCAGGGTACCAGGCCGAGACTGGTCTCTCTGATCACAAGGCAGAGAGAGCCAGCCAGGCTCGTTCTATGAGACACGGGGGTTCACTGAGCTACACAAAGCTTCTCCCGGAGTCCAGGGTGGGGAACGGAGCAGAGCAGCCGTCCGGGCACAGTGGGCATCGGCAGCCATCAGGCTCTGGGCCCAGACTCTGACTTGATATAAATGTTGGATGCCAGTCCCACGGGAAGCCCACAATGGCCGCACGCCACTTCCAGTAATTTCCCTGTACCGTTCACCTTAGTTTCTGTTTTACACAAAGTTTTCAGGGTGTGCCTTCCTGTCAAATGCTCATTTAAAATTTAATAAAGAATGGGGCCACAGTTGAAAATGTGAAGCCGCGTGAGAAAATTGGATAATATTAAAGGGTTATTGCTAAGTTTGAAGGCATGACAATGGTAGGTAGTATGCTTTTCTTTTTCCCCCCAATAATCTATCTTACAGAGATCTGCACTGAAATATTTATGCATAAAATTTGTCTGATGCCTGGGGTTTGCTTCTGACTATGGAAAGTGCCAAGTAGGGACGAGGGCAGCAATGAGACATTCCAAGCCATGAACCATGCCTGTCTCCTGACCACTAGCCCAGGCTTCCTTCCCGTTAGTCCCCCTCCCAGAGGAGTGGCCACCAAGGCCTCTCACTCAGTGGTGACGGTTCAGGGTGCCAGGAGAGCATGTCCATAGGAGCGGGAGAGGGGTGCGGTAAGCAGGCCCAGGTATCTGTTGACACAGCTGAGGGTGAGCGGCCCTGAGTAATCAGGAGGGCCCCCCCACCTTGTCCATACTCATGCCCCCTGCTTGCGCTCACACCAGGACATCCAGTCCCCACCTGGTACATGGCCAGCTGCGGAAGTCTCTGGGCTGACAGGAGCTGAGTGGGGCCCTGCAGGTACTTTGGTTGAGTGTACCAGCTCTTTGTGAGAACATTCCTTAATGTCACAGGTGCTGGCTTTGCCATGGCAGCACTGGGCACGGGGCCCCACACCTGACCAGGGGCCTAACTAGTAGTGGACTCCCCTGGGTCACAATCTAGTACTGTGTCCTTCCAAGGAACCCCGACGTCTTAGAGACCAGTGAGGGGTCTCAGGCTACAAGGCCATCAGACCATCGTGGCACAGAAGGGCTGCTGGGGCTCCCCGGAGGGGCTGCGAGGCCAGAGGATGCAATCCACACCTGCCTCTGGGCTGCGCCCCTTTTAATCTATCGTCCACAGAGCAACTGGGAGGACTCTTGAAACACTAAATCAATGAAGTCCCTCTCCTTCAATAGTGACCTATTGACGCTCCCTCCTCGGCCCCGCCCCCTCTCCTCTCCACCCTAACCTCCCACCTCCGTCCCCATCACTGAGTCCACCACACACCCTCTTCCCCTTATTTCCAGACATGCTCAGCCAGCGCCTGCCTCAGGGTCTTTGCACTGGTCCTTTCCTTTGCCTCTACCTCCCCAGAACCCGCTGTCACGTGTGACTATGTCCCTCTTATTTTGCTTTCATTGCTCAAATTTCATATGTGCAAGAGGTGTCTCCTGCCCATCTTAATATCGACCCCTCCCCCACCTCCAAGGCTCTCACTTCCTCTACTGATATTCTTCGCCCTTGTCAGGATTTGAATTTTTCATTCACTGTTTTGTTTATTGCCTGCCTCCCCGCCCTTAGAATGCAAGTTCCATGAGGGCAAAAAATGAGTCCATAGTACTCATTTCTATATTCCCTGTCCCCAAAACAGTAACCAGTATTTGCCGAATGATGAACGAACGAGTAACTACAGCATAGCCCCACTTGCCTGCACACTTGCTCTTCTCATCAGACCTTTGACATTGCAATTCCGAGCTCTCACCTTCAGTCACGGTGCCCGGGAACCGTATCCCTCAGGCTCGCCGGCCTGACCAGTTAGACATTCAGGGCAGCTGAACCCCGCTCTGCCTGCCTTTTTCCTCCCCATCTTCTGCCTTCCTGAAGTGACACTGAGAGGGGCAGCGTGGGCGGGGGCATGCTCTAGGACCTCAGGCGATCCCAGTTCATCCTCATAGAAACATCGTGGCCCATAGAACGGGCACCACGTGGCCACTAGCGAGGACGAGAAACACCTACATCCACGAACCCGGGAAGATGCTTCCACTTCCAGGCGGGATGGCCGGCCACCCCACAGCTCACTTGGGCAGCAAACTTGCCCACGCCCACTTCACCACGGGAACGCAATCCACAGGCGGCTGCAAGTTCGTGATGTAATTACCGGAGTGTGTGGCAAACTTAGCAGGCGGCGAGGGGAGGCGTTCTCACCCCAGCGAGAGGGGTGGTCCTGGGGTCTTCAAAGGGTCGCACAGGCAGGGCCTGCGGGGCCTCCAGGTGGGCACACTTCAGGCCTGCGTGAGAAGGGCGGCGGCTCCCTGTGGCTGCTTATAAGAGCCTCCTGGCCGCTGCTCCGGGAGGGCAGACGGGGACGCAGCGGAGGTGGGAGGGCCGGCTCGGAGCGGCCATGCTCGCGGCCTCCATCTTGCGTTCGAGCCTGCTGCTCGGCTGCCTCGCCGCCCCGCAGCCCGCGAGGCCTGAGACCCTCTTCCACAGCCGGGACCGCTCGGACCTCGCGCCGCCCCTCCTGCGCCGGGCCACGCCCATCGCCGACCTCTCCGCAGCGCAGGTACCAAAAGCCTGAGAGCAGCACCACGCACACGCACACGCACACACAGGCGCACGAGCACGCATGCGCGCACATACAGGTGTGCACACACGCACAGGTGCACGCACGCCTCCTCAGGTGCGCGGCCTCGCACGAACCTCCAACAAACACGGAGTAGGCCTGCTGCACAGCACAGGTAAGCACGCACGTCAGACACTGTGCACAGCATGCAGATATACACTGTCCCGCGTGGTACATACACAAGCAGAGGACAGACGGATGTGATACCGCACGTTGTCAGTCCGGGCCCCGCCCCGCTGATCCGTGCATTTCTCTCTGGCAGCGGTTCCTGTCCAAATACGGCTGGGCAGAGGCGCCCCCGGGGGCGGGGTCCGTGGCCCGAGGGTCCCGGGGTCCCCACCCCGACCGGCCTGATGAGGGCCCCCCAGGTGCTGCCCTGGCTGAGGCACTGCGCAAGTTCCAAAAGGTCAACGCACTGCCGGCGAGCGGGGAGCTGGACGCGGCGACGCTGGCGACCATGAACCGGCCTCGCTGCGGCGTCCCCGACCCTCGGTCCCAGCTGATGGCCACGAGCACCGCACCCCGGACCCCGCCAAGCCTCCCGGGCCGGCGCCCCAGGGCCCGCCCGAAGCGCTTCCTGCAGACTCTGCTCCCAGGGCCCCGCCGGCAGCCCAAAGGCTCCCCGCAGGGTGGGGGCACCCGGGCCTTCGCTAAAAAGACGCTGACCTGGAGGTTGGTGGGGGAGGGCTACAGCAGCCAGCTCTCCGTGGAGGACCAGAGGTACATCTTCAGACTGGCCTTCAGGATGTGGAGCGAGGTGATACCACTGGACTTCCGGGAGGATCTCACCGCCCCTGGAGCCACGATTGACATACAGCTGGGTTTTGGACGAGGTAAGGAGGGGTCAGACTTTGCGCCCACCCTGTCCTCTGCATTCCCCCATGGCCTGAAGTAGGGCCCCGTTAGCAAAATGGGGCCCACCTGGGTCACCCCACCCTCGCCTCCTGCTTGCCTCCCTCACCAGAGTGGTGGCACCAACTCTGTCTCCTAGATTGTTCTGAGATGGCACCTGTCGGGGCGTGGGCATATTGTAAGCTCTGTGTAGGCGTCACTGTTACAGCTCACTGGAAAGGGCACAGGCGTGTCACCCTGCAAAGAGCAGAGTGGTCCCAGGGGACATCAGTGCAGGTCCCTCTACTTGTCGCTGAGCAGGTCTGCCCAATGAGCATTGCCCACAGAGGGCTCAGGCTGCTCCCGGGGCACTGGTGGGCCAGGTGGTTGTCGCCCAGGCCCCACCATCTCCTAGCTTTGTGGGTTTGGACAAAGGAACTTGTCTGCAGCCCCGTCTGGGAACTAGGAGTGCTAACAGCTGCCCAGCTGGCCTCCCTGGACTAACTTCCTACTGCAAGAAGTACACAGGGCAGTTTGGTGAGAAACTATACAAATGTAAGGCGGGTGGCCACTGGGCAGCACCTCCGTCATTCCATGACCACTCAGTTAGGCTCCAGCTCAGGTTCTGCCTCCATCAGCTAGCTTCCTCACGGCACTCCACGTGCCACCACACACACAGCTTGCTGGCGCATGGGACAGCTGCGCTCCTCGCGGCTCCCACAGCCCTTGGTACACAGCTCTGTTTATGTCTTCACACTCTGTCACACACACAAAAATTGCTTATAAACAACCGTGTGTCACGCACGCCTCGTGCTGAGTAGTCAGTCCAGGAGTAGCTGCTTCTGCCACCAGACTGCCAGGCCCTCGAGGCTGGGAACCCTGCAGGTGTCTGTGTCCCCAGGTCCCGGGAGGAAGGAGTCTGTGCAGTGGGCACTCCGGGTTCACCAGGACGCCCTCCTCCCTTCTCCCCTTGTCAGGCCGGCACCTGGGCTGTCCTCGGGTTTTTGATGGGAGCGGCCAGGAGTTTGCACATGCCTGGCGCCTGGGTGACATTCACTTTGACGACGACGAGCACTTCACACCTCCCACCAGTGACAGAGGCATCAGCCTTCTCAAAGTAAGTGGTCTCCAGCTGCCCGCAGTGACGAGGCAAAGGGCAGTGTTGCGTGGCCCGGAGTCCAGAAAGCCAGAGCTTCTCCAGGGAAGTGTCCACCTCCTTCTGAGCAAGTTCCCTGGCTGGCAGCTTCGTTCCCCTTGTGCTCTGGAGGCCCAGGGTCTGCCCTCGGTGGTGGGGTGGGTCCCAGCCGCACTCACCCAGCACTGACCCTGCAGCGATGGTTTGTGTTCCCTTCTAGGTGGCCGTCCATGAAATTGGCCACGTCCTCGGCTTGCCGCACACCTACAGGACAGGATCCATAATGCAGCCAAACTACATCCCCCAGGGGCCTGCGTTGGAGTTGGACTGGTCAGACAGGAAAGCCATTCAAAAGCTGTATGGTAAGGCTGTTCTGGGCGAGATGATCCTCGGAGCTGACAGAGGACACTGGGGGTCCTCAGAGCATAAGAAGACCCCATTCGCTCCTCACTGGGAGGCTGGCCCCCAAAGGGCACCAAACAGTGCAGTCTGACGTCACCCAAGAAGAGCAGCTGCCTTGAGGCTCTGGGATGCCAATTCTTAGTTAAGGGTGGCCATGCCTAGATTGTAGCCATTTTGGAGAGCAAAGCACACTCTCATGGGTACTTCCTCTGTGTCCTCTCTTTCATGGGATCCATTAGATACTCCCTGCGAGGAAGGAGGGGGCCATGGGGGTTCTCTAAACACAAGTGGGCCGCCCAGGCCATGGTATCCCCTGAGAGCTATAGGAGCTGGAAGCCGCTGGGAGAAATGTCTGCACTCCCAAGGCAAAGTCCAGCAGCCCTGCCAGGATGAGCTTTAAGGTCTGTGTACTTGTCCAGGCCAAAGGGCTGGTGCTGATTATTTAATGGAAGGATTAATGATTTAGCACCGAGGCTACAGGAAGGAAAGCTAGTCTCCATCTAAAACAGACACCACCCCTATTTCTGCTCTACTCAAACCGCCCTGTTCTTGGCACGCAGCATCTGGATAACAAGAGAGGCCAGGACACATTTATTTCCCTCAGTGACAATCTCCCTCTTGTGTGTGCCCAGAACCAGAACTTCCCTCCAATGAAGTCCGATCAGCCATCAAAACAGGCATCAACTATACTTAGGGTGATCACATAACTAGTATCCAAAGCGAGACAGTTTAGCGGGTGACCGGGAGCACTATTAAGAACAGAATGAAGCCAGAAGTCATGCCCAGGACTGTTGGAGGCCAGCGGGGTCCCTCCAGCTCTCTCCACTCAGCAAGGGAAGGCCTACTTCCAGTCCCATAAGATGTCTTGCTTTAAGATGTCTGCATAGAAAATGCCAGCTTTGCAATTGTCTCTATACAAGTCACACATGAAAGTAGGAACCGTTGGTTTCTGCACCAGGTTAACAAGTGGCTGGACTTCTCTTCTTGTTTTGTTTTTTAAGGTTCATGTGAAGGCTCATTTGATACTGCATTTGACTGGATTCGTACAGAGAGAAACCAACATGGAGATGTGACGGTGAGATTTAGCACATATTTTTTCCGCAACAGCTGGTACTGGCTTTATGAAAACCGAAACAACCGGACCCGATACGGCGACCCCGTCCACATCCTCGCTGGCTGGCATGGAGTCCCAGCACAGAGCTTAGATGCTTTCGTCCACATTTGGACTTGGACAAGAGATGAACGTTATTTTTTTAAAGGTAGAGGTCCTTACGGACGGCACTGTTTCTTTTATTAAACAAACGCTTTCTGGACAAATGTTTTGAGCCCCTACCAGGGATCCTGTGTAATGCTCTTGAAATTACTTGGTTTCTGTGTGTTCCATCCGACTGTAAACTCTGTGAACACAAGACTGTGTGGTATCCCTGATCTTTTTCACAAGGCACTGAGTTCTTCAAATGAACGAATGAGTGAACGAATGGTGCTGGGCTGAGTTGGTTGCCAAAGAACTGTAAGAAAAGGCTCTCCCTACACAAGTGTGAATCTGATTCTGGAGAAAAACACCTTAGCAGGCTACCAATACAGTATGATTTGAAGGGGCAAAGTGAGCAGAGGAGGTGAGCACTGTCACCGGAATCAGATGCTGGAGCCACGCAGGATCAGGGCATGGGTGGGTAGGACCTGGAGTGCCCAGAAGAGGACACCTGGGGTAGTGTGTGAGGGGAGGTGGGGCTGAGGGAAGGGTGCAGGGAAGGCCAGGCTCACAGCCTCAGAGCTGGGAGTGAACAGCGTATCTGAGACAGCTGAGCCCTTGAGGGCCGTAGGGGTGGGATCAGGTTGGAAGGGCAGGGCCGGACTTCATCCAGCAGGCAGGGCAATGTTTCGGGGAGGCAGGAACTGGTGGGGGGCCTGGTGGTCTTGTGAACACATGGAAGGGACTTTCTTGCTGCTGCTTCCCGACTCCCAGCCACCCTGCCCAGGCCTGCCGGCTGTCCCAGACACTGGCTAGGCTGCCTTTGCAGACAGGTGGGTACGTGCGGAGTCTGATCTCAATGGGAAGTTGTAGTTGCTGCTTTTTCTTCCCCTTGCCTCCCAGAGATAGACTGTGGGTGCTCTCTGCCTGAATCCTAGTAATACAACCATATGGCTTTAAATGGCTCAGAGTTAATGAGGCAAGAGCCAAACTGGAAGAACTTGGCATGCAAATTTTACTGTAAGAAATCCGTGAATAAACTTGGTCTTAGCTTTCCTTCACATCACACAAAGGAAGACTTCTTTGAGTCCAGTTACATGGAGAAATTGCCTCAGGACAGACTTTACAGTGTGGATACTTCCGAGTTGGGAGCACATCCTCCAGTGGTTTAAGAAGTCCTGAACTATAGTGGCCACATTGGGATTACTGGGGTCAAATCCAGAAGTAATTCAGGACCTGGGAAATCATTTGTGTGGAGGCTTCACTCAGATGTGGTGAGTCCTCCCTCCTGCCGGAATCACAGCAGAACGTCAGGATTTGCAGGGACCTAGGCTGAAGGCTGTCCTGTGTCGTTTCTTGTGGTCACCATTTTGTTTGGCTCTTAGGAAATCAGTACTGGAGATACGACAGTGAGAAGGATCAGACCCACGCAGAAGACGAACGAGGGAAAAGCTACCCCAAACTGATTTCAGAGGGGTTTCCTGGGATCCCAAGTCCCCTGGACACTGCCTATTATGACCGCAGGAAGCAGTTCATTTACTTCTTCAAAGGGTCCTTTGTAAGTAGGAGGCTTTGCGGCCTGGTGTTGCTGTCATCCCTACTTGAAATGTCAGATGACCAAGTTCTTAGTTAGAAGCTGTTCTCAGATATGGCAATGGCGGGTCATCCCATCACATGGAAAATTAAGAATGTGAAGCCCAAAGAATTGCGTGCAAAGCCACAGATTTACTTACCTCGTCACTATAAATTAGCCTAAAATGAAGGATTTTCAGAAAAGCCAGTCTTACTTTATTTCCTTCGCAGGTGTTTGCATTTGATGTCAACAGAAATCAAGTCCTTGGTTCTTATCCGAAGAAGATGACGGAAGTCTTCCCAGCGATAGAGCCACAGAACCACCCTTTCAGAAGCATAGACTCCGCCTACTACTCGTTCGCACACAAGTCCGTCTTCTTTTTCAAAGGCAGCCTGTACTGGAAAGTGGTGACCGACGCGGACAGACGGCAGCGTCCGTGGCTCCCGTCCAATGGCGTGTTCCCGAAGCAGCCAATCTCAGAGAAGTGGTTTGACGTTTGTGACGTCCACGCCTCCACCCTGAATATGTAATGAGAAAAACAGGCAAATGCAGAGAACCACAGAATTCTCTTCAAAGAGGAAAAGTCTTGACTTTTAGTAGCAAGCGAATAGGGCTAAGTTGAAACCCATAGGAAAAGCATTACTTGAATTTTGGGAAGAAAAAAAAAAACAAATTCTCAGGCAAAAAAAAAATAACTTACCCAGTAATTTTACAGATTTTTAGGAAAGGTTATGAAACAAGTCCGGAGGAACCCATCTTTGCTTCCCACTCTCTCCGTTCCTGGGGTGCTCTTTGTTAGAATCCAGATGGTCCTGAACTGTTTTCTGGCTTGTCATAATTCATATGACATGCTCCTTCCGCTTCAAAGCAGGAAACACTTTGTATGGCAGTCTATTTATGTTCTGAAGACTAGTCTGCCGAAATAAGTCTCTTGAAGCTAATTGGGTAACTTTATTTTTCCTATTATCAATTATCTCTAGGATAGACGTTATGTCCCTTTAACTTTACATAATATAGCTGTGACCTCTAATTAACACAAACAAAATCCCCCAATGTAATAGGGAAGGATGTGGACAAAATTTGGGCACTGAAATTAAGTGAAAAAGATTCAGGCCACAAATACCACAATTCTTTTAAAGGAACAGCTAAAACACAAGCACTTTAAGATTTAAATTAAAATCAGCAAAATACAAAAACATTTTAAAAGCACCTTTCTTTCCTTTGTAGGAACTTTCATATTATTGCTTTGACAAGGGAAGATAGCGAGAATTTGTATCTTCTTGCTTAAAAACAAATTTCCCTCTTGACTGGAAAGGCTAAGAAAGAAGAGAGGCCATTAGATAAAGCAAGCGACTCTCATATCCCTAACTCGACCTTATTTCTACATAAGTAGAAAATCCTTTTTGAATTCCTGAATCCAGAATTGGGTGTGTACACATGTCCAGGTTTAACTGGCAGAGACAGTGTGAGTCGCGTGTGCTTGCCGCAAAGGGAACAGGATGTCAGCTGTCCTGAGAGGTGACGTTGCTGATTTTGTACAACTGCTTTATAATTTAGTCAAAACTTGAAATGCTCCAATGGTTAATTTTTGAAAATTGATACAAATCTGTCCCAAGGACAATGCAACTGAACAAGGAAGTAGACAATGGCAAGAGGTAGGTCTGCCAAGCTGACAGAGATCAACTCATTGTCAAGGAAAACATCTAAAATCTCAGCGTACGAAAGCAAGGCATAAAAATTCAGCTTAAAACAAGTTTATTCCAGACGATTTTCTAGCACAGTTGAGATTCCTTCAAAGAGGGGTGGCTGGAGGGCTGCCAGTCGACATGAAGGGGCTGCACAGCGAAAATGCAGACGGCTCTGAAGGAAGTCACCAGCTGCGCCTCATCCTACGCTCAGGCTCAGGCCCAGGCCAGCGGACATGGGGGCCCAGCGAGCTTGTCTATGAAGGTGTCACGCACATCCATCCAAACTGTCACCGTGACAGGAAAGAGTGTGCTTGACACATTACAGTCTCTTGCGGCTGAGACGACGGACTCTGACAAGTACTGCACTGTACACGGGGGCACGGGAACGACAGCATGTTTGTACGCAACTGGATAGGAGCCGTGGACCAGCAGCAAGTAATGCGTCTGCAGTCTCGTGAGAATTTTGTGTATGGCACCGTTTTATTTCTAATGTTTTAGTCTTCACTTTGTAAAATTGATTAAACCAGTTCAAATCAAAACTCAATGTGAAGAATGTGAAATGGAAAAAGACAGACATTTAAATAAATAATTTATTTATTCAAAATAATTTTCTTACATTATTCACAGTTTTAAGTTTAAAATAAGAAAGTGGGTGGGGAGTACCTATTCTTGATCAACTGTCATACAAGGTGAAAGAAAAGCAGATCCCTTCAGAACATGCACTAAATACCGAGAATTGCACAATGGCTAGTCTTCGAAAAATCCTGCACTGAAGCTTAAAAAGGGCAGAGTTCTTTCTGTGCATTTAGAAGGAAACACTGTAGACGTACAGGAAGTTCTTTTAACCCACCTGAACGACTAAACTCATTTGGAATAAGTTCCCTTGACCAAAGTAACATTTATCCAAAATAATTGTATCTTAAACTCATATAGCTTACCATACTTCAAAAATATTTAACGGTGTAATTGCATCACAGCAAGTGTATTAATATTGAGGCACGCACACTTCTCAAAGAAATAAACACTGGGAGCTTTCCTTCTGATTTGGTTTCAGCACTTTCAATGAAGCAGCCAAAGAACTCGACCATGATTTGTCTGTCATGGGAAATGAGAAGTCTGCATTTCCACCGCTGTGCCTGTTGTTGTAAGCGGGTATTTCCCGCTTATTTAACTAAAAGAAGCACCGAATGGACAAACCAGCCCCCGTGCTGAAGGCACTGCAGCATCTGTGTGGGCGCGGCCCTGGCGTGAGTCATGGGACGGTGCTGCCACGGCCGGGAGCCAGCTCGTCCAGCAGGCGGATGAGAAC
Organism: Rhinolophus ferrumequinum; assembly: GCF_004115265.2. Classification (NCBI taxonomy): domain Eukaryota; kingdom Metazoa; phylum Chordata; class Mammalia; order Chiroptera; family Rhinolophidae; genus Rhinolophus; species Rhinolophus ferrumequinum. The sequence continues at coordinate 5,386,726 of NC_046299.1, forward strand.
GTCGACTCTTTCCCAAAGAGCTGTGTTTCTGTTAGCGGTTGCTCTCAAAAGCTGGGAGTAAATCTGCTTGTTGGTTGTGAGGGCTACATCTTCTTCAATGTTACTGCTTGATGAATGAAACAAAAACAGAACAGAGGAAGAAGTGACGTGAACGGCGATACCCCCCACCAGTTCAAACAGAGATCCACACAATATATAGTAACAGCCCACCCACCACTTCTCCCGGGGAAGCCGCGGTCCTGTTCCACAGCTGATCCACTGCTTGGGGGCCTGTCTTTAGACATGTAATTCAACACGTCAATTAAAACCCACACTCATTCTTTTTACAAGTACTGGAGTGCTTACTATACTGGCAAGTGCTCGTGGCCGTGAATGTGACAGACCCAAATCCCCGCTGTCACGGACTCTGCATTCTGCTGGGGTAGGAGTGGGGGGAGGCAAGAGAGTGTCGGCTACACACTGAGGAAAACAACACTGGAGACGGGCTGGGCATGGGGAGCTCCCGGGGCTTCCTCCAGGCTCCACGCCCAGCCTGAGGGTCCTGCGTGACGCAGCTCGGCTGACGCAGCTACGGGGTTGCTCCCCTGGAGACTAAAGCGCAGACTCCTGACTCAGAACTATCGCACCTCAACGTATCTGAACCGTCAGGGCCACTGCTGTGCGAAGAAAGCCTCTCATAGGGAAGGTTCTACACAGCACTCCAGTTAACAATTGTTTTAACAAAAACTTAAGTTTGCGGTTTGTTCTGAAAATATTTTCCCAAAAAACAGGTCAATGGATTATATTTGTGTTACTACTGAGAAGACATAGCAGTTCATTTCTGGCACCTTTTTTTAAAAGAAAAGAAACGAGTCCAGAAGTACCACAGACCTCTGGCCACACATGGCAGGTAAAGCTGACAGCGGTGTGCTTCCTGAGAGTGTGCACGTCCACATCGGAGCCACACGATCGCCCTGTCCCCTCAGAGGGCAAGGCCCAGTATTCTTATTTTATAGCTGTAACAACTAAGCCCCGGAGGGTTAAGGCATTTGGATGGAGGTCAGAGCACCACGTCTTCTGACTTCTACCCTATGTTCTTTCCACTCACCAATGTACCGAATCTGCCTTTGCCTCAGTGCCCATGGGCCCGGCCTGCCAGAGAATAGGCAGCTTTCTAGACCTGCCTGTTTGCCCCATTTGACCTGCCCGTACAATGATACGACATTTTAGCCAAATGCCTCAAGATAACTGATGGCTGCTGGGATCATAAATTTTAAAACCCTTTGAACTGTTCTGATCATAATTCTGAATCTTAAATCTTCCTCTTCTAATCTCTACAATTATCTCCTCCCTCAATCCACTCTCATCAGTTCACTGAACCAAGAACTATATTCAGAAAGGTTCTATCATTTTATAGTGTTATCTTTTGTCCAAAGGCAACTAACTTCCATTCTACTTTCCTTTTTACTGACGTTAACAGAATATGAAATGTACACACCTGGCTGGGAACAACCCCTAAACCTGAAGGACCTGTTCTCTGCACTATGGTCAAGGACTTCCCAAACCCTCTGAGATTACTTCTATTTTTGTTGTTTTTCATTATATTAAACCCCAAAGCCATCAGAAGATGAAGAGGCTCCAATCTGCTAAAGCAGTGACTACTGAACTACAGTACAAGAGCAAATAGATTCTTAATCCAAAAAGAAGAAACACAACTGTTTCAAGCAGGGCACCACCAACGCAGTTGTCATGAGAGGAAGTGCCTGCATAATCTCAAACAGAAAACAAAAATTGTTTTAAATTGAACACATCCTAATTTTCTTAAATTGCACAGCAATTCTTCAGGATTCTAAGAAAATTAAGATAAAATTTTAATTACTAAGCTCAGTTTAATCTTTTTTTGGCCAGGGTGGGAGGGGGAGAAACATAGCCAAAACAAAACGGAAGCATATTAGTATTTCTTTTGAAGTCTAGTTTTGATTTCCCTTTACTCCAAAAAGAAATGTTCATTAAATCATGAAGAAATAACTGGGCCAGCGCACAGGATGTCTTTATCTTCACAATACAATTACACATGCTTTCATCAGTGAAACAGGAGAGAAAGTCACTGACCTGGTAACTGATATTTCTCTATGTTTTGAAACCTGTCAACGTATCAATCGGATCAACACAAGTATCACATTTAATACGTTTTTTTACTTAATAAACCTTGAAAAATTAACACCAATTAGCTAAATAGTATCATGCACAAAAACTTCAGATTAGAATTTTTTTCGGCAGAATATTAAAAACCTGAACAAACAGGTTATAGGACCCACCACTAAAATCAAAATTACCTAGGTCATATATACGACTTAGGATTATACAAGATATTATAAGACTGAACTATTTGCCTGTTAGCCCATTATTCCAGCCACTGATCTGTGAAAATCGTTGAACCACTGTGTTTCTCACATATCATATATTTATATTATAAAATTAACAAAAATTTACCCAGTACTGTTAAACAGGAAAAGCCATGAGTTTTTCAACTTTGTGTAACCACACACACTGTTTCCCTTGGCTTCTTCAAAAGACGCGTACTTGCTAATCGCCAAGGCCCTGCTGTGCACCAGGGACAGCACCGAGCTGTCCACACAGCGCCGAGCAGACGCGGACGACTAACAACGGGCCGACGAGAGGGCAGCATCGAACAACAGTGCCCCTCCCTTGGGCCACGGAGCAAACCTTGCAACCAAGAGGCATATTTCCCGTTAGGAAGCGCCATTTCTTTGTGTCCTTAAGTGGAGTCTACAGGAGGCTACCTGGGGAAGATTCTGGACTACCCACATCAGACAGGAGAGAACACAACCTAGCCTTCCACAGGCTCAGTACGGATTACCTACGTGCCTTCTACAGGCAACGTGCTGGGAGAGAAATTTCCACAAATAACAATTTGACTTACCTTGTTTTCTTCTTAGTTGAAGACAGCAGTTTGATGGACTGAAGGAGAAGGAATGACAACCGGGATTCAAATATACTGAGGAGTTTGATCACCTCTTCTCGATTCAGACTAGGAGAAGAATCAGCAACTGGTGTAGTCTCATCACTCTTAGGCTGAAACAACAAAAAGTTGTTTCATCACCTGAGTTCCCCGACAACTGCAGTTCACACTGAAGTGATGGAAGTGAGTTCATTAATCCAGTAAGCTTTAAACCAACAACAAACAAACAGCCAGCAAACCCAAGACCACTTTTTTTTTCAGAGACACCCCCTGCTGGCAGTGGGGTGGCTGTGATGAGGCCACCTCTTCCTCCTTCCTCCTCTGAGATCATTTTAAAACACTAAAACACAAAACAAAAATGTCTCACACTTACAGAGAAGAAACAATTCCTGAATAAAAACCTCCCTTCCAACATCAGAGGCTGAAGTAGCAAGATGGAAAGGGGTACGTTACAGGGTTTGACAAACCAGGGCCAGGAGAGGAGTAGGCTGGTGTCCATGGAGACTCGGGGAAGCTTCCAGAAGGTAGGTGAATGCTGGGATGCCCAGAAAACTAGAAAGACCTTCCCGACCGAAAAGCCTTACCTGCTCCCGGCAGTTTAGTAGAAATGATAAAAGAGGACACAGGCCTTTTCTTTCTCTAAACACACACACACACACACACACACACACACACACACACACACTCGCAAAGCAAAACTTAACAGGGACTATATTATTCCCAGTGCCTCACTAACCAAGGTCTATGTGGTTAAAGAAAAAAACTTACAAGATATACTTACATATTAAAAAAGAGAGTTAATAATAATTGCAACAAAATATAATACCTCACTGCTGTTTTTATGCAGAGCAGATGCACGTATGTGTGTTTATAAATACATACACATTCCATATGCTCACTCGATACATTCACCATTTAGCATAAGACACATAAAAACAAAGATAATTATTTTCTCCATTTACCTGGGCCAATTCCTCCACAAGCTCCTTTCTGATGAGCTGGAATGCATGTTTAGTTCTCACCATTATATCAAGAGCCCCAGATAGTGTTTTCAATTTTCCAACATTGCTATTCTGACCTAGAGTGTTAAGCACAAAATGATCATTCCTTTAATAAAGTCTAGACACCCATCCAACGTTAATGTACTAATGACAATTCTGATTTTTCAAGCACTGGAAAGGTAGCCACAAGAATCCCACCAAATCGAAATCCAGCTTTTGTTTAGTAATTATCCCTAGAGAAAAATATGAAGTCTAGACAAAGCAAGAAATACTAATTGTTTCCCTGCCTCCGCGTGTTCTGTTGGGGTGAGAACACAACTCATTTGGAGTAAGAGCCAGCGGTTAAGGGGCCATTCGGAAGGTCGCCCCACTATGTAGCGGCCACAGTAAACTGGTCATGTGTCCGAAGCACTGTTGTCAGTTGTCCTAACTGTAAAACACCCAGATCCATTTACTGTTAAAAGCGCGAGGTCAGACCAGCTGAGCCAGGTTTCATTTGATTCTAGGACCTGAGTAAAATTTCTGCAGTGGTCAGACACCACAAAGCACCTCTGTCCTGCTCTCTGGGAGCTTGTGTGCGCGCGAGAGAGAGGGAGAGAGAGAGGGAGAGAGGGAGAGAGGGAGAGAGGGAAAGAGAGGGAGAGAGGGAGAGAGGGAGAGAGGGGGAGAGGGGGAGAGTGGGAGAGGGGGAGAGGGGGAGAGAGGTGTGTGTAAGCTCCTTTGGGAGCTTACGCTAGCTGTGTGCGAGGTGGTGTGTGGCAGGGACTTAACCTGTTCAGAAAGACTTGGCCTTTGCCCTTGGCTCCCAGGATGTGATTGCTCAGCCCTTGGAATCCTGTCTGACAAGGTCTTTGTTGACCTGTGGGACCCTGGGCCTAACAATTGATTTATTGTGGGGGCTTTGGGCCCCACGACCTTCAGAAGGGCTGGATGGAGACAAAGGTCAGCCATGTGGCAGCCAGCCCTGTCTGTGGGTGTCCCAATAAAAACTGTGGACACCAAAGCGTGGGTGAGCTTCCGTGTGGGAAAAGCTCCGTGCATGTTGCCACTTATCACCGCTGGGGCATTTAGCACTGTCTGACTCCACGGGGAGAGGGCTACCAGCTTCTCAAGAAGTTTCGGGTTCAGAACTCTCCTGGACTGTGCCCCAGGTGCCTCCTCCCTTGGATGATTTTCTTTCTCTGTCACAAATGTAACTACGAGTGTAACACCCTTCAGTGAGCTCTGCCGAGTCCTTCTGTGAACTGTCAAACCTGTGGATGATTTTTGGGACCCCCAGACTTGTAGATGGTGTGAGACATAAAGTGGTCTTGGGGACCCCCCAACTCTTCAGAGGGGAATAACTGCTGCCTTCTTTCTTTATAGTATAAACTACCTATTATCTTAAAAATCAATAGAGGTCTATGATTTCACTGTAGATTTTGGCATCAGGAAGGCAAGCCATTGATTACATATGGAAATGCTACTGGGGCAGGGTGCAGATAGGAAAGACATTAGGAGATAAATTCGAGTCCTACTGTACTAGAGAAAAAAGGACTGGGTAAAATGAGACAGAATAAAGGTGCTGTACACTAGAGCACTGATTAACCTGGGCTAACAAATCTAGCTAACAAAACCCACCAAATATTCACATTACTTTTCTCAGGTACTTACAATATTAAATATTTTTTAAAAAGAGAATTAATCATACATACTTACCACCTTAGCAAATTGGTTCCCAGTATGTCTTTTGTATACAAAAGATGCCTGCTCACTTCAAGGAATTCAAACATGGCAGAAAATTCCAAGATGGAAATGAAAAAAGACCACCCAAAAACTACCCCAGAAAGAGCTGGTACTGTTCATCCCAGGGGACCACCCACACACCCAGCCAGGCATTATTACATATATACTGGCAAAAAGTTAACAAAAATGCTTTTAGTAAAAAGCATTTAAAAAACTGTTCTGAAAAGGTAATCCATTCTCACAATGTGTACAATTCAACTCGGTGAAAGCCCCCCAGATCCCCTCCCCAGAGGCAGCAATGTTGTCAGTTTCTCGTGCATCCTCCCAGGAATACTGAACAGAGAGTCATGTGTATGTTAACCATTATCTTTACTTAAGTTTTATAGAAGGAAACAACTGAAACGAAACCAAATGAATTGCAGTACTCTGAATACTGTTTGTTCCTTCCGTACAAGAGGCATTTCTCACAAGACTCCCCTGCAGAAGGGGAGCAGGCGTATGAGGTGAGACTCAGGGGAAGGGGGCCCATTCTGAGATGCAGACACCCTATTCCCTGCCGCGGAGACAATCAAGCAGCCTCACTGCCTCCCACCCTACCCTTCCTTTCACATCCTACCCACATACCTTGTTCAGGATCTGCCTGCTCTAGAACCACAATCCACAGAGCGGCCAGTATCGGCTGCACGCTTAAAGGGACCCACAGGACCACGACTCTTTTACCACTGCCTCTGCATTCCTAAGTTGTTCGTGAGGATTTAAATCTTTGTCCAAATGACTGTCATAATTTTTTTTTTCAAATAAGGGATCATAGGCTGTATTTCAATATTTCTAGTTATTGTACATAATCTAATCCATTTCTCTAAGTTGTAAAAAGCACTTCAGAAATGGTAGAGACTTCTCCTGGTCCCCACCAAAGACACTGACGCAGGGCCAATAAGCAAACAGTATTACTTACATCGCAGACAGAGCCCCTGGCCTGCCTCACTCTAAGGCAATCCCCCAGCAAGCAATGCGCACACACCTGAGAAGTGAAAAGTGAGACTTACTGGTCATCTGGAATTCTGCAAATGCTACTCTTTCTAGCTGTACTCTCAGCAGTTCACAGGGAGTGTCTTTCAGGAGCTGGAAGAACTTCACAGCTTTGCTGTAATGAAGGTCGGCCAGCACCCGGTGCTGTTTCCTGAGATGTTCATCACCCACCTAGGACCGGAGGTAGAGGAAACAAGTCCTGAGGCTGGGGTTTCCCAGCAGCAACCTCCTCCAGTCTCCACCTGCACCACTAACTGCTTCTTAGCGCTGCCGGTGTCCTGCAAGTCTTAGCGTTTTAGCCTTTACATGCAGATCTTGAGCCTACGTTCAGTTAAGCCGGCATACGGCGGGAGGCAGGAGTCCAACCCCATTCTGCATACGGGTACCCAGCCTCCCCAACACTATCTGCTGAAAAGACAGTGCCCCTCCACTGAACTGTCCTGGAACTCTGAAGCTTGCTTTTGCCTTGCGGGTATCAGGCCACATGGGCAGACTTGAATTTTGGTTGGGGGCCTCCTACGGGCAAGGCCAGCTCAAGGGGGAAAGAAGTGCTCCCCGACTAAACTGGAACTGAAAGAATAAGGGCAACCCGAAAGTAAACCCATGCCCCAAGGGACTGCAAGATACATCTTCTTGGTACTGAGCTGAGAAAGGGAAAACGACAAAAAGAACAGAAAACATCCCTGAGAAGCTTAAGCACAAGACTCCTGGCAGAAGCAAGGCAACCTCTCTGAAGGCAGGCAGCTTCTGCCTAGTCCTCAGATTGTTCTTAGAAATACATGCATCTGTCTGGGCACCAGGACTCATGTATAAATAAGACTGTTTACAGTATTTCTAGCAGCCTCAAACTGAAACAACACAGACTAGATAAATCGACTGTGATATGTTCATGTAATGACTATTACTGAACTGAGAAAATGAACAGTTATCTGCAGCAACCTGGAAGAATCTTGAAAAAACGAAGCCAATGAAAGGCAGTAAGCCACAGAAGAATATATACAGTATGATTAGTTCTATGAATTCACAAGCAAGTAAAATGTAAACATACCATTTAAGTGGTAAAACACAGAACAGGTATGTCTATCATGGAAAATCTAGGACAGTATTACTCCAGGTGGGCTTGGAGGAGACTCATCAGGGAAGGGTGAGATACGCGGGGGTTTCTTTTTGTTATCCTTTAAACTGTACACATGCATCACATACATTTTCTATGTGCTTATATATACACGAGGTGTGATCAAAAGATATGGTGAATGTTTAAATAAAAACAAATGTATTACAGTAAAAGACACATTGCCATTAATCCCCCTCAAAATACACCCCCTCACTTCGAACACACTTATCCCATCGTTCTTGCCACTTTCTGAAGCAGTTCTGGAAGTCCTCTTTCGTGTCTTTACTTCAGCCTCCATCATGACAACGCTCCGTGTCACACATCGCTTCTGGTAGGGCAATTTCTGTCAAATAAAAACATTACGATGTGTCCTCTTCCACCTTATTCACACCATCTCGCAATGTGTGACTTCTGGCTCTACCTCAAAGTCAAAATGACTATGAAAGGTAAACGTTTTGAATCAATTCAGGACACTGAGGCAGCCACGACAGCGCAACTAAAGGCACTCATGAAAAGAGGACTTCCAAGACTGCTTTAGAAAGTGGCAAGAACGATGGCATAAGTGTGTTTGAAGTGAGGGGGAGTATTTTGAGGGGGATTAATGGCAATGTGTCTTTTACTGTAATACATCTTTTTTATTTAAACATTCACTGTAGTTTTTTATCACACCTCACATATGCTTTATTTCACAATAAAAAGTTTAAAAGCTGGGAGTAAGTACTTTAAAATTAACACAAAACCATTCCTATAAAGCCTAATGATATTTTTAAAGATCAAAATAATACACCTAGGCAAATATATAATTTTGCAAACTAAGACCCAATCAATTATAGTAGAGAAAAATACACGGCATAAGCAAGAGGGGAATAATCCCAGTTTTTCTAAAGTAGCTAAGAGAGTAGATGGCATTTAAAAATGTATGTTGAAATGTAACACAAGTACCCAGAACACTTTTAAATGGACTCGGCATTGCACCTATATTTGAAAGGCGGTACCTGATTCCTCAGACAACTGTGGTACATGGATGCCAGCCTGTGATGGATGGTAGCAGCTCGATACTGGCAAAGAGGCTGCCGGGAAGACACCGAGTCCACGTCGCAGTGTTTCAAGGACTTCATCATAGCCTCACTGACTTCTTTTTCAATCTATTTTTTGTTGAGTGGGAGGGAAATGAAAAAAAGGCAGTGTATAATCTTCCATAAGAAGTTTAAAAACATTTAAATACCACATGTCAAGGCAAAGATGCTCAGTCACATAAGGGAATACGTCAAGTTGCAGACTTCCTTTATAACCCAGCAAACATCATCACCTGCTCCTGAGCCTTTCTAGATAACGGAGCATAATCTTGCTGTAGCGTTGCCATAGTAAAGTAAGTGGTGGACAGCTCCCAGTTCACCGAGTCCCAGACAGTGGGGTGTATGTCTCGTGTTCCCAATGACCTCAGAGCTTTCAAATAGTAATCGACGGCCTGTGGGGGAGGAAAAACCCAGTTCTGACTCAGTTTAAACAAACGCCATTACCACAGTAAGAGGAAACATGCTTCAGTGTCACTCAGATGTTAATTTGGCTTGAGGAGAATTTACAGAAAGACAATGTTAGGAGGAAAGGAAAAGAGTAAACGAGTGACACTATTTCCATGAGGTAAGTTACGTAAAGTGGACTTGCACCACCCGCCCCATTTCCATCTCAGGTCTACAGTAAGCCTTAGTGCTTTCTGCCTCACGGCGATGAATGAGGATGCACGGTCTTCCTTTGTTTTTTTCCCTTTCTAAATGAACATTACAGTTTAGATAATAACTAGAAAATATAATTTGATGATTCTAAGGATAAAAATTTGCCAGATTTGACTGTAAAAAGAAGCAACTCCTCCCACTTTTGCCAACCCCATTCTGAAACACATGGTCACTAAATATAGTAAATTGAACCACACTTAATTCCATCACCCAGCAATAACTTCCACATTTCTTGTGTGTACTTATCCACTCTTTCTTCTGTGTATATGTAAACTTCAAAAAAAGAAAAACAAAAACAAGGTCTTTTACTTTACAATTTACCATGCCATGAACATTCTTCACCAAAGTAAATTTACACAGCGTTGAAGTACAGGTTTCGCCCACTATCTGAAAGTACAGCGTTCCTATGAAATCTTTCATAAGCCGAAATGGTGTAAATCGAAGAAGCAATTACCATTAATATGGAAAAATTCTTGTGTTCCCAGACCCCAAATTCAACGCATGCACATTTCTTTTTTTTTTTTATTCGCCACGATCAAAACACCTAATTATGTCCAGTTTTATGCTAAGCGTTAACACCCTTTAGAAGCTCTTAGGCTTTACTGATACTTTAAGATGCATCTTGGTAACAGATACACAAAATAAACTGAAATAAAGCACAGATGCTCAGACGCAGTTCACAGCTGTGGCAGCCTGATACTGAGATGCTGCGTGGTTCCCGGAAAGGAGTTTGCAGCGGCCACTCTGCTCTCTCTGCTCGGGCATGTGCACTGCCTCTATACTGGCTGCAAAACACATGCTGAGCACTACTGTCGCTTTTCTTCGTAAAATGAAAAATTCTCTTCAGATTTCCTTTGCTTAGCAAAAACAGGCTCTCATGTGGGCTTTTTATAAAAGCCAAGTGACTTTTGTAAAAGCCAACTTTCAAAAAGGGGGGGATCCCTGCACTCGATTAAATCCATGCTCTTGTTTTCTGTGCCCTCTCCAACACTGGAGGGCAACACTCGCCAAAAAATATTTGGTGACTTTGATGTATAAACACAAGAATCTCCATTTTTAAATTCCATAAAAATTTAAATTTTGAAAATTTTCTTACATATTAACCTTTTTTACATGTATGAATTTTTTGTTCAAGGTCATTTGTCCTTTTTTCTGTTGGGGCAGTTTATTTTCAATGATTTTTAACTGTCCTTTATATAGCAAGATTTTTTGAACTCTGATGTCATGTATGCTATAAATACTTCCCCTAGATTGTGTTTTTTTTTCCATTTTGCTTTCTGTTGTACACTTTAAAAACTTTATTGTTATACATTTAAATGTATCCATCTTTTACTCTGTGATTTCTGCTTCCTGTGTTATGCAGGCAAATTTCTTCCCCATCCCATCAAGTGGACTTCTTCCTGTATTTTCTTCTGGTAGTTTCACTGCTGCATGTCCATCTTTAACCCACTTGACATTTACTCTGGTTAGGCCAACACAATTTCCTGACTACTCATCTGTTCCCTACCAATTCAATACGCCATCTTCAATACCACATTGCTAGTTTTCTCAGGCCAGTTTCCAAGTGTCTTAATAATTTGTCTGGTTCTGTGCCTCACCCCCGTTTTCGTTATTTTAGTTTTGTAGTATTTTAGGAGAGCAATGGTAAAGGTAATGACAATGAGGAAGAGCGGCTGAGGGCCAGGGTATAACAGACGCATTACCTTATTATAGTACAAGCCTTCTTCTGGTGAAAATTCACGTTTAAACTCGTCGCCCGCACCACAGTGGGCCTGCGCACAGATCCGCATGAGTCTTCCCGTGTTACACAGTAAAAGGGCAGCATTTGTGGCATCATCAATTGACTCAAAGTTGTGAATTCCTTTTTCAAAACAAGAAAAGCTTTTCTTCCACAACTGTTGCTCTGCAGTAGACACACTTTTGCTCACTTCATTAAGAAAAAAACAAGAATTGCGTCAGTAGACATGATAGACATCAGTCTCTTGATGTGGTCGGAGGATGGCAGGACAGCACGCCTAGTGGAGAGCTAGCCCCTGGGATCCACTGCAGTGCACTGCTCTCATCCACCCCCAAATTCATGGTGAGGCCCTCACCCTGACAGGACTGTATCTGGAAATACGGCCTTTAAAGAAGTAATTAAGATTAAATGAGGGGGCCCCCCAACCCAACACATCCGACGCTCTTATGACAGAGGCAGACACCAGGGACACCCACTGAAAAAAGAGCAGGCGAGGACACAGTGAGAAGGTGGACGTCTGCGAGCCAAGAACAGAGGCCTCAGCGAAATCCAATTGCTGGCACCTTGGTTTTGGACTTCCCGCTTCCAGATTCTGAGAAGTAAATTTCTGTGTGGACGCCATCCAATCTGTGGTTTTATGTTACAGCAGCCGAGCAGGCTGATACAACACTCAAACACAGCCCCCTTCCACATTAATTGGCTGATGTGACAGCAAGCAAATACAAACATCTGGGCAAAGCACTATTTCATACAGGTTCAAAAGACGTAGTCCCCGAGTTTTAAGAGGCACAGTCTGTTTCACCTAATTCTCCTAGGGTTCTGACTATTACTTTTCATACTGCTTCACTGACTTCCTTCTCCAGAAGCGCCTCAAATGCACGGGTTCATATATCTCAATAAAAAAGATACAAATTAAAAAGAAAAATAATTTTTTTTAAAAGCACAGGTTCTCCCACTAGCAATGAACTCTTTGTATCCCTAATGTCAAGCATAGTTCCTAGATCAACAGGCACATAATAACTTATTCAGCCTACCTGCCATCCTCAGTTCTAGCTCAGCCCCTCTCCTTTCTCATATGTCCACCTTTGTATTTTCATCCATTCTCATGGCTTCAACTATCACGCCTCTACGGATGGTTCCTAACCTATGTTTTGGAACCTGAGTAGCTCTAAGCACACATTTCTAACTGACTACTTAAACCAGACTTTTCACTCACATGTGCACAGGTATTTCAAACTCAGCATGGGCCCAGCTGAATCCATCACCTCTGCCCCAATGACAATACCACTTGCCACCACTCTAAATATTCACTGGACCTTACATCTCTGGCTCCTTCCTAATGCTGCCGACTCAGTCTGGACAGCCCTCCCTTTCCCATACTCGTATCTACCTGCTGACATCCTACTTACCACGTACCGATCTGCTCAAACTACATCTTCCCAAAAGCCTCTAAGAACTCCACAATGTCAATAAATGTCTCCTTTCCCCACTCCTCTACTGTACAGCATTTATATTTATAGAATTCTTCAGAGATGTATATTCACACCTGGTTTCCTGACTCAGAGGGGAACTATGTTTTAGCCATTATATATCCCGCACACTGCCTAGCACAGGCTGCTGTCCAATTCACTTCTGACTTCATCAGATGGAGGACACTAAAATGATGAATCTCAAGGGAAAAAATGTTTTTTCCTAACTTTATTTTTTGGAAATTTAAGAATTAAGATTTTTTAACAGAGCACCCCTTTTATGATATAACATCAAGTGCCTCAGTTCTTTGCATGAACCGTGGAAATTAACGTGATTTTCTAATAGAACAGGCAATACAGTGAGGACACCAAAGAGATACTCACCCACTCTCTCACTCTGTAATGCAGCAGCCTGATTCATATAAAACACACCGATTTCATTTCTGACGTTACCCATTCTCTTCAGGACTTGTACATAGTGTTCTGGGTTTTGGCTTTTTAAGTTACTAAATTGCAAGATTTCATGAGCAGCCTCATAACACTTACAACTAACTGAGAGCTGACTTTCTAAGTCTGTAGACAAATCAGTTGCCCATGCAAATCCTTAAAAGAAAAAAAGAAGGAAACATCGGCATGAATCATGTAAACCCTTCTTGCTTAGTATCTAAGGAATCTTATATTCTTGAGACAATAAAATCAATGCAACATAGTAGAGACACACTAAGATTCAATCAGTACAATTAAAAATGTTAAGTTTCAAAGTAAAGATCTCTTAGTGTATGTAGAAAACTGCAACTTCTTAGGACATTACTATCTGAGTAAAATAAATATTTTCCTGCCTAAAAATATCAAACAATTCCCATGACCTGGATTTTACCAGGTGTGTGTTTACTGGTATCAAGACTGAAAAGTTGCCCACTGATATAGAGCAAACCACTTTTTGTTTTTAATTAATGAAGCTGGTTCCTGAAACAAAGCTCTGTTTGCTACTGTTATGTATATTATAGTTTGCCGGTGTAAGTTTGACTCACTAAAGAAGCTGCTAGGTAAACTCTCAAAGACTTAAATATGCCATCTAGTGGGGACTGGAGTACACTTAGGTGCAAAGCTCAAAATTCAAGGGGAAACAAGGTAGCACTCTTGCTAATAACACTCAAATATATCACTCTCACAAAGAAGTATTTAAATGAAATTAATATGATGGGAGTAGTAAAAACACGGAGAATTTTCTCGTCATGTCTATTAAAATGAGAAACATAGAAGAAGAAAAGGGGAAGAAATAGGACAAAAAAAGAGAAATAATACACTTTCCCCAATGTACTTCTCTAGATGTTAACTGTCCAAAACTTTTTGGATGGTGGATATCAAATGATATAAACAACGTAAGGGTATAATAAAATAACTGCACGATACTTTTATTACCTAACTTGCAGTATGCTTGTAACACTGTACCCGCCGACAGGCAGGGACCCTGCTACTGTGGACTAACTTCTCCTACGTCCCAGTTTTAACATGTGACAACTCCAAAAAGATGGTACGTTCAGCAAGACAGCCATGACTAAGTCTAAGAAGCGATGAGCCTGTTATCTGAGCACGCAGGAATCATCCACTTTCACCACCTGTTACTCGTTTGTAGAAGGAGACCGTGGTGCTTGGCTGACTACGAGGGTGGCTACCTAGAAAACCTGCCCGAGGACACATGCACAGAGGCAACAGAGTTGTCGTAGAGTTTATGTTATGGTCAGTTCCAGTCGTGTCATTAGTAATTTAAAGTATTTCAAAACCATTTTACATACAAACACACAGCGGCATGCTCAATATTAAAAGAAAGAAATGAAACAAAAGAGAGCAGTATCAAAATACTACCATTGCTGCCACTTTGCAGGACGCATTCCAGTAAGTGTACGCTGAAGTGGCTAGAAACCCAGAGTGAACTAAACGCCGTGTGGTGGGCGTACCTTGACAACTGGACTCCCTGTGGAGGCTGTGCAGAATCTCCTGATCTTCTTTTGTTTGATAATTAAACTCTTCAAGATATGCCGCTCTATTGTTTGCATTCTGCGCCAGCATCAGCTGGATATCACCGCAGAGCGTCAGATATTGGGAAAGAAACAGCAGCACTTCAGAGAGCATGTTGGTGCAGAGGCAGCAGTAAGTATCTGTGTGGAAAGGGCGGGAAGGAGAAACGGAGTGCCTTAAAAATTAACGAATACAGCAAATACTAAGAAAATGGGTTACCCGCTGAAAGCATTGTATCACTGTAGCTACTTTACGTTTACTGTGCCAGATAGCAAACACGGCTTCATTCATTTCAAAATGAAGACATACTAAACTACTCAGAGCAGAAAATAAAATACTAGGTAATATGCAAGCTTAGAAAAAGTTGTTTTAAAATTAAACTTCACAACAGAAACAGGAGTAAAATTTCGCTGTGATTCCGATGCCTTTTCTGTTCTCCCCTCCCAACACCTATTAAACACATTCACTGACGGCGACTTACCATGGCTCTGCAGAGCTAACTTAATGTATCGCAACGCTCGTCCATACTTCTGAAGACTCATGGCGGCATCAGACAGAACATAATAGGCCTTGGACGACTTGAGAATCAGCTGGAGTTTCATTTTATGTTGCCAAGAACCAGGGATCATTCCAGATTGACTGGAATAATTACCCTTTTGAAGGGAGCCCACTATGACATGGGAGAGAAAAGGCAGCACATTTTATTTGAATGTAAGTCTCAGTACAAAAACTCATTTCTGCTTCTCAGTCGGAACATGCCAGGCGTAGGCACTACTGCTACCAGACTGGCAAAGCCCATGCTTTGCTCCGTAACGCCGATGAAGCCAAACGGCAGTTTCAGCAGACTGGCACTTGAGATTCCCGAGGCTCCTCTGCAGCTGTCACCTCGGTCCTTCTCTTTCAGGGTCACGGACATAACTCAACTCATGACTGACATCTGCCTCCTTTCTCGTCTACGTGACCCCCTGCCAAAAAGTTTACCTTCCTAAGGCACACCTTTCATCACAGTGGAACCCTGTTCTAAAACATTAAAATGTCTCCTCACCACTTATTAAATCGTGTCCAAGCATCTTAGCTCACTTCCTAAGTTCCATTTTTTCAGTGTCACTTGCCAGGACTCCACCCCTACGACCCATCAGCCAAAGTCAAGTTACTGCCGTTGCCCGTTTTTCCTCTCTCCCGTCTTACTGGACTGTGTCCTCTCTCAGAATTCAATGCAAAGTCTAGCTCATTCCTCCCTTCTTCAGCCAACAAAGGACCATTTCTGTCCACGCACTAGCTAGGCATGACAGACAATGCCATGGAGTTAAATGGCCTCTATCCTGGAAGACCTCCTGGAGTAGAGATGGGGACGGCTGATGACAAACCACAGCAAACGTGAGGTGCGGATGAGAACAAAAAGCTGTGGGCACCGCACCCCTAGCCTCCCAGCCTCCAGATTGCTCCTTTTTTTAATTAGCTACAACACGAGACTTTAAAGTAATGAACAGTCTCTGTCATGGTTTTAATCGTGCACGCATTTTTTTCCTTTACTTGTATACACATACTCTGTGATACGTAAGATGAAGTCCTTGCTCCCAACTGTGTTCGTGTGCAAAACCGTTAACAAGTGTGTGATGTATTGTTGTTCCCAGGTAACACGTGACGTGACATTTCCAGCTTACTCAAGTGCCGTGAGGTAATGATAAAACACTTGTGTGCTGCTTATTTATGTGCACTGTTCTGAGCACTTTACATATGTTAACTCATTTAAAGGACTAGCACATTATTCTACTGAAAAGGGCCTCATTTGCACATCAATTCAACTTACTTTTGTCCAAAAACAAGGCCATCTGCTTCTCCAGACCCTCAGGACCTCCCCTTGTGGATTCATCTTCATATTTTAGTGGGATTGGGGTGTTGGGGTCTGCAGCAGGAAGGTCACTTTCTTTTTTGATGCTGCTATCCACAGATTTTAAACCCTTTAAGAAAAGGAGAAAGATTTACTGTACATGTAACCGAAAGTCAACTAGAAACTTAATATGAGGCAATATCTGGGCTACTAAATTTATAGTATGAAAACAGACTTTACAAAAGTACATTTGATCGGGGGGTGGGAGATGATGGTAAGGGGGATCAAATATATGGTGATGGAAGGAGAACTGACTCTGGGTGGTGAACACACAATGTAATTTATAGATGATGTGATACAGAATTTACACCTGAAATCTATGTAATTTTACTAACAATTGTCACCCCAATAAATTAAAAAAAAAAAAAAAAGTACATTTGACCTAAAAAGTTGGGAAAACCTAGTTTTCACTTTATACTTAAAAGGGAAAAAATAATCAGAGTATCATTTAGAATAAACAAGTGCTATTTGCATATCAAGTATGAATTTTACTGAAACAGTGAAGACTAAACCCAAATTTACCTCCAGAACATAGCTGAGCACAAGTCGACAGCGTTCTTCTGTGTCATGGCAAACTGGAAATGCACAACTGGGCTTCAGAAACAAACATTTAAGACTATTAATATGCTACCAATATGACAAACTCCATAGTTCTCAACTCCCGGGAATAACTAAAACTCTATAAATCAGTAATTTCAAAGTTTGCTTGTGTATTCAGCTTAGTGAGGTATTAAGGTTAATAATGTAGTTTTAATTACAGATTCAATTGATATAAGCATCATCAAAAAAATCTTGCTTAACAAAAATATCTTACGGCATATATGTCGCTTTAAGTTCTTAAAAATTTTTAAATAATTCTATTATGACAAAAAAGTGAACGTGAGTAGCAATGTTTTAGATAAATGTACACCTTATCTTGGTCAGCTCAACTTCTAATTAGCACTGACACTTAGTAACACAGTTAATAATGTCATCAATTTAGCAATCAGTTAACAAGTGTCACCAATCGTCTCATTAATTAGGAGCAAAACCACTAACAACCTCCTTGTATTAAGTGATATGATGTGTAATGGGGGAGGCATCTCATGTGGGTGAATGCTGCGAGGCTGGAATCACTGCTCGGACTCTACAGAGAGAAGCCCCGATGTTCAGTCATCTGACCAAGGACACAGTCAGTGAGTGCTGAGGCTGTGGCTCTGGAGCCATGTGGACTCCATGTTTCAAAACGTGCACTGAGCAGGCAAAACTAACTAGAGACTCGTTTGTATGAATACTGTGACTGCATTTTTTGAGTGCTTCGCATATTGATACAAAGTGTCTCTATAAAAAACTGTAAACTAACCTATCACTACACCTTTAATTACCATCTAATTGCCTCATAAACCCAGTGTCTTGTGTTATAATATACTTTCCTAAATACGTGTCACTTTTGCAGTCAATAATTTTGTTTATAATCAGAAAAGTATTTTTTTACTCCACCGTGGTGTTCAAGCTGAAAGTGTACCGAAAATCAGATGAATAGTGGATACTTTTTCCTATAGTCATTTTGTCAAATATTTACTAGCACCCATTATGTGTTGGAGACACGGGAGGTACAAAGTGTTCGTACCTTCAGCGAGCTTACGTCTCAATGAAGAGGCAACAAACACAATGTCAGGTACAGATTATCCCCTCCCAGAAGGAGATAAATATAGAGCACACTTTGGCCAGCGTCATCAGGGACGGTCTCCTGGAGACCTTCAGTCAAGGCTTAGAAAAAGGCAGCTATAAAAAGTCCGGGGAAAGGTTAAGTTCAGAGCACAGCAACAGCAGGTGCAAAGGACCTCAGCTGGGCCCCATCTTGATGAGTTTGAGAGACAGAAAAAAAGCAGTGATGGGGGTATGTGTGAGGGGAAAGTGAAGGGACAGAAGGGCAGAAAGACAGGCAAGGTTTCGCAGTGACAGAGAGGGGTCCTCTAACAACCTATCTGGATATAAAGTTTCTTGTCCAAAAGTTAAACTCTGAGCTTAAATTAAGAGATCATCTGTAAATCTGACTGTATTTCAGTTCAAGGAACAACCAGAACTCTTTTTAGGCAGACCTGGATCTGATCACAGGACGGCAGGACTGGAAAGTAATTATAATTTGGAAAACGCAAACATAGTTAGACTGTCCGGAAAAAGACTGACGGTATAACAACAGTCAACACCATCCACACCAACAGAAACCCAAAGGGTAGGAAGCTGTTAGGACCCGTCTGGCTTTCACTAGGTCAGAGACACGTCCAATCTAGATGACGTGGCCCCAGTCACAGACAAAGTACAGTCGTGTAGCACAGAGATAAAGCACCAGATCTTTCCACATATGAATCAACAAGCCACCCACGTCTACTCTGACTGGTCACTGTTAAGGAAAATCACCCACATAATCATTAAGACACTGATGTGTCCACCACAGGTGTGCATGTGGGTCAGTTATTCTGGCACAATTATAAAATCATGTATTCAGAATTATGAATTTAGAATTCATAAAGCTAATGATTAGACTCTGGAGCATGAAGGGTTTGTTGAGTAACGCCATCTTTTGAGAGGCTAACTGTATTCAAGTAACAACTATTTGTTTTTCCACTGATACCACTTTAATATAAATTTTACCATGCTTACTCTGATTTGATGAATGGATTTGTATTTTTCTGGAACTGACAATTCTCCAACAGACTTGATTATAGCTACTGCTTTGTTATCATCTGGAGGATCAGAACTGGTGCTATAGGATCCATTTTCATCGCTGTCCGGCATCTCCTCCTCCTCTTCACTATAACTTTCATCAGAATTCTCATTTAAAGGAGATTCTGGACTTTCTTCTTTTTTCGGTTCATCCAATTGGAAAAGTTCTGAAAGCATGTAATTGGCTGAAGCAATAATCTTATAAAAAGAAAAGGAAATATGTGTAAGTGACTGTCATCAAAACCAAGCACTCTAAAGTGGAATGCATTTATTTTACTACTGCACTAATTTTAGGAGGTCTGCAAACAAGGTGGTTTCCACCAGAGACTGTAATACACACAGAAATGTTCCTAAGTCAGTTACCGATACTCTGAACGTGCTCTGTAACACCCTCATGGGTTGTTGTTTCTTATTCTCTGAAATTATTCCATACTCAGCCCTCTCGCTTAAAAACCGATGGCTACTGTATTTCCCTGGAGACAGAAGTTTTCATGTAGAGTGTCATGACTACAGTATTAGTAAGATATCACACCCTAACAACTGAGAAACCAGAATTTCTCTTTACAAGTTATAAATAAAAAAAGTTTACCTTTACTAGACAACTAATATTTACTATACAATTCATGGTTCCAGGGGAGAAAACCCCCACTGGCTTAACGAGGGAAAAGTTCATCCTGCTACCTCGTGAAATGGGCATGTATATATCACCATTTATTTCACTGTTATTACGTAATTCTTATTTGTAGACACGTAATAGTTGTAACACCATCTTCTAACTTTCACATCAACTATTCAACATCCACGAAACACCACCACCACAATCAGCATTAGATATTTATGTAAGAAACTGTTTTGCCATTGTTCTTCAATAGGTTTTCTCTTGGCTTGGTCTCTAGGATAATCTTTATCTCTAAACTGGATGTGTGGCTACAATAAAAATTAACTTGGATCTTCAAAAAAAATCATATACTACACACCTTCTCTGGTTTAAATAGGCCACAACTAGCCTTACACCAAAAATGCAACTGTCAAATTCAGACAACTAAGGGTAGGGTGGTGTCCAACTTTGGGCCTGTGACTGAGCGATTATCTTAAGAGGTGCATTATGTACTGAAGGAGGGAATGTGAATGTATTACACCAACAGCAATAACATCCTTTTATGTAAATAGATCTTAAGATAGCGTAAAATGGTTTCCACCTCCAGGTAGTGATACAACA
Source organism: Rhinolophus ferrumequinum (assembly GCF_004115265.2). Taxonomy (NCBI): domain Eukaryota; kingdom Metazoa; phylum Chordata; class Mammalia; order Chiroptera; family Rhinolophidae; genus Rhinolophus; species Rhinolophus ferrumequinum. The sequence goes on from NC_046299.1 coordinate 5,407,332, forward strand.
AAGGGAAAAAAAGCACTGTGCAGGAGTTCTAAATTTATAAGGCAGTGCTATTCAAGAAAAATGAAACATGAGCCAGACACGAAATTTTAACTATAGTAGTGGCCACATTAAAAACGTGGTGAAATTAATTTTAACACTATATTTGATTCAACAAACACACAGTATTATTTCAACATGTAAAGTGTACAATCTTCCAATTCAGTGTGCACTGTACACTTCAAACACAACTTAATTCAGATTAAGCACATTTTAAGTGCTCAACAGCCCATGGGGAATTCGCTGCCACACCAGACGGGTATTTACAGACTGTGAATCAGGTGGCTTTAATGTCTAGACAACACTTCTCTGTCACAGTGCTAGAACTGTTTTGAGAGAGCATGTAAGTGTTAATCTTACTTGAGGATGTCTGCTTTTGTCCAACAATTTAACACAATTAAGAAGCAATGTTCTAATAGTCCCATAGTATTTCTTGTTTTGATTCTTCTTCATCATCATGTTGCAAGCAACCCTGAAAAAAAAATGTGTATATCAATTTTACTCCCCAGTCATCATTCTCTAAAAGACGCAAGTCTAGGCGTGTCCTTCTTCCCTATGAGAAAAAACTAAATATTGTATTTTACACCCCCCCAGTTAAACAATTAAGTATGTATTTTACCCCACCCCGCTCATTTTGGCACAGTCCGTGTGTGTGTACACATATACATATACACACATACAAACATGTACAATTTGTTTTTTAAATTATGAAAGCCTAAAGGTATTTAAAAGCCTTGACTTGCATAGTGTGGATGAACACTTTAAAATTTTACACAAAGCTACTACTTCTTCATTTCGCTTCTAAAAGCACTCACTTATATAAGAGAATAGCCACTGGCATTGTGAATGGGTTTTGGTATTTGTCTTCAGTTTCTTCACAAAGAGTGGTGAGATCGTACAGCTTCACTATATCACTGCCACTTGCTGGAAAAAAAACAAAACAACAAAGAAACCCAAAAGCAAATAAACATCATTTTCCAGCAGTCACTCAAATTAATGACTAATTCAAGAATTATCTCACCTTTAAATAGCCAATAAGTATGTCCTTCTTTGGTACAATTAGATTTCAGAAATGATAAAATATTCTGTGCAATGTCTTTTATGACTTTAGTAGAAAAATTAGAGTTTTCCAAATTGGGAATCTCTTCTGTCTTTATCATTTCATACTTCTGTAAAACACAGATAGAAGGCAGTTTAAGAGAAAACCTAGGCAGCAACACTTTTCTTATTAAAAAGCAAGCAAATTAATACAAACCCTGCAATTAGAGACCTATGCAGCATGGATAAGTTTTAATCAATGGTTCTCAACCTTTCTACGGCTCCAACATTCCAAAGGAATCTGACCCACCCGCTCAGCAACGCTGCTGATTCACCACAGGAGTAACTCTCAAGGGAGAATCATCACTAAAGTATGAACCATAAATTCAGGCATGATCTCATTTCTGTTCTCACATGGCACAAATCACATGGTACACTCTCTTCTATTCCACCCCAATGGTTTTCAACCAGGAAGATGGTAAGTGAAGGTAGACCTCACCCAGAAGGCTTTTTTCTCAATACTAGAATCACCTGGAAGTTTCTCAAGGACACACCACTCTTTCCCTTGAGCTACGGACTCGATTCCTTTACAGAAATGGAGCATGGGGTGGGGTGGGGTGGGGGCAGCAATGAGAGTCAAGACGCATGGATACCACTATTTTTAAAGTGCCTCCATATTTTTTTCTAGCTTGTCTTCTGTTCACACTTCCCGAAACGCATCTTACCACATTTTCTAAAGTAGTCTAAAACTAGAAACTCTAAATCAATTGGGAAATAAGACCAAACAGAGTCTCCTAAGGTTGGTTTTCATCCTTCTTGGTTCATCTAAAGCCCCAAGTCATCATTTCATTCCCTAAAATGCTGCACTCTGGTTTTGATACTGCACCATTCTGGCTCTCCCTCCTTCCGTGGATGGATACTGCACCATTCTGGCTCTCCCTTGGACCTGTACAGGGATGGGCTCCAATGTTTAATTTTAACACATTCCCTTGGTGATGAACTCCACGGTGTGATGCCTCAGTTTATTTCTCTAGCCCCATCTTCTCTAACGTCTGCAACTTCAAAATGCTCACTAGGCGTTTTAATGTTTTCCTCAAACTGAACACACGATGAAGACAAGTGTATTACCTTCCCACTAAACCAACTCAATGTCCCCATCTCAGGCCATGCTTCTAGTCCCAGAGTCCCTAAGCCCTGGAATTCCCTTTGACTCTCCTCACTACCCCATTCATGGCCTCTCAGCAAATGCTGCCATTTAGGGTGATGGGGGACAGTTCTCATCCAAAGGTACAAATCAGAATCATCTACAAAGCTCCCATCTATCCTGAAATGTGGGGGCCCCAAGCAAGTGTATCTTTCAAGAGCTCACAAGTGACTGTGACGCACACAGCTGGTTAAGAATCACTGGGCTGAAGTACAATGATTAAAAGCATGGCCTCAGCCAGACATAGGTTCAAATACTGGCACCACCACTCACTAGCAACGTGGCCCTAGGCAACTCACTTGAGTGCCCTTATCCTCAAGTTTCCCTCTCCATCAAAGGGAATAGCACACGAGCAGCCTAAGCTGATATGAGCATCACTAAGGTAACGCATGTAAGGCACTTAGCAGAGTGCTTGGAACCAAACAAGCACTCAGGAAACGCCTGCCATTGTTACCGCTGTCGATGCCCAGGGCTTCCTCTACAGCATGAGCACATTACACTACTTGCAAAGGCTGTACGATGCCTAACCCGTCTTCTTGTCTCCATGTCTTCCCTGTCTGTCCTCAGGCTATCTCCAGATTAACATTCCCACACAACGGAGCTCATATCCCACATGCAAAGCCTTCACTGGTTCCAGATTACCAATCGAACCAAGTCCAAACTCCTTAGCTCAGCATTCAAGGCTCTCTATTATTTGTCTGCGACTTTTCTAATCTTTTTGCTATTCTGCTACGTGGATCTTGCAGGATCCTGTGTTCCCTAACTGGATTTATTATCAATCCCATCATTACTTACACCCCCGTCTTTTAAAATCCATCTCTTAAGTTTTGGGATACTATCTATCATTCAAGATCTCGTTAAGATGCCACTTCTTCCAGGAAGTCTTTCTTTCAGATCCAAACAGAAGTGATCTCACCCATCTATGACCATCAGACTTGTGTGTGCACACTACATACAGTTCTAACACTTAATCCACCATCCCCTATTTTCCCTTTGCACATTGTTATTTCCCATTAGATTATATATTTCTGAGTATGACCAAACTTTAGTCTTTGTTTTCCCCCAAACTTTATAATGGGGACAAAGTCCCTCATAAATAGAACATGCTCAACAACAATTTACTATATAAGCTGCCTACATTATGCAATTATTACTGTGGCCTTTCCCTAAAACTTCACATTTACTGATTAGGTATTTGTGTACTGACAAAATACCTCCACTGTACATTATGCTTTCAAATAATTACTATGGGTGCCTAAAATTTAGACTTCTATGGCCTCAAATGTAGGTTTAGTATAGTTATGTCCTTCCCATAATTACCTGTAAAATTATACTCCTGTAATATCTAGAATTCTATCAACAACTCAAATGTGAAAACACTCGGATTTCAGTTTTTTCATAGCTATCTTCTTTGCCCAAAATACACTTTAGTATTTAAGGGCCTTAAAAGCTTTGGTGAGATACTCTCTGCACCGATTTGCACTTGAGAGATTATTAGAAAAGTCACACTGCCTCTTACCTGTACAATTCCATTTACATGAAAACACATCACAAGCTCTGGGACATTGCATATCAAGTTGTCCAACCAATAGTCAATTCCAGTTAGCACATTGATTGGTTTGTTGTTATCCCTAAAAATACACATTTCTAGTGTTATTTGATTGAATTAAGCTGAGACTTATTAATGTAAGTCACAATAAGTCATCTGCACTTACTTCCCCCATGTAACTACTCTAACCTGTATCCCTAGATGGAAAAGGCCATAGTGCTTTCTTTGCTGAGAGAGCACATGGAGCCCACATGCTGGGTTATGTTTAACATCTTTTCATAAGCTCTGCTTGGATTTCTAACTGGTGTCCATGAGAGTTTTCAGTAAGACTAGAGGAAGTATGGTAGCAGATGACTGTGAGCCTACTGCGTGCTCCTCATACGACCTGAGGGGAAAGCCTGACCACTATGCACCACAACGGCCAGCCAGAATACACAGTGGCTAACAGGAACAAATACACCTGGAGCATTAAGAAACAATGCTCACAGTTAGTTAACAGGAAGCTGGGCAAACCACCTCCTTAACTAATTAAACAAATTCTACTATATTTTCACATGCTGTAGATTCAGACATAAAACTAGGCTGATACAACAGCTCTCTGACTCCACTCATCAATGACTAGAATGAAAACCCAGCTATAGGGCTTTCAGCATTTGCTGATAATAGCTCCTTCCTTATTGTGGCCATTTCAATTGCTGGGGGAAGGAGAGATGAAAACAACCTAGGAAAAGGTGATGATGCCCAAATAGATAAGTGAAAGCAGATGGGACACTGATTCTAAAGGAAGATAACTTTGGCTTACCTGAGACGTAAGCTGACTGCTGGGTATCTGCCTCCTCCAAATATTGGCATGTTGGAGCCAACTAACATATGTATATCTTCAAATGTCCATAAAATATTCCGAACAAAATCATTTTTAAGACCCTTTGATTTAAAATAAAATAGGAAAGATTATTATATAATAAACAGGAGACCCCTAATTTGCCCCCATGATCCACAGAAAAGACTAGAAAACAGAAAAGACAAAGGAGACAAAATAAAATAAACTGACAGAGCTATAAGATCACAGAGATGTTTAGAAAGCGATTTTCAGGATCAAGTAGATTTTTTTCCCTATGAATTCCCATTCAGACTAGTTTGTAAATAACGAAGTGGATGGGGATTGGGTGTCCCAAACGGACACCACGGAAAGCATACCTGACTGTTCTCCCCGTCACTGAATAGAGTAGTCAAATTTTGTTCTTTGGGTGCTGAGGCCACATGCCCCACTATGTATGAGGGTTCAAGAGGGTCACTTCCCTGTGAAAAGTGCAAGGATAAGGAGTGACTCTGCTGCCAGAATTTCTAAAAAATGGCCTACTACTCAAGAGTGTATCACCTACACATTCAAAACAGACACTTCAAATCTACCTTTGTGAATTAGGGCTAAGACATACCATTAACTCTCATCACTGGTGGCTTATTTCAGCTCTTAACTATCAGAGCTACTAAAATAAGCTAGTCACATTTAGATCTTACGCAAAAAAGATTATTTAGCTTTCCAAGTATTTCATTTTACTTCTTTTGGGTGAGTTTGAATATCATTGCTCTTTTAACCTACCCCATCTCTAATGAAGTAAAAAATTCCTAAGAAACCCAGGCCACGTTTTTGAGACACCCACCATATTAACAGCCTTGAGTTTCGCGTTTCCTAATGTGTTTCACAGAATACTAGTCCTTGGGATACTCGGTGAAAGATTTCCCGAGTCAGCTTTGAAACATGCTGCTTACTGTAGACTTGTTTTTGGAGAGTACCAACGCTTCTTACAAAAGAGCCTCTAAGAGAAATTTACTGTACCTCTGTATGATCCAATGTTCTCAAACTTATTCCATCTCAGAACACTTTTTATTCTTAGTACATTCTGTGGAATACACTTTGGAAAACACTTTCAGGAAGGGGAACCTTTGTCCACCACTCAACTTTCCAATCATCAGGAGGGCTGTCATTAAGAAACATTACTTTAGACCTTAATGTCAGTGCTGCAACAGACCCCAAGGTGGGCATGTATACATGTGCATATACTGCTTGCTCCATGAACTTCTCACCCTACGTGTCTGCTAAGAGGCTGAGCACCTGCCTGCGAAGTGAGCACACATGACTGCAAGCACGGGGACGGGGTGGGAAATCTCCTGTGCTTTTGCTGTGTCCTGACTTCTTAAAGAATCCTCACAGAACCTCACACTTTATTATTTATTTTTACTAACAAGTTATCAACCTGTGGACCAACTCCCAAAACTATATTTGCAGGTAGATGCCTTAAGAGAGTTGGGGCTCTAGGTTATAATGTTCTCCATAAAGGTTTGGCTCTAAGGCCACACTGAAGACACCTATTTCACATATTTAAACTCTTATTGCTTAACACAGGCCTCAAACTAGCGGTTTAGGTTTGGGGAACAAGAATTCACGAGGCGATAGCTTGCAAACAAAAATAAATCTCTAAATGCTGAAATTTGGGCTGCATAGTAGGTTATAAAAACGTTCTGTGGGAGATTCTTTTTATGGCAGGCTAACTTGCTCAGGAATGTGCCACTGCCAACACCATCTGACCGCTCAGAGGCGCTCAGAGGCCCTTTCACACACGTGTGGAATACAGGGGCCAGTGGGGCACGGCTGTAAAAACAGGCCTCTCAAATCATCAAGATCAGGGTTTGAACCCCAGCTCAGACTTCACCAGCTACGTGAAGACCATGGACACACATCTACTCTTTATGACCTTTAGTTTACTTATTTTAAAACGATACCATCAAGACTTCATATGCAGCTCCGAGGATGGAAAAAAAGTTGATACAAACGAGAACATACACACACGGCCTGAAGTACGCAGCCTAAGGGACATTAACTAGATGCCAGTTCCCCTCCTCCACATGCAAGTCTACAGAGTCTCCAAAGCCTCTGAGATCTTTCATAGTGACTGACCCTAAACAAGGTAAGGACAGAACGATAAGACTGGGAGAGGGGGAGATGGGTGATAGGAGACTAGCATTTCTACTATGCAGTCTGTACTGTGTGGGTTTTGAAGTCAAGGAACACTAACTGAGGTTTAAAAACTCCTTTGAAACATAATCACGTATCGGGAAGTGCATAACACAAATAATACAGTGTCGTGACTACCTACCCAGCCCATTACCCATTAGCTATCACCCACGCCATGACACAGGAGCTTGCGAGTACCCAGCACCCATGTCCCTTTTCATTCCCACGACATCCCCACCTCTTGCGGGTTACCACTATGTAAACTGGCATGGCAATTACTTCCTTCCTTTTCCGTATAGTTTTCCCAACTTTCAAAAAAGTTTAAATTCATTACAGAGTTCAGTGAGGTTTCTCTATCTTATAACTCCAGTGAAACTAGAGTCAAGGTAAATGTATTTGCCGCCTTATGACCCTGTAATTTGTGAAGAGAGCAACAATCTGGAGGGATAAATAATGTTCAATATGAGAACATACAGCAAGAGGAAAAACACAATTTAACAAGTTAAAGACCTTATTTTTATCTTCTATGAGTTGGTCAATACATTTTTCTAAAAATAGACATGCACAATTTACTTCTGTGGAGTTATTTTTTTCTTTGATAGATACAGTAATGACAAAACTGAACGACCAATAAGAAGAAACCAAGAGTGTAAGAGACAAAACAGAGAACATATTCTATTCTCTCTTCCTTTCTAAATGCTCTATAACATGAATGTGGGTTAAGTCTCAGGAACTTCATCCAGAAAATATTAAGGGCAATTTTAGGCCTAACAATCTGACTAAGGGTTAAAAGTAAGAAGGTCAGTATTCAATTACAAACAGGTCTGTGAGTCTCAATATTTGACAGGCATTTACTGTTTATCTCAAGTTTAAAATGTACATCACTATATTCATTATATAACACTCTTATGACTTTAAGGAGATAATCAGTACTGATAAACGTATTGGTAAGCTATTTTAAACGCTGGTAAAATTTTTTTAATATTTTGAATTATGTAACCTAAAAAATCTGATCTAGCCATTCCTGTAAATCCTATCTTGAAAAACTAAAAGAACTATTTTTTCCTAATTCTGAGACACACACTAATAGAATATTTTTTACTCCTACTCATCTATTTTTATTAACGAAACGATTGGTTTTGGCCCCTTAAATGAGTTGACTGACTAGCATCCGAGCACTAACTGACCTGACTGGAAGCACTGGGACCCTCAGGAACCGCAGACGGCATTTCAAAGGGGGCGGGCCACGAAACCTGGTCTGCGTCGTCCGTCTGGTCCGAGCTGGACGCTTCCTGCGCTTCTGTGGCAGATGGGACGGGCTGAGCAGCTCCGTCGCCATTGATACTGGCCAAATCAGAAATAAAAATACCATACTCTTACTGGACTGAACTTTATGTAAAAGTCTACTAGTTGTTAAAAACTAAACTCTATGTAATCAAGCATAAACCTTACTTTAAAAAAAAAGAATATAAGACATTGAAATGTCAACAATACCATAGTGGCAAACCTTAAATTATTACTTTTACTCACTTAGAATTAAACGTCTAGATCAGAACTTCATTTTTCCTCTTAACAATAAACAAGTAGTCAAGTACCTGTAATACAAAAACTTGGAAAGAATGGCCTTCTGGTACCAATGCTCTTTGCTCTTTTTCTTCCTCTGCCACTTCTGATCAATAAGTCTTTGATAAAACTCTTTTAGCCACGTCCAATCACCAGTCTGAATAACATAAGAAATGCACAAATACAACAAACCTATAGTCAAAACAATATGTTACCTATTACTCTTTTATAGGAAATACTCATTTTTTGAATACAGTTTCATAAACACATATCAAACACTTCTCTTTCCAGACTCAATTCCTATCATCTCTTCTGGAAATCTCCCCGTCTTGCTCCTCTCCCTAAGCCAGGCTAGGAGAGATGACCCTTCTCTGTAATATGTTCTTTAGTGCCCAGATAAGGCTCACTGTGCACACTGTATTGAAATCATCTGTGCATGTTTATATACCCCAAACTGTAAGCTGCTAAGAAGCAAGGTCAGGCTGTGTTCCTTCACTGTCACATCTAAGACTTTGCCCAGAGGCTAGCCCAAATGTTACAGACTGAACTGTGGTCTTTTAAAGGGAAAGGCATTGATTTTAAATGTCAGTTGAAATCACCATAACTTATTTTCCTTTATCAAATCACTGCAGGAAGAGTCTCTGAAGAGTCGTCTATGGACTGGCAGAACCATGATCTGCGCACAATCCATGACAAGGAAAGTATAGAAATGGAGAGGAAGCCCTGACAAAGCGCACCATGGCTATCATATTTTACAGACACATCCATCAGTACCTTAGGCGGACAACAGTTATTTACCGACAGTGTGAGAAGCTCTGCTTTAAGAGAACCAATTAATTCTAGTAACTACGTATTCATAGGAGTAACTTTTAACTTTTTTCATATTTCCTGGCAGCCATGTTTCATAAGAATCTCTTTAATGGAGACAATCTAAGGGTTTTTCAAAAATGTGAACTAGTCCCTTAAATTTCACATTTTTCACAACTTTCTTCTTTGGTTTCATCCTTTTTCTTGCAAGAATCCTGGCTGTTGGTATCAATAAGTTTCTTCCCCAGCTTCTCTCTTTTCTATTTTTTCTTTAGTAAAGCTTTTTGCTTTTCAGTGAAACTTCTCATTTTTCAGTTGCTGAAGTATTCAACCAGGCTTCCACTTTGACCTTTTTTTGAAACAAATCATACTTCTAGCGCCCTCACATTGTTCAAACAGTGCTTTTCTGGTTATTTCTCACAGAAAGCATTACCTGAGATGATCTCATGAAGAGCTCCTGAATATCTAACTCGTCTAACAGGAGCGTCCTTCCGACACGGTGTACGGCCATGCTGACGTGGGACTTGCTGTACGGGATCTTCAGGAGCTTTTTTATGTTCTTAAAAGAATTAAAGAGGAAAATTTGTTTAGAAAGACCCTTCTGGTGTGGTTCGGAGTCTTTCAAATTTTCACTTCATTCAGTTTGAAAGCATAAGAAACCGTATTTCCCTATGGTTATACAAACTACTTTACACAAAGAGCTACACACAAAGACATGAAAACCTGAATCACCTACACTTTATAAGTCACACTATGTTAATGGAAACAATGGTCAAAGATTTAGCTTTTACGCAACAGAATTTCCTAAAGTTAAGTGTGCATAGGTCGCACTGTTCAACTGGCCTAGGCTTGTAGCATATCAGATAAATCTGACCAACTAAGGAGCGACAGATTTTGCTAGCAGCATCATTTCTAATTCTTAACTGGTAACATACTAAATCATCCCAAACATTCTAATCACTTGTAATTTTTAAATACTACCATCAATATTAGTATTATTACCACTGCCAGTTTGGGGGTTGCTCCTTTGTCTCTGAAGGAGATATCACAGTGTTACTTAATAACAAAAAAGGTATTCGACAATCAGATAGTGTATCTTCATCAGTAGTTATTTAAGACAACAGAACAGAGCATGCTATAAATGCCCAGCACAAACACCCCAAATACACTCCCCCAACAAGGACACTTACTTCAGAGTCAGAGACAACGTCCACGTCATTTCCCACTGAGTCAATAAAGTCATATGCCATTCCAAAGCTAATGGAGGGAACAAAGGCCACAAAGGTCATGCTCATAATGAGGCAGGTAGAGTTTATAACAGAAGACTGTAGTCCATTGCTTCTATAATATACATTTTCCACATTCTGACATCTCTGAAATCAGTATGCCTATCACCACTACAGTTGGCTAGTTTTCCTTTTTAGTGGTATATAAAATAAGTGTCACTTAAAATCAATTGCATCTTACATTTGATAAAATATAGTATTAATCATTACTAGCAATTAATAGGAACATCTAGAATAAAAACAATGAACAATTATTTTCATTTTTATAATCACAAACCCCAAAAAACCTCTAAAAGAAAATAGTTCTTTTCAGGTGGGAAGATATGAAAAATACAAACAGAAACAATCAGGATTTTAGTCTCTGGGCCTATGTTCCTAGTGATACACAATACTACTCTTTTAAAATATATACATACAAAAAAATGTACCTGACCCCAAAATTCAGCAAGAAGAAAAAAAAAATAGTGCCAGGTAGCACATGAGACACATCTACAAGGTGTAATCAAACAATAAGGTGATTGTTTAAATTTAAAAAATTTATTACAATAAAAGACACATTACCATTAATCCCTCAAAATACTCCCCCTCACTTCAAACACACTGATCCCATCGTTCTTGCCACTTTCTGAAGCAGTTCTGGAAGTCCTCTTTCGTGAATGTCTTTAGTTGCGCTGTCATGGCTGCCTCAATGCTCTGAATCATTTTGACTTGGGGGAAGAGCCAGAAGTCGCACGGTGCCAGATCCGGTGAATAAGGTGGATGAGGACACACCGCAATGTTTTTATTTGACAGAAATTGCCATATACCAGAAGCAATGTGTGACACAAAGCGTTATCATGATGGAGGATGATTTACAGCACGTTTTAAAGCACACCTTTTTTATCAACCATAGCTCACACCCGACTGACTGCACTGGACAAGCTGAAACTTGCCACACACTGTTACTAAGGTTCCACATTCCACTTCCCGTATTGAAGATCCCTGTCTTTCGATGGATGGCACTCGGCAGCAGCATTCACCTTACTTGTTGATCACAACAGAAAGGTTCCGTGTCACACATTGCTTCTGGTACGGCAATTTCTGTCAAATAAAACATTACGTTGTGTCCTCATCCACCTTATTCACTGGATCTGTCGACATGAGACTTCTGGCTCTTCCCCAAAGTCAAAATGACCATGAAAGCTAAACGTTTTGAATCAATTCAGGACATCGTGGCAGCCATGACAGCACAACTAAAGACCCGAAAGAGAACTTCTAGAACTGCTTCAGAAAGTGGCAAGAACAATGGGATAAGTGTGTTTGAAGTGAGGGGGAGTATTTTGAGGGGAATTAATGGCAATGTGTCTTTTACGGTAATACATTTTTTTTAAATTTAAACATTTACCTTATTTGTTGATCACACCTTGTATAATCTACCTACAACCTGAAAAGCAGCTGATGTCATCATTTTTCAGTCAGTAAGTCACAGAGAGCCAGAATACTTACCTAGGACTGCCTCACTTCAAAGCATGCTCTGATAGTTTACCATGTGGTCTATGCAAGTGACTTAACTTTTCTAAGCTTCAGTTTTCATGTGAAAATTAGTTAATGGTACCTAACTCAAAGGGTTGTTGTGAGAATTAATGACGTAAACGTATAAAGTACTTAGCACAGTGTGTGTATAGTCAACATAATTACTTAAACCACAGCATAACGTTTAATTGTGTCAACACATCGTAATTTATTAGGCCATTCTTCTAAAAGAAGATATGTGGACTATTTCCAACTTTTTGCTGGTGTAAATATTGCTACAAACAAATAACATTTTGCAAATATAACTTTTACCTTCTGAGTCATGTGGATAATTTCCAAACTATCGGCTCATAAGGTATTAATGTATTTATGGCTCTTGCTGTACGTTACGTAGAAATATTTTATGTTCAATCACAGAGGAAAAAAGAGAACCCCACACGTTAAATGCTCTACAAAAATACAGAAATGCACACATTTTTCTCTGTAAGACCCCAGGCCACTCTCTCAACTTGAAATACCACCAGCAGCATTCCAGTGAGTGTCAGAGTCAAGGGTATGGGTCACCCAACATGCTGGACTCCTACGTCAGGTTTTCTCAGACCAGGCAGTTCACTATCATTAATGAAAACTCCACAGAACAGATTAGACAGTGTTAAGGGTTTTCCTTCTTATGTGTCATCCTGATTCTATTTACAAATTCAAAATGTGTGGAAACTTGCTGATTGAATTTTAGTGATCAAAATTCAGCTTTGTTAATAACACGATGCAGACTTGAAAAAAGCATATGCAATTGATATCTTCATATTACAATACAATCCTATAGCAGGAAAAAAAATAGAATTTCAAAAGTCAAATATGATCTTTTTCTAGACAGCAATTGCACCATGCTGATGAGCATTACAAATTAAACTGAAAAGCAAGTATTAGAGTTTGGTGTGGGAGGGAGGGATTTGAGGGATAAGTACAAATACCACCGATGGATATTTACCTTGAAAATGGCTTGCTTTTCTTACTATTGCCAAGAATGGTAGTTCCTGCTGGCCCGAGTTTGGCACTCTCTCGTAACCAGTTGGCAGGTGGGAGTTTCAAGTCTGTTTTCTCTTCAAGGCGTGCAAATGCTGTTCGAGCAGGGGCAGAAGAGTATTTCACCACAGCTCGGCTCTTCACTTCATTGCCTCCAAGAAATAAAGCTGATCCCTAATAAACATATTGAATGCAATTTTAATGAACACTGGTAGGAATGAAAAATTCCACCCTTATAAAAAGAGAAAAAACACTACATCAGGCTTCACAAGAATGTATGCTACATGCCATTAAGAGAACTTAATAAATGTGAGCATAAACTGTCACATTCACTTATCTCTTTTTCACATAATTTCAAAGAAAAAACATAAGGAGTATGATGATTATGACTGAGGGCTGGGAAACAGAACAACCAATTCATTGAAAGTGGAGAAACAGAAACCAATGAGTCAACAGTGTCACGTTCACTAAATGAAAAATTTGATAAAACCTCTGTTCATTATTAAACATGTATTTTAATTTCAATAACATACACCATTTAGAAAGTAGTTTGTGGTTAGAGATCTGGGACTTTTTATTTTTAAGCAAACGTTTAGAAATTGATGAGTCAAAGATGTGCACAAATACTCTGAATCGCTAACTTCATGGCCAGGCACTGGGGGCTCTTCACGCCATCACTTCCACACCCCCAAGTACGCTCAGTGTCTGAATTCACGACTCTACCTTTCTTGCAGGCAGTCCCTGCCACACTTTGCATCCTTCAAGTATTAGCTCAGTCCCATCTCGGTGAGCTCCTCCTGACGCCCTCTCTTTTCCCTCCAGCTTTGCACAACTGGGTCACAATTTGGAACCACATATTTACATCTACGGTCCTTGAGAGCAGAGATCGTGTCTAACTCACTGGTCGGCTACCATCGAGTGGCAAGCCAGGACTGCTTTTGACACGAATGACTTGCAAGTAAATACCTGAATACTTGACAACAGTCACACAGGCTTCCACTGTGTTTGGGCGGGTGCCGGAGAGGCGTGGAGAAAGCGCCAGAAGCCTCCGGGAACCGTGGAACTCGACCCCAGCGGAACGGGCCCGCAGCTCCGGAACCCTGCAGGTCCCGCCCCACGGCGGACTCACCTGTGCAGAAGGTTCCTCGGACTCTCCCTGGGATAGGAGGCTGAGTCCTCCTCGAGCAGTGGCCCCGGCCGGTGGAGCCTCGGCCCCGGCCTCTTTGGAGTCCCCCATCACCTCGGTCCAGGGGAGGCGAGGAACAGCAGAGCCCCAGGAGCGGAGACAGAAACGCGAGACCAGCAACACAGCCGCAAGCGCCAGAGATGCCCCGCACACAGCACTTCCGGTCTCTGACAGGAAGAAGTTCCTGTGGCGCGTTCAAATCTCGCGAGCTCCGTGTCAGAGGCCCGGCCCCGCCTCCCCAGATGGATTCCACCCTCGCGACAGGAGCAGGCGCTATAGTGCGCCTGCGCCTGTCAGAGCGTCTTCGGGAGACCACTTCTCGCGGGATCCGACTCCCAGGCTCCGCCCCTTGCAAGCGGCTCGTCTTTGTTGGCAAACAGTTCTTGGGACTTGGGCTCAGTGCGTAGTCTGTGCTGACGAGGTCCTCGCTGCGTGGGCGGAGAACCGCTGTTGTCGGGGTAACCAGCGGCTCCCGTTTATGAAGTAGTGAAGTCTTAGCACTCCTCTGTCCCCAGCCTTCAGTGGCCCCTCGGTTTACAAACGGGCTCACAGGCCCAGGAAGGGAAGACGTGCCCAGGTGAGGGGCAGCCCAGAATCAAGCACGCCGAGACTGGACGTCCTGTCCCCGCATCACAATGCGTGTGTGGCCCGCAGTCCCGAGTGTAGGAGGGGCGGGGCTCCGTGGGGAGAGCGGCGCTGAGACACGCGGAGGAAGCCCTCTGCCTTCCCTGAAGGGACGGATTTCAGGGGCGGTGGCACTTCTGCACGGTTTTGCGAGGTGCCGCGTTTGCTGCTGGGTGACCCATGGAGCATCTCCGGAGAGCCGGCTATTTGTCAGGAACTAGCAGAGGGCATTCCAGGTGGTCCTGAAGCGTTGTTGTGCCTAGGGATCTAGTTGACTGGCAGATTCTCATTCAGTAGGTCTGGGACGAGTCGAAGATTGCGTTTCTAACAGGCTCCCAGGAGAGGATGCCAGTGCTTTGAGGAGCAAGGAGGGAGAGAAATAGCCAGGGTCGGTTTAAAACTTTGAAAGTACTAGGATCTCGTATCTCCAGACTCCGCACCCAATTATTATATCGAGCATAATTAAATGCAGCCAGGTCCCTCATAAAAATTTGCTTTGCTTTGAGGTAAAATATTGGAAGCTTTTTTAAAAATTAATTTGTCTTGCAGTTAGTTGGCTATCTCAATTTGTAATTTACCTTAGGCTCTGATAACTCGCTGTGTGCATATTCAGAAATCCTTGTGACCGAACAAGCTCACCTTACAAGTTGTTTTCAAATGTAACAAAACATTTTTATGAATTATAGTTACCAAGGAATTTGGTATAATAGTACATTTTGTAGAAACTTCCACATGTACTGAATTTCATATTTATCATTTTCCGTTTGTATTTTGCAGTCAATTCTTGCAGTACATTTTGTAGAAACTTCAACATGTACTGAATTTGATATTTATCATTTTCCGTTTGTATTTTGCAGTCAATTCTTTTGTTTTTTGCTAGTAATACATTATTATAGTAAAAAATTGAACACAAAAATCTAACCTTAGAAGGATGGTTAAATTTATCTTTGGTACATAATACTATTAGCTTGTGTAACTATTAACTCGTTTTTCAAGAATATTCAAGAACATTTAAATCGTATATGATATGATGTTAAATAATAAAAAATTTAAAAAGCAAATATGCAATATGATCCTAATTTTAAAAGCATGTCTATTGCTGTGCTTATGTCCCTAAAAACATATCTGAGTGGTAAGAGGAAGTGATTCAAATTTACTCTAAAGTTTTCTTTATTTCCCTATTTTTTCTTTTTGATTGTGCATTACAGACATACCTCATTTTACTGTGCTTCACGGGCATTGCAATTTATTTTTTCAGAAACTGAAGTCAAGACGCTCCACCAGCAAAAAGATTGCATCTCACTTGATGACGGTGGTCTGGAATTGAACCCACAATATCTCTGAGATGTGCCTGTATTTTGTAGTAAAATGCAGTTTTTATTAAGCTTTTAAACATACATATATTTTATATACATATATATGTGTGTGTGTGTGTGTGTGTGTATATATATATATATATATTGCTTCTACTAATCTTTAAATTTTGTCTATTCTGTCTTAGTATATAATCCTTTGTAAGAAGAGATTTCCTGAGGTAGCAGTAATTTTTTCAGGACTCAAATATATTGCAGGCTTCTTGAGACATAAGTGCCTGAACCTTTGTTGATGATGCTTAGTGGGAAAATGTGCTGGAAACAGCCTGTGAAAATGCAGAGAAGAGTGATACAGAGAGAGCCAGGAACTCAGCCCAGAAAAAGAGAGGTCAGCAGCAGAGAGGATTCTGGAAGCAGAGGGGTTGTGGGGGGTGGGGTGGACTGGGGACTCCCAGGAACTACTTATGGGGGGAGGGGCTGGGTTTCTTGGGGCCGCTCACAGGGCTAGGAGGAGAGATCTAGGTATAAAGGAGGGTGATCCCCAAGGGCAGGAGAAACTGGGCATATCTGAGTTACATAATGTTTATACTTCTAGCTCTCAATGCTTATTAATATTTTATTTTCCCTATTCAAAAACTTTTGCGTGCTGTGGGTTTTTTAAAAAGTTATTATCATTGTTTCTAATGAAAGTGATTGAAATATGTGGGAAAACATGGATCGTTACTTCCAGAATTTCACATTTTCGGACGCTTACTTATGTTCATTTTTGTATTGTACCAGGTCTGCCTTCCCCCTCCTTCCCTGTGCCCCGGCTCTCAGCCCTCGTAGGATGTACTTCGTCATCATGGACGAAGGGGCATGGATGCAGGGGCAGTTGTCCTCGCTCTTGTCACCCATCGGTGCTCCCAGCTGTTTACCTGCCTCCCCAGTGCCTGAGGCTCTCACCACTTAAGAAATGTTTATTGAATGAATAAGCTGTTTATAGTTTTCTGCTTATGGAGCAAGTTGTCCCATAAGTCTATGTTTGCTGATGCTTTTTCTCTTGCTAGAATACCGTTCCCTTTCTCACCTGGCTTAGGCTCAAGACACATCTCAGGTATCACCCCTGGTAGCCTCTCCTGATACCTCCCTCTCCTTACCCCTTCGGGTCTCTTTCTTTATTCCTAAAGCTTTATCCTTTAGTGGCACGTGGCTTTATCCTGCACGTGCCACTTTATAGACAAACTACCTGTTTGTACTTGCCTCCTTCGCCGCCTGTGAGCTTCTCCAGGGCTAGTGTCCCATCTGATCATCTCTGTTTTACCAACATCAGGCACAGCACACTGTTTTAGCCCTTGGGCAATGTAGGTACCATGATTAGTGCCAACAGGCTTTTAAAATGCTTATCAACATGTTTGGGACAGAAAAACAATGTTGTTGGCTCCAAATATTTTTTAATCTTCAAAATCAAAGTTAAAAATGTTTAATGAAGTATCTCCAAAATATTGCAGTGTCAATATCTTTAATTATTAAAGTTAGTATTGCACACAGTTTATTTCATTCTAAAACAGTCTGTAGGTTACACTTTCTCTGATTACAAAAATCCTGCCAGCATGCTTGAGGATTTCAGGGAAGTCCCCGTCCATCAAATTCATTTAGTTAGAGCGCACAGTGTTTTTCAAAGCAAAATTAAAAATTCTTTCAGAAACTTTTACAGTGAAACAATTATATGTAAGGCCGATGTGCACAGGGCCCTCTGAGTTCCTAGCAGTCTACCTGCAGGTGGGGAACATTCCGGAAACCCTTAGATTGCAGTTTGTGCCCTTCAGTTTGGCATAGTCCCCTCCGTGCCCTAGTGTCTTACGCCTACCCACCCTCTCTTGTTTCTGCTTGCCTGCTGGACCACGAAAGGCCTTGACTTTCTGACTCCTGTCCTGGACTTTAGTGCTGGAAGAGAGATTTGAGCCAGGCCTGTCCCTCTTTAGACAAGAGCAATGCAATCCGGAGAGGAGAACCGCATTGATGTGTTGAACCTCATACAAAGATAGCTAGTATTATAGCAAAGGCAGGACTAGTAAGTACCCAGTTCTCACAGGTAGTACTCCCAGGTAGCTTTCTAAAAAGTTGTTTCAGACACAGGCCAGTGGAACTTCAGTTTGTTTCAGAATCATCTGAGAAACTTAAGTGAGGCGATCCTCCAGCCACCCCCAGATTCCAAATCAGTATCTCTGGGGGTAGTGGCAAGGAATGTACATTTTTAGTGAGATTACTAGTAGCATCTGACCAGGTCGTTCTGTAGAGCACACCTTAGGACAGTGACCTCCAGTTTTCTGGGGTGCAGGAAAAACTACCTGCACATTGTTTTAATCTGAAAAGTAAGGGCAGAATTAAGCCTTGCTGATACTTAGTGTACAGGCTGACACAGGTGGCTTTCCTTGGGCCATGGTCAGCTGGTGTACTGGTCAAGTAAGATTGGGTTCTGTGGCTGAAACAAACAATCTCTAACTGTAAGTGACTCATGACTAGGGTTGCCAGGTAAAATACAGGACACAGTTAAATTTGAATTTCAGATAAACCATGAAAAAATTTCCAGGATAAGAATATCCCAAATATTTAGTATAAGTAGGTCCCATGCAACATTTAGGGCATAGTTTTATTAGTCATTGTCATCTGTACTTCAGGACCTAGGCTGATGAAACAACCTCGATCTGGAGCATTGCCAGTTAGAGTTGTGGATGGAGAAAGAGGTTGGTGAACTGTAGACTAGATCCTAAAGCTTCTGATCAGAATTAACAAATGTCACTGCTACATTTTTTTTTTTTTTTTTTTTGCCAAAATGAGACACAGGGCCAAGCTTAGCATCGGTGTGACAGGGAAAACTAATGCTTTCCCACAGGTATCTCTGGACCATCATGGAATCTGCCACAGTGTACGGTAGCTTGGATGGGCTATTGGATGCCATCCACATGGTTGAACAAGGCCTTTAGGAGAATGGTTTCAGAATTTTGTAATAAGATGAGCAGTGACCTTGAAAATCTCACGTACTACACAGAGACCACAGATCATCTTGTGACAAAGTACTTTAAAGACTTGTCAAGTTTAAAAAATGAGTTTAAACTAAACCACAAGTTTGCCAGTTCGATTCCTTGACTCCCACAAGGGATGGTGGGCAGCGCCCCCTGCAACTAAAATTGAACACGGCACCTTGAGCTGAGCTGCCGCTGAGCTCCCAGATGGCTCAGATGGTTGGAGTGCGTCCTCTCAACCACAAGGTTGCCGGTTCGACTTCTGCAAGGGATGGTGGGCTGTGCCCCCTGCAACTAGCAACGGCAACTGGACCTGGCGCTGAGCTGCGCCCTCCACAACTAAGACTGAAAGGACAACAACTTGAAGCTGAACGACACCCTCCACAATTAAGATTGAAAGGACAATAACCTGACTTGGAAAAAAGTCCTGGAAGCACACACTGTTCCCCAATAAAGTCCTGTTCCCCTTCCCCAATAAAATCTTTAAAAAAAAATAAAATGAGTTACTATATTCTCACTTACAAAAAGTGTTCCACATTTCCTCATCTTTTCTGTGATGATAAGTAGCTGTCATTTGGATGCTACTTAGGAAAGAGTTTCACAAAAATAAGCAGGCTTAATCTGTTCCTTCAAGATAAAGGTGATGTTTTAACAATGAGTGAGAAAGTAATTAGTTTTCAAAAGAATCTTATCCTATGGAGAGCTCATGTTTGACAGTAGATGTTTGGAAATCTTTCCAGCGTCATTTGATTTTTGTGGCTAAAATGATGTGTATTGCTTATAAAATGATGTGTATTGCTTATTAAAAAAGTCGTATCTGCACACTTAACTTAGAAACTGTGATTTCTAACCCCCTTTAAAGATCTTCCAAATGGAGAGTTTGCATGTTACATGTATGGAGGAATTCTAAGGAGATCGGTGGTGCAGATCCAGCTTACCGAAGGCGGGGTGCTAATGGAAGGGAGACAGCAGACATACCCTAACTGCAAGTACCTCTTAGCCACACTTTCAGAGCTTCGCAAAAATCTAGCGACGTCTTAATTGTTTTCTTTGATCCGCTGCTTGGCCTCTGCAGAATGCCCAGACTGATCTCTTTGTCAGCTGCCAACTGATTTGTTTACCCCAAAAATGTGTCTGCAAGATTTGCTCTTCCCAGGCTGCCAGCAGGGTTTTTCCTCTCTCCTCTTGCTTATACATCCTGTTTTTAATTTTGTCCCGTGACAAGTCTATTGACCTTTCTTCCTCATGTACGAGTAAACAAATTGCATGCAAAGCTACTAGTTAAATATCTGAATTATTCCTTGACACCATTTAATTGGTTTGTAAGAAAGACTGATGGACTTCAAAGAAGATGAGAATTTAGCCAAATTTCAGTTGAAACCTTTGCACAATTTGTGGATATAATTGAAATGAGCAGTTTGATTTGGTGCACTGTAAGACCATGTGATTCTTCCTAATTTACATATCTTTCAAGATATTTTAAGCAATGACAGCCATTAAAACCAAGTGTTAAACTGCACTTAAAAGGACACTTCAGATTGTTATCTCACAAAGTTTTCAACCAAGTGTCTCAAAAATAAAAGAAACCTATTCAACCACTTTACTGTCTTTTAAAAAATAATTGGTGAGAACAGATAGTTTGGTGTCAAAAATTTTATAAATATTGATTGCTTTAGACTTTAACTTTTTTTACTTTTGTATTTTTTATGTTAATATATTACTGCTAGTATATCATTTATAAATAAATAAATATGCATATATTTGGGCTGCATGTTCAGACATTTTTTTTTTACCTAAATATGGTGTGTGATAAAGTTTATAGACCGCTATTTTTAGAAAAAACTATTTACACACATCATGGTATTGTACCCCAAACAAAATGCTAGCTACTCTGTAAGTCAAGAACAATTATCAAGTTAATGATCTATATTTTCCTTTACCCTTTAATTGGACAAGAGTAGAAAGATTTTCAAATATAAGACAATGCAGACATTGATGTGCAATCTACCAGTGTAATAGCAAGACGCTCTTGGTTATACCCACAAACCTCATTTAATTAGCAGGTAATAATTATTTAATTGCTGTTCTGTAGACTAATAACATTTAAGCAAAGTATTTGAAACTATCTGGAAACGATTTTGGCTGCATTTGAAAGAGTTCCTTTTGTAGATACGCCATGAAGTCACATTCTTTTGAAAGCTATTAGTGTTGACCTTCAGAATAGCACGCAAGGACTGTCGGGTCAGGTCACTTCTGCTAAGTGTTACTTTCACAGCAGAGTGTTCTTAGGGTCTTTGTGAGTTTGTTCCTCCAAAGCTGATTATTACCCTACATGAATCCCAGGAACAGTTTCAAAAGCACAAATGTCTGCTCTTCAGGCACCTGGTTGGTGGCTGGAGACACAGCATTATTGAGGCTGTGCATGCACCTTAGGCTAAGAGGGAGAAGGCATGAATTCTCAAATGATCCTTCAAATCTGTGCCACAGTCAGGCATGACTGCTGGGTTCCCTCAGCCTTTCCCTTTAAGGGTTTGGCATTTGCAGACCCTAATGAATCATTTAGCTATTAAGCCTTTCCTAGGAGGCTTCCAGTGGAGAACAAAAGGGAAACATCACTTAGTGCAAAAGTGTCAAGTGTCACAGCCACTGCCTGGACCTCTTCACTAAACGTTTCTATAACGTTTGTTTGTCTTCCTCCTGGGCAGTGATGAGTGGCATTTGACTTTCTCAATGTAATGCGGTCACAAGCACCCAGTAATAGAATCCACTGCATGCAGATGTTGGGCAGAATGGTAACTACTGGATGAACCACGAGTATTATCCACATATGACAATTTTTTACATATTTATTTACATTTTTTCTCTCTAAGAAAGGGAGCCAGAATCCACAGTTGTCACTATCCATCTGCACACTTTTGTCTACAATCCAAAAGGCAAGAATATTGCATTTTTTTAAAAAAAGATTTTATTGGGGAAGGGGAACAGGACTTGACTGGGGAACAGTGTGTACTTCCAGGACTTTTTTCCAAGTTAAGTTTTTGTCCTTTCAGGCTTAGTTGTGGAGGGCGCAGCTCAGCTCCAGGTCCAGTTGCCATTGCAGGGGTGCTGCCCACCATCCCTTGCGGGAGTCGAGGAATTGAACTGACAACCTTGTGGTTGAGAGCCTGCACTCCAACAAACTGAGCCATCCAAGAGGCAGCTCAGTCAAGGTGTCATTTTCAATCTTAGTTGCAGGGGGCGGAGCCCACCATCCCTTGCAGGACTCGAGGAGTTGAACCGGCAACCTTGTGGTTGAGAGCCCACTGGCCCATGTGGGAATTGAACTGGCAGCCTTCGAAGTTAGAATCACGGAGCTCCAACCACCTGAGCCACCGGGCTGGCCCCAAGAATATTGCATTTTAAAAGTGTCTGGACTTTTGTTCCTTCTTATCACGAATGACTAGAGAAGCTCTGACCATGCACGTTTACCCTGAGTGACAGTGCCAGTCAAAGCCTTGCTTCCTGGAGAGCTTTGAGATTCTGGTACAAAAGGCAGTTTATAAGCACAAAGTGGAAAGGCGTCATTTATATTCATTTGCTGCTTTGGCATTTCTCTCTGGAATCTTCTTCGTGTCTGTCAGTGTTGTGCAAAAGGATTGGCCTCATCTCCGCTAGAAATACCATTCTTTTAATGGTCTGGAAGTGGGAAAGAGATAGCACAAGAGTGGGAGGAGAAAAATAAGCTCTTCCATTCGAGGGTCTTAGGCTTGTTTATCCCTAATACTGGTTGGACATAATCGGTGCGGGTATTAAGAATTGGTTTGGAAAGACCTGAGTATGAAATCAATATGGTGCTTTGTGCAACATGGCCGCAATGAACTTTTATTATCTGATCGCAGTGACTCCGGAGTCGGAGCCATAGG
Organism: Rhinolophus ferrumequinum; assembly: GCF_004115265.2. Lineage (NCBI taxonomy): Eukaryota > Metazoa > Chordata > Mammalia > Chiroptera > Rhinolophidae > Rhinolophus > Rhinolophus ferrumequinum. Next base: position 5,430,393 of record NC_046299.1, read on the forward strand.
GAGGAGCCTCGAAGGGGTCATTCAGAACAGAACCGTCTGGCAGACGGTGGTCTGCACGGGGATCGACTGCCGTAAGAAGGCTTCCAGGGAGGGGAAATCCCACCGACATGGCTCCCGTGACCTGTGGCAGATCCTGAACTTTCTGTCCCAGAGCTCTCAGTGTGTGCCTTATCACACACGTGGATGAGGGTTTGCCAACCGAATTAGTGGAGGTAGACCCCCGTTCCGAGGAACTCCCATTCCCATCTGGCAGTGTTCTAGAACATGGGGCATTACCCAAAAGGCGTTACTCAGATGGTGTTACTTGGGTCAAAGGTCTGAGTGTGTGGGGCCATATAAAAGAATGTGGGCGGGTGGCATATAGATGCAGGGGTGAGATGTTTAGAGGGCAGGGATGCAGCCACCGAGAAGGATGGTACCCAAAGTGAGGGAGACCCATTTCTCAACCCCTTCCCTCGTACTGCTATCTGGGGCCTCCTCTGAGTCTGCATGTCAGCTGCTGCTTCTCCTCCTCCTTCCTTTGCCTTCTTCAAATCTTTCCATCACAAACATTTCAAGTGCATACCTAAGTAGAGAGAATAGTAAAACAAACCCCTAAGTACCCTTCACCATCGTTCACCTTGAACAATTCTCAACACACATCCAGTTTACTTCCACCGACCTGCCCTTCTATCATTACTGAAATTAGCTCATCCTTAATCATTTTTAATTTAATCCTCTCTGTTGCATTTTTCTGGCCATTTGCTTCTGTTCTGTCAATCACTGCCTTAAGACAGTCTGCTGGGTTAGCTATGAAAAGACACGTTTCTCAAGAGAGCCCTAAGCAGTTCTGAGAGAAGTGTTGAGATTGAGCAAGGAGTGTCTGCTTAATTCCGTTCCCTCCAACAGACAGTGAGTCCTAGTCACAGTGCTGGGTTCAAGAATTCCTGACCTCACGGGAATTCTGAGCTAGTGCTGGGTAGACGACAGAGGCTGTAGAAAGGCTCTCTAATCAATGGCAGAATGTGGTCACTGCAAAGGAAAAGTACTGGGTGGGGTGGAGGTTCCCAGGCCTGAGAAAGTGCTGGGGTGAGGGTGAAGGGAGGTCAGGAAGGGCCCTGGAGACTGACGTGGTCGTGGGGGACTAGGAGTGTTGGGCATGGGGTAGGATGGTGATGGAAAAACACTTGCCAAAGTGTGGAAGTGGCTGGCTGCCGGGTGGAGGGACAGGAGAGGCACCCAGTTGGCTGGAACATTTGGTGCAAGAGGCTTGGTTGGAGGGATGGGGTAGGGCAGGGCAGTTGGGCTCTCAAAGTAACCCTCCAGTTCTTTCTAGGTTAATAACTAGACAATTCTTATTTCTGAGTAAGAGAAAGCAGAACTGGATCTCTAGAAGCGTGGCTATGAAAAACAAACTCCAGACGCCAATTAGGAAGGAAACCGAAGGAAATCAAGATAGGCTTAATGGAAATTAGGCGGCAGAGTTAATAAAAGAAAACTCGGGTCATTGCCTAAAATAAAATGGACCTTGGGTCTATTAGCCAGGTAACACTTTTTTTAATACCTATAAATGAAGCTTGTCTGTGACTCCCTGCTACATAAAATGTAAATTAAGCTGTAGTCCTTTCCCACTGAGTTCTGAGATGATGGGTTTTTGCCTCTGCCAATGAAATACATACATGGACAGAAGATTTGCTTGCATATGAGACATAGCATTGCTTGCATATGAGGGATAACAAAGAAGGTGGTGAGCTTTGACAAAATGTGGACATTTTGTAAATGAAACAGAATAGTAACTTGATTTTTCAAAAGAATAAGGTTTTCATTACAAATGTAAGCATGTCTATTTTAGGAAAGTCAAACAATAGTAAAACACAAACAGGCAAGAAAATGCATTGTCCCACTACCCAAAGAAGATAATTTTTAATATTTTGGTGTCATATCCTGATTTTGGAAAATGGTTTCAATACTGAATGACATGTGTTCATCCCCGCCCCCGCTGCTCCCCCCACCCCCGCCCCATTCACTGTGCTTATTGATGAGTTCTGACAACCGTTTATATCTCTGTTGATTTTAAGAGTCAATTCTCCTTTGAGCTCAGATTTCAGGAGGGGTTCAGGAGATCGTCTTGACGTTAAACGAAGAGACAAAGTTTATCTTCAGATATGCCCTGTCCCTGTGTTTTGTTTTTCTGTTGTTTGCTTTTTTGTAGGGCTTGAGGAAGATTATAAATGGAGGGCTGCATAGCATATGTCTAAATATCTAAAGTTATATATCAAGCTAACAAATTATTAAATAAAATACGTCCTATCCTCCTTCCTCGATAAATATATCTTCATCACAGCCCCCCCTTGGAAACTATTAAATAGTATGTTCTATCCTCCTACCTTCCTAACAGATGCCCCTTGACTACCCCTCGGGCAGAAGGGTACATAGACCAGGCCCTCCGGAGGACAGGCCTGGGAAGCAGCCTGCATGGGTTCTGGACAGGCCTGGAGCCATTAGGGCAGGCTCCCCGGAACTCTGGGTGGGTCCGTCTCCCTGTGGGAGGGGTGTGGCCAGAGTAGGGCCAGAGCAGGTGCCTCTCTGGCTCTGGTCTCAGAGGGTTATTGCATGATTGCTCTGTGCAGGTGATGTGCTGGGAACACAAAGGTGGGTAAAAGCAGTCTAATGGGGGCATGCAGAAACTTTCAAATAAGTACCCCCCAAAATGTAAACTTGCAAGTATGAATTGAACCACTCAGGAGAGTTAGGGAGGAGGTAATTAGTTCAAAAGGGGAGAGAGGAGAATTCCAGGCAGTGAGAAAAGCACAGGGGAAGTCCTGCTAGCAGTGGGGAACGTGGCCAGGATGAGGCAGGGGGAGAGGGCAGTGAGGCTGGCCGGACAGGCAACCAGTCAAGGCCTCGATGGCCTTCTTAAGACCTGCCTTTGTATCCTCAGAGAAAGGCTTTGAGCAAGTGGCCACATAGTCAGGGTAAATGAGGCTACACTAGGCTTCTGAATCGGTCAAGGCTGGACATGACGGTCCTTTGGACCAGTGGTCATGGAGGGGAGAGGCAAACAGGCTCCAGAGAGATTTAGGAAGTAAAATGGCCTGGACTTTGGGAATGGATTGGATCAGGGATCAGTGAGAAGTAGGCATCAGGGCTACCTGGTTACATGAATGGGATGAATGAGACAGGAACGCTGAGAGAGGATGACGCTCGATGGGTGGGTAGACCATGAGTTGGCTTTGGGACACAGGGGGTGAGGTACCTTTGGGACAGCTAGCAGGTCAGAATATGCTGCCCGACCTGTAAAAAGAGATCAGGGCTACAGATTCCATGTGAGAGCAATCTCCATAGAGGTGGCGAGCGAAAATTCTTGCGTGTGATGCCTGGGGAAAGACTGCCTGCTTACTTGGTAGAAATTAAACAACCCAAGGTTTCTAATACAGATGAGAACCTTAAGAATGAAATCACACCAGCAGTGAACTAAAATGAGAACGAAAAACCTTGCAGCACCCTTGCACATGACATTTGTCACTGCAAACAGGCTTGTCATGCACAAATCACGCGCAACAATAAAGAGGATTATGGATGAATTGGTCACCATCGCACAGGCTCTTCTTTGCTTGTGAGTTTAAATCAGGTTCTTGTTACTTGCACACAATTTTGCCGTGTGTATTTGTAAATATATCTTGCCGGCATATTTTATGCTTCAGTTAATTTAGTTGACATCTAATTTAGTTGACATATAAAAATAAAATCAATTTTCAGACAAAATACCCATAAAATAAGTGAAATGCCATAATAGGTTTCAAGAAATTAAAATGTAATATATTTAGGCTTCTAGTCTAAAGTAATTTCATCTAGAATAGTAGACGTTGTAGATGCAATTTTTTCGTGAATCTCTGTCAATTCCACCATAATAAATGTTGTTACTGTATGTTCAGAAATTTATTGCTTGGAATAGTTTGTCATGAATAATGAAAATTTTTGTTGGGATTTCCTTAAAAATGTCAAAGAGCTTAAATATGAATACTTTGTGTGTTGACGTTCAGCTGTAATTAAGCTATGACAATGGTTATTACTTTGGATATAAACACTATCAAATTTTCATTGGGTGAGTTCTTTTTTAATTAATGTTGAGTTATGTTCTGTTTATTATCCTGTTTGCTTATGTTTCCTGTCATTTTCCAGTTGTCTGCTTGAATTTTGTTTTGTAATAGTGAGTTAGCAACTGATAATGAGTATTGATTTCAGTTTTACTTCTAATTTACATTTTTATCTCTTTGGTTGATGTATTTGGCTTAATCATTTTATTTTTATAAGCAGTTGTACAATTTGTTAATTTAGCTAGCTGATTAAATTTGGCTTCTAAAGAGAATCTGTTTTAGAAAATGGCCCCTGAAGTAAATTAGCATTTGGCATTTCCAACATGTCAAAGGGACTGGTCTCTTAAAGATAACTAGAAACATAACTCGAAATTCTTAAAAGTGGTTTCATAATTTTGAAACCTGTGACTATGTAGAGCTATGTATTCCAGTAGGTGGTGCAAATTGACTCCATTTCAAATGGAAATGTAATTTAAAATTGTGATGTAACTATTTTCCCTATAAAAATAATATTTCAACATGTTTTCCCAACTGCAAAATTATTTTCCTTTATTTCCAAAGGGAGCTCAATTTACTCCCTCAGTGCTCTTTTTTCTTATGTTTTATTCTACAGGTACCGTTGTGGTGATCATTGTTTTAGGAGAGGTGAGAGGGAAAATAACGGGGGCAACAGATCTGGGGAGATCTGTTAAAAATGACAAAAACAAAGAAAAGTCATTTGCTTCAGTGCTTCAATTTCGTAATAAAACGAGCAGAATGTCAATGCCAGCATCGTTCTAATTGTTTTTATGCCCATGTGATGACCGGATGCCATGTTTTGTCTTTTATAAAAACGGGGTATTTCACTCCGAGGAATCTAATAATCTCACAGTGTGTGTGTGTGTGTGTGTGTGTGTGTGTGTGTGTGTGTGTGTGTGGATTCACTAACGCATGTTTTTAAGATTAATTTTATTTTATTCACAGTTACACATGTGCACGAGAGGCAGGAAAATCAGGTTATTAAGATGAGAGCAGGGCCCGTGCAGCCCTGCCCTGCTCTCTGTACTGTTCCCTTTTCTGCAAAGTGCGATCGTTACCGGGACTCACCTCATAGTGATACAAGGATTACGTACACATCAAGGATTGACAGCAGGCCTGGCACACAGTAAACGCTGTGTGATGTTAGCGCTATACTTTTAAAAGCAGAATGTGCCCACAGGATGGTAGTGAAAGGCATATCCCTGCCATCTCCCATCTCACTTCCTTGGGCAAGCACCCACAGCTCTGGGCTGTTTCGTCCTGTTAGCTACCACCACAACTTTAAATAGTATTTGTATTCGGATATTTCTTTTTAATCTTTTGATCCATTTGTAAAGTGTCCAGTTCAGTGGCATGAAGGACATTCACATTCTTGTGCAATCGTCACCACCATCCATTTCCAGAACTGTTTTACCTTCCCAAACAGAAGATCTGTGCCCACTCTCCCCTTCCCCGAACCCCTGGGAACTTCTGTTTGATTTCCTATCTCTCTGAATTTGCCCACTCTAGGGACCTCATATAAGTGGAATCACAATATTTGTCCTTTTGTGTCTGGCTTATCTCACTTAGCATAATGTCCTCAAGGTTCACTCATGTTGTAGCACGCGTCAAAATTTCATTCCTTTTTTTAAGGCTGAATAATATTCCATTGTATGTAGCTGCCACTTATTGTTTACTTGTTCATCTTTGCTGCTGTGAATATTGATGCACAATATCTGTTGGAGCCCCTGATTTCAGTTGTTTGGGGCAGCTATTTCTTGACTTATCCGTTTTTTACATTATCTTTTGATTTCCAGACACGGTCAATCAGACAGGTGAGGACTTAATTATAACCAACTGTCTACCATTCTACGTACTTAGTCCTCATCCCCATCCCCACATAGTTTTGGCTAAATTAAAAAACAAAACAAAACAGTGTTTTCTTTAACTTTACAAATATTGTTAACTGTGGAGCCAGATGTGCTGTCGTCCCTCGTCTCTTTTCTGGAATACTTGTCATTGTTGTTTTTTTCTGGAGTTAACAGTGGCATCAGTTTTACAGTTGGCAGGGTTTTTATTTTCCTTAATGCTCTGCTACATGCTTGCCAAGTTCCGTTTGGGCACACATAACAGTTCTTTTTTTGTTTTGTTTTAGTCTTTTCTATTTTTCCTCTTCCCCCTCTGCTCCAACCTGAAGTGAGTATCGTCCCCTTATACACCTGCATCCTGTGGCTTCTCTCTTCCACCTTCCTTACTCTCCCCTTCTTTCTCCTGCTGTTTCCTGTATCTCATCTGTGTTGTTCAAAGCATGTCTTTCATTAGCTTCCTCAGAAAAGGTGCATGGGAGATAAAGTATTGAGTTCTTGCATGTGTTAATGTGTTTTTATGACCCTCACTATTTTTTGTAAATTGTTTGGCTGGGAATAGAAATCTGGATTGACAATCACTTTAACTAAGTATCCTATAAGGCACCCTGTTATTGGTTTTAGCTTTCAGTGTTGCTACTGAAAAATCTTACGCTACTCAGAATCTTTTTTTTTTTTTTTTTTTTCCTGTGAGAGGTGCTTTGAAGGAAGGTTCAGGTTTCTCCACTTACGGCGGAGACCTGACCTGGTCTACAGAAATTCTGGATTCTCAGAGGAAGTGATGTCTACGATCTAAAGGATGAATAGGCGTCAGGTAGGTAAAGGGGTGGGGTGCAGGGTGGAGCATAGCACTGCACGGAAGCCATGTGGTGGCCCGTAGCGTGGAGCATGGAGAAAGTGCAGAAAGGGAGGGGGAAGATGGTCCAAGATGCAGTGAGAGACAAAGGCGGGGCCAGACCGGTCAGGAGTTTATGGGCCACACGAAGGGCTTTGTCTTTATGCTCAATATAATGGAGGCCACTGAGGGATTTTAAGAGTTGATGTGGTCTGTTTCACATTTCAAAGACTACAGAGTACAAAATGGCTTCGGGTGAAGAGAGCAGTGTGGATGCAGGGATTCCTGGAAGGAGGCAGCCATCCAATTGAGAAATAGTGGTCACTTATACCCCAGTGTTTGAAGGAGAGCTGGAGAGAGGTGAATGAACTTGAGAGACATGCCAGGACTTGGGGATGGCTCGGAGTTGACGGGAGGAGGAGAGACAGGTACACGGATGACACCTAAGTCTTTGGTGTGTGGAACTGGATGCATGGGGGTGCCATTCACAGGGCAGGAAACTCTGGAAAATTACCAGATTTAAGAACTATCAGAAACAACTGAATTGTCCATCAAAAGAAGAACAATCACACTGATTGTTATAGGGGCAAAGTTGCAGCAGTTGTGGCTTCAACCAACAGAAAGCCAGAAAGCCAAGCAGACTAAGAGGAATAATATGGGTCACAATTCTAGAAAATAGGGTCAGAGTCAAGATCATGGAATTTGGTGATAGGCAACACGTCCTGATACAATCCCAATCCCAGTCTTAAGCAGACAGATTGAAGAAAGGGGCTCAGGAGAAGGAAAATTCAAGGACACTGGGGAAGCTGCTCATTGTAAAACTTTCGTCATTTCCCAGGGAAGCTGACCTTCTCTGGAGAATCTCATCATCCCACATGACCACAAAGAAGAAAGAGGTCGAATTCCAAATCTGGATGGAGATCCAGGTGGGATGTGCCTGACGTCCCCTGTCTGGAATGGGGAGGGCAGGCCAGGCAGAGTCAAGTGACCTCTAAACAGAAAGGGGTGATGGGCTTCAGTGAGATCCAGTGAGGGGCTGTGCTCTGAGCACACCTCTGGCTGCCTCTCTGGTTAAACCCACCCAGGTCCCCAGTCTCAGCCTCAACTTCAGTCCCATATTCTATCCATCAGGGTTCAGGGTTCAGAGCTTTCCCCAGATTATTTAATGAAAATGCCTTAATGAAGGCACCACCCATAGAGGTGTGGGTGGGTTAAAGGCCCCTATGGGACAACAAGGGACAGTTACCACCCCAGGACTGGAGGGATGAGGGAGTGAGAATTGGAACCAGGGAGGGAGTGGAGGGAAGCCGAGATTACTGGAGAAATAGTGCCAGAGCCAGAAGGAAGCAGGGAAGAGATATGTCAGGTTTTTGTTGTTGTTTTGTTGTTGTTTTTCCCTTTCTTTGCTCCCATCGCCTATGGCTCAAACTTATCAGGAAGCCAGAGGACAATGAAGCCCAAGGGATGCCGTCGGCAGGGTCAGCCTGGGCAGGGCTGAGAAGGATGGAGAATGGACCAGGGAAGGGGGCAAATGGAGAATCCCTGCACACATCCGTTCCAGAACAGCCCACACTGTCCACACACTCTGCTAGTGACCACAGTCCATGCCGCTGCTGCTTCTGGGAGATGCCTTCCCTGAGTGCAACCTGACCTCAGGACATGCCCAGACTCCACTGTGCACCCCAGATCTGGCAGGGAGACTTGCGTACACCCGCACTCAGAAGGAGCATGGACACTTATCCCAAGGCCAAATGAAAATGGTTTTTGGATTATCCACCATCGGGCTGGGTTATCTGCACCACTGCCTCTGTCCATTACTGAGGAGAGCCAGGAGGGGACTGCAGTGTCCTTGGGGTTCCAGGATGATCTTGTGCAGAGCTGATTACAGTCTGCGTGCAGCAAAGAAGATGTTTGACTGTCATTCTTTTCCTCACTCTGGCTCAGTGAAGCTCGCTCTTTGGCCTGTGGCTGGGGCCCATATTGCAGAGCCTGTCATTGCTGGTGATTTTTCTGGGAGACCTGACTTCAGTTGGAAGCAAGGCTTTCCATCAGCAAAGCTCTACAGAACTGTAGTTGCCCTTGAGCCTTCCAGCACCCCATTTGGTGCTGGGAGAGTCCCCTCCACAGCACTCCTCCTCACCCTCAGCCCACCCACGTACCCCAGCCCCACCCCCACCCCCAGTCATAAGGACAGATGCCAGCAAAGCTGCAGGGGACCTCATGTCTGAGCAGGGGAGAGAATGAGAAGAGCAGAGAATGAGAACGAGAGGCTGACCCCAAGGTCAGGGACTGTGAGTCCTGGAGAAGCCATCCCTGAGAATTAGGACATCTTCTGGGGGGGGGGGGCTCCAGGGACTGGCCTGGATAGCGTCTGCCTCCTTTGCATCCCCAAACCCTGCCTCTGTGGACAGACTTCCTGCGCCTCAGAGCGACTCCCCTCTGGTCCTGCCCATCTCTGGTTTCCTACCCCGCCCCCTCCTGCCCTCAGCACCAGAGTTCCTGTGGGCATCGTGACACAATATGTGCACTTTGGGGAACCAATAATACTTAGTAAAAAGAGTTACTGTTTCTTACACCTAAATACGTGTCAGGCACTTTTCTGTACACTCCGTGTCTGTCAACGGGTCCGTCCTTACAACCCAAAGACGCAGGTACTATTTTTATTATCTCCATTTTACAGATAAGAAAACAGGTGCACAAAGGTGAAGTAACTTGCCCAAGATCACACACCTCGTAAGGGACCGTGCTGGGCCACAAAACCCGCTGGCCTCCACCAAAGCCATGTTCTTACTCACAGGGCACTGCTGCTCCAGCAGCCACCCCGGGTGGGTTTTGCCACCGCTCATACATTTCTAAGTGTTGGAAAATGTTTCCTGCTATCCAGAGGAAGATTGAGTTATTACCGTGCAGGTGGCGTCTGCCTTTAAGTATGAGTTAGAGAATCGACAACAGATGATTCTGGATGTACTTTTAAAAATTCTCTTTTCCTCCACTCAGTTGGGTTGTAACAGAGGTTGGCATTTGTTTTTATTTTCCAGATCAAAGAATTCAAGTACATTAAATCCAGAAAACATGGTCAACAAAGATACAGCATGAAAAGCCCTATAGTTAACAGCAAAATGTAATTTTATATTAATGGTATTGATATGATTATTAAGGGAATAAATTAATATGGAACTTAACCTTATTCAATGAAATTGAATTGGTGGGCCTTTTGCCATTTGCTCTTTTACGGTTTTCGTGATAACTTTCTTAGTTTGCCTGTCGTACCCCAAAGGGAGAAACTGGGCCCTATGGTAACAGGTGAGCAAATCTTAACAAGAAGGAAGTCACACTTAGGGCAAGGTGGGGCCACCTATCCTTGGGACTGTCTGTGCCAGCTGGAGGAAGGCTGAAATTACAGGATGAGCAGTGGGGCTGTCATGGAGGCCCCAGGATTTGCCAAAAGAAGTCCTTTTCGGGGGCGGGGGACAGATAGTGTTTTGGGGTGAGTTCAAACTCAGGGTGGGGGGCTGGATTTGGAGTCACACACATGGAGGGACCACGGGGACCAGGGAAGGAGCTGGAGTCCTCCTTCCCTGCCCCCGCTTCCTACTGGGACCACTCCTGGGCAGAGTCCATACCGAGACCCCGACTTGCAGATAAGGGTGGTAGAAGACTGAGTCACGCTCGGCAGATGGGGGACCTCAGGGGATCGGCCAGGAACATGGATGAGGAAGAGGCATGTGGCATGGCTTCCAGGCTTCAAAAGCATCAGCCAGGCCCAGGTAGGGCTCTCTGATCCTGGAGGGAGCAGATTCTGTTCTTTCTTTCCCTCCACCTTCCAGTGTCTTCAACTCTTTCTTTCCCAGAGGCGCCCCCTCCCCTCTCCCTTAGCCTGTGAGGCCAAGCCTTCTCTCTTTCTCAATCGCATTCCCTTTTCACAGCAAGAAGGAAACTTGATTGGCTTGTGCACTGACACGTTCAGGGGTATTGCTGGCGTCAGGTGCAGGTTCAGCCTGTGTGACCAGGACCTAAGTCCCTTCAGCCCCTCCGGAGTCGTCTTCTCTGTGGGTTGGCTTCAGTCTTGAGGTAACGAGGTGGGAAGGTGGCAACAGAGATGACAGCTCACATGCTTTTGGATTAAAATCGGATAGAAGAGAGATTGAGATTCTTTCTCTGCTCTAGAACTGAATTTACTTTGCTCTGATTGGCCTGATTTTGTCACGTGCCCATCCCAGAGCCAAACATCATTGTCAGAAGAATGTGATGCTCTGGTTGGCTGGTGCAGAGCAACAGGCCCCACCATATGGAACAATAGTGGGGATGACACAGAAATCAGGGTTATTGCTGGAGGAAGGGGCATGATGGATGCTGGAGAGAGAGGCAAGCCCCAAATGTCCTCTACACGCCCAGTTCCAACAGCCCCCAAAATCTCCCATAGGGACCCCTTTCAATTAAGATCTGGTAGGACTGAACCCTGGTCTTGATCATGTGCCCGGCGCCTGTGGGGCCTGCGCTAACCCATTTGAGGAAGAATCTGTCATGTGGTCTATTTGTTGTAAAAATTAACACTGGATATTAAAGAAATCACTCCAAAGCTCTTCAGTAATGCAGAGGATATGTGTCCCCAATTGGCATAATCTACCTTTTCTGGGGTCTCATTCCTGAAGATGGAAACTTTGAGTTTCACCACTTGTTCAGAGGGCCCATGGAGACATTTCAGCAGGTCCTAACCTCTGTTCTTACAGATCTCATCAGGGATCCCGCTGGAACTTGGAACGTTGTCATTCCTCATTGTTTGACTTCAAGGGCTCACTCTTAAAAGTGTGGGTTCAGGCCAGGTGTCATGCCTCAGCAGGCTTTAAGCTTCATGAGCTCTCACTTTCCACAACACAAGACTTATTCAAGTGGATTCGCAGGAGCTAATGAGGGAACTTCTCTGTTCCCCAGGGACCAGAAGTCAGAGCCTCTGTGGAAATGGGGGCACATTCCTCAGTCGGCTGGAGTGAGCCCTCCAGAGTGGGGACCACGGATGACACACTGTTTTATCTTCAGCACCTACTGCCAGGTGCAGGGTGACCTCTACTTTTTCTGGAACATGTGCAAATTCATGATTTGACCATAGCCAGTGTGGCCCTCTCTGCGCCTAGCCGACCTTCCCTGATTCTGTGTGTTTTATAGCTTAATTTACATGTCCTCCACCTTCTCTGGGTGTTGAATTGTTGCAAGACACCGATCATACATTACTTGCTTTGTTGTGTATGCCTTCTTTTAGAAAATCTTTTAATTTTGTTTCTGAACACAAAATGCTCTGATTTTGTATATGCTCATTATAGAAATTTGGAAAATCCCAATGAGGAAACAAGAAACTCAAGTAATTCTAAAATTTTTGTGTAACCTTCCATTTTTCCATGAACATGTATGTATATTTTTCCAAAAAAAGAACCATTCTATATATGTATTTACCTTTTACTGAACAATATAATATTAACATTTTTTGTGTGTCGTCCTGTGTATTTCATGACTACATTGGGTTCAATTGCATTTATATTGCTTCATTTTTTTTTTCTCTAACAGGTAGCATAATGAGCACACTTCAGGATAAATCTTTGTGCAAATATATGGGTATTTTTTGGGGGGAGCGTGCGAATTCTCAGAAGTAGTGTAGAATTGCTAGATGATAAAATATGGATATTTTTAAGGCTTTTGGGGAGCTATTGCTACCAAATTACTCTCTGCTGCCAATTTTTAATTCTTAGTCCTGATGCCAGTCCTGGCAGCACCGCTGAACAGTGTCTAAACTGCTGCTGCCAACAGTGGGGCATATGTTGCCAAGAGTGACCTCTGTGGATGACACTTCTTACTACAGAGGTCCTTTGTTCCTTACACGTGAACTGGTCTTTCAGGGTCTGATGCTTCCCTTTGCTTCTTGTTCAAATGTCTCTTAAAATTAACAGTGAATGCAACCTTCAACTTGAGCTTGTGCTTACTCAAGAAGGTAGTGCTGTGTCGTGTGTGGTTCCATTCCTCAGCTTTTGTTCTCGTGGGTTTCACTGGAAGGGCTCCCCTACTTAAGAGCAAGATCTTCTCTAGAGGCCAACTTTAGCGAGGGCTTTGCCATATGGAACTATTCCAGCCGCAGGGAGTATATGCCTAGGGGTTGCCCTGGTCTCCAGAGATGGCCACGGCAATTTTCCTGCAAAGTGAGCTGAGGTGTGTCAGCAAGGCAGTCTTTTAAAGCTGTGGCCTGGCCATTCGTTGTGGACTCTTCAGATGCCAGCAACAGTTGGCCAGAGTAGGAGATGCTTGCTGGAATGTCCCTGGGCTGTCCATGTACAAGTCACAGCTGTTCTGGCCAATGGAAAACGAGACCTAATTTACTCTAAGGGCCCTGATTGGCTGATGGTGTAATTCCATGCCTACTATTTTAAGGCTGTGTTTCTAGCCCCAGCTTGGCAGGCTTGCTTGAGACATCTGGCAACAATGATCAGAATGCCTCTTTTTTCAAGGAGGCTCACTATCGATTCATCTATGGACTCACAAGGAAAGGCTCATTTAGTAGAGCCAACATGTTTCAGAGAAAAGTATATTTTCATTAAATAGCCTCAAAGCAGTAATTATATGTTCAGAGAACACAGTGAAAATTTATTTCTAAATATTTGGCAGTGAAAGGTTGAAAGCAGGGTGTGTGTGTGTGTGTGTGTGTGTGCACACGCTTGCGTGTGTGTGTTCAACATGTTGCATGTGTTTTAAATAAACCCAGCATCTCCCCCTCAAAAAGGAACCAGAAAATATAATTGTAGACTTTGAAATTTAATTTTAAGCAACAGGATGTATTTCTAAGGAGTGTTAATATATCAAAAGGAAAACGTGTAGTTAAAGGCTTTAAAATTCCTATCAAAGCAATTGTGAAGCAAATGAGGTGCCTTTATTTATTTATTTTCCAGCATGCTGGTGTCTGAACACTGAAAACCAAATTTCAACCAAGGATCAAAAGCAACGGTGGCGTCTTTGCCTGAGATGCAGCTGAACGTAGATGCTCTCCTGATCTGATTCACAGTTTATAATCACAGTTATCACAGAACCATTAAAAGCCTATTAACTTGAATTCCCACAATTCCTTGAGGGCAAGGGCAAAGAGAGAGCAAAATAACTTTGAATGTAAATGTAACACAGCGTTCGAAAGGAGAGAATCTCTTTTAATTATGCCAGCGAAGGAAAATGTCTTATGGACGCATCCACCCTAGCAGATGGCTGATGAAAGAATGCAACATGAAGACTTAGGACGCTGGGGATGTTATGAAAATGATTTCTCTGAGACTGGTAAAGCGTGGGGAAGAACGCCGGCCCCTTCCAGACCTCTTTCTGGGAGGAGGAAGGGCAGATGACTTGTTAAAATATGTTAACTGCCGGGTAGGTTGGCTGGACACTCACTGTAGGTACCCTGGCTGATCGAATCAGCCTGGGAAGGACCCCAATTCCCATTTGTGGGAAGCAAAAGCCCAACAAAATTTCAAGCCATTGTCATGTGAGAAATTTGATTTCATGTTTTTCCACCCTTCAGTGCCTTCGCTGACATTTCCCTTAACAATGCTATTATGGGCTGTGTGGTAAGACAGTACAGTCAGTAAGCCGTCCCCAGACTTCAGGTGAAATGGAGAGTTCTTATCTCACCGCAGAACAATTAGAGGCATCATTTGGCAGGGAGCTGTGTGCATACCAATGACAGAGTCTGTCCCCCAGCCGCTGAGCCTGCCTCCCTGCACCGGGACACTGGCTCTTACTGTCCACACTTGCGTGCTGCTGGCAGGCTGGACTCGGTCCCTGCCTTGCCTCTCGAAAGGAATACTGAATCCCCTGAGGAGGGAAAGCGCGCTTTCTCCCATCTCCCACACTGACTGAAATGACTAAGTGCAGTCAATCCTCCCTCACCTACAATGAGTTCTTGCATGAATTACCCACAGTCACTGCCCAGCTTGATCTCGTGCCCACATGGATAAAGCAAATGGTTCGTCCAGAGGGAGTGGGTCACTAAGTGCTTCATTAGGAGGACATCCCGGATGTGGCCACTGGCCTCCAGTCCAAAAGACTGGACCGTGGCCCGGCAGAACCATGCTTTGGTTTACTCTCATTTGCCCGATCCACATTTGAATCAGTGAGGCGGCGATCTCAGTTCAGCACTGAGACAGCTGCACTGCAGCACGTTCACGCAACTGTGCAGAGAAACAGCGTGCGTCCTGGGGTCCTCCAGGGGACACGGCTACTTCCTCCTTCCCTATCAGGCATGCGGAAAGTCAGCATGCCACCGTCTAGAAAGGTTCTGTGCTCCTGAGGGAAAACCTTCCAGGTAAATATGACGTAACCTCTTAGCCTCCTACTTCGACCTCCGCATCTTTAAAAGTCTAGAAGGACAGTGACTAGGTTGCAATGCTTATCTCCAGGTGCCAGGTCAAGTGTGCCCATGGGGCAGCCTGAACCCACAATCCTTTCAGACAAGACTGAGGAGGTCTTGAACACTGACCTGGCCAAGCTGGGTCTCATGTGCCTCCTGATTCTTCACGGTGGCGCTTCTCAAACTTCCCTGTGCACGTGAATCGCCTGGGAATTTTTTTCAAGTGCAGATTCTGATGCAGTGGGTCTGGGTGGGGGTCTGAGACTCTGCATTTGTAATAAACTTCCAAGTGATGCCCGATTGCCTGGTCCAAGGACCACGCTTGGAGCAGTGAGGCCCTGATGGGAGGTGCCTTACCTTACAGCCAGCTCAAACATTAGAGGGAGAAGGGGAGAAAGACTAATGGTTTGGTGACAAGCAGGTTGGAAGCCAGGAGTGGGACGGGGGACTCAGGGCCACAAGGAGCACGCCAGTCCTCCTGCCAGAGCAGGGACATATCCACACTGGCTTCAATGCCATGTCCTATCTGCTTCCTCCATCAGGGTATCATTTACCTAGATAACGAGTAGGTGACATGTGTGTAGAGAGCAACATGGCAAGACGTGGTGCTGTGCGTGTTTCCTCTCTGCCTTTTCAAGATGCCCCCTATGGGCTGACATGCTCTGGAATGTGAAGAAAGAGCAAGAGCAAGAAAGGACAAGTTGGTGGTGGTCATCCACACGATTAACTGATTTGATGAACCTCGGATCCCTGTAGAGTTGGAGAAAGTGGGGCCCAAAGCGAGAATGCAGTCCAAGTCTGTCTTTAATGTCTTTGTCTTCTTATTATCTTTGTAACAAGGCCCTTTTATTAGCTCGTAATTTCCTGCCAAGTTGATGAAATCTCCATTCTGTTTTATAATACAAAACAGAGGATCAGGGAGACTTTATAAGCCCTATGATCTCTTCTTTGTTCAGGGACCCTGTCTCCTCTCTTCCCTCCCCATGTCGGGTAGAGAAGAACTTTCCATCATGTTTCATGACACTGTTCATTTTCTCTTCAGCTGAAAAATATATATTTATTTTGCTATTTTGCTTTACAGTTCTGGAGGCCGGCATTTTCCATTTGAACGCCCTCCGTTTTGAACCACACTTGTAATTACTGCTGTCTTTTTTTCTGTGTTTTCAGAGGACTCTCCCATTCAAACTGTGAGAGGACAAAAGCAGCTGTCTTTCCAGGGGGTGAAAACAATAGCATCGAGTCTTCATGTAAACTTCAACAAACACTGAAACATAGAAGTGGAAGGAGGAATAAAAGTACCAACGAGTGGAGAAACGGGAATTAAGCTAAATATTTCCACCTGTCTTTTTCAGAATTTGGAGTGAGAATAAACGGGACACGCTTGCTGCATTTTAGGGTAAGTCTTATTCCTCAGGTGCTTTTCTTAAAAAAGCCAAAGCTCTCAAACGGCTTGTTGTAGTTGTTGTTGTTGTTGCCTGTCTTCCATGACTCTGCCTACTGACCAGCTAGCTGGTCAAGGTCACAGAGGGCAAGGTGCCTGTCCATGGCTCTCAGACTGCCCCCCGCTCCTCCCCATAGCTCTGCTCCTACCTGAGCCATCCTCTGTGTCATAAAGCATGGCTGCCTTGCCATTTCTTGATTGAGCCTAACTGCTCCCAACATCAGGGCCTCTGACAGCCTTTCCACCTTCCTGGAATCTGGAATGTGCTCCTGGTTTCGCCTGGCCCCCTGCAGTCATTCCTCATTTCTTCATCTTTCTGGTCAGCTCTCGGATTTACTTAGGTCCCTTGGTTACGTGCTCTTGGAGCACCCTGAACCTCTCACAGTCATAACCATGTAGTATTTGTGTAATAATCATTTTATTTGTGTAATAATGTCTGTCTCCCCACAAGAGAGTCAGCTTCACGAGGACGGTGACAGTATGTATGCCTCCTCACTGGATCTAGGACAATTTGCTAGAGTGCAACACTTCTCTGGGTGACCAGTTCTCCGAATTATTAATTAACCAAAAGCTTCTCTAGAAGTGATTGGAAAAGTTCATAGCAATTTTTGTTTCAGCAAGGCTATCAAAAATTCAGTCATTACAATGACAATGTCTCATGTCATTTGAATTTGGGGTTCCATACTGTTGGCAGTCAAAGGGTTTGTATAAATATTACAGTGAGATTTCTGCCTTTCAATTGTATGAGCTTCCAGCGTGGGTCCAGCACTCATTGTCTTTCAGTCAGTCTTGCTTGTTTTCAACCAGGAATTCCTTTTTCGAGTGGAAAGGAGAGAAGTGAAGTTAATTTTCCAGATAGTTTGCAACAAAGGGCAAAACAGAAAATGTGTTTCACATGACAGCTGCCCCACTACTTGTCAAGACGGCACGGCACACATACGTGTCGAGCATCCATGACCACCTCCAGGAGCTACCTATGAATCATGAGTCACAGTAAAAGAGTGCAGAGTCCCCTCCATTTGGTCACTATCTGCACAGAGAATCCAAATAGTCGACCTCACAGGGTGACATGGAAAGTGTTTTATAATCCAGACACCTAAGAATGTCTCAGGTGCTCCACCTTTTACGAGCTGATGGGTTGGCTTTCCCCAAATGCAAGTTAAGTTGTCCAGGATTTGTGGAAATGAATGTAGAGGTGACACTTTCATTTGGTGGAACGACAAACCGAAGGATGCCTGTGTGTGCAGGGTCTGAGCTTTTGTGCGGCAGCCCATGTGGGCACGTGCAGATGCATGTTTGAAAACATTCCTGTGCAGTACCCATAATTCCACTGCTTTCTGTCCTGCAAAAGACAGCAGATCTATAATTAAACCAAGGAATGGCACACTACATTGGAAACTCGTGGAACAGGCAGACACGTCTACCTTTCATAAAATCCTAACACTTCAGACATGAAGGAGCTCAAAGTCTAAATACACAACAGCTGTTGTATCAACAAAGTGGGCAGCACAATTAGCTATAAATGTTGTAGATAGTTCACTGAAAATAATTTTTGGTTAATTAATAATTTGGGGTATTAGCCATCAGACGTATTGGCAAATTCATGATTTGCTGTTTATAAAGAACTGGTTTTGGTGATTGCCTTAGTGCTGTTTAAAAACAGTGCTGGCGCACGGTGGATGTTCAGTAAACATTTGTTGAGTGAGTAAATCAACATTGCCGTGTGCTCAGCATCACCTTCCAGACAGGCTAACGGGTCGTTCTGGACCACTGTGTTCCATGCAGGGACCAGCACATGCACAAGCATGAGGCAGGACAGGGCATTGCCCTCTCATGTCCTCAGCCCCGTGGGTCTGAGGGCCTCGGGGGCTCCAGGACTTGTTTTCAGAATGATGAATCGCAAAGGTCAGCCCAGTAATTCAAACCTCTGAAAATAATAACATCAACCATGAACGGTCATATTCCAATCTGGGAGGAAGAAATCCTAGCTGAAGAAAAATTGAATTTTGTTTGTTCTGGCCAGGTTTACTTTATTCAGTTTTGATTGTCTTAGATAAATTTGTTAGAATGTTAAACAAGCATCCAAAGAGGGAAAATTGGAACACACCTTCACCAGTGATCGTGTACCTTGGTTAGCAAAGCATAAGCCTGAATAGAGAGGAAACGCAAAATATATTTTAAAATGAGATTTCAGTTCTAAAGGACTTTCTGCTCCATTGGTGGAGACAAAGGGAATGCACGTGAAATACTGTGCTGGAAACGACACTGCTTTTAGGTTTTTAAATTCTAAGTCTTCAGCTTCCTCCCTTCTTACTGCTTTAGTTTCAGGGTCAGGGTGTGGGAGACGCAGCTCTATGTACCTGTCCATCCCTTCATTCCTACAGAGCAGCTGGCTTTGCTGCCACTGGTGAACGCTGCTGCAGTCGTGCATGGTGTCAACCATTACCCTGACCCCCAGAGCTCACCGGGAGAGCACTCACGACTAAGAAGAGGGAGGCATTTCAACAGGCGCCGTTTTCTGCAGATTAAAGAAAGGGAGTTAAAAGCAATCCTCCTCAAGACATTGCCGCATCATTTAACAGGGTCACGGAAGGGCAGCACAGTGAACCCTGTTGGAGGCTGGCATTGAACTTGACCTTCCAGTTTGGGCTCGCCACATACTAGCTGTGTGCCTGTGGGTGAGTCCTGTCACTTCTCTGAGGCTCAGTTGCCTCATCTGTAAGTGGAGATAATTACTAACATTTGTCTTAGTTTGGGCCCGTGTCCCAGTTGGAACCTGATGGCCCACTGCAGGACAGAAGACTATTTAATGAAGGGTCTCCTTTCAGAGATGTGGGCAGGGTTACCGGAGCTGACAAGGGACTAGTGAGAGCAGAGAGCCTAGTCCACCCATAGGCCAAAGAGGCCGGGAGAGGGAGCTGTTAATAGCAAGAGCTGCTGGTTGTGGGAAAGGGTCCTCCTGACCGGAGCGGGGAGGTAGGTGGAGGTACTCAGCTCCTTCAAAAATATGACCTGGGGGGGAGGGAACCTGGGGGGTCAATACTTTGACCTAGGTGGGTATTGAGCCTCTCTGTACATCTATTCCTAACTCCCTGTTAGTAGCTTAAAATCCACTATTCTAGAAGTATTTGCACCATAGCAATTGGCAAACAGCATTACAAATCGGGCGCCTTTTTTCTTAGAGAGTTGGTTGTTACCATTTACCAGTACACTGCTGCTTTGACCTATCTCTTCCTGCACTTCCAATCCCCACTGGTACTTCCTGATGGATGAATCCAGCCAAAGCCAAAGGGTAAGAGAACAGTGTATGCAATCTTTGTCAACTAGCCTGCAGGATGCAGAACAGGATGGCGATGGGTGCAGAGTGCATCAGAGTTGGTGGGGGGGGAGGTGGCCCACAAAAGCAAAATAAGCAGCACATCTCCTGGGATTGTTGTGAAAGTTCTACAAAACAATGAAGAGAACAGTCCTTGGTAAACATTGGCATTATGGCTCACAAGTGAAGGGCAGCTGCAAGGAACCTTCCTTAGGAGGAGGCAGCTGAGCCCAGGACGAGAGCATGTTAGAGACCAAGCGGCTGGGATGAGTCTACTCTCATGGACTAGGGTACTACCTCTCTCCTCTTCTCCCTTCCTCTACTCTGCTGGGGCCGTGAGGATGATAGCTGCCTCCTGGGGCTAGCGGCATGTTGAGAGGCGGGAAAGGGCCTCGTCTCGGAGCGGTTGCCAACAGGTGGCAGAAACCCAGCAGGGTTCACTTTTCTCTCATAACAGGGTTGCTTGTCTAGAGCTGGTACAGCGGCTCACCGGTAGCTGGCGGCTGCCACCACCTTTTCCTCCTCCATCCTTATCGTGTGACTTTTGCCCTGAGGTAGCGAGAGAACTGTTCCACCTCAGGCATTACCTCTGGGAGCCCTCCTCTCTGGAGCCTGTCAGTGCTGGCCGAAGGAGAAGGTCCCATTGTCACTAACGTTGTTAGAACACCCGGGTCATTGACTAGGGAAGGAGCGGGATGGGGACACAATTTCTTAGCAAAAGAGAGAGCTGGACAGATTCTCCTGTAGATGTTTACTTTGTTTCTCACGTGGAATAGCCAAGAAAATTGTCTAGACATAGCATTTAAAAAGGAGAAGGAAAGAGAAGCAGACAGCACCTCACTAAGTAGAAGTGAGGTGGGACCGTATGTCAGCGGGGAAGGCCGCGTGGCCCTTGGGGACACTCGAGCGCTCTGCAGCTTTCCTTTGACCTGCTGCCCCATCCATTGGTTACTGACCATGTTTTCTCAGTTATAAATGCCGAAGGTTGTCGTGGCAAAGAAATAAAATGAAAACACAGAAGGTGTTTAGTTAGCACAGCACCTGGCCTGTCGTAATCTGCCATGGATGTTACTTCCTCTGGCCTCAGTGGTGTGCAGTTAGGTGAGTGAGTAGTGAGTGTGTCCTCTCCAGGACAATGAGTCTGAGCTGGGACACAGAGGAGGCCATGCAAGGAGCACGGAGGGAGGCTGAGCATGGGCGTAGCAATGCCAGCAACGTGGACAAGCTCCACCCCAGCCCAGATTCCGTTTACTCCTCTGAAAACTAAAAGGTTGGGGCAAGTGGTTACCATGGGAACATTTGACTCAAATATTATTGGTTTAAGGATTCAGAGGGTAATAAATGTTTGCCATTATGACAACGTGGCCCTCACCTGCCTGACCTGTTTGTGGGGCTTGCTCAGCTGGGACCTGCTGGCTCTCTGCTTCATACATTGGGGAGCAGTCGCTGCAAGGAACCAGCGGTGGGCGGGAACACTCAGAGAACTTAGAAAATCCCCTCGCCCTGTCCCCCATTGTGATGGGCGGCCTTGATTCTATGACGACAGCGGGCACTCCTGATGTCCCATCTGGTAGAGGCTGGGAATTAAAGATCAAGAACCAGGAGGAGTGGCTCTCAGATGTGCAGGACTTACGAGGTAACGGAGAGGTGAGGAAGCCAAGCTCATCCACCCTCAGTTCCCGCAGAAAATGGCCAAAGGGAGACGCTTCAAGCCACCTTTCGACAAGGACGGAAGATGGGTAAGAAAGATGGTGCCCTCTCTTTCCTTTCTCGGGCCACGTGGGTACGGGCAGGGTCCAGACCGGATCCACGTGCCAGTTCTGCTGCTTTGATAAACCACTTTGAGGGCCTTGGTTCCTTCATCTATGAAACGGGGATCTCATTGCATTCTTGGGACAATTAAATGAAATATGTGTGCGAAACGCTCAGCACACTGGCACCTCAGGAGTGCCCACTAGGCAGTACTTGCTGCCTGACCTGTTTTTCTCCCCCAAAGCGTCTATCTTCTAACGTCCTATCTAATTTAGTATATGATGTGTATTGTTTTCTCCCTCTGCTAGAATATAAGTGTCACAGGGGATGGGATCCTTTGTCCTTTTTATTCACTGATTGTATCCCACGTGCCTAGACTAGGACCTGGTGCCCAGGAGTTTCTCCAAAAGCCTTTGAAGGAATGTATGTTATACGAGGAAACTCGAAACAAGTTCTGGTTGGCCTACGATCTGAACCCCTTCACCCCACCAGACTGGGAAAGGGGAGGAGTGCAGAAATGCATCATTTCCCTATCTTGATCTTTTGAAAACTTGACCTGTTCAGCTTCACACTCTTCCTTAGACCCCGCTCTTATGAGATCACTTACAAAGCCTGGTGGGATCATCACTCTTCTGCCTCCTTTAAGAAACATTTGCTGCACCTGTAAGAGTGAGGGCCTCGCCTTGTCGCTCTGTGTATGTGTGTATATACACGTACACACACACACACACACACACACACACACACACACACACACATTCTTTCTTCTACATCCTGCTTCATTCCATCGAGATTTAATGTGTGGAAAATATTCACAGTAAAATAGTAAAGTATAAATAAAATAAAAATTCAGAACCAGTTTAAATATACTTTAGAATAAGAGGCTGAGAATGGGAAAATATGTAACACTCACACACACACACACGCACACACACACAGAGCCCATATGGTCTGCATGGTAGCATTTGGGCATCAAATTTGAGTTCCCTGGCAGCTAAAGTAAAATGGGAAATTGTGTGAACTATGTAACACTAATCAGTTATGAAGGGAGAAATGTAAGTTTCTCACACTAAGTAGCTTTGCCTCTTTCTAAAACCTACAATATCAGTTAGGATTGTATTTGACTGAATATTGTGCAAAGCTGATTACAGTGCCTTAACCAAACGGGGGTTTGTATTTCTCAAGTATCAGTAAATCCAGAAGCAGGCAGTTCCGGGCTGGTATGTCTGTTCAAGGGAATCCTCAGAGGCCCGGTTCCTTTCAGCCTTTTCCGACATCCGTCATGTGGGGATATTCAGCTCAGACAGGTAAATGAGGGGAAGGGCAAAGGCAAAAAGGCAGAAGGCACCTGCCAGCCAAGTCTGCCCCTTTCTGTGGGGAAAGCAACAGCTCTCCCAGGAGCCCCGCCCCGCAGACATCTGCTTTTGTCTCTTGTAGTCTCTTGTCCAATTTAGCTGTAGAGAAGTTTGGGGAGGTGTTTTTAACCAGCCACATTGCTACCCCAAACAAAGTCAGGATTCTGTGCAAGAGAGGAAGCGACAATGAACATTTCCTCTCCTATTGCAATCCCAGGAATGTGCCCAGGGCTGGGTTTAGCTAGAGAGACACGGTCTCCCAGTATCAGACTTTGGCCTTGGGTGGGGGTCCTTTCTGCTGCCAGCACCTAAGAGCATGAAAGGAGTACAGCGGATCCTGGAGGTTCCCAAAGTGACTTGTAGACGAGTTGGGAAAATTAAAGAAATTGTTGGCTTCGAGTCAGCTGCAGCCCATTTGGGAGGACAGTAATTGCCACATTAGAAGTGACAGTCATTTTGCAGTTGACCTTGCTGGCTGTAATCTGGCTGTTGCCGGGTAGGAAAGGCTTTTCCACACACTGTCACCTTCCTATTTAATATTTCAGTCGCTGAGTGATTGAATGCAGCAAAATTTTCACCACTAACTAGTTAAAAAGCTATATTTCACGGTTACAATATCTAACAGAAGGGTTTATTTCACAGCTATCATGGTATAACCATTAAATATATATTTTAAAAGAATAAAATTAAAATGCTAGAACCATTTTTTTTTCTCACACTGATTCAGTCCATGGACTCTGAGAATACAAATGAAGTCAAGTCAGTTGTCGTGTAGCTGGTGAGAGGGGTCGTTCCTGACCCTAGAACAGCTCTCTTTCCCAGCCTGATGTCCACAGCTGCCCCGACAGGAGGCTGACCGGTTAGACCGGAGGAGGGAGAAGGGAAAGGCTCTGAGTTTGGAAGCCCTTTGTGTTATTTATATTTACTTTAAAAAATAATTGTTTAAAAATATTAGAAATATGTAAGTTGACTTTGAAACTTTCTAGGCTATATCAAGTGAGAAAAGCGAGGTGAAAAATAGTATGTAGCACGTGGTCCAGTTTTTGTAAGGCAATTTTTAGTGGCCCCTGCAGGTACAGGTGATTTCGTATATGATCACCTGAGCACTCAGTTGTTAATATTGTTGCCTGGAGTGGCAGTGGGGACGACAGGAAGGGGAAAGAATAAGTAACCGGAAGTGACTGTGAAAAGGTATTTATAATTTTTTTAGAAATCACATTTATAATATGATCCTATGTGTGCAAAATTTTATATATATATATACACACACACATACACACATATATACATATATATTCATATAGGGATGTATGAAAAAGACGGTCACCCAAGAGTTAAGAGGAAAGAGTGATGTGATTTCAGGGGAATTATACTTTCTTCCGTATGTTTTTTTTATTTTTTATTATTGTTTGAATTTTTTAAAACCATGAGTATGTATTACAGCTCCAATCAGAAACAAACACGCTCACTTTTGCTGTGGATAAAGACAATGCCAGAGATGCACGTACTCAGTAACATTTAAGTGGTGGGAAATGATCCTGAAAAGCGAGTCTTTCTCCTTCCGTGACCCCGCCCCCCTCCAAGGGGACCCTGTGGCCACTTCCCTCCGAGAGCCCAAGCCGAGTGCAGGATGGCGTGCCGGTCGGTGTGGTCGTTTCATCACTCTGTCCCCATTCCTCATCCCACAGGAGCCAGAGAGATGTGTTTAATGAAGAGTCCTATTTGGATATGTTCTGGTAAATTGTGTATGTTGTTTCGTGTACATGGGCTACTTATTTACAGAAGTGGTGTTAGTTTATCGATCGCACTCTGTTCCTTCTTTTTCCCACCCAGCACTGTGTTTAAAAGATCCCTCCGTTGCTAGGTGGCATCTAGCCCGCTGCTTCTCACCACCACTGAGAAAGCCCCAAGTGCACAACATATATACTCTAATCTACCCACCTTTTTACATAAATAGTAACATACTAAACACAGTCTTGTGCTGACGCGAAACATAAGCCACCTGAACATACAGTTATATTGTGACTTGAGAAGGAATGAGAGAGAATGGTGGCGTGGCCTGATATGATAATGCAAAAGAGAAGGATGAAGGACTTGCCTGAGGCCATGGCAATGGGTTTGGGGACAAAGGAGGGGACAGCTGTGAGCAAAAACAGATCCTGCTAACAGTTATTGAGCACTGAGTGTATATATTTTCTCTTTTAATCACATCTACCCTACCGAGTCGGTATTATTATTATTCCCATTTTACAGATAAAGAAACTGGGGCTTGGAAAAGTTGTCTCTTATATGAGGCTCCCTCACAGGAGAGAGAGCTGGGACCAGACTCAGGACTCTGAGTGTACAGTCTGTGACCCCCCACCGTATTATGCTTCCTCCCTTTGTGGGAACTTTCACCAAGAGCTGGGGTCTTGAGTTTTGTTTGTATTTTAGTTTTCACTCATAATTCTCTCCTAAAGATCCCTACGTCAAAGCCCACTTTGTTGGACTGGCTTTTAAGAGGTGCTATTTAAATACAACTAGGGTGAGCTACAGTGGCTACATCCTCTTCCAGGAATGAAGGACTCCTTCCCCCAGCTACTGGGAGCGCAGCCCTGAGTGGTCAGCCCACCCGGAGGACAGCTGCCTCCCCCAGGTCACCTCCTCTTCCTGGGCAGCCCACACCTAGTGACTGATCAATGAGGGCACACAAAGGCCTAGCCATCTTGCCCCAACTCAGGACAACTCTGAGAGGCCGTCCCCTATCCAGAGCCCTCTGTGCTCTGGAGTGGTTGAGGCCTTTGTTGGAACCACTTCCCTCCACCCGGTCCTGTTCCTTTCCCTCCCCTTCACCGGGAGACACCAAGTCCTTCTAGCCCCTCTAAGAATATCCCCACTCTTTACCACCCTACATTCTCATTGAAGAGTCACCTGGGCCCCTTCACTGCTTAACTTCCCTGTGTCTTAGGCTCCACCTCTTACCTGCAGGAGGTTGGCTCACCCCTGTCGACCTGAGCTGGATCTTTGGCCCCTATTGTGAGGAGCTCCCTGAGCAGAACCGAGATCTCAGATAACACATCTGTGTCTTCTCAGAATTCATCAGCTCCCTTTCACAGGGCCACACCCTCTTCACCAGGCTCCAGCACAGCAGGGGTGGCCCAGGTAACTTGAAACAGCCGACAGTAATGGCCTTGGGCCGTTACACTAGTTTTTGTCTTGGAAAGAATACTTAACATTATGCCATTTCCATTGCATGCCAGAAGCACCCAAATTGCATTTTAATCACTTTACAGAGGAAGCCCTGATACTTGGCTTAGAAGTCAGATGCGTCTGGTTTTAATCAGGGCGTGTGCTGTTTTTCTAGTTCCCCCACATTGGACTAACGCAGAAGACATGGGAATCCATCACCAGTGCTATGTTAAAAGAGCCCCACAACCCACATTTCTCACAGCAAATAGAGATGAAGCTACCGCCAATCTACAAAGTCCGGGAGAAGGTGAGTCCAGAGCACGGGCCACGGCCACACGCCCCCACAGCTCTCCAAGGGAACGGCACCACTGGCATTTGGGGCCAGAAAATTCTGCCTTGGAAGGAACTGCTTGTTCACCACCCCTGGTAGCATCCCCACCCAGGTCACTCTGACACCCTGGGTACTCTCTAGCAGGAACTACCCCCTGGTCCAGACTACTGTGTTTCTCTGAAAATAAGACCTAACCGGACCATCAGCTCTAATGCATCTTTTGGAGCAAAAATTAATATCAGGTTAGGCTCGTCTATAGGCAAGAAGCAACACCTCTGGTTACAGCTCACAGTCCATTCACACGCACGCTCTGCCTCCCAGGCCAGTGCGGGAGCAGCTTCAGGGGCAGGAAGTGGCCCAAGGAGAAGCAGGCATTGACCTCACACTTCGCGGACTCACCTGGCAGCCGTGCCAGGGCTCTGGCTCTCTAGGACCCTTCCTGGCCAGATGAAGACGTGGGCCCCCATGGCCTCAGAACTCCTTTCCAGGGTTCAATTCCATGAGCCTGCAAACTTTTCCTTCCTTGCCTCCAAAGAAGGTGTTTTGAAAAAGAATTTTTGTGATTTCTAGCAAGCTGGCAGTGAGGTTGTGTTTCCCAGTGGTGAGCTGACGTGCACTCCTCTGACCTCACCGGCTTGCTGTTTGCCGCATCCGCGGTGACGGCTTAACTCTCACGTCTAGGCCACCTGCTCCTCCGTCTGCCTTCCGCCCCATAGGCCAGTTCTGAAAACCTGCTGGCGTTCTGATGTGTGCTTTTCATCTCTCCCTTTCCTCTTTCCCAGCAAGCTGTCAATAATAACTTCCCCTTCTCCGTACACGACAATCGGTACAGCTGTCAGAATTTTGGACACTTCCTTGACTCCGTGAGTATTTCTCTCCAAATTACTAATCAAACGGGGAGGGACATCGGAGCTCTTAATTTTCCAAGATGTGCTGAAGATAGAGGACGGACCTCAAAATTGAAACAAGGTCAAAATGAAAGTCTCATAAGGTTACAGGTTAAAAAAAAAAAAAAAATGCATGAAGCTCCCAGAGTTCCATGCAGCTTTCAAAGTTGCAACAGCCTCCTGGTTAGGTTTTTGTGCACCTCCTGCTTCCCAAAGGGCCTTCCCCTCAGCTGTCTCACTAGTGAGCTTTCTTCTTGTGACGATGTCGTGGGAAAGAGGGATTGCCTATGTGTGTCTCTGCTGGCAGAGCCAGGACCACGAGGACGGATCAAAGGGATGGAGAGCTCACATAACATAAAGAAAGACTTTCTGATAACTGGAGTTGTCTTTTCTCTAAAGGTGGTGGATCCCCCATCATTGGAGACAATGACTGCTCTTCTTAGTGGTGGCTTAACACAGCACTGTACAATGGAAATATATTACAGTCCGTATATGCAATTTTAAATTCCCAGTAACCACGTTAAGTACAAACAGGGGAAATCAATTTTTATATATTTTATCTAATCCAGTCATGCCCCAAATGATCAATTCAACATGTAATCAATGAAAAATTATTAATGAGATGTTTTACATTCCCCAAACTAAGTCTAAATCCAGTTTCTATTTCACACGTAAGGTACCTCTGAATTTGGAAGATCCACGCTTCATGTGCTCAAAAACACATGTGGCTGGGGGCTACGGAGCTGGATGGGGCAGGGTCCACATATCTTAGGTCGAGAGTTGTATCCGGTGATCTCTGAGAAGCCTCACCAAACCTGAAAGTCCATGATGACGAGGAGGAGGATGTTAACAGCATCCCCCTTTGTCAAGCATGTGCCATATGCTGTCTCCGCATATTATTTCACTTATTACGGAGTCACGACAACCCTATCGGTTGTTATTACTCTTATCACCCCCAATTTAGAGGTGAGAAAACTGAGAACCAGCAAAGTGAAACGATTTGCCCAAAGCTACCCTCTCCTCTAGGATACAGTATCTAAGCCAAATTAAAGCGGTTTAACATTAAAATATCTGGTTTGCCTCTGCAGAGTGTTGAATACAGAACCAGAATATGCACTCTGCCTGTTTCTCTACATGGAATGTTTAAAATGATTGTGTAAGCTACCAAAGTAACCTAAGTCCTTTAAAATATTCAAGTAATACAGAATTATACAAAATTAAATTTGCACCCTTGTTTTCTCTCCTCACAATCTCACCTTGATGATTCTCTGATAATGGCTTGGTTTGAGAATTTTACAATTCATATGCAAACATACACACATAAGTGTATATCTTATTAATGATATAAATAGGATTGAACCGCATATATTTTATCAGAAGTTTTTGCTAGTCTCACAGAAAGCATTGGAAGCTTTCCAACTTTCTCTGTTCTGAAATAGTCTATATATAATGTATGGATTTTCAGTTTAATGAAGATTAGATAGAATTTCTTGTAAATCTATTTGGGTTCGACATCTTTTTTAGAGTAAGTTTTTTTCACAAACTTTTCATTTTCTCGCATGATGATTAATCTATTCAAACTTTCTAGCTCTTCTTGAGCAGATTTTGCTAATATGTGTTTGCCTAAAATTTACCTATTTCATTTGAAATTAATTGGTGTAATATTTTTAAAAATACTCTTATTTTGCAGTTCTTTTTAATCTTTTCCAGTTGAATGTTTAGTTCATATACTTGCAAACTGTTTCATTATTTAATTCATGAAATCTTTGAATATGTCTCAGATTATTGCGTTGGCTACATCCCAAAGGTTTTTCTAACTTGGATCTCATTATCATTTGTTTCCAAAATAGTTTATGATTTAATTTTTGATTTCTTTTTTAACTAAAAATACTTTACAAGAATGTTTTGAATTTTCTACATGGCTAGAATTTTTAAAGATCATCGTTTTGTTGAAAATATCTGGTTCTATGGGTTATAGTAAGTTTTAAAGAATGCAATCTGTGATTTCTACTTTTTCAATTATAAAGATTATCTTTGTTATCTTGTATATGATTCATATTAACAAGTGTTTTATGGGTGTTGAGAAAGAATATATATTCCCCATCTGTTGGTTACAAAGTTCTTCATCTTCATTAATGCAGGACTATTAATCACGTTATTTATATCCTTCATATACTTTTCTTAATATTGGTCTCGACATGTCAATTTCTCCTTCTAAGACTATCCTTGAGTTTCTAAATATTTTTTGCCTCATATGATTGAATACCATATCTTTCTGCATAAAAATTCATTATTATTTTAATTTCTTAGTGGCTTTTGTTATTTATCAATGTGAAGTATCCCTCTTTATATGCTTTAATGCATGTAACCAATTCACGTAACCATTAATTCTATATTGTGATATTAGCACTGATATTAATTAGCATAGATATTAATATCTTTGTTAACATTTGTTCCTTATATTATGGTCCATTCCTTTGTCTTTATACTTTGTAGTCATTTTGTTTTGGGTTTGTTTTTTATTATAAACAAAATAGAACATGGTTTTTAAAAATTCAGAAGTCATTCTTTACATAAGAATTTAACCCAGTCACATTATCACGATAATTTGTTTTTGGTTTTATTTTTGCCATCTCATTTTATGTTTCCTATTTGTCATGTTTGTATGTTATGCCTCCCCCCCAACTTTGTTCGATTGAATTTATTTTCTCACTCTGTCTTTTATCGATGTTCTGCCACTAGTGGTTACCCTTAAGTATAAATGTTTAAGAAATATATTAACAATGTATTACTCTATGAATATAAAAATTAATATCTATAGCTTTTCCTCAAGAATAAGGTAAGTCCTTCAGAGTGCTTACTTCTGTCACTGCCTGTTCTGGGGGTTCTTGTATTGGGGGAGGCTGTGCTCCCCAACTCGTGGAGGTACCATTCTCATGGGATAATGTTAAGTGGCCCTCACTTCCCTAGTCAAGTTGAAATCCTGAAATTTCAGTTCCAGATTGGTGACTCACCTCCCGGCTCTTGGCTTTTTTCTCCCCACGTTTCCCCTTTGTCCCTCCTTTCTTATTTCCTATTTATCTTCTTGTGGAGTCTTAAAGTTTCAGTATATTTCATAGTCACATTGTCAGCAAGTATTTTGACTTACAAGCTTTACTCGTTACTTTCCTTGTAGCTCTTTCCTTATTCATTACATCCCTTCCTTTTATGTATTTATTTTTCTGGAGTATCTGCAAGAGATTTTTTAGGAAGGTGTGACCATCATCTTTCCTTTGTCCCTCCAGAGCCACTCTCTCCTTTTCTCTCTGCCGTGGGCCTGGGGGCTGACCCGTGTGAACTCCAATCCTCCCCAAGCCTCTCGCACACAGAGCCAGTGCACTGTTTCCTGGGGTCTCCCCACACAGAGCCCCTTTATTAAACTCTCCTTAAAATATCCTAATTTGAGTATGCCATCTGCCACTCTGGCAAATGATACTCACCCTTATGAAAGGAAAACCTCACTTTACTAACATAAAGACTAGGCAATCTGATGTCTATTTCCTTCTAGTCTTTTGTCTAAGCATAGTGTTTTCTTTGTAGTCTTCACCTGGTTATGAGCACCATTTTGAATACACGGTGATTCTCAGGGTCATGTGTAAGGTGCTGAGAGTTAGTGAGGATACCTGTGGCCAAAGACCCAAAGGTGCTGCTTCCTTGTTGGGAACCCTCTGGGATGGGAAAGAATCCACCTCTTCAGACCTCTCAGAGTGAGAACCATCTGTCCTGCCGAATGTTGGGGGTGCAGCCCAGGTGGAGACATTGAAGAGCCACCTGGGAGCAGGGAACCTACCTGCATGGGGTCCCTTGGAGTCCACACTGGTTAATATAGGCTGTTTCCAGCTGTGGTCTTTCCGGTTCTGCCCTCCATGTCTCTAGAAGTCCAGTCCCCTGGGAGTGGAAGGCTTCGAGAAGAATAACAAAGTAACACCAGCCCGTTTTGAGCGTTGATTTACAGCTTTCGACAGGTTGGTAAAGGATACCTCTGGAAATGGTTGTCACAGTGTGCATTTCCACACAGGATGTCATGTAGCTGGTTTCACGAAAGACCTCAGAACTGTGTTACCTTGAATATATTTGTCCTAATCTTCTTGTAATTCTTCCACAGGGCATGGGACGTAGGAAGATCTCCCCAGAAAAAAGGCAACACGTTTCAAGAAATTTCAATCTTTGGGCGTGTGACTATATTCCATCTTGTCTTGATGGCTTTTCCAATAACCAAATATCATATGTCTATCAGGAAGCTGTGGTGGTCCCAATTTTCGGACGCTTTCCAAGACATTATAGTGAGATATGGAGCACTTTCCAATTTATTCCCGAGCAAAGCTGTACAAAGGTTTTCAAAAAGAATCCCAAAGGAAGGGTTGCTGTCGATAAAAAGGCTGGTTCTCCACTGGAGCTCTAATCCTTCCAGAAGATTCTTGATGAGTTTTGTAATATTGGTATTTCACTGGACATTCTGATCAAGCACAACCATTTAACACAAGATTTGTTTAGAATTAGAGATTGTATCTGCCTTGAGGCTGAAGTTTTCTTGTAGTAACATAGAGATGAACGTCCCTCCATTGAGAAACCAGAATGGCAACAGACTTGCTACTCCCACCTTTAAGACATTTTTATGATTTTTAATAAGGCTGAAAAACATTCAAGTCCTTATAAAATAAAGATATGTGAAGATATATACATATTAAATGAATGTGTTTTAAATGAAAATGTGTTTAATGAATTTTAAAATTGCCACATTAACTTTTGGGGGAGTTATAAAAATGACATAATTATTATACTGTTACATTTTCATCTTGAAATTTCAAACAATGCCGAAGAAGTAGGAGTCCCCATTGGTTTCATCACATCTCCAGGTCTTTCTCCCATCCTCAGAAGTAAATTAACCGTTTGTTTTTATTCTGTGCATTTACAATCACATACTAGATGAGCATAGCTACATAAAAATCTGAACATAAACTGTGTTGCGTGGTACCTTATGTTCCGTAACTTTCTTTTGATATTTAACAGTGTATTTGGAGTTCTTGCAGTGTCAGTGTGAATAGACTGATTTGCTTTTAAAACTGCTGCATTGTATGCCCTAATATGGATGCACCAGGCTTTTAAAAATTACCCTCTTATGAAGGAGAGTTTGAATTGTTTCTAATTTCTGGCTGTCAGACCTGGTGCTACATGAAAATGCTTGATGAGCCTCTCTGGGAGCATGGTGACACCCGTCTCTGGAGTAATCTCAAAAAGGTTACCTTGTTATTAATGCTGGATTGGGTGGTGTGCACAAAGTTTTAATAAATCCTCCTAAATTACTTTAGTAAGGAAAAGACTGGACCAATTAAACACCTACCAACAGGATCTGTGCATTTCTGTTTCTCCCGCCCCCTGAATTACCTTTTAGCTATTTAAGGATATTTAAGGACAAAAAATTAATATCTTGTAATCTTCTTATTTTGCATGTCTCTGATTATTAGTGAGGTTGAGCATCTTTTCCCACCCAGCGGCCACTTATAGTTCCCCCTGTAAACTGCTCAGCGTCCCCCTCAGTCTGCACCCAAAGTTTCTTGTTCGTATTTAGATACTTTTTTCTATAGATGAATTTTAGAATAAGCTTGTTAAATAAATCCATTGGCCATTTGATAGGAATTGCCCAAAATTTAGATACTAATTTATGGGAGAATTGACATCTTTATACCACGTTGTAATTTCCCATTTATTCAAATCTTATTTTATGTTCTTCAGTAGAGTTTTATAATTTTCTTCACTTAGGCCTGACATGTTCCTTTTCTATACTTATTCCTTTATATTTTGAACTTTTGTGGCTATTATGAATGTTATTTTTTTTAAAGTTACAGTTTTAGGTTGGTTTTGCCTTATACGTAAAAATAGCTGTTGATTTCTGTGTGTAAATCTTGTATTTTTCACCTGGCTAAACTTCTAATTAATAAACAAACAAATATTCTAATAAAATAAAAATAAAGTTCTAATAATTTTTCAGTTGATTCCCTTGGATTTTCTATGTAGACGATTATTTCATTTGTGAAAGTGAGAATTTACATAATTTCTCTCAAGTCCTATCCCCACGCCCAGGCTCACGTAGCTTTAGCTCTGCCTGTGAAAAGTTCTCTGAAAAGCAGCAGTGTCTGACTCTGTGATTTGCGGGAATGCTATTCTCCAGTGCGTTTTCTTCCGTTTCCTTTTCTTCTCCCCGGGCGTCTTCACAAACCCTCACTTGCTGAGCCTCTGCCTTGCCACTCTCTGCCCAAACACCAACAATCAAGAGTGACCCCAAATTCAATTTACTGGAGATGAAATTTTAAAAATTACCAAAAAGGTATACAGAGCGGAATTTGCAATTATGTGGAGGGACATGCGGATGGAGGAAGGTCGACCTCTACTCTTTGGGTTTAAAGATGGGGGTATATTTACCATCTATAGAAACACAAATTAGGTAACTTGCCCTTAAAGCCAGTCTTTTTTCACTTAACTGTTTTCTACAAAAAAAAGAAACAACACTGTCCAGCACTTCACAGTTTTCCAACCAGTGAGCCAAGATACAGCACTTTAATAACGGAGGAGTAGGTCTTGGGGGCTCCAGGGCTGACGCCCCCCAGTACAATAACCCACTTTCCAAAATAAAAGTATTTAATAACTTGGCACAGTATCAGTGACTCACTGTTGTTGGTTCTTTGTTTCAATGTATTGTCTTGAACAGAGGAATAAACAGCCAGTTACAGAAACCTCAACTTACTAATCCACTACATGCAGGTGTTTATAGATCTCTTCTGTTTTAATAAATTAGACTTGGACTTGTGCCGTCCTAGAAATGACTTTGACACTGAAAGAGCGGCTGATGGCTTCATAACGATGCTTCTGGGTGATGCTGCCTAGCATCCATTCTAGAACAGCGCCGGGATGCTTCGGCTGCTTACTGTGACTATAACAGGCATGTCCGTAGCTGCTGAGTTTCTGTGCTCTCAAAAATCGGATCTAAGCCCTTAGCCACGATCGTTGAAAGAGCAGAGTGATGATTTCCTATATGGAACCAACTCTGAAACGCTGCCTGGTTTTAGGCAGAGAAGCACATTCTCAATTAGTCTGTTTTGACATTCTTGACGAATGCTAAAGATTGCCTCGTGTCCTCTCTGTGTTGTGCACATTTTGTGGCTGTCTTTGGCCACGGCCATCTCGGTTCTGGTGGCCACACACGGTTCAGACTGTGGTGACGGTGTTTCTCCTTCCATGTCCGACACAACAGCCGTTCTAGAAACAACGGTATGTTCAGTGGTCAAAGGCAACTCCAATCAAAGCTCAGGACATGTCGCTGCTGGCCCCTGGGTCAGGGAGAAAGAGTGCTTTTTTTTTTCTAACCTGTAGAATTGGTACCATATTGAGGACTCCTCGGGGGGTGATGGGTGTGAGGGCTTGAAATGATAAACTAAGTATAGGTTTCCCATATGTTCTGCTGAGTTCAGAGGAGAGTCTATGCTGTTATGGTAACACCCTCAGAACCACAAAACAAGCAAGAAGAATCAATTTCCTCCTCGCAGATCTTTGCTGCTGCCCACAATCTTTGGTCCTAGCCTGGTGTGTCGAGCCAGCAATTGGGGAAGACCCCCTTCAGCTCAGCTCTGGGTTTTTCCCTGGGTGGAAGGAGGCTGGCACTTCCCAAACATACAGGGTGGTCCCTCTGTGAATCCTACTGCTGTGTTTAGGACTCAGAAAGTGCTGAGTAAGTGTGAAATGCTGTGCACTGCCTTTATAAGTACCTATCAAAACAAATGAAAACATCTCATTTAACACACAGTGTTTAAGTAAACATGTTACAGATATACCAAAATAATCCCCCAAAATATTAAACAACAAATCAACCCCATGTCAGAGCCTGACTCACTGACTAAATGGAATGAATAAAACTGTAACTCACGTGCTTGACTACAGCTCTATGAAATTGTTGTATTCGTTAGGTGTTGCAAGTGATTTCTGCACAGAGTAATCAAAATAACCTCAAATACTTTATTCTCTCTCCCAATCGAAATCAAACAGATTTGCAAGTTCCCAAATTGGGTAAATAGGCAGAGAGCACATTTTCTTCCCTTCTTGCCCCCCACCTAAATAGGAGCTGGCATCCGAACGTGCAGACCCAGAGGCCATGATTTCTCTTCCCCTGGGC
The DNA here is from genome assembly GCF_004115265.2 of Rhinolophus ferrumequinum. Taxonomy (NCBI): domain Eukaryota; kingdom Metazoa; phylum Chordata; class Mammalia; order Chiroptera; family Rhinolophidae; genus Rhinolophus; species Rhinolophus ferrumequinum. Next base: position 5,465,993 of record NC_046299.1, read on the forward strand.
CACTGGTCCGGCTGCATTGTTTGTAGCGGACACCCCTAGTTCTCAGCAGAAAGAGCAACTCTGCTCATCACCCATGTGCCACATAGCTGCTTGCGGGATGGAAAGTGACCCTTTCTGCCTAAGAACACATTGTGATTCCTTAGACCTGCCGTTTTCCACTTCTCCTGCCGTTTAACGACTTTCGTCGAAGTTTCCATGACTGCCATCAGCCATGAATGGCGTTTCCAATTCTTCTCCATCAAGTGCCATGCGGTTCCAAAGAGGATCAGGAAATCTCCACATAATCCTACAGAAGAAATCTTATCAAAATGCAAGAGTATTTTGTACTGAAACCAACACCTAGTATGTGTGACATTCTAGACCTTTAAAGGAAGGATCTGGCTCAGCTGGTACACAGCCGTCTGACAGCTCATGTCTTCAGTCAGGATAGCTCTGGTGAAAGCAGGTATGTTTGCCAGCTGGACCTGGGCTGATGTCCAGCTCATTCCTAACAAGGCCCTGCCCCCGCCCTGCCCCGCACAGCCCCTCCCAATCATCCCACTCCGTCGGGCCTGGTTGTGTAGCGCCGTTCTCATGGGTGCAATGTGAATACATGGAAGACATGCCCCAACACTGTACGTGCTTACTCATCATCCAATGACTATTTTTTAAGCCACTGCTCTGGATGTTGGGGTACGAAGGGTGAGCAGCCACAGACTCATCCTCGTTCTTAGCGCCTGCCATGTCACGTAGGCGATCTGTCAGATGACAAAATGCAGCACCCCCGCAACAGCCAAGATGTCAAGCCAAGGATGCTGATTAAGTGTGGATCGGGCGACAATGCTTTGAAAGGTCATAATTATAATTTTATTAAGCTGTGATCAGGGAGATAAGATAAATGTCATAGAAACGTGTTTAATATTGGATACAGATTATATTACAGAACCATTACGAATTTGTGTTTCTTGTGTACATTCAAATTCGGATATGTGAAGGGCAAAAGCTGAGTCTAATTTTTATCTGCTGGATGAGGAATTGATTTTAATTCTTTCTCTGCTAATTACAGGAAAATTAGAAAAACAAACTATTTACTAGAGCACTAAATACGCTTTGATTACTTATGGATATAAGCAGTTATTTTGGTTTCATTTATTTACTTGCTGAAAGTGTAATGATAGGTAAAATTAAGAATTAATAGTGTGATACGTAGTGAGGGATTGTGGGTTTATTCAGCAGATGGAACGAGGCCGCCTGTCTTCCCACCTTTCAGTTGGGAACGTGAAGTCACAGTGTCTGGCCTGGGGCAAAGTTAGGTGGCATTTAGCCTCTGCTCAGAGAGAGCAAGCAGAGGGGGAACAGAGAAGAGGCACCAGGCTGGGGGACAGGTGATGGGTGTGGATGACGTGGCACCTGGGAGAGGCAGAGGGACCCCTCTCGCAGTCGGCTGGGCACCGAGGTTCAGCTCAGGCGGAGGACCCAACGTGCAGGAGAGACAGGGGATGATAGATTGATGGAGGAACAGGAACAAGGAACAGGGCGATTGTTTTTTTCTTCAAACAACAAATTGATTATCTTACAGTTGCAGAGGTCAGAGTCCAAAATGGGTCTCCATGGACAAAAATCGAAGAGTGAGCAGGGCTGGTTTCTTTGGAAGGCTCTAGGGGAGAACCCATCTTTCCCTTTCCAGCATCTGGAGACCGCATTGGTTGGTGGCCCCTTCCTCCACCTTCAAAGCCGACCTCATTGATCTGAGCCCTTCCCACATGGCCTTCTCTCTGGTTCTGTCTTCAGGGTCCCTCTCCACCCATCTTTTTCTTTTTAGGATTTTTTTTTTTTCAACATAGGAAGGAGTGATGCTTTTTGACCAAGGCAAAGCAAGGAATGGACATGGATGGATTGAGGTTGCCCAGGGATGTGGGTGGAGATAGGCAAGGCTGGTGCAGTATTGGGTCGGTGTGCACCTGGAAGGGGAGCTGGCCATGGGGTCACAAGGCATGAGTGGATGGGAAGGGATAAGAGAAACCTTGGAGGGGAGACAGAGCCCTTGAGTCCTTCCGGGTCACTGCTTTGTCTTAGGGATGTGGGGGGTAGGTCTTCAGCTGAGAATGAGGGGCCTGAGTGTATGGAACTTGGGAAGGTGAGTGGGGTGTGGAGTCGCCATTTCAGATGATGGCTGGCTGGGGCCATCCAGCTTCAGCAGGCCCAGCCACAGGGAGATGGTCTAGATTTACAGGGATCCTTGGTACCATTTTGGAATTTCCCATCAGAACTCAGCAAATCAAGAGTGACACAGGAGAAAACGATGAAAAGGGAGTGAAAAATCATTCGTGTAGGAAACATCAAGGAGGTGGATGCCAGGAGAAGGCCTGGAGCCGGGCTGCTGGGGCTGGCTGCACGTTACTCTGCTGGGAGCCAAGGGCTGAGTGCCACCCAGGTGAGTCAAGTCAGGTCCCTGGGGTGGGATCTAGCTTTGGGATTTTTTCACAGCCCCCCAGGGCTCAGCACACCTGGTGGGGCACAAGGAAATGCACTTCAACACACCAGAGTTTTGAAAGAAGCTAGAAGGGTGCTGGACAGGCCTGGAGCCGACCTGAGAAGAAGGCCCTGTGGCCGCACAGCAAGGAGGGGCCGCAACGTTACAACGCAGGGTCACACTGTGGGGAGCACATGGCTTATACAACTCATGTTTGTGAACTTATTTGGAACTTCTACAAACTTACCTTTTTTGGTTATTCATTTAATGAATCAGCTTTATAAAAGAGTTGTGCAAATACAATGTGTAAATATTTGAAGTGTCCTAGAAATTCAGGCTGCCCAGCCACCAAAGACAGAGGTTGAAAGGGCTCCACGGGCCTGGAGTCCATTCTGGGCTGCGATGAGCCCCCAGCCCTGAAGCTCTTTCTTGTGGTGACAGAGGAGCACTGGCTAGACCAGTGTGCGTGGGAAACAGGAGGCAGCAGTCCAAGGGGATGGGGGACACCAGGACATTGCCAGTTCTCAGTCCTGGATGATGGCAGCATCTGGGGACAGTAGAAGACTGGGTAATTCTCCCTGTCTGCTATAGCTCCACACCTCAGCACACCACACTTGTCCAGCATACAGAGCTATTATCGAAAAGGGACTGCCAAAAGAACATTCCAGAAAGTCTTTGCAAAGGACAGTTTTAGCTTACTGGATGAGAGCACAGCTTTGTACCCAGCTCAGTGATTCATTATCTTTATGGTCTGGGGCAAGTTACCTCTAAGTCTTGGTTTTCACATCCCTGTTTTGGGGCTAGTCATAGATCCCACCTCCTAGGAGTAAGGATCATACGAAAAGATGCACGAAAGTGTTTTCAACGTGCTTGGTGCAGGATAACAGGTCTGTACATAGACGCTCTAGCTACCTGGATGATTCCAATGGCCAGTCAGCGTGGCCTGCAGGGTGACCTCCTGGGTCTCCTCTCCTGGATACACAGAGAAGCAGGGTGGTTGGTACCCCCTGTCAACACTCTTTGCCATTAAGTCTTCACAAAATCAAGTCCCTAGTTACACTTCTGTTGCACCAAAAGTGGATTGCACTAATTCCTAGAGAAGCGGGGGACACTGGACTGGCAGTGGGTGTGATGTGGCCTTGACCCGTCATCCTGCCTGGCTAAGGGAAGACCTGGCCATTCCACCCCAGCCGGAAGGGACGTTCTTCTCCTCCTCAGAGCCCCTCATTGCTCTGAGCCCACCAGGATGGGAAGTAGCGGCCTCCTCTGCCTCCCACGACGTCAGGTCCTGGGGACAGTGCGCACATCCATCCTTCTCCTGAAGCTCAGCTCAGTGCTAGTTCTCTGACCCTCACCAACGACTCATTGCACTAATGAACGTGGGAGTGTTTCAAAACAGTCAGCTGCTAAAACCAGTGTTCACAGACCTGGGTGTTTTTTAACCTGATGTTTAACAAAATGTACGCTTTCCGTTCTAGAAGTGGCAATGATCGTTTTGCTTTACAAAGCTGCAGCAGGTAAGTAAAGATGATGGGTCTACAAAGATGACAACATTTTGCTGAGGTCACATTTGTGGAAAAGAACTCTCCAGTTTTACTCCTCCGAAGATAGACTCCCTTTAGTTATTTATTTAATAGCTGTGATCACAGGTAGAGAAGACAATTTCTGCTGTGGACGAAGTGTACGAAGGGATATATTTCAGGAGGAAAAGTGCCCAGAGCGAAAACCAATTTCTCCCCAAGAACTCTGGCCAAGATGGACAAACTCAGTAGGCTTACAGAGGATTGTGTCATAACAACACGGGCCTCTCAGGGATGTCACAAAACCTGCGGAGGCGACAGGGGACCACCTCCTCTGCTCAGCGTGAAAGAGACATGAGGAAGTGGGGGAGGGAGGTTGCTGGCTTCCCTGGGCTCTGAAGGATGAATTGCACCATCTATGTTTTAACTCCCCAAGCACCCAGGCGCTATACAAGATTAATTAGATTCAGAAAATGCTTTCTAAAAAGTCACGTATGTAACGAACCCCCTTTATCCTTTCCCTTAAATGCCTATTCATTGTTTGTAAACATTTGGACCCTCCCCCTCGCCCCCAAAATTCCCCACATCAGGTAATTTTTTTAAACCAAAAAAACTGAAGGTATCTGGCGCTCAAGGAGCAGACTTGAACCTGAAAGGTAGTGGGTGAGGACTAACCGTCGCCCCATAAAGCGTGGCACGGCCCCCGCCCCACGCCTAATTACTCCCTGCATGCTTTGTTCCGCCCGTGTCTGCTTCCACAGTGCAGTCAAACAAGGTGGAACTGTGTCCATTTATGGGGAAGTCAAAGACCAATAAATAAAAAGTTTAATTTCCTGATTCCCTGAAGTCGATGGGGCTTAGAAAATACCAACCTCTCCAACAATGGCCTTTCAAAACATCGTGTAAGCAGCGCCTCGTATCAAATTTCATTGCTCATAAAAAAGAATCAGATAATGTTAACTGAAAAAAAAACACAGGATACAAAGTACACTGTGTTTACAACTAGAAAACCATCCGCTTCAAGGCAGGCTGGGAAGTGTCCCATTGTTAGCAGACTTCGTGATGGGCGAAGGATTCAGGGAGATCGGTGTCCTTGTTTTGGAAATTTTCTGCTGTTATATTGGTTTTCCAACAACAACAACAAAAAATTTAAACACGGATCGGTAAAGCAATTAGTTAATTGTTTAGCAGATGCTTTTACTCAGAACAAAGAGCATCACGTGAGGCGCCCAAGGTTAAGCAAATCAGCTAAAACCCAAGAAATTCAATTAAGTATCATAGGACTGAATTTCTTAGCTTTCATCTGGATTGCTGACTCGCACAGACGTCCAAAGCTACCACCATTAATAAAAAGTAATCCCTCATCAGGTCTCTCCATTTATTGAATTCTTTCATGTAATTAATAATACGAGGAAATTTTCCCTCGGTAGATAGGCTATGGAAAGAGGAAGCCGTGGGCTGTGTGGCGTATTCACATCGCCAGTAAGAAAGCGACTTGAGAGACATAGTGGGATTCCTCCGCTGGACTGTCTCCATGGGCAGACTCTGCGTGAAAGTGGGCAGGACCAGTCCTGACCCACTCCCACACAATGTCAGGCTGAGCAGGTCAGCACGAGCTGCTCATCCAGGGCCCAGATGAGAGGATGCGTCCTCGCTGGGCTGCTGTGGGACCTGCCCCCATGAACTAGCTGGGGACAAACACATTAGCTGGCTGGCTCTCTGGCCCTGTCCCTGTGTTCTTTCCCATCACTTTCACTGGCTTCTTTTTTCTAACCATTTCTCAAATGGTGGTCCTCAGAGGTCCACTCTTGACCCTCTTCTTTCCCCTCCCCTTCTCTTCCCTCTCCTCTTTCTTGCGTGCATTCTGTTGGCCAACCCCTGACAACCATAGACAACCATTTCTTCAGCAGAACTTGCTGTACCCTGCCGAGGTCCCCGGCCCCGTATGAGGCACAGGAGATGCAAGACAAAGGAGTCCCTTCCTCTAGGAGGGCCAGTTCCCGTGGGGCTCAGACGTGCAGACAAGCAAAGATGACTTAAGGAGATAAATGCCTCCAAGGCAGGACCAGAGTTGGACTTGCTCCTTGGACGTCCCATAAGCACATAAGCTCAACAAGTCCAAACATGAGCTCACACTCCCCCCACCCCACCCCCACCACAGGCTCTTTCCCCACTGTGTTCCACGTGTCGGTTGATGACATCACCACCTATCTAGTCACCCAAACCCAAAGCCTGGGGGGCCACCTAAATGCCTCCCTTCTTCCCTCCCTCTCACCCCCTGCATCCATCCCACCATCTGCCTTAGAAATGTCTCTTGGATAATCTCCTTCTTTCCATTCCCACTGTCACTGTCCCCATTATCCCTCGCTGTCAGCTTCCTGTTATCTTTTGGCATATCCTCTCGCTCCTGCACGAGCCACCAGGCTCACAGGGATTCTCTCAAAACACAGCCAACTGTATGGTGCGCTTGCTTAAAAACCATTGACGTCTCCCCACCAATGGATCAACTTCACCTCCCTGCCATGGCCGTTGACCACGGAATACCAACCTCCACGCACAGCCTCCAACCATCCACTTCCTGTGTCACCATCCAGGGCATCGAGCGCCTGCCATTGTCCAAGCATATGGCACTTGCTGACGGCACTGGGCCTTGGCTCACGCTGTCCTCTCTACCCAGAATGCTTGCCGCTACCCTCCACCAGATGGGGAGATTCTGGAAAAACTCCTCCTTGTTTATTGGTCAAGGCCCAGGTCCAGCGCCATCTTCTCAGGAGCCTCAAACTCTCCAACCCTGCCCCTGGGCCGTCTCCTTTCTAATGACAGCGCAGAATGCTCAAGGTCAGGAGTGAAGTCTCCATCCTACAGTCCTCGGCCATACCATGAGCACTTCTGATTACACAGGTGTCCCCTGAAATAGCTTGTGAGTAGTGATCAACTGTAACGATATCTGCTATTCCTGAATACGAGGCTATTTTCTAAGAAGGGAAAATACTCATTTTTAAAAAAAAGAAAACTCTGAGTTGAGATGAGATGTACACAGATAATTACAGGCAGCAGTAAATTTTCAGATGCAAGGAGGTTGCACTCACAGAGAAAGCATTCTGATCACACCTTTCCTGCCTAAAACAGTCTGTTCAGGGTATCTGATTGTTGCTTCAATATCTGTTTCCAGGGTTACCAGTGAAATTGAGGTTTTGTTTTGTTTTTAATGTTTATTAGTCATTTGTATGTCTCCCAGAAGTCCTGATGGAATTCTCTTAAACTGCAGGTGGAAGTGGCGTAGGGAATGGGGATCTGGGAGGGAGACTTCTCAGAAAAGCAGAGAGAAGTCCCCATTCCCACCCTTCCCCCATCTGAGCTAGAGTCCCCCCTCTGCTCTCCCTTTTCGCTTCTGGAGCTAAAGCCTGGAAGATGTCACCTCTTCCCTGGGATGATTTACTCTAATTGGGACTTCTCCCCTGGTCATCCTGGAGACACTCAAGCAGGAAGTATGGAGGCTTCGGTCCTAAATGCGGGCCCACAGTTGGATGGAGAGCATGTTAGGATTAAGTGTAGAAGATGATGGCGGTCATATCTTGCTTAAAAATAAAACACAACGTAGGTTCATTATTGAAACATGTGCAGTCAGTCTTCAAGATGGTCCCCAATAAGTCATGCCTCCCTATATTCATGACCTTGTATAGTCTCCTCCCATAATAAATCAGGGCTGGTCCCTTGTGGCCAATAGAATATGGTGGAGGTGACATCTACTTCTGAGGCTAGGTCATAGAACGGGATAGAGCTTCTGTCTGACATTCTCATTCTCTCTGTCTCTCTGTCTCTCTGTCTCTCTGTCTCTCTCTCTCTCTCTCTCTCTCCCCCACCCCTTCTACTCACTTGCCCTGAAGAAGCCCAAGCTGCCCCTTGTGAAAAGCCATGTGCAGAAGAAACAGAGGCTCCAGACCCCAGCCAGCCTCAGCCAGCAGACTGAGTGGACATGCCTTCAGATGTGTGCAGCTCCCAGCCTTGAAGGCTTCTACATGAGGCCCCGGATCAATCCTCTTCTGTTCTAATTCCTGACTCACAGAGTGGTTGTTTTTAGAGTGGTTGTCAGTGTGTTTTGGGGTCATTTGTTCTGCAGCCCTGGCAGCTGGGACAAGATAAACCGTGAAATTCCAGTAATTGGATTTTGCCCCAATGTTGCTGTCACCAAACGTGAGCGCACCTTGATGGCTTTAAGCCCTCGCAGAGGAGATGGCCAGGAAGCACTTGTTGAAAAGAATCAGAACTATTTGGGAACAAGGCTCTGTGGTTAGGCTGCAGAACGACAGCCACTTAGGATACTGGTTGGGGTCCCCCCTTTCTAATAGTCTTAAAAATGCACGCTGGTGACCATACAGATAAATGCCACAAGAGGGCAGGTGTACCTACTGAAATAGGGCTTCGCACACAACCTGTTGTCTCCTATTGACTTTTTTTTTTTTTTTGCATTTCACTCATGATTTTGTTGGATATTGATCACTGCTCACAGATAGGCTTGTGTTATGAAGAAGTGAATGTACACTTCAAAACCCAACCACCTGGGAACACGTTTGGTGGGAGAAGTTCCCTGACAGTTAATTTAACAATGCCATATTTGTATTTCTTATAAAAATATATTTTTGTAATGAAAACACCTACAATTTCATTGCTAAGAAAAATTGAGCTGCTATTTTTAAATGTCAGTGGGATAAACATTTCCTGACTTCATATCACTGCGTGAATGCAGATGTGCTATTTACTCAATCTCATTTATTTCATAATGGGATTAAATAATGCTTCATTATTTCATAATGAACAAAGTAATATGTGATTTTGAAAAAAGAAGCAATTGCACTTATTTTTCTTTCACCTCAGAACCCGCCATTCCCCCCTCTCTCCTCCCCCACCCCTCCTCCCCGCCTCCGCATATAAATTCTGACTTTAAAATGAACTAATTCGTTGGATGATTTAAAGTCGCCTCAATTTCTGCAAGAAAGATGAGGAAACATGCTTCTCAGACTCTGGGGTTTTTCTGATCACAAATTGTGTCTTTCCTAACGTTTCTTATCAACTTCAGGTAGCCTAGGTCACGCAGCACTCCTGACCCTCTCTGCAGTCAGTACCTTCTTGTGGCTGGTCAGGGCGGGGCTGTCCGCACAGCTGAACTGCACTCGGGTACCTACCTACAGATGGCGCTGGAGAGCCAAGCTCCGTGGACCGCACGCCTGGAGCTTGCCCCGCGCCAATCCAGAGCGACCCAGTGGAGGCCGTGGAGCTCAGCGAGTGCGAGCGCAGGTGTGGAAGTCCTGTGACCATGGGCAACGCCTACGCTCTCTGAACCTCAGCGTTCTCATCTGTAAAATGGAGCCCATCCTTCTACTTCTCACAAGAGGATGTTGGGAGGATTGCAGGAGCAGACGGGAGTAAAGATCTTAACATCGTGGCGAGCGTCTAGTGCTCAGTACGTGCTCGTGCTCCACCGACCACAGCTCCCCGCTCCCCCCCCCCCCCCCGTGACCATACACCACCTGTGAGATGTCCACCACATTGCCTGTACACAGTAAGCTATTATGACTTTTTACGCCCCTGCTTTTGGGTCTATAAACATCTTTAACATTATAGATAAACACTGCATCTCCCTTATTAGCCATGGACAATCTTTCTAGAAGATTCCTGCAGAACAAATGCTCCTAATCTTCCGGGAGAATCCTCCAGAACAGATGCTCTATACTGCATGCGTCTGAAGATCCAACAAGTCTCACTGGAAAACAATTGCATTTCGTTCCCATTTTCCTGATCAGTGTTAGGAGGGAGGGACACTCCGACCTACGACAACAGACGGCAGCGCCTCAAGCAGCGCGCCTGCCTGTCTGCCCCCTGAAGGTTTGCTGCGTGATTCCAGGAAGAGTCTGCACAAACCCACCGTAGAGCCCACGGAACAGAGTCGCTGCAGAGAAACGTTAGCCATGTTTCTGAGTCCGAGATGCTGAGGTACAAATCACTTACGGAGGAACACGCACTGATTGCGTTAAGCCTATGCAGTGACTCCAGATGGAGGCCTTGGAAAGCTGGCTTGCCCCCAGGCCAAGCACACAGGAGAGGTTTTTCTAGGGGAAAATTCGACCACAGGGCGCTCGCTGCATTTTTCCCCATTCAACGTGCCAAATGTTTCTTACCGTTCATTACATGGTCTCAAGTATATTTTATTAGGAGGGTTTTTTTTAAGGCACTAATCACTTGCATACCCTTTAACCCACGAGAGCAAACATGCTACATTTGGACAAGCAATAAATTGCGACTCTAGTCGTCATGCCACTTGAGTTAGCCGGGACAAATCTCTAAACCTCTCAGTTGGAGAGTCTTTGAAGAGTCTCTTGGGGCTTCAACATTCTGGGAGTCACACCCCGTACTTCCTAAAGCCCAGGTGGGTGAGGTTGCTGCCCTCGGCTGGGCTGGGCTCGGGAGCACCCTGAGCTCACCTCTGGGGGGCCATGCTGTCCTCACTGGGGGGGTCTCACACTTGACTGTGTTCCTAGGGGACAAGGGCTGTATCTTATCACCTCGGTATCTGTCTTAGTTCTGGCTGGTATAACAAAACCACCATGGACTGGCATGTCTTAGAACGTACATTTATTCCTCACAGCTCTGGAGGCTGGAAATTCTGAAATCAGTGTGATCAGGCTCTGGTGAGAGCCCTCTTCCTGATTTGCAGACAGCTGTTGTGTCCTCACACGGCAGAATGAGAGAGAGAAAGCTCTACTCTCTTACTCTTCTTATAAGACCACTAACTCCATCCTGGGAGCTCCACCCTGAGGGCCTCCCAAAGGCCCCGCCTCCAAATATTATCACAGAGATTAAGATGTCAACATATGAATTTGTGTATGTGGGGGCGTGGGTCACAAACGTGTGGTCCATGACAGTATCCCGGGAGCCTCACACAGACCTGGACCATTTCTCGAGATGGCAACACAAATGGTGCCCCCCAAGTTGTACCATGTGATAGCACACAGTACTGGGAATAAATGACGATAAACTATGACTTATTTCTGACTCAAAACAATTTTTAAATATTTTTATTAAAATTAAGTTCAGTGTTGTGTTATAATAATGTGAAATGCAATGCTTAAATGGAAAATGACATTTTAAATTAAAGACATGCTTTCAAAGAACTTACGTTAATAGATTTTTTTTTCTGAATGACTGCAAGCATGACTTAAATATTCTAACAGGCCAGTGGTTTATTGATCAGAAGAACTTAGGTATTAAATTACTGGCTGAATACTACCCGAGGAATCCCATTTGTCTTTAAATTATAGGATGATTAATTTGATAAATAGCAGAGATGTATTTTCGTCTTTGTAACATCTAAAAGCACAAGCTGATGTTCATTGTTCTTCTAGGGGACTGTATCTGACCTCACAGTTAAGCATTTAGAAATATTTTGAGCGTCGCTATGCCCCAAATTCCGATTAGTGAAAACATCTCACTTACATGTATTTTCTTTTCTATCTTGTTCTCTCAAGGTTCTTCCTCTATCTACTGAAGATACAAAATTCAACAAACCCTGTTGATTCTGGAAAGTAGCAAAGAAGGATTTAAGTTAATCCAGTGCTTGAAGTGGGTCCTGGGATAGCTGCCAAGATCCTGTTGTTCTTTTGTTTGGAATCCTACCCTCCACCACCCACCACCTGGGACCTCCCTCCTTCCTCTTTACTCTCCTCTCTGCTTTCTTCCCAGCTCAACTGCCCAGCATGAGAAGGAGACCCCAAGGCGGATGCACTGGGGGGAGCGAGAGCCCTTTGCGCGTCTCCAACTTTCTGCCATCCTGGGTGAAGCCCATGGGAAGCTGGGAGCAGCCCCTTGTGCCTGCAGGTTTCATCAGCAGGGGCCTGGCTGTGATTCTCATACCGCGTTTAGTGCTCTCACTGAGTCTGCTCTGTGGCTGCTGGTTCCCAGTTCAACTGGGCAGTCTCCCCCCCGGGGAGTCTCACCATCCTTCTCCCCACTCCAATGGCTTGTCCTGTCACAGCCCTCAGCTCCTGGACAATTCTGTTTTGGCATCAGCCTTCTGCACTAGACTCTGAGCTCTGGGAGGTAGGGTAGGTGGTCGTCATGCGGCATCTCAGCTCCCGCTCCCTGAACAAGAACGCAGGATATGGTGAGGCCAAAAAGGAACACCAACGGAGCCATAGATAGGAGCGTCATACCACTGTATTCTCGCTGGCGGCTGGGTTGGAGACACAGGAAGTAGGAGCCACATGACCCACAATCCGCCATCCTCTTCTCTGCTAACCAACCCCACTTGCTAGCCTCAATCCGCTTGCTAACCCCACTTGCTAGCCGCAATCCGCTCTCTGCTTCTCTACCAACCCACCAACCCCTTGTTAACTGTAATCCGTGCTTGCTAGCTCAGCCACGGCAGTTATATCAGTGGCCAATGGCTAACTGGTTACAACTGATGGCCACTACTACCCGAGCCAGCACCTTTCCACGTGAGGCCGAGAGCCTGGAAACTGCTCCCTGGGACTCTGTCCCCACAGTGGTATTCTTCATTGTATCTTCAGTTCCAGGGGCAGGCACTTCACTGGTTAGCTGGCTGAATGAATGAATGATCAGAAACCAAATGAGACTGCGTGCGTGGAAATGCTTAGAAAAGAGAAAAGCACTATATGAAGCACAGGAACGTTAATGACTATTCTTTCTGCATTCACCAGCGCGGGCGTCCTGCCCAGGACCGAGCCAGCAGGGAGGTAAGAGGAGCCCATGGTTGTAGGATGGGCCCCCAGGAAGCAGAGACTTAGGCGCAGTTCAGTGTGTAGGATGCTCACTAGGGAGCACCCATGGGACCAGACCACTGGGCGGAAGGGGTAGGAAGCGGGACTGGGCAGAGACAGACATGGTCTGTGATGCTGGTGGCCCGATGACAGCTTCAGCTGCCCCCCCAGGGAGCCCTGAGCTCGGACAGCGCTTCAGAGTTGTCCTGACTTGGCCCGAGATGGCCTGGCTTACACCCTGCATTGCTCAGACATTGGATGTGGGTGGCCCCAGGACAGGGCGTGACCTTGGACCAGGCAGCCCTCTTCAGTCCCTGGAGGTGTGCACTAGGGGCATCCACGACACCAGCTCTTCTTCTGGAATCCATGGCCTGAGGAAGCGTGCTCAGAGTGAGGAAGCTGTGCTCCGCCAGTCCTTCACCAGGGGTGGAGGCGGCGTCAGTTACAAAACAGCCTGGTGTACACACGTGGGATTCTCTGTCATCCATGTGGCTCTGTACTAGTCCAGGGGGTGGGACCCTCAAAAGTCCAGGGTGAGGCCTCTGGGGTGCTGGCAACCTTCAGTCTCTTGCTCTAGGTCGGGGGCACTGATGAAGTACTGACTTTTCTACATAGACATTACGTAAATTACATTTCAATAATGCCTTCCAAGTTCTTTAAAAACTTGTAACAAGGTGTTGTGTTCAACCTTCTCCTCTGCCTCCTACTTTTCTTTTTTAAAGAGAAAATGTCATTGGGGTTTTACTACCCACAATTCAATTTATTACACCCCCAGATGGAAACAAACATTTTATATCTAAATTATGAACGGAGTCAGAACATCAAAACTATCTTTGGAGAAACTTGAATTTCGCTTTAATTTGGACACCTCTCCATTTTCTAACAGCTCAAACCTACTAACAGCCTCCTATCTCATTCTAAAGAAATTTAACAACTTTTGGGGGGGTGGAAGGGGGGACTAAACTTTTTTCAGTTCCTTGCATCAAAAATTAATTGCATATCTACTCCATGCCGGACACTGCATCTGACTTTTGGCTTAGAAACAGGGATGGACAAGGCCAGCCCCTGCCCACAAGGGGCGCGGTCCTGGGGGAGAGTCCTTGCATACACAAGAGCTAAGTTAGGGGCTGAGCCAGGAGCACAGGAGAGAGACAAGGGTCGGCGTGGACTGTCTGGAAGACATGGTCGCCTGCCAGATTTGAAGAGATTGCCACCTACATGGTCTGGCGCAGCTCCTGGAAACCTCATTTTGCTTGTGTTTGTTTTCCTCCAAAGGCCAAGGTCACCCTGGCCCCCTCAGTTACTGCCCCGATGTTCATTTGGGCTCTTGCCTTTGTGCATTTGTACTCCCTTCCTTACCTTTCTACGCAAAGCGGTGGCTTGCTCTTAGATCCCCATGCCTGCTGCTGGAGGGACAGTGGCTTTCCCTGGAATCCTCTGCACGGGAGCCTCCTCTCCCGAAACCCTCTGTACAGTCTCCCCGAGTTCTCTGGATGCTGCAGCATTAGATCCACACAGGGCCAGCTACTGCTTTCTTCTCTCTCTCTCTCTTTTTTTAAACTGCAGAACTGTACATCTCATGTGCATTTGGTCATTTCCCACCTCACTCCTCTTAAACTTCCATTTTAGATTAGCTCACAATAACAAGGTGAGGGGGGGACCCTGGCGGACCCTAGAGGACCTCAGGCCCTGAATGGCACCCTCTGACTGGCTACAAACCAGGAACCGATAATGACCTGCCCCGTCTCTCCTCCAGCCCCCTGAGCCCTTTCTCAGCACAGTGTTGAGAACCAGGTCCTTTGGTTCAGTTCAGACCCCAAACAGTCTCAGGACTGCAGGACACGTGGCGACTTGCTTTTAGGTTTCTCACGTGGTTGTCTGGTCACTGCCCACTCCCAGCACTCACTCAGCACTGCCCCCAGCTCCAGGGCAAAGTACAACCCTGCCAATATTTACACAAGCACCTGGCATCACTCCCATGTCCTTTCACTATCATTTGGGAGGTTCTGAGAAGAGATGCGGAGATTCAACAGCCAGGATACGTTTTGCTTCAGCAAACACTAGAATAATTTGTCTTTCTTGAGCCTGCAACAAATTGCAGCTTGGAGAAAAGATCCAGGACTACAAAGACTGTCCAGCTTAGAATAAAAAAGTGACTGCAGGTAGTTCTGGAAGCTGAGACTTAAAATTAATGATACCAAGGGGGGAAATCAACGCCTTAGAACACCTTCCAGCCTGTCCACACATGTGTAAATCCTGCCAATTCTCACCTGTGTCCACTCTGAGGCAAGGAGAAGATAAGACAATCTGCATTAATACGTCCCCATGCCCTGTTTCTAGAGCCAAAGCAAAGAAGCAACTGATTATTTGTAAATTCAAGTTGCATAGACAGCCATTCAAAATAATTGACCTCCCATCTTGTCTTTAATGTGTCATTAAATTCCCAGGTACATATTTGCTGATATGACATTCACGATCAAGCTGCAAAGAGCTGGAATGAACGTAACATGCGTTTCTCACACTTACCCTGTCACTTCAGACCTACCTATGTGTCCCACGGAGCCTCACACCTGGATGTTCCAGGGCCTGCAGAGGATTTGGTTCATCAAGGGCAAGATTTGTCTCTCATTTTGATATCGGCCACTCATAGGGATGGTTTCAAGTCAGCTTCATATTAAAGATATTACAAAAAAGGAAGATCTAATGCAGAGAGACAAGTCCCTCCCAATATTGCTATGCTACGTGCACTGGTGGCATGGAATGTCAAAATGTACCTGTTGTGAAGACATACAAACGACCAACAAGCACATGAAAAGATGCTCAACATCACTAATCATCAGGGAAATGCAAATCAAAACCACAGTGCGATACCATCGTATTCCCATTGGGATGACTACTGTCAAAACAAAGCTAAACAAAAACAGAGAAATAAGAAGTGTTGGCGAGGATGTGGAGGAACTGGGACGCCTGTAGTCTGTGACTGGGGATGTAAAATGGGGCAGCTGCTGTGGAAAACAGTATCCCAGTTCCTTACAAAATTAAAAATAGAATTACCTTATGATCCAGCAATTCTACTTCTGGGTACATAGCCTAAAGAATTGAATACAGGATCTCGAAGAGATATTGGTACAGCTGAGTTCATAGCAACATTATTTACAATAATATAAAAGGTCCATCGATGGGTAAATGGATAACAAAATGTGACCTGTCTACACAATGAAATATCATTCAGCCTTAAAAAGGAAGGAAATCCTGACACAGTACAACATGGATGAACCTTAAAGACATTATGCTCAGCGAAATAAGCAGTCATAAAAGAACAAGTTGTGTATGGTTCCACTTCTATGAGGTCTCTAGCATAATCAAAATCATAGAGACAGAACGTAGGATGGTGGTTGCCAGGGAATGAGGAAAAGGGATGTGGGGAACGGCTATTTAATGGGTACAGAGATTCATTCAGTTTTGCAAGATGAAAAGTTCTGGAGATTGATTTCACAACAATGTGAATGTACTTAACAATATTCAAATGTACACTTAAAAATCGCAAGATGATAAATTTTATGTTATGTGTGTGTTGCTATAGTTAAAAAAAAATACACATGGTTTCCTCACAGCAACTGTCATTGGCTGTGCACTTGTGTTCTGCCAGAGTGTGTGTGCGTCACCCCAAGTATGTTGAGTTCTTGACTGTGTCTTCCTGATCCATGTTCACCATGCTTCTGGGACAGGGTCTGGCAAATAGATGCTCAGCACAGTTTTACTGGATGTCTGAGGAAGAGAGGGAGAGAGGGAGGGGGGAAGGGGAGAAGGAATGAATAGAAAATCCACAAAAGATAAATTACAAATGGACAGTAACCAAATGAGAAAATGTTCAGCTTCACTAGTAACCAAGGAAATGCCCATTAAAGCAACAATGAGTTTCCATTTCTCACTATGAAATGAGCAAAGATTTTTAATAATAGAATTTAAATACCTAATGCTGGCAAGGATTTGTTGAGATGGGTAACTTCAGATAGAATCGGTATGTTTCTGTAAAGAAATGTAGGAGTACATATGAACTGCCCTATAAAAAATTCATATCTTTTGACCATCGAAGAACACATCCTAAGAAATCAACAAGATTTTTAGGCAATGATTTTGGGGCAAAGATTCTTATTACAGTATTATTTATAATAGTTCAGAGACCACAGCTAAATATCTGGCAAATGAAGAATACTTAGGCACAAGATGAAAAATCTGTAGCTACCTAAATCATATCTTAGAAAAATATTTAATGATCTTTAAGAAATTTTTGCAATGATATATGCAGACAGGTTATGAAGGTCAATTTTGTTTTAAAAAAAAATGAAAACAGAGAGGAAATATATCAAAATGCAATCTTTGATTGTGATCAATTTTCCTGTACCTTTTCTTTATCCTCCAAATATTCTAAAATGAGCATTTTATATTTTTATAATTTAAAAACATGTGACTTGAAAAAAGGTGAAAAATTATGTCAGCATCTGAGTTGCGTGGGGAAAGCAGAAATGACAAGGCACAGTCCTGTACTCAAGGAGCAGAAGAGTCCTGGTGGAGACGACCATGATGTCAGCGTGTGGTGATGGGATGGGGACAAGGGAAGCCTCCCCAGATGGGTGGCACTTGAGCAGCCGTGAAGGATTTGAGCATTTGTCTCTGCTTCTGCTGGACTCAGTAGTGCTTTGCTCTGACTTTGTCCTCCCCTGGCATCTCATCTTGGGCACTCTGCTCCTGCGATAGGTTGACAGTGCTTTAGGATTTGTTATCTCTGTGATCTATGTATGCTCAACTCAGCCAATATAGGATATTCTCCAACACGCTTGCTGTAGCAGGCGTTCAAGTCAGTGCTTATGTGAGTCATTACGTGGATGGCATCTGCTCTAGCAAGAATTGATTGCCTGGCCCAGAGATCAGGGTCTGGAGGGTAGGAGGACCCCCACTGTCTGAAGGACCATCCCAGCACAAACTGAGAAGCATGTGCCTCGATTGGAAAATGGGGAAATGAGACCCATAAAGAGACAGTGTCTCATCAAAGACAGGATGCCAGCCCAGGGCCAGAGCTGGGACTGGGTCTTACCTTTCCTGACACCCAGGTGGGGCACCTGTTTGTGGCACCTGCTGCTGGAGGGAGCAGGACCCTCACTTCCCACTGGAACCCTGGACCCATTGCACAGTACAAAAGGAGACAAGAGTAGGCTGGGTGGTGGGGGGGACGGGGAGGGTGGCGAGGTATATAGATGGTGGCTGCTTTTAGTATTGATATGAGGATGATAAAAATTATCTTTGTGTGCACATCAGGAGACCATTTGGATATCTTTTGAAATTTATAAGTGAAAAAAATTACAAACTGCATCCAATGTAGACATTCTCTTCTATTTTGGTTTTATTTTTTCCCCCTGATTATAAAAGAACTACATGTTCTAGAAGTTTTAGCCAATGCAATAAACAAATCAAAGATGTGAGTTATGACTGGTAAAAATAAGACAAACTAAATTATTTTTAGTTATTATGTTTGTCTGTTTATAAAGCCCAGGGGGATTACCTAGAGAAATACTGCAGGGAAGAGAGGACGACAGTTCAAGTGAGCTCAGGCAGCCCCTCGTCTGGCTGCAAACTCATAAAAAGGCTGGATAGCATACAATTATAAACTAAAACCACACACACACAAATATATATAGAGATAGATATAGGTAAGGGCTGATAGAAACAAATAGAAATTCTTGGAGAGATCCAAGATGGCAGAGTAGATAAACACTGTGCCTGCTTCCCTGAGTGAACACATTAAATTTACAAACTAAATTATAGAACAATCAACCTGGAGAATTATCTGAAGTCTAGCTGAACAGAAGTTTTATAACTAAGAATATAAAGAAGCCACACTGAGACTGATAGGAGGGGAAGAGACAAGGCACTGACTAACTGCAAACCTCTCTGTGGTGCTTGAGAATCAGGAGAGATATCTCAGCCATGGAGGTTCTCCCCAGAGGAGTGAGGACCAGACTCCCTCGCCTGGAGTACTGGTGCTGAAAAGAGGAAGTCTCACAACATCTGCTTTGAAAAACAGTGAGGATCCAACCATCCAGGTGGGCTGGAAGGCTGTGGGAAACCTAGACATCCTTTTAAATGGCCTGCAAACAGACTCTCTCACTCCCAGGCACTCACCTTGGGCTCTGGCAGAGGGACCGTGACTTGGGGGGCATCAGAGAAATACAGAGGGCAGACTGAGGTGTGTGGCTTCGAAAGGGGCGGGGGATAGAGGACAGTCAGTATTTTCCCTGTGAGGGGTCCATCTCCCAAGCAGCCAGCAGGAAGATGCCATTTTTACCTGTGTTGAGCCCACCTCCACATGGCCAAATCTGAGTCTGATTGGCCTGTTGAGCTCTGTTGCTCCACCCTGCTGATTCACTGGGACCCTGCCCCACCCAACTAGACCAATGCCGGAGGCACTTTCTCCAAGAGCAGCCAGCCCCGCCCACATCACACTCTTTCTTGGAAAACTGTCAGAGTCCACAGGCCTGAGGTGGGCAGTGACTGGCCTCAGTGTGCTCTGAGGCTTTTGCTGAGTAGCTCCAGGCTGAGCACTGGCACCAAACCAGAATCTACATTAACCCGGTGACCACAACTCTTCTCAGTCTAGTGACTCCCTGAGACCCTGCCTCACCCAACTTACATACCACATGAGACTTTATCAGGGGCTGAACCTTAAGGGAGCTGGCAGGTGGCAGCAGGCCTCGGGGTGTCCTGGCTTTTTTTGAAGTCACCTTAGGCCCAGTCCTTGTGGTAGATATCCTCAGTTTGTAGCGTGGACGCTCCCACATGCCTCCAGGGCCAGCACAGGCAATGAACAACTGTGGATCACTTTGTAGCTCCTACCAGGTAGTCTCTGACCCGTCACAGGCAGTGTGTGACCTGGGCCTGCACTGGGACTCCTCCCAAGAGGCTCCAGAACCAACATATATGGAGTTTGGCTTCAAACCATGGCAGGGCACCCAATTACCCCACAAGTGGCATACACAAAGGTCAGTTTCAACAGGCACCAGAGTCTGCTTGAGCGAATCCCACTTAATGGGGTAAGTCCCCTGCATAGCACCCTGGAAGCTATGGACGTGGCCAAACCCACAGCCAATCAGCATGAGGGTCAATCCCACAGACTGATGTACCAATAGAAATCAAGCTCAACTATAACAGGAGGGCACACACAACCAACACAAGGGACACTCCAGGAGCACCCAGAGCAGGTGACCAGGGAGATTGTGCCAGGGCACTTACTACATAAGGTCAACTGGCCAAGACTGGGAGACATAGCAGATCTACCTAACACATAGCAATAAACACAGAGAGGCAGCCAAAATGAGGAAACAAAGAAGTATGTCCCAAACGAGGGAGAAAGAAAAGGAGAAAACTCCAGAAAAAAATACTAAATGAAATGGAGGCAAGCAACCTACCAGATACATAGTTCAAAGCAATGGTTATAAGGATGCTCAAGGAACTTAGTGAAAACTTCAATAAAGAGATAGCAAGCGTACAAAAGGACATAGAAACCATAGAAAAGAACCAGTCAGAAGTGAAGAATACAATAACTGAAATGAAGAATGCACTAGAAGGAATCACCAGCAGACTAGATGAAGCAGAGGATTGAATCAATGGTTTGGAAGATAAGGTAGCAGAAAATACCCAATCGGAACAGCAGAAAAAAATATCCAAAAAAATGAGGAGAGTTTAAGAGACCTCTGGGACAACATGAAGTGCAACAACATTTGCATCATAGGGGTGCAGAAGGAGAAAAGAGAAAGCAAGGGATTGAGAACATATTTGAAGAAATAATGACTGAAAACTATCCAACCTCGCAAAGGAAATAGACATACAAGTCCAGAAAGCACAGAGAGTTCCAAACAGGATGAATCCAAACACCAAGACACATTATAATTAGAATGGCAAAGGTTAAAGACAAAGAGAGAATCCTAAAAGCAGCCAGAGAAAGGCAACTAGTAACTTATAAGGGAGCTCCCAGAAGACTGTCAGCTGATTTCTCAAAAGAAACTTTGCAGGCCAGTAGGGATTCACACGAAATATTCAATGTGATGAAAAGCAAGGACATACAATCAAGGGTACACTACCCAGCAAAGCTATCATTTAGAATCAAGGGACAGATAAAGAGCTTCCCAGACAAGAAAAAGCTAAAGGAGTTCATCACCACCAAACCAGTATTAAAAGAAATGTTAGAGGGAATTTTTTAAGATGGAAAAAAAAATAAGATCATAATTTATTATTATGAATAAAATGGCAATATCTACATATCTATCAACAATTACTTGCAGTGTAAATGGAATAAATGCTCCAATCAAACGACATAGGGCTGAATGGATAAGAAAACAAAACCCTTACATATGCTGCCTACAAGAGACTCACTTTAGATTGAAAGACACAGATGGAAAGTAAAGGGATTGAAAAAAGATAGTACATGGAAATGGAAACAAACAAAAAAAAACACACAAAATGAGCTGGGTAGCAATAATTATACCAAACAAAATAGACTTTAAGCCAAAGGATATAACAAAAGACAAAGAAGGACCCAGCAAAGGATATAACAAAAGACAAAGAAGGACCCAGCAATCCCACTTCCTGGTATTTATCTGAAGAAATTCAAAACTCTACTTCAAGGGGACATGTTCATCTATGTGTTCATTGCAGCATTGTTTACAATGACCAAAGCATGGAGGCAGCCTGGGTGTCCATAAATGGATGACCATAAAGAGGAGGTGGTACATATATACAGTGGAATATTGCTCAGCTATGGAAGGAAATGGGTTCTTGCCATCTGTGGTGGCCTGGATGGACCTGGAGGGTACTGTGCTGAGTGGAGTGTCAGAGAGAAAGACAGATGCAATGAGATCTCACTGATATTTGGAATCTAAAGAACAAAACAAACAAACAAAACAGAAACAAGCTCATAGATAAAGAAAACATTTTGATGGTTGCCAGATGGGAGGGGGTTCAGGGTTGGTAAAGAAAGAGGAAAGGATTAAGAAGTACAAATTGGTTGTTACAAAGTAGTCACAGGATGTAGGGTATAGCATAAGGAATATTGCCAATAATATGGTAATAACTACGTATGGTGTCAGATGGGTACTAGATTTATTGGGGTGATAGATGGGAAGGTGTTGGGGAAAGGGTGAAAAAGGTGAAGGGATTAAAAAGTACAAATTAGTAGTTACAGAATAGTCAGGGGGATGTAAAATAAAGCATAGGGAATATAATCAATAATATGGTAATAACTATGTATAGGGTCTACTCAGGAGGCTCATTTCTTAAATTATATAAATGTCTAATCACTATGCTGCACACCTGAAATTAATATAAAATAATATTAAATGTCAAAAAGACAGCTCATGAAAAATAAATACATATTTTGTAGGTAAAAAAATAATAAAAGAAAATTTTTTAAAAAAAGAAGAAATGGAAATTCTCAGGTGCCCTAAAGAAAGTCAGAGTGATAACACATGAGCAGATGCAGGTGCCTGGCATTTTGACAAGTGCTGGGGACACAAAGGTGGAAAAGTGACAGAGCAGCCCCTACCTTCATGGGGCTTGTATGCTCTAGTAGGCTGCAGACATTAGTGAAAAATGACACACTCATAAAACATGGCCAGCGTGAAAAGAGCTAAGAGGGAAGGTACGTGGAGCTCTGTCCGCCTATAATAGGGGATCTTACCATGTCAGAGAAGTCAAGAAAGACATAGTTGCTCCCTGAGGATTGAGTGTAACTAACAAATCAATTAAACAGCAAAACATGAAAATCAAAATCTGGAAGAACCGAAAGAAAACATTAAGGAATAATTTGGGGGTAGGATTTTTTTTTTTCTTGTAGTATAATTGTAAGAAGTACATTGCTAGATTTGACCACCCCAAATGATTAAAGCTTCTGCACATTGAAAAACACCGTAAGCAAAAGTGAAAGGTAAAGTGCAAATTGCAAAACAAAAAAAAAGCAACATACTTAAGCAACAGTTGTCATTTTTCATATATAAAGAGCTTTCTCCATCAATAAGAAAAAGGCATGTCCCTACACATAAATGGGCTTAGAACAGGATAGTCTCTCACACACTTTAAAATAAGTAAATATAAAAGGCCAATAAGCATGTGAAAAATGTTTGTCTTTACTTGTAATCAAAGGCACATGAAGTACAAGAACTGTGTGACTTTATTTAGTTCTGGTGAAATTGGCTGGGATTTAAGTACTGAGGTATTAAAATGGTGAAAAAGGTGACAGGAAACAGTGGGAATATAAATTGGTACAATTCTTTTGTAGGGAAATCTGGCAATATTTATCAAATGCTTAACAAATATGCCTATTTGGTAATTTCACTCAGAGAATGTATCTTAAATCAATAGGCATGTGTGCAAAGATTCTGTGACGGGTATTCACCCCAGCGTTATTTACAACAGAGTAAAACTGAAAACAACATAACTGTCTCACAGAATGAACTATGGCAGAATATTAGGCAGCCATAAAATTGTCATTGTGAAAGAACCTCAGGATATGGACAAAATGTTCGAAATATGTGGTTAAGTGAAAAAAAAGCAGGTTACACAACAGAAAAATTCAAACAGGGAGATGAGAGACATGAACGACACATGGATGGAAACTTGATGGAGGACCTACAACCAGGTGGCATTAGAGACCAGTAGGGAGTGAATGGATAATTCAATGAATGGCGCTGGGGTAACTGTCACCCACACGAAAAACTTAAGTGAGAGTGTGATAGCACACCACAGGCAAACATAAATTTCAGGTGGAAGAACCATCTGTGAAAAGAAAAACTTTAAAACTTTTAGAAGATATCATATCTGTATGATCTTAGGAAGAGAAGAATTTAAGAGACAAAGAGGACAGACAAACCATAGAATAAAATATTGGTAAATACTACAATGTTAAAAAAAAAATTTTAATCTGTGCATGAGAAGATAGAGCTCCCAAATGCCAAGATAGCTACAGATTGGAAGATAATTAATTCAATGCATATAAAAGATGAAGAATTAGTGCAAAACATGTGAGGCTGTGCTTCTCAAACTTGAATGAGTACAGGAATCACCAGGTTTTTTGAAAATAAGGATCCTGAATGAATAGGTCCAGGTAGGGCCTGAGACTTTGCATTTCTAACAAGGTCCCAAGTGATGTTTATGCGGCTGGTCCATAGACTGACTACACTTTGAACAGCAAGGAGATAGAGGACTCCTACAGATAAATTAAAAAGAAGACCTAACCCCATCTGAAGTTTGGCAAAGGGTCTGAGCAGGCAATCTTCCGAAGAGAGAAACTAAATAACCAGAAACACGTATTAGTTAGGAAGGGCTTGCTGCTGCTGTAACAGAGACCCCCCCAGGAGAAGTGTATTTCTTGCTCATGTAAACAGGGCAGTGTTCTAGGCAGGTGAGGGGTGGGGGCAAGGTTCTGTTCCTCACAGCCCTACAGGGTTCCACGCTGCTGGAAGTTCTGCAACTTCAACAGGGCACTTCTGAAGTTGCCCTAGGAACTGGGCCCCTGGAAAAAGAAAAGAGGTTTTCATAGGGCCTGACCCAGAAATTGTGACGACACTATTGCTCACATTCTATTGGTTGGAATTCATTCCAGGCCATAGCCAACTGCATTACGGGAAACGTAGTCTAACTGTACCCAGGAAAAAAGGACCCATGTTTGGCGACCAGCTAGCAGTCTGCCACACGTCTGAAGAGATGCTCAGCTCACCAGTAACCAGGAAAACGCAATTAAAACCACAGGACATCATTTTACAGCATCCCATTGGCAAAACAAAGCGTCAGACCATTAATTGCATAATTCCAGGAGTAGCTATTCACACAGACTATCCCTCCTTCACCTCCTGATCCCCTTTACTTTCCTTAAAGTTTTTTTTCCATGCACATATTACCTCTAACACATCATCAATTTACTTATTTCTAATGTTTATTGCCTTTCATTCATCTGGACTATCAACTCCAACAGGGCATATGAATCACTATCTTCTTAGAACCACGGCTCAGGATGGAGAATCATCTCCTATCATAATTATTTGCTATCGGGGTTAGAGAGGTTTTGAGAATCACCTTGTTTATAATAACAGTGGGCCCTTCTGAAATAAACGAGTGGAAGACAGACACAGGCAAAGCCACCAGGCAGTTGGTCTGTTCCCTCTCATAATTTCTGACTTTAAAATGACAAAGTAGATCTTTCAGATAAACCAACCAGCCTCACAAATGTTGTCCAAGGAATTCAACCTGGGGACACTTGAGAACCTTGGAAATTTCCAATGGCTTTCTCATCCTATCCTTCAGCGACTTTATGGTTGGGACAGAAGCATCCTGGCTTATAAATATTTCCCATCAGGAAACTTTTGGGTAAGCTCCTAACGTAATTTTAGATCTCAGCCAAGTTTGTTCTCCCTGCTGCCCAATACAATATCTTCCAGGGCTGCTGCACCAAAGTGATCTAGAGAAAAGAGAAATTAAGACAATTTCCCAGCCTTCTGTAAGCATTATTGTGTGTGGGAATGCAGTCTGTCCTGCTGTTTGATAAATCTGATATGTAAGAAAACCACGAAAATCAAAGTTCACATCCAGTTGGGCGCTTTATGTGTACATTGTGAAGGTTACTACAAAAATGTGATAATATCCTTCCAAGTATATGACTAATGAGAATACATATGGCACATCAGAGACAGCTCAAATGTGTAATTATTGTGAGGATTTCACAGACACATAAATATAATGATCTTCTGCTAA
This sequence comes from Rhinolophus ferrumequinum, assembly GCF_004115265.2. Classification (NCBI taxonomy): domain Eukaryota; kingdom Metazoa; phylum Chordata; class Mammalia; order Chiroptera; family Rhinolophidae; genus Rhinolophus; species Rhinolophus ferrumequinum. The sequence continues at coordinate 5,491,534 of NC_046299.1, forward strand.
GTAAATTGCTAGCTACCAATGAAATAAATAGGGTCCCTTCAGAATGTGAACTAATTTGGAATGGTAGCTGGTGGGAAATGATACACCTTAGCTGTTATCCCTGGAACGGTAATACAGAAATATATCTGCCAACTCTGGTACACTTACATTGTTCTTCATATCCTGTGGAGTTTGTCAGAGCGCTCTGGGGCCTGCTGCCTTCCACCCCCATACTCCGATCGGCTCTCCACTGCGTAGGAGCAGCTAATATTGTTTACCTCGGTAGGCATCCCAGCCATAATATTTTCCCAAGAAACACTGATGTGTTTAAAGGTCAGGTTGATACTGATTTGACGGAATAACATGAATTCATCTTTCTAGGAGTAAAATGGTGTACATGACTTGGTTTAAAGGTTAAACTGTTTTTTGTGCACTGGATAGGTCAAAGACACAAGACTTTAATACACAAAGTATAATTACCTGTTTGGGCAGACAGGGAGATGTGATGCCCAGGGTTTGGATTTTTCAAGAGATGTTTGAAAACTTAGGAATCTATTGACATCTCGTCATTCTTGAATACAGTTCATTGCAGGGGGGAAACATGTTACAAGGGTGCTCAGTTAGAAAGGCTGTTTCTTTCCTACTCCTAGTTTTATATCTGTTGGGATTCTAGAAACTGAGTTTTATTAGAGTACTGATAGAGTCTAAGAATGTTTTCAGATACCAAAGTCCCTCAGGGCCAGTAAACTCCCAAATACAAAAATTATACAGTGGGTGCTAAATAAAAGCTTGGTAGCTGCGTGAATTGAACACACCTTAAAACAACAACAACAACCCACAAAGTTGGTTTTCATAATAAGGAGGAAAGTACAGAGACTGTCTGTAACTAGAATCTAAGACTAGACCAATCGTGGACTCAGTTTTCTTCATTCATGCATTTGTTTTTTCACTGAACAAATGATTTAGTAAGCACTTACACATCGCTGCAATATACTGGATACTGAGATGAAATGGGAAGACATGGCCCCAACCTCAGAATTTACAGTCTATCAGGGAAGAAAATACAGTGAGAGGGTAAGAGGAAGGAGGAGGGTATGGGAGAGGGAGAAGGGAGCAGGAGGGGAAAGGGAGGACACAGGAGAGGGAGGAGGACATGGGAGGGTTAGGAGGACAGCCAAGGGAGCTGGTAGCCCTGGCCTGGGGCTAGGACCTGGTCACCCTCTCTCTGTCCTCCTCTCCCCTCCATAAGGATTCCTTTCTCCTTAGGCCCCTTCCTCACTTATCAAGTCTCACACCGGACTCCGAGCCTGCACTCATCAGCAGCTTTCTGCGTGTCCCAGCTGGTCCTGGGAGAGGCCCCTGAACCAGAGATGGGCTAGGCGCAGCCTCTTCCCACCAGGACCCCAGTTCTACTGCACAGCGCTGGAACCAAACCCGTGGCGCGTACTTGACCTGCCCTCTTCGCGCCAGCAGCGCCCCGCTACGTCCCCTCCTTGCGGGCAGACAGAGGGCACTTGGCACTCCTGAGGGTCCTGCCGGGGGTGGCGGGGCCTTAGGCGGGGCATGAGCACCTCGGCCTCGGCGGAGGGAGGGAGGCCATGACTTGCCCTCCCTCTGCCTGGGTGGTGGGGGAACCATGGATACTCTGTCCTTTTAAGGGAAGAAGGAAACAGAGACCTGACCCGCAGGCCCCAAGCCCGCGCAGACCCCGCTGTGGACCCGAGGTCGGTGCTGGTGGCAATGTGCCCCCCACCCCGCCAGAGCCCGCCCTCGGAACCCAGCTCCGCAGCTGCTGCGTTTTGGCCTCGATTTAGTCTAGCGAGTCCCCAAATTTCGCCATGAGCCCCATGCCTGCAGGTAAGAATTATGACAGATTTACTCGTGCACGCTGCGGTTTAAGTGTTAATCAGTGTGTTAAAGGATAAAAATACTGGATGGCTGGGGGTGGGGGTGGGGAGCGGGGTGGGGGGGTGGGGGTGGGAGTGGAGGGAGGAGTGGTGGGGTAAGCGGTAGAAGGAGTGAAATGGGAGGGCGAGGGCGAGCTGTGGGCAGAGATGGGGGAACACGGGGGGGCGGGGCGGGGCTCAGGGGCGCTAGGAGGGTACCCTGCGGTGATTGGAGGTTGGGGGCCAGGAGGGAGGAGCAGTGAGGGGACAGAGTGGAAGGCTTGGGGGACCGTCGGATCCCTGGATGTCTGAGAAACCAAGGGGAAGCCATCTGTTCCTGCAGTTCCTAGAGGGAAAGAGGTGAAAGGGGTGGTACTTTTACTTAACTCATTTTAGTTGGAGGTGGGACTCTTGGAATAGGAAGACCCCTCGGTGGCGCTCACACTTGAGAAGTTGTCCCAAACCTCTTTCTGCCTCTTTTCTGTGGCATTTGGCCCAGGGAGCCATGCACGTGTACCTGAGGCACCAGGGCTATGGGAGGGGTCCCACAGGTGGGGCCTTCCTGGGCCCAGGAACTGCAGACACAGGAACCACAGGTGCCCTGGGCCTGGGGGAGCCCTCCACGTGTCCCCTATCCCCACTCAAAGGCTTCGTTTACACCAGACACCGTGTTTCCCCGAAAATAAGACCTAACCGGAAAATAAGCCCTAGCATGATATTTCGGGATGCTCGTAATATAAAATAAGCCCTACTGTATTTCCCCGAAAATAAGACCGGGTCGTATAGTAATTTTTCTTCCAAAAGACGCATTAGGGCTTATTTTATATTACAAGCATCCTGAAAAATCATGCTACGGCTTATTTTTCAGTTCGGTCTTATTTTCGAGGAAACACGGTATGTGTGTGGTATATTTTTAACAGGTATTGCAGAGAAAGAATAAAAATGTGAATTTTAAAGAAAAGGAATGAAATTCTGTATAGCATGGAAATATAAACAAGAATAAAAACACTGGATGGAGAGCCTGGGACTGAAGGTAGGCCTGTTCGTGACCTCCCTACCTGTGTCCTCACCACTTGTCTTGGGCACTGTCTCCTCTGTCCCTTTGGTGAGCATGTCTCTGGAAGAGCAGACACTCTGAGCTCGTTTGATGAATGACTGAATTCCAGGAGAGGGGGCTTCTGGCTGACTCCTAAAGGGAGGGTAGGAGGGAAGGGCATGGAAAGAGCAGGGAGGAGTTAGGGTGTTTGGGGCGTAAGGAAACCCTCTCTGGCTGGAACACAGAGAGGGCAGGGATGTACGGGGAGGTGAGATTTTTTTTTTTTTAATAGATGAAAGGTATTTCCCCTCCCCTATTTTTAAGCATAAGAATGAAGTTTTCACTTCAGATTTCGTGATGAAATAGAAGGCCTGTGTATCCCCAGGCGTGGGAAGGAAATATTGGCGGAGGACTTGCCAGGAGACAGGCCTGGGCTTGCCCTGCATCCCAGAGTCACTGGGGCCTCACTGAGTCCCAGCTGAACTCTGGCTTCCTCCCCAGGTCACCGCGCCCTTTCCTTTTGACAGATAAGGAAGCTGAAGCACAGAGCGGGGTATGACATGCCTAGCAGTGAGGACCAGAGCCTCCGCAGGCCTTTCTTCCTCGCCCACCGCACCCTTGGATCTCACTAGGAATCAGTTCAGTTCCCTCCTAGGGGCAGCTAGGGTGGCCCTCGATGTGTGGCCCAGGTTTCCTCCAGGGCCGCAAGAACAGGGACCAGCAAAACCCCTAGAGGTCAGTTGCTGCCCCTGGGCACGTGGCCAGGGCAAAGATTGCAGAGGGGGCCCTGGGGACCCTGAGGATGCATTTCTTCTATGCTTGCTGATGTCTACCAGTGCCCCCAAAGATCAGCTGTTCAGTGTTCGGGAATGTGACTCAAGATTTCTTGGGCTGTGATCCATCACTATCCCTAAAAATATCCCAGGACCACAGCTCACCCCACAGATGTAAAACTGAGACCAGGGACTGCCCGACAACTACAATGTGCGACGGGCAGGGGCTGGGGTCCTGGTTGAGCTATAGATAATGGGGAACAACTGCGAGCAGTGAGGACCATCTCTCTGCAGCATTTTCTAAACCAAGCCAGCAAGCTGGTGAGCACCATTGTAATAACTCAGCCGGAAACAAGTGTCATGATTCACGTGTCACCGCTAATGTCGAGCTAATATCCCCCAGCAGGGATGAGCAATTACAAATTCCTGAATTATCTCCCTTGTCTGCACCTCAAACAAACAAGCAATCATCTGTTTCCTTAGCTAACCTTCCCTGGGGTGAGCCAGCTCAAAGGTTGAGAAAAGTGGCCCTCTGAGGTGGAGACCCAGCGTTGCCACTTCCTGGCTGTGAGTCTTTGGCAAGTTCCTGGGAGGTCCCCGTATAGTAATTATTATAGTTTCTATAATAGTATACTTGTCTCACAGGGTTACCGTGACGATTAAACATGAATTATTAGTTGAAAGTGTCTTGTGCGTCGTAAGCACACAATAAATGTTAGCTGTTATTAACTGAAAAATTAAACCAAAAATATTAGTATGTGGGCATTAATAGATAGGATTATACTTAGATTTCACAAATCTGTTAAATTTTTCCATCTTTGTTTCAACTAGGGAGCCAAATGGAATCAACACTTACACATCCCGACTCCTCGGGCCAAGTGATAAAGCTAAAACAAAATTGCTCTGGGACTCAGCAAATCTATCGTCTTCTTTTGCAATTGCTCTTGGCCCGCGAAGATTATCAGCTGGGCTTTTCGCTATAGTGTGCTTTCAGGTGAGACCCAGATGGAACTGGGCCGTGGTATTCAGACACTCACATTGACAGACTGAAATCTTCTCACTTGTTTATAGACAGGGCTTCATGTACCCTTGAAATGCTAGTGAGATGCTAAGAGATTTTTCAGGTCTTTCCATGGGGATATCTTTGTGTTTAGCTTAAAGATGGGAGCGTCTGTGTTGCCCTCTGGAGCTCTGTAATGCCAAGGTCATCACCGTGAGGGACCCTGGGGTATCACTGGGTGGCCTGGACAAGGGTCTTAACGGCTGTGGTCCTCGTTTTCCACAAATGTAGAATATGGGGTTAGCCCTGCGTACTCCCTTTTTTTTTTTTTTCTGATTTTAAATAATTTATGTAGGAATAAAACTCAACCAGTACCTGAAGTAAAGGAAGGTCCAAGCATGTTTGATGAATGACTGTAAGTACAATAGGGATGGCCCAGGAACCCAGGTTTCCCCGTAGAAAGGTTCCCATGGGAACGGGGACAGTGGTGGGACAGCCACGTGACCTATGCCAGGCCATCTCTCCATCTCTTTTTGCATCTGCCCAGATCTCGCTGTTCCTCCCCAGGTTTCCAGTCTCCACTCCATTCAGACACACATGGCCCATCACCACTTTCCTGGCCCACAGCCAACTGTCCCAATCTCCTAGTTTTCTCCTGCTGACTTCCTGGGAAAGGGACCGGCTCAGCTCATCCTATCAAGCAGAGGATAGAGGTCCTAAGTTACCGACTGGCCTGTAGACGGACTCCCCATAGATCGATTGCCTGCCTGAGGGCCAGTCCTCTGGGGCTTGGGACAGAGAAGGGAGGGGCCCTGCCCTCAGCTAGCCTGGGACTGGGAAATGTCCTTTAGGTGGGCAAGCAGTGCGACCCCCCGGAAAATAACTCAAGGCAATCCTGTGTTTGTATCCCTTCCACCTCACTCCCACCTCTTCCCCATGTGCAGAGAGCATGTTGACACTTAGAAATGCCTGTCATTTTCTCCCTGTTTGGTCCAGCTCCTTCAGGGCCTTTCCTATACAGGCTTTTCTGTTCTTTCTTTGTTTTAGTTTGCCCTCATCTGATTGAGTAAGGCACTCAGGTGGCAGGATGAGAATTGGCCTGTGCATCTGAAGACCGAGGAAGAAGGATGCAATGGAAGGTGGGGGTGGGGTGTCGGGCGGCTACCAGGTGGGTCACAGGTGAACCAGAGAGATGTGCTTGCTGGGCCAGGCAGGGGTCGGGGGGCAGGCACGGCGTGAGGATGGTGTTGTGCCGTCCTGTCTGCCCCTCCGGCTGCTCAGGGTAGGATGCGTAGCAGTCAGTCCTCTGTGTGTCCTGGCACAGTGCCCAGCTCTGAGAGGGGCTCATTTGTGTTTGCTGCCTAAATAAATTGGACCCAAGACCAGTTTTCTGAATTGGACCAGAGACATCAGGGCTGGATTACACAGCACATCATGGAACGTACATCTTCAGGTCAGCATGAGTCCTGGGTTCCAGCGCAGGGCTGAGCTGGGGTGGGGGGGTCTCTTCAGTCATAGCTCCCACACAGGAGGGCTGCGGTGGCTGGGACGCCAGGGAAAGCCCCCTGAGGGGTCCTTTGGGACGTCTCACATTTACAGATGGGGAAACTGAGGCTCAGAGAGGGTGAGCCACTTGTGAAAGTTCATAACTAGGGCTTTTATTCACGCTTTTAGAGCCTCTGACCGTCCTGAAATATTGGGCTACAAAGTGGTATTTACATGAACTCAGAGGACATTTCATTGCAGGTTTTCTTAGCGAGTTGTTTGAAGCAGTGAAACATTCCTAGTTCCGGTGAGGTGCATGGCCTTGGGTGTGGGTGACTTCTGTGCCCACGCAGGCTATCTTTCCCTAAGACAGGCAGTTCCATTTGCTGTCTATCCATTTCCTATTACAGGTGTGGGATATGAGAGCATGGATAAGGAAAGACTCATCTCTGAAAGAACTTTGCCTGGAAGCATATGTGAAAAAACAAGACCAAAAGTGGAAAATGAATAGGAGTGAGCTTCAACAACAAGAATTCAGAGAGGAGAAACACACACACATGTGTACACACCAAATAGAAAGCTGTCACCCATAGTGACTTGTCACCCATGTCAGGTAATCCTCAGCCAGGCCCGACGGCTGTGGACATGAGTCTCCACAGTGACACACTGAGAGGAATTTCAGTCTTAACATCTGCAAGGACCACAGTGTAATCGTGACTGCAAACCTCTGTCTTGGTTTGCTGAGATTATGGGTGTATATTTTCGTTTTCCATTTTCCCAGTTTTCTTTAATGTGGTTACATTTTATAATGAAAGGGGTTTTGTTTGTTTGTTTATTTGTTTTCTGTATTTTTAAGAAGGACAATTCAAGATGAGTACAACAGTCAATGGTTCAGAGTGTGATTTTTTGGGTAACAAAGGGAGAGCACATAGGAAGGGCAGCAAGGTTGCGGTTTAAAAGGAGAAGCCTCCACAGGGCATTTCCCATTTATGGAAATACACTCGACGTGGTCAACGTCACGTTCATTGTTAATGGGTTGGTCAATAGGACCAAAGAAAAGATTTTGGACTGGGGGATCCAACAATGGTATGGAAATTTCAAAACTATTTAATGTTAGGCATTCTTTTCCTACAAAAAAAGGTGCAATTTAATTCAAGGAAAGTACATTATTGCTGAAACTGTTCTGAGCCTGACCAACGATGAAACAGGGCTCAGCTCCTTTCTCCAAGTGGATCTGATTTCCTATAATCAACCTGCGTGGTCTCTGAAAACCTCCAAGTAACATCAGTAAAATCCACTGATTAGTGAAATCTGGAGTTAAAAGAGATGTAGAGAATGGCAGGGATGCACTTTCTGGATTCATTTTTCTCAGCACAAAAATTAGGCCACTGTAGTGCTGGATGCTTAGCACTGGGCTCTGTTGGTTTGGGGAGAGGTGGCTTTGTCGTGGGCCCGAAGCAGGGACTCTCCCAAGGACACACATCCTGTGTGTCAGAGTGAACAGGCTGATGAGCTCAGCAAACCCACACCTGTGGGGGGTGGGGGGTGGAGGGCACTGGCAAGATCACTGGCCTGGGCATCACCCAGGCGACCGGGGGATTAACTCAGCCCAGTGATCTGGTTTCCTCCACTGTTGCTGCCAGGGTTTGTGTGAGCTTACAAACAACAGACGGCAGGCCTCCTTGGACTCTGACCTCAACCGATGCTCATTAGTGTTGTCATTGTCTGATTATTCTTGGCATTAGGTTCTTCAAAGGTAGGCTTGAGGGCACAGCAGACAGCCACACATGTGGTGTTGGGGGTCAGGAAATCGTGTGTCCTGTTGGCACTGGACAAGAAGCTGGCATCCAATTTGCAGGTGGCCCAAAGCCTGGAGAGGTGGCTGGGCTCTGGAGGGATGTCCTCCAGAGGGACAATGGACTGAGCTCCCGTGGTCAGTGCAAGCCTGAGGTCCAGGCGCCCAGCGCACTGGAGCACAAAGCCCCGCGGCACAGGACCTCGTAGCGCTGGGTGACGGTGAGTCCGCAGTAAGACATGGCCGCTCCCCTGAACTGCGGACCCTGTCCTCGGCCAGGCAGCTCACAGGAGCACGTGCTAAGTGCAGGCACCTTTCTAGGAGTGTTGCACGGACCCTCTCATGTAATCCTATGGTGGCTTTCCAAGTGGGGACTATTCCTTACACAAAGGAAAGTAATAGCAGAAATTGTGTCACTTGTCCAAATTTGCACAGCTGAGTTGTGAGCTAAGATCCCGGCCTAGCAACGTCGGAGTTGAGTCCCAGGACGCACCCAGCTGCATGTGGAACCACGCACCATAAGGCCTGGCGTCTTGGCCTTGCAGGTAGCGCAGGCCTGCTCTGCCCATGTGCCCTGGCAGACACCAATCTGCACTTTGTCTCTGTGGGTTGACCTGCTCTGGGTATTTCACATAAACGGAGTCGAGCAATATGTAGCCCTTGTGGCTGGCTTTTTGCACTTAGTATTGTGCTTTTGAAGTTCATCCATGTTGTAGCTAGTGTGTAAACACCTACATCTGTACTGATTTTCCCAAATCCCCACTCATGCACGGGCACTTTATGCTTTTGGGAACTTCACGCGGCATTTGGTGTGCATTCGGGTGTTCTGACCACTGAGCAGGTGGCCTTCTGCCCTTTTGCCGGCTTCCCCCACGGGCCCCTCTTCCTCCTTCCTTTCCTTGGAGAACACCCCCTCTCCACCTCATCAGCCACAGAAAATTTCCTCTCACATCAAGGCACCAAATTCCAACTTCTGCTCCAGGATGTTTATTGAAGAATCGCATCTGAGCAACTCAGTTCTCTCCCTGGATGCTGTTTGTCCCCCCTGTCCCCATCCAGGGAGCAGACGGAGTGAGAGGGAGAGGGAGTTCATCTGTAGGAGTCGCCTCGATGCGTCGGGAGACATACAGCATGACCCCATGTGCTGGTCTTCCCAGGACAGTCCCGACTTCCAGCTCTGGTCCTTCATTCCTGAAAACATCCAGCTTTGAAGAATAAATGATACGGTTGTCTACGACGAGGGCGTTTTGTGTCCTGAGTTGATTAAAGCAGATCTAAGGACAGAAGGTCCTCCATACAGGGTTCACACTCAGCCCTGGACACGACAGTCAGGGGACAGTGAGCAAACATTGGTAGTGTCTGTTCATCTCCATCCAGGGAAGGAGAGGTTGTCCTGACTACTGGTCTAGTTCAATAGACAGGCCATTCTTGGTGAGGAAATCACGCCAGAGCTGGTCATCTGTGGACATCAATATTACCAGTCAAAAGGCAAGAGAGTAAGTGTCTTCTGATGATGATTTGACTTTTCATGTAGTGTGACCACAGAAAGAGAACATGCCAAACACGTGGACACAGCTATATTCCTTGTTGTATATAATCTTATGTCTCCCTAAGCCATCTGTTCATTGAATTTTAGTTTATTGTGGGAAAATATAACATGAAATTGACCATTTTAACCGTTGCTGAGTGTTCAAATCAGTGGTGTTAAGTAGATTCACATTGTTGTAAAACCATCACCACCATCCATCTCCAGAACTTTCTTATTTCCAACAGAAACTCTGCACCCACTAAACACAACTCCCCATTGTCCCCTCGCCTCACACCCAGAGTAACCGCTGTACTATTTCTCTATGAATTTGCCTATTCAGGATAGCTCATATAAGTGGACTCATACAATACTTGTCTTTTCGTGCATCTGTTTATTTTCTAAATTTTATTTTGTTTCGCCATGAAAGCATTTACTAGGAGCTAACCGCACATGATGCTATAAACGGTAATACCTTATGTTTGTGCGATGCTTTGCACCTTCTAAGACATGTCTAATGTATTAGCCTGTTTGAGTCTTGTAACAGTTCTTTAAGGCGAGCACAGCATGCCTTGTTACCTTAATGAGTGGCCAAATCAGGAGGAGAAGCCTGGCTCTGCAGACTCCCTTACCTTTTCTAGAGTCAGGCAACTTCTCAGAAGTTGGGGATAATTTCTCTCTTCTGGAATCCAAATGTAAAGCTCAAATAACTACGTTTTGTACAAGCAAAGAAAGAATCATGTTGAATTTGTGACCATGTATTTAGGGAGGAATCATTATGTGGGGTCAGAACCCACTGATGGGGGCCGGACATGGACAGGGGCCTGTCGTCTTCAGGTGCTAGGTCTCCACCAGCGGCCTCCAGCTTCCCTGGCCTCAGGCCTGCTGTCTTTACCAGTTTTCTCCCAGTCGGATTGCTGAGGACGCACAAGATATGCTCTTCCAAAAAAGTTGGGCATTTCTCCAGGAGCCAGAAAAATCTACCAGTGCTCAAACAGGCTGGAAGACAATTTTGTTTTCCCAAGCTCTGGAATAATGAAGACCGTACTGTGTACATGTTTGCAAACAAGAAGGAACAATACGCGCATTCAACATGTAGCATTTTATTTGCGGTTCTATTGTGCAGGACAGTCATTTGTTAGGACTTGATTATAGCTGTCACTTTGTGCAAAAATGGGGAGGCTGGGCCCTGCTCGGAAACGAAGGCTCGCTGACTTGTGAACTGCAAAGGTCCGTATTTCCCGTTGGGCACTAATAATGCTCACAAAAGCAGGTGGGGGAGCTTGGTTTAAACAAAGAGAAGTTGACAACAGCAGAGTAAACAGGACCATCACCACTGCATCTGCTCGTTGTCCTCTGAGTTTGATGGGTTTTCACTTTAACGTGGCAGCTCTGTGTACATGCATGAGTATTAGAACTGCACTTCCCACGTTGAGACTAACATTTGCTTTGATACAGGAATGCTCATTTTCTATTGACTCAAGGAAAGCAGAATAGGGAGAACCATGGCTGTCCCAGAGGTTTTGTTAGTGGGGTTTCACAGGGTGAGGGCGCCAGCCAGCCAGCCAGTCATTGCCCCTTGCGGGAGAGATCGTCCGACAAATCCATGGAGCCTGGGGTCCCTCCCCTCCCGGCCTTGTTTTCTCCCAGTTAGTACAGGTTGTTGGGAATTTGGGGACTGGGATAGTTGGTGGTCTGAAACACCAACTATATACAATTCTCAAACTTGCACACCCACCACCTGACTCTCTCTCTCCTCCTATTGATAACAGAGTGGCCATGGCATGCAGTAATGAAAATAATATGAATGACGTCCAACACGCATGGAGTGTGTCCGGTAGGCCAGGCCCTATTTTAAACGTTTTACGTTTAATGACTCACTGTTTTGTTCTCACAACTCCAAATGAGACAATTGCTGTCATCATCATTCACATTTTACAGGTGAGGACACAGACACAGAGAAGACGCTCAGAGTGTCAGAGATAGGTGGTGAAGGGCCCCCCACCCCCAGTCATGCTTCTAATCACTGGGCTGGACTGTCTCTCAAGGGTACCACAGCCCAGGCCAAGTTCAATTACTTACCTCCGGGCCGCCTGTGGGGAAACAACACATTCCACTAAAATTACTCTTGTGAGCAAAACTGCAAAGACCAGCTGGGGGATACACTGGAATAAGATCCTATTCACAACAGTCATGAACACAGAATAAAATACCAAAGTATATAGTTAGCAAGGAATGTACAGGACCCGAAACTACGTAATATGTAATTGTGTCTCTGTGGGTAGCGATACGTATCAAAATCCTCAAAATTGTATATAAACTTTGACCCCAAAATTTCTCTTCTAGGAATTTTTGCCAAGGAAATAGTCATAGATAAGAACAAGGGTTAACTTATAAGAATGTTTATCCCAATGCTGCTTATAAAAGTAATAAACTGGAAACAAACAAAATGTACAAGGTAGGAGTGAAACAATTGACTAAGTCAGTTATGCTCCCTACACATGCTGGACACCAGCATGTGTGCCTGCTCAGATTCCCTGCACGGCCTGCTTCTTTCTGGCTTTTGGCCGTGCCATTCCACCCACACTCCGTCACTCCCTGTTACCGAACGTCGGAGCTTCCTGGGCAAACACCAAGGAACTAGATGACACCACAGGGTCGTGGGCGTGACCCTTGGCCTACTGGACATGGGAAACACGCAGGAATGAGCACATACATCCCTTCTTCTTTCTCCCACTACTTCGTGGTGAGGTTCCTCCTTGCAGCCCTTCTGGGGAGCTCCTGATGCCAAAAGAACAAGCCCGCTGAGCGACCTGTTGTATCTATTTGCAGCTTGTCCTGAAATTGTGGCCAGCCAGCGTGGGGACTCACCAGAGGGCATTGCTTTCTGTTTTCCTTTCCTTTTCTTCTCACCACCTGGACCTTGGGCCCCACGCCTCCCAAATAAAACATCAGCGCTTTAATCCTTGCCTAAAACAGTATTTTCTAGAAGACCCATGTTTAAACAGTACACTCAGCCATTATTTAAAATGATGTTGAAGACTGTATTGTTTACATATATGTGTGTGTGTGTGTGTGTGTGTGTGTATATATATATATTCATATTCTGTATTATTATGATGTTTTCACATCTTAAACTTTGTGGCTGGGGAGACTACCCCTTCTGAGGCTGGGCTATTTTTAGAGAGCTAAGGGCTCAGCTGGCAGAATACCTTTGGTGTAGAGCAGGGGTGTCCAAACTTTTTTCAACGTTTTTCACCAAAGTCCATGTGTGGTAAAATACACAAACAGCCGGGCCACTCACTCGAGGTGAAGTACGTATTGCCTCACCTGGTTTATTTAAGTAAACTAAATATACTTTTGGAATTTGCTGCAGGCCAATTAAAAATGGATTGCGGGCCGCAGTTGGCCCGGGGCTGCAGTTTGGACACCCCTGGTGTAGAGAACCCCTGGAAGCTGTTAGAATGAGTTTTGTGTGAGCAAGAGTGGCTCTATTGTGGACATGCGCAAAGAACTCAGTAGACAACACCCAGGGAGCTGCCGGTTGCCCTGGTAATTGGGTATAACCAGCTATACCCTGAAGGTCTGCTACTGAAGATATAAGGATGTCAGGGTCACTGGCTGGCTGCCCCAATAAGGTGACATTGCGAAGTCACTCAGAACTGCATGAGAACTGAGGACTTTTGCAGCTCAGAGAGCCTGTCTCGATTGAGAGGTGACCACACTGCCACTCTGCTCCGAGAACCCTCCTCTCTGCTCTGTTCTGCTCGGACAGAACCCCTGCCAAACCGACCTCTCGGACCAGCCACCCTTCCTCACGCCACCAGGACTCCGATTGACATTGGGACTGGCTCGTTACTCTGTTTTACCCGATCATTGTATGACTCTGTGTGCTTTACTGTGTGGTGTGTTGATGATTGATGTTGAGTAAAGAGCATAATGAAAGGCATGTAAGATCACGTATGCTCTGTTCTTCACTCGGGCCGCAGCTACCGTGGAGGCCTCGGTCAGTGCCAGGTAGATCTTGGGGGTCTGAGAGTCTCTTGGGGGTTAGTCCCCCTGACTTGCAGGAAGAGACTGCAGCTGGCTGACTGTGAGCCTAGCAGTCCCTCGGGACACCTTTGATATGCAAACTAAGCAATCCAGGGTCTTACTTCCTCCATCTGGCCTGCAGACCCCAGGAGGTAATATTCCTCTGCCCGACTCATCCCTGGGCCAGGTACCAGACAACTGGAGACCACCTCTAGAGCCAAAGCCTGCCAAAATTATTCCAACTAGCCAATCCTAAACTGTTTACCCTGCCCTGCCTTGCCTTTCCCGAGGAAACTCTGATAAAGGCTGTGGCCTAGGCCCTCCCTTCACTCCTGCCCCTCTGCCTTCTGACCACCCTGGGGCTTCCCCACATGACTCTGCGTGGCACATCGTGACTCCTGGGTCTAGGACCTATGAGTATGATCCACTGTGTCTACCGAGCCTCTCCTGTGTCACCTCTTGGGACTGTACCCAACTGACCATCACATTACAGAACACTGAACAAAGGCTGTTTTATGACACAGAAAAACATTCACATTGGGTGCATTTAAAAATCACACTTATGATACAATATTAATGTTTCCATTCTTGTAAAAACAAACAAAAGAAAACATTTGGAAGCAAAATACCAACATACTAATGGTAGTTAACATTGGAGGTAAATTTATGGGGGATATTTTTCTTTTTTGTATTTTTATTTCTGAATTTTCTACATTTATTTAAAAAGAAACAACCCACTTGTGCCAGTTATCTATTGCTTCATTAAAAACAACCCTGAAACTTAGTGGGATCAAACTCCAAGCATTTTATTCGTTCATGATTCAGTGGGTCAGCAGTTTGGGCTGGGCTCAGCCGGGGACCTCTGCTGGGCTCGCCTGGAGTCCCTCACTTGGTTCCAGGGGTCTGGAGGGTTTCCTGAGGCTCTTTGGTCCGAGGTAGTCGAACGTGCCTGGGACTTGGGGCTGGCCATCTGCTAGGCCTCTCTCCCAGGTGAGTGCCAGGTGGGGCTTTATCACATGGTGGCAGAAGCATTCCAGGATGACATACTTGGCAGGTGCAAGGCCTCTTAAGGCCTGTGCTCTAAGCTTACACAATGTCACTTCCACCCCACCCGATTGGTCAAAGCAAGTCACATGGCCTGCCCAGATTCAGGGGTGGAGAAACAGACTCCTCGTCTGGCTGGGAGAAGTAAGTGGTGAAGCATGGTGTGAAGAGGCTAGAATACAGGGATGGAAGGAACGGTCGGGTTCTCCTTGTAAACATTTGCAAACAATCTACCGTACCATTTCAAAGGACTTTTAAAAGTTTCTTCTGGTCTGTGTACTTACATTGAGACGATAAAAATGGCTAACACTTTTCTATTGATTATTTTGGGCAGGACTCAAGAGTCTAATAGAACTTGAAAGAAAAAATTTAAAAAGTCTTAAGTAAGTCTTAAGTGAGTCCCACAGTAGATATGTTTTACCAAAATAGTTTGACTCTTCCTCTCCCTCAGTTTGAATGAGTGAGATTTCCAGCATGTATATCAGGAAAGAAAACTTTAATTTAGTTCCTGGCTGCTGGACAGATTGTCAGATTTGTGCTAGTGATTAGAAAAAGGAATTTCTCACAATTCTGCAATTAAAACTCTACCCGCTTTCCATTCCTGATTATGTGATGGGCTAGGAAACATCTCCCAGTAGCTTAATATTATTAGATTAGCAAGAAGATGTCTAACACGACTCAGTGTTGTTCTTGAGAAATAATTAGCTACCTAAGTGGAATAGACCTCCATGGAATACAAGTATATCTCTTTCAGAACATTTAAATTTGGAGGCTTAATTATCCAGTGAAAAATAGTCGCTTTAGCACTTTAGTCCATTTGGCTATATATTGACATTATTAAAGTGCTTTCCTGGTCTTTATGCAAATTGCTTTAAAAACAACAACAACAACAATTTATCTCCTAGCAACCCAAAGTGAAATAAGTACTGAAAAATGACGTCTCAAGAAGATTTTGGGCTGTTCATCCAAGTAAATTCCTAGGGTTTATTTGTTGATCGTCTGAATGAACAAATGGAGGGTTTGTGCCTATAGGTGTATATGCAGCTGAGTCCCCCTCTAAACTAAACTTTTAAGCAGCTAATTAAGCAGTCAAGTTCACACAAATAAACAGTACAATCTAGTGCATTTGGTCACCAATTCCAATCTGTAAATAAGCACTCAGCTGAATGGGAGAACCAAATGTGAAGTTACTTATGTGCCCTTGGGACTTGACCGAGCTCTAGAGTCGGGGAAGTTTCTTCCTCTTTTTAGGGGTGCACCCTGCCCGTGGGGTGCTGCAGCCACCTTACCTCCCAGAGCCTTAGCTTCTTCCTCTGTGAAATGTGTGCAAATCTGTGTTCTAGATTCTAGGTTGAAAAACTAGAGTAGAAAATGAGGGTGAAATGCTTCATAGCTAGACATCACAGAGATGGAAGCCATGGTTCTTCGTATGGATGACGCAGCAGTTAAGATGTAGGCTACAGACCCAGCAGTGACCCAGAGGGTACCACTTCATCCGTGCCAACCCACTTCCCTGGGCATGAACTGGCAGGTCGGAGGGGACACTGCCCTTTGCTTCCTGAGTTGGTTACCTCGTCATCAGAGTGTACTCAGACTCGTCTCTAGCTGGCTGCCACTCTAACCCTGAGCCTAAGGTCTGGGGAGACTCCAGCTTGTCCTGCAGAGTGTGTGTCTCTGTGGCCTTGTGAGTGGGGCTCAGGCCCCTACTTTCACTGCTGCTGCTCTGGCCGCAGGCTCCTCCTGGTGGGAGGACGGACAGTTCCCTCCCCACATAAGTCTGTGCCAGCTAGTGGCACTCCCGGGGCTGCTGCTCTTGAGACTCACTTGCTTCTACGGGGGAGGATGCATGAGTCGGAGAGGTCATGAGTCCAGCCCCCAACGGCCCCCAAACAAGTGGCCACTCCCCTCAGAACCTGGTCTCTGCAGTGACTTGCCCACCTGTTCTTTTTCAGGATTCTTTATTTGACAGAAGCCCAATTCAATCCCACAAGTTGAGACAAAAAGAGAATTTTTAGGTTCTGCAATCCAACCCCCAGAAGGGCATAGACAGAACTGGCTTTCGAGATGACCACAGCCAGGCCACCCCTTTGGGTTCCCCAAAAGCTAAGTCTGAGACAAGGACTTGAGTGCAGATCACTTATTCAGAAGGTGTTTCCAGAAAGCCTAAATGAGGACAGAGAGGGAAAGTGGGCCAGGGAAGTGAGAACGGCCGCAAGGATGAGCCTCAGTGGGCTCTCTGGCAGAGGGCCTCTGAAAAGCCAGCAGATCGGCAGCCTTAGGATTTTCTGGTGCATGCTGGGGAGGCTGGGGGCATTTATCTACCAACTCCTGGCCCCTGCCAGGTGACAGCTGCTCCTGGAAACCTAAGCTTCCCTATACTTTTGGGTTGTACCTGCTGGAGAAAGCCCAGGCAGCGAAGAAGAAAGCCACAGGGACTTGACATGAGAGGCTGGCCTTGGGCTGCTGCAGCTGGAGATCCCAGATGAGCCAGGGGCTGGCTACTTGGTGGGCATCAGCACCTTCTGCCCTGGGCTCAGAAATCCTGAGGACTCTGGAGCTTGTCTGTATGTCTAGCTTTATTGTGTGTTTTGTTCTTTCTGAGAGCATGGGGGATTTCTTCAGGGACCTCGATCTCAAGCCCCTCTGGCTGATATCCATAGAGATCATGGATACTCTTTTCTTCTTGCTCCAGCCAGCAAAGTCCCAGGGAAGGACTCTGATTAGCCTGACTGAATCATGTGACCATTTCTGGACCAATCATGGTAGTCCAAGTATTGGAGGATTATGATTGGTCCAGGATAGATCATTTGCCCATCCCTGGCCAGAGGGATGGGTCTGTTCCCAGAAATGCAAGTGTAAGGGGGGAAGAAGTGTGACTGAGCCCTTTCCCCATCAGAGGTTTGCCCGGACCTACTAGCCCACCTGGCAGGCTTTAGGCATTTTGACCCTGGGTGAGGAGGACGTTGTAAGATTTTTGATCCCTTCCCTCCAAGAAGGTTTCTGGGCTCTAAATTTAAATTTGCCCCTTTCTCTCTCCCTAACAATCTTCAAGCTCTATATGTCAATGATTTCTCTTCTCCTTCTCCACTTTTACTTCCAATCACCAGGTACTGCCAGTTAGGAAGGCACTTAAAACTCCTACATTCCATCTAGCTGGTGTGTTTTATGGTATTCTGGGAAAATTTTCTTTTTCCATTTATCAGGCATGAATATTATTCAGAGAAAAGGTTTTGACAAAGCATACTACCACAAAAGAGTAAATGGAGAATTTAAAAATATTTTTCACACCTTAGGGCAATTGACATTTTAGTTAGATTCGTGCTTCTGCTTTCCCTTACTAGAAATAAGGCTTTCACTTGCCTGACCTTAATGAATGTTAAGGGAATCCTCTCGTAGCTCAAAGACAAGTTCATATGCAGGAAGCTAGTGGAAAAACCAAGGGGATATTGACTGACGTGAAACCGATACTCCAAAATATCATCCTCCACGTCTAATAGAAAACATGTCTTTTCTGAAATGGATGTTCATTCATACTGTCATTCAACTAATATGTGGTAAGTACCCAGAAGGCACTTAATAAATAGTATCGAGAAGAGCAACAACAATCGTGCTTTCAGGGAGCTTACTTCTAGCTGGGGAGACAGAAGATAAACATGCACGAATGAAAAAACAAGATTCCTTCCAAGGGCGAATGTACTAGAAATGAATAAAACAGGAAGGAGTCAGGGAAGCCCCACTGAAGAAAATCTTGACTTCGAGCTGAGCGCTGAATAATGGGAAGTCCTTGGTGTGGTGAGTTGGGGAGCAGCGCTCAGGCAGAGGCACGAGCAGGTGTCAGGCCCTGAGGCAGGAAGGAGTTTGGGGTGTTCAGGAACTAGAAAGGAGGTGTGAGTGGCTGGTGTGCAGTGTGTGGGGAAAGGGAGGTAGGGGTGGGTCAGAAAGGGATTCCATCAGCACAGACAGAGCTGGGAAATTGATCCCAGTGCAACAGGCAGGTGTTGGAGGGCTCTGCGCAGGGGACTGGTGCATGCGTTTTGGGGTTTTGCCCCTGAGAGGCCAACCTGCAGGAGTGCAGCGGAGAGATGGGCGTATTCCCGTAGAGGAGAATCTGGAAGCAGATCTGGCAGAACTTTCAAATGGATGCAGAAGGAGGAATGAAGCAGATGGGGATGAAGCCCTGCACCTTCCTTTGGCACGCTTCTTCAAGGAGAGCTGAGCCAGCACGCTGATGCTAAGTAAGCCCGCAGCCACACTCGGCTGTGTGTGCACACTGTGTTTTCTGAGTCACTATTATCTTGGGGGGAAAAACGCAAATGCAAGTCAGAGAATGACAGAAAATTTAGTTCTGTTAACTGAAGACAATTCAATCCCAGTTGAAATGTTGTTTCTGCGCCAGCAAACAAGTTCTACTCGCTGTCCTTGTGTGACCGGTTTACCGTCATCATTCATAGTAGTCGAGTTGAGCTAAACCAGAATTCGGTTTTGATGTGAATTTCAATGATGCAGCTTCAAAGTCTGTGGGTTTGGACGCATGTATTACCGGCAGCTCTCAGGATAGCATCCTTTCCTCACCTGAAACTGGAGGTGCTGTGGGAATCCCCCTACCACCCAGGACCCACGGGAGAGCCACGCATTCTCGGTGACATCACTCCTTTCCCTGCGGGCCTGGGCAGTGGAAGAGCACAACCTTCTCCTGGCACCAAACACTGAACTTGATTGTTTTAAAAAGGCGTTTGGTGATTAATGACGGGAACTCTGATAACTACAGCTCTGTCCAAGGCACTCTCATGTATACTGTGTCTTTTGCTCATCTCAGCAGCCCTGTGAAGGTCACAGACGCTTGTCCTTTGAATCCCTCTCTCCTCCCTTTGCTCAAATCCCCCCCCCCCCAGATTGAAAAGGCCCATACGCCTTCCAGTTATTGGTGAAGTCTACAAAACCTTCTGCTCAAGAGCTGAGTGGGAAAGGAAGTAGATGTTGCGGGAAACAGAGTCAAAGGAAATATCACGAGAAAATCCTCCTGTTATTATTTCAAGTCAAAACAGGAGGATGTGAACTTGTCTATACAATTTGGGAGGACTATATGCTACGTGAACGTGTGCCTAGAAAAAAAGTGACTCGGGGGCAACATTCCACAGTGCTAAGTGCAGTTGCGGTGGGATGACAGGATTCTGGAGGATAATTTTCCTTAGCATTTTTAATACTTTTTTCATGGTTTAAAATAATGAATACTTGTCCTTGATATTTATTGTTTTGCCCATTCAGAAGAGCATTTGAGACCTTTTAGAAAACGTCCTCTCCTGCTTCAAGCCGTTGCTGGTGCTATGGGCTGCCCTTCCCACATCCCACACTCTGATAGGAGGGATGGACGTCAGCCAGTCATGCTACCCCATTCCCCAATGCAGCTCAGGGATGGACATGGGATTCGAGCCAGGTTACACCCAGTCCTTCTCCTGTGCCCAGGAAGTAGAAGGGCAAGGCAGGAAGGGGCGTCACAGTGTTGCCATGCAAGAAAGACGCAGCACGCCATTGCTGGCTTTGAACATGGAAGGGGGCCACAAAACAAGGCATGCAGGAAGCTTCCAGAAGCCCGAAAAGACAAGAAAATGGATTCACCCTAGAGCCCTCAGAAGGAAGCAGCTCTGCCAACATCTTGACTTTAGCTCAGGGAGGCCCATTTCAGACTTCAGCCCTCCAGAACTGTACGATAATAAATGTGTATTGCTTTGAGCCACTCGGTTTGTGGTCATTTGTTGCAACAGCTGTAAGAAACTCATATCTAATGGAAGGTTGCAACTTTACATGTGGGGAGCCTGGGCTTTGTCAAGACATCAAGGCACAACTACAAGCTGGCTGCAGACTCCACCTTGGGGAAATATGGAGGAACCCTTTCTTCTCCATTGCAGCCATGACATTCAGCGGGACCTGTCAATCACAGTGCTCCAAACACACAGTTGCAGTTCCAGGGGTACACACTGAGCCCTGGGATTATTGAACTGAAGCTGGGGAGGGAGTCAGACCCTTCGGAGTGGCACAAGTTGGCCATCTTCTCAACCAGGTCCTGTGGGGGAAATAAGGCACCTGGGGCCGAGACAGCCTGTTGTATGGGAGCCATCAGCGAACTGGAGGTTAGGTGAAGGGTCCAGAGGCAGATGTTGAGCAGTCAGTTGGCAGCTTCAGCCCCAGGGGACTGTGGGAAAGGCCAGTGCTAGGTGCTCCCCTGGCCCCCATTCCCACCTCACCAATAGCTGAGTTAAAATAAGTCCGGATGAGGACAAAGGTAAGTATCAAAGTTCCAGGAGTGTCACGGGATGAACTGGGGTTATAAGTCTCTGTAAATGTGGCTAAATATTGGACCCAAAATATATATTTTCAGAACATCAAAACAGTGCTCTAAACTGGCATTTGCTTGTCATTGTTGAATACTGTTGGTGGTTTGCTATTTATTCAGCCTATTCATTTCTAGTTCTTGCATGTGTCTGTTTTTCATGTGTGTGTGAGTGACATTTTGTGTTACTTTAGTAAAAAATCTGAATGTTTCTGATCTCAAATACCTTCTTTGACCAAAGTTAATCTTGAAAATTGGTTGTGAATGATGTAACACATGTAACAAACTACTTTGTCTTTTGCCTTAGACTATGAAAGCCTGCTATAAAAGGTTCTTTTTCCATATGAAAGAATGTCGCTATAAACTTAAATACGAACTTTTCTGCCATGGTCATCCAATGAAAATTTGTATTCACTAATTTGAATAGGATCATGTTTTGGTGGCAACATTCTCACACTGTCAAAGAGGTTTTGACGCTGCTTTTAGGGTCATCCTAGAATAAACGAGGGAAGCTCCAGAGGTCTCATCTTTCTCGTCCAAGTTGCTAATTTCATGAATGGATTTTTCTTCATCTTCTAATAGGATGCCAGAGTTGCACTTGCTGCTTCTGAGTTGTGACTGTGCTACGAACAACCCTCTTTTGCATTCTCATTGCTTTGATCAGTAATTAAATCTTCATGTAATGAAGAATATGAGGTTCTGGGGATTTCATCTAACCTCCTGAAGTTGTGAATTTGATTAGAATAATTTTCTTGCTCATTTTCATTGTTTTGATCAGTAATTAAAACTTTATTAAATATAGAATTTGTAATGTCTTACTAGCAAATTTTATGTGGGTCATGCCTGACACAGACTTCTCACTTTTGTTCCTAGCTTTAAAAAATGCAGGCAGACCACCTATATGAAGGAATTCTATTTCTTTTTTCCTTTTCAGTTTTTTTTCCTTTTCTGAGCTTCACTTTTTATTTTTTATTCCTATCATGATGTTGCCTTATATTTCTCAATGATTTAAAGATTAAAAATTGAAATAGTTTTAAAGTAAATACAATTTAAATATATTTACATCAAAAAACAAAGCAAATGTGACACCAATCGACATTTTTCGTATGGTCTTAAAAGTTACTTTCTTTTAAAATAGTATTTAAAATATCTATTAAAATTAAAAGGGAAGATAGAAAATATCATTAACAAGTACAAAAATTGAAATTACTTTTAAAAGATGAATTTTTATTTAATTTTGAAAATTTAGTTGATGCCATTAAATAGTTTACAAAAATAGGATCGCTTCCAGTTCTAGCACTGAAAGTCTATTTAGTTGCAACCACAGGACTTGCTACATGCTTCACGCGTGTTATACTTAGAGCCACACATATGCAAATTTAAGTCATATGAATTATTTAACTATTGCAAAATGTTCTTCAGATATCAGGTGTAACTCTGCTAATAACGCACTAATTCTTCAGTACCTATGGGCCACAAATTGGAATATGAAGAGAAACGAGAAAATGGATTCTCAGCATCACCAAGAATGTTTCATTATGCAAGAATCTCTTGTGTTCACCCTATCTAGGAGAATAGATTTGACAAGGTAATTAATTAGTTGTTTATCTTACCTAAGCACTTCTCCTGCTCAAACCCTCCTCTATTCTGAAGCTGTGTCTATTTCTAACATTTACAGGTGCAACACACAAACCTTCATGGCATTTGGGCTCAGGTGCTTTTTGTTTTGAGGACATAGAGCAAGAGGTAAAGAAGTGTTTCCTTCCGACTTGAGGTACGTTATCCACCTGAGCGGATGTTTAGGGGTGCAGGTGGTACTATACTAGCATCACCTGTCAGATCCCCACTGACAGGAGCACCCATATGTTCTGTGAAACATTCAGTGTGTGTGTGTGTGTGTGTGTGTGTGTGTGTGTGTGTGTGTGTGTGTGTGAAGCAGAGCCCGTAGAAGGTCCAAACCCAGGACAGAGGCAACCTCTTCCCTGGAATTGGCATTTAAATATGTTTGAAGATGGAGAAATTCGGGAAACAAGGTTTTAGTCCTTCCTCCCTCTCTTCCTCCCTCCCTTCCTTACTTCCTTCCATCCATTGACTCAAATGAAACTCCTATGTACTAGGTACTGTGCTAGGTTTTGGAGACACAGGTTGGGGGCCCTGAGAACCCTTTTTGGGAAGAAAAGAGGGAAGGCGGTATGGATGGGGCAACATTGGAGCTATTCTTGAAGAGAGATCATGGGAGAGAAGAGGGAGAAAGACTATTCAGAATGAATAGTTTGTGCAAATGCACACCTTCATCACAGAGCTTTGATATCTAGGTTTGAACATGGCTGGAGGGCAGGGTTTCGGGGAGCGAGGCACACACAGTAAGTCTAGAGAGGTGTGCTGGAGCTTAGTTTTAAGCGGCCTTGTTGCCAGATGAAGGAGTTTATCCTGTGGGCATCTGCATGACACGATCAGGCATACAGATAGTGTCGGGAGGAAAATCTTTTTCTCTACCCTCTTAGGTCAGTGCTTGGAGGCCTGCAAATTAAACTGACAAATGACAGATCAACAAGTGAAAAAAAAACAGATTAAATTACATACATACATACTGGAGTTCATAAAGCAATGTAGCTTAAGAAGGTGGTTAGAATTTGGGGCTTATATACTTTCTTAATAGGTAATGGGAAGGGACACTGAGCTCTTCTGGGAGAACAAATGACTTCTTAGAAGAGCAGTGTGGGAGACTACTTATGCAAAAGAAAATGCCTTTTTAGAAAGTTAAATGGACCCTTTAGAGAACAGATGGGAACTATAACAGGCCTGTGACAATGTCTGTTTGGGTCAGAGGAGAGTTTCTCCAGGATAGGGCATTTATGACTATTGCTTTTTCGGGAGGCTCTGCTTTTAGGCAGATAAGGGATTTCGGGTACTCAAATGCCTTCAACTCAAAATAATTTTACAGTGCTTTATTCTGAACCCCTGCGATAGTGTGGACACTGCCTTGAAATGGGAGAGAATACAGGAAAGAAGACCCTTAGGAGACTGTGGGTGCATCTGGGCAAGAGACCCTGAGACCACGATCAGTGCTTCTTAAAGCTTAACAGGAACACCACACAACTGGGGGTCTTGTGAAACTGCAGATTCTGATTCAGAAGGTCTGGGGTAGGGCCTGAGATTCTGCATGTCTACCAAGCTCCCAGGTGTCGTTGGTGCTCTGTGAACCACTCTTTCAACAGGAGGGCTTTGACCACATGCAGCCGGGGCCAAGATGGGAGAAGAGAGAAGGCTCTTGATTTTGATGGATCAATGGAATCACGGGGCCTCATCCAGAGCAATCACACCTGAACCTCTGGGGTGGGGCCGGGGGCAGGTATCAGGGACTTGTCAAGCACCCTAGGTGATGAAAACTGCCTGCACGTCTGAGCGGCAGTGTCTTAGAGCCAGTCTCGGCTGAGTGTCCCTGCCGTCAGCCACACCACTCCCACCCTCGTCCTTTAAGTCCTCTGGCTTTTAATGTTGGCTCTGGTTCCCAGCAGAGTGCAAGGAATGGCTCTGGGGACAGTGGGGAAAAGAGAAACAACCTGAAGGTGAGTGTCATCTCCATCTTCTTTGTCGTTTGGCGTTTTGTTGTCTTCCTTGGAAACAGTCTTCACGTATCTTATCTCTCAGAGTCAGGAATTAAAGTGAAACTCTGCTGCATTTATCACCACTGATGAAACGTCCTCGAACCCTGAGAGGCTACAGCTACTTAGAGAAGACTGACTTAGGCAAAAAGCAAGACTGAAGAAACAAACCGTTTGGTTTGGTTTTAAAGAAAGTCAGTTGCTTTTTCTAATGACGAAAATTATCCAGGCTGTTGTGAAAACTTTCAAACATGACGGACAGGTAAACCCGGAAGGGGGCAGTCCCCAGCACCATGTTGTTTTATCTTCATTCCTAACTTTTTGCTTTTTTTTTTTTTTAAAGAGAAAACTCAAAAAGCAAGGCGCTGAAGCGCGAACACAATTGGAACTGAAAACAGCATTCTTGTCAAGCTCCCACTGCACCAGCCCTTTGGCTTTTCGACTTCCCGACTTTCGCAAATGCGAAGTTGTTCACATCTTCTCACCTGGTGCGATCACCACTTAATGGTAGTGATTAGCTCTCCAGCTCAGAAGGCAACTGGTTATTAAATAACAACCTCCTGCCACATTATCCTTCTGCAAAACAATGCGCTCACGAACCCCAGTGTTCTCCTGCCTCAAGCCATGTCATGGCTTTGGGCAGGAGGCAAAATGGATTCATCCCCAGAAACTGGCAACCAGCTCCTCTCACGCGAGGTGGAAGAATCATGTTGCAACCATCTCCAGTAATTAAACTCTTTCTCGCTGGTTAGAAACCCACACTGACGGGATGTTAAGTCGTAAATCTGTTAATGGCATTAAGGAAATAAAATATAGATTATTTTTAAAACATTGCATGGTGGGACATCTGGGGAAGATACCAAAAACGTTGCGAGTTCTTGAGCATGCCAGAGGAAGAGTGGAAGGAGAGCTGTGCGGGCCTGCAGAATGAGGCGGCAGGTCCATTAGTCAGAGAAGGAACCAGAACCTGGAGAGTGGAGTCCACGCTGAGCTAGGACACGAACCCCTGTCCATTTCATTAGAAGTAAAGGGGAGATGGATCGTTTTAGAAGTATCTATTTCAAAAGGAGTGAAGGCTGAAATACAATGAATGAATGAAGGGAGTGGGATGAGATATCATAGCTGGTGGTCTGGCTGCAACACTGATTTAACAAGGAGAGGATAATTTAACAGGGTGCTGGTGAGTAGGATAGTAGAGGCCTATAGATGGATTCTTTTAGCCAAAATGAAACTTTCTGATTTTTCTCACCTTATTTTACTTCCCCACATATGGCCAAGAGGACAGTTTCATCAGCTGAGATCTATTAAATGTAGTCCCTTTTAATATTCAGTAACCCCTCTCTATACTCCTTTGTTTCCTTTCATGCAATGAAATCCCATCCACCTTCACTGTGTCCTGAACTCTGGCTGGTAATCAAAGCTCTGCACAGGAACAGTCCACCTGCAGGGACGAGGTAACTTTTCAAGTTGAGTCCAGTTTCCCACAATACATGTTACTCTTGCAAGGAGTTTCTATCCCCTTTGATTAACGATGCTGTTTTGCTTGCAGGAGCTGAACTACTGATTCAGGATCTGCTACATCCTGGCAATCCGGTGAAAGAGTCTTTTAGGTGCTCTTTCTTGACTTTTCAGAGTGTTCTAGAACACAGAATGGTTCCCACTTAGCCATTTCTTATCTTTCTTATCTTTCCATGGCCTCACATTTGGAGCCTCAGTGAATCAGTTCAAGCCATAACCCAGCTGTGCTGACTTTGAAACTAAGTTGGGATCAAAATAGGGAAGAGTATGTCCCCGATGGGAAATGGATAGGGCTATGTATTTTTAGATCCACTCTCATCAAGCACAATTACCAGGATAATTCAGTAGAAAGGGGGTCTCTTTCCACCTAAATGACACAGGTAATTTAAGCCATGAAATTTTTAGTGTGCTCTGGTAGACACCGATTATAAATGACTCACTCACTAGTAATCAAGTAATAACTAAATACTTCACAAAAATTACTCCCATCAGAAGTCTTGATTTCTTACTATTTGTGATGATCGAAAGCTCATCATGAAAGCTCTCCAAATATATTGTTAAGTGAAAGACGCGAGGTGCAGAACGATGTATTATGCACTATCATTATGGTGAAGGCAAGGGGAGAAGAATATATATTTGTATTAGCTTGTAATTGCTTTAAAATCTCTGGACAGAAAAAGAAACAAAACCAAAAAGCTAATAATCCTTGTCCCCTATTGGGAGGGGTGGGGAATTGGCATCCTTTGGGGATTTTCAATGTTTGAATCATATGAATGTATAATATGGCAACAAACAAACAAACCAAAAAACAACTAAATAATTATTTAAGTTAAAACCATTCATACCAAGTAATTTGTGATTAGTGACTAAATGGAAGAGGGGCACATTTAGATACCCCACCGGCTTCTCTCTAGTATTGTCCTTCAACCGGAGGAAACAATTAAGGCAGAAATAAGGGCCAATGCATGTTGCTTTTTCTCACAAGCAGTTCAAGAACAGAACTTGGCCATCCAGCCTGAGGTAACGGGAGGAACCCCCACCACGTTGATGGTTGCTGGCCAGCCTACAGAGTGTGTACCCAAAGGCTTGTGCCCTGATGTGCACTGAAAAAAACAGTTTCCATGGCAAATTTTATGTTATATATATATATTATCATAATCTCAAAAATTAGTATACAAAAACCTAGTGAATGACATACTCTAAGTGGGTAAATTACATGGTTATGTGAAGTGTATCTCAATAAAGCTATTTTAAAAATCACACAAAAACCTGCCTTTCTCCTGAATGGTTGTAAGCTCTGTGAAGGCAGAGGCCACGTCTTTCCCACACTCGTACCCGAGTGCCTTTAGGAGGGCTGGCTCAGCAGGGCGCCCGTCAATGTGTGATGACTGAATCGTGATCACATCAGCCATAGGGATAGCTCAAATTCACCTACTAATTTTCTCTGGCTTCTATTGGAAACCACCTCTGTATAATTATCTGGATCTCCATTTCAGTAATCTAGGCGTTTTTTTCTTTTACAATTTTTATGGTTAAAAACAAAACAGAAAACCTTTATGTCTCTACTTAAGAAGAAATGAAAATCTCAACAAAGCATGAAATAACCCAGTTAACAAATGGGGAAAGAACTTGACTAGCTATTTCTCCAAAGATGATATACAAATGGCTGACCAGCATATGAAAAGGTGCTCAAGATCACTCATCATCAATGAAATGCCAATCAAAACCACAGTGAGATGCCACCTTATACACATCAAGATGCTACCTATCAAAACATCAAGAAAATGGGGAGTGATCCAACATGGCAGAGCAAATAAACACTGTGCCTGCTTCCTTCCATGAACACATTAAAATTACAGCTAAGTTATAGAACAATCAACCTGGAGAACCATCTGAAGTTTAGCTGAACAGAAGTCCTATAACTAAAAATATAAAGAAGAAGCCATGTCGAGACTGGTAGGAGGGAAGGAGACACAGAACAGGCCCCACACCTGTGTGCGGCGGTTGAGAATCAGAAGGGTTATTTTGGCCACCTTGGCTCCTCCCGGAGGAGCAAGGGACCCCAGCCCCCCACACCAGTCTCCCCAGCCTGGAGCACTGGTACTCAGAAGAGGAGCCCCCACAACATCTGCCTGTGAAAAACAGTAGGGATTCCGACAGAATGTGTGGGACAGAAGAAAGCAGGAAACACAGACGTCCTCATAAACGGCCCGAGCATAGACTCACTCGCTCGCAGGCACTCACCTTGGACTCCAGCGAAGGGATGGTGACTCAGGGGGCGTCAGAAGCATCCGGGGAGCAGACTGAGGTGTGTGACTTCAGGGGGAAGACTGGAGGACAGTCCACATCTTCCTAGTGAGGAGTCTACCTCCTGGGCAGCCGGCTGGCAGACGCCATCTTTCCTGTGTTGAGCCCACCCCCTCCGGCCAAATCTGAACCTGATTGGCCTGGTGAGCTCCACTGCTCCGCCCTGCTGACTCACCGGGACTATAGTCAACAATATTGTGATAGCATGGGAGGGTGTCAGATGGTTCTTTGAATAAACATGGTGATCACTTCTTTAGGTATATAAATGTTGAATAACTATGGTATACCCCTGAAACTAATATAATATTGTATGTTAGCTATATCTTTAATAAAAATCTTTTAAAAAGAAAACAGGGTCTTGAAGAGAGATATTTGAGCACCCATGTTCATAGCAGCATTATTCACAATAGCCAAACAGTGGAAGCAACCCAAGTGTCCATCTGCAGATGAATGGATAAACAAAATGTGATATATCTATGCAATGGAATATTATTCAGCCTTAAAAAGGAAGGAAATCCTGTCATATGCTACAATGTGGGATAAACTTTGTGGACATTATGCTAAGAGAAATAAGCCAGTCACAAAAGGACCAATACTGTATGATTCCATTTATATGAGGTCCCTAGAATACTCCACTTCATAGAGACAAAAAGCAGAATAGTAGTTTCCAGGGCCTGCAGCAGAGAGGAAAGAGAAGTTGTCTAATGGATATGGACAACTCGTTTTAGATTTACGAGATGAAAGATTTCTGGAGGTCTGTTTTACAATGTGGATATACTTAGCACTACTAAACTGTGCACTTAAACATGGTTAAGATGGTAACTTTCATGTTGTGTGGGTTTGTTTGGTTTTTTTTAACCTCCATTAAAAAATTCAGCTGTAGATTGTAGAAGGTTGCTAATTGTTGAAGCTGAGTGAGGTTCATTACGCTGTGCTATTTCAGTAAATGCTTGGAACTTTCGGTAATACAGTCATAAGAAAAGAGCACAGCTCTCAAAGCAAACACCACTGAGGAAGAGCCATGGAGGGACTGGATTCTTGAAACATCCAAAGGGATTAAGGATGTAGGAGCAGAAACGCCAGTGTGCTCACGGTCACTTTGCACAATGCAGAGGGAGAGGAGAGCTCAGCACAGTCGTCAGACTCCGGACCACGTCTGCTAGGAACTTAGTCCCCAACAGCAGGCAGCACATTTTTACTTTGAAGGTCCCTCTGACACACTACAATGATCTGAGCATCGTCCTAACTGTGAGCAATCCTTTGCTAGAGAGATGCAAACATACTGATTATAAGAAATGTATTTCTGTTCTATTTTATTTACGTTCTCTGTGTTAGCTGAATAAACTCCTCTGCCTCCCTTCCTGGAATCAGCAGGATCAACAAGCTTCATGTCTTATTAAGCTTTTCAAACACTCCTTCTGTCCCCTAGCCAGAATATGCTGCTTTGTTACCATGGCTTCAGTCCCAGTGCAGCTTCCGGGGGATATTTGCCAAAATAGTTTTGGATTCATTCGTAATCCATCTACTAACTTACATTCGAAGGATAATTGTTTGTGTAAAATATTAACCACGTTGTTATGCTTGTTGATGGCTACCTAGATGAGTTGGTAAATTATATATAAAGAACAATAAATAAAAATATAACGATAACCAAATGTGGACTATCGAAACGAATAGACTAGCTTTCATCCAGGATATTTCTACATCCTGCCAAAGTTTCCTGCCAGAGGAAAACTGAAGTGGCCACACATCTGGATGTTGTATTTACCTGCTGCTAAATGTCTGCACATTCGGACAGATCAGAGAGATGGATGGATTTCAGTGCTATGCACACGGATGTAACTATAGACAATTCAAAGAAGACTGGACTTTGAGGATGATAAAGAGGATGTTGAAGAGAAAGTTCTAGAATAGTCCAGGGGACATGGATCTATGAGAGGACACAATGCCAGAACGTAATGATGGGATATTTGACATGTGCACATATTGTCACATAGGATAGAACTCAAAGCAGCATTCTCGGACACAGGAGGGTTTAATTAAGATACCAGATAATTTACAGAGGACTTGCCTCACCTTCTTTATTGAGGAGGAGGTAGGATGAGAAAATATGAGAAGAATTTCTAAGGGTAATATTCCTCGCCACGTAGCCAGCTGACTGACCTCCCTTGACACTGGCTCATAAATTTCTAGCCCTTGAGTTCTGGGTCTGAAATACAAACAGCTCCCCAAAATAATAACAAAAACAAAGGGTGTGCCATTTCTTGTGGTATTTCATCTCTGAGGCTAGCCTTTGATCTCGGCAGCACATTGAGAAATCAAGTTTCTGGGTGTTTTTTGTTCCACTTCAGCCATTTGTCAGCATATGCCATAAAAATCTGACTTGTCCCTCTTGATCATTATCAGAGATCGCAGTTTCCTTTGATCTCCTTCTTCGTGTGTGACATTTGCGCATGGCTTCCCCATTTAATTGTCTGACTTTTGGTTGCTGTTTTAGTTTAAAAGTTAACAGTAGTTTTGCTTTGTTTTGTTTTGTTTTAACTCCTAATAACCTCCAGCCAGTCCTTCAGGTAAAGGATTCGATTTCCCAGTCAATTAGGTTAGTACTGTCTGCTTGAGTTTGTTTTGCATGTATATGAACTTCCTGAAATTTACAAGGAGAAACATCTCATAGAAAAGTTCATTAAGTTGTCACGAGTCTCAGTTTGCCAGTATCTGTGTAGAAGACATCGAGGCTGGTTTGCAAAGCGCAAACCTCAGTTTCCCACCCCCCGGCCCAGTCTCTCCAGTTCAGCCCCCGGTCCTCAGTTTACCCCATGCACCTCCTTCCACTGACATTCAGAAAGTGGAGGATGAAGTAGAAAGAGGCAACAACAAGTGTGCGTGCTCTCCCAAACTTCTCCCTGTCCTGTTCGAATGTTGAGATCTGACTGACTCCTCTGTGAGTCGGGGGGTCTCCAGAGCCCATCCCCCCGGAACGTGGCTTTTGGTGCAGTTACGCACACTATATTTGCTGTGAGTTAGAGCCAATTCTCAGTAGGAACTTTTAAATCACATGTATCAGGGAACAGAGATTGGCTTTTATTGGGGCAAACAACATGTGCTTTGGAAACATCTCTGTGCTATCTCTGTCCCTATTTCACACATAAGAAACTGAAGCTGAAGATATTAATAATTGATTTTCTCCCCTTCACTACACTTGGGCTTTTCAAGACACTCCCTTTTTTCCTTCATTCTCATGTACTACAGGCTCTTTTGGGCTCTCACAGCTCAGTGTGCACACTTGTGTTTTCATATTCACGGTTAACCTTTGCCCGTGTGACAGCAAATGGCTAATGAGCAAGTACTGGAAGGCTATGGTCCCACCTGGAAATGAAGCTCGTGCTTCACTTGACAACAAAACACTTGAGAACACACATGAGGCCATACACACTCAGACATGGCCGGCAAACAGGCCTGAGCTCCCTCGGGACAAAGGACCACAATGAGCACGGTCGCTCTGGCCCTTCCAGTTCCTGGCATCCAGCTCAGCATCCTGAAGACATCCAAGAAGAATGGAAGCCCACGGCGCCCTTGAGGATGGATCCGCCTTCCATCCGCAGGGGTGGGGGGTTTCTTAAAATCAGAATGTGTTTGTAAGGAGCAGCAGCCTTTGTGCCCAACAGCACTTTGGGCTGTCCCAGGGGGCAGCTACACTGGATACGTGCTGATTGATGACAGACTCACACTTATGGCCATTGTGATGAATAAGTTGGGTGAACATTTACTGGGTGTCTGTGTTTCCTGTTGGGGATGGCAGGGTCATATCTTAACTTCCTTGTGTGAAGACATCAGGCACAGGGAGGGAATAAAGAAGGAGGGCCAGAGAAAAAGAAAGAGGAATGAGGAGGAAAAAGGGAAGAAAGGGAAGGAAAAGGAAAAGAGAGATGAGAAGGAAAAAAGATGAAGAGAGGGAGGGATGAAAGGGAAGGAGGGGAAAGCAAAGGAGAGGAACATTTCCTCTTTTCCCACGAGGCGGAAGGAAGCATTAAGGCCAGGAGGACATGATTATTTTATAAAACATCACAGAAGGTGAGGGAAAACAAATAGCGGAAGAATGAGAGAGCAGCTCGTCTGGGATCCTGCACTGGAGAAGAGGCGCCATGGATCCATAATGAAAGAGCGAGATTGACAGGGAAAAGATGGGCCAGGCAGAAGAGTATAAATAGTAGCTCCGGCTTATTTGTAACTTTCATTTTTAGGTAAGGATGATTGGCACATGGATGGCTTGGATGAAGGAAGCCCCCTGATCTTTAACTTGCAGGTCACATGAAGAAAACTTTGAGAAAACGCTCCGACATGGAGATGTCAGCGTGAGTGACAGCCGTGTGCGACGCCGTGCACGGGCTGCCTCCTTGCTACGCATCACTTCACAGAGATGATGACTGCCATTTGAACAGGAAGACATCCTCCCCGACCGGGGTCAGGAAACTGACAGGGCCCGCCCATTAATAGAAATAACTGTCATTTAAAATAAAACGCTCGGTGGAAAAGTCCAGAAATCTATTAGCTAACACAGGGCCTGCGACGGGGACACCCATGAATCACTGGCACTCAGTATGGCGCAATGAGTGGGAGACAATTACCTCGGCGCAGTCTGTTCACGGCTTCTTCACACTGAACGTGCCGGCTCCTTCTCCTAATTGATTGCCCGCCTGTGTCTTAGTTAGGAGCTTTCCCTGTGGGACACAGGGTGGGATTTCAATGGAAGGATGAATGACAGACAACACAGTTTCAGATCTGACAACTTCTTATGGCAAAAATTCCTTGGTGATGGTTTTTGTTTTTGTTTGTTTGCTTGTTTGGTGAAGGTTCTTTCCTGATAAAAGAGTGAAGCCAGTCATGCTCACTGCTGAAAGGCTCAAAGCCCAGGACCTCCTTTGAACTTTCACGTGTCTTATTTTTTGATGCAAATAATATGTTGCATTGAGACAGTTGGCTACTCAAGAGGATAATATGATATTTAGACAACATTTCTTAAACATTCAATTAATTTCTTAATTAGATGGGCCTAAGCTACACAAAAACGACAATGCTTGGTGATAGGCTGGCAGGACATGGCTCTCGCTAGATGGCCCGTTCCTGGGTGTGTTGTTGTCTGGTTTGTGCTCAGACTGATGTGATAAGAAAATGTAAATAAGGAACACCGGTGTCGTGCTGTCCATCGTCTCATCTGATAAGATCTTTGGAACAATG
Organism: Rhinolophus ferrumequinum; assembly: GCF_004115265.2. Taxonomy (NCBI): domain Eukaryota; kingdom Metazoa; phylum Chordata; class Mammalia; order Chiroptera; family Rhinolophidae; genus Rhinolophus; species Rhinolophus ferrumequinum. The sequence goes on from NC_046299.1 coordinate 5,525,082, forward strand.
ATGAGTATTAAGGGAGCCCTATTTTCCAAGGAGATGGCTGAAGTGCAGAATGGATAAGGACTTACCTCAGACTCCAGTAAACAGAACAACCCTGAAAAGTGTTACAGCCATCACTTTACAGAGGAGGAAACTGAGGCTTAGGGGGTACGCAGCTGATAAAGAAGAACAGGAATTTATCCAGAGTCTGTCATTCTCCGAAACCTGCCACGAGCTTTCGGAGAAGACTGTATCAGCCTTCTGTTGCTGTGTAACAAATTCCCACAAATATTGTGACTTAAAACAGCACACATTACCTCACAGTTCCGTAGGTAGAAGTCCACTGGGCTTAGCTGGGCTGGGCTTACGGTCCCGTAAGACTGAAATCAAGGTGTCTGCTGGCTGGCCTCTTCTCTGGAGGCTCTGGGGAAGAATATGCTCATTCAGATGTTGGCGGAATTCGGTTTCTGTGGTTGCAGGACTGAGGTCCCCATGCCTCTTACAAGTCACTCCCCAGGCCTTGCATGTGGCGTCCTCCATCCTGAAGGTCAACAATAATGCACTGAATTTCTTCTGTTCTTCAAACCTTGCAGACTTCTCTTCCTGCCACCAGCCAGAGAATAGTCTCTGATCGTTAGGCCCATCTGGCTAAATGTCCCTGTTGTAAGGTGAACTGATGAATGACCTTAATTACAGCTGCAAAATCCCTCTGCCACCTCACGTACCACAATCACTTGAGTGACAGCACATCATATACGCGGGAAGGGATCACACGAGTGAGGGTTATCTTAGAATCCTGCCCAGTACAGACCATGGGCTGGGGCCTGCTGGCCCTTGGGAGCTCAGCAGTGCACACTTGGCTCAAGGAAACCCACTAACTCCTTCCTCCCAGGAGGTTGAAGCTGACCCTGGTTCTACTCAGGGTCCTCTTAGTTCCCAATCAGTACATGTGGCCAAAAGGAATGAGCACAGACCTACAAACAGGTCTGCAGACCCAGGTTCTCGTCCTGCCTCCTCCACTCACTCACTCTGGGACCCTGGGCAGGTGCATCACGGTGCTGTCTGTGGTGGGAGATGGCTCTAGAATCCAAACATGAATATCACTTAAGGTCCCAGCGTGCCGACTCTGTACCCAGCAGGGTGTGTGACTCAAGAAAGTAATGAGTCACGGCCCCTGCTTTTGAGGTGCTTACAGCCTTGAGCAGGAAAACAGCCCACCAGCCAGAGTCCATAGACCCAAATTCTCAAGGAGGCACTGTCCCCTCATTACCCACGCCCGCTGCTGCCACCCTCCTCCCCCAACAAGTGCTTCTGCATGTCTGAAGAATACATTCATTCTATGAACCGACTGCGTTGTACTTTATCACCTCGGCTCGGCGTATCCACTGTTTCTGTCACTCTCGTGGTCCAGGCGGCTGGAGCTGTCCTTCTGTGTCCCAGGTGTGGGCAGGCACAGGGCACTTCCCCTGGATCTAATGGCCACAGAAGCCTGGGGATAACGGCAGGGGCTACAGTGTGAAGGAGGGAAGTTTTAAAACAGATCCAGGATTCACACTGTAAGAGAGTCCTCTGGCCATGCCCTTCCCAGGGGTCCTCTTCTGCTCTCCCTTTCCTTAGGCGTCCATCCCAGGTGGCCAGCCTCGACAGGGCCATTGGCTCCTCCCAGGAGTGAGGGGACGGCTTTCATCATATTCCTCTAACCAGAGTCGAATCCAGACTGTGCCTCCTGCCAGCACAGAGGAGGCAGGAACGCACTCCCCGCTGACTCTTTCCCTGGCGAGACGGAAGCCCTTGCCTGGCAGGTAGGCTTGAGCATCAGCACATGCTCTTTGTTCTGTCACGCTGTGGCCTCAACCTCTCTAACCCAGAGCAGGCTGGGGCTCAACTTTGCATGACCACAAGGACGTTGAAATGTCCTTCCCACCCCAAACAGACTCGCACGCAGTCTTTCCCCAGGGACAAGGTTGCCTCTCCCTCTAGCTAAGGAGGAAATGGTGACCAACTTCAAAATGGCAGTTTCCCTCATTTTTAGCCATCAAGGTTTCAGACAAATAAATATCAGCGTGAGTTCAGCCTGAGACCACCCAGTTAGCGACCGGAAACTAAGACACGGGTGCCCTGAAGGAATGCCCCAGGCGAACTCCCTAGAAACAGACTCTGAGAGGCAGTGTACTGGGGAGTGGACCTGTGAGGCAGTAAGGTCCCGGCAGAAGGAGGAGTGGGTCCACAATGCAGGTGCAGCACAGGGCCCAGCTAATCCCACAGGAGATCTGAAGCCAGGATGTGCCCAAATGGAAGGAATGAGCTGAGCTTGGTCTCCCTGCTGCATCCAGTCCCTGAGTGCAGGCTCCTCTGAGGGGTGTAACCTTGGCCGAGTTTACTCCCCGTGGCTGAACGCAATTGCCCGTGAGGGCTGCAGCTGTGAGCAGCTGGGTGCTGACTGCTTTCCTCCTAAAGAGGGGAACTGGGCAGAATACCCCCGTATCCACTGCAAAGAGGCTCTAAGCAAGGGCTGACAGTTACAGAAAAAGGGGAAATGCGTTCTAGGAAGGCTTCCTGGAGAAGGAGCATCTGAGCAGCCTTTAGAGGACTGGTAGGATTCAGAGGGCCTCCTCACCTATGATGTGGGACCAGAATCTGTACCCACCTGATAACCTGCTGTGATTGCGGAGATGGCCAACAATTCCTGCGGGATGCCTGCAGCTCTAACAGGGCTCGACCCCTGATCTTCCCGTCAGAAAAATGCATGGGGAAATAAAACTAATGGAGAGGTTAATTAATGGTGCCTGCAGACTTTTTTTTTTTTTAACTTCCTCCACTTTACTATGTCAATAATAACTCAAGAGTAGACTTCCCCCGGGATACTCCAAAGCATAACGAATTGCAATAACACCAAACACATTTCCCCACTCCCCATCCTCCCCAATTTGGAAAATGACTTTGCCCTTTTCCAGATACACGATGCAAAATGGGTGAATGCATGCGAACATATTTCTATAGTCAAAACTCAGATGCTAGGACCTGGGCATGTAGCAAATCCTAGGCACTTCTTTAGAAACCAGACTCAGCAGTAACCTAAGTTGGCGCAGACTGTGGGCGCAAGGGCAGAGACCTACAGGACCCTTCAGTTCTGTTTATAAAAATGCTTTTTAAGAATTAATCTAGTAACACATATGCAAGATATCTGTTTCTGAAAATAAACTTGCCTCTAAGACATTCACATCTTTTTTCCAAAGGTCCTGGAAATACATTTATTTGTTAATTTTTATTTAAGCCCCCGAGACGTAAGACTCTTAGGATGTGTCTGAGTGGAAAGTCCAGTACGGACCAGGCAGTTTATGTGGCCATTGTGGGAAGGCATATGCATGTCTGGAACACATCAGGGACACATGTGACATGCAGGCTGTGCTTGCCACATGCCTGTCTGCCCAAAGTACTGACGAAGGAAGTCTGCCATGCGTTTATTGTGTGCCCCAAGCAAGGCACTTGTGGTGGGTGACCAAAATGGCCATTTATTTAACTTCCTCTATCCACCCCAGGGATCGTCGTCCCCTCCCACGCTGGCTGTGGGCTGGCCTCATGTCTTGTTTTGGCCACTGGGACATTACCAAACAAGACCGTGAAGGCAGAAAAGTGCCCACACATTGGGGCTTGCTCTCTTGCTGCCCCTGCAACCAGGATATTGACACGTAAACAGATGCAGCCTGGTCTGCTGGGGTGAGGACAGGCACGTGGCCCAGGCGTCACTGTCACCCAGCCAACCACCACGCAGGTGGGCGAGGCCATTGCAGACCAATCAAAATGTGTTCAAAATGTGTTCACTCCATCTTTTCCTGCAAAAGATGAGATGCTGTGACTTGGCCCCACTCCTTTAGCCTTGTTCCCCACGCATTCTTGCTATGGCCCTTTGGGGGAGTGTTGACTTTGGGTTCAGTCATGTGATTGCTGTGGTCCAAGATACGTGGGCAGAAGTGGCAGGATTTGAGCCTAGACACTGAGAGACCAGGAGGGTTTCCACTGGCCTGTTAGTCCCCTGCCATTGTCATCAGAAGAACACACTTTGAACAGGCTCCTAGTTGCAGGAGGAGGATGAAAGGTATATCCTGGAAGAGCTGCCTGAGGAATCCCCCAGCCAGAGCGGTCTGAAGCACAGCTCTGCCTGGATTAGTCGACATCAACTGACCTCCACATTGGGGAGAATAAATCATTGTTGCCTGAAGCCACTGAGATTTGGGGTACTTTGTTACACAGCATTATTGTGGCAATGGCTAACTGTGACACATAGAATCCAAGGTCATTGACCTCATTTGAAAGTCTTTGCTGTGGACAACTCTCACGAGTATTTGGCAACAGGGGGAGAGAAGGTACAGCAGGAGCTGGCCCCTGACTCCTGCCATGTATCTGTTGCCCGTGAAAATGCTTGTTAACCACTGCAGAGCGCTCTGTTGGGAGCAGAATTGAGAATGATAAGCCTTCTGCACTGGTGGACAATCTGCCACGTGTCAGGGGTTGTGTTAAACACCTATGGGCATCATCAGCCCTCCCAACCCTTAGAACAGCCCTGGGAAGTAGACACTGTCGTCACACCTGCTCCCCAAGTCTGGAAACAGAAGCGGGGCACGTCTGAGAAACAGCCAACAGCATGGGAAGCAAGGGCTGAAATCCAAGCTCTGACTCTCAGCAGTGTCCCCCACTCGACCACAGCTCAGCAGCCTGATGTCACTTGGTCAGCCCCAGCCTCCTGGGTGTCAGCGGCTGCCAGACTCAGCCATGGTTTGTGCTGGCTGTAGAGGCCAGCAGCGCTGTTACCTTGAAATATAATATTTCAGTTCATGAGCTGAAGAATGCCTTTGTGCGGGAAAACGTTTCTGTATGCCCAGATCTGCACTCGGGATGGGTGCGCCACAAATTTCTTTCGCTCCTCTGTTTCTGAGAAACCTCTGTTGCCTATGTGCTGCAGAGTCCTTATTTCTGTGAACACATCTAATTTGCACACCTGAGTTGGCTGCAACTTCAAAGAGAGCAGGTATTGTTAAGCAGAAAGGAACTTAAGCAAACAGCTAGTGAGATAGGGAAATGGACTGTAAGGGAACAATCCGATTGGAACGTCTGTACCTTCTCACACTGTTGTTCTCAGGCACAGTGAGCCTACCAACAGGGGACCACCACACAATTCATTTGCCAAACTGGCACACCTGTAAGAGTGAAAAGGGGTTGGGAAAACAGGTGTAAGCTGGGACTCTTCTGGGCAAACCAGAGTGTGTGGTTGCCCCATCTTGCCAAGGAACTAAACAAAAAGAATGGCAACCAACCTTGGTCAAGCACTTTCTGGTTTACAGAGCCCTTTCACCTACTCTGGGAAGCACTATCAGAGGAGCATGTTACAAAGGAGAGTCGGAGGCCTAGGAGATTTAAACGCATGTGAAAAAGCACACGCGTGGCCAAGTGGTTACCTGAATCTAACTTTTCTAACTCCAGACCTGATTCTTTCTTCTACAGGACTTTTTTTTTTTTTTTTTTTGGATGGGGAGACTTATCCAAAAATAAAATCATTTGTCATGACCCATACATAGAAGTCACTTGATAAATATTTGTTGAGTGAATGAGTGAACACAGCCAAAAAAAAAAAATAAATAACAAGTAACACAACAGTGTTGTGTCTGATGATTTCACAAAGGGCTTGGAGGTAGTTTGTAATGCACGAAAAAGGCTCTGTTCCCTTGGAATTTCTCTGAAATCTCCTAATAACTTAATTGCTCCTTAATATGAAGGGATTCCGCCAATATCTCCTTTTTCTGTTCTGGGGTTGCTAGAAATGAGTACTTTGTTCTTTCCGGCGTGGGAGGATTTGGTCGAGCTCTATAATCAGCAAAGTGGGAATAATGTCTTTTTTCATGTGTTCTCTGCCACCCCTCACCCCCTCCAGCTAGCTTTTCTTCCTTCTGAGCTTTGAGATATTCTTTGATTTGTGGTCCCCCACTTCTGCCCAGTGTCAGAGGGGGTGCTCGTACCTATTCTAAAGGCTTTGAAAGCCTCCTTCTTTCCCTCCGAAGTCTCCACCGAGGCTGTGTTTGCTGTAAACATTTAGGAAATTAGTTAAGTGGTATAATTCCCCAAGCTCTTCTTTCTAACATTTGCCTTCATTTTTCTGGAGAAAAATGCTTCCATTCCTAAGAACTGGAGACAGCAGAGAGTGAGTGATAACATTTTGTCGTGCTAACATATTTTGGCCCCGGCGTTCACAAACATAGCTTTTAATAATGTTTTCAAAAGTAAAGTTTTCTAGAAATAAACTGTTGACAAGAAAGGAAAGCGTGCACTGACTTCTCTGCCTTTAGCCCCCGGGCTTCTGTGCTTGCTTCTCATTCAGAAGCTCCCCCAGCTTACCAGCTATCTGAGACACGGCCTTGATCTTCAGGAGGACCTTTATCTTCTTGGATGAACCGAACCACCCTGCCCGCGCCCAACACAAAGTCTTTAGCAATGAACTCGAGGGCACAGGTAGAGTCAGCCCCTCTTAGAACTGGGCAAGGGAGCCCATGGTTGGGTTCAGCTCATGCCGGATCCTTTGCCAGCCAACCTGAGAAGGTCATTTGTAGGACAGGCCCCTGCTGAATGTGGCAGTTGGCATTTGTCAGTTAAACACAGACTCCAAAGTCAAAATAGAAACAAGAGGTGCCCTATCCCAGGGCTTATGGGCCTTTGTGTCCCCACAAGGTGTGGACGCTCCTCCCAGACCTGCAGCTTCCCGGCTTTGGTCTCCCCTGGTCCCTCCCTGCACCTGGGCACCCTCAGAGACCTGTCTCTGGGCTCGTGGGGCCCAACGATCCCTCGAGATTGTGTTCTGTGGACTGAGGAAGATGAAGGATGGCCTCTCAGAGTTTCTCCAGGTGAGAAACCTACGTCAGGCAAGTTGAGTCCTAATTCACTGAGGCCCGGCTGGAATGGACCTACTGAAACATAAAAGCAAGATCCTGGAAAACTATCCAGGCTCCAGTGTCCTTGTTCCACGTGGAGACAGTGTAGTCCTCCCGGGAACTGCTGAGAATCAGGAGACCTGGACTCCACTCTATGACCTCGGCGAGTCACACTCAATGCACCTCAGTTTTCTACTCTGTAAAATGGAAAAATAATATTTATGAAGCCCTTCCAAAGCTGTTAAACAATAAAATATATGCAGATGTGAAGGTCCTTTTAAAAGAACAGTACAGAAAGAACATGCGTTTGCTTCAGTTATGATTACATTGCATGCGGTAAAAGGTCTTTGTTTTGTGTGATATCTCATTCTTATGAAGCTGGCAGAGCAGGCATTTGCATCCCCATCTAGCAGGTATAGAAACTGAAGCTCTGGAAGCCTAAGTGGCAGGATTGGAAGGTGGTGGAGGAGCCCTTGCCTTCCGAGTCCTCATCACCTGCCTTTGCCTCCCTGTTGCACCCAGCACCTACCTGTCTTCTGTCCAGGTCCATCACCCACCTAAAACACCTGAGGTGCCGAGCGTTGGCAAGGCTGTGGTTTGATCTACTTGTGATCCAAAATGTCACCCAAAGAGGCTACCAGCTGTGGCCAGGCATTGCTGGGCTCAAATCAGGAAGGAAGTATGTGGCTGGCAGGACACAGCCCATTATCACTAACAGGGAGGAAAAGCCACTAAAAGAACTCGTGCCGCTGGTGGCAGGTGCAGAGCGTCACCTTCAGACAAGAGGGGGCAGTGACAAATGTGAGCTCCCCTCAGTCAGGGCTCAGCAAAGGAATTTACCACCTCTGGTCTCAAAGTGTTGGTCTTGTTTCCATGGAATAACATTTATTCCAGTTTGATGGATGAGGCATAAATCAACTTCTCTGTATTTGCTGGGTGTACTATCCTGCTTCTTTTGAAAAAACAAGTTGGAAAGGTAATTCTTCCCAGAACTGGATTAATGACTGCATGCCTCCTATTACGGGGGTTTGTAAGACCAGGATTGACAGCTGGTTTTGTGCTCCCCGGCTGGGAACGGTTTGTTTAACAAACATGGCAGGACACATACATGTTCCCCTGGCCGCCTGTTCTCATTCCCATCTCGTGGGATGGCACTGTGCCCACTCGCAAGCTGTCAGCTCTCTGCCCTCGGGCAGAGGTGCCAGGGAACTGGGGCTGTAAACTGGCATCGAGCAGAACACAGAGGATGCCTGGCTTTTCCTATGCCCCCGGCAACCCAGGGGCCTTGCATCCTCTCCACAGGCAATTGCCCATGCTGGCACCTGAAGGCTGTGACAAGACTGAGCAAATAACACGATTAGCAACAGTCACTCGCGTGTACTGAGTGTTTATTACGGGTCAGGCCCGGTGTTAAACAAGCATTTAGATTTCTTTCTCTCATTTAAGCTTCACAGCCACTCACAGGTTCTCTGGTAAATAATATTATTACCCCCATTCTGCAGACGAAGACGTGGAGACTCAGAGTTTAAAAGAAACTGTCCAATACCTCAACATTGTAAGTGGCAGAGGGAGGAAAGACCCAAGGGCAGGATCAAAGCACTCCCAGGTGGGAGAATTCAAGTGGCCATAAATATATGAAGAAGTTTAAGATTGAAATGAATAAATTGAAATGAAAGCCACATTGCTTTACCATAGCTTACCTTTCAAATTAGCAAGCAAATAAATGTTTCTTACAATAATACTCAATACTGATGTGGTGGACTCGAGGGGGCCACAAATTCTTTGACATTCCTCCCATCAAGAAATAATGTCTTGGTCCCCTCGTGTTGAAACTGGGTGGGCTCTGTCACTGCTTTGACAACAGGATATGGCAGAAATAATGCTGTGCCTTAAGAGACTGGCAGCTTCCACTTCCTGTCTCTGGGAACGCTGGCTCAATGGTGGTACCCTCTACAAAGTCTGACCGTCCTGAGGGAGAGACCGTGTGAAGAGGCCCCGAGATCACCTGGAGATGGGAAAGGATTTGACGGAGCCCAGCCTTCCAGCCACCCCTGCCAGGGTGCAGGGCGTGTGGGGAAGACATGTTGGACCTCCAGAGCAGACCAGCTGCCAGCTCAGCACCTCCAGAAAACCCCAGTCCATGCCACGTGGGGCAGAAGAACCGGCTGGCTGAATCCTGCCTAAATTCTGGACCCCCAAAATTGAGAGAGGTAATAAAATGGCTATAACTTTAAGTCATTTAGTTTGGGGATAGTTTGTTCAGCAGCCGTGTGGAACTGGAAGAGCTGGTGAACGGGAGTGTTGAAAGCTCTCTCAAACCCTGTGGGAGCAGGGTACACTGAGGCAAAATTTCTAGAAATCAGTTTGGTAATATGTACCTACTTGGCCTCCTTCAAATGTTCCTTTCCACTGATTCCATAACTGTCTTTTGAGGAATCTATTCTAAGCAAATAAGCCAAAATGGGGGAACACATCAGAAACATTTTAGCTGTATTTATATTAACATAAAGTTTGAACAATCCAAATGTCAAACAGGATGAAAATTGAAGTTACAGCATGATCAAACAATGTCAACTTCCGTGGTGGTTTTAAAAGTTACTTAAGAATTTTCAATAACAGTGGGAGAACTTTAAATTGTATTTTTAATAGTAATTATCAATGTTCAAAGTACATACATATATAAATGCTATTAAGAAATATGCCCAAAACAATAATCATGGTTGCTTCTAGGTAATAAGATTATTCCCCCTAGTTCTTCAAACTTTTCTCTACTTTCCAAGTTATTTATAATGAGACTGCATTACTTTTTTCTTATGAGAAAATACAGTAAAAACCAACAAACAAAAACGAAGGAGAAAAACCTTTGAAATTAATACTGTGTGAGAAAATGCTGAATGCAAGTGAGCACTTGGGGTAGAGAGAATCTTTCACCCAAATACAAGCTGTAAGATATGCTGGTTGACATTCGAAGAAAGACACTTTCCAAGGATACCACAACTATAAAGGTTTGAGCAAGGAGATCTTGTGAAGCTGTACAGGTTAGTGAGAGCGGCTGGGTCCACACCTCTTATTCAGGAAGCCCCAGTCCACTGCCCACCCAGGCAGGAAGTGACCCACCTCCCAATCCCAACCCAATTCTGAATTTGCAAAGCACTTGAGCCATCTCAGTCATTTAACCCTGTTTAGTCAGCCTTGACTCCTGCCAGACCTCGTGCTTGGCACTGAGACACAAATGGTGGAGTTCTTCCCTTCAGAGCATTTGTAATCCAGTCTCAAGGCCCTTGGCACTTTCTAGCTTGTCCTAGATGCTTATTTCCTCCAGCAGCCTGCAAGGTACCCGAGGGCAGCTGCATCCAAGTCACGCCCTCTTCCGTGTTCCCATGGTACCCAGGCTGGCACCCGTGGGGAATCTGTGGAAGGAATGATGCATCGAATGCCCAACTCACTTCTCTGTATTGTTAGACCCCAATGTGCCAGCGTACATGAAGTCCTGTGTAAATGGCAATCTAACATATAAGCAGGAAGTATTAGAGTTAATTACACGGAACGAAAAACACTGAGCACTTTCACGCAAGGGGGAAAGTATTCCCCCATCTGCATTTGTCTGAGAAGCGATTCTGCCTTTAAATAACATTTTCTCATTCCAAAAAGTGGGGGCAGAGGAAACAGATCTTCAGTCTCCAAGATGTCAGTTCCCAGGCGGAAGCTGATCAGAGCCAGCATCTGCGCCGTGATTGGCCAGCTATTGTTCTGTTCTGGAAACCTTTCATGACAGCCTTGATGCAAAGGGTAAGTGTCATACGCAAGTGACAAGGACTGGTGAGATTCCACAAGCATTATTACACGCCAAAGGGAACACTTATTTCTCCTTTGTGAATGCTTTCAAAGGCATAAGCCTTTCTTATAGTTTTTAATCCAATTGTTTGTAGGGAGATCACTGAATCACAAAAATGAAGAAAAGGACAGATATGGAGCACAGGCCTTCCAACTGCCATGTGCCTAGCTTTCATCTCCAGTATCTGTTCACAGCGCAGATACCAGACCCCACCCAGATAATCTTACTTAGTGGGTCTGGGGGTGGGTGGGCATGAGATTCCCATGCAGGTGGTCCCGGACCTCAGGTTGAGTATACTGATTTGGGGGATCTCCTGAGATAAGCTGGTTAGAGGGATGGGGAACAGAGTGGAAAGAAACGGGCTGAGTTTTTCTTATCAGATATTCATCATATTCATTCATTTGTTTATCTATTTGCTCATTTATTTTTGCAAATATTTCTTTCTTTTTTTAATTTATTGGGGTGACAATTGTTAGTAAAATTACATAGATTTCAGGTGTACAATTCTGCATTACATCATCTATAAATCCCATTGTGTGTTCACCACCCAGAGTCAGTTCTCCTTCCATCACCGTATATTTGATCCCTCTTACCCTCATCTCCCACCCCCCACCCCCCTTACCCTCTGGTAACCACTAAACGCACATATTTCTTTAAAGCCAAGTACGTGCTGAGATAAAGACTGAAACAACCTAACGTCCTTCACTGAGGGACATTTCTATAGGGTGATGGCAGCAGAAGCCAGATCGCTGTGGGCTGAGTAAATGGGAGATGAAGAAATGGAGACCATGAGTGCTGGTGACTTTTGCATGAAGATTGGTTGTGAAGAGAAAGATAGGAGAAAGAAAGAAAGAGAATGAGAGTGAGAGAGGGGGCAGTGGTGGGGGAGAAGGGAAAGGAAAGGAAGGGAAGAAAACGGAAGGGAAGGGAGAAGACAGAAGAGGGATCCAGGATTTTTTGAAGGTGGGTACATGGGTGGGGACTGGAGTATATTTTATATTTAACTGTTGAGGGGGAGGAGCCAACAGGAAGGGAGAGGCTGACCATCCAGGAGGGCAGAGATATACCTTAGAGGGAGTCCTTCGGAAGATGAGATGGGATAGGAGTCAGAGCCTGCGTGAGAACTGAGCGTAGATGAAAAGCTGGTCACCATCTCCGTGTGGTGGTTAAACAGGGTCACATCCTGGCTCTGCCACGTACCATATGTGTGGCCCCAGACAAGTGTCTTTACCTCTCTGTACCTCAGTTTCTTCATCTGTAAAATGGGGATGATACAAGCACCTACGTCGTAGTGTTATTATGAGAATTAAATAAAGTAACACCTGTAGGGGCTTCTTGGTAAGCACTACATAAGCATTATCTGTTGCTGATATTATTAAAACGGGGAAATGCAGAGAGGATGGGTGAAGTCAAGTTGGTTTGTTGGGTTGGTCATGTTCTTGCCTGAGGGCTTCTGTTTTCTCTGTGAACTTGAAGGCAAGGTTATCTGTTGAGAGGAGTTGGCCACACATTTGAAGAGGGGGCTGAGATTCAAAGTGGTCTTCACTGAGAGTTGGAGAGGGAGTCACCCCAAAAAAGGGCAGTTGGCTTCAGGGGCAGTTAAGGCCCAGCTGAGGTTAGGTACCACCAAGTGCAGGCTCCAACATGCCCGGCATATGACATTTCCAGGGAGCAGCCCAGGGCCAGGAAGGGAGATGGCACAGAATTGGGTCCATCCAGGTGGGGCCAGTGCTGGGGCTCACAACGGACAGATACGTCCCTTTGCTTCCCCCCTCTCTGGCTTTGATCTGCTTTGCAGCTACAGGTGCACGTGTCCACCCAGACAGCAAAACTGCACAGGGGTCACTCGGGACAAGGCGTGTAGGTGGCTCAGAATGACTTATGGACCCGCCAGGCACACAACGCATGTGCTCAAACCACAGTTCTGAGTTGGCAGCCTTACCCAAGGGCTTGAGACAATGTCCACAAAGTGAGTAAACAATCACACTGTGATATCAACACGAAGTCCTCATTCTACTGCGAGGCACGTCTGCTAGCAATACCATTTCTTTAAATTAAACCTCTGCCTTTAACTTCTTTTCATGTGGCAACTTTGGTTCTATGTGCACATTCGCTGCTCCTATGTCAATAACCCCAAGAAATGTTGAGTATAACTAGCTCTCAGATTCCTTGTTTCTTTTTACAGCACACGACAATGGCAGTGAGTGACATGACACAGACTGACAGCTACAGAGCCGTGTAACAAGCATCACTTTGCACACACAACCCCTGAGGGCTGGGATGAAAGCTCTGTCCCCTTGAACATCAAAACTGTAACATCTGCTTGACAAAAACATCTAATTGGATGATTCTTATGGAACAAAGTCTAGTATATCAAACACACCCTCCACTTTGTTTCAAAGGAGATTTCTCACTGCTCACCACTTAACATTAGACTAATAACATTGAGCATTTATGTCATTCATCTATGTTTTCAAAATACATAGAAATGTTTAATTAAGCAGTAAATAGCTATCTTTTTTTTTTTTCAACAAAAGCTTCAAATAAAGTCCATCAAAACATGATTTTAATTTGATCACCTGCCTTTTGCAGTCAAATCTCTCCAACTTCAGCAAAGTGTGGGGTTGAGGCAATTATCTGAATTATTCAGGAAGCAGAATTTTGGCCTAAATCATCACATTCCTAGAGAACAAAGAATATCTGTCAGTTCAGCCGAAAAGCAGAAAAATTGAACACTTTGCTCTTTTTCTACATGAAATAGCATATATGCTGCCTTATTTTCTCTGAGCTAATTGGCTAATGAAATCTCTCTGACCCTGTACAAAGATGGAGAAAAATCCTAAGAGGAAAAAGCCAAGAAGTTAAAGATTCCTTCTCTCTTCAGAAGTCAGAGAGATCTGTATTTCCCAAAGGTTATTCTGGTTTACGTTTCTGGTGCCAAACTGGAACTTTCTGAAAAATGGTATTCAAGTCTTTTCTTAGTTCTCCAGTAGTATTTCCTTTCGGCTGGCTCCATTCTCCATTCATAGATTTTCACCTGAGAACTATCGCAGAAATATAGAATGAATGGTAGGGAATTACTTTATATTCAAGTTTTCTATTCTGTACAAGAGATGAGGCCTCTGAGAAGTGACCTGTGGAGCTAATACTAAAGTTTATAAATTTCACTGCTTCACCTGTGACGCATAATTTAGGATGAAAACCAGCTTTGTGTAAAAAAGCCTTTGACCCAAGAAGTGGTGAGTTTTGCCGGAAGCACTGCATATCCCATTCTGTTCATTAAAACAAAAAGTTGCCTCCGGAGGTGAGTTTGACTTTGAATAAAGTCAAATAAACCCACGTTGAAGGAGGGGAGGTGCAGAGGGGAATCGGGTATTATTTATTTCTTTTCAAATAAAACAACAGACCACCAATGTGGGGACAGAGCCCCAGAGAGCAGTTTCCAGGCTCTCTGCCTCATGTGGAAAGGTGCTGGCTCGGGTAGTAGATGGCCGTCAGCTGTAACCATTGAGCCATTGGCCACTAATATAACTGCCGCGGCTATGTCGGGGAGTCGAGGACAGTCGAGGAGAGTCGGTCGGTTGACAGCAAAACGGACAGCAGGTCGCATGTCGTGTGAACCCAGCCTCCAGTGAGACCATAGTGGTATGACTCCCCTACCTATGGCTCCATGGGTGTTCCTTTTTGTCCTCACCATATCCTGTGTTCTTATGTGGGGAGTGGGAGCAGAGACCCTGCAGGCCGTCCCACATGACAACCAATTAATTAGGATCTGAAAGAACAGAGGTACTCTCCACATTTCTTGGAGTAATTTTGAAATACTCCAAGTCTAGTCCTTTTAGACTCACAAAGCTTCTATGGCAACACAGTATGTTCACAGCGAGGTCTGGGTGGAGTTTGGGTCTCTGTCCTCGAGTTTGTCCTAAGCAAGGAAGAGGAGAGTACAGACTGGAGCCACCATGGCTTGGTCAGTGCCTCCCCCAGATGACGAGTCATCAGCTGATTCATCTTGATTTCGATGCTGCTGACACCTGCTCTGAGAGCCCATCTTGTTTCCATGGTAACCAAGGGAAAGCATCCTTGTCCACATACTTCCGGAACCTCATTAAATCAGGCAGCAGGACAGCAGCTGTGTTCTCCATGCATTACTCTGACAGCCATGGACTAATTTTACGATGCTCAGGTGATTTTGGGCGCTTTCTAGGCCAGACTGTTGAGAATATGTAGATAGTGAGACAGATGGCAGAATAAATAAATATTGCCAAAGTGTTTAATGCACACAAATTTTCTGAAAGGTGCGAACCAACAATGGTAATTTTATTGACTGAGGTAAATCTGAAGCCAAAGAATAAGTATGAAAGGGATGGGAAGCTGTTAGAAAATGTTAACTTGAGGCACTTTTCTGATGACAATAATCTCTTGGGAAAACAGTACTTCACAAGTGTCACGAAGGTGGTTCTAAGGCAGCTGGTACCCTGAAACATTAACATGAGAAATACATCTTTCTCCTTCCCACCACCTTATTATTTGCTAAATTCAGGAAAATCTGGAGGAAGGTCCTTACACAGACACACACACAGACTCACACACACACACATACACACACACACACACACACACACACACCAGGATACAATATTTGATTAAACCAAGACATCAATCCAAAGCCCAATTTATACCAACATGACATACAGATTTAACAAATTCTGAGTCAATAGCCAGATTTCCCCCACTGCTATGTTATCCCCCAAGGGTGCTTAAAAATACACGTTCAGTTGAGAGGAGTCTGAGATAGCTTGACTGACCCAGAACAAACATGGGTTAGAAGTACCTTTGCCTACTTCCAAAGATAACCCAAAAGTCTCTTCAGGCTGAGGATGGCACAGCAAGCTTTGGATTGATCCATCTTCATGGAGACGCCCAACAGCTGAGAGTTCCAGGGCTTCTGTGGTTCTCAAGCAGCCCAGAGTAGCAGCTCTTCCCCACATCTTCCCTGGGGTTCAAGCCCTGCCCTGCTGCTGCAGGGGGCATAGCCTTTGGCAAGTTGTCTCACCTGTCAGTGCTATCGCTTCACCTCTAAACTGGAGGTGACAATGGTCCCCACCTCCTAGGATCATTCTGAGAATGGAAAGAAATATCTGATGTGTGCTTGGAACAATGCCTGATACATATTAAGTGCTGCTTAGGGCACAGCTGATTGGAGGCTTTTTTTTTCTGTTTTTGCCATACTGTACAAGTATTATCTATTTCATATGCTAATTTCAATTTTCCCATGTAGCAGTTACAAACAAATGAATTGGCTCTGGAGAAAGTTAGACCTGTGCCGAAACCCCTGGTCTTTTGTGTACTTCCTGTCGGCGTCATTCTGTGGAGTTACTTAACCTCCCCGAGCCTCAGTTTGCTCACCTGCAATGGCAGAACCCACCATCCAGGAGGATTCTGAGGATGGAATGAGTGAGGACTCACCCAGGACTGGCCCAGAAAAGCAGCTTAATCCATGAGCGTTGTCATCACGATCATGCCATTCTCAGTATTACGAGGTCATTGTTTGTCAAAACCACGTGAAAATCTTAGGAAAACTAGGCTTTGTCTCATCTGACAGAGGAAATAAAAATGATATAGAGGCCATGGCTAAATGGATTCTGGATTGCATGTGTGTATTTTGAATGCAGGAAAGAGAGTCCCCCCCGAAAAATTAGCTCTTGACCTTTTTGTGTGTGGCTTCAGCCCTTATAGGAGATTCTATGTCCTTTGCCTTCAAAAATTGCATAGTAACATGTTCTCTGTGTTAGAGGATGCCAAGAATTATGTACAACTTTGTGTAATTGGTTAGAATCAGAATGCGATTAATAAGTATATCAAGAGTTGGAGCAATCGCTAGATATCCAAATTCTCTACCTCTGTAATGAAAAAACACATCCCTTACTGGATAACTAACAGTCCAGTATACAAAATTTTATTGCTACTCTAAAATTGAGTAATACTTATATGCAATCAATTAAAATTCCATCATCAGAATAGAAAATCCCTACTTTGAGGGTGGGGGCGAGGTCCAAGTTCCAAGAACGGAGAAATTGGGTTTGGAGGGAGAGAATCTGAAGTGGCCTCAGTGACCCTATAGAGTTTATTGTCCCTTTAACACCTATTGTCCTTCCTGGAGCTATAGAATCCTTCTGCTTCCTTCTCAACTCCTCTATGTTGAGCAGAGTTGATTTGGGAGGCGGGGTTAGAGAGAATGATACCACTTACGTTATTTTAGAATATGAACAAACATTTTTGACATGTGTCATGCATAAGGCCCTGTGGGAATTGCCAGAGGAAACCCAGAAGTCCATCAGACACTGTCTCCTCCCTCACTGGAGAAGTCTATGGTCAAATGGGAAAGAGAATCATAAATAGTTAGTACCAGGACCAAGGATAGGATGGAAAGGGAGTAGGGTGGAGGGTGGTGGAATCTATGCTGCGGCAGCCTGTTTGGCAACGCCTCTGGTGTTGGGGTGTAGGAGAGGCTGCTCACACGTGAATCCATACTGGGGACATGGCCCGTCCTAGGAAGCCCTTCCACAGGCAGGAGGCAAAAAAGAACATTAGACAGAGGCCCTGGCACCCACCACCTCCTCCTGACATTCCTCCCTCTGCCCACAAACTCCCACCTTCATGATCTCTTTCAGTAGAAATTGGAGGTTTCTATTATTTTGGAATTGTCATTTTTTTCACAAAATACAGAAGAAATACGTGCTGTAGAAACAAAAAAAGAAGAAGAAAAAGAAAAACCCACCACCATCCAAGATGACTATTTGAATCTTGGTGAATTTATTCCTAATCACTTTCTCTGTTTTCATTTCTTTGTTTGATTTCAATGTACATGTCATCACATAGTGTATTTTTATCCTGATTTTTCACTTAACATTAAAATGAATGCATTTTCATGCCTTTATAAAATCTTTGCACACAGCAGTTTATGACTGCATAATGTTCCATTCTACTATAATTTACCTAAACGTTCCCCTATTATTTAAGTTGTTTCCTAATTTTTGCTATTATAAATAATTTGCAAGAAACATCTTTGTACTTAAAGCAGCATTTCCAAAAGTGATATCTTTATTGAAATATCCTGTAGGACGTTTTAATAAGCAAGCTTATTTGGTACTCAGATTAGTTTGGGAAACACTGGGTTGAAGAAATAAACTTGTTCCCAGCAGGAATTTTCAGAGCTTTTGTACACGGTGTATTGTGAATCTCTAACAGAGGGATAGAGACCCCAGACCTGTGGACCTGGGAAGAATCTCTCCCCAGACTTGTGTACCATGAAATCCTTTCTTTTCAAGAATTTATTAGTATGACTGACACATTTCGATAGAATTAAGATGTAGTTTATATTTTTTTTTTTGCAAAAACATTTAGAGTGCCTTTCAGACAAGTTTTAAATGACTAATATATTCCTGACATCAAAATCACACACGGGAAGCTCAAGATAGGAAGACTATAGATCATTCATCCATGAACAAAGGTATAAAAGTCCAAAAGAAATTATTAGCAAACCAATTACAACAAAGTATAGAATAGATTAAGAATGCAAAGACCATTTACTCTTAAGAAATACGTATATTAATGTAAATCATTACCTTGAAAGATTAAGAAAGAAAATCACCTGATTATCTCAGGAGATAGTAAGACATCCTACAGAATTTCAGATTCGTTCTGGATTTAAATAAAAGAAACAACTCTTTGAAAATAGCTACAAATAAAACTTTAAGAATGATATAAAATGTATATTAGAATACAAACCTTAATATTTAAATATATTTAAATGAAGATATTTGGACTGGAGTTAGGAATAAAACAAGAATTCCTTCTTTAAGTACCATTATTCTACACTATGTGGGACATCTAGCTAGTGCAATAGGACAAGAAAAAGAAAATTAAAGATATAACTATTGGAAAGCATCATTATTAATAGATTATCTGATTATCTAGAAAGTCTAAGAGAATCAAATGAATAACTATTATAACCAACTTGAAAATTTAGCATGCTGGCAACTTTCTAAATAGATACAAGATGAACATAAAACATTTAATTTATTTATTACAATAATAACCAACTAGAATATAATGAAACAGAGATCCCACTGACAATAGCAATTAAAAGTACACAATTTAGGGAACAAATTTGATAAATGTGTAACTGGTATGAAAAAATCGACAAAGCTTTCCCTGAAGGCTGATGCATCACACTCTAGTAAATAGATCATGTTTCAGATCAGGAAAGTGAATGTTGTAAAAATGTTGCTTTCCTCAAAATCTACTTAATGCATGTTCTATCACAATTCAAATTTCCTTTTTAGTTTTGTGTTTGTTAATTTTTTAAAAAACTAAATCAATGCTAAAATTTAGTAAAATAACTTTTCAAGAATAACCCGGAACATCTTGAAAATTGTTTTACCTTATTGGGATAGAATAGAAGAAAAGGGAAAATAGTGCATCTCAGTGGAGGACGTACCTAGCATGTTGATTTAAAATAATAATTTAGAAATACATTTCTGTTTAGGAGTTCTTGGGAAAGTCCAATAATTATTAATTAAATAGAAATGTTTAGTTAAAATTCTACACTAGCTACGGGAAAATGAAACCAGTAGCAACTTGACTAAACAAGAAAAGTTTTAAAAGGAGAAAGAGGAAACAATAATGAAAAATTAAAAGTTAGCATCAGCACAGAAAGATCAAAAAGTAGATTTTTAAAGGCTATATTATTATATCAAATTCAAAAAGATTATAAACAAAGAATTAAACATTAACCTAAAATCTTGTAAACTAAGAACCACAGCCCAAGATCATTGTTAGGTCAAATAGAAAATTAAAAGAAAATAGCAAACCACTTAGAAAATAATGAAAGAAACACTTTACTCTAAAAACCTATGGTGCACACCTAAAAAAGCTTTACAAAAATCTATGGATTTAAATAGTTATCAAAGACAAAAAATACGAAATAAAAATAAAATAGCAAAATAAAAGGTAAAATAAAAATAAAAGATATAATAATAAAAACAAAGAAACCAGAAATTAGAAAAGGAACTATAAAATAAATAAAAAGGAGCTGGAAAGTGGGAATATATTAATTTAAAAGATGAAATTAATGAACTAAAAACCATAGCAACAGACAGTAGAAAGACAAATTAATCTAAAATCTGTTTCTTTGGAAAGTACACTAAAAAAGATAACTTTTTTCAGGTTAGATTAAGGAAAAGAGAGCAAGAGAGAGAAAACTAAACAAGATTAAGAATGAGAAAAGAGATGGAATCACAGATGAAAGAGAGCTTAGAAAACTTATGAGGGAAAATGTAGAGGAAAAAGCCAAATTAATTATAAATTACCTAAATTTACCCAATAAAAATTGGAAGCCATAAATAGACCAAGTACCATAGAAAAAAATTATAAAGCTTCTTAAAGATAGGATGTGTAATTAAGAAATGTAGAACTAAATGGGTTCACAGCTGAGTTTTATCAAACTTTTAAGGATCAGATAAACAAATCCAATATTATGTAAACTATTCTAGGCCAGATATAAAGAATGAAATTTTCCCAATTAAATTTAATCAAGGTTGCATATCTCTAATACCAAAACCTGATAAAGAATTGCCAAAAAGGACAACTATAGACTGATTTAATTTATGAAAATGAATGTAAAATTTTAAATAAATTATTACCAAATAGAATCCATCAATGTATCGAAAGAATAATATATTTTGTCAAAAAGGGCTTTTTATAGGAATGCAAACGAGATTCAACAGCTCTACAATTATCAACATAATCCATTACATCAGTAAATTAAAGGAGTAAAATAATTCGATCAAATGAACAGGCACTAGGAAAGCAACTGATAAAATGTAGTGGTAATTTCATTCTTTATAAACATTTTAAGTTAAATTGAATGAGAAGGAAATAATTTAATAACTATTATTTATGGAACTATTTACTAAATTATTTAATAAAGACTATTTACCAATAATCAACGGCAAATATATCCTATAAAAGGAAAATTTAAAATAATTTCAATTAAATTAGACATTAGACAGTGATGCCTGTCGTTGATGTTATTATTGAGCATTGTCTTAAAGGTTTTAACAAAAGCAATATGACAGGCATTGTGGGTTGAACCGTGTCTTTCCCAAAAGATGTTGCAATCCTAACCCCCAGGACCAGTGAGCACGCCTTTATTTTGGAAACAGGGCCTTAGCGGATGATGAAGTTAAGATGAGGTCAGTAGAGTGACCCTAGTCCCATGTGACTGGTATCTTTATGTAAAGGGAAATCTGGGCACAGACGCGTGCACAGAAGGAAGGACATCTGAACATGAAAGCAGAGATCAGGTGACGCTTCCACAGGCCGGGGACCCCAAAGACGGCCAGCGAACCCCCAGAAAGGGGGAGAGGTCTGGCACAGAGTCTCCCTCCCAGACCGCAAAAGGAACCAACCCTGCTGCCACCTTGATCTCGGACTTCCTGTGAGACAATGTAGTTCTGTGTTTTAAGTCACTGGATTTATAATACTTTGTTATGGCAACCCTAGCAAACTGATACAACAGGAAAATGAAGTAATTGATACAAACATTGCAAAAGAAGAGACAGAATTACCTGTTTTTAACAATGATACAATTGTATACCCAAAAAACCCAAAACCATCTGATTTTTTTAAAGTTACTAGGATCGATAAGATACTATGTAAGGTGGCCTAATTACAAGATGAAGGCACAAAATTCAATAGCTTTCCGCTACTCTACATTTGAGCTGAAGACTCTTCATCTGCCTTCCTGATGCACGGCCGCTCTCACTGTGCTCTGCTCACCTGCATGGACTCCCTTTTCCTCTGGTTTCCTTCCAGCTGCGTTCAGCCATTGGGAAGCACTGGAGGAGGTAGGAGGGTGGGAGGAGGGAGAGCCAGGGTATCTCCCTTTCTGTGGACTGGCGCAGCAATGACTGCCTCCCCTACCAACTGTCCTGTCCTGCAGCTGCAGCTTTCTCTCCACGTTCTGTCTACCGCTCCCTCTCAGCCCTTGCTACCCGCCTTGCTGCTCCCCCCGACATGCTGCTCTGCTCTTGGTGACTTCCCTTACTCCTGTCCATACATACCCTGTAAACACTTCCTATTTAAACCCTTCTCAGTACCCCACTTGAGTACACCTTGTGTTTCCTGCTGGGACACTGACACCAGCACCTAGAAGTAGAAACTGGAAAATTATTTCATTCACAATGGTAACAAAAGCCACAAATACTTAGAAACGAGTGTAACAAAAAAAAAAAGTGCAGTCTCTAAACAGAGAAAACCAAAGACTCTTAATGAATGAAATAAAGCAAGATATGAGCAAATATTCTTCTTGGATTAGAAGACTTAATGTCATAAAAAGCCAATTCTCCCAAATTAATATATAAAAGTAATCTAATTCTAATTAGAATCTCAATGAGTTGTTTCCAAATTGGACGGAACGATATTAAAGCTTATATGGGAGAATAAGTAAGTGCCCCCAGAATAGCTAAGAAAGTTATGGATACTCGCCTTACAGAAGAACAGGTCGTGATACAAAGCTCTGCAATTAAGTCAGTGTGGATTCAGGAACAAACAGATCAGTGGAACCGAACAGAGAATCTAAAAGTAGATCCCAGCAAATATATAACAAAAATATACCAGACGACAAAGTTTCATTTCAGTGGGGAAAAGATGGATTGTTTAATAAATAGTGTCAGTGTAATGGCTGCCTGAAATAAAATATAACTGGATCGTATTTACTTCACATTAAAAAACATAATCTAGATGGACTAAAAATTTTAGTGTGAAAAAAATAAAACTCTAAAAATTTCAAGAAAATCTAGGGGTGTTCACAGACCATCGAGGGGCTGAAAAGGCATTCTTAACCACCACTGGAAATTCAGAAGTTATAGATTAAAAATCAAGAGATATAAGTGACTAGTTTTTAAACTCTCAAAAGACACATTGGGCTCTATACAAAGTCAATAGACAAATAGTAATTTGGGAAAAAATATTTGTAATGCAGAATTTTGGAAAAATATTTGTATAAATATTTGTAATGTAAAATATTACAAAAAATATTGTAAAGTATTTGTAGTGTAAGTAGGTACCAATTTTGCCAGTAGAGGCACTGCAGGAAAACTGAGACAGAAAGGGGTCTTTTTTCCTGGTTCCAGTATGTTCTCAGCGTACTCCTGCTGTGTGCAGCGGTCAGCAGTGGGCGGGACGCCTGGTGGTGTGACCCTCGGTGAGTTTCAGGGGTACTCCCTATGCAGGTGGCTGCTAAGGAGTCCCGAGATGGAGCGGGCAGAGATGCTGGCCAGCCACACTGGCCCCTTGCTGCCCCTCCCACAAGCCACGCCAAACATTCATCAGCTTCAGAGCCTTCACCAGGGTCCCCTCTTCCTATGACCCAGTTCCACACTTTCTTCAAGTCTCTGCTCAAATGCCACCTCTGCGATGTCTTTCCTGAGCACCCGTGTGAAATAGCACTGCCTGCTGCACTGCCTCTGTCACTCCTGCCCCCTTTTCTTCAGGTCCTTCTGACTCTCCATGTACTTATGTGCTTGTTGTCCAGCTACCTCTCTGGAATGGAAGCTCCATGAGCACAGGGACTTGATTTGCTTTGTTCACAGCTGTACACAGCCACCGACAACAGTGCCTGGTATGTAGAAAGTGCTCAATAAATGTTTGTTAAATGAGTGAAACACTTTACAGCCATTGGAATAGAAAGAAGTTTAAATAACTCAATATTTATCCTTAATATTGTTAGGGATGAGCATAAAAGAATATGCACACTTTATAAATTGTTATGGCCTCTTTTAGGTGCTATCTGGACACACCTACCCCACCCCTAGGAATGTAATCCACAGAAATAAAAGCAGGAGAACATAAGGACATACATAAAAGGGTATTTATTTGTGCATTATTTAGCAAAAAAAAAAAAACCACCATTAAATTAATCCTTGTCAGTAGGAGAATAATTGAATAAATTATGGCATCCCACTCATGAAACTTTACATAGTATTTTAAAATGAATTAAAGTTATACCAGTTGTTTTGAAGGGATTTCATGAAGTTTTGTTGAGTTTGAAAAGCAGGATTCAGAAATATGTGTAAAATATGCTCCTTTGTATGGACATTTAAAAATATTTAGTAAAATGAAATTATTAGTAGTAAAAACTATTGTTTGCTAACAACATAATAAAAATGCATACAAAGTAATGCAAACATACCGAAGAAATAAAATCATGTCACTTGAAAAAGATGTTACTTCATTAGTTATTTATATAAATATACTGTTTACTTTTTTAATAGAGTACTAACATAAAAGTGTAGAAATAGAATAAAAGTGTAAAATAAAAGGGGGTGACCCGAAGATTTTCTTGAGGTTGATAAGCTATCATGTGGTTTTAAGAAAAATGATAGTTTAGATCAAGAAGAAGGTGGTAAATGGCTGGCAAATTTGCTTGCCAAAAAGTTTTTACTTATAGGCATACCACGCTCAAAGCTTCATGTACGTAAGTTCCATAAACCAGAAGAATTTACACAGGAAGTTCTATACATCAAGATGACAGGTCTATTAATAATGGTGTGATTAAATAATTTGCATCATTAGCATCTCATTTTTCAAAAAAGATGGTGTTACTGCATCTACTGAAGATTATATTCAGTATGATATGACGCATTCTTTTGGACGTAATCACTAGCTTGAAAACTTCTGCAATGTAGTAATCCCTAACAAACAGAGAGAATATAAGATTAACAGAGAAAATTGAGTATCTATTTGTAGTAATAAGAAAAGAAATTGAATTGTTTGTACAGTCAATTATCCCTAATGTTTTCAAACTCCATCTTTTCATCCACGTGTGTATTTGAGAATGCCAGATTGTGCAAATCCTAATGAGGCTAACCCTGGCCGATTTCATCATGAAAGTCAACATTCATTGAAGAAAGAAGTAATTAACTGCTTTTTAAAGAAGACTCAAACTTGCGGAAAAATTGCAAGTGGTACAAAAAGCTCTTTTTATGAACCGTTTCAGAGAACGTTGCCCTAACATCTCTGAATATTTAGTGTATGTATTTCATATGTGCTGTGTGTTCCTACAAACAAGGATGGTCTCCAACATAAATGAAATTCAACTGAAAAATCAGAAAATTGACATTGATGTATTACTATCTCACCGTCCCGTGGCAGTCAAGGTTTTCTAATGGTCCCAACGACGTTTTCGTAGTGGAAGGATCCAGTTCAGAATCGTATGTGGAGCTTAGTTGTCATCTCTCTTTCATCTTTCCTTGATTGTCATAACATTGACACGGTCTAGATCACAGGCCAGTTATTCCGCGGAATTTCCCTCCACTTGAGCTTGCTATTTCCTCATGATCAAATTCACACTACATATGCGTGACAGGAATACCCCAGACACGGGGCTGTGTTCCTCTCTCGGATCCCGTCAGGTGGCACGCCATCTCAGTTTGTCTTACTAACATTGCTACTTTGATCCTTTGAGAAGGTAGAATCTGCCAGCCTTCCCCACTGCAGAAGTTCTTTTTTTTCTTTAAATGTGTAGTTAGTAAGTATTTTGTGCAGAGGTATTTCGAGACTATGTACACATCCTACTCCTCATCATACTTTTAATTCATTTGTTCATATATTTATACCAGTGTGGACTCAGGGCTTCCTATTTTATTCAATGGGTTATAGTTCATTACTAAAATTATTTAGTTGGATCCTCAAACTGTAACTGATTTGGCAGTCAGAGCCCCTTCAATCCTGTTCCTGGGTCCTTTTGGCATGTCCTCATCATTCTTTAAAGGTTTTCTGACTTTGGGGCACTAAAAGAAATTCCAAGCCATTTTATTCTTTCTCTGTGCCAGCCGTGGAGTCAGCCATTTCTCCACGGAACCTGTGTCTTTCAGTAAAGAATGGTGTTTAGAAACCAATATCTGGTGCTAGATTGCTCAGTGCTACTGAGGTGTTCAGAACGAGGGAGTATATGTACATATGCAACGCACATTTTCATTGATATTTATTTCTATGTCTATCTCTATATATTTAAAGCCATATGTTCACACCAACACTCACAGGGTGTTAACTTTCTTCTTTCCACAATTGTAAGTCCCTTCTCAGACAACGAGAAACCTAGCACCCACCATCCTTTATTCAATGGGTATTTATTTAGTCAGAGCCCGACGGGAATGCCTCTTCATTCGCACAGGCTCTGACACTCTCCATCAGCCCACCTCTGTTTCCCCCAAAACCCATCCCCCCACCTCCGCCATAAAGATGCCCTTTTCCCCACCTTGACATCTGCCCTGGGCAGCTACCTGCCCAGAAGCGTGGACACCCTCCTCATGCCAGGTGCAAACCCCTGCTCTGTGCCACGGCATCTCCCCCTCCACCATCGCAGGTGCCTGTATTGCTCCAGCCCACTGACCAGCTTTGGCGCTGGATTTCTATCAATGTCTCTACTAGTCCATACAGTCTTAGTAAGTTATTGTAATCTAAGTAGACTGTCTGGGGGCTGCATAGTCTCAGAAAGGGGAGGTTTAATGGAGCCTCTTACCACGGCCTGAGAGGGACAGTTTGCACCCCCGCTCCACCTGTCCTGCCTGAATGAAAGCTGTCACCCGGCTACATATAGAACACAAACATAAGGAATCAGCTAGTCACACACACTGCACTAAGGGCTCTGCAACCTCCACAAACCTCTGCATCGCCCATGGGGCCTTTCCCCAAGCAGCCTGTTCTTAAGTTCTGCTGAACACAGAAATTCCAGGGTGTGGCTGCCATGGGTGCCATGGAAGGGAATGGTGCTCTCTGCCCACTGCCACCCCTCCGGGGATTTGAGCCTGCCTGCTGTCCTACTATGCGCCACTCAGAGACTAGGGAACAGAAGAGGGAAAGGCCTCTGTGGGAGCGTTTTCCTTACTATAGATCTAATATTTCAAGTGTGACTAGAGATACCGTTGTCTTTTGCCATGAAATGCCTGAAGGTGAAACGGAGTGAACTGAATGCATCAAGGAGAGCAATTATAATTCTGGTTGCTAACGCATCCCATCTAAAATGGAAATTATTAGAAGCAGAGTCTGTGCTCATAAACATTTAGCGTGTTGTACTAATTTTTATTTTATGCCTATTAGTAAAAACGATATAACTGTGTTGTCTTATATTTGAAAGGTTTGGAAATGCCTGTGCTGGGACCGTTACATTTTGGGCTCTCTGACACTCATTCAGAAAGATGTCATTTCTCAGTGTTCTTTTTCTTACATTTCAACAATAACGATACAGTTAGGAGGAAAAACTCACCACACTCTGGGAACTTAAATAACTGTGAGAACATTGCAGTCACAGGTTCGGATTTGTTCATATGAAACCCGAGATGTCATTTGGTCACAGTGTTCGCAGGTTTCTGTTTCTTGGGAATCATCTTTTATTTTGATAACAGTCACGCAAAGCTCCATCTCCGGAGATTTCCAGGGCTGAGTGCTAGTCTTCCAGTTGTGTCTGAGAGGTTCTCAGACACATGGAACATTCCAGCAACTCCAAGGCGTGGTCCAGAGAGTATCCCGGCATGGCTTAGAGCCCGGCAACATCATACACAAATACTACAGGGCATTCCCATTTTTGTTTTAAATATTTTGGTTAAGTTTCTCTAATCCAGATCATTTGAAGCTTTTGTTTTATTTTTGTCTCTTTGTGTCAGCTTTACATTGTTTTTTTTTTTTTTAACCTGGCTGGCTGTGGGGGGAAGCACGTGCCTGGAGCACAGCCACCAGCATTGCGGAAGCGTTTTTTCAGTTCCCTCAGGAACCAACCTGAGAGGAGGAAGTGACAAGGAAATGGTCCTCCTTGCTCCTCAATTCAGATAGGAGTGCCCACTGCAGCCTCCACTGATCTCAGCCCAGGGACCCTTCCGGGCCTGCCAGGCGCAGGTTGCTCCTTGAAGTCATTTCGTCACCACAGGCTGGAAGCAACTCTCACATCCTCTGAACAACTGCCATTCTTGAGGTCCCTTCCCAGTGGCCCTCACCACGTTGGGCACATTGTGATGCTATTTCTGTCCTAACGGATCCTGCGTTATCATTGTTATCTTAAGAGTGAGGAATCTGAGCCGTGGATAATGTCCAGCCAGACAAGGATTGATACTACCCTCAAACCCCCTGGCTTTGGCTTGAATATTCTGAGTTTCCTCATCAGAAATCGCTACAGCCTGGCGAGGCCTGTGAAGGATTAGAAAAGTGTTCTCTGCTTCACCAGTAGGAACAGCTCAGGACTGGGTTGTGAAGTGTTCAGCTAGAACCCCAAATCTTGAAAGAGGGAAAAAAAAAGCCATGCCTGTGTATTGAACACAGAAACAGCTGCAAATGCAGCATCACCTCCGCCTCACTAGCTGCGCTCCACCCAGGTGCTCCTCCAACGCCACCTTGGTGGGCTCACCTGCATGGCAGGTAACACATGTACCCGGCAAGTGACATCAGTGAAGCATGCTCACCGTCCCGACACACTCCTGTCGCAGCCTGACTCACTGTGGTCATGCGGCCACTTTTCTTCTCCTCTCAATTGTGTGGAGTGGTCCTTTGGCCTCCGGCTTCGTTTCACAGAGCCTGGCTTTGGATGCTCTCCAGTGTCTCTCCTCCCTGCTTACAAAAGAGCTGGGCTGAGAGGGCAAATTGGGACCAGAAAAGTTTTTTTTTTTTTTTTTGGAACTTCTTTTGGCGACAAGCCTAAAAGGCCATTAAAGTAAAAGCCATGTAATTTTTCTGCCGGGCAGAGAATGGAGTCGGGGTCTGGTTCCACTTACGAAGTAAGATTCCTACTTTCGTGGGAAGTTTGTGGCAGAAACAACCCATTTTGTGTTTTTAGTTTAAAAAGTATTTCCTCTGCTCTGCTAGGTGAATAAATCGGCTTGTCCACTGTGACGGAAGCAGTCATTCTGTTCACATAAGAAAGCCTCTGGCAGCTGACAAACACTGATGACAGAGCCTCCATGCCGGAGATCAGTAAGTCTTAACTTTTTCAAGTGTGTATCTTTGAAGAATGTTAAAGAATAAAGACATCCGGTAAAGGTCAGATTCATGTTCGTATTTATGGACTGTGTCCATTTGACATTTCGGTTGAGGAAAGACAGTTTCTCTGCTACTCGGAGAGGAAGTAAAAGTTGTCTAAAGGCAGATGCAGTGCCGCTGTTAAACAAAGCCCTGATATTAATTTCCTCTCTGTTCTAAATCACCGGCCTTGGTCTTTGCCAGATGAAGGAAGACAAACAGTAAAGGAAAATAAAACATTTCCCTGTCCATGAAAAGACAAACACAAAAACCATTTTCAATGAAGCATTTTGGACAGATGACTTTGGTTTTAACACACAAACACAAATACGAAAACTGAAAAGTGGCTTTTGGAAAGGAAAAAGGAGACAAAATATTGGCAGAACATCCTACAGATCTCAAATTTTGTGCTGACTTGGTTGGAATAAAAGTGCTTGACGAAGATACTCCTGTGAGTTTGGGCAGCTTGACTTCATTGGGAACTAAACTACAATTGCCAGTTACTGAGGCCCATTGGAGACCTTAGAGGGAAAAGTCAAAAAGCACCTTGAATTGATTTCTACTCCTCCTCCTCCAACCACTTAATCCCTGGTACAGAGTCATTAAGGTGTCTGGCCTGTCTGGCAGCTGGGCCGGCACAGGGTCACGCCTGGAAGTCCCAGCCTCTGGAAGCCTCTGGGCACAGACCAGCATCACTCCACCATCCCACCTGCAGGCACCGTCGTCCTGCTGTTCCTCACACCACAACCCTCCCTGCTCCTTCAGGAGCCATGGGAGCAAGCACACGTCTGCAGAGTTGAACTTCATCTTCCTCTCACAGGCTGTTTAGGGCTGGCTAGCCAAGATCAAGGCCTCTCCCAGGTGCTTTAGCCCAGACAGGAAATGGGCAGAGATGTTTTCAGTTCGCCATGGCTGTAACTATCTCCATACGACCCTATCTTCCTCGCCCTGACCCACAGCAGTTGCCTAATTTGGACCACGGCCGGCCCTGGTGGGTTGAATTCTACTTAAGAAAATTACCTGCCCACCTGCCCTCTCCCTGACATCATTATTCCAGCTGAGATATTTGGTTACTTCCAGGGAGCTTATTGTAAAACCTTTACTATCCATTTATTGTAAATCGCTACATTTTCAAGTTGCCAGAAAAATTCTTTCATATAAAGTTACTAGCCTATCTTTCTTTAAACAACAATGAAGTAAGAAATTATTTAAATATATATGGAAGGAATAGAGTAGGAAATTATCGTTGTTTCAAAAGTGATGCCTTTGAATATAATTTTTGAAAAATTGTTTTGTCATCACTTTTTAAGAGTATACACCCTGCTCCTATCGTGGATACACATACGTAAAAGAGGGGCTTTCCTTTGTGAAAGTAAGGAAAGAACCAGAAAAGTCCAGAATGCAGCATTTGAATTGAGCAAGTCCTTAAGAGATGTGAAATCTGCTCTGTATTTGAAGGGAGAGGGAAGGGACAGGGCATGAAAATATGTTGTCTCGGCTAAAAGGAGAGGGGAACCAACTCTTGGAGTTTTGTTTGAGAGGGTCACCTGCGCTCGTTCTCACTATGGAAAATCTCTTTATCATCATTCAAGGACTCTGGGTTGTCATCACGAAGAACACTTTTTTCAATGACTCTTAATGTTTCATATCATTGGGGTTTCAGAAAAGTATACATTTGACAAATTCCAAATATTGTTTTCCCACTACTAACCACCCAGTGCCATCCATCCACATGTCCAGTGGAGTTTCCACTGTGGCCAATAGACACGTGCTTTTATCAACAGGCAGGACCAGTCATCATCAGTCTTTCTTTGTTGTTTACCTTTGTGAGCATTTGCTGAGCACCTGGTGTGGGGGAGGCGTAGTGGTAGGCTCTGTGGCTTTACTGAGAGGCAATTCTGACCCCGCCTCTGCCCTGTGGAGTTTACAGGCTGATGGAGAGTAAACAAGCAGTGACAACACGGAGACAGGAGAGTTACAGGGTGTATGAGTACAAAAAGGAGTACCTAATCCAGTCTTGGGGGGTCAGGGAAGGCTTGCAGGCAGAAGGGCATTTCAGTTGGGACATGAAGGATAAGCTGGATTTGGTCAGGCCACAGGAGGAATGAGAGTGACAAAGGAAGAAGTCCAGGCTGAGAGAAACCAGCATATTCAGAAGCCCAGGGATGAGGGGGTGCATTGGACATTTGGAGAAATGAAAGTAATTAGGGGTCATTGTAGCAGACTCCAAAGGATGGAGGGAAAAGAGGTGAAAATTATGAACATTTTCAAATATCTGGGGGATAGGCATGTGGAAGAGAGATTAGGTTTGTTCTGTGCAGCTAGCTAGCTCTAGGGGCAGAACCAGAATCAACGGGTGGAAATGCCAGTGAAAAGGATGTTGATTAAAAATTAAATTTAAATGATGGCTTCCACTGAGCTCGCCCTTACAGTATGCCAGACTGTGTGTCAAGGGTTTTACATCTATGATCTGATTGGACCCTCAAAACAACCCTATGAGGGAAGTGTCATGAGAAAACAAACACAGAAACGGTACATTAACTAGCTCCAGGTCGCAGAGCGGACAGGGTGGAGCTGGGATTCCAGAGTTGGTGCTCTTAGCCTCCACCTTCACACCATTTTTTCGTGAGGATTATGTTGTCCCACAGCAAATGTGTGGCTCTAAAATGTCCCATCACTACAGGCGTTTAACCTTGTGGCTGTAAAATATCCAGGCATCAAAGAGAGCCAGCAACCTTCCGAGGGTCTCCCCATTGTGAGATTGA
Organism: Rhinolophus ferrumequinum; assembly: GCF_004115265.2. Classification (NCBI taxonomy): domain Eukaryota; kingdom Metazoa; phylum Chordata; class Mammalia; order Chiroptera; family Rhinolophidae; genus Rhinolophus; species Rhinolophus ferrumequinum. The sequence goes on from NC_046299.1 coordinate 5,556,644, forward strand.
GGGACTCAATGACATGCCTACAGTGGACATGTAACCCAGCCCTCAAAAATGCCCACCTTCTGCATTTGGGGCAGCTTTATGGTTGTGTGTGTCACGGGCCCTTCTGGCATACCTTGGGGTGGTGGTCATTATCAGTCTCCATCGTTATAGAAGAGTGGAATATGATAAGCATTAAAAGTGAAGCAGAGTGAAATGGACCAAATTAAGGCAGTTCAACCCTCCAATAAAGACATGCATCTTCCACAAACATCTGTTTTAGCTAATGCTGGCCTTGGGCTGTATTAAATTATGTATTCAGCTCTTAAACTATCACAGATTCGTGTCTCAAGAACACAACTGTGAGAAAATATTGCACCACTAGCAGAAATAAAACAGCTCTGTTCATTTTGCATTACATTTTTTTGGGCGCAATTCTACAATAATTCTTCATTTTCTTTCAAATTAAAGGCCATTGTGGGAGACCAAATAGGTTAGAATGCACAGGAATTTTTTTTATATTGACTTATTGAAAAAAAAATGAAAAATTGCCTCTTTTGCTCACTATTCAGTGGAGGGTATCCAAATAACAAACAACAATAAATTACACAATGAATTCTGGAATGTTAGAAGTAGGGAGACCTTAGAGGGCATTCCCAATGTATTTTCTAGAATATGGCAGCTGTCTTTTATTTATAATGAAGTGCTTCTCTAAGGTCTCAAATCATGATCTTCTTGATATGTACCCTCGGGAGGTCAGCTCTCATCCCTGTCCTATCATTTTCTTAAAATAGAAATGAGGATTTTCCCTTTGAACTTTAGAGAGAGAGATTGGGGGGAGGGAGAAGGTCTCTCTTTTCTCTTTTTTCCATCAACCCAGACATAATTCCTAGTAACGACTGTCCCTTATTTTCCCCAAGCACCAGTTTTGCAGGAAGAGGAAGATACAAGAGAAGAATCAGGCAAAGGTGAAGGGAAAAATAACCCAAAAACTTATGGATCATTGCTTAGAAATAAGCAACCCCACAGCGGAATAGACACTGAATTAAAGTCACTAAAAGAAGATGGGAGCTGAGACTTCGCCTCTTAATCTCCTGGCCGCAGAGATTAAGAGATTGGGGACCAGTGAAAGCACTGGTCCCCAAGAGGCAGGGTCAGTATCTTCTTCATGTTTAATCTCCAAGGCCTAGCACAGTTCCTGGCACAGAGTTTGCTGCTCACTAAGCATTTCTTAAACATGTTTGTAGACTTCCTGAGAGACTGCACCTCCCTTTTCTGTTCTGCCCCTCCTGACAAAACTGGGAAGTCAGCAGAGCGTTTTTCTTGTCAACCCTCTTTGCAGAGGGATAAATTGAGAACTAAGGAGCCCTGGCTCATGAGTGACAGATCAAATCCCAGATCTTCAGAGTCTTCGTTCAAGGGTCTTTCCATGACACTAGATACCTCTTCCTTTCCTTTCCCATTAGGAATGGCAGGCTGCACACATACAGCTTGACAAACAAGATGTTAAACTGATGAAACTACATCTGCATATATTTCTCTTGTGAAGGGAGAAAGGATTATAACGCCATCTTTATTTCACCCTGAGGGTAAAGACAGAAAGGCAGCTCTCCGGGACCATGAAATGACAAGAGGTCAGAAGATAGTCTGTACTCTCCCCAGCTTAGCCTAATTCTTGGCTTTGGTCTAAGTATTACAGTGTCATCTGAAAAACTATAGCTCGGGGCCAGCCCGGTGACTCAGGCGGTTGGAGCTCCATGCTCCTAACTCTGAAGGAGTTCGATTCCCACATGGGCCTGTGGGCTCTCAACCACAAGGCTGCCAGTTTGATTCCTTCAGTCCCGAAAGGGATGGTGGGCAGCGCCCCCTGCAACAAAAGATTGAACATGGCACCTTGAGCTGAGCTCCCAGATGGCTCAGTTGGTTGGAGCACGTCTTCTCAACCACAACGTTGCCAGTTCGATTCCCGCAAGGGATGGTGGGCTGTGCCCCCTGCAACTAGCAACGGCAACTGGACCTGGAGCTGAGCTGCGCCCTCCACAACTAAGACTGAAAGGACAACAACTTGACTTGGAAAAAAGACCTGGAAGTACACAAAAAAACAAACAAACAAAAAACTATAGCTCAGTCCTCATACAGTATCTGATGGTGCTTACGTATATCCTCCTCATTATTCAACAGACACTTCTAGAAAACACACAAAAGTAGGGGGCCTTTTCTGTTCCAAGGCATCGCACCAGCCTTTGCAGTGAGGTGGAGGCCTTGCACACCCTGCCCTGAATTTGGGAATGGGTCTTCATCTTGAGTGCCTCCTCTCCACATGTCTGGAAATAGTTGGCGAGACTTTAGACCACGGCCAGCAAACAACTGCTTACCGTGTTTCCCCCAAAATAAGACCTAGCTGGACAATCAGCTCTAATGTGTCTTTTGGGTCTTACATTAATTTTTGCTCCAGAAGATGCATTAGAGCTGATCGTCCGTCTGGGTCTTATTTTCGGGGAGACAGTGTATTCCTCTTTGCTCTCCTATCCCTGGGCTCTCCCTTGGATGGATTAAGCCCAAGCCAGTGACATCCCTGGCCACATGACAGGCGAGAGACCATAGGTGTATTTGGTAGCGCCGAGACCCAATTGAAACGCTATCATGACGCTGGCCCGGGGGACTTGGGGAAGAAGGCATAAATAGATTGCAGGCCTAGTAGGGAGACTGGACTGTGAGGCCAGGTATACCAGGCAAGAAGCCTATTTGGAAGCGATGGCTACCCCAGAAGCCAACCAGTAATGACAGAGAGATCCGTTGTCCCAGCCACTCCAGGGGACCTCATTTAGCCCAGCACAAGGGGAATGTGGCAAAATGGAGAGGGAACGAAGCTTGCTGAAGGACAAGATGCCAGCATTAGCTCCAAGGCTGGTGAGGAAACAGAGTTCACAACAGTGTGGCCCAGGTGGGTTTGGAGCCTTTATCCCAGGAAGACGAAAACCAAATTTCACAAGTGATGGTATCTGACCCCTGAGCCAGCAAGGGCAGGAAAAGAAGCTATGGGGTTTGGGGTGGGGTGGGGGATCACCATGAGACCTGCTTTTACATAAGACTTTGCCAGTCTGATCTGGGAACCCTTCCTGGGCATTAAAAAAAAAAAAAATCCAAATTCACTCATCTGAGTTAGACTACAAATCAGAATTCAGTGTCTTAAAGTTTTGGTTTTTAATCATCTGTCAAAATCACACATAAAATTCTATGCAAGCTCCTGGGGCCATTAAGTATAGTAAATACAAATGCTTTGATTGATAAATTGATAGACAACAAGTGGTAGCTCAACAATGTAAATTAAGAAACTTCTTAAAACAGTTATTTCTATTTGTAAATAGTTAAGAAGACTCATGCTTGTTTAAATAATTTTCCTTTCATCTCAAGAAATGGCTTTGGGGCTTTGTTAGCCTGCAGATGAGACAGGGTGAGCCAAAATGAACTGGTTGAGAGAATTCCACATTGGTTTAAACCAAACAAAGAAAGCAAGAGACTCATTTGAATTTCAGGAAAATAAGCACCATCACTTGCAAAATACCGAGATATTAGATGTCAGAATTGGGTCTGCAAGGTTTGGGGGCTTCCAGAGAAGAAGGCTGCAGATCCCCAGAGAGCAGCCAGGATTCCAGAGCTCACAGTGGAAGCTGTAACATACTCCCGGCGTCCTTTTTCTGGGAAATAATTTTGCATTATGACTATTTGTGACTACAATGTCGTTCTATTACACGTGTCATCATCAGAGCCATCTTCCTGAGTCCAGGCATCTGAATTACTCCCGCAATATGCCTTCAGGCATATCACATACAATTAGGAAATCTTCTTTAGTAGCTCATTTTTTTCCAAATATGTAATTTTGGCTGAATGATATTAAGGGATTTAAAAAAAGATATCATTGCATTAACTGAAATTATTACTATTTTAATTTGCCTGCAAAGCCTTTATTTCAAGTGTCATTTCTCATAACTCGTAACTCAGTGGGTATCATAATCCTGATAGAATTTTAGCTACTTGATAGCCTGAGACATTTTAGGGGAATCGTTCCCAACAGAAAATCAGTTTAACGAGCACTTCTGCTGTTAACTGTGAACAGCTATTTTCCACACTCTTAAAGTACATGACTAAACCAGGGACGTACGCCACCTTTTTTAATGTAACACCTGGTGTTCTGTTCCTCCCTCGCCCTGACCCTAACAATCATCCTCGAGTAACGCCTAGCCAATTTATAAAATTGATGGACTACAGAAAAAGCGGAGGAGCTGAGCCAGCTTCCTGAAATAGCAACTTTTAAGATGAATTTCTGGAACAACAACCTGAAGGTGCGATACAATGAAACGCTCTCTTACAATTTTCAACCAGCTAAGCCTTTGCCAAGACGTTATTATTTGTTGGAGAAAGTGACATCCCTGCGAATGCAGAAAGCAAATCACTGATAGCAATGGAAATAGCTAACCACTCACTATATTTTCTCTTCAAGTAAAACATGGTAAAAACCTGAGAAGTATTGATCATACATCCTACATGTGACTGCCTATGGTTAAGGTGGTACTTGGAATTTCTTCCTCTGCTCCAAACAAAGCAATGACAAAACATGCAGCCAGTATTTCATATATATTTTACAAGTTAAATTATATATTAAATATAATGGGGATGCCAAAAAAACCTTTACAAGTGGACACTTTGGTCAGCGTTGCTCAAGCAGTAGTCTGCCAAAATCAGAAGTATCTGGATGCTGATGGTAACCACTTTGAGCACCTCTTGTAATTGCAGAAGTCAAACATGACTTGTATTCATCTTTTGTTATTGGTCTATGTTGAGTAACGCAATTTTAATACAGTTTTCCTTTCTTAAAATATATATATATTTCTGGCACCCTCTGTATATTATAAATTTAAAAGTATGGCTATGCTAAAAAACGAGCCAAACATGCTGATGGGACAGAAACATGACTGCAGAGCAGAAGGTGTGTCCTGAGCCAGAGGTCTCCAGGGCTTTGAGCACGAAAGCAGGCAGGATGGTGAAAATCTGATTCCCGTGGGGTCGCCTGGACAGGAGTGTCCTATGAACAGCCGGGGACCAGAGCTGGCCTTTCTGCACACAACTAAGGGCCGGGTCAGCCTTTCTAATGAGGGAAAGGAGCCAGAAGAAGCTGTCATTGCCATTCCCTGACTGTGGCAGTGCTGGAAGGAAGCACTGGCAGCATCTGGGCTGAGCTGCCCACAGGCGCCCTGGCTGGCCCTGGCACCGTAACAGTCCAGTCACTGCAGGACTGGACACTGAGTTACCAGGTTAAGCACTGCGAGCCCAGGGAGCTTTCTTGTGTCTACAAGCAGGTGGACGGGGTGAGGGAAGAACAGGCGGGGGTGGGTGTGAGGGGTGCAGAACACCACTCAAGATGAGCCTGCAAGCTGAAATATCAAAGATCATGAGAAAAAATAACATAAAAGCAGCCCATGATCTCCAATATCAGATGTATTCATTTCTTATTGCTGCCATAACCAATTACCACAAACGTAGTGTCTTCAAATAATACAAATTTATTGTTACACTTTCGTAGTTCAGAAGTCTGAACTGGCTAAAAACCTAGGTGCTAGAAGGGCTTATTCCTTCCTGGGGGGTCTAGGGGAGAGTCCACTACCTTGTACTTTCCAGCTTCTAGAGGCACCTGCATTCCTTGGCTCATGGCGCCTTCATCTTTAAAACCAGGACAGTGGGTGGGTCCTTCTCACACTGCGACATGCTGAACTTCTCTTCTGCTTTCCTCCCCGTCATTTAGGAACGCTTGTGATTACATCAGCCCCACCTGGATAATCCAGGGGATCGCTCTGCCTTAAAGTCAGCTGATTAACACACGTAATTCTTTCTGCAACCTCAATTCTCCTTCTCCGTGTAACGTAACATATTCACAGGTTCTAAGGATTAGGACATAAACACCTTTGCAGGGGGAAAATTACTCTTCTTACCACATCAGGAGACCTACTTACTTCTGACCAAATGGAAGTGAGAGCAATCAAAAAATGACTTTAAAATAACTATGTGTAAGACCCCCCAAAAAGATAAAAGAAAGGAATAACACTAGTTAAAAAAAATAAAACTATGAAGAATTTTATACATGGCTTACCAGGAGTAGAAAAGGAGTCTATGGGTGTTGGAGTAGATTTGTTTTGGTAAACTGACTGTCTCGTGCTGTTCTGATCTCCCATTAGCATGCTTTCTGGATTGAAAAGACTAGGGGGAAAAACACACACACACACACAAAAAACCCGTACATTTTCTAGACTCCCTTGCAGCTAAAAAAAGCCAATGTGATTTAGGTTTGGCCAATCAGATGCACTCTTGAGACATAAATGTGGAGCTGAGTTCAGTGGAGGGAGAAGCAGGGTTGCAGGAAACGTCCATATCCCTCCTGTGGATTTTGCAGCCACAACATGACCTTGAAGTCAAGAGTACTGGCTGCAAGTTTTCCTCAGCAGATTGCAGCCTAAGTGGCAAATTCCTGGAGCGGTGGCCTCCCGGTGCCTGGCGGTAGCTAAAACCAGAGATCTGCGGTGACCCTGGGACCTGGTAGTCCCTGCTGCAGCTTCCTGATTCAGTGCCCTTGGAAGCCAGGTTCTGCAAAATTGTCCTGGGAGTCATTCCTGGAGGTTAGTGGACAGCCTACACTTCTAAAACTTCTAATGAATGTTTAAGTTCTGAATTCCCTGTATAGCATCCCTTTCTGCCTAAAACAGTGAAAACGTCTACTATTATTTAGAGCAGAACCCTGATTGATATATGCACAACATACATTTCCCGAGATTGGGAGCAGAATGCTATGAATTGGGCTTTCTTCCCAAGAGTTACTGGCATTCAGTTATCTTTCTCCTCTGTCATAAAAAATTAGCTATTATGTACAGGCAAACAAGTTGTGCAGTAACTAAACTTTATAAACAAGTCGCTTTACAAAGTTAAAAGTACATCACTGGACAGCTGGAAGGAGACAAATGATTTTGTAGGGAGTACTGTAATTTCATTTTAATTAAACAAGTATTTTGGAATTGTGAAAAATAAAAATAGTCCTCAGGTCATTGATAGAGGCCACAGTAGCATTTGGTTAATAGCACGGACAAATGATCTCTTTCTAATCTCTGGATGTCATGGATCAGGGTAGCAAGAAAGAATCAGTTTCTCGATGACCTGTTTATTTCAAATGAGGCTTTGTGAAGGAAGAAGCTTGAGACTTATGCTTTCTCCATTTTCTGTCATCAGAAAAATGAGTTCCATGGCCATCTGGGGAGGGCTTCATGAGCCAAGTCGCTCCTTCTCTGGTGGGTTGCCTACTGTTGTCACAGGAAGATCTGTATCCCTTCACTTGGAGAATTCTTCATGAGTGTGAGTGGATCGAGGGAAGAACCCAGTCCAGAATGTTGTTTGGATTTTTTTAAAGATCCTGCTATTTAGAAAAATAATGATGGCTCCTTTGATTTGTTGAGTAGAATCAAAAAAGTTGAGAGTCGACCCCTAGAAAAACTCCCCAGCCGTCACTGTCCTTATCATCTGTTTCCTACAGCCAAAGTGAATTGCAAATATAAAACTCGATTTGCCTTGGTAGCTCTCTTACATACTACTTGAGATCATAAATTGAGACTTATACCCATTCTTTATCTTCTTTTAAGATCATGACATAAACCTATCCAGAGAATCACAGTGTCATGCAGAGCAGCCTGCAGGGTCTCAGCTCCCACTCCCCACAGAAGAACGCAGGACATGGTGAGGCCAAAAAGGAACACCCACGGAGCCATAGGTAGGGGAGTCACACCACTATATTCTCGCCGGCGGCTGGGTTGGAGACCCAGGAAACAGGAGCCACACCATCCGCAACCCACCCTCCGCCACTTGCAGGCTCAGCCACCATCTTCTTGCTGGCCCCCTGCACGACACACAGACTCCCATTACTTTTTCTGCCAAGTAGTTGTTTCTGTAAGAGATTTTACATGCTGTTTGTTTTCTTTAAAACCAGTTTTTCAAAAACAATGTATGTTGCTACAAAGAAGGATGAGTCAATGACAACAATTGTTGAAGCGAAAAATAATTTTTTAATGAAGAGGGAGAAAAATCTGAAGAGAAAGCATCAATTATCGCAAGGAAAAATGGCTTCATGTATTGCAACCAGGTAGCTCCATTTAGGCCAGTCACCTTTAATAAGGGTATCCCGATCACTAGGGCCATCGTGGAGGCACAGGTGACCCTGTGCTGTGATTGGGGGTGGGGGCAGGTGTACCAGGGGAAGGACACTAAAAATATGTGTGCCCTTTATACACCACACCGGAGCTCCCTCTGTTACCTCTTCACCTTATTCTTAGGTGGGATTTTTTCCCCCACCTTATCCTTATATGGGATTTTGATCTAAAATGCATTCTATAGCTGAAATTCGGCCAAGTATTCCGAGGACAGAAATATGCAGAAATTCTCATGTAGAAGAAAGTACTGCTGAGTAGGGGATCAGAAGGTAGGGAAAGAATAAGTGTGTGTAAGCATAAAAAAATCAAAATATAGTCGAGCATCTAATTGGCCAACTGCCTTCTACCACTTCACCACTCGAATCTTCTTGGCTACTTGTGCAGTATTGTTAAAAGAGAATAAATCATTTGACACGACTAGGTTTTAGGAAAATATGTAAGAGTCATTCAGGCAAAAAATCAGTTTAAAATAGATGAAATTTTCCATCTGAGTGGCTTCCACCAGGAGAGAATGTGTCTGGGAGTGCAGTATTTTTAATCTTGTTTTAAAATAAAAACTTTAATGTATAAATCACTCAGTTGTAAAGGCACTTCCATTTTATTTTCCTTTAGTTTTGAGGTTTTGGAATTGCTCTGTGCAGTTCCAAGTAAAAGCTCTTCGATAAAACTTGCATGCCGAAAACCACCATCAGAAATGTGCAAGTACAACTATAAATTTATACAACACTCAAGCTGTTTGTAGTTTGCAAAATTTGCTAATAAAATGCAGAAGTAGGATTTCCATGTAAAACTCTCTTGCACCGCATGTTTGAGTGCAGGCAAAAGATGGAAAATCCCATGCATAGAGAATCTTTTATGGCTGCGACAGTTTGCTAATTTCTTAATGAGTGAATTATGATAATTATGAAAATCTTAGCTTTACATTATTTGTGAAGTGTATGTGTGTGTGTGTGTGTATAACAGCCTTCCCAGGCAAACACAGCTTTCTGACTCAGCAGCATTCAATGAGGAACATTTCTGTGCTAATAATACAAAATGGATCTTAAACTGTGCATATTAATCAAATTCATTAAAGTACATTCATTAATTTGTGTGTATAACAGCCAAACTGGGAATATGGAGTTTGCTGATTTTGCACTAAATGCATATATTAATGAATGCTAAAACTTCAACATGAGTAATAGCTTTAAAATATTTTCATAAAGCAAAATTCTAAGGGGTAATACTGATAATTATTTTCTTTTTAATATTTCCACTTTCATTTTATTCTGTTATTAGCTTTAAGCGGAAAAAAATAAATATGGAAGAAAACAATTAAGAAATACAGGGTAATCCCAAAAGATTGTAAAGAAAAAAGAATATACGGGCCACATTGATATTAAATTTTCTGCTTCTCCTTCCAATCACTTCATTTCAAAATAGGTTCAGGGCTCCTTATAGACATGGTCCCATTTCTATGCACAAAGAAACGTGAACTTGAAGCTGAATTAGGAAAGAGCCTTTGTTTCCTGTGTAGGACTGGAGAGGGGGAGGGGCATGGCAGAGGAACATAGAGCATTTCCTCCTAAGTTAGGGACTTCAGACTTGTGTTGACAATCGATGACAATCACTTCAGCAGCACATACACTAAAATGAGAACGATACAGTGATCAGTATGGCCCCCCTGCGAGGATGACAAGCAAATTCGTGAAGGGTTCCATACAAAAGGGATAAACGTAACTATGGGAGGTGATGGATATGTGAATTAACTTGACTGTGGTGATCATTTCGAAATGTGTCCGTATCATCATGCTGTACCCTTTAAATATATACAATTTTATTTGCCAATTCTTTGTCAAAAGACAATCAATGACTGCCTTGCTAACATTTACTTTTTACCCTGAATGCTGACGTCTTGAAGGCAGGACTCCTTTCCTGGGTCCAGGCTCGCTGCCTGGCATGGATGGAGTATGTGCTCAATCCATATGTAATTTAAAATAACTACTGTGCAAAGCCAAATATGCTAGGAGTTGTAAGAGAAGAGAAAACACAACACATACAGGTTCAGAAGAGTCCGTGCAGGAAACACTGGCAAGTCTTTGGGTAAGAGGCTGCGTGCAGTTCTGGAAGCTTCTTGGAGACAGGATTCTTCAGCTCCTTGTTCCTCTCCTGCCACCAGCTCTGGGGTCAGTATGTGTGTGACACGTGCTCAGCACAAACATTCTAACTGGGAAAAGTCAATTAGACCAGGAAGGAAGGTGGGCATCGGTAGGTAGTGCTGGGTAAGGAAGACAGCTGTATGGACCAGCACTAACCTGTGTGATGGGGGCGAGGGAAAGACTGGTTCAAGATCACAGCTCCATCCCAGACAGACTGAATTTTCTCATTAATGAGGAGGTATATGCCAATTTTCTGACTATGCATCCCTGTTGAAGAACACTGCTGTGTGTCAGCATTTCCCAAACTGTGTCCCCCAAGAATTGCAGTGTTCTGTGAGGTGTGCAAAGGTAGGGGGAAAGGTCTTTATTTAACCAAGCGTGTAAAATACTTTCGATTCTCTGCTGTTCGGAGCTTTACAATGTACACGAACCTATCAAGAGCTCTGAGAAATCGTGCCCGGAAGACACCTGTAAGCCTTTTGTAAACCTAGCGCATAGTGCCCCAAATGATTTGAACACAGAACGAATCTCCCTACAGCATCTATTACCATTTCATGGGGCACTGCTGCATGTCTGCAGTTCCTTTGCTAAAAATTCTCTTGTATTCTGTTCACCAGAGGAGTCATAAAACCTATATGAAGAGATCTCAAGGGGATTGCTGGTTCATACCTCTGCCTTCAAGAACAAACTTCAATTGTTTCGATAAGTGAGACATTTCCCTGTGTTTAATGAGCTTCTCAGCTACACTTGCTCTCCCTTCTTAGTTTGCCTGCCGCCCTGGCAAGATTCTCTTGTCAAAAAAGAAAAGCATAATAATGTATGTCCTATAAATGTCTTGTCCTGCCCTTTAGGACACAGACAGGGTGGTTCCGTATTCATTATTAGCTTCCCTCCTCAAAATGGTTCAGTTGAAACTTCAGCTTTCTCTTCCCCACACTCATGTCATTCTCTGTTTTTTCCTCAAAGATCTTAAGTTGTGATGCTCTTTTTGTTATTCAGATGTAATTGACATATAACATTATATTAGTTGCAGATGTACGCTGTAATGATTCAATATGTGTATATATCGGGAAATGGTCACCGTAAGTCTAGTCAATATCCATCACCACACATAGCTAAAAAATTTTTTATCTTGTGATGAGAACTTTGAAGATCTCCTCTCTTAGCAACTTTCAAATATTCGATACAGTATTATCGACTATAGTCACCCAACTGTACATTACATCCCCGTGACTTATTTTTTAATTGGGAGTTTGTATCTTTTGACCACTTTCACCCATTTCACCCCATCTCCCCCTTGTCTCTGGCAACCATCGATCTGTTCCCTGTATCTATAAGTTCTGGTTTTTGTTTTTGTCTTTTCAGATTCCACATATACGGTATTTCTCTCTCTCTATCTGACTCATTTAACTTAGCATCATATAAGTCCATCCATGTTATCGCAAATGGCAAGATTTCCTTCTTTTTTATGGCTGAGTAATACTCCATTGTATAGAGGTACCACCACTTCTTTATCCATTTATCCATTGACAAACACTTAGATTGCTCCCATGCCTTGTCTATTGTAAATAATGCTGCAGTGAACATGGGGGTGTATATATCTTTCCAAGTTTGTGTTTCTGTTTTCTTCAAATAAATACCATGTTTCCCCGAAAATAAGACCTAGCTGGACAACCAGCTTTAATGTGTCTTTTGGAGCAATAAATAATATAAGACCCGGTATTATATTATGCTATATTATATTGTATTATATTATACCCGGTCTTATAGTAAAATAAGACCGGGTCTGATATTAATTTTTGCTTCAAAAGATGCATTACAGCTGATTGTCCGGCTAGGTCTTATTTTGGGGGAATCACAGTACCCAAAAGTGGAATTGCTGGGTCATAGGGTAGTTCTATTTTTAATTTTCTGAGGAACCTCCATACTATTTTCCATAGTGGCTGCACCAATTTACATCCCCACCTATAGTGCACGAGGGTTCCCTTTTCTCCACATCCTCACCAACAACTTGTTATTTCTCGTCGTTTTGCTAACAGCCATTCTGATGGGTAAGAGGTGGTATCCCATTGTGCTTTTGATTGGCACTTCCCTGATGGCTGTGGCTCTGTCTAACTTCACACTGGAATTCTTTCAGGTCCTCAGAGGAAAGGAATGTGGAACTGGGACAGCCCACGTCGTGAGCACCTGACTAGGACTGCATGTATTTGTCATGTATGAATTAAGTGATTCATCACTGACTGGTGTTGAATGTTATAATTCTGATTGCTGCATTAATTCCAGTTACACTAAACACTTCCCATGTTATACCCAGGCAGTTTATTTTTCTTTCTTAATTTCCCCTTTTTCATTGGCCTCTATTGAGTCTCTTCTCTCGGCAAGGTAACTTTTGACTCTACTATTATATTCTAATAATATTTCTCAAGATGCTGATCACAAATTCTATTTCTGTAGATATACTGTTTCTCAAGTAGGATGATGAAAAGCAATTGTTTCCACTAATAATTAAGTACTGAAATTTGTGAACTTTTCACCTTGCTCATAAATAAAAATAGATTCAGAAAATAACGTCACCCCCGTGCCCTGCACTCCAGTATGCTTTCTCGAGTGGGAGAGAAAGGGCCAGGTTTACAGGCTAGAGACCACACTCATCTCACAACCCTCTGCAATCAGTAATCTGGGTAAGCCACACGAGCGTGACCCACGTGACCGTCTACCACCAGTCATGTTTACTAAAGAAGGGCAGCATTAAGAAACACTCGTGCCTGACATACATTCTATCTCATTCTACTTGGAATGAGACTCTGAGCATGTTTTCTATTGTCACAGACAGTATGAAAAAATGGGAAAAAAACACTGGAGTCAGTAGGTTTGAGTTCAATCCTAGAGCTAGTCCCTCAATAGTAGTTACATGGCACTGGGAAAATGAATTGATCTGAGTTTCTGTTTTCTCATCTGTAAAGTGGAATGACATGGAACAATATTGTGAAAATGTAATACACACACACACACACACACACACACACACAGAGGGTGCCAAAAAAATGTACACACATTTTAAAGAAGGAAAAAACTGCATTAAAATTGTGATACTCAATATATACCGATAACAAAAGATGAACACAGTCATGTTTGACTTCTGCAATTACAAGAGGTGCTCAAAGTGGTTCCCATCAGCGTCCAGACACTTCTGATTACGGCGAACTACTGCTTGAACATAGATAACATCTCTTAAAATGTATATACATTTTCTTGGCACCCTCTGTATATAGACATATATATATATATAATTTGTAGTGGAGACAATGGTTTCTAAATTGTGCTTCAGGAATTCTCGGGGCTCAATGAAAGCGTTTGAGGGCCATTGCAGTGAAGCCCATCTCTGACCCCACAAACACTCTTATCAGAGCAGAGCCACCTTTGTTTTGTAAATTGGGCTTCCAAGTGAGAATTCCTTTGAAAGATTTCACTGACAATAAAAAGGGGAAGAAGGTTTAAAAACCATTGACGCAAATTACTAATCCAGGTAACCACTATAATTATACAATGGTTATTTCAGACTTGTGCCTATAATATTCAGATTTGTACATGTAAAATACACATAGACTATAGCTGCGTACACTTGTGCGTGTCATGTACAAATAACAAAAGTAGGCCTCGGTAGCCTGTAACATCTTTTGATGTTCACAACATCATCGTGAAAACCTGTGTTTGGCTCTCAAAAGATGGTGGTTTGATTTGTTTGTTCTTCATAAATAAACATGTCAAGTGACGCTGTTCATTAAATTGCATGGTATGAAACAATATCGTACAGGACACAGATACATGACCAACACAACCAAACATTAAGCTACACAACATGAGTTCTCTTAATTATTAGCTGTCATATTGAGATTAAATTGGGCATTAAATTAAGTTTAAGAGAGATTAAATTGTGACATGAGGTACAGTAAAGACACAATAGGCATTGAAAATAAAAGGCAATTATTCAGAATAAAATCACAGTATTAAGGATCTGAATACTTGTCTGCTTTCAAATTTAAATCTAATTTTATTTTGGTCTAAAAAGTAGGGATGAATAGGTGAATTTCATTATCTCAGTACCTTGATTTTAGAAATCTACAGTCTAACATTCATTCCCTATGGTTGACATTTTCTAATGCAATGTCAACTGATTTGTAATTCAGATATCAGGAAGTTTCCATCAGTCTATACTATATGTCATGCTTTCATATGATTAATTTCTCTACCTAAGTTCCTTCTTAGTAGGTAACTTCTTCATTTCAGTTTATTAATAAGATAGTTTCTCCAGCTTTATTTTTAAATCTAATTAACTTACTTTAACTTTTCCTTTTTCACCTTTGCATATCCCTCACTAACCAAAACGATTTTGTCAAGCTTTAACTTCTGTAATTCGTATTATGAAAATAATAAGTGTGTAGAATAGTATTTCTTTGCCATACTGTAGCTTACCATGGAAATTCCAATATGCTGCTCCACTTTTTGTCTCAGTCCTGCTGTTTGGAGATCACCAATTTTAGGAAGCTAGTGTTAAGAACATGGTGTATACAAACATGAGGTAACATTGTCAGGCATGATACTTTATAGTTACAGCCCACATGCTAGTTTTCTTAGGGCTAGAGCTTATGAGATTCTCCACAGAAATTTTATTTTCTTCAGAAATGCCTTCTTCTAAAAATGTAAATAAAAAAAATTTGACTTTACTCTAGGTATATAAATGATGTAAAATATTTTCTTTCAGAAATAAATGATAAATCACCACTTTATTTGCATAATCAATCAGAGCTGGAAATATTGTAGAAAGCTTATAACTTTCATGTTTAAAGCTTGGAACTTGAAGCTTCCAAGATGAAATTTGGTTTCTAGGATGGAAGTGCCATATTTTTACCCCAAACCTGTCCTCTTTTTAGTCCATAGTTCTAGTCCATGATTTGCATTTAGGTCTGGCATGGGTTTTGAAATTTCATTAATAGGAACAAATTCAGTTTCTGGTTGATTTCTTCACGGAAGTCTTTCTCCCCCTTCAGATGGCCATGTGACCTCACTCATGGGACTTTGGGGATGTGTGCTGCCTTGGACTGGTCCAGAGTCCTGAAACATAAGTCACAGGTCTACACTGGAAGCCCAAGGGTAAGACTTTCCACAAACACTTTCACAAGCAGGAGCCTGTTGACAAAATGCCTCCCAAAGCCAGCAACCTCTCTGCCAGCACTTGGCTGTCAGCTATCCAAGTTCTGAAGTGTCACCACAGCTTCAGTTGTCCATGTTTCCTAGGCCACACAGCCCGGGGAGAAAATAGCCACAACGACAGTCACAAAACAGATTTCTCTAATTCTACCCCTGACAGTCAGAAAACCCCTGTGCGATTAGCCCTGTGCCTCCCTTTCCTCTCCTGCTGGTCTAGGGCCCTGCTCCACTCCAAGCTCTCAGGGGCGGCACCTCGGATATCAAGGTGACCTGGGCTTTGCCCCCCTGACACCAAAGTGATAAAGCTCTGGGCTGGGTGCAGTGTGAGCGACACTGTACTAAACCCCAAGTTCTCTTTCTCCACCTTGGAGCACAATCCTGTAAATGTTTGTCTTTCATTTACTTACAGGCAAGACCAAGCACTGCAGAGGTGAAGGGGGAAAGAGGAAGGGCAGAAGGCCAACCACACACAGTGATTGACATGGTGACGGTGATTGACAGGCAGCCAGGCACAGCTATTTGGGCAAAGCAGGAGTTTATAGTTAATCCGCCCCCTTAGGCCATTAATCTTACCCAAATCAGCATCTCAAAAATGTCCTTTAACTCCAAAAGCAAGGTGCA
The DNA here is from genome assembly GCF_004115265.2 of Rhinolophus ferrumequinum. NCBI lineage: Eukaryota > Metazoa > Chordata > Mammalia > Chiroptera > Rhinolophidae > Rhinolophus > Rhinolophus ferrumequinum. The sequence continues at coordinate 5,572,830 of NC_046299.1, forward strand.
TTGTAGTAAATCAAACAATCTCCGTATCTCTTTAGAATTCCAGAAGGATTCCAGAATTCCCTTGGGCTTTTTACAGACAGATGCCTTGGACAACTGCTCAGGTGGTCAGTCTTTACTCAGCCTCAGCCTCTGCCCAGCATGAGAAGTCACTGTCCCTCCCAGGTAGACTGTCCCCTCAAGAGTCTCCTACAAACATGCTGGCAGGGCCTGACTGGCTTCACGGTGCGATATCCCTCCAGGAGCAATCCTCGGGGAACGGTGGCCAGGGTCCTTAGTCTGGGTCCTACCTCTAGAAAGGATTCCTGGGTCAGAAAGGGATGCTGCACAGCTCCATCCGCACGAATGAGCTTGGCCATCAGTGGCTGTGGTTGCTGGTTGGGGCTCTGGAGATGGACACACATGATGGCTGCTGGATAATGGCAGCAAGCAATGGCCTTCCAGTAAGGGTACCAGGTAACGGCAGGGAGCAATGGCTTCTGGGCAATTGCAGGTAGGCAGTGGCTGCTGGGTAATGGCAGCCGGGCAACGGCCCATCTCCCTAGCCGAGGCCCAGCCCTGGTTCAGTGGCAAGATGGCCACGTGGGGCCTGTTGCCTCTTGGGGCACATCCTTGGAAAGTGCTCACCATCCATGAAGCCCCGCCCTGACATACTTGGTTCTAATTTCCAGGCAGCTAACGGACCTCCTCTTTGCCAGCCATTTGCATCACCACCTTCAAGCGTTGTTTCACTGTGAGCTTATTATCACTCCTGGGGCCAACTAAACTAAAATTTAAACCGAACCGTGGGAACGTATATTTTTCATCTTTGTCCAATTAACTAAAGCCTTGTTCACAAATTTTAAAGTAACATAAGTAAATGGTACATAGATAATCTCCTTATAGATTTTATCCCACTCAGTAAACTAAATGTACCATGAGAAAATAAAAATATGAATATCCTCTCAATATAGTTTCATATATGAATGTTCTCTCTACCCAGTCTTATTGTTTTTAAGGGGAAAAAAAAAAGAACATTTTTTTTATTTCTAAACACAAATAAAACACAAATAAAACATTTGTGTTTTATTGTTCAACACAAAGATTTAGGATAAAATAATTTTATTTTTTTATTATTTTTATTTTTTATTTTTTAAATTTAATAAATTTTTATTAAAATTTTTTTAATTTAATAAAATTTTATTATTTTTATTAAGAGTGGGCACAGAAAACATACAAAATTTAAGTAGTTGCCCAGAGATAAAATTATTTGCCAAACCTTGCATAGCAAGGAAAGGGCAAGACAAGACCAATATCCCGAATATTTATTTTCTCACTCAATGCCCTCATCTCCCCTCTTGATATCTGTCAGAAGTTATATATACCAACTGCAAATTCAAGCATTATTTTCTAAGTCAAGAACGTGAAAACTTTCAGAAGAAGCTCAAAAGCTGTGTTGATTAGCAGTGCCAACCATATTGGAGTCAATGGCGGTATCTCCCCCAGCAAAATCTTCCCATCTTATTCTTGTCACTCTCTGAGAAGCAATTGCAATGGTGGGTGCATTACACTCTCTGGCCTCCTTTGATCTCTTTATTCAGATCTCCTGTATTAAAACAATTCCCTCCATTCATCGGCCAGTCTTTGTTCATCAAACCAGATATTTTTTTTTACCTTTGTTTTAGTCAAGTGCACCAGGGTGCATTTGGCCTTGCTGATGAGTCCTCTGACAAAGATTAAGTTTTATTTTTCCCATCTTTTGAAGCTGTTGTACTATGAAGATTTCCTAGATTAAGGCGAGTATTGATTCTCCCCCCAGCCCCACCCCCACATCCCTCCTTCTGGATGCAGAGTCAAGTTTCCTTGTTATGATTCTTGTTACTGAAAAAGCAGAGATGTCTGGAGAAGCTGGGCATTCCATTTTGTAATGATGGGCTCAAGACGTTGGAATTGGTGACAACCCCTGTCTGTCCTGTTCCACTTCTCTCTGCAAAGGGAAAGATTGCCTTTTCTGTCTCTTCCTTGCTGTGCTGTTGTTATTTGTCAGTCAGATGGCGCTAGAAGGTGGTGCTGTTTAGCATGTAAATAAACCAACACTTTGCCCAGTAAATAGCTCTGTCTAGCATTATATGCCAGGAATGTTCATCCACACAATGATGAATTCAATTCCTATATTGTACTTTCCTTTCCTGTCCATTCACAGAGGGAAAGGTGATCACACTGCAATTACAGAAGTCCTTTTTACTTTATTTTTTTTCTGATGGTGCCTCTAATTTTTCTAGTCTCCTAGTACGAAGCATCTCCCACTGCTGAGATAAAATTCCTAAGGCAGCCTTTTTGAATTAATTTACTTCCTCCAGTCCAGTGTTTTATAGATGATGTAAATGAAGGACGTGGCTTCCAGATCTATTTAAAGAGACATGCTTATACTTCACTGTTCTGGCCCGATGAGTGGGCACATGCTTTTGCATTTTTATTTGAACCCCACTGAAGTTGGTCATTATATTTTGAATGCCACAGCACGTCTATACCATTATTTAAAGGCTCTTGTTCATTCATCCGTGTAATGATTGGCATTGGCTATAACTTGATGCAATGTTACACTATTTTACTTCTTTCTCAGGCAATGTTATCTTTGATCACTTCCTATTCACTGGGAGAAAAACCCACACAATTGCAACCCCACATTACGTGTCAGTGAGGACGCCAGGCAGTCCTTGGAATACAGCCTTTCAAGACACTTTCTCCACCCTCAGGCTACTCATTAAAGGGACGGCAGTTTCTAACTTGAATGAATAAGGTAGAGTGCAAATTCCACTCTTCTTTCAAAGAAACTCTGTGGTTTTTTTTTAAAAAGTGTTTCTAACTGCCTATTTCTTTGTTTAATTGGAAATTAAACATAACCATGGCCACAACTCAGTATGCAAAGTGTTTCCTTGTCACATTTATGTGTGTGTGTGTGATATTCAAGTGTATATTTCATCAAGAAATTCAAGAGAACATTCTGTAACTTTCTTCAAAAAAAAATACACCACTGATTATGCATAATGAGTATAGATTGTTGTCTTGTTTATGGGTAGAGTAACTTTTATATTCTTTGCTTTTTCTCCCTTCTTCTAACCAAACACTGGTTTAATATGTTCTTTTAAGCCAGGGACATTTGTGACAGCTCCAAAACCTCATTGAAAAGTTTAACAAGAAAGAGCCAAGTAAGAAAAAATGACAGGGACCAGCGTTCTGCAGATGCTGCCTAACACCCAGCCAAACTTGAGTTAGCTTCCATGTTTAAAGGTATTAATTATCTTTCTTTCTTTTCTCTTTTTTTTTAATAAATCAGACAGAGTCTAAAAAATTCTATTTATCTCTTAGTGAATCATAACCATACAGCAACACTCAGAGTATGGGAGGAATTCCAGATTTTAAGCCAAGTGTGGGTGGCTCAAGTCAAACCTGGTATGGGAGCAAATAGGAACGAGCTTGGCTCTGTTTGTATCATACTAGGTTTCTGAGACCTTACTTCTTTCACTCGTAGAAGTGGGCCAGTGTCTGAGCTCCTGAGCATTCGCTGATTTATATGCTCCCAGGGCAGCCAGGTAAGAGATATCTGTGTGTGTAGTCAAGCACGAAAGGTATTAGGGGAACTAACAACACCCAAACCAAATCCCTGCTCTCATCATCATCTATTTAGTACCTGTTGTGTGCATGACAGTGTTCGAGCATCCTGGAGGATCCAAGATGAATATAGGATCCTATTCTCACAGAGCTTCCGAAATAGTGGGGAGACGTGCCTAACTTATTTGAAAGGAAGAGACAATAGAAAATAGTTCATGCTGACTTGTGCTCAGTTAGCATGCTTATACTAAAAATGATTCACTGTTTATCTGAAATTCAAATTGAACTGGGCATCCCGTATTTTACCCCACAACCCTAGCCTATCCTGGTGGATCGTCTTCAGGAGCTGTGTGTTGTGGTCCTACTACTGCCTTCTGCTGGCTAACATGTTCCATAAGGGGTAGGGTAACCATTTACATGTGCACACTGTCTTACTATGTATGAAGTGTTCCAAATATATATTTAAATTGAACATTTTACCACAACCCTGTGAGATAGGTGTCACTAATCCCATTTTTCACATGAAGAAACTGAGACTCAAAGAGGGTGATGTGATTTTCTAACTCAATCATCAATGGAGATAAGCAACCCAAATTTTATGACTCTCAAGTGCAGTGTTTTTCCATTCACCACGGTTGCCTGCAGTATTCCACAGCTGGTGGCCTTTCTTCACTTCACAAAGCTGCCATTCCTTCAGTTCTGCCAAGTTTCCTGTTGGAATGGCAACTTCCTGTCCCAGGCTCTTTATTCACCACTCATTGTCCCTGGCTAATGCCACCATCAGCCTGCTCAGAGTGAAAGACGAGGGACAAGTGTGTAGGGGAGATTTGTGATGGCTTTCCCTGGAGCTTTGCTCCTAATCCCATTTTTGAACGTTCTTTATGAATGAACTAGCACTCTGGCTAAAAACTCTGAGGTTGCTTATGACACTGAACTCAGTCAGCCGGCTTACCAATCAAGTTGGTTGCCTTTTATTTATTGTTGTTCTAGAAATGTTTATTTTGCTAATAATACAGAATATATATTTGTAAATGAGAAAAGAATCTTAACGATTTTAAATTTATTTCTGAGCTTTAATTATTCTTCTGGATTGTATAATGAAAACTGTAAAAATATTCAAACCATACGTAAATGTAAGAAATAGAGATGTCTCCACTCTTTTCCCACATCTCAGAAATCATCAGATCAGTATATATTCTTCTAAGATCCTTTTCTTTAATTATGCAAATATAAATATTCTAATTATTTTACAAAAATGTGATCCTTTGCTATGCAACTTTTTTCCACTTAAATAATTATCTTGAAGACTTTCATGTCAGTACACGTAGATTTACCTTTTTATTTTTCATGGTTGTAGAGTAAGTATTCCATTGTATGGATACATCACAATTTGTTTAATTAATACCGTATTAGCATACATTGGATTTTCCTAGTTTTTCTTCTTATGACAAGTAATGCTACAATTTCTGTGAGTGTGTCTAGAGAATCCATTCCTAGAAGTGGAATGTTTAGGCCAAAGACTATGAACACTTTCTATGTGAGGAAGAATTGCTAAATAACATTTTCATAAGAATTTTGCCTGTTTTTCCTCCATCTCTTCCTTTTTCCAGTTTGCCTTGAGATTTTTCACTTTTTCTTATTTTTTTTTGCAAAGGATATGAATTTTTATCCTATATGTGTGGCAAACATTTCCCCCAGCTTATCTTTTAATTTTGTGTATGGTGTTCTTTATTGTGCAAAACTGTCTAATTTCAAGGGAGCCTAATTGTCCAATTTGGTGTGGTGTCTGGTTTCCTCACCATATCAGGAAAGCTTTTTCTGTGCCGAGATTGTACAAGTCATTCATGTCTTCTTCTAGTGCCTTTATGATTTTAGATTTTTACATTCAAGTCTTTGAAGCACCTAATTTATTTCAGTGTAAGCAGTGTGATAGAGATTTAACTTTATGTTTTCCAAATGGCAAGACATCTGAGTTATCCATCATTTGCCCACTGATTTGAAATGCCACTTTTGTCATACATTAAATTTCTACATGTTCTTGAGTCTATTTCTGGACACTGTACTCTGATCTATTGACATTTCTATCTATTCCTGAGTCAGTATGACACTTTTTAAAGTGCTGAGGTTTATAATATATTTTAATATCAATTAGGGCAGGTTTTATACTACCTGACCTCTTGATTTTCCATTTGCACATACTCATTTTCACAGATGAGTTTTAGACTGACTATCATATCATGTTATCATACAAAATTTTGTGATTGGATTGAATATATGTGTCTTATTTTAATCATAAAAAACATTTTAAATTTTAATTTAAATAACAGAAGATATAACAGAAATAAAAAGTAAGTTCCCCTTTTGTACCAAGCATGGCTCTGTTTCCAATGCTTTCAGCCCTGTTAGCAGTTTGGTCGGTGTCCTTCCAAACCCTGATCTATACACGTACCGACTTGGAAACACAGGTATGCTCTGATGGGCTAATACCAGGGCTGGCAGCCAGCCAGAACATATCAGGAAAGCTGGAAAGTACGGAGCTGCTTCCATACTAGTTGGTAAACAGCTGCAGTCCCCAGGCCTCTCTGATGGACTCACTCTGGGTGACCCCAGTTCCCCCCAGCATAAAATTTATTTTCACATTAAATTTTGTGTGTGTGTTCACAAATACCATTGGTTGTTTGTGTGTGTGTGTGTGTGTGTGTGTGTGTTCGCGCGTGTGTGCCACTTTTTTGTCCTGCTTGGTGTCAGAAATTATACTAGTTCTATAAAATGAGTTGGGAAAACTTCCGTGTTTTTTTAAAAAAAATTCTCTGGAACATATGTTACAGGAGTTGTTGGTTCCTTTGGAAAAACTTGTTTATTAAATTATCTGAGCCTGAGCCTGTTGCCTTTTGAGGGAGAGTGGAGAGACAAAGGTATACAATTTTGACAACTTGTATTTATCCAGGCTTGTTATTCTATTTAGTTTTTTATTCCCTTTGTTAAGAAAATTATGATAATTTTTCTCTTTCTAGAAAATTATTCACTTGTTAACAGTATGAGTTACGGAGTCAGGCTGCAATGTCCATATCCTAGCTTCCCTAATTAATAGCTTTTTATTTTGAACACACTTTATTTTTACTACAGTTTTAGATTTTCAGAAAGATTTAGAGTTCCCCCACACATGGTACCCAGTTTCCCTACTTTTAACATCTTATATTAGTATGGTAGATTTGTAACACTTAAGGAACCAATATTGATATATTATCAGTAAAGATAATAGTTTATTTAGATTCCTTTAGTTTTTTACCCAATATCTTTTTTCTGTTTTCCAGGATCCCATCCAGGACACTGTATGACAGATACCACATATCTCCTTAGGTTCCTCTCGGCTGTGGCAGATTCTTATATTTTCCTTGGTTTTTCATGACCTTGGCAGTTTTAAGAAGTACTCAGGCATTTTGTAGGACACACCTCTATTGAAATTTGTCTGAATTTTTTTCATGATTAGACTAGGGTTATGGGTTATTGGGAGGAAGACCATAGAGATACAGTGTCATTTTTGTCACTTCACGTTAACTAGACATTATCCACATGATGTGTGATTGTGGATGTTGTCTTTGATCACCTGGCTGAGGTAATGCTTGTGAGCTTTCTTCCTTGTAAAGATACCCCTCCCCTCCCCCACTTTCCATACTGTACACTTTGGAATGTACACTCTGCTTAGCGGATACCTAAAAGTGGGGACTAGCTACATAAATTACTTGGAATTTTTCTGCAAAGATATTTGTCTATTCTCCTCTATTTATTAATCTAGTCAGTCATTTACTTCTATCAGTATGGACTCATGGATATTTATTTTATACTTTGGGCTATAATCCAATACTACTTTGTTTTGTTGCTCCAATTGCTCCATCTTCAGCTTTTGGGAATTCTTTCAGTTGGCTCCTGTGTTTGTTTGAGACAGACCTCTATCACTTTGAGAGTTTGGTGGTTGTTGTTTTGCACTAGCCTGCTTTCTGGCCCTACAAGATGCTCCAAGCTCATCTTGTATATTTCCTGCCCCACTCCTAGAATCTCTCCAAACATCCCTGGTTCCTTTCCCTGGAGAATGCAATTATTGGAGAATTTTTATTGGAGGACGTTTGCTGCTATGGGGATGCTGTTTCTTTCCAGTTTTCTTTTAATCTGATCTATGTCCTTGGTTATGCTGAGTATGTTATTTTCATAGCTAGAACTTTCCATCAATTCGGTGGACACTTCTAGGAAACAAAGGTGGGTCCTTTCTCCCACCCTTTAGACGTCTCTTCCAGTCTCGGCAGAGGTGGAGGCCTTTGGCTTCCTTAGGACTGAACACACAGGCCACTCCTTTCAGTGTTTCATGATAGTGTGATAGTTTTGAAGACATTTTATGCGAACTCAAAGGGTCGAAATTTAAGTACACTAGTCTCCCCTTATCTGCGATTTTGCTCTCCGTCGTTTCAGTTACTTGCCGTCAACCGCGGTCTGAAAAGATTAAATGGGAAGTTCCAGAAAAACAATTGATAAGTTTTGCATTGCGTGCCGTTCTGAGTAGCACGATGGAATCTCGCGTTGTCTTCTCCCTACGTGAACCATCCCTGTGTCCAGCGTCTCCACGCTGCAGACGCTCCCGCCCGGTCATCACTCAGCAGCCGTCTTGTTCATCGCATCCAGGGACGCGGTTTTGCAGGCCTTGTGTTCAAGTCACCCTTATTTGACTTAATAATGGCCCAAAGTGCACAAGTAGTGATGTTGGCGATTCAGGTTTGCCAAAGAGAAGTGGACAGTGCTTCCTTTAAGTGAAAAGGTGAGTACAGTATAATACGGTATTCTGAGAGAGAGAAACCACATTCGCACAACTTTTATTCCAGTCTAATGTTACAACTGTGCTATTTTATTAGTGATTGATGTTAATCTCTTACTGTGCCTAGTTGATAAATTAAACTTTATCATAGATATGTAGGTATAGGAGAAAACACAGTATACGAGGTGTGACAATTAGGTTCGCAAACTTGTTGCAATGATGTCGCTAACCTTTTTTGATACCAGAGGGATTATTCATTATGAATTTGTACCAACTGGACAAACAGTTAGACAACTTTACTATTTGGAAGTGCTGAAAAGGCTGCGTGAAAAAGTTACATGAAAACGACCTGAACTTTTCGCCAACAATTCATGGCTCTTGCATCACGACAATGCACCAGCTCACACGGCACTGTCTGTGAGGGAGTTTTTAGCCAGTAAACAAATAACTGTGTTGGAACACCCTCCCTACTCACCTGACCTGGCCCCCAATGACTTCTTTCTTTACACGAAGATAAAGGAAATATTGCAAGGAAGACATTTGGATGACATTCAGGACGTCAAGTGTAATATGACGACAGCTCTGATGGCCATTCCAGAAAAAGAGTTCCCAAATTGCTTTGAAGGGTGGACTAGGCGCTGGTGTCGGTGCATAGCTTCCCAAGGGGAGTACTTCGAAGGTGACCATAGTGATATTCAGGAATGAGGTATGTAGCACTTTTTCTAGGAAGAGTTCACGAACTTAATTGTCATACCCTGTATATAGGATTTGGTACTGTACGAGGTTTCAGGCATCTACTGGGGGTCTTGGAACATATACCCTGTAGATAAATGGGGACTAGTGTAAAAACTTTAAATGCTGGTGTTTTTGCCAGTGAGAATAACTTTATTGAGGGAAAAGTGGAATGAAGAGAGAGCTTCTAAGCAAAGCTGAGTTCTGCCAGGTGGGGGCAATGACAATTACTGCAGTAGACTCCTCTGCCTGGCAACTGTTGATTTCTTTTAATATAATTTACAAGATTTATTAAAACATCTTAGAAGAAAGTATGCAATTATTCTCTTATTAAATTTTTTCCTTGACTTTGATTATAACTCATATTTCTTTTCTCATAATTTATGTATATTTTCTCTTTTTTTTTCCAGTTTAGAATTGCCAGAGATTTGTTCATTTTATCAGCTGTTTTGAAGAATCAACTATTATGTTCAGTAAGTTTACCTTTTTGCTTTCTAGTTCAGTAATTTCTAATTTTATTCTGCAGATAAGATATGAATAAATTAGTCTTTTCTTTTCTTATGTTATTGTTCTTTTTCGAACTTCTTGAGTTGAATGCTTAGTCATTTATTATTTTTAGTCATCATTGTTTTCTCATAAATGCATTTAAGGCAATACACTTTCCTTTTAATAGTATTTTGGCCACATCTCAATAACTTTGATTTTGTAGTGCCTTGATTTTTGTCAGTTTCAAAATATTCTTTAATTTAATTTTGATTTTCTTTTTAAGTGTTAAATAGAAGAGAATTTTTAATGTCCAAATTTTAGAATTATTAATTTCTAGTTTAATTGAGTTATAGTCAGAGAAAGTGGCATTTATGATTTCTACCTTTGGGAACTAAGATTTTTTTTTTATAGTATACTATAAAAACTTTTTTAAATGATTATACGGTTTAGAGTAGAATGACTGTTTTCCATGACACGTCTTCATATATCCATTAAATTAGGATTGTTAGTTATATTATCGAAATCCCTCATGTCTTTATTTATCTGTCAATTTCTGAGAGAATTGTGTTAAAATCTCACTACTACTTTGTTTTTTGTTAGTATTGCTTTGATTTTCTAAGTTTTGGCATTGCACGATTCAAAACATTAAAATTTATAACTATTTTGTTAGTCGATTTCTTCTTTAACAAGATTAAGTATCACTCTGCTCCATTTGATATTTTTCTTCATGGCTTCCATTTTGGTTTACTTTAGCATTGCCGCTCTAGCTTTCTTTTTGTTAAGATTGTATCAAATTTGTAATTCATAGAGAAAAAGCTTATATGAACTATTAAGCATTATCTTTTAAGAACAAGTAAATTTTTATAGTTTTAAGTCCTATTTTTCCAAATGTGTTTCTAGTTATTTAATCAATGTGTTGCTATTATAAATGAGATCATTTCTTCCATTATGTTCACTAATTAATGATTGTATTTACATAGTAAATATTTTTTATGTTAATTTTTTAGCCAGCCATCTTATGAAATTACATTTTTAATAATAGTCTTAGTTCATTCATTTGCGTATTCTATCAGTCATAGCATGTAAATAATGATAATTTACCTTCTCCTTTTTATTGTTTACATTTCTTATTTGGTTCACTTGTCTGATTGCATTTGCTGACACTTGTAGCTTAATGGTAAATGAAAGTAACAATAGAGGCATCCTTGCTTTGTACCTGTTTTTAAAATGAATACAAGGCATTGGCTTTGTCATGGTAACAAAGTATATGCTCCTGTCAGGAATACATTTTGTTGCAAATAATAGAAAACTTTAGTAATAGAGATTCAAACAAAAAGTTTATTTTTCTCCAATAACAAGAAGGCTGGAGGTAGAGGGTTTTAGATCATTGGATGGCTCAACAGACACAGGCTCTGTGTCTGTGAGTCTCTTGGCTTTTCTCTCAAGGTTGCAAAGGAGACTTCTGCAGTTCTGGGAGTACATCTGTGTTTAAAATAAGGAGGGGCCAGTGCATCCATGTTTGTCCTTCAGCTGGAATGTAGACATTTTCCCCAAAGCCCCCCAGCAGGTGTCCCCTTGGCAAAGGAGATTGGGATCCTGAGTGACAGAAATATAATGATTGACTTTTCATCCAGGTTTTCAAATGTATCAGCTAGAGTTGTGCAAAATATTGTTTTGAATTCTTTAAATGCTCTTTGTATGTATATATTATTTTTAAATTTGTATTTCTGATTTTGTGTTTTTGTGCTTTCTTTTGATTAATCCAGCAAGTAATTTATTTATTTTACTTTGGGTTTTTTGTTTTGTTTTGTTTCTTGTCTTTGAAACAACCAGCTCTTGATTTTATGTATCAATTCTGCCAGTTTTGTTTGCTAATTCGTTTCTATCTGCATTTATCTTTGACTGTGTGTATTTGGTTGTTATTTTTCTAATTACATGATTTGGATGCCTAATTCATTTGTTTTATTTTTTTTAATGATTGGTAGTAAAACAAATTAAAATTGATGTTTTCATCTGAGTACAGCTTTAGGATTTAATACGCTTTGCATTATTTTGTTGTCATTATTTTCAGCTACTTTACATTTATGGTTTTGATGTTTTCTTCAGTATAAGAGTAATTTAAGATATGTTTGTGCATTTACAAGTAGTGGAGAATTTTTATTTTTATTTCTCCTTTGCCATTTAATATTAATTTTATTAAATTGTTGTCAGAAAACCTGTACTATTTATGTTTCCTTAGAAGATACTGAGATTTTGTTATCCAATGTTTGCAAAATATATGACACGTGGAAAGAAATTACTATTAATTACATTAGTCAGATCCAGTGGGATTTCTTTTTTTGTCTGTTTATTTATGCACTTGTTTTTAGTCTATGGAAGTCATTAGTAACTAAGAAAAGTGTGTTAAAGTCTCCCCTTACTCTTTTGTTTCAAATAGTTTATCCTTTTATTTCCTGCCATTTTTACTTTATCTATTTTGATGCTATATTGTTTGGTGTATATAGATGAATGAAAGATACATTTTCATTATGAATTTTATAGCTCAGCATTATAACGCTTTTCTCCTTGAACTCAATTTTGTCTAATGCTAATACTGCAAACTCGGCTTTCTTTTTATTTGCCGCTGCCTGGTGTATCTTTGGTCATTCCTTTCCTTTCAAAATTTGTCCCCGAGAGCATATAGATGGCTTTAGTTTTTGATCATACTTGCCTTGATTCTTATAATAGCTATGTTTCATTTCAATTTTGTAACTCTATTTAATGTTTTCTGGGTTTTTTGTTTCCTTGACTTTTTTTCTTTGTGTTCTTTCTTTCACCATATATTGTGGCTTGTTTTGATTGTTTATTGCTTTGGAAGGCGTATGAAAGATACATAGTCTTTTAATTTCCAAATTTTACAATTTCAAGCAATATTTTAAAATCTTTCTCCATTTATCAGTTTAGGAAATAAAACATAATAAGTAAATGAAACATTATGAGGAATTACATTTCTTTTGCTTGATTCACTTTTTATTTCTAATTTATTTGTATATTCTGGTATATTTAATTGGCATATCTTTTTAAATCCCAGTCTATTATTATGTTTTCATTTTTGCACAAAACATTTACATTCTACTTGTAATAACAAGTTTTGTAAACATCTTTCAAAATTTGCCTTCTGTTTTGAATAACATAATTACCATAGTTATTTATTTATGTGGATTCAGTGCTCACCTCTAATCCTTTAGAACAATGACGTTCCTATTTTATATCCTCTCTGAGGTCACTAGATTTCTTCATTAAGTAAACTTTTCTGATTCACATATAAGGTCAATAGCTCTCTTTAGTTGTTGCACACTTGTGAATGCCTTTGTGTTGTCATAATATATGAATGACAGTCTTGGGTCACTTATCTTTTTCCTCCAACTCTGTACAGGTTGCACCACTGCCTGTTGGCATTGAATATTGGTGAGCTGAACTCTGAGGCCAGTTTAATTTTTTCCATTTGAAAGAGACTTGTCGAGTCTTCTTAGCTGTGTGGAATATTCCGTATTTCCAAAGTCCAATACATTTTCCCAAGATGTGGTTTCCTATTGCTGATCATTGTTTGTTCATGGAATTTGGTGAGCCTATTTGATGGGAGGTGTGATGGTTAATTTTATGTGTCAGCTTGTCTGAACAGAGAATGCCCAGAGAGCTGGTAAACATTATTTGTGGGTGTGCCTGTGAGGGTGTTTCTGGCAGACATTAGCCTGTGAATTGGTAGACTGAGTAAAGAAGGGTCCCCTCACCAAATGCCAACGGCGTCATCCAATCTGTTGAGGGCCTGAGCGGAACAAAAACATGGAAGAAGGGCAAATGTGCTGTCTTTGCTTGAACTAGGACATCCATCTTCGCCTGCCCTTGGGCTTCAATGACCCTGGTTCTTGGATCTTCAGGCTGAGACATATACCATCAAACCTCTGATTCTCAGGCCTTTAGACTCAGACTGAATTAGTTGATTCTTGAACAACACGGTTTTCCTTATACACAGATGGTTTTCAGTAAATACTGCAAATGGATGTTTTCTTCCTTATGACTTTCTTAATAATATTTTCTTTTCTTTAGTTTATTTCATTGTAAGAATGCAGCATATAACACATATAACATACAAAATATGTGCTAATCGACTGTTTATGCTTCTGTAAGGCTTCTAGTCAACAGTGGGCTATTAGTAGTTAAGTTTGGGAGAATTTTTTACTGCATAGCAGGTCAGTGCACCTAACCCCCGAGCTGTTCAAGAGTCAACTGTACACACCAGCTTTCCTGGTTCTCCAGACTGCAGAGAATGTCATGGGACTTCTCAGCCTCCATAAACACATAAGCCGTTTCCTATAATAAATCGCTATAGATATAGTTCTATCTATCTAATTTGTTCTGTTTCTCTGAAGAACCTAACTAATATAGGGAGATTCTGTTTTTCACGTAGGGAAAGCTTTTTTTTTCTATTATCCTTTGAATATACTTTTCTGTACCTTTTCATATATGTGTTCTCTCTTCTAGGACAGTGGTTATTTGTATATTGACCTCTGCTATCTTATCTCCAGATCTACCGTCATACCTCCTATCTATTCTTTTATATTTTTTCATTTTTTTTTAAGGTTTTATTGGGGAAGGGGAACAGGACTTTATTGGGGAAGAGTGTGTACTTCTAGGAATTTTCCAAGTCCAGGTGTTGTCCTTTCAGTCTTAGTTGTGGAGGGAGCAGCTCAGCTCCGTGTCCAGTTGCCATTGCTAGTTGCAAGGGGCACAGCCCACCATCCTTTGTGGGAATTGAGGAATTGAACCAGCAACCTTGGGGTTGAGAGCCCGCGCTCCAACCAACCGAGCCATCTGGCCACCCAGGAGCTGAGCAGCAGCTCGCTGACTTCATTCTAGTTGCCGAGGGTACAGCTCGCTGGCCCATGTGGGAATCGAACTTGTAGCCTCATTGCCCAGAGCTTGGGCTCTAACCAACTGAGCCACCCATCCGCCCCATCTATCCTTTTAGTCTTGTTTCTTTCTGCACTCTGTTAGATTTTCTCAAATCTCTTCTCCACATCTCTGACTCAGTTTTCTGCAAAGCCAACTTTTCTTGTTATTGTCTATCATGGATTGATTAGTTCTACAGTGGAATTTATTTTGCCCTCAATTTCATTCCTCTATTTTCCAGCTCGCTTTTCATATTATTCTTGTGTTTTATCATGTCCCTGTTGATCTTGAGTTTCATGGGGACTCCATTTTAGTTAATGTCCTTGAGAATATTTGTATTTCTGACAATGCTATCATTTAAGCTGAGACCTAAAGGATAAGAAGGCCCCACCAGGTGAAAGGTGGGGGGCAAGGGCTTAGAAGACGTCAATGCAAAGAAAATAGCATAAGTGGAGGCATGAGGCAGAAGAAAACTCAGAATATTTGTGGGACATGTGGGTAGAGGGGATGGTTGCTTATATAACTGGAAAATGGTGAGTGGGAGAAAGAATAGCATACTTTGAGGCCTGAGAATGAGCAGGGGACAGAATATGCAGGGACTTACAGACTATGGTAAGTCTTGTTTTTAAGTTCAGAAGGAAACCAGAGTGGTTTTCAGCCAGGGACATGACCTACGTAATGTGCTCTTTGGAGCATTGAGGAATTGCACAGGAAAGTGAGAAAACAGTGGTACCCACTGGGATGCAAACATGGAGGAGGGATTATGGAGGCTTGGACTGGAGTGATGGCAGAGGAAACAGAAA
Source organism: Rhinolophus ferrumequinum (assembly GCF_004115265.2). Taxonomy (NCBI): domain Eukaryota; kingdom Metazoa; phylum Chordata; class Mammalia; order Chiroptera; family Rhinolophidae; genus Rhinolophus; species Rhinolophus ferrumequinum. Next base: position 5,588,172 of record NC_046299.1, read on the forward strand.
AGTGGATGGAAGATATTTCAGTGGTAACATCAGGAGCACTTGGTAAGGGATTGATGTGGGGGTAAAGCACGGAAGTGAGTGTGAGAAAAAAATGTAGACATAGATTTCAGAAGAAGTTGAAAAGAGCAGGGAGACTCGATCTTGACAGGGTAGATGAGGGGGAATAGTTGAAAGGAAGAACAACTGACGGACAATGGGGAGGATGCATGTGTCAAGAGCATTCAGGCTGGAAGACAAGGAAGGAGAAAGATCAGTCAGGCTCTCCTTTGGAAAGGCAACGGTGAGGACATCAAGGAAGGGACGAATGGAGTAGACTCAGAGGGAGCTGTTTTGGGGACTCAGCACTAAATCAGATGTAGGCAGTGAGATAGAAAACACAGCCAGTGACGTTGTAATAAGCAGAACTGGAGAAACTAAGAAAAAAGGAAAGGAAGGAAGGAAGGAAGGAAGGAAGGAAGAAGATGGAAAGGCGGGGGGTTGGGGGGTGTTGCATAACCTATGTAGTTGAAAGGATTTTCCAGTTGATTGAAAGCAAACACTGACTACTGACACCCATAGTGTGCATAGTTTACCAAAAGTTTGATTTAATGATGTAGTTTTTACTTTTATCCCCCAAAACACTGAACGCCCAATAAAGCTACTGCAGAGCTGTTTTTTAAAATGCTTGTGCTGCACACGACCTGCCTCCGTTCCACAGGTTCTCTATTCATCCAGTTCTTCCCACCTAACACAGAAAAGGGAAGCTAAAATCAGCTTCAATCTTACACTAAAGGAAAATAGTCTGATGTTTTGGGGTTCAATTGACCAAAAAAATGTACACACACAGTCCTGACTAAATGGCCATCCTACATTTAAATCCCCAAAGAGTCAACATGTTGCTTAAGTCTGTTTATGTTAAAAGTTCAATTCCTTGATCTCTATTGCTTTGCCAAATTCAAGCAGGTAGAGGAAGATAAGGAAGTCACCACCACACCTGCCACACCAGGTTGTGACGTCTTTTATCTTGGCTTTAGTTAAGTTAGAGTGAGTGGCTGTGTGCATTTCTCATGGGTGGTTTGACATCCCAGGCGGGTTCTGGGAGGGAAACCACCCCAGGGTCCTTGCAGCTCCCTCTTATTCCCTGGCTCCCTTTCAGGTTATCATAAAGGTCCTTGCCCTCACTTTCTCCAAGCATCTTTTCAGGATCTGCTTCCTAATTCCATGGTCACTGTTCCCTCTTTAGCTGCTCTACCTGCTCTGGATGTTTGGGTCCTTTCTTCCCGGGCCAGCTCTTGCCAGGGATATAAACTTAAATAGCCCCACCCTTCCATACCCTGCCTGTACCACGTCCCAGGCTCTGACTTGCCCAGGGGTAAGGCCCTCTCAGGGGCAATGCAACACACGTTGTTAGTCCTAAGACAATAGCCACACACAGTCCACAGTTCTCGGTGACTCGTTTTGGGTATTGGTCATGGTCTGCTCAATGGAACACGTTTTGTAGGTATTTGAAAGCATGTCCTGCCACTCGTCCCTAGGTCTCTTGATTCCAAATCATGGTTAGACAGAAAAAATGATCCTGAGACTCTTGGTGATGTAAACTGATGAGTTAGCAAGGACATGGTCTGCTCTGAGACACGTGTGCTGCACTCATGACTCACGTCCCCCAGGAGCAAGTGCTGTCAATGACACAATTTTCTAAAACAGTACAGAACTCGCCGTAAAGTGCCCAAAGAAACAAAATACAGTCTTCCCTCAATTTATATCATTGTGCCCTTCCTGGAAATTTCAGTGTATATGAAAACCATGCAAAACGTATTTTGTACTTGTATGTTGAACAGAGTTAGGTTTCAAGATCACATCATCATAAACGGGACATTACCTACCTGAATGTGCAATGGGACATTTAGAAGTTATACCGAAAATAGGATAATGATTTGTCGTGGGAGACCATCCAGTCCATTGCAGGACCTCTTAACCAAATACCTACCGTTGGTGCCCATCAATTACCATAACAACCAAAAAATACCACTGCAAATTGCCAAAATGCTTCCTACGGGGTGGGACAACTCCCCCGAGAACTATTGATTAAATGAACTTTCTTTTGGATATCTTTAATAAACCACAGGATGGATGAGCATCAAATCAATTCATACTTACAAAGCGTTTAAAACAATGCTTGGCATATCAGTGTATTTACTATACAAATAACAAATAGTCAGTGACTGTCAAAATATACTCAAGGTTGTTCAAGTTAGTCAGCAGACCGTTATGAGGGCTGAACACACATGACCTACTAATCTTTTTTTAAATGATATAAAATGTACAAAACTTACGGTGGGTCATCATTTGTGTTAAAGGGAGGAAGAATAATCTATATATTTAATCATTGTATTTCCTTTTACAAACAAGGATACCAAGGAACGAGTAACTTATTTGCCCCTGGGGAGGGAAATTGGAGACCTGAGGAAGAGCGGAAGAGGGAGACTTCTCATTGTACACGCTTTGACACTTTGATATTTTGGACAAAGTGAATGAAATGCCCAATTCAAAATAAATACATATTTTTAAACATTTAAACAATTTAACATATATTTCGTGAATAACAAGATTCTGTGTAATAATGAGATATTAATTAGGGTTCAACATAAATGAATATTATTTACTTTTTATAACCAAACCAACATTTTATAGTTTTCCTATTCTTACCTGGTTCTCCATGGTCTATTGTTAAAATCAATGTTAACAATATTCCCTGACAGTATATAGTTTAATTTTCATTAAACTAGAGACAGATTTATCTCACTGGCATTCAAACCCAGCTCACGTCCTCCAGTTCCTAGGTAGCTGGGACTTGGGGGCTTGGAGACAGTGAAGATTCTGGGAGCTAATCTTGCTGGACCCCCCTGGGAGCAGGACTGTGGTCACCATGCAGTCAGTAAGGGCGAGAGATGCAGGAGGCAGGACCCATGAGGAGAGCAGAAGGTTCAGCAGACGAGGGTCGAACTATTTGGGGATTTCAGAACCTTGGAATCTCAAGTTTACGAGGAAGTTTCAGGGTTACTCCTCTTCCCTCCTTCTTCCCTTCTCTCCTTCATTCCTTCCTTCTCACTTTCTCCCTTTTCCCTCTTCTGTCCTTTCATCTCCCTCCCTCATTCCTTCCCTTCTTCCTTCTTTAACAGATGGTGAAATAGAGGTTGCAAGATCACCCAGTGAGTAAGTGACAGAACTGGAATTCAAAGCCAAGCCTTCATTCTCAGAGAAAGGCTGCAGGCCTGAGTGTCGATTTCCCTGTCTCCTGGCCTTTCTCTGCGCCTCCTGCTTTCTCTTCCAGTGAGGATGGCGGGGGGAGGGGGGGGACACGGCAGGTGAACAAGCTGGGCACGGAGGCTTTTCTGTCCTGAAGCGAAGTTTAGGAAGCACTTGGGTAGCATCTGAAGGACCATAATTCTCAAGCCCAGCCAGTGTAACTGCCAGCGGGCAGTGACAGACAGGACCTGAACCCCATGGGAGCCAGGCAGGATGCAGACGGCAGAGAAGGTAGCCTTGGGGCCCGTACCCTGTGCTCACTGAGGAGGGAGTCAGAGCAAATGGAGAGCGGTTTCTTGGCTCAGGTGTAAATGTTCCTCTCAATCTTAATGTGTAGAAGACTCAGATACATCATTTTTGTACCACATGCTTCCTCCAGACACCTCATTGTAAGTCGGAGAACCTTTTTTATACATCACCTGTTAAAAACGCTTATTTGCATGGTCGGGGGCCATGCAACAAGCATGAAATATACACAGATATCTCAGTACCAGAATCATCATGGATTTGGGTAGACTGCTTCCCTTCCTGGTGGGGAAAGTGGAGACATCATCAGAAATGATGCCATCTTACCTTAGAACAAGCGGTCCTGCAACCCTTTCTTTTCCAGTTTCCTTCTTCTCTCGACATAAAGCATAAGATGATTAAAAAGATTCCCATGTCTATTTTCAAATTAGGTCAGAAAAGTAGATTAAAGGTTTTATGCTTAGGAAAGTGGGGACAAATATTCAAACATAAATTATGGCAGTATTAATAATTGCACATTTGTGCTAAGTAACTAGAAAATTATTTGAGCATTAATTCCATTTACATATGTTCATTCAGATTTGTGTCCCTGAAGCATGCAAGTATTTGGGGTTTGAAACATTTAATCACTTAGCAAGCAGCCCTCAATGGATTGCCATTTATTTATTGTCTTTATTGATTTTTCTACACTGGAGAATGTTTGTGGTGAATAGAAACTGAAGTGAAAGAACTCTATCTTTTCTAGTGCAGAACGAAAGCTCTCCCCCCCCCCTTTTTTTCTTTTTTTTAAAGCAACCTGTTTTCTTCAGATCATCACAGCTCTGGGCCAGAATGCTGCTTCCTTCATTTGTTAGAGACCCTTCTCCCGGTAGCTTGGCATTTTATTGTTTCTAGACAGACATGTTGAGTAGCGCTTGGTTTTCTGTTCAGGTTGGCTTTGCAGACTAAGTTCCCATCTGGAGCATGGTGGACCCCCAGGCTCCCCAAAATACATTTGGTTCTTAGTTGCTACATGGGACGCCGTCAACAGGGTCCCTGGAAAAACGTAGAACCCAATTCATCCATCTGGACATATTGTCTTCTGTCATCTGTTTTCAAAGAAATCTCCTGGGTGACCTCGTTATCAAGTTTTCATTAATAGAGGATGTGAAACAAGGACAGCAGTTCTCCCAAACCCAACTCAAACCAGTTTAAGTGAAAAAGAGACTTAAAAGTTCAAGGATAACCTCACGAAGAGGTGGAACGTCACTCCCACCCCACTGGGTGGCTTCCTGTCAAAGAGTGCAGTGTGGAAAGAGGCGGGAAAATCACTGCACAGCAGAGGACTTGGGACACCTGGGTGACCAAGGGTAGCAAGGAGGAGGAACATGCCCCGCCATTCAGAGGTGGGGCTGGCGCTCACAGCCAGGCCATGCCGTTCTCTGATTCGACACAATCTCACAGAGGACCAAGCTCACTTATTCTGAGACCGTGATGAAATGAGACAAAGCAATATCACTTTATGCTTTTGTCTAAGCACAGACAAAAATGAGGTCACTATGCCACCCACAAAACCCCCTGCACCCACTCCTCGCCTCTTCCACAGTGAGTGACTGCAGCTCTTTACCACGAGGGCTTTTTCCTTGTGCTTGCCTTTCCTCCCCATCGATAAGCCTTAGATAGCTACAGCTATCGATATGCAGACAGATAAATATAGCTACAGATCGACACGTCGTGGGCCAGAGATTTACTCTATCCGCACTTGACAAAGGAAAAGAATAAACACAAAAAGAAATAGCTAGTGCAAAATCCAAATTCCGATTTTATAGATGTAAAGTGTCCTGGTCACTGCAAGATTCCCACAGTTTCCAGCAGTGCTTAGACAGTGGCTCTGTGTGCAGGGTGTTCACCAAGGGTGCGCCCACCTAGAGGAGGAAAAGCCAGACTCTAGAAAGGAAGTTCGCTGAGCAGGGAGCAGTTGGTCACCCACATGCCTCCCTGTGTTCTGCCGCAGAGAACCTATTCGTTTAGTAATTCCGGTTAGTCTAACCAGATAATGTAATTGCACCTTATTTTGTAAGGTATACATCTTATGTCGGATCGATCTCCTATTTTGGGGTCAGTTTTTCAATAAAGTTGTGATTTGGGCAGTAGGGGAACTCAGGCTAGTCTCCTCTCCCTATAGATGAGACTTACTGAGATACCAGGCATAAGATTACTCTGCTTCTGACAGCATTGCAATCTAGAGGAAACCCCTGCTTATTTAGACCCACCCCCAAATCATCCCACCAAAGCCCACAGCTGTGATAGGTTCTTTCTAATACCCTCCCTCCCACTGAGACACCACAGGGCCCAATGGTGTGTGTGCCCCCTCCCTGCAGGGGGTGACAGGCCTCACGCACGTGTTTACCTACAAGTGTGTTCTCATTGGTCTTTGACGGACATTCACAGCATCGTCAGCGATAAATCACGTACGCTCGGTACCATGTGATGAGAATTGTGCTTAAGTTCTGTGGTTTTCCTCCTAAAAATCCTAACCCCAGTGTAACCATGAGAAAAGGATTAGCCAAACCAAAATCGAGAGGCACACTTCAAAATACCTGAACTGTACTGCTCAACACTAGAGAATGGTGTTTAGTTAACAATCACAACAATAGCATTTTAAGAGAGAAAGTTGGCTTCAGGGTACGATGAAAATGTTGTTGATAGCGCTGGTCTGTCTCCATCTCTCGTTTCCCAGTGTTGGCCGTGTCTCGGGCAGACTTAATCTTACATGGAGCAGAGAGCCTGCTGCAGCTCAGGCCCATGTGCTCGCCTGGGCTTGAGAACCCAGGCACTAGGTTCTCATCCTGTGTTCCCAGCGGCCAGCCTGGGTCCCATGTTTCTTCCTGAACTGCGATTCAGGAGTCAGCTCCATTCAAACCAGCAAGAGGGACGTTCTTATGACCGGATCTCCCTTATGACACAGCCCAGCCCTGGCCAGTGATGAGCGGGCATGGAGGGCAGCTACCTGTGGCCTTGGGAAGCCACATGAGCCACCACCCCCATTCCCCGCCCTCATTTGTGGAATGGGAGGGCATCTCCTCACATAGGAAGGATGGAGATAGAATAAAATGCTGTTTGCCTGAGCACTGAGCACATAGTAATGCTCTATAAGTGTTGGTTCCTTCGGAGTCCTTCCTAGTCAAAGAATTAATCTGAGTGATTCTACCTCTATATGAAGAGTTAAGCAGTTATTATAAGAAGCCCACCCTAGTGCATGTATAGAACTGCATTTCTGCCACGAGTAACAGTGAAGACTCTCTTCTGCTATTAACCTGTGTAAATTTTAGATTTTTAAAAAACAGTAAGTTATATAGGTCACTGTGTTGTATCTGTAACTAATTGCAACATGAGCTATCAAATTCTCATTGTTGGCTAATTTATCTTCGAAGACTCAAGAATGCGATTCGAGTAATTACTACCTGTATGCCATATTTCATTTACGGCCTCTATGAATCATGAATCTTCTTTCTATAACAGGAAACATTGAATGTAATTAATTCAAGAGATCGTACCCCTTGGGAGAACTCCAGGACGCAGTCATAAAATGCAACACACATCCATGTGATTTGCGTTAAGTTTGGTTGTACAACATATGTGGCGGACCTCTTGAATTAATTGCATTCAATGTGTTTCTTCTTATTAATGAAGGTTTCATTTTTATTTTTTTCTTCAACTGGACATAGAAACCCTTGAATTATTTTTGCAATGCGTTTCTCAATGGCTTTGGACGACTGAATTATATAAACACACCTTGCTTCTGTTGGATTTTGATTGCTTTCTTGGCCTAGGTTCCCTGCAAGCATTTGGTATGACTGAATAATTTTTAGTTGTGTTTTCTTGCCGTACTGCGCTAATCTACTAACCGTTGGTTATTGAAGCATTGCTCTGATTTACTTACCGTCTTGCTCTTCTGCTGGATTTTTAGAGGGGTATTTTATTGCCTGTCATTACCATTCACAGTAGCTTCTGGGCACTGTCCTTCCACCGGCCTAATGCATATCCCAGTGTGCCACTCCCCGGGCACTTGTTCTTCAAGAGAACCTCGGCACCTTTCCCACAAGCCACATCATTATTCCTCCGGCGGCTCTGTTTATTGGCACAATTCTTGCTTTTTCACTTTAGATGAGTTGTTAAAGATTCAGTGTGAGAGATAATGCCATTTAAGATGACGATAAACTCCTTGATGGTTGTGATGATTTAATTTGCATAGAACATTCCCAGGTCTTTGCCTGGACTGCAGCATGGCCGATAATGTCACGTCCTGTGTATGGGTGGCTGTTGTGGCACTTCGGGGATTCTCTAGTAACAGGATCATAAGGCTGAGGGATAAAATGTGACTCCTCATCTGTTAAAAGGGGTGACAGTGACCCTTTGCAAAGCATGTATTGAAATCTTTCCACATAAGATGTCTTAATTTGGGCCTTCCTGGTGGAACATGTCCTTATGTTACACTTGGACACAACAGAAGAGATGAGCTTGGTCACCAGATTCGGGCAGCACACCTGCCTTGGCCACAGTCAGATGGGCTTTGCAGCCTAAAAGATACGGGTACGGAGCTCCCATGTAGATGAGTTCCACAAACATTTTTTGGTCACCTACTACGCACCACCTGCCAACCACAGAGTTGTTGAGGAGCTGACGTCCTAATCTTTTTGCTTGAAAGTTGGCGTTTCTGTCCTCATTCATTCATCCAGGAAGCACTTGTTGACAGTTTGCTTTTGGCCAGCCACTGGCTAGGTCTTATGGAAAAGGCACATAAGGCGTGGTCCCTGCCCTCACGGAGTTAATAATCTGACCCTATTTCTAGGTTAGGAAAAGATTTAGTGGAAACTAGTCTAACTTACAGCATGAACCCTGCAGCCAGCATGCAGTTTTTGAAGAGTAAATTGCTAGAAAAAAGTCAAAATGGCTCCTTCCTCTGAAAGCTTAATGACCATAGGAGACCATTCCTGCTGCTTCAGTGTCTCTAGAAAATGTAAATCTCAATCTCTCTCTCTCTCTCTCTCTCTCTCTCTCTCTCTCTCTCACACACACACACACACACACACACACACACACACACACCAAAAAAAATATATACCTGGATTTCTTTTTACATCTCATCAAGTGGAGAAAGTGTTGAACTACTATTTGCCACTGTATCTTAAGAGGGAGCCAATCTGTGGTTTAATTTAGTGACAAAGAAAGTATCCCTCATTATTACTTAAATGGATAGGAGAACACTCACTTTTCCTAGTTGTTTTTAGGTAGATTGAAGGAGAAATCAGCAAAGAGACTTTGTAGAACTCATGTAAATTGGTTATTTAAAACTACCGTGAGGTTACCCTCCAGATTAATTTGGTGTACAATAGGACATTTTGACGACAGTTAACATTTTATTATAATTAACACTCTTTAAAGGGTGAAGTTCACATGATTACAAGAGGAAATAATTTACTAGAGTAGTTTATATTGTTGCTTTCCTTTAGGGCAGTGTGGTTCTCAAATGGGGGCAATTTCCGCCTCCCCCCACCCCTCGAAGGGACTTTGGGAATCTCTGGACACATTTTTGGTTGTATAACTGAGAGAGTAGGTGTTCTTGGCTTCTAGTGGGTAGAGGCCAGGGAGGCTGCCAAATATCCTGTGATACTGGGCCGCCCCCACTGCAAAGAATTATCTGGCCCCAAATGTCACTAGTTGCAAGGTTGAGAAACCGTCTTTTGAAATAATCCAACTGCAGGCACAATGCGATGTGCGACGTGCAGGTGAAGTTGCCAAAACCAGAGGAATTTTGTGAAAGCGAGTCCAGCTTTCCCCTCCTGCTCTCTGATTATCTTCTTTGTCTATTTACCCATCATTTAGTTCCCCTGTTGCTGCAAAGCTTTTTGTGTTTTTTTATGGACTCAATACTTAACTATATGAGCTTTTCATTAGCCACTCTAAAATGGTGACTGGTTGTAATGTAAACTGTATAACTCATCTTTCTGCAGCTTCTGATTCTGCAACTTACACCTTCTAGGCTGCTTATCTGTCTTCCACCACCTACCTGCGTTTTATGCACTGCACTTGGCATTCTTGACTGTTCCTTTCATATTAATTTCAATGGTGCCTGGAGGGTACCTCTCACCATATAATAGGTTGCTTTGTGAACAATTCCAGTAAGAGAACCATTCTGCCCAAACAGTGAGATACTCTGGAATGTAAAAAAGATACCCCTCGGTGAATCATTCACGTTTCCAGTATGGCTCTGTATTCTGCAATTGTATTGAAATCAAAATAAAGATGAATTATTTGTTTCCCCTCTCACTTTAAAAAGTGCCCCCACGGTTCCAGGCAGCACTGTCAGCCATACAAAATGGTTAGAACTTGAAAGTCACCAGTTGGACATGGGTGAATAATTATTTTGTACTTAAATTTGCCAATCATTAAGTATCACTTGTCCTGAGATCATTATTTTCATCATCATAGACTTCTGTTACATTCAGGTTGTTCCAGCATTTGAGTGACCATTTGGAACATGACAGTTGTTTGTAGCGTTTCATTTGGCTGCAGCTTCCCTTAGTTCATTTGCAATTGTCCCTCGAGCATAGTTTGCTTTATGTGATGTCTAAAGAAGCTTGTCTCTGTCTTTTCAGAAATCTTTGTCCTGATGGGAACACTGAAAAGACTTTCTGAAAATGGTGATTTTTCTTTTTAATGCAATGCCTTTAGTTGGCAGGGAAAGTGAGATGGTTCAGATTTTTAAAGATGCTAGATTTGAGCTGTTCCTTTGAAAATAAAGTCTGTTTTAGCACAAGAGCTGGTTGGCATCACTGCCCTCCTATCAGTGGATTTAGAAAAGGCCCAGCAACAAAAAAAAACTAGTTTAAAATCAACAGTCTGATATTTTTAAGTTGGGTCTTTCTTTGTGGAAAGACTCTATTACCGTCTTACGCTGTAATCCCTGAGGTTAAGCCTTTACAATGGATTTGAACACTGTTGACATCATGGAACCCTTCCCCTCTGGCTGCCCAACAGCTCGCCAAACATCCAAGTTCTGCTGACTCTTCCTCTGAGCCGTGTTGTAGTTTCCCATCCCTACTCTGGGTCCAACATGTCCAGTCACACTGCCGCTACTGGGCAGGCTCCTGCCTGTTCTTCCATCCTTGTGCCATGCTTCTAATTTATCCTGTATGCATGGAGGCTTGGGTGGTCATCCTAAAACTTTGCCTCACGTTTTGCACAATTCCCGCAAAACAAAGACCAAACTCTCTAGCCTGTCTATTCAGGCTTTCTGTAGTTGCGCCCTAAGACTCTCTCCTACTGATTCAATTTACCCACTTCTCAGAACACTCTGCTCCAGGCAAGTGTCTTTATCCTCTGTCCTACAAAAATGCCTTTCCCTTTCTTATCATTGTCCCCACAGCAATGGGTCGTCCTTTATGAAAATCTTGTGGAAATTCAAATGTAACCTTCATGAGTCTTCATTGACACCCCCAGTTGGAAGGAGAATCTCTTCCTTTGAAATTTGTGGGTCAACTGTTCTTACTATTTGCTTCATGGAGTTTAGATCTCTACTCCCATGACCCTGCCTCAGAAAGGCCTTCTTTTTAAAATAGCACCGCAGTCATTCTCTGTCCCTTTACCCTGTTTAATCTTCCTTCATTACTCTTATTTTAGTTATTTATTTTCCTGCTTATTGTCTATTGTCCCCCTAAAAGGTAAGCTTCAAAAGGCGTTGTCTGGTTCACTACTGCTGCTTCACAGAAACTAGAATAGGCTCTCAGTGTGTATTTGTTCAATGAATGTTTCTGGGTTCGTACCTTCTTTGTAGTGTTAATTATCTTTACCCTGTGAATACATCTCGTCTTCCCAATTAGATTGTAAGTTCCTTCAGGGGAATGACCATGTCTCACCACTTTTGCGTTCTACCTCCTTTCCCTACTGCCCCTCCTCGAAACGAAACAGAACAGAACAAAATCACAAAAGACACAGTATCATGCCATAGTCCGTGCAGTGCCTTGCCCACAGTGGGTATTGAATGAAAAGTTCTAAGAAGACCCCTTTCAAAAGAATATGAATCAGACTTCTGCTTCTGGCCAAGATGAAGTAACAGGTTTTACAGATTTACTGTTTCCACCAGAAACAACTAAAAAGCAAGACAAACTATTAGAAACAATGGCTATCACAACGCTGGGCATCAAACAATGAAGGAAAGAGCTTCTAGAGAGATGGGGAACTAATGAGGTGAGCCTTCCAATGGCGCCGGCCGTCTGCCTGGAGCACGTTTCCAGGCCACAGCGCAGGAAGGGGAAATCCAGGCAGACAGCAGTTGAGAGAAGGCAGAGAATTGTGAGATGTGAAGGCAGCTAAGAGACAGGGAAGAGTATTGCAGAGAAGAGAACTGCACAAAAAAGAGAGCTCTGGAGAGCTACAGAGGTCTCACTTGAATATCCACTTGAGAACTGATCAGCACATCTGTATGAGAAAACTACTCAAGGTAAAGGGAAAGAGTAAAGGGTTAGAGAGAATGGTGCCTATATTTCCAATAACTAGAGTGGTAAACCTCATAATTCGTGGAGTAGTACAGTATATGCAGGGTCTTGCCTCAGTAGTGGGATTAGCAACCCCACTGACAGAGCTTAAAAACAAGAACCAAAAAAGATCAAACTGTTTCCAAATCACTTAACTGGATCCCAGATCAAAGCTCAAGAATATTGTTAGGAATGAATAAATAATAAAAAATTACCAGGCATACAAAGAAGCTGAAAAATACAAGCCATGATGAAGAGAAAGAACAGCCAACTGAAACTGACTGAGAAACGACACCAATGATAGCACAAGTAGACAAGGACATTAAAATAATTATTGTGACCATATTCTATATTCCATATGAAGAAGCTAGAAAAAAGAATGAATATGTTAAACAGAAACATGAAAGACATAAAAAAGGACACATGTCAAACTTCTAGGGTTGAAACCTACAATATCAAAGATAAAACATACACTCAATGGGATCAATTAGACATCTAAAGAAAAGATTAGTAAACTAGAAAACATAGCAATAGAAACTATCCAAAGTTAAATACACAGAGGAAAAAACTGACAAAAAATGAATAGTACATCAGTGAGCTGTGGGACAACCTGAAATGGCTTAATTTACTTGTAATTGGAGTCTGTAAAATAGAAGAAAGAGCAAGAAAGGAAACATATTTGAAACAATAATGACCAGAATCTTTCCGAATTTAATGGCAACTATAAACCCATAGATGGTAGAAGCTCCACAAACCCAAGCTTAAGAAACATAATTCTACACCAATGTACATCACAATCAAATCATTTAAGACAGGTGGTAAGAGAAAATCTTAATAAGAAACAGAGAAAAAAGACCTATCACATACAGAGGAACAAAGATACAGATGACAGCAGATTTCCTGGTGGAAACAATGCAAGTTGTAAGACCATAAAGCAGCATTTGTGAGTGGGGCGGTGGCGGGGGAGAGGAAGAAAAACATCTCATCCTAGAATTCTTTACCCAGCAAATATATATTTCAAAAAAATGGCAATAAATACAAAGCTGAAACAATTCATTGCCAGTAGGCCTGAACAACAAGAAATGTTCAAGGAAATCCTTCAGAAAGAAGGAAGATGATACAAGATGGAACTATGGATCTACCCAAGGAAATGAAGATAAAGATAAAGTGTTTTCTTATTATTTTACTCACTTTAAAAGATAATCTGTTTAAATTAAAAGGAAGAATATAATAGGGCTTAAAATATATGCAGAAGTGGAATGTATGACAACAATAGCACAAAGGCCAGGAGAAGAGAAATGGAAGTATATTCTTGTAAGGTTCCTATGACATATGTGATGCTGTACAATATCATTTGAAGGTAGGATGTGATAAGTTACATATGTATAATATGAACCCTAAAATAACACAATAACGATTAAGAGCTAATAAACCAACAAAGCTGATAAAATGGAATTTTAAAAAACATTTAATCCAAAAGAGGGCAAAAAATAGGAAAAAGAGAATCAAGAACTGATGGAACAAATTAAAAAACAACCGTAAGATGGTAGCTTTAGACTTCTGAATGGTTGAGTGAGGATCTCAGTAAATTCTCTCCTTAAAAAGCAACATAAAACTAGACAACATGGTCACAAACAATCATTTTGGGACTCTACAAATTGACTAACGGCAGACAAGAAGTCTGAGAAATGGTATTCAAACCTTAGAAGGAACAATGGAAGCCTGTGAAGTTTTAGCCTAGGGCTGCTGCCTTCCTCTTCTACCCGCCACCCCCCAGCTCTGTGGTGTAGTTCTACCAGGGTGTGGCAGAGAGACTGACTTCATTTGAAGCAGAGTGCAGAAAACTCTTTGCTCAGGAAATAGTAAAGGAAATCCTTCAGGCTGAAAGGAAATGACAACAGAACATAACTCAAATCCACACAAAGAAATAAAGAGGACCAGTAAAGGTAGTTATAAGTGTATCAATATATATTTTCTTCTGTTAATTGATTCAAAAGACAGTTACATAAACAACAATTATAAAACTGTATTACTGAGCTTATTACATATAATTATGTGACATACCGGGGGTGCCAAAAAAATGTATACAAGTGGACACTTTGGTCAACGTTGCTCAAGCAGTCATTCGCTGTAATCAGAAGTGTCTGGACGCTGATGGGAACCACTTTGAGCACCTTGTAATTTCAGATGTCAAACGTGACTTGTATTCATCTTTTGTTATTGGTATACATTGAGTATTACAATTTTAATAGTTTTTTCCTTTCTTAAAATATATATACCTTTTTTTGGCACCCTCTGTATATAACAATAACAGCACAATGGAAGGGATAGGAAATGGAGATATACTGGAATGAGGAAATGACCCCAAATCGTGACTCAAATCCATATGAAGAAATGAAGAGTATGTCCATGACAAAGATGTAGGTTAATATAAAAGACTCCAAACATACATTTTTCTTCTTTCTTCTCTTAATTTCTTTAAAAGGCCGAAGATTATAAAAAACAATACCTACAAAACAATACCTACCATTGTTGAGTCCATTAACACACACACACACACACACACACACACACACACACACACACACACACACACGAAGTTCTGACAATTAAGTTCGCAAACTCATCCTAGGAAAAGTGCTACCATGTTTCCCTGATGGACCGTCAGCTCTAATGCATGTTTTGGAGCAAAAATTAATGTAAAATCCATTATTATATTATATTATATTATATTATATTATACTATACCTGGTCTTATTTTAATATATTAATATTAATATTTAATATATTAATATTTAATATATTTAATATATTAAAATAAGACCAGGTCTTATATTAATTTTTGCTCCAAAAGACGCATTAGAGCTGATTGTCTGGCTAGGTCTTATTTTTGGGGAAACACGGTACATACCTCATTGCTGAATATCACTATGGTCACCTTCGAAGTACTCCCCTTGGGACTCTATGCACTGACACCAGCGCCTAGTCCACCCTTCAAAGCAATTTGGGACCTCTTTTTCTGGAATGGCCATCAGAGCTGTCGTCGTATTACCCTTGATGTCCTTAATGTCATCAAAATGTCTTCCTTTTAATATTTCCTTTATCTTCGGGTAAAAAAAGAAGTCATTGGGGGCCAGGTCAGGTGAGTAGGGAGGGTGTTCCAATACAGTTATTTGTTGACTGACTAAAAACTCCCTCACAGACAGTGTCGTGTGAGCTGGTGCATTGTTGTGATACAAGGGCCATGAATCGTTGGCGAAAAGTTCAGGTTGGCTAACTTTTCACACAGCCTTTTCAGCACCTCCAAATAGTAAACTTGGTTAACTGTTTGTCCAGTTGGTACAAATTAATAATGAATAATCCCTGTGAGATCAAAAAAGGTTAGCAACATCAGTACAATAAGTTCATGAACTTAATTGTCAGAACTTGTGTATAGGAAACGTATATGCCGACAACAGCACAAAGAAGGAAGGAGAGAATGGAACTCTCTTGGAGAAAAGTTTCTCTGTTTTCATGAAATTACATTAGTATTAATCTGAAGTAGATTATGATAAATTAAGATGTACATTGTAAACCTCAGAACGACCACTAAGAAAATAACTCAAAAACAGTTGAAAACCCAACAAAGGAATTAATATGGTATGCTAGGAAACACCTATTCAATACAAAAGAATGCAGTAAAGAAGGAACAGAGGAACAAAAAAGCCACGAGATATAGATAACAAATAGTAAAATGGTAGGTGTAAATCAAACTACATCAATAATTACATTAAGTGCCAGGGGATTAAATACTCTCATCGAAAGGCAGAGGTTTAAAAAGAACAAAAATCAATATCCTCCTAAATATGTTCTCTGCTCTTCAAAAGGCCCTGGTATGAAAAAGAAAAGATGAGCTACAGAGTGGAAGAACTGTTTGCAAAGTCACATAAGAAGTGTTGGAGAGAATGAGGAACAACCAGAGCCCTCACTGCTGGTGGGAATGTAACATGGTACAACCAGTTCGGAAAACAGTTCAACCGTTTCTTACAGAGTTAAACATATACCGACCATATGAATCAGTCGTTACACTGCTATGTATTTATCTAAGAGAGATGAAATCTGAAGTCCACACAAAGACTCATAAACAAATGTTCACAGTTTTATTTGTGATAGACCAAAACTGGAAACAACACAAAGATCTCAACAAGTGAATGGGAAAGTTAGTTGTGGTATATCATCACCATGGAATACTACCCCGAAATAAAAGGAATACACTATTGACACATGTAACAACGTGGATGAATCTTTTAAATAATTATACTGAGTTAAAGAAGCTAGACCAAAGAAAGTACATTCTGTGTGATTCCAATTATACAAAATTCTACAAAATGCACACTAATTTCTAGTGACAGGAGCAGATCAGTGTTTACCTGGGGAATACGGGCAGGAAAATGGTATGGGGTATGGAGATGGGTGGGAGACAGGGGTTATCAACAGGCATGAGGAAAGTTTGGGGATGATGAATATGTTCATTCTCTTAATTGTGATAATAACTTGGCAGGTATATATATGTCAAAATTTATCACATTGTACCCTTTAAACACTTGGCGCTTTACTGTATGTTAATTATATCTCAAAGTTTCTATAAAGGGATACTAATCAATGAAGTATATTACCTCCAGCTTATCTCCATCTTATCTCCTTCCCCAAAACAATTAACTTAAAGGTAACAGGTAGCTATCCCATAAATGCTTCTTGAACTCAGGGATGAGTAAAAGAATAAATAAATGAGTCCAGTTACCAACATATGTCCTAACATAAATTCTCAGTATTTTCATTTCCCTCTGAAAAAATGGAAATGTACTGTTTATTCTCTCAAGACAATTTTCTTGTATGGCTGGACATTGATCCCAGCTTCAAAACACTTTTAAAATATGGAGCACTAAGTAGCTTTAAAATTGATGGTACTACAATTCGTAGCAGACACAAAGTGGGTGTCACGTTCAGTAATTAGAGCTATTCATTTTGCTGCATGAAGGTACCCAAGAATTGCTTTTGTCTCCAAACCTATTTCTTAAATCAATCAATTGATATCTTTTAGACTACAGTTCACATAAAATTAATCCAGATGATCTGTGCTTTTATAATATTGCTGTAGTTATCTATCAGAATTTAAGGTACACTTCCAGGTATCCTCTTAAAAATATCTGATTATGATGGTTATGAAAACTAGAACTGTAGTTCAAATAACTATTGAACCTATGAAATATTTGTAAACCACCTTTATTGTGGGTCTTTCCGACTGGATTCTAATATGCATCGTGCTATCATGTGTTCAGCTTCTCCCAGATATTGGGTTCTTGCTCCTTAAAGAGTAATAGATGATTTGTGTCCAGGGTGATTTATACCACAGCTATTAAGTAATCAATAGCATTTTGCTTTCTCAAACAGGCCCTTAGCTTCGTTTTTTATAAAGCATCACTTGCATATTACAAAAGCAGCATCTTCCTTAAGAAAAGATCCAGACCAGGATTAAATTGCATTAAAATCTTTACTTGCCAATGCCCTGATGATGGTTCAGTTGAAACCGAGGGGTCTGATGAGAGGCAGTGTGCCTTTGAAAAAGAGCATAAAAGCCTTGAACCCATGATCTGGGTTCAAATCCTGGCTCCTCTACTGTGACCTTGGGGCAGATTCCCATCTGGTTTCCTCATTGGTATAGAAAACGAATGTAGATTATAAAATACCTCGCAAAGTCTTTGTGAGGACAAAATAAGGGAATAATTTTTTTAAGCACCAGCACAGTGCTTAGCACATAGTAGGCATTCAATCAGTCAATAAATGTTAGGCTATTTACTTATTTTCATAGACTCTTCAATTTTCATTTACAGTAACAGTCCAAATCTTTGCTCTGCTACTTGCCAGCTATGACCTTGGACAAGCTGAGCTTCAGTTTCGGCATCTGAAAAATGGAAATAGTAATCTTGTTATAAGGATCAAAACTAGGTAATTTACATGGAAGACTTTTGTCAGTTTCAGAGTGTATGTAAATGTAAGATGGTCTTTATCTCTCAAAGCTTGGCCAGACATGCTATTTGCTGGAGATGAGAGAGGATTGTAACTAAATGTCAGTAGCTCCACTGGGTGCTGCATGGACAGACCTAGATGAAAATTTTCACCAAAAATATATGAATCACTTGGCTTGGGTCTGGGTCTGTGCTAGGTCCTGGGATCCAGTGCTGAACAGGCAGACAAGTTCTTGCTCAGGCAAAGCAAGACTGGATCCCAGGCAGTGAGGGGCTGGCAGGGGACCAGTCCAACCTGTCCTCGAGTTCTGTTGGTTCTCTGTCTACATAGCTTCTAGGTCCATTCAGTTTATTCCATCTCCATCCACTACCCTAGTATAATAAAATTGCCCTCACCACCTCTTTACTACTATTTATATACCTGGCACTTGCCGTTCGTTTCTAAATAATTATGCATAATATACAACCAAATTAAAAGGACATATTTTCACCCCCATTTCCAGAGATTTTTTTTTGTTTTTTGTTTTTAATTTTCTATCCTTTATTACTAGTTTCAGATTTTAATGCAGTATGGGCAGTAAAGGTAGACTCTAAGATTTGTGCTTTTTGGAATTTGTTGAGATTTTATTTTCAGCATAATTCATGTTTAGCCTTTGTGAGTGCTTTATGGATGTTTGAAGAGAATGCTTATTCTCTGTTTTGGTTTAGAAAATTCTATATCGCTATTAGATCAAGCTTATAAATTGTGGTATTCCAATATCCTATGGCCTCACTTATATTTTTGTCTACTTGATTTGTAGATTTCTGAGAAGTGTCTCCTGCGGCCATGATTTCCTCTACTCTCATTTCTCCATAAATCCTATCCCATCTGCTTCCTTTTATCCAGGAAACCACTAACATTTCTTTCTCAATATTTTAGAGTCAGTATTTAAAAATATATCTATTTTCCTACTATATCTAGGGCTTGCAGGCAGGAGGGAAAATAGATCCCTATACCCAATTAACCTGCCCTTGTATTACAAGGATATGTGTCCAGAAATACTTATTATAGGAAGTGCCTGTGTTGGGGGCAAGGAGTCTGCACATGATTTGTAGGGGTGCTCCATTCACTGCAGGTCCTCTGTACACACATGGTGTGTAGTAGGCAGACTGGGGACCAGAGCATGGTTCTTATCCTAAGTCTGCATGTACCAGCTGTGTCACCTTGGCAAGCCATCTGATCTCCTCTGCTCAGTTCTCCTGATCTGTAAAATGGGAGTGATGATAGCAATGGCCTTAGAAGGTTGTTGAAGGATCAAATGAAACAACAGGCATCAAAAAGCCCTCAGAAGAGATCTGACACCATGTAGCCCTCTGCAAACACTCCAGAGAGAGTCGTGGTTCTGTGGAGCATTTCAGTGAGCCTGAACTGCCTCTGAGACTGCAGGAACAAGAGGCATGGCGGAGGGAGCTCTGACGTCTCTTCATAGCTGCCTAGCTCAGCGTTGGCTGCATTTGGGCACTGTAATAGAAATGCTTGATTATTAGGCTGAGTAGAGATGTGGTTCTTACACTGGACGAATTTTCACTCTAATGGAGAAAAGAGAACAAACAAAAACCGCAATTCCCAAGAACACAAATTAGATTTACATAAATAGACACAAATATGTCTCACCTACTGCAGGCTGAGAGGAGTTGCTAGAATAATTAGCATTACTCAAACAAACGGGGATTCGTTCTGTAAATTCACCTCCAACCTAGAATCAGGGTTAGGCTCTTTTAAAGTATAAAGATGAAAGGAGGCCTGCACATTGAATGTAATTTAATATGTGAAAACTTGCTTTTCTGGGTGTGAGAGAGAAGCAATGGTTTGATAAAGGCACCAAAAGGGTGTAAATACATCTATTAGAACCGATTCATCAGGAAGGGGGCACTCAGTGAGCGCACCTGGAGGCATCCAACATTCCTTAAAAAGTGTTTCCTATTGTCTTACACCAGGTAACTTCTCCCTTTCGTAAGACCTGCCTGGAAACATGGAATCTGTGGCTCCTCCCGAATATTCTAATGATGCCTCCATTGCCTTTGAAACTTGTAGAATCATCCTGTTGACTGCATTCAACTCATCTAACTTAGAGGATATGTTTGATTTTCTTCTTAAACCAGAGATCTTTTAAATCAATTGTAGTGAATCACAGGGTGATCAAGATGGTTAATTCATTCCATTTTGGGGTCAAAATGAAACGTGAATATAATATTGTAGTAAGAGCTAGTACTTATATATTGCTCACCATATCCCAAGCATACCTACTAAATAAAACATTATCAACTATCTACTAATTAATCTTTAAAAAAGAGCTAAGTACCATGTTTCCCCGAAAATAAGAACTCGCCGGACAATCAGCTATAATGCGTCTTTTGGAGCAAAAATTAGTACAAGACACGGTCTTATTCCAGGTCTTATATAATATAAGACCAGGTATAATATAATATAATATAATATAATATAATATAATATAATATAATATAATATAATATAACATAATACTGGGTCTATATAATATAATATAATATAATATAATATAATATAATACCAGGTCTTATATTAATTTTTGCTCCCAAAGATGCATTAGAGCTGATGGTTCGTCTGGGTCTTATTTTCGGGGAAACAGGGTATGTAGCAGAACTGGGATTGGAACGGAAGCAACATGACACCCACTACACCACAGGGCCATCTGAAGACTGATTTTCTTGTGTGACTCGTAAACTGGTTTGAACGTGTGACGGTGCCGGAATTCTCACCAGCAGATGCCATAAAACAGACACACCAAGTGATTGCCTCAGATTAGGGGAAGTTTGCGATGGAGATTTATACTGACATTTTAAGCGCATCACAACTGGATTTCCCGATGATTGGGTCTGTTTCATTGTACTTTCCAAGGGTGGTTTCCTTTGGAAAAATTGTTTTGTTTTTCTCCCGTTTCCTTATTTAGAAGAGGCAACTAGCATCTGCCCGTTCTCTACTTTACGATGGTGTGAGGGATAATTGCACACTGTGTGCTGGGTTTGAAGAGCGCTGTGTTAGAGACATGATACTCATTAATTATGTATTGGCCTTTACCGCACACTTTATTCTCCTTCTGAGACTATATTCTTGACTTCGTTCACTAATGTTGTTGTAACAAACACAGCGGAATTAGTTTTCTTTGATCTTGGCCTGTAGTGATCAGATAAAATTCTTTCCTGAGATATTTCTCAAGAGACGCTTGTCAGAGATGGGGCAGCATACCAGATTGGCTGGAGACTCGCTCCCGCCCCGGAATGAGATGGAGCCATGTCAAAGGACCCAGTCACTGTTGGTGGGGGGCGGGGGCGGTGTGGAAAGAGAACAGCCAGGCAGCCCCCAAACAGTGTGTCTGAGAGGGCAATTATTCCAGCTCATTCTAGATTTTGGAATCTTCATATAGCTGGGGTCAGTGGAGATAAAGAGCCCCAAGGCCAGGTCCCAGAGACCAGCCAGAGAGGGGTGGACAAAGCCCTGCCTCTGGCTGGTTCAGAGTGGGAAGTGCCTCCACATTGCGTAGCTCACTGCCATCTATGTCTATGTGGATTTGGCCACCTTTCCCCGCCCACCCCTGCCCTTATGCAGTGCATGGCCTGCGAGGCTTTAGGCAGCGTTCCTGGGCCGTGCTTCTTGCTGAGGGAAGCCATCTGCAGCCCTACCTGCTGGGAGGCAGGGGGGCCAGCCAGGAGCCAGTCATGTCCATTCATCCACAGACGCTACGCTGCGCCATGTTGCCAAACGCCATATTCGCTCGTCTTTCACTTTGTCTTATCTGGCTGTAGAGTCAGACAATACATAATGAGGTGGAAGGGGGGATCCTTGGGGCGGGAAAAGGAGATGTAAAAGATGCCATGCTTTGTCTACCTGGGTTTTCCAGCAAATTGAATCAGCAGGTCTATTTGCTTCCTGCTGCACGTGTTTCCTTATACTGATTCCTGATAAATGCAGATGTAGCGCTATCAGTTATACCGATGTTACAGAGGTATAGAGGACACTTGTTATCATGGTTCATCTGATTCTGTACTTAGGCTTTCATTTCACTTTTAAAGTAAGTCCTTGAACATGAATGGTCATGGATAATTTACGGTTGTATAATTGCATATAATCCCCAAACTTCATCCAAAAACAATGGGTAGCAGAGAACTGTCATGTTCAATTGTGTTTCTTCATAGCAACAACCTTTGAGGGGGAAAGCAATTCCATTTACTTCATTTTCAGACAGAGTAGAAGTCCAATTGTGCTTCTGTAATTAAGTTCCCTCACATCAAGAGGAAAGAATATGTCTCTGAAATGTGCATTGAACCCAAATGGAAAAGTTAATTCAAAATAAAAAGCAATGATCATCGTGTGTTTATTAATGAGGTAAGTATTTAATAAAATATCTCTGTTTTCATCTTTCTATTGAAAACATGGCGATTTAAAAGCATTTTTGGACGTGAGAGCTCATCAAGGGCTTGAGTTACGATAATAATTGGATTAAGTTTGTGCTCTGGATTTCTCACCAAAGTCCTCTTGGCCATATATTCACAGACACAAGTGGGAGTTGGAGTGACAGCAACCTCGTCAAAGCCCCATTTTGCCTGACTTAGCATCAGGCCTTGTCTGACTGTTGGGGTCCTAAGATGGAGGCTTCACAAGTCGCTGTGGGAAATTACAGGGTATCATAATGTCAGACTTCATCAACTTACTATTGGGAGTTTTGAAACGGTCACGCTTTTGCCTACAATTATCTCTCTCTTGACACCATCAGTCCTAACAGGAGAGCAGCCGTCCCCCGGCACCATAATTCAGAAGTCTTTTTTGGGATGAACTACGGCCATGGATAGAAGCATCTTTTATGCATTATTGTCACGACCACTGGAAACATTGCTTGTATTTCGTTAGGAATATCCTACTCTGCCCATCAGAAGGACTGAGCTTCATTTTCTTAAGTAAGAATTATGCACCTGACCCTACACCAGGTTTTGGGGATACAGCAGGGCCCACGGCATGCCCTTCTCAAGAGGCTTAGGGGACAGGGACAGCGCTGGAGAAGTGAGGTCCATTATTAAAGGTGACTCGTCCCCACTTGGTAACCAGGCCTGAGTCCTATTTGTTAAGAACTGTGCCCCTTCCTACCGTTGGAGATGTTTGTGCAGGAAATTTTAAAGGCAGGCACATCAGCTCCCGCCCCGCAGTCACTGCCCTGGGCATCAACTGACGTGGTCCTCCAACAGGACTAACGGGACAGCCAGGCCTCCATACCTCCCAATCTCCTCTGTATTACCACTAGCGTGAGCTTTCCAACAATCCAAATCCTCTCACCAAATTTGAGCCCTCCGTCGCCTCGCAGTCTTCAGGTTCTGTTCTCCTTTGAAATGAAGCTCCCTACCTGATGAGCCTCCGTTCCCACCACGCCCACCATGTATCCCCTGGGCCACCATCCTGAGTCACCTCCCATCCCCGTAGTGCCTGGCTTGCACTCTTCTTCCTCTTCCTGGAGCGCCCAGTTGGCCTGCAAAGTAATGAATTATTTATCCTTCAAACAGAGCAGTGCCTCCCGCCTGTGCCCACCCCGGACCCCTTTTCTGCCAGCAAGGAGCAGCCCTTCCTGTTTGTTCCCGCTGGCCATGTCTAGAGGAAACGTTGGTAAACAGTAGTTGATCATTATTTCTGTGCAGCCTCACCAGTCTGCTTGCATTTCCTCTCCTCTCCCAACCCTTTTCCCCAAAACACACAGAAGAGAGAGGGGTCTTAAAAATGCAAACCTGACCATACCACTCAGCTGCTAAAACTCCCCTGCTCCTAGAGCCACACTCAGGATCTGAAAGGGGTCCCCATGACCTCCCCGGTCCCCACCTGGAAGCACAGTGACCCTTTCAGAAGCTTAATGCACTGGAAGAGTGATGATGGTGCCAGAAACAAAACAGAATGAAATGCAAAGATAAGACCAAACCACACCGTCAGTGTATGCCATTCCTCGCAGGACATTTGGTCCTGTGCAAAATGTCCACTGAGACATTTGACCCACGCCAAAAAGTCCTTGAAACTTGGTCCTGTCAAAAACGTCCACACTTAGAAAACGCCCCTGGGTTTAAATAGCCCATAACATTTATTTATATTTTTGGTTTACAGGATTAATACATCACCAACACCATCATGTTTTATTGCTCCAATAATTGGGTTGTGGCTGTATTGCCAATATCAAGCCTTCTTAACGGATCATGGCGTTTCGGACAGGACCACAGACTCGCCTATCATGGCCGTTCAGTGAAGTTCTGGTTTTTCACACAGTGACCACTTTGATGCTTTAATTTTTTTCACAAGCATCATCCTTAGAAAAACTTTTGGTGGCCCTGTTTTGCTGGCACTTGTGTCACTTCCTCACGAAGCGTCGCCTGACTCCCTGCGTCAGCATTGGCACCTATTCCATGGGCTCGCGGACAATAGTCATTAAATAACTGCGCAGTCATGTGTTTCATGTCTGTGTCTCACGCTGGACACTCTGCCCCATGAAGACAGGGAGGGTCTCTCTTGTCTACCGGAGCCCCCCAGCACCTGGCACGATGGGGACGTGGACTGAAGCTCAGGTGATGCTTGTTGTCATCAATGAAGGGTGTTCCCGACTGCCTGCTCCCACCGAGGCGTGCGCCGCTTTAGAGGAAGGACCATGAGTTTTCATCTCTACATATAGAAACTCGCTTAGGACTTGCCACATAGTAGGTACTCAGTAACTATTTCCTGTAAAATGAATGAATGAATGATTGTCCTCTGCTTTGGTCACGCAGCAAGTCATTTTAGAGCCATGAAAAGGGAATAAAATAACTTTGTATTCTTCTAGTTGACTTGAATGGACCATTTTAACCTCTCCAGAATTTAATAGTTTTCAAGTCTCAGTCGGCATGCGAGATTTTTGGAAGCTCCACACTTGGAGTTCTTAATCACAGTTCAAATCACCGTACTCCGTACCATGGAATTTGTGTTTCTTGCTCAGTACGGGGCTTTAGGCTCTCAAAAGACAAACACAGATTTCTCACTGAAGACACCTTAACTCTACATCTGAGTGGAACCACTTCTCTCCTCTCTGAAGGAAGTCTTTGAAAAGAAGTCGTTGCAATTATTGACCTAGCAAATAAATAGAACTGCCCTGGACTTAACCTTCATTACCGGGCACACGGAGCCTGCACAACCTTGTCTGGGAAACCTCCTGCATGTAGATACCCTTCCAGCTGCCCTCCGGAGAGCAGGCCTTCAGCTGTAAAATGTGCACCCTCCCTCCTGTCTCCTGCATCAGAAGGCAGCCTCCAGGACATCTGGGACTATAAACTGCCGGGAAACTTGAATGTGTTTTTTAACAACTAGTTGCTTGCGAGAGGCTGACAGTTTGAAACTGGTGCGTTTCCAAGTGAGCTCATCAGATGTTTCAACATGATATCGGAGGAAGCTGTGAGCAGCCCAGTGTCTGAGGGGTACCTAGGCCGTCACGCAGGTGACACGGAGGTGACACCCCTCTCCCCGAAGGGAGCCCCACAGGCATGGAAAATGACTCCCTTGAAGATGTTTCTTTTAGGTTTGTCTGCGATTTTGTTAGACATTGGCCTTCTCCTATCTGAGAGGTTAATATTGCTCATGGACAGAAGTTAAAGTGATGAAGTGAGTTTTTAAAAACACGACTCCAGGTCCATCATTGTGATTCCCTCTGCTTTCCTTCTGCTGTTTGGACAACGTGGGGCTCCACGTTAAAGAGCCCAACAGGGAGAACAGAGGTAACAAAATAATAGGGGGCATTTTCACACCACTCTTGGGAAAACTCAAACCTTGTTTTCAGGTTTTAAAAAGAAAACTCCTCAAAATCTCAATAAAGTGGAGAAACCTGAAACTTCTCATCCTGTCTTGATGACTAGAACTCCTTCCCTTATTCCCATTTAGATTTCATTAATATTCTCAACCAAAAGAAACAGACCAGATTTAAAACAAGGACAAGATGGTCGCTCATTGAGCCTTCTTGCTCTTTCCCCTGGGGTCTGCTGTTGACCTACAAATCTACCAGGCTGCTAACTCCTCCTGTGGTTAAGGGTCTCGTAACTGAGGCCCCACAGAGGGGTACAATGGCAGATACAGTAACACCACATCCCAAACCCAGAGACGAAGCCAAGGAACTATGTGAGAGGCTGTGTGTCTCCTAGGCTGGCATGATGGGTCCAGGCCATCTATGGGCTCTTTTGATGGTTCTGAGTTTGGTAAGACTTCGTAGAGTATTTTGCAATACCAGTTCCTCCTGCCGTTTTCAACACTGAGTAGGGAGGCCTGCTAGCAGTCCTGTATCATGGCTTTAGAGTCACCCAAATAAGATATTTATGGATTTCCAGTCCGGCTCTTCTAAAACAGTCTCTAATAGTCAAGGGCAACCTAAAAATAAATTATGGTTCATCCAGTCTTACTTTTGGAAAGGGGTGCTCTCTCGGGGATGGGGCATGATATTCACGAGCACACTTCCCTGCTGTGCAATCCCTTGGTGCCATAGCTTGATCCAAGGCCAATGCCAGACATAGTTAGAAGTTCAATAAGCACTTGTGGAATTGGCCCATTCCAGCCTGGTCTGTCGCACCTGACTTGTACAGAACAAGCATCAAATACAGCTCTCCCAGAAGGGGGCGGCTGAGGCAGTCCACCAGGCTTACGGCCCCTTTTGTGCCCAAAGCTGAGTTTTCTTTAGCAAATAATCCAGTTCCCCATTCCTACTGCACAAATTAGGATTAGAACTGCAAATAGAACAATTTTGTGTGTGATACTTGAATATTGGACAAAGTAACTGAGTAACTCATACTTCTCAGGAAATATTTTTGACCCAAACCTTAAGCATTATTCTTATTGACTAAAAAAATATTAATAACCACAGGATTTTTGTGAAGTGGTGCCATTTTATGCCATTTTACGGCACAGTAACGAGTTGTGTTGTTATTAACGTGAGTGACCTTGCATCCTGTGTAAGAAAGTCGATTTTCTGTCCAGCATGTATAAAATTAACAGGGGGAAAGGTTCATAGTATCTAACACAGGTGATGCAGGCACTATCACTGGTTGAATATAATGTCCAAAAGCCAAAAATGTAGGTTAAAAGCAAAATATAAGAAAAGAACACTTCTGATATTTAGATGTCAAACAAAAAACACATGTGCTGGTCACATTTTCACTTGGTTGATTTTCGTGGAAAGGAGTTTAAAACTGAATGGAGTCAGGGTGGGGAGAAGCAAAGAAAGAAAAGCAACATGTTCAAAGGCACCTACACTGAGGATATTAAGCTCATTATTCAAGAGCAAAATTTAGTGAGGCTGTATTTGCTTCTGAAGTTCTTACCGTTGCCAGAGGAATGCTTTCCCCCTTAGTTTATTTTCTGCCGCCTGACTTTATCCGAGCAGCTCTGACTTCGTCTACTGATCAAACAGGCTGAGCAAGATAATTATCCATGCGTGGATGCTTTGGAGTAAAAGCCATCTCCGAGTAGTTCAACTTTCCAATTTTTAAAAAACAAAAGGGGCCAAAGAGAGAGGGGAAGGCGCCGCAGTGCTTTTCACATGCAAGTAATGAAACGCTACTGTGCACAAATGAATTTTGAAAGCACACAAATATTGCTTTGAAATTAATTATACCTCCCCCATTGTCTCAAAAAATGGAAGATTGAAACCTGTATCGCGATGTTTACTATGTTTAATTTTCGATTGTTTCTTTGATGTTTCAGATAGAAAGGTTTGCACCTGCAAAGAGAAAAGGCTCTGAACAGATTGCAAACACTCTGCAAACACTTCATCAGGAATGTTAGTTGTCAGCCTACCCCCTGCACAAGGGAGCCTTGATGATATCTTGTGTGCCTTTGACTTCTTTTGATTAATAAATGCAAACAGTTTTTCTCAGTAACCTCTGTTGCAATCTATGCATGACAATTAGGGACAACCTCTAGTGAAGGGATGCACTGGAAGCTGCTTTCGCTTCCTCTGCTGCAAAATAAATGGTTGATGTTTAATGCTTTTTGACAATTAGAGAATGAAATCTCTGCTGCTATGCAGTTTCAGCAACTGCTTATTATTTCTGTTCCCTACAATGAAGGATCAATGTTTATGACAATTTTAACTCCACTCTGGGTGGACAATTTGATTACTTCTTTCCCTGAGTTTCATGTCCTATTATTGAATTCTTGGGTGCAAATATCATTGGCTTTTCACAAAATGGATTTGTGATGTTGCCATCAAAACAATGTATTGAGTGGGCATCATAAGGAAGCCAAGTGTGACTTTCATGGAATATTCCATCGTTACTTTCCAGGGCAGAGGCAGCTGTGGAAATGAGGCAAGAGTCAAGTTCGGCCTTGCTCTAAGTCCTGTGGCCTGCATCTGTGGACTGCCTGGCAGTGCCTTAGCAAGACACATCCTCGTCATAGGTCTAGGGCACTGGGGCATGTGCAGCCTTCTGCAGTCGCAGTGCTTAAACGTTCCTGCTGCAAACTGTGGAGGAGGCAAAAGTAGCACCGGCTGCAGCAGTGCGCAGCTCTGGGAGGCACAGCCACACAGGATGCAAGACGGGCCGTGGCCTGAGGCTGCGCGATACACTCCGGGTTTTGGCATGTTTGTGCATGCCATGGGGGCCGGAGAACAGAGAAGAGAGCCTACACCTTAGAGACTCACAGACTTGGGTTTGGATCTAGAGGCGTGATCTTAGGAGTCTGATATGCCATCTGTGACTTCTGCCGGTCATTCGTTCGTCATCTTTCCATCCCTTAGCAAAGTATTCAGTTATTCGATACATGTTCACTAGGCCTTCCCAAAGGCGACTCCCATGGAGAGCTGGTGGCCCCGTGGAGAGCTGGAGGCCCCATGGAGAGCTGGAGGCCCCGTAGAGAGCTGGAGGCCCCGTGGAGAGCTGGTGGCCCCGTGGAGAGCTGGTGGCCCCTTGGAGAGCTGGTGGCCCCGTGGAGAGCTGGTGGCCCCGTGGAGAGCTGGAGGCCCCGTGGAGAGCTGGTGTCCCCCTATAGAGCTGATGGTCCCATGGAGAGCTGGTGGAAAAGAGGACAGGTTTCTTAGTCAGTTTGCGCTGCTGTAACAAAATGCCACAGACTGGGTCATTTAGGAATAACAAACATTTATTGTTCACAGTTCTGGAGGCTAGAAGCCCGAGACTGGCACAGTCGGGCTCTGGTGACAGCCCTCTGGGTTGCAGACAGCCGTTTTCTCATCGTGTCCTCACAGAGCAGAGTGCAAGAGAGCTCTGTGGGGTCTCTTCTGTAAGGACACTAATCCCGTGCGTGAGGGCTCCACCCTCATGCCCTAGTCACCTCCCAAAGGCCCCTCCTCCTACTACAATCACATTTCAGCATGTATTTGGGGGGGTCCATTCAGTCCGTAAGATCAGGCTGTGGCTGGGCACCAGGCTCAGGACTCGGTCAAGGCCTGCTCAGGACAGGAGCGTGGTCTGCATGCGGGAGGTAGCACTGCTCGGGGACAGGGCGGGAGCCAGCACGGAGTTGTCCTGTGGCCAAGGGAGGCAATGCTAGCTTCCTGAACCGAACCAGGCCAGAGTATGACAGACCAGAATATGGCAGGACCAGG
Organism: Rhinolophus ferrumequinum; assembly: GCF_004115265.2. Classification (NCBI taxonomy): domain Eukaryota; kingdom Metazoa; phylum Chordata; class Mammalia; order Chiroptera; family Rhinolophidae; genus Rhinolophus; species Rhinolophus ferrumequinum. Next base: position 5,617,842 of record NC_046299.1, read on the forward strand.
AGTGGACAGAAGATAAGCAAGGGACCTGAGGGGACGGATTGGTGCGAAGCACAGGTAGAGGAGGGGAGAAGGGGTCTACAAGGCACAGTCTGGGAAGAGAGATTTCCTGGGACGTGGGGAGCAGGCAGGCCGACTGCGGGGTAGAGTTTTGTGCAGCTTGTGTAGGCCAATCCCGCAGGCAGGCAGGGCATTCTGGGGCCTGTGGAGGTTGGGGCTCTGAGCAAATTACCATCATCCCTGGAGCATCATCGCATCTCGAAACCAGGGACGATGGTGCCTACCTGCATGCTGGTTGGAAGGCCTCAATGGAATAGTGTATAGGAAGCAACTGGAGCCGAGTGAGTGCTGACACAGGGCAGGTGAGGTGACTGAGACGGTTGTAATTAACCTCCACTGGACATCGCGCTTCCGTGAGGATCTCACTTGGCTGAACACCACAGGTCCCTCTCCATAGCTACAGTCCTTAATTCTTTTTACTTGTCGTAAGGATCTCGGCCTCGGTATGTTTGTTATCATAAGTCGCCTCGAATCATTTTTAGAAATGGATGGGGGTACATCATAAATAAATATCGTTATCTGAGATAATAGGTATATTTCATGTCCTACTGATAAATTAATCCATTCATCTTATTTTCAAGGTGCTTTCTAGTCAGAAAAAGATAAAGTGTGTAGGGGAAAAATAAGATGGAAGAGAGAAGAATCTCAATTTTAGATTATTATTTTTAGTTGGATGAATTGAGAAGAAAAAGTTCCCAAATTTTATGCAGAATGAGATTTATGTGATATGAATGTACTGCTGTCATTAGATAGAGCCATATTATGTTCCAGCCGGTAATCAGCGTGGCAGGAGTTCAATGTGAAGAATGATTGCAGATCATAAATACTCCATCCTTCATACACAGAGCTGATAGACTGGACCCTCCAGCACTGCTCTGATCCGTGGTATCGGGACTCCAGGTGGCCGTGGGAAGTGAGAGGCCAGCCTCTGTGAGCCCACGGGGTGTCGGATGGGGCCTCAGAGGCACAGTCGTCTCCCAGATGGCAGATTTGGAAGGGAGTGTCTGACAGCAGGAGTCAGGCAGGCTTAAGCGTGCATCCCATCTGCCACTTGCTTTCTAGCTGCGTGACCTTGCAAAGACTTTTAGCCTTACTCAGCCTCAGTTTCCTTATCTGTGAAATGGGTGAAAATAACACCCACCTCACAGGGTTCTGCAAGGTAAGAGTACTTGTTGGGCACCTTGCCCTTAGTCTGGTATGCAGTTAATATGTACAGGTAATTAAAAAAAAATTTTAAGAAAGGTAGTGATAATAATACTCTTGAATTTGGCCTAGTTGATACCAGCTATCTGCCGATATTATGAGCCATGGAGATGTTTTTGGAAAACAAACTTTAAGCGCATTTGGATTAAGGGAATGAAGTGACACAGCCTAACGGCGGTCTTGGATCTGAATTAGTGAGTGACCGCCCACACTTCCTCAGGCAGAGGATAATGACTCGGGACCAGAGGCGTTTGGCCGGGACAGGTTTGGCCCTGGCATGAGCAGCAACAATGGTGGGGTTTGCATTTTTGCTGGGCCGTTCTTGGTTGGGATGGAGGTAAGGACAGGATCAGCAAGGACTATGTTCTTCCAGGAGCTGTATCCCTGGGGGGCGGGGGGGACAGGCTGCACCCTGCCCCGTGGTGAGATCTCTGTGCACCAGGCACTCCCTTCGGTCATCTCCTGGCCTCAGGGTCACCCAAGAGGAATGATTGTGACCCCATTTCACAGATGAAATGGGAAACGGAGGCTCAGAGAAGCTCAAGGTCACAGAACAGGTAGTGTGAGGGAGACCCACAGGCAGTTTGGCCTCAGGGGCGATGCTCACAGGCCGTGTCCCTCCTCACGTGGGTACTGAGCTTGCGAAGGTGTGTTGTGAAGAAACAGACCACAGGTAGCACGTCAATGAAGGTATTCCACAGAGACAAGCTCCATCGCTGGTTTTATTTCATATTTATGAGCACCAGTGTAGAGAGAAATAATATTAAATGCATAGCAGTAGATTACAGTACCTTTAGAGAAGAGAGATAATTAAGAAGCAAGGGTGGAAAAGTCTGGACTATTTAAAGGAAAAATTGTTAGTGTAAAGGGAAGTATCCGCAGAGCAACCAACACAAGAGTAAGAAAAATCAGTTCTTTGGGAGGAGAACGTGAAGATTTTGGAGTGCATTGATTTGGGATACACTAGTCATAGAAGAGTCTGCGGTCATTATGGATGGAGTCCGCCATCAGCTCCTACTGTGATCTTGTTATCGGAGTATTTTATAGTCCACCTGACCGAAAAGAACAACTGGACTGTGAAATGATAGAGCAAATAAAAAAAGCCGTAAAAGAGCCAGAGTGATAGTAATGGGAGATTTTAAGTACCTGAGCACAGAGCACAGTGCATTAAGTGGATGAAATAAAGCTTGAAGCGTGTGTGGAAGAGGCTTTGGGGATGGGAGAGTGGGAGGTGGGGAGGGGCTGGCAAGGAGGGAGGGGAGTTTCTCCAGAGGGGACTGTTTAACTCAGCATCTAACATATTAGTTTACAGCACCGAAGAGGTAATTAAAACGACCCTCTACATCGGTCTGTTTCTTCCTGTGGCCCCGTCAGCCCAGTTCGCTCCCTGGCCTCTGAACCTAAGGAAAGTCTTCTGCACCCAGTTTTCTGCATCCCTAGAAGGTTCCCACATACCCTCCGATGCACCCAACCCACGATCCGGGGATTTGGGGATGGGAACCGGATTACCAAGATGAATGTCCGCATCGACTCTTAAATTCAGCACGTTGTGGCCTTGTTCCAATTGCACTAACTGTTCAGTGCATTGATTTAAAATTGAAATCACATTTCTGGGTGATAGTTTTAAAACATGTTTCTGAGTAAGTCTCAGAGTGAAAGATTCCTGTACCAGTAAATTAATAAATGCATCACTTCAAGACGACTGCAAAGCCACGTCTGCTGCGGGTCAGTGATGTGTCAGGTACCCGTGTCCTGCGCAGAAGAGGGGCTACGGCTACAGGACAGAGCATGAAGCATCCACAGGCTCCTAGGTCAAAGGCAGGACCAGGAAGCCCAACAACAAAGCCATGGCGACCGAGGAATCCGTGAGCACGGGGCCTGCTGGCACTGATGCTATGCGGAGAGCGAGTGAACTCTGGCTGGAGGAAAGCCACTGTCATTGCCTTGTTTTCAGGGTGGCGGGGAACCGAGCTGGCCCTGGCCCTGTGGTAAGGTGGATTCAAGCTCTCAGTCTGGGTGCCGAGAAACGAGGTCCCAAACCATTTGCCAGCCCGAAGGTCAGAGAATGGCATGGTGTGAGTAGAGTACTCAGTGCACCTGGGGCCGAGAGTGCACTGCACTGAAAGTCTGGTTGGTATTTGCGGGGGCAGCTGAGAGATGCCACATGCTGAGCTGGCAGATGCAGGAGGCAAAATGGATGGGGGACATCCAGCGGCCAACCCACCACAAAGGAGCGCCTGGCAAGGTGCTACAGGCTGGGATCTCCTCCGAAAACAGATCTCACCCCTGTATCTGTGTAGTGTCCCCTCTCTACAAAGGGCACGAGGACTGAACTCGAAGGTGGTGGAAAGGAACGAACTCTCCCCACTTCCCACCCCTTTTGGTTCAGTGTCCTTTGTTTCTAAAGCACTGTTGTTCCAGCATGCCCAGCTCCAAAACAAAAAGGAGAGAGAGAGAACAACTGCTTACTGTCCCCCCTTCACAAGGCAAAACTAAAACCCTGGCCAAATATTATTTTATCTATTTGTTCTGAGATTATGCTTTCCATTTTCAGGGTGCTAATGATGGCCTCTGGAGGGAGTGTTTTCCGGGCCCAGTAGCAACGCTGTAACATTAAACAAGCCTGTGAGTGAGGGAAATTGGAGTAATTATCTTGCAGAGTGGAGGAAAGCCTCTTCTACCCCAAGCGCCCAGGTAGCTCGCAATAACCGTCACTCCAGAAGCACAATTCCTCTTGAGTGTTAGGCATCCACCAACATTTCGAAGCTTCGTCGCTCTAAATGATGTCTCCAATATCACTCTGCCTTTCCCAGTGGCCTCTCAGGGTCCTGTGAGGCAGAAGAAAGAGCAGATCAGGGCTGTGGGAAGGAAGCCATGCCGCTGCAAGTGTCACCCAGGTCATCCCTGGCAGAGTTCCCTCGCCTGCCTGGTGCTCACTGCCGTGCAAACATGGGGCTGAAACAGAGGCTAACGGAGATTTAGGGAAAGGAGCTTTTCGTGTCACATTCAGGCCTGTCTTTGAGAATGAAGTAAGGAGCAGCACCCAGAAATGTTCAGCCTGGAGATCAACCCAAAATGAAGGGCCTCGAAGCCAGGGGAAGTGGGCCCAGGGTCAGCCCACTGCCGAGCGAACGAATGCCTTTGATGCTAGTGCACACACAGGGTGTCAATGGGTGATTCATTCATTCATTCATTCATTCATTCACTCATTCTTTCAAAGTGTCCCAGCTCTGCTATTTACTGCCTCTGAAATCTTAGGCAACTTACCGAATCTCTCTGTTCCTCCATTTTTGTGTGTGTGTGAAGTTTCAGGGAATTGTGGTTCCAACTACCTCACAGGGTCAGAAGAATTAGATGAATTCCCATCAAACACTTGGAGCAGTGTTTGGTGTGTAATAAACAGTAAATAGTAACCTTGATGAGGACGGTTATGGTGGTGGTATCAGCCAGGGTCCAGCCAGGGTCCAGCCAGGGATGCGAGCTACATCAGTGTTTGTAACGGAAAAAATCCAATCTGAGAAACTGGTTAGCCAAGCATTGGCAAACAGAAGGAAGGGGCTGGTGAGGGCAACACAGACAGTAGCTGCAGGCAGCAGCCATCACCCAGCCAGCCTGGGGAAACACTGATTATTCTGCGTATTATTACTTAGAGAACCTGGGTCCTTGGTGGAGAGACCCTGCAGACCTGGGACCCAGACCTCTGGGCTAGAGAGGGACTAAGGGGGCACAGTGAGGACTTCTAGGAATGTGGAAAGAAAAAGAGTCCTTAGAAACTGCTAAGGAAACTGGCAGGAAGAGCCAGGAGGAAGGAGGGAGCAAACCCTGCTGCCTCCTCCAGCCACTTGCCCAGGTTTTCTCTAGCGCCCCCTCTTGGGACCAGCTGCCAAAGAAGAGCTGGCGTTGGCGAGACAGATCCAAGAACCGAGGCTAGGTTTGGGGCTTAGAGACAGACAGAGCTCACGAACAGACATAGTGTGGTAGGGCTGACAGTGAAGGAAGTTATAGCGGGAAGCAAACCACGAAGGGTCGCTCTCCACGTGCCGCTAGGGCTACTGAGATAGGCAGACTTTCATAATTAACTAAACAGGTAAATACGTCATTACACATTTTGATAAGTTCTGAGAAGCATACAAACAGTAGGACAGATGTGGCTGGGGTGAACTGCGGAGGCCTCTGAAAAGTTTAAGCTGAGACATGAAATATAATGTGCATTTTCCACCTGCAGAATATGGGGAGCAGAGTGAGGGTAGGGAAGGGTGATTTTCTAAGCAGAGGCAACATATGGATAAGTGGCCAGAGGTGCAAAGAACTTGGTGTCCTGGTGGACACCACAGGGTCTCTAGCTGGGTGTCCAGCGAGGTTCAAAAGGACCTGAGAGGAGGAGGGCGGGGCTTCTGTCCACCTGACCCTGGACTCCTCGGCCATTTGAAGGCAAGCTGTGGACTTCCTGGAGCTTCCGTTTTCCATCTTTACAACAGAGGACAATATCTGCCCTCCTCTCCACCCAGAAATACTGTGTGTGCAGATGAAATAATGGATAGAAGTGCATTTTCAAAGCACCGTACAAATGCAAAGTATCATTACCATTGTCTAGAGCGCAGATTGATCTGGCATTTTCTCACAGCCTAGGGGTCACATTGGAAAAGTGCATTAGTGTAGTCTTCTGGGCTAGAAGATGCCAGTTTGAATTTTAGCCCAAACGTGACAATTGTAAGCTGTCCTACTAGCACATATTAAATGGCCCTGTTTGCTGACTAAGGGCTGTTTAAATCGTTACGATCCCAGTTTCCACAATCACTAATCTTTATGCATAAAACAAATACTTGTCACAGCTCTCTGCTCCCAGAGCCCTATATTTATTTGCTCCATGTTGATTGGTGTTTGTCATGTTTCTGCTCAGAAGGACAGTTTGAATATTAAGATGGAATGCTTTACTCCATGGTGACACGTCTGTTCTTGGGATCAGTTTTGGTTCATTCATTCATTCATTCATTCATTCAATAAATACTTGAGCACCCATTATGTGTCAGCACAAATTTTGAATTATGATTCTGTCTTAATAAATCTTAAGAGTGTTTACGTTTCAAAATAGTTTTTTAGATCCATATTTACAAAACTCCACAAATTCACTTACCAAGGAAAACGTGGGGTCCAATGGCGGGTGTTCCGTCTCCGCACTATCCGTGGGTCTGTTGGATTGTTTCCAGCAAGTCATTAGCTGCACCGTCTGTGAGCAGGATTTCCCTGTTTGTCATCCAGCTACATCTGTCCCTGTACCAGGCAAGTTTTGTTTTGCAGCATCTTGTGAGGGCTTCTCTCCCTGAGGAGAATGTCCAGTGGCCAGGAGGTGGGTGGTACCTGTGAACCTTAGATCTCAGATGACTGATGAGTTTTGAGCCCAGAAGAATGGCTGGGATTGGGGTCCAGTTTAAGCAGGGAAATTCATTTGTGATATTTTGCCAAGATGGATGGAAACTAAAGGACATAGTCAAGTGGCCATATCGCCAGGAGAAAGGCAAGGGGGAGAATGAGGAGGGGTCCCAATGCAACGTTTGTCATGGAGGGCGTAAGCGCAGACGTTAGCCCCAGTGCCAACTCGTTATCCTTGGGACGTAAGTTAACGAAGAGTGCTTATTTTATTTACTGCTATGTCCTAAGTCTTTTATGACCGCCCCATGCATATCTTAATGTGCCAGGGGTCCCCACCCAAGTGTCTCCTGACATTTAATGCATCCTGGTGACATTTTTCCCAGCAGTCACCAGATTCCGACTTGTTTTAATGAACCATGCCGTTTTGCCCACCAGGCTGCTGCCCTACCTGAGTTGTAACCCCGAAGCAGCCTTAGCTCATCATTTTGGCTCGTTTTGGCTCAGCAGGGACGAGTCAGCACCACGCTGCTCTTTGTTTTTCAGAATCCCTGGTTGGGGCATCTGCAGATTAGCTAATGGAGGGTGCTCTGTCTTGCCAAATGTTAATGGTATAAAATGTGATCATTTTGCTGACAAATGTAAGCGGGTTTCATTCTGACTTGCAGTAGAAATAATCCCTCAATTTTGCAACCTGGAAACAATAGATTTTGTTGATGTTGATTACTCCATTTCTAGCTTCTTCTAGTGATACAGGGATTCTTTCAATTGCAGCTTTCAGGTGATGTGTGTGTGATGTTTCCTCATTAGCACCCTAATGGCAGACAGGATGAATTCCATGTCTGTACTGCACCATCTTATAACCACAAATGAATTTGTTAGAGCAGTTGCTACAGACACATTTACTGCCTGCTTCGAGAAGTTTCTTTTCTCTTTTCCAAAGTTACGGAAAGCTCAGAGGTCTCTGAGATGACGCCACATCCTCGTGTGTTACTTTACAGCTCAGGGCAACTCATGGAGGAAATGACTTTCAGTTTTAACCTTGGGTTGATGTTAATAGTCTGGGAATTTTTCCAGAGAACGTCATTTACACATATTTCCACTTCCGTGAATATGTACCCCCCCCTGTGGCTCTCATTATGACATTTCTCCCCCAATTTTAGTAAAAGAACTGTTTAAAATTAGATAGGAATTTGGCATTAAATTCGTACTTAAGGAGCCCACTCCTTGTGGGTATGGGTTCCGCTTGATGGCCTCTAAATTAATAACGTGGAATTCATGAATGTATACTATGTTTCTGGTGCTGTTCTAGCCCCTGGAGAGACTGCAGTGAGCTAACACTCTCCCTAGGGAACTTACCGGCCGGTTGGTAAGACACAGAATGACCACAACGATAGCAGAATCTTGGCATAACTGAGAAACCGTGGTAAGGGCTAGACAGGGTCAGGGAGATCCAAGAACACGTGCCCAGGCACCTGAAGTCACCTGGAGTGTTGGACAAGGCTTCTCTGAAGGGATTCCATGCGAGCTGAGTTCTGAAGGATGTACTGGAGTGAAAGGTAGGGGTGTGGACCCTCCCAGGTAGCAGATGGCATCACATTGACCCCATCTGTCCTGGTGAGGGCTTGGATCTTCATGTCTGGTGCCAAGAGGAGTAGAGAAGGGAACGGATGGGGACATGACCAGATTTCCAGTTTGAGCACAATCACCCTGGCTTTTGGCTGGAAAATGGATTGGGGACATTCAAGGTGGGATGCGGGTAGCCCAGCTAGGAGGCTTTTCTTAGGAATCTAGGGAGGAAATGGTGGTAACTTGGATTTGGGGTTTGGTGGGAAGACAGAAAGATACGGATGGACTGGGAAGACATTAAGGAGGTAAGCTAGGCAGGACTTGGGAGTGGGTGCGGGGGGAGGGGAGAGGAATGTCAAGGATGGCCGGTGCAGCAATTTACTGCCACAGGCCGCACTGAAAGTGGACTGGCTCTGGAGAAGGGTCTTCAACGGGGTGCCTCTAAGACCTCTCCGTGTATCCTTGGCTTTTCTTACATTGGGCCAAGTAGCATTCTACATACATGTCTGCACGTGATGCACAGCCGTGGACCCCTGCAGCCAAAATTTTGGAACCCAGGGTTGGAAGGAGTGGGCAAGAATTCCCAGTGTGGAAAGGACGTGTACAGAGGGGTGCGCCCGTGCTCCCCAAGGTCTCGGAGGAAGACACAGCGGGTGGCAGTGGGTCACATCACTGCAGGGGCCCACTTCTCCCCTTCCTCAGACTCCCAGACAGGAGTCACTGACACACGGCGGGCAGGGATGGGAGCGGGAGGGGACGCGCGGTAGGTCGGCTGGTGAGCTGAGAGACGCCACTCGGCTTCTGTCTCACTCTCCAAGCTGTTCTGCTCCCCTAGGTGGTGTGACACCTGGGCAGATTCTACCCCTGAGGAAGAGGCCAGCAGTTTGGGGAGGTGAGTTTATTTGAGGGGTGTGTCAGGGAGCCAGCCTGGGGCTGAGGGTCAAGCTGCGATCTCCACGAGGTTTTCATCCGCTGTCAAGCTGGCGTTTTGATTGATTTCAGTTTGAAGTCAATCGCCTGGTTTTTCCCCTCACTCTCCGATCACGCTCAACCTCACTCACTTCTGAGCTTACCTTAGGTGGTTTCTGGTCTCCATTCCTTAGTTCAGGTTGTCCCCTCTGCCTGAAACGCACCGCCTCTCACTGGCCACCCTCTTCATCCCTAAGGCTGCACCTCAGTAGCACTTCCTTCAGGGGGCCCTCTGCGGCCTCCACTGCTTCCTTCTCCCCCCTACCCTCATGCGCCATGGGCCTGCCCGAAGCGCTGCCTCCACATAGGGTTTTGAGGCTCTGTTTATGTATCTGTCACCAACACATGCTACCAGGGTTCCAGGGAGTGCCCGTGTGTCACCCAGCCCTGTGCCTGACCCACAGTGTTGGTGTAGTAACCGAAGCTGGCGGTGTTGGAGGCACAAAAACAGGAAGTACAGCTTTTAGTCGAATTGCTTCACTGATGCCCAGAGAAAGCATCCTCTGACTGTCGTTTGCCCAGTGCTTCCAGCAGCTGTAAGAACAACCAAGACAGCAAATGGAGGAGTGGGGAGGAGGAATGAGCCTGCAGACCGGGTGGAAATGGCAAGCGAGCTCTGTCAGGCACAATTTCTCCTGGGAATTGCCAGGTGGCTCAGCCTGAGCAAAAAACAGAAACACGAAAACATGGAAAGACTTGCTCCTTGGGATAGGAGTCTAGTAAAAATATTTACTAAGAACATTTCTGTGTTCTAAACACAAAGCCTTTCATGGGCATTATCTCATTTAATCCTCGAAACAACTCTGTGAGATGTAGAAGCTATTATTATCCTTATTATAGGGATGAAGCACAGAGAGGTTAAGTAACCTGCACAAGGTCACACAGCTAGAGAGTAGGAGAACTGGATTCCAACCCCTGCTGCCCGTGACAGGGCCTGCACTCTGGTGTGACATTAGCTAGAAGGGTAGTGGCTGAGACATGTTTTAAAATGGGAATAGGCTTCCCTCCAAGACTGGAAGCCCCCATGTTGTTACAGTCAGGTTATGACAACGGACAGGACTTTCGTTAGGTAAGGCTGACGTGATTCCTGAACTATGCGAGCAAAGACAGGCAGATGACAGATTTTCTTCTCTGGAGTGACACCGAGGGGCATAGACAAAGTGAAAGAACAGTTAAGCCATTTGGTAAGCTGGACTGGGGTGGGGATGAGGCAGGAGAAGGCACGCTGTGCCTGGAAGAGACAGCAGCAAAGGATGGGAGCCAGCCTCCGAGCTGAGAAGAAACGTGAGGCGTCTGAATGTGAAGAGTGGGCAGGGTGGAGGGAGGAGCCTGGAAAGCAGGAGTGCATGTGCTTCTGGTGTGGGTATGAGAATGAGCCCAGCCGATCCAGGAGCCGTAAAGAGAAGGCCCTGAGAGCGGGTGCTGGAGTGTGCAACACCGCCACCGCTTTCCACAGCAGCTGTCCTATTTTACAATCCTACCGCAACGCACAGGGGTTCTAATTTCTCCATTTCTCAATGTACCAGAGAGCATCGCCTGTCGTAATCCTCCCACCTGTCTCCTCACGCTCAACTCTGGGCCAGCCCGGCAGGGTGTGGGCCGAGGGACAAGGCCAGAGAGCAAGGTCCTGCCCAGGGGGAGGAGCAGTCCACACACTGAGTGACTGTCACCTTGTGGCAAGGACCTCAGGCATGTTAGCTCATCAATTCCCACATGATTAGATACTGTAAGGACCCTTCACGTTACAGACGAGGAAACAGGCCCATCAAAGTTACCTGCCCCTGATCCAGAGCTCACCGCAGTCCAGCAGTGGTGGTTGTGGGGCCCAAACCCCCACGTCTGCTTGGAGCCATGTTTTGAACTGCTGTGCTCAGCTTCTGCCTGCCCAGGGCGCACAGATCACCACATTCAAATCCAGTCCCATGAAGTCTGCTGGAGACCAGAGCCACTAAAAGACGAGGCCGAGAGAGAAATCATCTCACAAAACGGGAAGGCGAACATGATGAAATGCCACGTGATGAAAAGACGGTGAATTTAGCTCGATAGTGGAGGAGAACCATCGTAAAAGTTAGAGGTTTTCTTTGGAATCAGATGTTTTTCATGCTACAATATCATTTGGACAAAAAGAACATAGAAAATGTTCTTCAATTTCCAATTTCCTATTTACAAACGTGATGTGAAGGGTCGACACCAGCAAAGGGAGATGAAAATAAACTTGACAAGAGGCAGGACGCTTGGCAGAGAAACATCCTGGCAAGCGAAGGACAGAAAAGGAGCTGGTCCCAGTACACCCACACACTGTGGTGTGTTCCACACAAGCGATAGTGTTGGAAAAGCACTTAGTTCCAGGGCAGAGGCGGAAATGGAGGAAAACGTACCGAGAAAGGAGGAAATGTTCCATTACCGAGGGCGAATCGGGACTCACGGTGGAAAAGGTCTTGGTTGAGGAAGACGGGGCCTCTGGTAGCAGAGGAGGGTAACACGCCTGGGACACAAGGCGGCTGGTGGCTTACAGCTTCCTTGCAAGAAAACCAGACAGATCTGAGATGGTCTAAAACTATCACGCAGGTGAGCGTTGTGTTTAACTGACGCACGGTAAATTAACCGAGATTCCAGGCGTGGGGCAAGTGAAGAGTGACAAAGGACGGCGGTCACAATTAAGGTGTGACCATGCAATGCAAAATGCGCTTCTTGGGCTGTGAAAGGAAGCAAAGTGAAGGGAAAACAAAACAAACCCAAAGCCACCACCACATCAACAAAACCAAAAATCAAGTGAACCCTTCTGAAAAGTATATGGAACAGGGTACAGATAATGTTACGGAATGGGAGGTACGTGTATAGAAACGCAAACCATGGTTATACTTTAAAATCACAGTTACCACAGCTGAGCAAACGCATATCACAGCAAAGCAGAGGGATGAGGTTATGTGGCTGGGTCACACCCTAGTAGTGAGTTTGTCAACCAGTTTCCTACTGGGCCTTTTGAGTCAGATAACTTTGAAATTTGATATTTCAAAGACTGATCGTTAAATCAAAAGAGTTAAGTTAGGGGCCGGCCCGGTGGCTCAGGCGGTTGGAGCTCCGTGCTCCTAACTCCGAAGGCTGCCGGTTCGATTCCCACATGGGCCAGTGAGCTCTCAACCACAAGGTCGCTGATTCAACTCCTTGAGTCCCGCAAGGGATGGTGGGCTCCACCCCTAAGATTGAACACGGCTCCTTGAGCTGAGCTGCCTCCTCGATGGCTCAGCTGGTTGGAGAGAGCTCTCAACCCCAAGGTTGCCAGTTCGATTCCTCGAGTCCCGCAAGGGATGGTGGGCAGCACCCCCCTGCAACTAAGATTGAACACGGCCCCTTGAGCTGAGCTGTCGATGAGCTCCCAGATGGCTCAGTTGGTTGGAGCGCATCCTCTCAACCACAAGGTTGCTGGTCACTGTTCCCCAATACAGTCCTGTTCCCCTTCCCCAATAAAATCTTAAAAAAAAAAAAAGCTAAGTTGGGGGGGAAGCATGGGGAAAAAAGTTTTGTGCAAAACTATACATAACAAAATTTATCATTTTGAGCATTTTTAAGTGTACAGTTCAATGGCACTAAGTATATTCACACGGTTGTGTAACCGTCCCCACCCTCCGTCTCCAGAACATTTCCATCCTCCCAAACTGAAACTTGGTCCCCGTGAAACCAGTCTCCCCTCCCCCTTGTCTCTGGTAACCTCTAGTCTGCTTTCTGCTTCTATGAATTTGACTATTCCGGGTACTTCCGGTAAGTGAAATCATAAAACAGTGGTCCGTTTGTGTCAGGCTTATTTCACTGAGCATATTGTCTTCAAGCCTCAGCCATGCTATAGCTGTGTCCAAGTTTCCTTCCTTTTTAAGGCTGAATAATACTCCATTGTATGTCAGTACCACCTATGTTCATCCACGGAGAGATACTTAGGCGCTTCCACCTTTTGGCTGTTGTGAACGATGCTGCTATGATCATTAGTGCACAGCTGTCTATTCAAGTCCTTGTTTTCAGTTCTTTTGGGTATAGACCCAGAATTGGCATTGGTGCCTCTTATGGTAATTCTGTGTTTAACTTTTCGAGAAACTGACATACTGCTTTCCACATCAGCTGTACCATTTTACAGTCCTACCAGCAATGCACAAGAGGTCCAGTTTCACCACATCCTCACTAATACTTGTTTTCTGGTTTATTGTGTGTGTATATATATATATGCAGAGGGTGCCAAAAAAATGTATGCACATTTTAAGAAAGGAAAAAACTATATTAAAATTAAGCTAATGGGAACCACTTTGATCACCTCTTGTCATTGCAGAAGTCAAATGTGACTTGATTTTTCTTTTGTTATCAGTATATGTTGAGTATTACAATTTTAATACAGTTTTTTCCTTTCTTAAAATGTGTATATATTATTTTGGTTCTCTCTCTCTCTCTCTCTCTCTCTATATATATATATATATATATATATATGTGTGTGTGTGTATATATATATATATATATATATGTGTGTGTATATATATATATACACACACACACCTAATGGGTATGAAATGGAAACCCATTGTGGAAAACATGGAATTTATATCTTTTAAAATCATTAGAGAAATATTTTTATTCGGGTTGTACCAAATTTAATTCCAGTCCGGGAGTCTGGATATCCCTGATACCAGAACATCTAGAACGTATAACTAGCTTTGGGCAAAATTTCAGTTTACAAAGCACTTTCAAATCCATGGTTTGTGTGCCTGGAATATATAATAAGGTATGAGATTGAAGGGATGGGCAGAATTATTATTGTTGTGCTGTTAATTATTCTCGTTTTAAAGATGAGAAAACTGAGGCAGTGACTTCCAAACATTACATACCTGGTAAATGTTAGAGCCAGCATTTGCTCTCAGGGCTGTTTCACTAAATGTCATATTCTTTCCCCTATATCACACTGTAGGTAAATTCCCACATGCAAGCAAATACTGAAAATATGGTTTTTACATAAGGCACTGTGTAAATATTTATATATGCCTTCCGTGTGCATATAAACACACACACATACACAAATGTGCCTATTCTAGGCTCACGCTAAGCTTTTGGGTATAAGGTAACCAACCCCCTCTCTCCTTGAATTGGTCAAGATATTCTATTAAGTAATTAAATGTAAACTAATTCTGAAACAAACATGAATAGAAAACCTATGATGATACGTCAGAGGGCGGCTATAAGTGAAGCATGTTTATGCTTTCTGGAAGACATCTACAAGATGATGCAAATTAAAGTATGTATAGATGCCAAATACTAGTACTCATTGATTAAGTCACCAAATTATAGATATCGCCGGGCCACGTAGTATAAAACAAGGACAGGTAAGTGGGACATTGGTGAAGTACAAAATCAAAGTCTGATTGGTAAGTCAATAGTTGCTTTCAGTCCAGCTCTTTCACACCCATCTGCTCCCTTCCCCCAAAGGAATAGGTGCATACTAATGGACAGATGACAAATTAGGACAATGGTGACAAGACTAAAAGAAAAGTAAGGGAATAAAAAGAAAAAAGTAGTTATTGTCACCTTTCAGGCTTTATCTCAAGCACTGTACTTTTCAATGGGCTAAGGTTCTCAGTGAATTCTGAATTCTTTCTCCTTAGCACTTAGTAGTTCATGCTTGGTCTCATGCATGAGGGTCCCTGCTGATCCCATCCACGTTGGCTGAAAATTGAGGGTTCACTCAGCTACATATCAACAGCACGAGTGGCACTGGACCCTGCAAATTCAGGAAGAATTTTCTTTAGTTCACTGTACCTGATTTATAAAGGCTTTCCTTTGCTCCTGAAGTATAATAAATATTAATTAATTTGCAGTAATCTTACTTAACAATTTTATAGTAGCTTCATAAAGTATAATTAAGATAACAGAACAAAGGCTATATCAATACTAGGTATGATTATCCTGCTTCATTAATTTTCAAAAATACAGAGTCTGAGCAATCTCTTAGTCCACCTAGATGAGTAGAGTACAGTCATAGCACTTTCCAAGGGACACTTTCCAAGGGACACTTTCCAAGGGACACTTTCCAAGGGACGACGGGACTCGACAGGTTTCTGGATTGGAGAGCAAGGGTTGAGGAAGCGAATTAGGGAGCATCTGCTCATCAGCAGCACTTCTCAAGGGTATTATGATGCCTAATAATCAGATGAAGAGACTGAGGCTCACAGAGGCCACGTGGCCCCAGGGTACCCAATGAATAAGTAGCAGACCCCTCCCACACTGGGCTCCTGGAAATCAGTGCCTTTTCCCGCTGTGCTCTCAACCAGAGTTCCAGGAGGCCTTTCTCTGGGGAAAACTATAGGGAAATATGAAAAGCACGAACATAAGTATTTATGTCAGTGTGCAAAGGTGGAGGATGATTGAATGATTCTCCTCAAGGGTATGAAAGGTTATTTTACAGAAGATGGTTATTAGCTTTGCTTCGTTGGCTTTCAAAGAAGAAAAGGAAGGGAATGAGAGAAAATGGAAGCATTGGGGCCTTGGAGTAGATAAGAAGGAATTGACAGTGAAATCAGATATCTTGGGAGGCTGCTAAAATAAAGTAGTCTCATTGGGTGGGCCCTGCCTGAAGGTATGCTAGACGAGAGGGAAACGATGCAGGGATACACCTCCTTCTCAGCCGCGATCTTTCAGGTTTGGGGGAGACAGAAGAAAGATGGCCACCACTGCTGTACAAGGGGTGGGAGACCCAAGGGGTGGGAGACCCATGGGTACATGGGTACAAGGGTACCCCTTGTACAGCCCTCTGCTGTCCTCCGTGATGCTGGGATTAACAGACTGACTGATGTCTCGTGACCACAAGCATCGCTTCCCAGGAGATACCGCTGTATGTACAAGGGAGGAGAACATGCAATTTTTTTTTTTGTAAATTTCCTACTTACAGTCCTTATTTGTCCAGAAATTATTTTTGCATTTTGGGGAACATTTGGGGACTACACATACATTAAAATTTACCCATGTTTGAGTGTACAATTGGATGAGTTTGGGCAAATGGACACAGTCACATGACCTCCACCACAATCAAGACAGACTATTTCCATCCTCCAAAAGTTCACTTGTGCTCTGCTATAGTCATTCCCCTGCCCCAGCGCTGGCCCCTGGCCACCTACGTCTTGTTGCTATAATTTTACCTTTTCTAGAATTTCATATACGTGGAATCATGCACCCTATAGTCTCCTATGTCTGACTTTTTTCATTGAGCATAATGTTTTTGAGATTTGTCTATGTTTTGGCTTATCTATTCAGTGGACTACTGTGTTTCCCCGAAAATAAGACCTAGCCGGACAATCAGCTCTAATGCGTCTATCGGAGCAAAAATTAATATAAGACCTGGTATTATACTATATATATTATATTGTATTATATTGTATTATATTATATTATATTATATTATATTATATTATATTATATTATACCCAGTCTTATATTATAGTAAAATAAGACCGGGTCTTATATTAATTTTTGCTCCAAAAGACACGTTAGAGCTGATTGTCTGGCTAGGTCTTATTTTTGGGGAAATATGGTAGTACTCAGCAATGAAAAGAAACACGCTACTGATACGCCAAAGCAATTAACCATATAAATAAGAGCCTTGGTCTATATGCTTATCCTTATGCCAATACCATCCAGACGTGATTACTGTGACTTTATACAAAACCTTGAAGTTAGGTACTCTGCGTCCTCCAACTTTGTTCTTTTTTGAATAATTATTCTCGCTGTTCTAGGTCCTTTGAATTTCCATATGCAGAGGGTCCCCCAAAAATGTATACACATTTTAAGAAAGGAAAAAACTATATTAAAATTACTCTGATGGTAACCACTTTGAGCACCTCTTGTAATTACCGAAGTCAAACGTGACTTGTATTCATCTTTTGTTATTGGTATACATTGAGTATTACAATTTTAATAGTTCTTTTCCTTTCTTAAAATGTGTATACATTTTTTTGGCACTCTCTGTATATATATTTTAGAAACAGCTTATCAGTTTCTACAAAAAAAGACCGGGTAAGAGTTTGATCAGAATTCTGTTGAATCTATAGATCAATTTGGAGAACACTGACATCTCCATAATAGTGAATTTTCCAACTCATACACATGTACGTATCTCACTTTTCTTTATGTTTTTAGAATTATTTCATCGATATTTTGTGATGTACAGGTCTTGCACATATTTTGTTAAATTTATCCCTACATACATATTTTTACGCTACCGTAAGTGATATTTTAAAGTTTCATTTTCCAATTGTTCATTGCTAGTACATAAAAATGTCATTGACTCTTACACTGACCTTATATTTTGGGATCTTACTAAAGTCACTGATTATTAGTTCTAGTACCTTTCGGAGATTCCTTAGGAATCATTTTCTACGTACACAATCATGTGTTCTGAGAATAAAAATGGTTTTACTTCCTCTTTTCCAGTGTGTATGTGTGTGTAACCTATTGTACTTACTAGGATTTCCAGTGTAATTTAAATAGAAGTAGCGAGAATGGACATCCTTTGACCATTCCTGAGCTCAGGGAAGAAAGTGCCCACTATTTCCTCATGAAGTATGATATTAGCTGTAGGTTTTTCATAAATATGAGTTTGAGGAAGTTGCATTCTATTGCTGGTTTGCAGAGAGTTTTCAGGAACAGGTGCTGAATTTTATCAAATATTTTTTCTTTTTGATGATCATATGATCTTCTTATTCTGTTAATATGATTTATAGTGATTAATTTTCTAATGATAAACAAACCTTACATTCCTGTTGTGTGTATTTTTTTTACTGCATTTGATTTTCTAATATTTGTTTAGAATTTTCACTTCTATTTTCATGCATGATATTGGGGCTCATAGATTCTTCTTTTTTCTTCTTCTTCTAATGTCTTTGGCATTAGTATCAGGGCAATCCTTAAAATAAGTTGGAAGTGTTCTCTCTTCCTGCATTATCTGAATGACTTTCTATAGGATTAATGTTATTTCTTCCTTAAATATTGGGTGGAATTCACCAGTAAAGTCACGGGTGTCTGGAATCTTCTTTGTAGGACTGATTTAAATTGAGAATTCAATTTCTTTATTCATGTTTTTATTTTTTCTTTAGCTTATTTTGGTCATTTGTGTCTTTCAAGGAATTTGTACATTTCATCTAAGTTGTCACATCTATTGGCATAACATTGTTCATGGTAATTCTTCATTGTTTTTTAATGCCTGTGATACCTCTTCTCTCATTCATCATGATACTTGTACATGTTTGTCTTCTCTCTTTGATCAGTCTAGGTAGAGGTCTGTTGAATGAACTGGTATTTTCAAAAAACAAGCTTTTAGTTTCAATTATTTAGTCTATGGTTTTTTGTTTTCTGTTTCATTGATTTCCACTCTTCATTATTTCCTGTTTTCTACTTACTTCGGGTTTAATTTACTCATCTCTTTCTAGCATTTTAAAGTAGAAACTTAGATTACCGATATTGGAACATTTTGCTTTCTAATGTGAGCATTTAAAGATACTTGTCTGTCTTTAGCACCGCTTTAACTGCAGCTCACTAATTTTGATAAGTTGTGTTTTCATTTGCATTCAGTTCAAAATATACTCTGATTTCTCTTGAAATTTCTTCCTTGATTTATGGGTTATTTAGAAGTGTTTGTTTAATTTCCAAATATTTGGAAATATTCCACAGATCATTCTGTTATTGATTGCTAGTTTAACTCTGTTGTTATTAGATAACAGAATCCACATTGTTTCAGTCTTTTTAAATTTATTAAAACTTGTTTTATGGCCCTGCATATGGGTTTCTTAGTAAATGTTCCATATGCCCTTGAAAAAAATGTGCATTCTGCTCTCAGTGGATGGAATAAATGTCACCAAGGTTAATTGGTTGATAGTGCTGATCAAGACCTCTATGTCTTTACTGATTTTTTTTTATCAATACTGAAACAGAGTATTGAAATCTGCAACTATAATTATGGATTAGTCTCTTTTTCCTTTTAGTTTTGTCCATTTTGCTTCATATATTCTGTAACTGTTATTACATGAACCTACATTTATATTGTGTTTTCCTGCTATAATAACCTTGTTGCCATTATGAATTATCTCTCTTGGTCTCTAGTAATTCTCCTTGACTTCAAATATATTTCATCTGACATTAACGTAGTCACTCCGGCTTTCTTATATTTTCTGTTTGAATGGTGTGTCCTTCTGCGTGTGATTAAAAACAACAACAAGGATGTCTAAGAATGATAGAGAATACACAATTTATCTAAGGGATTTGACTTTGCATAATTCTTGGAGCTTGTGAGACAGTTTATATCTGTTTGCTATTTCTACATCTCATGATGGCTTGGACCAGGAGTCAGAGAAGCTGAAGGGACCTGTGAGGAGCTCGCTGCTACCTGTCCCACCCATAAAGTGAGGCAGGAAATCAGCGACAGCGTGCACCAGCTACAACAGTGTCCAATGCCCTCGCACCCCCATTTCAAAGGTGAAGAGAACACGCTTGCATAGTTCATCCACCAGCCACAAATTTAGGCACCGTTTATACTCAGATTTTTGGATTCCTCCTCTTTGTGTCCTCCTACACTCCCAAGGGCTCTGTCAAGTTCAAGTTCTGCCCTCTAATGAATCCTGAACCTGCCTCAGGAGACCTCACATCAAGACTCATTTCTACCTCTGAGCAGCCAAAGGACTTGCTGAGACCTGCTACACTGGCCTTTAGATTCCCCATGTGCAAAGTCGGGCAATGGAAGTGGGACCAGGTGACCCCAAGAGCGCTGCCACTTCTAAATAAACCCTAAATAACGCTAAATAAACATGTCAGCCCTCAGGATCATAACAGATCTCATGGTGTCACCTGAGGTCTTAAAGACAGTCTGACCCTACACGATTTCTGATGAAAGAGTTCTGATTTGTAGCCATTTCATTTTCGCAGTACTGACAGCAAAATGCATGCTGCTTCAATTACGCACATAGATTAAGAAGACCACTGAGGTGAGAGGAAGAGATAGCCTGAAAGACCCTTTAGGCTTGACCACATAATCCAAATTCCTAGCTCAAATTTACTCACTCAAATCTATATGTTCTGTAGCTATGGTCAGTTAATCTGCTGACTTAGGTCTCCGGTATTGAAAACTACCTCTATATCTTCCACCAAAGAAATTCTTGAAATTCTGTATGCGACTATTTTTCTCTTGGCCACTGTTAGCTGACTTTATAAATAAACTGAAAGTAATATGTTCTTATCATACACAATACAAATCCCAGGAATTGTGGTAAGGAGAACATATTGCTGTGGTACACTGAGCTTTGGGTATTTTTATATGGACCACAGTCTTCTCTATCCCACCAAACTTCACTGTCACATTCAGTAGAATAGAGCAAAATATCATTTCTATGTTCTGCTGAATCTAATTGTTTACAAGCAAGTAGACCTGGAGGCGAACAATTCTGAACACTTGTTGCTTCTTTGGTACTATTTGTAGTATTTGTCTACATAAGGGACTCGCGACTAAAAAATTCCCAAGCAATTCAAAAGGCCATCCACCCAGTCTTCTCCAATGTGTTAAAATGACATTTTTTTATTGAAGGCAGAATTCCACTCAGGTTTCTTGGGCTGAGAACGAGTGGAAGGGAGGGTGGGAGGGAGGACAGTGATCCACAGGCTTGCCTTCTCTTTAACAGGCTCTCTGAGGAAGAAAATCTCTTCTTCTGAGCTTTTGTAAATTTTGTTGAGAAATGTAAAAATATTGTGGTAATCTCCAACGAGTAGCACATGAGCTTTAAAAAGTTGGGGTGTTGGGCAGGGAGATTTTGTTTTCAATTGCAAAGCACCTTTACAAGTGACAATAAATTTTAACACCTTTTTTGATTTAGCCAATGGTTTAGGCCTGTAGCTCTTGACTGAGGATATAGTTCCTTCAAAATAATTTACTAGTTGTTGTTATACACATATTATTTTACACTGCAAAAGCTTATAGTATTACAAGAGCAGAATAGTATATCCAGATAATGAAGATACTATACAACTGTTAAAAAGAATGAAGAACTATATGTACTGAGAGGGAAAATGATATTTTTAAGGAATAAAAGCTATTTGCAGAACAATATATATAGTATAATCTCACTTTATTTTTAAAAAGTATATGTGTCTATATAATCAGATCCTTTCAGAAAAATAACTAGAAGGATACGCTCCAAATTATTATCAGTGGTTATCTCTCAAGGGTGAAATTAGAGGGTCTAAAAGGGCAAGGATAGTCACTTTTTACTTTACATTTCAGGTATAAGATGGTGAAGATTTTTTTCTTTCTGGTGTATAATTTTTGTATTTTTCAAATAAAAAATATCCAGAAAAGAAGAAAAATGCAAGCGGAGCGCGTTCTGAGCCCTCAACTCTGTGTCGGCCTTGCTTGTGTTTTCGAGACTCAGGGTCACATATGTGCAAGTACCCAGATGTTCGTATGTGTCTCTGGATTGTCCACTTTCCACCTGGATGTTTTGGTTTTATGTAAATAAGTGCACATATACACACATACCCTGAACCTGTCCTCTGGGTATACCTAGTCATATGCTTCTTTAATAGCCTTCTTGGTGTCTGTTCCTTGCTGGACTCCCCTCTTGGACTTATGCGTCTTTTGAAGTTAGTCTCAGCCTTCCAGGGGCGCCCAGGATCCAGTCTGCTCAGGAGATGGAAAACCATGTTTATACCTAGAACAGAGAGGGGAACTAGGACTATACCAACCAGGAGGCTAGAGCAACTGACTCTGCCCAGGTTAGGTGAGGAAGACTCCACGGAGGAAGTGACATTTGAACAGGGCCTTTAATTGGGACTTGTCAGGGGAAAGGGTGGAAGAGAAGGACATTCTCGGCCCAAGAGACGGTGTGCATGGAGGTAGGAAGTCATAGAGGACTTGGCATGTCCAGGGCATGCTAAGCGGCTCATCATTCCAGGGGCCTGGAGTGCACAGCGGGATGTGATCAGAAATGAGGCCGACAGGTGTTGGAACTGGGAGGGGCAAATTATCACCCAAATGTTGTTTTATATATACTATAACTGTAGCCTAGTACATGGTCAGGAGCAGAAAGAGGCCAGCAGTGGGGAGACTTGAAGGGGCCTCAGCTGAGGCAACGGGGTGAAGAGGGTGAGGGGGCTGGGATTCATTTCACTGACCTGGGTATGGGGGGCACAGCATGGAAAGGAAAGGTCTTGCTTTTGAGACACAGGAGATGGGGACCCATTCAGCCCAGATGTAGCCAGGGTTTCTCAACCTCAGTACTATTGACTTTGGGGGCTGGAGAACTCTACTGTGTGCATTGTAGGATATTTAGCAGTAACCACTAGATGCCAGTAGCACCCCCAAATGCAGTTGTTATAACCCAAAACATCTCCGGACATTGCCAAGTATCCCCTTGGAGGCAGAATTGCCCACCATTAAGAATGACTGGTATAGGAGGAAATAATAAATATGGGACCGGAGCTGGGGAGAGAAGTTGAGGGCTAGAGGTGGAGATCCGGACGTCATCAGCACACACATCTCTGGAGACTGATGATCCCTTCGAATGAGACATCAGGAGAGCACAGGAGGGCCCCAGAAGCTAGTTCTGCTAGAGAAGAACTAGCAGAGGAGCAGGCACAGAAGCAGAAGAGCCTGGGGCTGAAAGCCAGGTGGATAATGGTGGACATAAAGTTGTCAACATAAGTAGGATGGTGCTGTGGACTGAAATATGTCCCCCCAAATTCACATGTTGAAGCTCTAACCCCCCAGTGTGATCATATTTGGAGATAGGTCCTTTACGGAGGTACTTAAGGTTAAAAGAAGTCTTATGGGTGGTCCTCTGATCCTATAGGACTGGTGTCCTTTAAGAAGAGGAAGAGACACTCTATAAAAAGAGCATGTCCAGGAGAAATGCCATCTGCAAGCCAGGAAGAGAGCTCTCACCAGAAACCAACCCTGCTGGCTCCTTGACCTTGGACTTCCACCCTCCAGAACTGTGAGAAAGTAAATGTTTGTGGTCTAAGCCCCGAGGCTGTGGTGTTGTGTCACGATAGCCCAAGCTGAGGAAGACAGATGAGGATTCAAGGAGCAGGTCACCAGTGTTCTTCAGGGGAATTCTGTCCATGGTACTGGGAAGCAGACATCGTGTTATCATCAAGGACGGAGGCGCAGAGGTGCACAGAGACAGGGCGCACACAGAAAACTCCCGAAGGCTGCATGGGAAAGGAAGGAGCAAGCAAAAGTTGGCAGTCATCAGGGAGAGGTAGAGTGAAGGGAAGCTTCTCAGGATAGGGAAGGCTGGATTGTTTTTATTTTCCCACTGCTCAATAAGGACTCTCAAGGTAACGGTCCCCAGTCTTAATCTGCATCTGCGTTTTGGAACCAAGTGAAAACTACTATGAATAACAGCTAACATTTGGTGAGAATATCTATATCCCGGATGCTGGGCTAATCACTTTAAGTGTATCATCTGATCTAATTTTTACACCCACCAAACCCCCAGGCACTATGATATAGATATTGTCATGGTCCCCATTTGACAACTGAAGACACTGAGGTCCTGAGAAGTTAAACAACTGCTCAAGGTAACACAGCAAGAAAAGTGACAGAGTTTAGATAAAAATTAGGGTAATAGCTTGCAATCTCAGCTGCTGTGTTTTGTCTCCTAGAAACCGTCTGTTTATGTCCTGTGTCCATCATCTGTTTACTCTTCTTATCAATAACCTTTCTCAACTGCCTTCTGGGAACCGCCCCCCTCCCCAGTCCATGTGCTTCCGGTGGTGTTGGCTGCACCCCTAGCTCTGGGGTGAGCACCTGACCTAGACATCAACACACTCACCTCTTTCCCTGGGTCTAAGGATGCTTAGGAGATGGGCATACAGCCCAGTTGGAGCCAAGAAGATGTGTGGGAGTTTCCTCTAGGCTGCCATGTCCTCACTGGACTTGAATGGAGACGCACCACCAAGTCTTGGGAGCTGCTGGTGGCCATCTTGGGACCCTGGGAGAGAGATGACCTAAGAAGTGGGGGTGCTAAGACGAAGCGATAACCCAAGCCCTGGTCTCATATCTGGACCCCTGATCCAAACCAGCCTGAAGCTTTACCCCTGATCTATCTAGTAACACGTACCAATAAATTCCTGTTAAGTGTTGAGCCAGTTTGGATTGAGTTTTCTGCCCCTTACAGCTTAGAGTCCTGACCGGTTGGTGAGTCCTCTCAGCTGTCTCCCAATTCACCTGTGTGACCACGGTTGGACCTTCCCCACGGGCAGTTTCCTCCCTGCTGAAGCAGAGTGACAGCTACTCTGTAGCTGCTTGCAGGAGTGAGGCCAGGAGGCAAAAGAGAGCAGAGGGAGGTGTTCTCTTACTAGAGGAAAAGCTCATGAATTTGCGGGTTGACCTTAATTATTTGTATTATAATATTACTCAAATATGTGCAAACATAAATTAGGTGTAACGTCCTTATGTTTATAGCTCTTAAACATCTTTAAATACCAAAACACATTTAAAGATCAGATACATACAAAAGCATCAAACCTATAAAAGGCCAATTCAAAGCATGGATCTAAAGAGACAGATGATGTTTTTGTGCCAGAATTAAATTGCTTCTTGCCTGTGACTTCCCTCCCGGCCGCTCCCACGCTGTGTCTGGGGAGGTCCGAGAATCCTGATTTCTCATGATGACGCTGTCCTCATCTTCCTCTGTCTCGAGAGCTTTTCTCACTTCAGCTCCAGAGAATCATGTGTATCCGGCATGCCATGATTTCATTCGGGCTTTGCCTGGTGACAGGCACTCGTTACATATGCGGTCCTCTGTGTTTGCTCAGAGCTGGCCCTCACCCGACCTCCCCTGGAGACACAGTTACCCCGGTGAGCACAGGGGGCAATATTTGGCTCCATGGCAAGTTTCCACACTATGCTGATGTGGATTTTTAGAAGAGTAGTGTCAGCAGGAAAGAACAAACTTTTTAACTTATTGTTGAGACTTAGAGGCGTCCCAAGAATAGGACCTTGAGCCCCAGTTTGAGAAACACGGGATAGTGGTGAAAGGTATGGAGCTTGAGAGACCAGATTTGAGCACAGCTGCTTAAAGAAGGCTATTGGACTTGGGGCAAGTTCTTTACCTTTCTAAGCCTCAGTCTTCCTCTGTGTCAGGTGGGATGGATAAAAGTATCTGCCGCATAAAGTTGCTGACTCATGTGGGAAGAGTTAAAAATTAGAGCTTTATACTGGGTTGACGAATGTCCCGCCCAATTTCAGTCCCACCCAAAACCTGTGAATGCAACCTTGTTTGGAAATGGGGTCTTTGATGATGTAATTGAGTTTAAATGAGGTGCTAAAGTAGCGTGGGCCCTAATCCAATGCCTGGTGTCCTTATAAGAAGTGGGAAATTTAGACACAGAGACGAGAGAGAGGACACCTGTGATGACAGAGGCAGTGACGGGAGTGGTACTTCTACAACCCACGCAATGCCAGGGATTGTGGGCACGCCCCCGAAGCTAGGAGAGGGGCATGGCACAGATTCTCCCTCAGAGCCTCTGAGAAGGCCCCAACCCTGCTGACTCCTTCATTTTGCACAAGCAGCCTGCAGAACTGCGAGACAACAAATAAATGTCTGTTGTTCTAAGCCACCCGGTTTGTGGCACTTTGTTACATCAGCCCTCGCACATGAATACGCGCACTTACACAGGGCTCGACGTGTGTAATAGACCAGATGTGATCGTGTTGTGTCAGCTGATGAGACTCAAGCACTTACAGAAGTACAAGACGGTAGACAAAGGCGTGTTTCTGTTACCGTTTTTCCTTCCGTTTCCACCCACGGGTCTCGCCCCCGTGTGAAGTTTGTACCATCATTACCTTCCATTGTGGTCTAGCGCTTTGCAGTTCACAGAGCTTTTTCCTACAGATATTTTTCGGTTCATTCTCACAGTGACCCTATGAGGTAGATAAAATTAACGATTTTTGTACATTGGCCAAGGAATCTTTTAGAGCTAATTGGCTAAAAGCAATGTGGAACCCCAGATTAGATCCTGCAAGGAAAAAAGAATGTCAGTGAAATCCAATTACCGTCTGTGACTTGGTTTATAGTAAGGCTGTGATAACTTCTTAATTTTGACAGACGCGACGTTTATGTAAGATGTTGATTTATCTAATCCCCGTGAAGGATATATGGAAATTCTGAATTATCTTTGCAATTTTTCATTAAATCTCAAATTACCCAAATTAAAAGTTAATTTTGAAAAAACACTAATTGGAAATACTCTCCAGCTGACTTGAATATTTTGCTGGACTGTCACCGAGGAACCCTGGCAGATACAAATATCTGACATATAGGGCATCATGACCACCCTTAACTTTGCTTCCATATTTTTTATTTTAAAACTCTATAATTATTTTGTGTTGTTATTAAAGCTCCATATAAAAAATTTGGAAGATATATAAAACGTAAAAGAGAAAAAAGGAATACCAGCTATGGTCTCGCCACTGAAAGACACCCACCATGAACAATTTGGTGTATCTCCTTGCCATCTTTTTGGTTGGGCTTTATATATGAAGTGGGATCAAAAAATACGGTGAATGTTTAAATTTTAAAAAATTATTACAGTAAAAGACACATTGCCATTATTCCCTCTCAAAATACACCCACTCACTTCAAACACACTTATGCCATCGTTCTTGCCACTTTCTGAAGCAGTTCTGGAAGTCCTCTTTCGTGAGTGTCTTTAGTTGCGCTGTCATGGCTGCCTCAATGTCCTGAGTCATTTTGGCTTTGGGGAAGAGCCAGAAGTCTCCCAGTGCCAGATCCAGTGAATAGGGTGGATGAGGACACACCGTGATGTTTTTATTTGAAGAAATTGCCGTACCAGAAGCGATGTGTGACATGGAGCACGGTCATGATGGAGGATGAAGCAAAGACACTCACGAAAGAGGACTTCCAGAACTGCTTCAGAAAGTGGCAAGGATGATGGAATGTGTGTTCAAAGTGAGAGGGAGCATTCTGAGGGGGATTAATGGCAATGTGTCTTTTACTGTAATACATTTTTTTTTATTTAAACATTCACCGTGTCTTTTAATCACCCCTCCTACATACATATATGGGGGGTAATCAGGATGATCCTATATATGTATATGTATATGTGTATGTGTACTTGTATGTATGTGTATGTATGTGTGTATGTGCATGAATATGTAATCAGGATGATCCTATACATATGTAGGATCCGAGACGCTTTCTCTGACGGCCCCAATCTCTTCTCTCTCATCATCTTCTCTATGCAGCTTTATCACCATCTGACATTCCCCTTCTCTGTGTATTTCCTGTGTATTGTCAGTGTCCACCTACTCCCAGCCTAACCCCCCTTATCCTATTTTGAACATGTATGTTAATTAAAACTTCCTATATATGTATAGGATCATCCTGATTACCGCCCCACACCCACCTGAGCAGCTGGTTGTTGCTAGAGAGAAGCTCACATTCTTAATAGGTACCTATCACATCCCAATCTCATAACTTCTTCTCCCTACTGACATCACACACACACACACACACACACACGCACACACAAGCACACACACGCACGGGCCAACACATCTTAATCGGGGAAGTAGAAGCAGTGAAAGGACCACCCTCACCTTCCTGTGCACAAAGCCACCAGCCCAGTGGCCCCTGCCCCCAGGCCATCTGCATTCTGGCAGGTCCTGCTGCTACCTGAGCACCTTCTGAGGTCTCGCTTCTCCTTCTCTCTCCTGAATCATCAGTGTCTCCCTCTTCTCTTACAAAAACATCAAGAGGCTACAGGAGCCCTTCTCTTGCAGGGAAAGACCTCCCTGGGTCCCACAGCCCCCTCTAGTGACTGCCCTTCCTCCACTCCCATCTCATCAGAATTCCTCAGGAGAATTGACAACAGTCTGTCTCTCTTCCAGCCAAGCCTCGGATTTGGTATCACAGAGATTCATGTCTCTTATTGGTGCTCCGTTTGATCTCCATATTGTGAAAACCAGTACTTTCCCATTTCCACCTTCCTGAAAGCTGCAGGGCACATAGCTGACTACTCCATCCTTCTCCTAGGTTCCCAAACGCCACACTCTCCTGGGCTTCCTTCTATCTTCATCTCAGCCTCCTGGCTGACTCCCCTTCTTTGTCAGGCCTCAGACTCTAGCCCTGCTTTCCTTTCACCTTCTCTCCTAACTGTGCCCCTGGCCCACTGTACTGGAGCCACACTGCCCTGCTGTCTACTCCTCAAACAAGCCACCCTGTTCCCAACTCAGAACCTTAGCTCTGGCTCTTTCCTCTGCCTGAAGTGCTCTTCCCACTGATATTCTTATCGGTATTTCCATCCAGCCGATCAGATCTCAGCATAAATATGACTTCCACCGAGAGGCTTTCTCTGACGGCCCCAATCTCTTCTCTCTCATCATCCTCTCTATGCAGCTTTATCACCATCTGATGTTCCCCTTCTCTGTGTATTTCCTGTGTATTGTCGGCGTCCACTTACTCCCAGCCTAACCCCTCTTGTCCTATTTTGAACATTTATGTTAATTAAAACCTCTCCCTATTATAAATAATTCTTCATTGAACATCTTTGCATATAACACTTTTTATGTTCAGATTGTATCCTTAGGATAGAGTTCCAGAAATGAAAGTGTTAATCAAAAGCATCTTTTTTCCTTTAAAAGATGACTCATCTATGGGGAAAAAAACACTTCGTTTTTCGTAGATTCTATAACTATTCATTATCAAATGACCCAAACATGAATACAGTGTTATAATTATAGTGCTTTCTGCCCAATACCGTGGAAGGTGCTATGGGTACAAATAAGGGAAGAAAAGACTAATCTGTAAGCAAGACATTGCTGACAAATAGGACTAAACACAACCATGGCCTAACTTGAATATGGTGTGTGCTGAAGGGTGCTTAGGCGTCAGCAGTGGGGCTGACAGAAGCTGGGAAATCTGCTGAGCTCTTAGAGAGAGTGGATTTGTCTGCTTGAGTTTTTCCGTAACACTTTTGTATTGCACGTTACAGTTTATAAATCAGTTTCACCACATCACCTTGGGTGGTCCTTGCCCCCCCCCCCCCGCTTTCTCTCCCCTCCCCCGCCAGCCATGTTCAAAGGCTGGTACTACTGCTCTCACTTGCAGAGAGCGGAAGCTCCGAGTGACTTACCCAGGATCACGCAGCTGGACCCCAGACCTGGAAGGTCTGACTACAAGCCCAGTGCCATGCCCCTCCTCCAGACCTCCCCGCACCCCTGCCCAGAGTTGATGCTCAAGTACGTCTCTGCACTTGTCACCACATCACACAGACATGGATGGATGGCTCATCCCTGGGTATGGAGGGTATGTTAGAGGTGGGCTCATGTAAGGTACCAGCAATGGAGTCCACACAAATTCACATCAAGGACACCTCAAAGACGCAAGCCGACGTTCCCCAGGGAGGCTGAAGCTGTGGTTTGACCAGGGGCTTGTGTGAGTGAGGACCTGCAGTGACGTCGTGGACAGAGACAGAAAATGGGCTGAGTCAAGTCAGAGCCCTGAGGCTGCTTCCAGTGGCAGCGTTGGCTCAACCATCACCAGGCGTCTCTGTGCGTCAGCCTAATGGATGGGGGTCGGGCTCGGCTGGGGTTCAGAGCAAAGCACATAAATTCATAAAGTATTAAGCCTGGAAGATGCACAGAGATCATCGTCACCCCTTCAATGTCTAGATAAGGAAACCAAGGCCTGGAGAAGTGAATTTCCCAAGGCCACACAGCAAGTTAGTAACGGAGACCAGACAATATTTCTCTCCGTGATAGCATGATGTCTTTCATCAGTAGTGTATTATTAAAGAAATGGAGCTTTATTATTTTCAAGTACTTAGAGTTACACTGAAAAAAATACCACCTGTCCAGAGCTCTTAGGCAAAGAACTTTAATGAATAGATCAGCTATGTTTTATAGACAAATGGGCTTCTTTTTTTCCAAAGCCCCTTGAAAGTAATCTTCTGTCTTCTCTGACAGCTTTCTTTCCCTGTGGATTTTTGTAGCACGACCTCTCCAGGAATGGACAAAAGTGAGCTTCAGTCCAGTTCTTGTTGAGATTATCACAAACCCCAAGTGATGGAGTCTGGCGAGTGAGGATCTGCTGCCCCATGAGCTAGCTGGATGTCAGTGGTCAGGGACATAATGACATAACTGTGCCAGCCAATGTGTGACATTTCCTAAGCCGTCAGACAGTTGACCTGGGCAAGGATGAGAGACAGGACAGACTGATAGGACGGGAAGAAGGTTTTAAATATTTTTCTGTCTTGACTGAACTGCCGCTGGGATTTTTTACCCGCTCTGTACATTCCATCCGTGGCATGGGGTGGCCGGGGGTGTGGGCAGTGGCAGTGAGGCCCCAGTCCACTTGTCTACAGGGGAACATTCTGGAAGGTAGGGGTGGGTGTGTATATGGAGACAGCCTCACGACCTCTTCCTCTTTCCTGTTGTTCTGTGGCTCTATTGCTGTCCCTACAGACCTGCTCACATGTTTTGATCAGACCATCAGGATGAGGCTACATAGTTCTTTGCTAATAATTCTTGTAAAAGTCCTTTTTAGGAACTTGCACTGATGCCACAAGAATGAATTCCCTAGGTGATTAGATGGCATGATTAGACAATCTTTTCTGTTACATTAAAGCAATCTTTTAACAGCAAATCAGATCCCTATCTCATCAACCTTCTCGTGATAACAAAGTCTTGAAGAAGACAACCATTTTTAACATATCCTCTTAAAAAAACAACAGGGCAAGTTATCTGGGAGTTGCCTGAAGGAAACAAATTCATTTAAAATTTCCCTTCTCTACTCCCTAACATGCTTGTTTCTACGGGTGGGGAGTGATTTTTGTGCCAAAATTATTAAAATCATAATGAAATGAGATAAAGAGGGAGACTAACACTCCAAGTTGTTGGCATGGTAGGTAGGATTTGGGCGATTTTTTTGGTCTTCCCTCTATTCATTCAATCCAAAATGACAGCCTTGATAATTCCCCTGTGATGCTCACCGTGTTCTCAAAGATGACAGCCACCATAATTCAAATTTATGGCTGGGTTAGTGTGTGTGTGTGTGTGTGTGTGTGTGTGTGTGTGTGTGTGTGTACGCTTTAAAAAAAAAAACTAGTAATGAAGTTGTAAATGCAGCATTACTTTCATTTCCTATTCATTAAATATATGACATGAAAACAGAGTTTCCATGGAAATGGCTTTGTGGACTCTGAGTACATAATAAGAATTTCATTGTTTACACTACAGCACAGATAACTGACGGGTGTTATTGTAGCTGGTGAAGTCTTACTTCGCTCCGGGAATGCATGGGAGGGCAAAAGGATGGCGCAGTGGGTCCTGACTGCAGGCCTGTGTGCCAGCAGCTGTGCAGTCGTCAGTGCACACGTACTTTAGGATGGAAAGTATGTCTGCACTGAGCTACGCCGCTTCAACACACGTAAGCTTAAATATCTAAACATTTCAAATAGAAAGAGCTGAAATATTTCCATTCAATGTTTAACACGAGTCCATTTAACAAAAAGAAAAAACTGTTCTCTACTGGTGTTTGGGCTATAACGTGAAACTGGCTGGGTTCAAATCCTGGCTTTTACACATATTGTCTGCAAGACCTCAGCCAATTGCCCTAGCCTCTCTAAGCCTTCGTTTTCTTATCTGTGAAATGGGGACAATATAGGACATGCACTAAACTGAAAATGAGAGTCCTTGATGACTAAAATAAGCTGCAGTTTTTGAAACCCCCCAGCCAGCTGTCCTGGAGGGCCAGGACTCGGGTGAGGAGAGGGAGGCACTCCGCGTGAAAACTTCCACGTGCTGTTCACTCTCAGGGACATCCATTGGCTGTTACATTTTGTGCTCTAGGCACCTCCTATCTTTCCCCTAGACCAGCCCTATGTCCTGTATGGACAAAGGGGTTGGATTCTGTGTTTGTTGGCACTAGGCTATGAAACAAGGTTCTCTTAAAACAAAGTTCAAGAATGAAACAAGGTTCTAACATAAAGTTCACACAAAGCCCTTTCCCTGTACTTCAAAGGAAAAAATAAAACAGTAAGGACCGCGATGCTATTTGACACAGCCAAGATGTAACTGGTGACACCGCTGTTTACATTTTGCAGAAAAGTGATACCATTTGGGTCTTATTTATAAAACAGACATTAATCCAGTTCTTCACGATAGTGGCACAGTTTACTCAAGACATGCCAGGAAGGCTTCTAGCCCACTAAAATCAGAGTGCCCCGGTCTTCATCTGTACTGCCAATCTTGATTGCTGGCATCTAGATGAGAGAAAGAGATTCAGGCATGAAGACGTACTTGACATAGCCTGGGACTACATAACAGAATTTTAATTGCCAGAAGTATTCCTTGGACAATTAAACAAGTTAGGGGTAAGGGATGCAGGGAAAGAGAGAGAGAGACAAAAGACATCTTCCCCGGCCCACTGTTTTATGCAGCAGAGGAGCTGCACTCACCAGTTTCCAGGCGTCCAAGTGAACCCAAAATACCTCGACCCGTCATCGTGCAGAAAGGCAAGTTGAAATTGGAAAATGGAGTCTAAAATTTATATGGAAATGCAAAGGACCTGGAAGTTTTATAGCCTTAGCTCTTACATGTAACTATATATGATCTATTTCACGTTCATTCTTGTATATGGTGTGAGGTAAGGGTTATTTTTTTTTTTTTAATGTGGAAATCCAATTGCTCCAGCATCACTATCTTTTTCCAATAAATTGCCTGTTATGATTCAAATGCCTTGTTGAAAAGCAATTGACCGTATATATGGGTTGATTTCTGGACTCTGTTCCATTCCATTGATCTCTAGGTCTATCTTTATGGCAGTATCACACTGTAGTGATGACTGTACCTTTGCAGTAAGCCTTGCAATCAGGTGGTGCACATTCTCCATCTTTGTTCTCTTTCAGAATTGGTTTGGATATTCCCCTCAGAGGCTCTGCAATGCGCCCTGACCAGCACATGTGTTGTCCTGGTCACATGGCCTTGAGCTGTTTGGAGAGCCCAGAAAGAAGCACACAGGGCATTTACTTCCACTCCTGGGCAGCCTAAGAGGCCCTCTTACGCGTGCATTCTGTCTACGATAGGGAGGGAATTTGATTTGCCACAGAGCTTTCCAGCACAAAGTTTCTCCTTGCCATGAGTGGACTTCACTGCCAAAGCTCAGAAGATCAGCAGAGGGAAACGTTTTCATGCATTTTCAAGGTCAGAAAGGAAAGCGAGAGCATAAATATGGAGCAGGCATTGCTGCAGTCAGATGACACTGGCATCAGACACCCAAAAGCAGAGATTAGCTGGACACAGTTGGTCTCCAGCCTAATGCATCTTTCCTGTGGTTTTTCCTCTGCGGTGTTCTCCAGAGCTGGCAGGAATCCTCAGACTTCCTGGGTGGGGCCAGGGGCAAGATGGGGTTTCTTGAGAAATCTCTTCGCTGTTAATGTTATCCAGCCCCCAGTCTAAGGGCTCGAACCATCCAGAAGTGGGAGTTTACATTCTTAGACGCTGAACAAAATCTTAGGGAAGGCCACTCTTTTCTCCAAAGCTGAGAATGAAGCAAACTCCCTCCCCTGTCAAGCAAACAGCACCACCTCCTTTTCTGGGTCACCTCCTCCTGCAAAAGCTACTCTTCCCCTCCCATCATCCCTGGTTCCTCTGGGACCAGCAGTAAAGTATTCGCTCCTGGGGCTTCAAACCCACCTGTGTATGACAAGTGAACTTCACTTAGACAAGTGAAGTTCCAGAAAGCTGAGATGTGACTCTTCTTCTATTTTAATGAGGTTTTTGTTCAGCTCACTAGGTTAGTAAGTGGGAGCTGGCTCTGTGGATGAAAGAGCACTGGGTGGGGTAACAGGAAGTCTGCCAGCTGCGTCCTGGCTACACCCACCCCTGTGACCCTGGGCAAGTCGTTTATCTTCTCAGAGTCTTGGTTTCTCCATCTCCAAAATGAGACTAAAATTGCTCCTTCATTGATTATTGTGATTCTCCAGTATCATCACAGTTAATTCCAAAGTCTAAGATGCTGTATTGATGAGAGATTGGTAGACAGCTCTTCCAATGGTGATGACATGACAGTGGTTACAGGAATGAAAGAGCTCCCATCACTGGGGTTTCCTGCCAGGTCAGCATGTGATGTTGGCTGTGCCAACCCTCTCCAGGGAAATGGGACACAAAAATGCACAGGGCTTCGTAATAAAATCCTTAGCATATCCACAGCCCTTACTGCTGGTCCCACAGGAACCAGAATTCATCTGCATTCAGTTTTTCAAACAAACACTCTGGTGTCAGTTACTTCACTGAAAAGGATCAAAATAAAAACAAATGTCCCGTGCTCGCTTCGGCAGCACATATACTAAAAATGGAACGATACAGAGAGGATTGGCATGGCCCCTGCACAAGGATGACACGCAAATTCGTGAAGCGTTCCATATTTTAAAATTTAAAAAAAAAAACCACACACACACACACACACAAAGCACAAATGTCCCCATGACTCCCTGTGCCCGGTATTCCCTCAGCTAATCACTCCCTCTTACATCTCCCTGCCCGGTGCTGGTCATCAGCCTCTAATACTCCCCAAAATGATCCGTGGTCCTGTCATTTCTGAGATCACTATCCAATTTTAGCGGCATGTACAGCTCCTCCATTTTCTGTAAGGAGAAAAAATGCTGTCTTGCATCTGATTTTCCAAGGGAACAATAACCCACATAAAGTTAAGAACCATTTTTGCTCACTTTAGTATGCTTTCTAAGGGAAAGGTGTGTGAAATCCTCGTTAGCTTGGAGAAGGGGGTGCTGAAGGTGTTGGAATCCCCTCTCTCAAGGTTGAAGGGTCATCTCATAAAATCAGAGTTGAAGGGTCATCCATTAAAAGCTGCTCTCTCTCTTTAAAGAGGGTTTGGTCGCATGGAGAGGGAACATGTCACAGAAAGGGAGATTCCTTTTCAATCGAGGAAGATTTTTCTACCAGTAATAGTTATACAGGCTGCCTCATGAGAGAGAGAAGCATTGGTGGCACAGAAGTTTCCAATGGCATCTGGACAGCTATTTATCGGAGCACTTCTATAAGAAATTCTTGTTTCAAGGGGAACAGTGAGCTTATACAACTTCAGGGATCCTCCCTGCACTAACATTTTAAGACTGAAATTAACAACCAAAGAACATTGGTTGAAAGTGTGTCTAAATTACAATTGTTATATCCAACATTCATAAATGAAAAGCGAAATAGATACAATCTTTCTTCAGGACATAGATGACTGATTTGTCTGGGTTTTTTTAAACTTGTTTTATTTTTCCTCTACAATTAATTGTTCCAGAAGATTCCCTTCACCCCACCTTCACCTCCCTGGTAAATATTCCCCTACACATTCCCAAATGTAAATGGTGGCCTCAAGCATATCATTTCCTCAAGCATAACTCAGTTATGGGCACTGTATATTCTCCTGGCCTTTCTGTTTTGCAGTGTAGAAGACAGGCTCACATACTGGAGTACACAGAGTGTAAAGGAACTTAAGGTCACATTATCTACGTGGTGTTGACGAGTACCATTTTTACCTGTCAGTTAGTCTCCTCCTGCCCGTTGATAACCATGTGAAATCTGACTTCATCAATAATTTGATTCCTCCTGTTTTCCCAGAGAACAATACATTGTAGTTATTTGGTATAATGTGTAGTCATTTTCAAAGAAGATGAGCTTTAAAAATTTATGCTGCACATTTTGTACATGTTATCTCAAAATGCTTCAATGTTGGGGAGGCAGGCATCAGATAGGACCAACGGAGAAATTATTCTAAGCCCAAATTTTCAGCTCTGACCTCTGATTTGTATTCATATCTAATAGCAAACGGTGAAATTTTACAGAGTAAAAATAAAACGTGGTTCGCTCCCAAACTGAAAACATCTAAACCAGTCTCCTACCGGAGTTTCTCAGCCTAACCCATCAAAGAAATTAGAGCTGTTGATGGTGTCGGTTGCTGGGGTTTTCTCTTTGTACAGTTTAAATAATGCTTCTTTGCCTTCCACTTTTACCGGGAGTTCTTTTGACAACATGACCAGGAAGAAAGCAGTCCTTGGGCCAGCTTCTTCTTTGCAGAAGGGAGCCCACGCTGGGACCCCCGGAGTCTCAGGCGATGACTTTGCATCTCAGCATCTGACAAATAAGGCCAACGTGATAGATCTTTCAGCTTAAGGATATCTTACATATTTATGGAATGACATCTTTCTCCATCAAGATTCATGATCTAGATTTCAGCTACCAAAGGGACCTCGGCCATTGTCCTACCAAGTGTCACATTAATATGGCCTTTCATTGTTCACAGAGCAGAGTGAGCAAAAGCCAGAGGCATGCAAATACATAGTTAGAAAAGAACAACTAAATCTTCCTCTTTCAGATTTCAAAAGCAGCGCAGCAAAGAACCTATTTCATGTAGAAAACTTTAACACAATTCAGGGAGTTTTGTAAACAGCACTTCAATTTATGACCCAATATGTTTCTTGAAGCCTGAATTTAAAATCTGAATTTAAATTCTTCTAATCGTCTAGCAAACTCCTTCCAAAAGGTCAGTCTGCACTATGTTACAACTGTGAATTTAAAAAACATTATTCCCGCATTAGGTTGAGAACTGAGAAGATAAATTTTGAAGTTAAATGAAAATGTTTGATATATATGAATTCTGTGATAAGCCTTAATTGTACAATTAGGTTTCTTATAGGCTAGCACACATTGTATATATAACAAACCATACCTCTTGCATAAAAGTTAGCAGTTAGTATGGTCTCAGGATTTGTATCATGAGATGATTATTTTTAATGCAAATTATAGCTTACACACAACTGTTGTGTTGCTGAGATTGCTTATTCAGTCGTGTAACTGTTATTAGTAATTCATGGAAATTGTTTACCTGAATTGCAGTAAGGTCTTTACTATTTTTCGGCAGAGATGATAAACACAACTGTTTGTTGTCAGGATGACCTTTTTTCCTTCAAAAAAAAAAAATCATTCATTAAAACTGCTGGAAATCATGCTGGTTAAAACAGTAGTTTGCGATTTTCCAAGTACTGAGTGCCTCTTAAAGGAGAATTCATTATAATAGCAAAGTACTGGGCTGACTTTATTTGTGTGAAACAACAGTCTCTTTGGAAATGCTGGACGTGTAACAAAATGAATGTGCACTGCCCTCACAGAGATAAAAATATTGATCTAAGCAGCACCACAACCTAACAACTATAGGTTATTGGAAAATAATGAAATCTCATCTTTCTGTTCCAGCATCTGAAAGCCCCTGATTATCACTAGAGTACTTAATTATCCAGTGAGCATATCTTCCGGACAGAGCTCTAAAAAGGAACAATCACAAATTTCTGATTTGATTTTTTGCTTTTTTTTCCCCCCAAGAGGTTGAAATTAAATGCGTTCCTCCTTCCTATAATATATTCTTGGCTCAGGACTGTCAAGAGTTGATAATACTGGAGGTTAAGAAACAGCTTAGTAAATTTAAGCCACCTGGATAATTGAATTTAAAATGTTCTTCCTTCCAAATTAACCAGATATATTCTTGGTTACTAAAACAATTCCCACTTTCCTACTAGTTTCCTGGACCCATCTTGGTGTAATGCATTCTGTAGCCTGAGTTGACTCTTCTTAGCCTAATTAATCCACTAGATTAAAAAAACAACAATTGCAAGACCTAACTATTTATTCTTTACAAGAGTTTCACCTTATACATAAAGGCTATAGAGGCGTTGAAAGTAAAATGACACAAAAAGATGTACCATAATCTTAACTACCGTGTTTCCCCGAAAATAAGACCTAACCCGAAAGTAAGCCCGAGCATGATTTTTCAGGAGGCCATCCCCTAAACATAAGCCCTAAAGCATCTTTTGAAGCAAGAATTAATATAAGACCCAGTCTTATTTTCCGGAAAACACGTTATATATTATAAATTATAGGAAAACTATGGTGGCTGTACTAATATCAGGCATAGAATTCAATAAAGACGAGGAGTACTGCAGGAGATAAAGACGGAGATTTTTAATGATAAAAGGGTTCACTAATCAGGAAGCTGTAACAATCCTAAATGTGTTTGCACCTAATCACAGAGCATAAGAACACATTAAAAAATAAAGAAACTGTAGGGAAAAGTAGAAAAACAAATATAGTTAATGATTTTAACACTCAATTCTCAGTAATTGACGGACCAGTAGACATAAAGTCAGACAAACAGAGAATAACATTAACAAACTTAATGAATATTTATGGCAAATTTCATCCAACAACTTCAAAATACAAGTGGACATGGGACATTCATGAAAAAGAGTTTTGCTAAATTTGAAATTACATATAGTATGTTCTCTGACTGTTATAGAATTATATTAGAAATCAATATAAATGATATTTTTAAATGCTCAAATATTTTGAAATTAAACTATATAATTCATGAGACAAAAATATAGTCATAAGAGAAATTAGAAAATATTCTAAACTGAATGGTAATGCAAATGCAACATATCAAACCTTTTGTGTTGAAGTCAAAGCAGTAGAAGAAAGTATATAACTTTAAATGGTTCTTTTAGAAGGGAATAATATTCTAATCTTCTTGCTCTACCTTTCCCTTTTAAGAGTATAGAAAAAGAAATTAAATACAAAGTAAATAGAAAGAAATTATAAAGATAAAAATGGAAATCAATAAAATGGAAAACAAACAGTAGGAAAAAAATCAATAAAGTCAAAAACTAATTTGAAAATATCAGTAAAATGATAAAATGATAAAAAAAAAAAAACCTACCTGTATTGATCAAGTAAAAAGAGAGAAGACATACTATCAATATCAGGAATGAAAGAGAGGAGAGAAGACATCATTACAGATCCTACAGATATTAAAAAAGATAATAAAGGAATATTATGAACAACTTTAAGCCAATAATTCTGAAAATTTAGATAAAATGGACAAACCCTTGAAAGACAAAAATTACCAAAATCATAACAAGTAAAAATAGAAAATCTACACAGCCCTATATAAGTTGTAAAAATTAGATTTCTAATCAAAAATTATTCCACAAACACAACTCTAGGTTTAGATGACTTAACTGGTGACTTTTATCCAACTTTTAAGAAAGGAATAATACCAATTGTATACAAAGAAAACAGCAAAAGAAGGAATACTTTCCAACTCATTGCGTGAGTCTAGAATTACACTGGTATCAAAACCAGGCAAAAACATTTGCAAGAAAAGTAAATATAGTATACCTCGTTAATATAGATGCAAAATTCTTGACACAATACCAGTAAATTAAATCGAGTAATATTCAAATAATAAGCCAGTAGTAATTAATTAACTAACCAAGGGTTTATTTCAGGAATACAAGTTTGATATAATATTTGAAATCAATATATTCACCATATCAAATCAAATAAAGAAGAAAACTATATAATCACTGCAATACATTTAGAAAAATAATTGATAAAAGAACTAATAAAAGAGTTCAGCAAGGTTGCTAGATTAGAGACACCAGCAATAACCACCTAGAAAATATAGTTTAAAAAAATAAGATATTATTTGCAATAGCAAAACAAACAAAGCTTATGCATCTAAGGAATTAACAAAGACTATACCAGGGTTTTATGGAGAAAACTTTAAAATTCCAAGAAAGTACATAGATCATAAATTGTATAAATGGAGTGACTTTCACACTCTTGCATCGGATGACTTAATATTATAAAGATGTCACTTGTCCCCAAATTACTATATCAGTTCAGAGTAATCCCAATCAGAGTTCCCTCTGGCATTTTTTAATAGAAGCTTCATACACTTACTCTGACATGTAAATGGAGGGAGGGGAATCCATAATTACCCAAAGTAACTGTAAAAAC
The DNA here is from genome assembly GCF_004115265.2 of Rhinolophus ferrumequinum. Taxonomy (NCBI): domain Eukaryota; kingdom Metazoa; phylum Chordata; class Mammalia; order Chiroptera; family Rhinolophidae; genus Rhinolophus; species Rhinolophus ferrumequinum. The sequence continues at coordinate 5,657,905 of NC_046299.1, forward strand.
AGAAGATTTAACATTGATTTGAACCTACTACAAAGAAATAAAGTATGATATTAGTAAACAAGCAGGCAATAGACAAATGGAATAGAGACAGATCCATTATATATGAGAACCTAAAAATTACAAAGGTGACACCACAAATCAATATGGACAGAATAGATTGGTTTAATGGATAGTGTTAGGAAAACTTGCTTACTGTATGTGGAAGAAACCAAATCAGATTTCTACTTATTTGAATGTGGATTCAGAAGTGAACTCCAGATGAATTAAAACCTAATTGTGAAATACGAAATTATAAAGTCCACACAATAAACTATAGGAGAGCATATTTACAATCTAGGAGAATGGAATGACTTTCTAAATAAAACTTCAATAGCACAAATCATAAAGCATAAAATGGATGAATTTAATTACATCAAAAGTAAAGATTTCTGGTCCATGAAAGACACTACAGTCAAAGATGAAAGAAAGATGAGAGTAAAAGTTATTTGCAGTTTCCAAAACCAACAAGAGATATCTGCAATATTCAAAGAAGTCCCGCAAATCAAAAGAAGACAGCCTCGATAAAAAAATGAGGGAACAATATGAAAAGGCAGTTTACAGAAGAAGAATCCCAAAAGGTTAGCAGGCAAAATAAAAGACATTCAAATTTATTATTAGAGAGTGACCATTAAACCAGCCATGAGATATCACTTGACATCTATGACACTGGCAACAATTAGAAAGTGGGATGACTCCAAGTGTTGGAAGGGATGTGAAGATATGTAATTTTCATGCACTCCTGGTAAGAATATTAAAAGTTACACAGCTATTTTGAGAATAATCTTGACTCTTCTTAACCACGTATTATGGATCTTAACCATGGATCTACCGCCCCAAGAAATTCTCAAAGAAATCCAAAAAGGGACACATACAATGACAGAGTTTTTGGTAGCATGGGGACTCAGAGGCAATCTGGAATCGCAGCGTGGGAGAGTGGATGTTTGTGCAGTGTGTGGTGGTTGCCACGGGTGTTTGCTGCAGCCAGAAGCAATGTGGATGGATCTCAACCTTGGTACTCAGTGAAGAAAGTAAGAAATGGGCAAGTGGGCATTAGGGATGAAAGAAAACAAAGATTTTTTTAAAAAATAGGAGAGAGGAAAAAGGGGAAAGCAGTATGCGTGACCATATTCAATACATACACACACACACAAAAAAAATTTAGACACAACATACACTTATAGTCATAAGAGAATAATCATTTATGGTATATCCACTACATAGATTATTTGGATTATGTGAATGCTTATTTTGTAATGCTAAATTAAAAAAAAAAACAGGGCGCAAACTATATCACAATATGACTAGGACCATTTTTTAAAAAGAGAGTATGTGCATACATATACATATAGGAGAAAAAATATCAGAAGGGAAAAAATTAAAATGCTACAAATAGTAGTATTAAGATGGTAAGATTATGGATAATTGTTTTCCTTTATCTCTCTATTTACTCAGTCATATTTACATTTCTTTTCCTGTGCTCTGTTTCATAATTTCTTTGTAATCTATATTCTCACTTATCTTTCTTTCAAACAGTATACTGATCATTTACAAACAAAAATAGAAAAGTAACAAATTTTTACCTGAACTTAAAGTGAATCTACGTAATTCTCAGCTCTTCAAACGGGCTGAAAAGTTGGTTGGCTCATCAGTTATGGCCTGCTTGAACCGCCACATTTTTTAGCCTTCTTACCTCGGTCTCAGAGAGCTCAATAGTGAAGATGTGTTAGTTCTTTTGCTTGACTGGGGTGAAAGTCTCTGGAGTACTTTGAGATCTGTAACTTTGTTTATAGGAACCTTAAGTTTCGACCTTGAAATAATTCCGTCAAACAGTTGAATCTGCCCACCATGACTTGTGATCACTGATAAAAGACTTACTGTGTGCCCCAGGTGAGGCCAGTGTGGAAAAGTTTGGGTTTTTCCTTTATCCTTTCTCTTTCAAATTTTTATGATGATTCTTTTCCTATTTTCATATGGATGATATTAGCATAAAGACTTCTTTTGAGCTCCATCCAGAAGGATGCTGGTTTTAAGGTAGAATATAGCTACCATTGCTTCCAGTGCTTTGGCGAAACCTCAGATGTGTGGCCTTCTGGACAAGCGTCTGCTATTTCATATTGTTGGAGCAATCATTGTTTCTCTGGGGGTTGCAGCTTTCTATAAGTTTGCTGAGGCTGAACCAAGGAAGAAGGCATATGCAGATTTCTACAGAAATTATGATTCCATAAAAGATTTTGAGGAGATGAGGAAGGCTGGTATCTTTCAGAGAGCAAAGTGATTTCAGAGTGTAAAGAATTTCTTTGAGTTGACTTCCATGGAAGTTTGTCACTGACCTGTGTTCCTGAACTATGAAACATGGATATTTGGGCTAAGGGATAGTTTCTCTTGATAAACAAACAAATGTTGTAGACAGTAGAAAAAAAAAAAAGAAAGAAAAAGAAAAAAGACTTCCTTTGAAACTTGCGCCATGGCGTCTTTGTTTTCATTTTTCATTGTTGATAATCCTAAATGCAGGAACCACTTCAATGGGAAAAGATTAGTCTAGTGTGAAAAAGAAAGTGATCAGAGATGACTTCAGAATAGGCAAATGTTCCAATTTTCATTAGACCCACAGCCAGGACCATTTTGTTGCTTCCTAGTCTAAATTCCAACAGTTATTTGCAGAGATGTGTTATGAATGAAGACAAAACCATGGAATTAATTTGCCAAGAGATCCTTTCGCAGATGCTATACATAGCTCCAGACGTCACATTTAGCCCAGCAAGGAATCCCCAGAGAGAATAAATACATCTCAAATATTGTCCACAGATGTGCAGTAATCAGAAACTACCCATATAATACAGGACTGATCTTTTTTTTTTCTTCATCCTCCTAATTTTTTTTCTGTATCTTTTTCTGCTCTACTGTCAGTTGTTCCTATCTCTTAAGACACATACTGAAAGGATGTCTCTGGGTCTTATCAGACATCTATGGTTCTCTTTTCCCTCCATAACTGTCAGGAAAAAGAAAGTGGATAGTAGTTATCTGCAAAGTATCCTGTATTTCACCTTTATTATCTGTATGCTACACTATCCTAGATCTAACCCCTTGACAGTAATAAAGAAAAAATCTTTTTAAGAAATTGATCTACCACTGCCGCCTATTCTTCACAGGAGGATGTGAGCCCTTCATTTATTACAGAATAATCGTCCTTATGCCAAAGTGTGTGAGGCAATATGTTAAAAGCATGTTCAGAGCCATTTGTCAGAATTAATGGCACCCCAGCACATGGAGAAGCTTTGGGTGTCCTTCATGGATAGTGGCCAGGCCAGGGCTCAGGTCAGCTTAGGTCCTGGTCACACAAAGAACCATAATAGCATTTTGCATCTATCTAACAAAGCACTCAGTGAGGAGATCAAAGAAATTGCTGTCATTTAATTCACCTTCATACAGTGTTTTTCATGAAACTGTTTTTAATAAAAGATGCTGAGAGACAGGGATGATGGAAAGGGTTTGTGCTTTGAAGTTGGATAGACTTGGGTTTGAATTCTATCACCATTATCTACTAGTGCGTGACTTTGGGGACATGGTTGAGTCTCTCTGTCTCAGTTTGCTCGTCTCTAAATTGGGGGGAGGAAGAGGAGGCAGGAGATAATGCCTCCCCTGAAGGCTTGTTCTGAAGACTTAAACAGATGGTCTAGCACAAAGTAAGCATTCAAGAAACAGCATTTTTTCTTAAATTACATGTTATAGCCTCTTTAATATTCATAATAGTGGTTATGAGCTGTGGTTCTCAAAGGTGTTGGAGGTCCCTGAGAATGTTATACCATAAAGATGTTGCTGAGTTTTTTCACTGTCATTCTTTTACTAGCATCTTGTATAGTTTTCCAGAGGCTACATGATAATGTGACAACACAGTAGATTGAATGCAGAGCAGATCAGAGAACCAAGCTGTCTTGCATTAACCTAGATATTAAAGAGATTTGCAAAAATGTAAAACAATGCCATCATACTTACTATAATATTTGAAAATATTATAACTGAAAAATATACAGTTATTTTTCATAATATTATGTTATATAGATTACCATGTAGGTTACCAATTAAAATTAATATACAGGTAACTTTTAATACATAGTCAATAACCAGTTTTAAAATATGGTTTAAAGAAATATAGTGGAAAATCCACCATAGTACCAAAAATATAACACACCTGAGAATAAAATTAGTGAAGAATGCATAGGATGCACATGAATATAATTATAAAACCCACTGGGTTTTATATAAAAATGATTTTTACAATAAACATATTTTACTCTTAGGTAGAAATGCTCAGTATTTCTTTCTAAATCGAACTAGAATTCAGTCATAATGCCAAAAGAACTTGTTTTTGGAACTTAACAAATAATTCTAGAGCTCCTGTGGAAGAACTAACTTGTGAGGATAACGAGAAAACAAATCTGAACTAGAAGAATAATGGAGACTTGCGCTGGCAAATATTAGAGCCTAGAATGCTGGTTTCTAAAACAATGTGTGCGTCACAACAACCATCAGACAGGTGAAACAGGATCGAATGTATGCAAGCAGACCTGAGGTTCCAAAGCAAAATAGTACTCAAGGCGGAGGCCTGAAATCCGGGGGTGGAAAACGGATTGCTTAGTCCACGGATACGGGAAAACTTGATAGCTATTTGTATCCCTACCTCAGTCCTTACACCCAAATAAATTACAGGTGAATCAGAGGACTCCATGTAACATTGTAATTATAACTATAAAACTATTAAAACAAAACAGTGGGGAATTTTTTTTATGGTTTGGAAGAGAGCCTGTCTCAATATAAACACCAAGGCCAGAAAAATGTAGAGCTAAGATTGAATATTTTCTTATATAAAAACACTTAAATTTCTTCATGTCAAAAGACAGCATCAACAAGCTTAAAGACAAACCGAGAATGACAAAGAATGATTGTTACTTTACAAATCCAAAAAATCGAACAAAGAATATCAAACAGGAAAATGGGCAAAGGACTTAAATAGTTGATTCACAAAAGTACAAATGGCTTTTAAACATGTAAAAATTCAGCACACCGATGCTTAAGGAAATGATAATTAAAACTACTGTAAAATATTATTTTCCGTACCAAGTTGGCATAGATTTAAAAGGGTGGAATATGTAGTGCAGACAAGAGCGTAGGTTAACAAGCACTTTCATATCGAGTTGATGGGTGTATAAACTGCTGAAACCTTGTTGCACGAGAATTTGGTGAGAACTATCAAATTGTAATAACAGTGATAATAACCAGCACTCCTGTCTTTTATTGACTTTAATGGGCGTTACTTACAGTGTTTTATTATTAAGCAGAATAATGGCTATTGTTTTATGTGATAAAATGCACACACATGCCATACACACACATAACATATCTAGGTAATATCCATTTGTTTCTATTTTATCATGGGCTTTTTAAAAAAAAGGAATAGATACTGAAACTTAGTAAATGAATATTTGGTATCTATTGGTAATATATGATGGAATATATGAATAGATTTCTTTTCTCCCCTTCCTTCCTTCCTTTTTTCTTTCCTTCCTTCCTTCCTTCGTTCCTTCCTTCCTTCCTTCCTTCCTTCCTTTCTTTATTAGTTTCAGGTGTACAAAGCAAGGTAATAGACATTTAAACCCCTCATAAAGTGATAACCTACCCTCAAGGTACTATTTCTTAATATTAAGTCATCCTTACTCCTCTACTAAGATCCTCTTGGTCATAATTCCTTTAATATCCCATAGACTATATTTCAATAGAGGATTCTGATTTTGACCTGGGTGTTGAATGAGACCGGCCTGCTGTTTGTCTGTCAGTAAGCTCGTTGGTTTGTTGCATGCTTTCTTTTACAATTTCTGGCTTTCTAATAAGATTTTTAGAGGTTTCCTTATTTCTCTGTGCTCTGGAAGAGCTAACAAAGCATCGGAATTATCTATTCCTTGAAGATTTGAATGAATTGCCCATGAAACCCTCTGAATTTGGAAACTTTGCAAGCTAAGACTTACTAAACAACTTCTTCAGTCCTTTCCTTGGTTATCGTTTAGATTTTCTGGTTATCTTTCCACTGATTACGATCTTGGAAATCATTTATTTCTTGGAAATCATTTATTTCTTATATTTAAGTTGATTAGCATAAAATCAAACAAAGTACTGTCTTAAAGTGCTTCCATTTTTTTCAGTATCTATGCTTAGTTTCTTGTGTGAATCCTAGTTTTGAATATTTGGGCTCTTTGAGTTCTTGTCTAAGCTAATTAGTAGATTAATACATGGATTCCCCACACCCCAAGAACTATTGCTTATTTATGAGTTATACCATTTTCTAATTTATTAATATTTCATTTCATGTCTCAGCTTTTACTTCTATTTTCCTAAGATTTATGAACTGTTTTGATAATGGACTATTTTTTAGAGCAGGTTCAGGTTCACAGCAAAATTGAGCAAAAAGTACAGATTCTCTTTATTACTTGAACTGAATACTTGACTTTTGTATTTTTCTTTTTTATTTAATAAACTGCTTAATAGAAAATGCCCTTAGAGTCCAACTTCAATTATATCTCAATGGTTTTAAAGTTGTATTTTTATTGTAGTTATTTTCTAGATATTCTATCTATAGTTACAAGTTTTATTTCCTTTTTGATTCAAAGAATGGATTAGAAAGAAGGTTTTTTGTTTGATTTGGAGGTTTGGGGTTTGTTTCTTATCCACTTTTGTTGTTAACTCCTGGAGTATTCGGCAGAGAGTGTGGTGCTTTTTCTTCTTCAGGGAACACATCAAGTTTTTTTTGTGTGGTTTAATTGTGAATATATGTAAGTGTACCATGGGCACTTGAAAAGGTAGACTGTGCAAAGTTAATATATCTATTATGTTTTCATTAAAAGTTATTGGGGTGGGAATCGTTAGTAAAATTACATAGGTTTCAAGTGCACAATTCTGTAATACATCATCTATATATCACATTGTGTGCTCACCACCCAGAGTCAGTTCTCCTTCCATCACCATATATTTGACCCCCTTTAGCCTCTTCTATTATCCCCTCCCCCCTTACCCTCTGGTAACCACTAACTGTTGTCTGTGCCTATGAGTTTTTGTTTCTTTTTTTGTCTTGTTCCTTTGTTGCTAATATATCTATTAGATCCACCTTGTTAATTATATAATTCAGATTTCCACATGTTTGCTTTGTTTCCTATTTGGTCCCTACAGTCTTCCATTACAATTTTATTTCTATATGTTTTCTCCTGCATTTCTTGAGTTTTTTCTTCATATATTTCAATGACAGGTTTTATTTAGCTAATAAAGATTATGACAATTTTACCTTAATTGTGTACTATGCTCTTTGTGGTAGTAAAAATTCTTTACATTGCATGTGATAGGAAACCCCACTCAAACTTATTTAAACAGTAAATGGGACACACTGGTTCTTGTAACTAACAAGCAGATTCTAGGCGAGGCTTGATCCAACTCCCCCCCCATCCACCCCCGTAATCCCACAGAGATCTTGGTTTCTTTCCCTCTTTCTACTCTGTCTTTTGGAGGATTTGTATTATTTTAGTGCCCATCCCAAAGCTGTAAGTGGGTCATTACCACCTTAACACATGCAGCTAATAATAGGGAAATGATAAATTCCTCAAGAGAGAATCAGAATAATATTGGGGGGATAGGTTCTGGAAAAGCAACCGATGTACGTCCATTCACTCCTTTCATAACATGAGTTTTCTCATTTAATGCCTCTTCCAACTAATTTTCCTTTAGTTGATTTTCATACTGTAACCTGCTTTATTTTCCATTCTGCTTGCCATATCTTTGCCTATCTTGTATAGTGTGTTTTAATCTATCTATCTATTTATGCCTTTTAGAAATGAAACCACATCCATGGACTCACCCTTGTGAGTGATATACCTCAATTCTCTTTACACATCTGCCCTGCATGAAAAAGCTGACCTTTTTTTCATGGTAACTTCAATGCTCACTGTTGACCTTTTCACCCTGGCCATATGTAGAATGCTTGCATTTGTAATGCCCCTAATTCTCCACCTCCCTGTTCAGACAAGCCCCAATTACTGTCACAGCTGTCACAGTCCTATCTGTGTCCATGCACCTCTTTCCACTTACTGCTGCTGAGACCATGGCACTCACTGCAGTGGCCCCTGTATTTCCAATGCCTTTTATTGTCTCAAGTCTCTAAGTTGTTTCTCACATCTAAATTCCACCACGCCTCCCTGCCGACGCTCACGTACCTCCGCTTTCGACCCAAAAGGCCTCTCTGCTCTAGCAGAGGCTGTACTGTCCTGTTGGTGTAGTCCCCTGCCCTAGATTTCACCTCCACAAGCGGAAGGAGACTCACTGCAAACACTCCAGCTCTCTGCCTGGGGGCTTTGTCTCCAGTCCGGAGAGGGCTGGGCTGTGCACGGGACACACCAGGAGTTTTGAAGAGGGAGTTCCCCGGGTGGCAATGCACCTCCTGCCAGGGGCAGAGGTGGCAAATACCCAGCGTGGCTCAGCTACCTCTGAGGCCTGCTCCTCACTTTCCACTAGAGGCCCCAGGGGGGTTGAACCCACCCCACTGACTGGCTCCATAATCATCCCATTTTTGTTTCCTTCCCTTTCCAGTCTCACTTCCCCATGGCTCCGCCAGTGTTTCCTGGGATCACTTCCCAATTTTACGACTTATCACTGGAATCCTTATCTAAGGATCTGCTTCCCGGGGAACCCAAATCAAGACAACCCCCCAAAGAGATGAAAGACACTATTTTAAGCGTTGCCAAAAAAACACACAAACTTTATTTAAATTATTTGTGAACAATGAAGAGCGTTCCTTTAATTTCTAAATACAGTTGTCCTGACACTTATAACTTCATTTATATAAACTCAACGCCACAGTGTGTGTGGGACACCGTCTCTGTCCAAAGTCCTAAGTGCGATGCCCCTGGAGACAGAAGGACAGACAGGCATGGATCCCGCCCACAAGGGCTGAGAAGGAGAGCCACTGACATACATCTCTGACCCCCGCGTGTTACAGAAAATGGAAAGTGTTTGAGGGGAATATTGTCTTCCTTTTCTTTTGATAGTCTGTTGTTTTCGTAATCAAATGTGACGAGATACAAAAGATTATGAATTACATTTAAGATGTAACTAATAACAATTTAATGATCATGTAGCCATCACCCAGTTTAGGAAAAATTTTTTTCAGTTACCTTTGAAGTCAGTGCTCTGCTTGTCCCGCCCCATCTCATGATTCTTTCCACTCCCTGCCCCGTTACCATGATCCTTCATTCTTATTTTTCTTTATAATTTTAGCATATGTTTGTATCCCTAAACAATATAGATTTCAGTTTAATCTGTTTTTAAACTTTTTGTACACGGCTCCTTCCCTTTTTTCCTCTGTCAGTTTAGAAACTATGCATCTCATTTTCATTATTTTAATGGTTACCCTAGAGATTTTAACACGCACACTTAATTTACCAAAATGGATAACTAATGACTATCTTTACTCTCCTCCCAAACAATACAAGACCTCAGAACACTAATTCTTCTCACCGCCTCCACACATTAGTGCTATTTTATATGTGTTCTTATTTATCTTTTTCAACTCAGGGGAATTGTTAATATTGTTTTATTATTTCATTCAGTCCGTGTTTGTTTAGCTGCACATAGTTCTTGCATCTCAAGCTCTCCGTCTGGATCATATTCCTTCTACTCAAAGTCCATCTTTCAGAATTTCCTTTACTTTGAAGTCTACTGATAGCAAAGTCTCTCAGTTTTCTTAAAAGGTATTTTACTGGGTACATTACACTAGGTTGATAGTTATTTTCTCACAGGATAATGACGATACCATTCCACCTTGTTTGGGCGTCTGTTGTTCCTATTGAAAAGTCAGTGGTCAGTCTCATTGTCATTCTTTTGAAGGTAATCTAATTCCCTCTGGATTTTTTTAAAGATTGTCTCTGTTCTTGGTGTTCTTCTGCTTCACTGTGATGGGTCTATGTGTAAGATTTCCTTTTATTTATCCATCTTACCTGGGACGCACTCGGCTTTCGCACTCTGGCGTCTTTCAGGAGTTGTGGGAAATGACTGGCCAGTATGTCTTTAAATCTGACCTCTGCACCACTGTCGTCTCTTCACTTTCAGAAACTCTAATTAGCTATAGGTTGGACCTTCTTGGTCCATCCTCCACATCTCTTCATCACTCTTTCTTCTTTTCCCTATCTTCATCTCTCTATGCTTCATTGTGGGAAAGTTTTAGACCTGCTTTTTAGTTTACTAACTCTCGTCAGCTATGTCTAATTGCTTTCCATCGAGTTTTTGATATTAATCATTCTGTTTTTCATTTTTAAAGTTCTATTTGTTTATTTTTCAAATCTGCTCAGTCATTATTTATAATTCATATTCTTTAATCACATTTGCATTCATTCATTTTATTCCTTTAAACATTTAACTATCCTTATTTTGTATTCTCTCTGTGTTGATTTCAACAACTGAAGTATATGACGATCTGATTCTCCTCCTCTACTGGCTTTCTCTCTTGTTACATTATTTTCTTGTGGTTTTTACTATGTGTGTATATTTCTAGGAAGTGTATATGTGTGGTTTACTTGAGACCCAGGTTGATCATGGATTTGCCCAAAGAGGAGAGAGGTGATTTGCTTCTGTCAAGCACCTGGGAGGACAACTGGCCTGGAACCATTTTCAAATGGCCTGAGATAAATTAGCCTCTGTTAGAATGAATCTGAGGTGCTAATCTGTAGAGGGGGCAGCTTGTACTTCTGAAATCTCATGGAGTACCACGGTTCAGAAACACAATTTTGCTTGCATTCTGCGGAAAGGGAGAAAATGGTCTAATTTCCAGGTTACTCTTACACTGACAGTGTATCCCTTTGGAGCAATGTTTCTCAGCCTCATCACTGCTGACAGTTTGGACCAGATAATTCTTCATTGTGGGAGGTTGTCCTGTGCATTGTGAGGTGGTCAGCAGCATCCCTGGCCCTTATCCAGTAGATGCCAGTAGCACATCTCCAGCCGTGACAATCAAAAGTATCCCCAGACATTGACACATGTGCCTTGGTAGGCAAAATCACCCCCAGTTAGGAAAGAACTACTACTTTAGAGTACCATCAGGGATTCTCCTTTCAGACTCCATCCTTAAATAGATCTTGAGCTTTGTCTCCCATTCCCCTGGAGCTATGAGAATCAAAGTTCAAGGTTATCCTGTTCATCAAATACTCCCAAGAGGATAGCCACCCTATCTCAGTGCCCCAATTTTTGTCTGAATTTTTGCTTTGTCTTTGAATTGGCTTCTGAATATTCCTTACTAACTTACCAGCTCACTGACACTTTAAAAAGGGGTGTGTATGTATGTGTGTATGTGTCTGTGTGTCAGGGTTCCTAGTCTGCCACATTACCATGAATGTGGGATCTTTTAACATCTTTTATATCATTATCCCTTTTTACCAGTCCTCATTCTCCATATTTCTGTAAAATTCTGACTTTTACTAATAAAAAAGAGCAAAATGACAAAAACTACAGATAATTTAGTTTAATCAACATTTTTGAACCTCCTTCCATTACCAAGCCTTATAGGAATAGCTTTAAAATGACCAAAATTGTGCTTCAGTTTCTTCCCCTTTACTTTTCTGTCTTGATCACTGAAATCAGTGGTGTTCTGGTCCCAGCTCTTACCCGCTCGTGAAAGCTGATTGCGCAGGTTTCTTCTCAACTCCATGTTCAGTAAGTGACGTTGGTAGGTTGAAACAGGCCATGCTGGAAAAATTTACACCATGGAAATCAGCAAATACAACAAATCAGGTAGCTGGTTGGCCAACACTTACCAGCACACCACTGACAGGAATGGACAAAACACAGGGAGTAAGAAAGGCAAGATTTGTTCCTTTAGTCTCCTTATTAGTGACTCAACTGTGTACGTCTCCCTCATCTTTCTCTTCTGTTATGGGATGAAACATGTCCCCCCAAAATGCATATGTCGTAGTCCTAACCGCAGTATCTCAGAATGTGACTGTATTTGGATGTCAGGTCTTTAAGGAGACGACTGGATGACTGAGTTAAAATGAGGTCGATAGGTGGGCTCTAATCCCTTACAACTGGTGTCCCCTCTAAGGAAAGGAAATTAAGACACAGACACACACAGAGGGAAGACCATGTAGGACAGAGGGAGAAGACGGCCATCTACAAGCCCAGGAGAGAGGCCCCAGAAGGAAGCAACCCTGCGGAGACCTTGATCTCAGACTTCCCGCCTCCAGAGTTGTGAGAAAATCAATTTCTGTTGTTGAAGCCACCCAGCCACCCAGTCTTATTATGGCAGTCCTAGCAAACTAATATATCTTTTCACCTTGACTTTCTTATATTTTTAGCATATTCTTAGTGTACTCTTAGCGTGCCCAGTATGCGAATCGGGGCCAGTTAGTACCTGGGGTTAGAACATATTGCCACTGAGATCAAGGGCATGGACTCAATCACAGGGTAGAAAACAGGAGGGAAACATCCTCATCACTGTAGAATGCCCCTAACGTCAAGTGGCACTGGACAAAAATGTTTGCCTAATCACACGGCCAACCAAAGAGGACGTCTGCTAGCCCTCTAGTCCTTCCTAAAGCACAGCCTCGAAGTCCAGGCCCTGCTGGTGGTGATCACCTCCTTGAGCTGAGCTTCTTCTATTTTTCTGTTGTTTTCACTGTTATCCTAACACTTCCCGATGCTCTTGCTGCTTCCTTCCCCAAACCAGCTTGATGTGCCATTGAAGATACGATTCTAATCTACCCCAGTGATGGAGAAGAGAATTTCTCAAAGCCTTTATTTTCCATGGGAAACTTTGAAACTCTGAATGTCCGCACCCCTTTACAATTTCTTACTCAACTAGGTAAGAAACCTAAACCTTGACTCCATTCATCTCAATTTCCTGCAACTGCCGACTTGCAGGAAAGGAGGACAGAAGTGAAGGGTCTTCACAGGGGGCGCTTCTTGTCCAGTGCGTCTTGTCAGACACTCCTTTGCTGCTGCACTTTTCCTTTCTTTCATTTTTCCTTTCTTTTCTGATCAATAACTCCTGGAGCACAAAAGGGGGCTGGCACTGGTCCTCGATTTGCTGTATGCATCACTTGAAGTGTTACATTTTAGAACCCAATTTTTTAAAATCATTTACACTTCAAAGTAGAAAAATAGCAACATTACTAGAAGATTCAATTAAATTATTCCAGGTTAATATGTTCACAGTAGGCAATGAATAACCACAAGTGAACAGCCAATGAATAGACTATAACGCTCTGTTTCTTTCACAGATCTATAGCCTATTTTGTGAGCATATTATTAAAATATATTTTCTAATAGAAAAAAATGAGATGCCCTTTTGTTTACTCCTTTTTACAGCAAGTCAGTGCCTGTCATTCCCAGGACACTGGTTTCCTTAAAACTACAACAAAAGCTTTTATCTCTTCCAGCCCCAGAGGACACTGGGAAAATCTCTCACTTGGGTTAACTTTGCTGAATATATTTAACAAGTAAATTATTTGCCTTCCCAACTGGAAGAACCAATATACATTTATGTTCTAGGAATGGTTTGTTTTACTAACTTTATGAGTGAAGACCTCAATAGTACCAAAGCCAAGGGACATTTAATTAAGTTATATTTGCTTTTTCATGATCTTTAGCTCTAGCTTATAAATCAAGAATCAATGAGTACTTAATTTCCTCTTATAGCATTAAAAGTAATTGCTTCATAAATTCACTTTAGTAATCCAAATATTTGCACACAGTATAGCACAAAGAGAAGTTGTTTCACTGATGAGATCCTAACTTTTATTTTATTAGTATAAAATGGAGCTTGCTCATTTTATAGCTTATGATTTTCCTCGCTGCCTCAAATTCCTTTTTGAAGCAGACAGGATATAAATTTAGAATAAATACAATTATGACTTTGAGGGGAAAAGAAGCCAGTCTACTTATTTAAAATATAAAAGAAATCATGGTTGTAGATAGATTTCTGCTTAGTAGAGTATAACTATAAAGAATGCATTCTTTCCCCCAATATTGTGTATGCTCAAAGAGCAACAAAAATATTTTCAAGCCTGATTTAACCTTTGCTTTACTTGTATATTTTATTGCGGAGGAGGGGAAGAAGGTAAGGGGAAAAGTCTTCATAAGATGATCTGTGCTACTAAGCTATTGGCTATTGCTAAACTTGCCGTGTTCCGGAGGCTGCCAGTGTTGTGTGTTCTGTAACTGCTCTGTTCATAATAGATACCATGTTAGATACCATGTTCAGATTTACAAACCTCATGTACGATTTCGGAGTCATTCTGCTTCATTCTCCACGAACCAGAGACCATTTTTGTGGCAGTACAGACAAGAACTAAAGGGAGACAAGGTAAGAATCTAGGGTCATATGGTGGCACGCGGCTGAGCTGGGGTGGGAAGGAACCCAAGTCTTCAGATGACAAGTTCAAGGCCATGGCTGCCCCACAGCTACTATCACTTGTGCATTGTTTCATGCAACACATATGTTTTAACACCTACTGTGTGTCAGGTACTTAGGGAGCTTATAGTCTAATTACAACATTTACGAACCTAGAAAACATTATGCCGAGGGAAAGAAGCCAGCACAAAAGACCACATATTATGATTCAACTTATATGAAATGTCCAGAATAGGCAAATCTATAAAGACAGAAAGTAGATTAGTAGCTGCCTAGGGCTGGAGGGATGGAAGAAAGCAGGGTGGAGTGACAGGTAAGGGGTGTGGGATTTCTTTGGGGGGGTGATGAAATGTTCTAAAATTGATTGTGGTGGTAGATACACAACTCTGGGAATATTAAACCACTGAATGGCACAATTTACTTGGGCAGATTGTAGGGTATGTGAATTATATTTCAATAAAATTGTTTTTTAAAACAGTAGACACAGAAACGTGGGAAGCCACACCTCCTGCACCCAATGGGTGGATGCTAACCTACTCTTCCCCAGCTGCCCCCTGCACTTGAGTCACCTCCAGGTACCTGGTAAAATTCCCCAAAGGCAGGACCCACCCTCCCTCCAGAAATAGCCGTGGGAACAACGTGAGGCTGCAAAGTTGTTTCTCTGCTCCCCACCCCTGCCACGGTAGCGCTCCACAATCCAACCTTGAATGGGAGTGTGGGGTGCACTGGGGCATGCTCACGTCAGTTAAGCACCATCATCACTCTAGTGTCCTTTCATTTCAGATGCTAGACTCCTTTAGGACCAGAGACAGCAACCCCCGGGGAAGGGCATGAGCCATGGGCTCTCAGACCAGCGGCCCCCACTGGAACAGACGCCCTTCAGTTCCCTGGGGTCCTGTTACCTGCTGCCACCAACCCCGGTGCTCCGGAAGTTCCTAGAGGTCTCCTGAAAGGCTACACAAGCACACTCAGCTTAGCTATAGTTTAAATGACTTCGTTCCAGAAACTTATCAGTACTCAAATCGCTACTACAATTGGTCTTGCCTTAAGGAGCCCCCTGTTTCAGTATCTCTATCTTTGGACAAGCAGGTGGTTCTACCTGCCACCTCACTTCTGCATCTCGACCTGGTGAAATCTTATATACATCTTTGCATGTCCCACTCAGGGCCACCTCCTCCACGAACTGATCGATGATTTTGTGATATGATCGGTCCTTTACGAGCCAGGGGTAAAGGTCCAGGGGTGCCCGCTTCATCTTCCTGTGTCCCCAGCCCAAGGCCCTGAGCCCACGGATGCAACACCCCAGTGGGATTATTCAGCTTGAATTGAGTTCAGTCGTTTAACAAGCAGAGACTGGCATGGGGAACACGTAGGCAGAAGCATCAGAGTGCTACTTCCAAAAGACTGAAAAGAAATAGAAGCATGTTTCTTTAGTGACATCAAATGAGACAAAGAAAGGAAGAAACCGCCTGAGGTCACAGACAACCATCAGAGTGGAAGATTTCCGTTGGAGCACACAATAAAATAATGAAGATTTATTTTTTTAAATATTGTTATTAAATAAACATTATAGAAACTTTTGCATATCCAACTTATTTATAGCTTAAGGCATGAAAAACCTCATTAGAATGTTGAATTACAAGAATTTGTTGCAGCTAACTGACAGCACGTCAAATTATTTGCAAATATTTTCTGGAACAGTAACCTTGAAGGGTGCCAGCCCCATTCAGTGTAACCTTATCACAAGACAGGAAACGAGAGTGGAGATGACTTCCAAAGCAAAGGATGCTTTAGCTCCCTGCAATCTCTGTCGGCTATTTGAACAGGGAGTCTCTCCCCCATCTCAGCCATCAGCCTCGCTCTATCTCTTGGGCATTTTCATCTCTCTGCTGCTCTTTAAAAAGATGGTCGGCGGAAGCCCCCAGTGAAAAATTGTGCCCTGGGCAGGAATTTGTGAGTACATTATTCTCATTTAAGAGGCTTTATATCCTCCCGTCTGCAATAACATAGTTCTGCAAAAATTATATAATCATTTTAACAAAGAGTCTCTAATTGACATGAAAAGGCAAAGTCAAAATAAAAATAAATTTCAGGAGGAGCAGTTCGGCCTTTCCGTTTTCACTGCAACTCCGTGAAATGTGGTCCTGAGAGCAGCGCCCCAGGACCTCTCTGTTGCTCTCGGTCTTGTGGGAACTATACCAGCGGATTCCTCCAGGGAGTGATTTTTCTTTAATATCCAATATCTCTACCTTTCAAACATCTCAAATGTGTTCCCTTTTTTCTAATATTCAACATTATCTTCAGTACTGTAAATATCTTTCTTTCCACCAAGAAAAAGATCGTTCTTTTGATGAAAAGCTATTATGGCCCATTTAAACAATCGTGAAGTGGTTGGGTGGTTTAAAAATTATATCTAGATCATTTAGCAAGGTTGGCACAACATCTGACTTCTCAAATCAGCATTTTGCCAAATATTTTAGCCATATCGCAGTTGCTAAGCTAACGAGAAAATGCTAATCACTTGGCACAAAAGAGACCATGTTAAAATTAAACAAAATATATTGCCTTCAAAATAACCTTTTGTTTTTTTCTCCAAAAACCTGTTTCGCACATTTGGTATAGGTAAGAACTCATTGCTCATCCTGACACTAACATATTTCATGTCTTATACGGGTTCTGTGTTTCTGTTGGTTCTCTCATCAATAACAATAAGTCCACACTTCATCACTATTCAGTGAATTCAACAGTGGTTTAAGCACCTACTATGTGCTCGGTGCTATGTTGTCAGATGTAACTGTGTTCTGCACTGCTCAAGCACGACCCTTGCGGGGAAATAGCGTATCTAGTGCATTGTTGCTAGATTGTAATGTTTCCAAATGACTTTACAAATTAACACAAAAGCAGTTGTTTCACTTAGCTTATCAATTCTAATATGTTCCAACAGCATATTTTTAAAAAGCAAATCTACACACCTGCTATGCACATGGCCCTGTAGTAAGTGTAAAAGGGGTTGAAGATAGACCCCTCCTCCAAAGGAATTTATAAGCTAGTTCAAAAGACAAAGCATACAGTTCATACAGAATATGAATAATGATGAGCTCCATAAAAGTCACACCAGAGACCCAGGAAATGTATCAAGAGAAGAGAGGAGGAGGTAAATTTCATTGAACACCTACTATGTGCCAGGATGTTTCACATATTTGGGTCTCTACCCAGAAACACGTGGCTCCCAGTGGCACTTTATGGCACACACGTCCCTGGGGAGTGGGAAAATGTACACGCCCCAGAAAATGTCTGATACTGTTCACCACTGCAGAGGAGACTTTCATCAAATACATCCTGATAATTTTATTTAGATTAACACACACATTTTTCAATGAAAACTTGTTAATGAAATGTACATACACATACCTGAGCTTACTCCTGATCAACCACGTGAGAATCTCTCATGTTCTCCACTAAGAATTACTAGCAGATGTGGATGATGCCAGTTATACTAAGTGATTTAATCCTTTACCATCGAAGAAACTAAAGCTCAGAGTAGCCGCGACATTTGCTCAAGAGCATGAAGTCAGTGAGTGGCAGAGATAGGAATTGGGCACATCTGCATCTATTGAGATGATCATATGAGATTTGTCCTTCATTCTATTAATATTACACTGATTGATTTTCATATGTTAAACCAACCTTGCCTTCCTAGGATAAATCCCACTCAGTCATGGTATACAATTCTTTTCATATGTTGCCAGATTCAACAAATTAGTGTCTTGTTGAGAATTTTTGTACATGTATTCAAAGGGGTATCGGTCTGTAGTTTTACTGTGAGGTCACTGTCTGGTTTTGATTTCAGGGCAATACTGGCCTCTAGAATGATTTGGGAAGTGATGCCCCCTCTTCAATATCTGGAAGACTTAGTGAAGAATTGTGTTAATTTGGTAGAAATTAATTTGGTAGAAATTACCAGTGAAACCATCTGGTCCTGGGATTTTCTTTGAGGGAAGATTTTTTTTATTTTAATTCAATCTCCTTACTTATATTCATATTTTCTATTTCTTCTTACGTCATTTTTGGTAATTTCTGTCTTTATAGGAATTTGTCCATTTCATCTAACTTATCTAATTTGTTGAAGTACAATCATCCTTTTTATTTACTAATAATAATTAAACTAAGTAAAATTTTAAGTAAAGAAAAATATCACTGGGACAGATATACAAATAACTAAATACTAAAGTATTTAAAGTACTTAAAGTCCGATATACTAAAATACTATGCTCCCTTCCACAGTGTGGACTTGAGCCTGGAGAGCAGCAGCCCAACTGGGACTACATTACCCAGCCCTCCTTGTGTCCAGATGGGGCCATGTGATTCCCTCAGGCCAATCAAGTATGAGTGGAAATAGACTGTCCCCTCCAGGCCAAAGTGGGGTAAGACTTGGCCCTTTATTCACTACTGAATGAAGAAGATTTCACAGCCCTAGGCGAGGGATCACCAAGAGCTGGAAGGAGCCTCGGGCCCTGAATATCTTCATAGGACTTGCTGTGAGTAAAACTTCACTTCTAGTGAGTTAAGCCACTGAGATTTCAGTTTCTCTGTTTTCAGTTATCTGTATTACCTTTAATACAATCACCTAACCCCAAATTTATTTTTATTTTTTACATATTCCTTCTAGTTCTTATCAACATGAATTCATTTCACATTACGTTAGAGAAAAACAAAAGATACAGCATGACATCACCGTGGAGGGAAATGGGGCCACCATACTTCGTTCGTTTTACAGCTCAGAACACAAAAAAGAGACTGACGGATTTGCCAACAGTCGTAACACAGAAGAATGGGGGAAAGAGGGCCAGATGCCAGGCCCCTCTTTCCAGGCTTGACGCACTCACCTGACAGGTGCCACCATGAAGGGTGGGAGGGCCCTTCAGATGGAAGACAGGCACCTGCCCCTGCATGGGGCCTTGTGGGGGGCTGCTGAAGGCAGCAGCCTGGGACAGAGTCCTTTCTTCTCTCTCTCTCTCCCTCCCTCTCCTCCAGACAGGGAATGAGAACAGAGAACCTCAGAAGAGTGAGAAATAACAAACAAATGGCGGTGGAGTGCTTTATGGATGGCGGAAGGATGCTAAATAAGAGTAATGTAGCCAGGATGGTGCGGCATAAACGATGATGGAAAGAATTCTGTCACCATGACTCAAGTCTTACAAGGCCGTCTGGGAGCCCAAGGTATCACCGGTGCTCCCCCTGCCCCGTACCTTCCCCACAGTGATGCAGTGCACCTCTGCTCAGCGCTCCCCACACCTGTGCTGGGGCTCTGCCAGGACACCTCTCAGAACTGCACTGGCATCAGCTCAGAACAGAATTACAGGGCCCGGGACATCTTCTCAGTGAGGTGACCCTCTGATGGCTCTCCCCTCTGTCCTAATGGAGCTGATCACACAGGAGAAATAGATGGCCCGGGGCTGTGACAATCACCCCCCTTCCACCCTGTCTGCAGCTCCCAAGGCTAACCACTGCTAACAAAGATGGGCTAGTTTATACATCACAGGGAAATGGCAGGCGGGGGTTGGAGCAGCTTTTCATTTCATTTTATTTTGTTACCCTTTGTAAATTGCTTTGCACCCCCCACCCCTAACTCTTTACTGCCATCCTGCTTTTACACAGACCGTGCTCCTGACCCTTATTCTTTCTCCCTTCACGTCTCTGCCCTTAGCCAACTAATTTATTGATTGGCTTTTACCTAAGGCCAAATG
This sequence comes from Rhinolophus ferrumequinum, assembly GCF_004115265.2. Classification (NCBI taxonomy): domain Eukaryota; kingdom Metazoa; phylum Chordata; class Mammalia; order Chiroptera; family Rhinolophidae; genus Rhinolophus; species Rhinolophus ferrumequinum. Next base: position 5,678,125 of record NC_046299.1, read on the forward strand.
AAGTTCTCCCTTATTGAGACAATTTCTCAAAGTCTGTAACTTGCAGACACCGACTTCACCTCACGTTCTCTTTAATTAATGGAGAGCCACTCACCACGCCAGGTCCACCGGCCGCGTGCACCGCGCATGTTAATTTCCTTTTCACTTGTGTGGGGCAAGTTCTGCCCAAACAATAGAAACACAAAAAATTGCTTCATTCGGTTATTCACTCGGGAAGTACGTGTTACATGAAGAAGCATGATGCTACCTGCTTTTCAGAGAGCGCCTGTGGAATTTAGACAGGGATGGGTCATGGATTTTGAGTCAGACTTCTCTGTGAAGTTGCATAAAATAAAAAGAAATCATGTTACTTTTCCAGAATTCTTTTTACCTAACGGCTACTTCTTTTTTTTTGTCTGTTTGTCAGAGAAAGTCTTTATTTCCCATTTCAGTTTTTTATTAGTTTCAGATGTACAAAAACAACATGAACATCTATGAGCTGTGATAAAAAAATATGGGGAATGTTTAAATAACAAAAATTTATTACAGTAAAATACACTTTGCCATTAATCTCCCTCACTTTAAACAAACTTATCACATAGTTCTTGCCACTTTCTGAAGCAGTTCTGGAAGAGCTCTTTCGTGAGTGTCTTTAGTTGCGCTGTCATGGCTGCCTCGATGTCCTGAATCATTTTGACTTTGGGGAAGAGCCAGAAGTCACAGGGTACCAGGTCCGGTGAATAAGGTGGATGAGGACACACCGTAATGTTTTTATTTGACAGAAATTGCTGTTACCAGAAGCGATGTGTGACACGGAGCGTTGTCATGATGGAGGATGATGTATGGCACACTTTCAAACGCACCTTCTCTCAATCATAACTGACTGCACCAAACAAGGTGAAACTTGTCACACACTGTTACTAAGGTTCTATGCACCGCTTCCCATATTGAAGGTCCCTGCCTTTCCATGGGATGGCACTCAGCAGCAGCATTCACTGTATTTTGTGATCACAAAGTGATATGTGATCATACTTTGTGAGCACAAAGTATACACCTCACAAAGTGATAACCCCAATACGTCTATTACTCATATGATGCTGTACATAGTTATTACTTTTAAAAACATCCAGGTGATTGAGTAAACTTGGAGTTCGCTCAATTTCACGGCACGCTGCCGCTAGCCACCTCTGCTTGGCCGACCTTCATGTCTTACTGAGAAGCTCCATGTCAGTGATCAGAAAACACTTCCATTTGTTGTGCCTCTTTGCCCACTTGTAGACTTCTGAAACTCGGTCCTTTACCGTGAGTAGGTTGGGCAACACATTTAAATCCCTTTACTTCACTAAAAGCCATTGTAAGAAAACATGAATCTGGAGGAGTGTACGTATGATTCCTGTTTGCTCTTGTATTAATGAAAAGACTGAAAACACAGAAGAACACAAGTTCTCTCTCTCTAATCTTACTTTGCTAGATTGCCAGCTTAAGAAAGAGGCGTCGCATTCTACCCAAAACTATACCAGAGCCAAAGGTCAAACATCTTTTAATGGGAAAAGGTAATCAGGGAAACGTCTGCTACCCACTCGGTTTGCACCCATGTCCACCTCTCTACACAGGTAACTTTCGTTTGGGGATTCTTAATGTATTCCTCCAAGCTTCTCTGCACAAATCAGGCAAGAAAGAATATAGACTCTTCTATTGCCCCCACCCTCCACATACCTTTACATAAAAAGTAACATATTACATATACTTTTCTTTCTTGCTTTTTTCTGTATAATGGTGTCTGCATCTTGGAGATATTTATCTAAACAGAGATTGTATGGATGCATCATCCTTGTAACCAGCCATCTGTTGATGGAGTTGGATTATCTCCAGGCTTTTCCCATTACAATGCTGCCATAAATAACCTGCCACCTACATCATTTTGCACGTGGGCTGGTAAATCTGTAGGACAAATTCCCAGAACTAGAAATCAGGGGCAAAGGGATACACCTTTTTAACTTTGATAGACATGGCCAGCTAGTCTGCAGAAAGGTTGCACGGGTTTAAACACCTACAGCAATGTATAAACATGCCTTTTTCCCCACGGCTTCACCAACAGAATATTATGAAACATGTTTTTCTTCCAATCCAATAAGTGAAGGATGGAGTCTCCATGTTTATTTGCCTTTCTCTTATCATGAGAGAGGTTAAGCATCTTTTCATGTGCTTAAGAACAATGTGTACTTCCCTTTCTGTAAATTATTTGTTCATATTGTTGCCTGTTTTTCTATTGAGATTTCTGTTTTTGTTTTTCTTATCAATTTCTAGGAACTCTTTACATACTAGGAAGCTTAATCCTTTTGCTATGATATGAAGTACAATTTATCTTTTCGGTTTTCATTGGTCTTTTAGCTTTGCTTTGTAGGGTTTTTTTTGTTTGCTTTGTGTGTGTGTGTGTGTGTGTGTGTGTGTGTGTGTGTGTGTGTAATATGGTTGTGGTGGTTTTGCCATACAAGAGGCTTCTACTATTGTACAGTCAAATTTATCAGGGTTTTCTTGCTTCCGTGTCACAATTAGAAAGGCCTTCCACACTCCAAGATTAAAAAGGAATTCTCCCATTTTTCTTCTAGTAAACTTACAGTTTTCTGTTTTATGTATAAAGCTTTGGTTCACTTAGAATTTATACTGATGTACAGTGTGAATTTTATTTTTCCAGATGTCCACTCGCCTGTCTGATAAGCTGACAAGCATTTTTGCTGTGTCATTCAGAGAAGAAAACAAGCTGTTACTGCCAGAGGTTTTGTTTTTCATCTGTCAATACACAGAGACTGGAGGGGTATGTTCTTGATGCATTTGCTTTAATTTTTTAAACAAATTTATTGGGGTGACATTAAGTCAGAAGGAAAAAGCCGAGAACCATAAGATTTCACTCATACGTTGGTGCATTCTCTTCACTGCTTCCCCACCAGTATTCAAACACCAGGAATTCCTAGTCGTTGTGTTTGTCAAATCCATCCTTCCAATCAACCAGCCAGCTATGTCTTTTATCTTTTTAATTAAGCCTTTTATTGAAGTGTGACATCCATACAAAAAAGCCCATAGATCATACATAGCGCTATGAAGTACAAAGTGAACACACCCAGCTAACCAATCCGGCTCAAGATCTAAACCATCACTGCATCCCAGAGACCTGCCTGTGCCCTCAACCCCCCAGTGTCCAGCCCTTCGGTAGCCACTCACTATTTCTACCACAGGTTAGCTTGCTTGCTGTGATAGTTCTCATCAATTGACTTGTACTCTTTCACATCCAACTTGTGCCCTTGTGTTGCACTTGTGAGATTCCACCATGTTTTTCACGTTGCAGTTCTTCATTTGTTCTTGTTGCTGTGTAATGTTCCATTGTGTGAGTGTGACACGAGGCATTTTTCCATTCTAACATTTGGATTGTTTCCCATTTGGGACTACCATGAGTGCTGATGCCATCAACATTCTTGCCATGTCTTTCGATGGCCCTGTGTGAGCTTTTGTATTGGGTGGATGCCTAGGAGTGGGATTCCTGGGTCTTAGGGCACAGCAATATAGTTCCTAACTATTTTTAAACTCAATTGAACAAAAATGGCGTCAGTTGAATCCCCAGTTAGATGTAGGCAGTTGGTTTCTTGGGTCCTCGCTGTGTTCAGGTAGCTTCCATAAACGATCTCTCTGAATACTCCCTGTGCCCCTGAGAGGTCAGTCCCACTGTTGCCCCCATTTGACAGCTGAGGAGACTAAGGAGCATCACACTCTCTCAGTTGAGAAGTTTCACTGATGAATCTATAAAAAGCTGAAGCTATCACATTTAATAAAGCTATTTACTCAATGATGTCAGCTTTGCTCCTGTGGTTTCAAGAGTTTTTAGAACATGGATGGGCTTTATTTATGAATACAAGAAATGGCTAAGCATTAAAAGAGTGAATGGTGTAATTCAAGACAATATGTATTATACTTAAATTGTCATTCAGATGACAGTGGGTTTTTATGTTTACAGGCAGTTCAGTAAGAAGCGGCAAATATGTAAGAGGTCAAGAGTGTCCATTCATTCATTCATAGTTTTCATCAATGTTATTGGGCCCCTACCAAGTGTCAGGACAGCAGCAAATCTCAGGTAAGGTTGTAAAATAAAATATGGTAAAAGATTACCGTGTTTCCCTGAAAATAAGACCTAGCCAGACCATCAGCTCTAATGCATCTTTTGGAGCAAAAATTAATATAAGACCCAGACGTATATTACATTATATTATATAAGACCCGGTCTTATATTATAGTAAAATAAGACCAGGTCTTATATTAATTTTTGCTCCAAAAGATGCATTAGAGCTGGTGGTCTGGCTAGGTCTTATTTCGGGGAAACACGGTATAAATATTATTTCGGCTCCACCCCTAGAGTTTCTAATTCATTAGATTGAAAAGCTAAGATTCGACACTGAAAGCTAAGATCCTACAGGTTCCACTGAAACCAAAGAAAAAGAAATCCAAAGCAATCCGACAGGCACTGTCAAGGACCATGCACAAGGAGCTATTAGAATAAAGGAGGGACTTGAGGGAGGTTTCCCAGAGATGGAACATTTGGGCGGGGCTTTAAAGAATAAACAGGAGTCCTCTAGATGGATGACCAGAGGAAAGAGCTCATAAAAAATGGTACAAGTTGCATAATCAGGAAACGGTAATTCATGTGTGGGTTCAAGGCATATGAAGGGAAAAAGTGAGAAGTCACAGGGAGTAAGAGAGATGTTGACCAAGTCAGAGAGAGCCCTCGAATGCCACACCAAGGATTTAGATTTTATTCTATGTGTACTTGGGGGTGAGGGTAATGATTCAAATAGATTGGCAGCAAGGTATAAAATAGACAATTTTGTACCATTTAAAACACTAGATTGACATTTTTAAAGAAAAAATACCATTTGGGACACTGAAGGATCCTCACTGGAATTCTTAGTTTCTAACTTCATTCATGGGAAAAGAAAACTGCTCCAGGACAGAAACATTTGATAGTGGAGACCAGGGAAGTTCTCTCATTCTACTGGACCAGGACAGGTCAGTGGATAAAAATAGTCCAATCAGGGAATCAGTAAAAACAAAATTCATAAGCAGTTTAAACTTTAAAATTAAAACAAATAAATTTATACGTATTTGACAATATTCTAATATAGGTACAAGACCTCTTCTTTGAGTGTACAACAGCATTTCAGATACCTTTTTATATAGATTACACCATGAATACATTGGCATCCATTTTTATTTTTGAGATACTTCATAACGGAGCAAGAACTTAGAGACATTTACAAGTAATCTTTTGAATAACCTAGATTATTGTGACGTTTCAATTTTCAATTTTCGTGACCTTTCTCCAATTGTCTTGACCACTCCCAATTCTACAGCAATTTTTTCAATGACTCACTTATATTCAGTCTTTACAATGGCATTCAGCTTGTACTATTTATAGATATAATTATTTTTCTTTGCTCCCTCATGTTTCATAGTTCATTCAATATTTAATTAAATTACCTGGTTACAATAACCGGCACGACTGACATAAACAGGTTTGGGAACTAATCAGATACCTCAGCTGGTGGGGAAAATGCACGGATACTCTACGTTGGTGATCTCTAGACGACAGCACTAGCAGCACCTAAGAGCTTGCTAGAAATGCCGATTTTCCAGCTCCCACCCCCACATCTATTGAATTAGAAACTCTAGGATTGGAGCCCAGAAACCTATGTCTTCACAAGCCCTCCCTAACAGTTGAGAACCACTGCTCTAGAGAGATAAGAAGAGAACAGGGCAGGGAAAGAAAGGCAGAGTTTGAGAGCCAGAAGGGTCCAATACAGCAGCAAAAATGGAGGAAGATAAGAAAGCATTGTTGGTAGAGTGTGTGGAATAGAAATCAAATTGGAAGGGGTCGGGAGAAGAGGGGGAGTGGAAAGAAATGGAAATACACCAGGAGTGTCCTGAGAGCGCGGCTCTGTGTATCTCTAAGTCAGCCAGTTCATCGCCCAGCTCCTTGAGTGGGTATTTCCATCCCTGACAAACATGAAGGGCTCGGGGAGGTGAAGGGCATGCCCTATGCAGGTAGGCAGGCTGGGATTCTGGCCATGCCCTTTATGTAGTGTTGCTCCCCATTCCATCAGCCTCAGAGCCCCCAGCACAGACGCTTCCCGTTTCCCCAGAGCTGAATGCAGACCTGGCATTAGTAAGTGCCTGATACTTTTCTGGGTGAATGGAAGAATGAAGACATTTTAAGTTAAAGTTCTCAGGGGCTCTGGGCGGCACCCTGGGGAACGGTGTGTCTTTCTCCAGCACACATTTGCATACTGTCAAAGCTTTAACACCAGGCTACTATGGCTGTGCTTAGAAAATAAATAAATGTATCTTGGCATTCAGGGAGCAAACAGCTAGTGGCCAAATATTTTTTAATTTTAAATAAGTACCATGGGACTTCAGAGCTAGAGGATTTTTAATTTGAACTTTAGCATCTTCATATCAGTTACTTTCTCCAATATATGGTACAAAAATACTGCATTCATATGTATCTGCTAATGTTCCTGAAATGATTTGAAAATGAAAAGCCTTAAAAAATCACATTTGCTATTTTCCAAAAGACATAGAGAAAATATGATATCTGTAGCCTAGATTACACAAGAGAGTTGTGTTTCTTTCTTTTTTAAAAATCTGTTTGCTGACAGAAAACAAAAAATAACAATAATGGGTGGGGGGGAGCTGCTTCCTGCCTAATACATGATTCGGCTGGCAGCACAAAGAATCAGATAATTCTACAGAAAACTGACAAGCTAGATAGTGAGTGATTGGGATGAAGCTATAGAGTTCTTTTCTAAATACCCACAAATATTACTGTCTGAGGCTTCACATTCACAAACCATTAGAGCCGACATGTATATTTATGGCTCGATAATCAGCTGTCATTAACAGATGAATAAACAACATAATGTTCGTGTTTAGACAGAATATACAAATGGGAGAAATAGTGCCAACAACCCAAGAACGGTTACCCTGTTCCCCTCTATGAAAAATAAAGGGGGATGAATCTCTATGATTTTAATAGTTATATCTTCTATGCTATTCTGTCTTATCTTAGCTGGCAGAGCTTCAGACAGATTTCTTTGTTCTTCTACATGAAATTGACAATGTCAACCTGTCTCATCAGTTAACAAAAAGTTACATTCAAGTTACTAGATCCGATATAATCGTTCTGTGGCTGTGTCCATCAAGTCAATCCACAATAGAGTCTATGCAAACAAAACAGCTCAACAACATCTGTCAGATGAGAGATTATTCCGTAATCTCACTCCCTGTCCCTTCTCACGTTTTCCCGTCCATCTACCTTAAACCACACATGAATTACCATCTCCTGATTATGCGACTTGTGCCTTTTTTATGAGCTCTTTCCTCTGGTCATCCATCTAGCCTTAACTTATCTCAGAGTCTTCAAGCTGCCTCATGAGTTACGATAATGGACCTAGAAGAAGTGTGCCAAGTCAATTTCTGTATACTGTGGTTATTAATGTATGGATGACAATGTGGTGATGATGGTGATGATGACGATTTTTGTCCCAAAGCATTTTTGCCTTGACGATTTTTGCCTTGGGGCTGAGTGTCCTGTCTCTTGCAGAGCAGCCCTTTGAAAACTCAACAGTATTTGTCTACCCACGTACATAGGAACAAGTTAAAGAAGTTGGACAATAAAACAGGGAGAGTGTGTTAGTTTGGATTGCCTAGAAACAGATTCATTACTGGACCTTTGAACACAGGAGGGTTATGAGGGAGTGCACACTGGGAATAACACCTGTAAGACAATGAGGGAGGGAGGTTTGGGCAGAGGAAGAAAATGCTGTCAACATCAACCATCTGGCCATCACTTTCTGCTACGGCCCCTTCAGGGATCAATATAAGACACATTTGTACCAAAGCCAATTGAATCTCTCTCTATGTACCTGCCCTTATAAGAAGAAGTAGGAAAGAGATCGTCTCTCTCTCTCTCTCTCTGCCAGGTGAGGATACAAGAAGGTGGCTGTCTATAAGCCAGGAAGAGGACCCTCACCAGAAGCTGACCATGCTGGCACCCTAACATTGGACTCCTAGCCTCTAGAACTGTGAGTAACAAATGTTTGTTGTTTAAGCTCCACCCCACCCCAGTCTACGGTATTTGTCGTAGCAGCCTGAGCTGACTAATACACATTCTCCTCTCGCTGGGACTTGCCTCCTGCCTCAAAGCTCCAATGCTACTTGGCAGTCCACTTCACAAACCCACCAGAATGACCACAGACATCAGACTAAAATCATATGCACTAAGAGACCCATGCTTAGCCCCTATAAAACGGCATATGTATACCTGTTGACTGTGTGGACTCCAGCAGTAAGTCATTGGGATTAGACAGCCAAAATGAAAGGCTGAGTCCTGGCTTAGCGGAGCAAGGTTTTGCTGACACAGCACTTTGTCCATTTTACCTGGTGAACCCTCATTTGAGTGAGTGAATTATCCTCAAGGATTTCGGTAACTCCCTGATTGATTTAAGTGCCTGGGGAATACACATCTGTTATGCTACCTAAATTGTGGTCTTGCTAACCTTCAATGAATACAGTCATTTTTGTAAGCACAACTTATTCATGGAAGCTTCTTCATATTGCCAAATGCAGCAGTAGTAATATCAATAATATTTCATTTGGAGGAGCCAAAACTGGGAACAGAGGAGACTCATTCCACCTGCCACTTCTCGGCACACACTTTCAGAATACACGATATTCTGGTAGCCTTTGAAGAACAAGGTCCATGAAGAAGTATTTCTAGCACTGAGAGGGTTGTCTATATGTGCACATATATTTGGTTGTCTGCTGTAGTAAGTGCTGAAAACAGTTGGAACGAAAGCTTAAATACTTATGTAAGATAGAGAGAAATGTACTCACATCTCTGTGTAAAACAAGCAGATAAAACAGTGCTCAAATTAGATTTGATTTCCCCCCTAGAATTGGCACCACGTAAATGAGCCTGGCATCAGATGACAGCTGAGTCCGAATGGCAAAACTGCAATGCCAGCTTCATCCAGGCAGCTATTGTCAAGTGACTTGCCCATCCCAAAAGAAGCAAATGGAAAAAATTGCAAGAGTTGGGTTGCTGAGATGGCAGAACAGTGATTTGAGGAGTGCCAGCAAATCAGCGTTCAATCAACATAGCTGTTTGTCTGAAGTCCAACAGAACTGCAAGTCCAACACTGAATTTACTTACGCCAAATCCAGGCTTAATGTAAATAAGACTGCCCTATTCAAACATGTCTCTCATCAAAGAAAAATGATCAGTCACATGCATTCCATTTACCAGTTACTGGGGAAATTGATAAGATGTTTCTGGTGCCATGTTGAAAAAACTGAACCTAACGTAGGCCACACTGGAATGAGAACAAAGATTCCTCCCTGAAGCTCCCACTTGGGAAAAAATAAATTAAAAGACATAAGGAAAAAGCCTGGAGACTCTGCAATTATCAGCTAATGCGTGTGGTCAGCCTGGCCCAGGTTTGCACGTTGGGTTTTGATTTTCTTCCCTAAAACGTTTTTTTAACCCCAACATCTTGGCCCTAAAAACAAACGTTTGTTCACTTGTTTAGAATAAGAAATGGGTTATGCCGGTTTGGAAACTCAGAATGCAGTGGGATTCTTTTTTTTAAATTCAGAATATATTACCTACCAACGGGATTTGAAGGGAGAGGGTCTGGTTCAAAGTGAAAACAAGGTTCTTGCAAGGCCATCTCAGTGGCATTCTAATGTACACAATGAAGAACGGGAATTGAAAAGAAGTAGGTCTGTTTAGATTTCTCACTGTTCAGAAAACAAAGCACAGTTTCCTCTTCAGTTTTCTATTTTGTAAACAATTTGGTACAATAATATTACCTCACGTTTCTAGACTGACTCACAGCAGGAGGTCACATCTAAGAGCTAAAAGGAAGCCTTTAGGAGGGACGCAACTGGAAGAAGTTCAGCAGTCAAGGCTTTGACTTTCTCGGGAGAAGGGGCACGGGGGGAGTGGGAGCTAGGGCTTGGTCAACCTTCTCTCTGACACAAAAGAGTGGGATTATTTGTCCTCAGTGGCCACCAAAAGCAGAGCCGCCCTAACTGAAGAGACGTTTCTGAAGGCCTTCTACAGGCATCTGCCCACCTGCTGGGGCAGCGGTGCCTCTGGGCACAGTTTTGGGATTGAAACAAGACTGAATGGGAACTAAGAGCTGAAGCCTGGGAACGCCTCTCTCACCGAAGTGGTTTCTGTGGCAGTGCCTCAGCTCTGCGGATACCTGTGTCCAGATGGACACTTTGACCTTGGCCGCAGCCTCTCAGGTCCTCTTTTGTCCGTGCCGGGCCTGGGCTTGGCTGCACTGCCATGGAGGGACAGGATGGGGCGGCCATCTGGTGTGGGAGGTGTTGGCTGACAGGTGGCTCAGCGGCAGGAGAGCTCACCAGGCTGAAACGAATCTGAGGACGCTGGCTGCTGGGGACTGAAGCTCACAGAAACCTCACAGACCAAGGCGGATGGCAGAGGAGGGAGCTGGCAATGAGGAACTGGGTCACCCTCGTCGCTGCTGCCCTGTGTGGCCCTGAGTGAAGTCCCCAAGACACAAGCCTGCCAGCAACAGAGCAGCCAGCGCCCAAGGTGAGATGAGAAGACCAGGGCCCATGGTTCAGGGCAGGGTTTCTGTAGGTGGGGGCCCCTATACATGGGCAACTGCCAACCAGCTCTTGTGTCACAAGCTACATTCAAGGTGGTCTTTCATGACTATTCCAGTGGCTTCTTTTGGAAAGTGACTGTGGCTTGGTCTGATCCAAAGTAACCCTTGGGGTTGAGGACGCCATGAAGAGGGGACAGTGGCACAAGGGTCTCTGTGCTTGGGACTTAGCGACCTGCCTCCACCAGCCTGGCGTCACCCAGAGTTGGACACATCCCCAAAGGCTCCAGTCGACCACACCCCAACATAGAAAGCACAGCGGCGAGACCAGCTCCAGCTGCTCGACATGTTCACTCTTGACCTTGGCAAAGCCTTTGAGCTCCGTGGCCACATGTGTTCACCCATCAAGTGAAGGAGACGAATCTGTCTCCAGATTCTTCACGGGAGGAATGAGGACTCCGGAGCCAGGTAATTCTGAGTCCGAGTCCCGGCTCTACCACTTTCAAGTTATATGAACCTGGGGAAATTTCCTGCCTCACCTGAGCCTGCATTCTCTCCTTGGTAAAGTGGTATAATAAAGCCTCATTGAACCTGAGGAGTGAGAGAAATAAAGCCCTCAGAAAAGCGGGTGGCTCGGGAATTTACCTTGACATTGTACATGAGGAAAGGTGGTTTACTCCGCAAATTAACTCTGTTAGCAGAGCACAAGGTAAATGTTTAACCTACAGAGAAGATACTCGTCTAAAAGTCGCCGCCCTTTTCTGCAGACAACCCACGCACTGAGTGTAAACGATCACACTAGAACCGGCCCAGCCGAACATCTCTCTGCTCCAGGCCCATCCTCAGCCCGGGAGCACCTGGCAGAGGCAGGCCGGCTGGGACCGGGCACCAGCGCTACACCGACCTAGAGTTCTCCTGCACGCTTACTTTGAAAGAGTCGGGTTTTACGGAACATTTGCAAATAGGAGCAACAGATCGAGTCTCCTCAGGTTGTTTTATTAAAGGATGATGGAGCTGGTTAGGGGTACGGAGACTTCGTTACCAGCCATTCACCAGAAAAACGTCACCCCAGAAAGACAGCAGCTCATGGAGTCCATCTAAACAACTGTGGAGGTGAGTGCTGGAGAGACCTCCATGAACGTGCTCTTTACTTGCTCTGTCCAAAGAGGGGGTGGCAGGGAGAAGGGGCTGAAACAGGAGAACAAAAGGGCAAAGGGGGATGTGAGTAGCGCCATTGGCAAGGTCACTGCTGTGTGCGACGTGTTCTCGGTATCCGTCCCCTCGCTGCTGCTGCTGGTCAGAACCTGGTTTTTCCTTCAGGCTCAGCACAAACCTGCCCGCTCCAAAGCCTTCTCCTGTCCCCCGGGACCCACCTCCCGAGGCGCTGCCGCCAACTAGCCCTACACCCACTCTCCGCTCTCTCGCTGTCCACAGCAGTTGCCTCAGTCCATGGTCGGGCAGGAACCCATCTTACTCACTTGTGTTTACTACACACACACACACATCCCTGAGCATCTCGGACTGTGCTGAGCCTGAGGTAGACACTCAATAAATGTTTGCTGAAATGGAGAAATGACAGGGTTTAGAACTACCGGGAAAAATGAGTGGGGAATGTACAAGAATGATGTGTTGAAGAAAGTTCGCTACAAAATGTTCCAGGCCAGGGAGTCCTATGGAAAGCACTTCATTGGAAGCTGTGACTTGTACTGTCATTGATTCAATTAAATATGGGTCTCTGAGCACCTGCTCTGTGCCAGGTACCAGGAGTGTTTGTTGTCTAGTGCTGGGTTAAAACCACCCAAACCTAATGGCTGAAAACCAGAGTCCAGGACTGGAGCAAGGCAGGCAAGCCCCCAGGGCACAGGGTTTAAGGAGGCATTCACTCTCCAGGTGCAGCCAGTACAGTGGGCCCCTGAGTGAGCGCCCCCTTCCACATGTGCCCCAGCTGCCTTCTTAGCTCATCCTAGTCCCCACCCTGCTTAAAACAACCACCATTTTAATACCTCTCGTGGTACTGTGCTTAACAGGCTCAGCTGGGCGCCTCTTCTGCTCTCACCTGAGATCTTGGGAGGTTGCACCGATTGGCGGCTGGGGCTGGAGTCACCTGGAGGTGTTCTGAAATGCTGGGACAGCTGGGTCTCTCCCCACGGTGTTGTCAGGGGGTCTCTCCAGAAGGACAGTCCATCTCACAGCACTGCAGGCATCCACTGGTCCCCTCAAAGGCTGAGCCTAGAACTGGTACAGCTTCACTCCTACATCCTCTTGGTCAGTTCAGTGTCAGAACCAGCCCGGATCTGAGGACTGGGAAATATGCACCACGCAGGAGATAATGTGATAAAGAACTTGTGGCCATTTTAATCCACCATGATGATTTAGAGAATAAACCCCTGATTCCAAGAGGGATTCTAGAACTAGGAAGGTTTTGGGAGCTGGGCTGGAATCCAGGCATTGCCACTTTCTCTGAATTTCGTTTTTGTCATTTATAAAATGGAGCTACTAATACCTGCCCAACACATATCTTTCAGGTGGCTTCTATGTACCAAGCACTATGGCTGGTACTGGGACTATGATGGTGAACCAGACAGATGAGGCTGTTCCTAGTGAAATTATATTCTAATGAGAGAAATAGAGGAAACATATAAATAAATTAATGAATTGGAGTACGTTCTACAAAGGAAAGGAAGAGGGTGCTGAAACAAAGAACAGACTGGGGAGGAGGAGTCGGAGGTCCTCCCTGACGATGACATTAAGCTGAAACCTGAACAGTGAGCAGGGCTTAGGACCGAAGAGAGCTGAGCACTAGGGGAGACAGCGGGGGGGAGGGGGAGGGGGGTTACTTGGAACTGAGAGGGCAGGAGGAGGCTTTGGGGAGGGCACACCTTGTTCATTGGCCTACCACTAACCAGGAAAAGTTAAGTAAAAAAACACTGAACAATCAATTTGCAAATATATTATGAGGACAGATGAGGACAGAATGCCAAGCAGTGACGAGTCTGGGACTGAAAAGTATTTGGGATTGACGATTTTTGTTGAAGGGTTGAATGATGGAACAGAAATAATCCCCTGTTTTTAAGAGTAATAGAGCTGAAGCTTTGCGATCCCCCCAAGCCCTGGTCTCCTGGGATTGTTTGTTCCCCTGTGCCAATACCCCGGGGACAAAGATGGTGGGGGTAATACTTGAAAACCATCACTGCTTTACCTTCATGTAACCCCCATTCTCATAGGGCTCTTACCATCCATCTGGGCCAGCCTCACCCTCATCACCTGTCATCTTCTCCTCTCCCACTTACTTCCCCATGTTCATCCAGTGCTGACAACTGGATCCAGTGATCCAGGCTTTCTCTCCAGCCCAGACCTTTCCAACATGATGGAGGACTTCGTTATCCCCGTGATGCTCCACCCAACTCAGGCCTCCTAACTTCTTATAACTTCTTATAACTTCTACTGACCTCCTTCCGCCTTTCCATCCTTTCCCATGGCTGCGCTCTAGACCTCCTCATCATACTGAACTGCTCCCATGTGGGAATACTAGCTGTCAGGGCACCCCTCTCTGACCACAATCGCCTTCCTCCTCCTGACTTCTCACACCTTTATCCCACCTCATAGGTTCTTCCAGAGTTCAGGAACTTTGGGGCCAATTGAGCTTTTACTATGAGTGTTTTTCTGGCTTCCCTTCCAGTCCTAGTAATTCTAGGCATCACACACTTGGAAGTACCACCTTGATAATGCCGTCATCTTTATCCTTACATCACACTTGCAGATGAACTACTAAAAAAAGCCCCTCAATGCCCCCAATTGTAACCCCCAGTTCTCTCTTAAGCCCACTCCCATCAGGCCTCACCACCCGCCCACCAGGACTTCATTAAAAGTGCTCTTCATTAAAAGTGCTCAGGATTACCCATAACCTCCAAGCTACTAACTGAGTTCTCAGTTGCCATCTTTCTTGACCTATAGGCAGCACTTCCTGCTCCTTGATACATTTTCTGTATATGGCTTTCAGGATGCCATTGTTTCTTTGTTTCTCTCCCATGCTGATTGCTTCTTCTTGCTCTTTTGCTGGTTCTTCTTCTCCTAACTTAGTCTGGAGCGCCCAGGGCTCAATCCTTGGTCTTCTACTCTGTATCCATACTCACTTTCTTGATCATCTCACCCAGTTTCCTGACATTAAATAAAGTTCGTATGCTGAGAGCTCCGAAAATATATATGTTTCCAGCCCAGATGTATCTCCTACACTCACCACTTTCGTATCCCATGGCCTACTCACCAAGCATTTCAAACTTAACATTTCCAAACTGAACTTCTATTCTTCCTTCCAAACTCTACACCGTCCCCAGACTTCCCCAGTACAATTGAGACTGATTTTTACAAAAGTTCAGTTAAAACTCCTTAGAGGAAAACCAAATTTCTCTCAAGCCCTACATTCTAACTGTAAAATATAGCCAGTGATTTATTGCTATGACATTCTAATCAAATATACTCTTGTGCAGATAATAAAATATAAAATTTTATATAGAACATAAAATTTAAATAACCGGAGAGTAACCTAGAGCAGACAGATTCATGAGGGGCATGAGAACCTAGAAGGAGGGGATCACACTGGGTGAATTTCCCACTTTTGATGGGTATTATGCAACGGAAGGCTCAAATGTTCACCATATAGGGCAGGTAAAATTCCAATAGAAAACCTGTAATCTTTCTGATTTGAAGAACTAGGAGAGTTCAAGGCAACTATATCTGGTAGAAAATGAGAGAATAAAAGTTGGAAAGGAGGGAGGGAAGCCCCAAATTCTGGGTGTGAACTCAACCCAAATCTCTGGCTGACCCCAAACCAGCATAAGAAGGGCAGCTTCCGGAGACTTAGCTAAGGCTCAAAGAACTGAACCGATGTTGAGTAGCCACCTACCACAGGGCAAACAGTTTACAGTTGGAGTCCAACCAAGTTAAATGCCTGTTTAAAAAACATAAGCACTCTTCAAAGGCATGTAATGGAACCCAGTGTCTCCACAACATAACATTTACAAAACAATCCAAAATTACTCAACATACAAAGAAACAGGGAAATGTGACCCATTTTTTCAAGAGAAAAGACAATTTTAAAAAGACTAATTTTTCTTAATAAAAAAAAATGTTTATAATAACATATTGGAAAACATAAAAAATATACGTTTCCAGAATCTTACCACCATCGTTGTGATTGTCCTGTTTAAATGACAGGTGGGGACACGGCACCTTGCCTCCAAATGGATCACCTGTTGCCATCTTTGCCTCAACTTTTTCACTCATTAGTTATTAGAGAAACACAGATTAAAACCAAATGAATAGTAATACATACCTACCAGCATAACTAAAATTTTAAAAGACTTACTAACTGCTGGTGAGCATTTGAAACACCTGGCTCGCTCGTACATTGCTGGAGAGAATTTAATATTTTAGGCATTGGGAGCCATGTAGTCTCTGTCACCACTGCTCAGCTCCACCATTGTAGCCCAAAGCTACCAGAGACAATATGTACACGCAAGGCTGGGCTTCAGTAAAACTTCGTTTGTGAACACGGAGCTTTGAAGTTCATAAAATTTTCACCTTCCTCAAAATATATTTTTTCTCCACCATTTAAAAATACGAAACCCATTCTTAGCTTGAGAGCCATACGAAAACAGGCAGCGACCACATTTCCCCGTGGGCTGTGGTTTGCTGATGGCCCGTCTAGAAGATCAGCCAAGGAGAGCTCATATAATTTATAGCAGTCACAAACAGGAAATTCAAAAAGGTGACTAGACAAGTATGATAGACCCAGGAGGTGAAATATCAGTTCCACTAGACTTCCAGAAGCAGAGGGAATAAAGAGTAAATAAAGGTGGGAGTGAAGGAGTGATAATCAGACTGCAGGGCCCGCCAGGCCCATTTGATCATTTGGGTGCAATGTCAATACAAAGGTAAAATGAAAATTCAAAACTGTTCCAGAGACAACACAACATTTTACCTGAGAGTCAGACTTCTCTTCAGACACCCCGAAAGCTGGAAGATGCTGGAACAACTAACTCCTCGTAGTTCTGTGGGAAAGTGCTTTGGGTCCGACAAGTCAGTGCAACGTGGGGCAAATAAAGATACCTTTGGATGTGTGAGGAACCAACAATATACCATTTCTAAAATAAAGGTCTCCAGAACGTTTCCTGGGAACCGGGATGGGCACATTCCTTAAGTGTACAGCTGGGATCAAGATGTGTGGTGCTGCGGCCCGGTTAGGTACCTCCTTACATCCATTTCTCCCCCATCTTCTTCGCTACAAGACGGCAATGTGACTCAGACAGGCAGCTGGGAGGGTTAAATATTAGTCAAGTCATTCACGGTAAAGCCATTTTCTTTTCCGTGGATCAGTTACACGTGGGCATATGATGAAATTCTGGCCTGTGAGATATGAAGGGAAACTTCTAGAAAGCTCCAGAACAAGATTTTCCTTGCTGATAAAGGGAAACACACGTGAGAAGATGGCTGTTCCTCTGCTGATCCCGTCATTGTGTCTGCCCGAGGAGCTGGGCACTGGGGCACCTATCTGTGACATCAGGGGACAAGCCTGAGAACAGTAGGCAACATCAGGGCTATGACAGAGTGGAAAAGTTGAAAGCACCTGGCTGGGTCTCTGATAATATCTGAGCTGCTTAATTAACCCAGCCTGAACCAATCTACTTCCAGAATTCTTGGTGTAGGAGATAATAAATATTCTTTTGTTTAAGTCATTTTTTGTTGGGTTTTCTGTTCTTTGCAACCAACAGCATTCAATTGAAATGAGTAATGAAATAAGACTGGACATATTTGCAAAACTGTGCCTCTGGGACCTAGACGAGGCCACCCGCAGAAGGGCCACAAAAGTGATAGGGCAGGCTTTGGGCCTCTCTGATCTAGACAGGCAAAATCTGAGACTAAATATGATCAAAATCCATTATGATCCGAGTGAACTTGGAGGCCGGATCCTGAAATGTTGCGGCAGCAAAAGCACCGGTGTGAGCATAGCCTGCGTACATGCGCAGAGCGTGTGTGGGAACAGTCTGGCCGCGTCACTACAACCTCTCAGGACTTGACCACTCTCACCCAGCCAGGACTTAGAAGAGCGCCAAGCTCCTCTGCACACAGTTCCGTGAGCACGTGGCTGACATTCGTCCCCTCACGGGAGTCTCGAGTTCTCCGCTTCCGCAGAACTGGCATCGGGTGAGCTGGTGCCAGCCCATGGTCCTTAGGCCACTTCACTAGGCCATTCAGGATCCAGTGTGTGTATAGACAGGTGGATTGACCTCAAAGCCATATCCTCAAGGGTCTTCTAGTGACAACGGAAGCCATTAGAAGCATTTTCATAGATCGGTGAGGTTTGACGTTTCAGTGGTGCCCCCTGAGGACGCACCCACGGCTGTGACGTCAGTGTTTGTACAGCAGCGAGCGCAGTGATTCTGAACCCGGGAGGCACATTAGAGTCACATGGGAATTTGTGTTCAATTTGCCTAGAGTGGAGCCTGGGCAAAGCTCGCCAGATTGCTACTGATGTGTTTCACGAAAGAAAATCCCTTGGCTGTGAAATCCGTTGTATGAGTTAAGTGTGCGGACGGAGGTTAGCTGTTATGGGAGTGCTGGATCCTTTGCAATTCCTCCAGTTGTTTGGTAGAAGTAGAGTTATTGCTCTAGGTCAGTTTGGTTGCGAAGCCCCTGGACTCCACAAGTACAGGCCCTTCTTCCTTGCATCCTCCTCAAACTCTATTTTGTTGTTGTTGCTTTCAGTGGTAGCTTATTTGGATTTGGAAGTAACCCAAAAATATCAGGCATGGCTGAGACATATAAGCAGTCCCCATCTTCAGAACAAGCTGTTTTCCCAGATTTCGTCTGTAAGTCGGTTATTTGTGGCACGTAAAGGGTCAGCTAATGGAGGACTGCTCTTTTTCTTTTGTTTGTATGTTGCTTACTTTTTCTGCTGTGCACAACTTGACCATGGAGCAGTCCCTCCCACACTTACTTTGTCCTCATTACTTACTGTCCAGGTCACACAGGGGTGTGCTGGCATCGACTTGTACCAGCTCACGGGAGCTAGTTGTGTGTGTGTCTCTTCCCAACTGCATTCAGTGACATTGAAACTGGCCATGGTGGCAGTATTTACACCGCAGGAATCAGCAAATGCTGTAAATCAGGACTTTGTCCCAGAGGGCCAGTTGTCCCACCTTCCCCGATACACTGCCAAGTTCACATCTGCACATTTCAGGAAGCACATAAGGCAAATGAAGAGGATGCTCGCTGTTGGTGGTAAAGGACTGACTGTGTGCACTGACCGACCCTCTCTCCTGTCACCCTTCTAAATCATGGTAAACAACAAAAAAGGTGTAAGTCAATGATGACAAAAAGAAGGAGAGGCCGGCCATCAGCCAGAGTTGTCATGCCTTCTAGGCTCCACTTCAGATCCTCTCAGCCTCATCCCTTGTCCCAGACACGACTGTCCCAGCTGGCACTGGAAGGGCTTCAGCCAACTTCCTTCAGACACCTGACAGGTGTTGTCTCCTGCCTCGGCCTTCCCTGCTAAGACTGAGGGGTAGGATACTGCAGGATCCCCCCTGGCTACCTGGAAATGTGGGATGTTAATGTCTCACGGGGCAAACCTTTGGCACATGGGAGATGGGAGCCATTGGACCCTTTCCAGGATTGTCCCATGAGATCGACAATCCATTGTACTTACCTGGCCAGCACATCTTCCTATTGACTCTCCCTCCTCCCCCATGTCACTCCCCTCGTACCTGAATCACACTTCCTAGTAAAGTGGTAGCTCATTAGCCTTTGCCTCTGCTTAGCCAGACTAGGACAAAATTTATGGAGGAGAGAGAACAGATGGCATGGTGGTAACTGCTGAGGCCCAGCTGAGAGCTGCCACAGAGAGCAGAGCACGAAGGGGTGAGAGCCCTGGGGAGGAGAAGCTGTTCACCCTCAAGGACCTGGATGCCCAAGAATAAGAAACACTCCACGTGATGGAGGGTGGGTCCGAGAAACAGACATCAATAAAAAATAGGGAATTTAGTGCAGCCTGTAGCTTTGACCACGGGTCAGTACTCCGTTCCAGGTGACTCTGGAGATAAATATGTAGTCAAACAGAGGAGGGAGGATTAACCCATGCTAGACAGAGACCGTCAACAAAACAGCTAGTCAGGACTCTTCACAGGTCAGTGTCAAGGGGAACAAAACCCAGATTTAAGAACCTGAAAAGGAGTGACAATACAAGGCCATGCATAAACTTGATTGGATCCTAGTTCAGAAAAAGAACAACAGTGGACGTATATGCAACATTGGGACAACCAGGAAAACTGACTGTGGAATGGATATTAGATGACGTTATGAAATTTGTGTTAATTTTCTTAGGCATGATCATTGTATTGTGGTTAACTTGGAAAAAAATGTCCTTTTAGGAGATAACGTGCTGAAATATTTAGGGATGAAGTGCCATTCTGCCTGCAACTTACCTTCAAATAATTCAGAAAATAAATGTGTGTATATAAATATAGATATACACATTATACACACAGGCACACACTTATAGATAAAGCAAATGTGTCAACCTGCTATCAATAGTTGAATCTAGATAAAAGATATCCAGGTGTTTGTTACACTATTATTTCAGTTTTTCTATATTTTTTAAAAAATTATAATAAAATGGGAGGGATGACAATAGACCAATCACTTCGAGAGGAAAATATTTCCTTTGTAAAAAATGTCTACATATGTATATATTCACATATGTAATTTCACATAAATATACTCATATCATCAATGCTTTCAAGTCTTATTTATTGGTTTTCCTTTCTTGTTTGGCTCACTTTTCTCCCTCTGCTTTTCCTTCTCTTACCGTGTTTCCCCGAAAATAAGACCTAGCTAGACAATCAGCTCTAATGCATCTTTTGGAGCAAAAATTAATATAAGACCCGGTCTTATTTTACTATAATATAGGACCGGGTCTTATCTACCATAATATAAGACCTGTTCTTATATTAATTTTTGCTCCAAAGATGCATTAACGCTGATTGTCCAGCTAGGCCTTATTTTCGGGGAAACACAGTACCTCCCCTCTAAACCTAACACAAGTAACCTATGTTAGCAAATGAGAATGAAGCTTTTCTTAATTCCCCACGTGCATAAAATCATATGCAGATGTAAATATGCACACATATGTACACATTTACATATATACACATGCAAGGGAGTTGATACTTTCACACGCATTGTATTTTAATTTTAAACACTCATGGGTTTATATGATACCACGTGATTACTTTAATTTGTAATTCCTTTACCACTGGTAAATTTAAGGCTTTTTATCATATGTTTGCTGGGCTTTCTGATTTGCACTTTCATGAACTTCTCTTTCACATTTTTTAATCCATTTTTCTATTGAGTTGTTTCTATCAGCTTTTTATTGTTAATTTGTAAGAGCTTTTTGTATGTAATAAATCGGAGTAACCTTTGTCATCTATCTCTATGAAGTATTTTTTTCAAATCTATTGTTTGTTGACTTTATTTATAATATCATTCACCTTACAAAGGCTTTTAATTTTTATATATTCAAATGTGTCTGTCTTTTCTTTTAAAGCTTTTGAATTGTCAGTCTGATAACGAAGGTTTCCCCACTCCTAAATTACACACAGAGTTTGCTAGGTTTTGATTCTTGTATTTAATTCTATAGTACCGCTCTAATTTGTTATTGAACAGGATATAAGATGAGAATTCACTTTTACTTTCTTCTAGATGTATGATGATGAATCATGCCAGCAAAATTTACTAAATAACCTCTTCTTTTCCCACCAAAGTAAACCATCACTTTTGTCGTTTATTAAATTCTCTCCTTGTTCTAATTTCAGATTCACTATTCTGTTTCACAGATCTATTTGTCTCTTCTAATATAAATACTATATTGACTTTTCCGAAGTACCTTATTGTACGTTCTGACGCCACAGAAGATGAATTTCCCTGTGTTAAGCTTCTCTCCCGTATATCCTGGACTATTCTCTAGCTTTTATTGTCTTCATATAATTTTTTAAGGTTTTATCCCTATAAAGACTTTTAGGATTTTATCACCATGAAAATTCCAATGACATTTCTTACAGAAATAGAAAAAACAACCCTAAAATTGTATGGCGCCTCAAAAGACCCTAAATAGCCAAAGCATTTCTGACAAAGAAGAACAAAGCTGAAGGCCTCACACTTCCTGATTTCAAACTATACCACAAAGGTATAGTCATCAAATCAGCATGGTACTAACATTAAAACAGCCACATAGACCAATGGAACAGAATTGAGAGCCCAGAAATAAACCTTCGCATATCTGATCAACTAAGACAAGGGAGTCAAGAATATTCAATGGAGAAAAGGCAGCCTCTTCCATAAATGGTGCTGGGAAACCTAGATATGCACATGCAAAAGACAGAAACTGGACCCCTGTCTTACACCACTCACAAAATTAACTCAAAATGAACTAAAGACTTAAACATAAGACCGTAAAACTCCTGGAAGAAAACATAGGGAAAGAGCTCCTTGACACTGACCTTGGCAGTGATTTTATGGATACTGTGTTTCCCTGAAAATAAGACCCAGCTGGACAATCAGCTCTAATGTGTCTTTTGGAGCAAAAATTAATATAAGACCTGGTATTATATTATTATATTATGTTATGTTATGTTACGTTACGTTACGTTACGTTACGTTACGTTACGTTATGTTATGTTATAGACCTGGTCTTATATTCATATTGCTATTTCCTCTGTTACATCTGTGTCTTCTTTCTTCCTCACGTAAATCCCTGGTTGTCAAAGTCATAAGGGAGGAGAAAATTAGTATGCTCTAAAAGTAATCACTTGTTTTATCCAATGTTGCACATACAACCCCAGAATAATATTAACACTACCACTAATATATTTACTAAAGCTATTAAATATATTTTATATTAATTATATTTTATTAAATATATTATATCCTACACTCTGTCTCCCCCATTATGATAGCTTTTCTACCTTGTCACAGTTTATGGCCATGATACACTAGGCATGTTCCCTCTTACCCTTCATTTAGTCTACGTTCTATAGGTAACTATATATTTTATGCTTTCCAGCTGATGACTTTGCAGTCATTTGGGGTGTCTGAAGCCAGCTCTCCAGTAGGTTCCTCATGGGATCAGTGGTACAATTTGTTCATGATCCTTATGCTTGAGAAGTTAGTTTTGCCTGGTATAAAACCCTTGGTTCACATTTTCCTTCCTTGAGTTGTAGTTTTGATCTGTTTCATGGACATGCCTTTCCTATGGGTGTCTGTTGAACACTTATTCTGCAATTTATTCTCTCTTTTTAAATAATAATTCTGTGTAAGGTTTGGCCTTGATACTTTTCTGTTGTTCATTGTTATGGGAAACTACTTCTCCTGAACTTTTAGAATGAGAAAGAGTTCAAAAAAGCTTTCCTAACTCCACAGGGCTCCCTCTTCTGTTTCTTCTCTGTGGCGCCCAAAAATACTGTGGCTTGTTTTCTGGGCTTTCCTACATCTGTTCCGCTGTCCCCTTTTGATTTGGACCTTCTCTTTCTTTCTCTGTCCCTTCCTGATCAATTTTTATCATAGTCCCAGCATTTTCTCCCTCATGTGAGGCCCCCTCCAGTTCTAACTATGGGCCCCTTGCACTGGCCTCTTATTTACAGAGGGCAGAACTCCTGCTTCCTGCTGCTCTCCAGTTTTCCCACCTTCTTTCCAGTGAGTACTTCCTGGTATTTGGGGGTTCTCCTGTACGTAGATTCACTAAAATGCCACTCCATTTCCTCTTCCTCCTTCAGCACAGAGACTGATAACATGCAAGTGTTGGGATTCTTGGTGTTTCACCCATCCATGTTTTTGACAGGGTAGATAGAGACAATCTAGTATAGTTTTGTTGTAAATGTTGTCCATGGATTTGGGATTTTGCTATAGTTTATCTCTCTATTTTTACATTGATTTAGAGAGATTAAAAAACCATGCTGTCCTCACTAGCCCATACTAATAAAAATGAATGACTAAATAAGTAAATAAGTGGGGAAGAATAGGTGAAGAATTCTTCTATGCAGAAGAATTCCAGATAACTTATATAGATGCCCCACGTTCAGTGAGGTGCAGCCTAACTCCCACTGGTCAAGTGCAGGCTGCCCGTGATGACCTTCTTCCAAAGAGGATAGCAAGGGAGGTGGGGAAGTTACAGTGGAGAAACCTGATAACAGGACCTCAGCCAGGTGGTCAAGGTCAACATCAACAGTGATAAGTCACATTGATAGTGTATACTTTTGATATGGTATACTCAGAATAGCACCTTACCTCTGTGATTGTCCTCCCCAAAACCCACAGTTCCAGTCCAATCATGAGAAAAACATCAGATAAATTTTAATAGAGGGACACGCTACAAAACACCTCACCAGTCCTCCTTAAAACTGTCCAGGTCATCAAAAACAAGGAAAGTCTGAGAAACTGTCACAGCCAAGAGAAGCCTGAGGACACAGGATAACCAAAGGCATTGTGTTTCCAGAATAGAATAAAACTATCCTAAAATAGGAAAGGTATTTCTTTTTAATTCAGGGGCAAGGAAGGGTGCAAATGTGTAAGAAAGGCATTGCTGAAATATGCAGAAAAACAAAATGTGACATGGTTTTAAGGAATTGATGGAATGCAAAAATGGAGAATCCATTTGAACATTCCCTTTTGGGTGGTCCATGAAAAATGACATTGGAACTACAGAGAAGGAAATACAATCATAGGACAATACTTGGTTCTTTTGTGAAAAGAATTTGCAACAACCAGGTTAATATAAATGCTGTTTATTGATTTCAATCCTTTAGTTTATAGATAAACAGAATAAAATGTTGGCATTCTTTACAAAACAAAAGTAAATATACATCTTGGAGAAGTTGGAAAGTGGGAGGGGCATGGAGAGGGATGGGGGATGGGCACTACCCTTAGATGACGGAACAAGAAATAGAGAATTTTGTTTTTTATATTTTAACAGCTTTCTAGTTGACAGAACAAGAAATAGAGAAATTTGTTTTTTATATTTTAACAGCTTTCTTGAGGTATAATTTACATACCATAAAATTCACTCTAAGTGTACACGTCAGTGATTGTTCGTAAATTGACAGGGCTGTGCACCATTTCTCTCACCTCCGGAAGTAACTTCATGTCAGTTTGCAATTACTCCCTGTTCCCGCCCTCAGCTCCTGGCAGCCACTGATATTCCTGTTTCTATAGATTTCCTTTTCTGGACACTTTGCAGACATGGAATCGTACAATATGTGGTTTTTTGCGTCTGGCTTCTTTCACCTGGCATAATGTATTCAAGGCTCATTCATGTTGTAGCATCTGTCAGTACTTCATTCCTTTTTATTGGTGAATAGTATTTTTGTATGGATACAACACATTGTATTTATCCATTCCTAAGTTGAAACACATTTGGGTTGTTTCCACCTTTTGGTGATCATGAATAATATTGCTGTGAATATTCTCGTGCAAGTCTGTGTATAGACATATGTGTTTGTTTCTCCTGGGTAGATACCTAGGAGTGGATGTCTAGGACACATGGTAAATTTGTGTTTAACTTTTTAAGAAACTGCCAAAGTGTAGATAATTAAGTATATGTGTATAGACATGAACTATTTTTAGAAAAACTAAAAATAGTGATATAATTACAAGTATATGTGAGTGAGGGGGAGTATAAAGTTAATGACGAATGATTTAATGTTAAAGTGATTGCCTCTGAGAAGTGGAATTGAGGAGGGCGTGGTGAGGCAAGGGACCCATTATAAATCCCTCTGTACAATTTTATTTTCGAACCATGTGCATGTGTTACTTTGATTTAAAATTTTTTTTAAGTAAAAGATAAACAAGTAAGTGACATAGACCAGAAGGGAAGCCATGGGAAGCGTCGAGGAGCAAAATGAAGGATTGGGTTGCTCAGAGTGGAGATGAGGAAAAGGGGAAAATTCTAATGATCTTTAGGGGGGATATTTGAATAAAACTGGGGATCATTGAGTGTCAAACATTCCAATTACGTTGGGATTGCACACGGTCGTAATTGCTCACAGTTAATAGGTAATGTCAACAGTGAGAAACCTCTATGCTGAAGATTCAACTGTCTAATGGACTCAGTTAATTAGAATTCTCCAGAATGCGACGACTTCTCTGTCTGGTGGGGTATCGCGGGGAAGGACAGACTTTTCCATAGACTTCCTTTCTTTCCTTTGTAAATCACTGCAGCACTTAGCATATTTCAGCCCAAGCATGTATACAGGTGGCTGAGATATGAGGCTTCATTTTTCTCACAGACCAAAGAGCGTAGAAGTGAGCAGTTTCCAGGGTTGGTCCGCTGGTTCCACAGCATCGGGCTCTGGGCCACTACCTGGTCCCTTGACCTTCCCCAAAGGGTCCTATGGTGTCTTGAGCAGCTCCAGGCTTCAGTCCTCACATGACAGCATTCGAAAGCAAGAAGAGAAAGGTGAGGGGTTTCCCTCACATGTCTCTCTCTCTTATTGGGAGGAAAGTCTTTTCCAGAAGCCCCTAGTAGACTTCCCTTTATCTCTCATTGGCTGGGGCTGGGTCACATGCCCATACCTGAGCTGCAGAGGAATAGCTGGGACCCACTGATGAGTAGATATAGTAGTCTACTAGGGATGCCAAAACAAAACGTCACAGCCTGGGTGGCTTAAGCAACAGACATTTATTTTCTCACACAGAGGTCTGGAAGTCCGAGATCAAGGTGCCAGCAGTGTTGGTGACTTCTGAGGCCACTCTTCCTGGCTTTCAGGCGGCCACCTTCTCGCTGTGTCCTCACATGTCCTTTCGTTTGTGTGAGTGCACTCCTGGTGTCTCTGCCTCTTCTTATAAGGACGCCAGTCATATCGGATTAGGCCCCCACCATTTTGACCTCATTTAACCTTAGTTAGCCTCTTTAAAACCCTGTCTCCACGTATGGTCATGTTGGGGGTTAGGGCTTCAACATATGAATTTGGTGGGTACACAATTCAGTCCTTTACCAGAAACAACCAAGATCAGCCGCCCACCGTCCCTAGATTGTGGGAGATGATTCTGGCTACTGTTTCTCTCGGAACTATCCAGTCTTCACATATATACACACTTGTGCTTTTCTTTATTTTAATTTCATGACAATAGAGATCTTAGTACAACAGATTTCCTGGAGAGCCAAGGACAGGCAGTGCTTTTGGCTTTCACCACCAGAGCTGTGAGCTCTTCCCACTGTCTTCTCTATCCCAGAAAACACCCTTTGCCTATCACTTAATATTGCTTACAAGGGTCTTGACTTTTAAGCAATGCGACATTCAGTGTGTATTTAAATGCCATCCATTACCATCAAATGGTGACATTTACTTCATTTGTAATTCAGAAAAAGAAAACACATCTCAGAATACAGCAAAGAGACACTCGTATCAAAGATAATGGACCAAAACAATTGTCGTTCCTTGTATTTCAAGTTTGGAGAACAGAGCTAATAAAAGATTAAAGAGAATGCCCAGGAGCCGCGGGACAAGTCTGAGCAATCACTTGTCACTTGAGATTAGCACAGAAGTTATTTTAACAAGATACTACTTGCAGAATTTCCACCATAAATCTTTTATTAAGTCCAAGAATTTCAGTCAAGACATTTCCCACGCAGGATCCTCAGAAATAATGCTCCTTCAGAGTTTCCTTTAAAACCTGCGGATGACAGAAGCTAAGTGCTGAACTGAATGACCTTCACATAAACCTAATATTTTTATTGATTTTCCTCTACTCAAAGAGGCGAAATATATTTTTTGGAAGCGACCATTAACGAGCCTGTTTAGATGAGGCTGGACAAAGCCAGTGAGTATTTCTTTTGCTTGGAGCAGGAGTCCCTGGTTGGGTGTGATAAACCCCGACACATTTGATCACTCTGTGTCACCCCTGGGCACGATAAAGAAAGGGCAGCAGAGGCAGCCTCCAGAGAGGGTGAAAAATACTGTAGCATTCCAGCCACCTTAGCAGGCTGTGCTGACCTTCCTAATTAGGCAGGATGTCTTATTCTTAGAGTTTGCGGGAAAGAAATCCTTGTTCTCTGCAGCCCTGCTGTGGCCACTCATTCAACATTTCCTCCCCTGACATCTAATAAACTGGTTCCATCCATTGCAAATGTCTAGGCTTTTTTTCTTTTTTTGCATGTGGATGTCCAGTTGTTCCATACCATTTGTTGAAAAGACTATCTTTTCTCCATTATATTGCCTTTGCTCCTTTGTCAAAGATCAGTTGACTCGCCCTTTCTCTCTATTCTTTTCTGTTCCATTGATCTATTTGTCTATTCTTTCACCAGTACCATGCTGTCTTGATTACTGTAGCTTTATGATAAGTCATGAAGTGGGGTAATATCAGTCCTCTGATTTTGTTCTGCTCCTTCAATATTGTTTTGTCTTTTCTGGGTCTTTTGCCTCTCTAGGTAAACTTTAGGATCAGTGTGCTACCAATGTGCTATCCCCTAATAAACTTGCTGGGATTTTGACATCTATTGCAAGTGGAAAGTTCTCTCCGCCCTAATTGTGTGATTTCCTTTTACTTGCATGTTTTTCCATGTTGGAAAGGGAAAAAAAAAAAAAAAAAAAAAAAGCACATTTGAAGAAAGTGCCAGACTCTTCCCATTTCTTACCAATGCATGAAGTTTTATGGACCTTGATTTGGTACAACAAAATCTGAGGCCTCAGCTGAGTTTCCAGAGGCCACGATGTGGCTGTCAGCTTCTCTCCAACACGGCTGGGCTCCTGGTTCATTTTTGGTCAATTGCCAACATCTTCTTATACACTGAGATCACTCTCCTGGAATTTAAGACTAATTAAAATAAAAATCCATCAGTTTAGACAATGGGGATACTTGAAATGGAGCAGAAACAAACACTTTAAAGAAATCGTATGTGTAAATATACTTGATAAATTTATCCTCTAGGCCTTTAGTTTAAGAAAAGTCCTGCTATATAGGTTGTTAGTGTTTTGACACATGCCAGTTTCTTTAGGTCTTCCCAAACCCTGTCAATTGGATAATTAAAATATATGGTATATTAAGCAAGGCAATTATAAGAGCGGGAGAGATTTTTTAAAATAAACTAATGGAGACTGAGTAGGTTGTAGGAAGGTTATGTTCTGCCATGTAAGGTGATTTATTGCAGGTGTATACCTATGCACGGGATGACACCAGAAACCTTCTTTCAGAGTCAGCCCATGTGACTGAACTGGTATCCCCACCTGGTTAAAATTAGATTGTAACACATTTAATAGGCATGATGGATGTTTTGAAGTTGCAGTCCTAAAAATCTTGTCACACCGATATATTCTCAAGATGAAGTTTAAGTAAATATTTGGTGGACCACTATTGATGCTGGCTTGAAAACCACTGTCCTGATATTTAAGTAATTTTATAAGATTCGGAAGAAATCTGCAGTCACTCGCCCTCAGAAGCTCATCAAAAGCCCCTGGACTGACCCGGAAAGCCTAATGGGTGGCGAGGCGGATGATAAACTAAACTCTCCATGACCAGGGGAGAACGCGTCCGCCTTCAAATCACGGGGAGATGTGTTCGTCCTCATTGCGATGGTGTACAGAAATTTATAACATTCTATAAAACATGCAGCAGCAATCAATACAGATTAAAGCTGCATCCTCAGTGAGTCTTTAAATATTTATGCTGTTGCTTTACTTAAGTTACTCACTGAATTATATTGTATGGGACCCTTACGCATTCAACAAAACGTTGATTAAATATCCACTGCTCCGTTTAGTGTTCCATATTAGGAAATTACATTCTCTGAGACAGCAAGCAGGAAGCAAGCAAACCAACCCGGAGAAGGCAGGATGGACAGACAGGGGAGCAGCTCTGACATCCTTCTCAGTGACCACACTTATGCTGGGGAGAGGACACAGAGAAGTAGATGAAAGGGAAATGAGAGTAAGGTACTGACCTACTGTGTGCCATGTGTCATTTACTGTTCACCCCAACCTTATGAGGAGGGTATTTTACTCCTGAGGAAACAGAGGCTTTGAAGAGTATGCATATCTTGTGTAAGGTCACATACAGCTCCTGTGTGGGAAGGGGAGGGGGGGGTCCGGCATTCAAACGCAAATCTCTCTCCTACACCTTCCCCTTGTGCCTTCCATGGTAGCCACAGCTGGGAGAGAAGAGCAGAGCCAGGGCTGCCTGGGACAGCTTGGTTTACGTCAGTTGTTTCTAGGTAGATTTGGGTGCATTTAAGCCTAATCACCTAAGGAGATTTTGTTCGTGTGCAGGATCCGTAGATTTCTCTCTTGCTGAGTTTTACCGTCGAGGCTAGAGTTTTTGCTGATAAATACGTGTGGACAGGATTTTCAATTTCCTTTTCATTCCTGGAGATATTATTTAGTACATTTCTTTGATGGCTGGCGATGCACAAATCGGTTTTAATATCAATAATGTACCATTTGGAAAACATTCAATTTCTAGACCCGCCAAAAAAAATATCCCTCCGTGTCAGGATTTATTGAATCCAATCCTAGGAGACTGTGGGAGATGGAATTCCTTAAGCAGAAGAGTAAACAGATGGTCTTTGGAAAGTACTCGCGTTCTTAAGCACTGAATTCGTTTTGGACAGAATGGAATCACATATGCCAATGCTTGTTGGCCAGCAGGGTGGTGGCAGGGAGACATCAAAATTATCGTGACATTCTTCAAACCTCTGGGCTTAATTTGGGCCCTGGTGATCTGATAGAAATGGTTACAAATTGCCAGGTGCCCCTTGGTTGGATAATTTAGGGAGAGAATGCATGATTGGCAGACAGGAATGGCATAGCCCGAAGGAGCTTAGAGCAGCTGAAAGCCTTAGACGCTGGACACACCCTTCTGTGCACCCCCCTCCCCCACCCCGTGCCCCCTCAGGCCTGAACTCAGTAAAGCTGTGATTGCCAGTTACTGCCCTCTCCCCCCACAGTGGTAACCCCAGGGTGAGTTCAGAAGGCTCTGGTTGTTACTTCACTCAAGGCATCCCCTCTAAATTAACCCTTCCCTCTCGGGCTCCTCTCTCCTCTTTTCAGAGCCTTCCCTCTTATCTTCAGTGATTCTCTCCATCCACCGTCCTCATATGGACATTCTCACCTGATCCTGCAGCCCTGTCCAGTCCACCTCCCCTCTCCTGTCCCTCTGCATCTGGTGCATCCGTTTCCTCTCCTCACATCCCTACTGAAAGCACCTAAGACCTGGCTTTCCTCACCCGGCGTTCCGTGAAAGCCACCTCCCCTAAAAGCACAGAAAGCCACACAGCCAGTGTGGAGCTCGGCGTATCCCGGGAGCCCAGTGAAGACACTGGGTAATTAGACCTTTCCACAGCTTCCCTTCCCTCAGCTGCTCCATCACGCTGAGCGCTGCTGGCTGCCTTTCCCCATTCCGTGTTCTGCCCCACCTCCCTCCCCAGCTCCGGCTGGGAATGGCATTCTCCTCTACTTATTGGCCTGGCCAGTGCCTCCCATTCTGGATCCCCTGCCACTTCTAGTTCCCTGGTCACTTCTTGATGCTCTCTGGACAAGAGCCATCGTCATCCCAGGCTACGATTCCTAAACTCTGCCCCTTTTAAATTAATTTTTTAATTGAGGCGAAATTCACATAACATGAAAAGAACCATTTTAAAGTGAACAGTTCGGTGGCATTTAGTGCATTCACGATGTGGTACAACCACCATCTCTACCCAGTTTCAGAATGCGGCATCATCCCCAAAGGAGATTCCATACTCAGTAAGCCATCAGTCTCCAGTCTGCCCTCTCCCTCACCCCTGGAACCATGAATCTACTTTCTGTCTCTATGGAGTTACCAGTTCTGGACCTTTGGTATAAATGGAATCATACCCTCAGAGGTCTTTTGTGTCTGGCTTCTTCACTTGGCATACTGTTTTCAAGGTCCATCCATATTAGAGGATGTGTCAGTGCTTCAGTGCTTTTCTATGGCTGAATAAAGTTGTATCATATGAATATATTACATTTTCTTTCTCTATTCATGTCAATGAGCATTTGAATGGGTGTACCCTTTGACTATTGCTATGAACATGCTATACAAGTTTTTGTTTGAAACCTGTTTTCAGTTCTTTGGGGCATATACCTCGGAGTGGAATTGCAGGGTCATGTGGCAATTCTATGTCGAACATTTTGAAGAACCACTAAATCCCCTTTTGCAACCCTAATCACGTCACTTGGGTCTACACGGGTGGATGTAGTGGACTTCTTTACTTCTGGGGGCTGTCCCATTGTCACGTCATATCAACAAGTCCAGAGCTGGCCTTGTTCCCTCTGCCCCAACCCTGCCATTCTCCTGCTGGTGGTCTTCTTGCAGGAAGGA
The DNA here is from genome assembly GCF_004115265.2 of Rhinolophus ferrumequinum. Classification (NCBI taxonomy): domain Eukaryota; kingdom Metazoa; phylum Chordata; class Mammalia; order Chiroptera; family Rhinolophidae; genus Rhinolophus; species Rhinolophus ferrumequinum. The sequence continues at coordinate 5,710,170 of NC_046299.1, forward strand.
GCCCCCATTCCTCCAGCTTCCTAGGCTAAAACCCCTGCAAGGGCCAAGTGTTCACAAAACACTGCTTCTGTGGTCATTCCAGGTTTTTCTTCCACCCCACTCTCCAAATCCTACCACTCAAGACCAGCCAAAGACAGGGCCTATTGTAGTCACTCATTCACTCATTCACTCGTTCATTCATTCAACCACCATCTATTGGGCTGTACCTGTGCCAAGAACTACAGCAGGCAAAGTTGTAGAAAACAGAATCCCTGCCTCATGGAGCCTGAATACAACAGTGACAAAAGTCCCACAACACCACAAGTGTCTACAGAGCATGATACAAGTCAGGACTGCAGAGGCTCAGGTGACTGAGTGAAGCATCGCGGGGGAGGTGGCATTTGAGCAGTGCCTGAGCCACAGAGCTCACTTCTAGAGGCAGAGAGAAGGGCCAGGGCGAGGCAAAGAGAATGGTGTGTACTGTGTGTTTCAAGCAACAGCACGTGCTGTCATTAGAAGGTTTCCTCTGGAGGTCAGAGAATAAGGACCCTGGGTGAATGGAAGAGAGGTGGAGACATTCCTTGGGGAGCAGTGGGGAACCGGTAAGGGTGTTGAAAGGGAAGATGGTGTTGCCACAGCAATGCTCCAGGGTGTCTAATTAGTGGTGAGGAGCATGAATATGGGCCAAGTCTGACGGGGAGGCCGCTTAGTAGGCCAGTGTCTCCCACTGTAGGCACCTTTGATCTCAGTAAGTGTGCTGAATTTTTTTTTAAATCTGAAATAATTTGAGAAAAATATTAAGACTGAGCGTAGAAGGTGATAGGCATGAGGGTACTTTCTATGCTAGCCTCTACATTTTCTGCATCCTTGAAATACATCACAGTCATAATTTTTTAAAGAAACCGAAGTATAACCCCCCCAGAAGGGTGGTTATGTAAGTTTAGGACACACTGGAGCGAACAAAGTGAAATGGGGCGACTTGCAGCCATCCTTCTCAGGGCCTCTGGTATTCACAGGTGGCTTATGAATCCCCAGAAGGTGAATGTCATAGGGAGTAATTCCCACACTGACCTGATCACAGAAACTTCCATCCAGATCCTAATACCGATCTGCCCGGACCCCTGTTCTGCCGACTCGAGGCTTCAGAAATGGCTCCCAATCTGAAGATACTGACATTCTTGTCCGCAAGGATCTTAGAGTCCATTTCAGGTCAGGGAAACTTATTAACAAATAATGAGAATCCAGAGTCTGTCACGAGCCAACAGAGACCTGTGGCTTACCTGGCTAGGAGCAGGCGTGTTATTTGGCCCCTCCTTCAAAGAAACACATTTTACATATTTGCCTCAAAGTCAAAGGGGTAGGAGTTCTTCTGTTAGTAAGAATAGCAAAGCTTTGTCCACGGTTGAAATAAGCAGCTCGTCGTATGTGCTGAGCATGGTGTCACTGCTTGTCTGGCACTGTCTTTCCGTAGATTTTCAAAACCCTAAACTGAGGAGCATTTGCCCCCCACATGCCCTAGGGATCGGTGTGTTCTGCATGGAGATAGCAACGAAGTCCTGTTCCAAACGCACTTCAAGTTCCCGTCCAGGCTTTGCTGCCGGCAGGACCCTTCTTATGTTGCAGCAATGCATATTTTCATTCCTGTTTTGGTCTGTGATTTACCAAACCAGGCAAGTATTGTTTGGGGAGTGGGATCATATTAGACTGTGTAAGACGTAGAAAATGAAAGAAATCGCTCATTCACAGTAAATAGAACAGTGTCACTGATTTGCCTTCAGAATTTTCATGTCCTGAGACTGCCAGGTCCCAGTAGTTGTCACTAATGGGCCTAAAGCTAGAGGGGGTGGCCTGAGGTTGCTCTGCGCCTTGCTTGTGACAGATGCAGAATTGCTCAGTGGGGTGGCAGTAGCAAGGAATTTTTCATTGCGCTGGCTTTCTCCTTTAGTGGGAATGGAACCAAGTTACATTTCACCTGTTGAGTAAGGAGTCACATGTGGAAAACTGCATTAACTAGCATCTAGCTGTGATTGATGTTAAAGTCATTTTGCAGAAACTGCTGGTTGCCCTTATACCTAATCCCTCCTCCTTCTACTGTAATGGAACTTTTAGTTGGACACACAGCCACTAAGAATATAAAGACTACATTTCCCACATGCCTTGGCAGCTAGCTGAGGCTATTTAATTAATTCTAGCCAATGGGATGTGAGCAGAAGTAATCTTAAAGGGAAAGGACTGACCCTCCCCTTTCCCTTTGCCTCCTTCTGCTGGTCAAAATGAGGAGATGGTGGTCCGCCAGCTTGGACCATGCAAACACAGGCAACACGCTAGAGACTGTGGAGCCACGTGCTCAGAGTTTCACGTAAATGAGAAATAGATACCTGTCTTGGTCAAGCTACTGGTGTTAGGTCTTTGTCACACACAGGTGAAACCATATCCTAATAATGCTGATCCCTTAGAAGCTGGCTGGCTGGTCCCCCCTTAATCAATGCACATGGAAGCATAAAGGAGGGTGTGAGCAACCCCCCGTCTTGGGAGTCAGGAAGGCTCTTCAGAGAAGATGACGTTTGAACTGGGTCTTCTTGGAGGACATGGAGCTCCGACAACCCAGATGGGGGAGAGGAAGAAATTGGCAGATACAGGAAGGAGAGGGGACAATTCATTCATCAGTGTTTTTCAGCAGTTCTGGGCACACACACACAAGTCCCCAAAAAATGCAGGAAGGGATGGAGGAGAAATTTGTGAGAAGCAGAAGAATGCCTGTTCAAGCTAAATAAGGGAAAAGAAGGGTGGCTGTGGTATCAGTTAGGTGGTTTTGACTGCAAGAAACAAAACTCCCATGAAAGGAAAGTCACTGGCTCATGGGACACCAAACTCAAGGTAGGTGGGATGCCAGGGATGATTGACAAGACAGCCCCATAATATCACCAAAATCCTGTGTCTTCCGTCTCTCTTTGGCTGCCATCTTCATCATTAGCTTCATGGTGCACTCCCAGCTATAAAACAGCTGACTGTAGCATTCATAGCAGCAGACGTCTTTGTTTACGTTCAGAGGGAAAAAAGAAATCTTGGCTCTCTTACAATCGAGGAAGAACTTTCTCTGAAACCACCAGAGAAAATCTCAAGTCTCACTGGCCAGAGTTGAGTCCTCAGTGAGTCACTGGCAAGGAGAATAGCTTACACTTTGCCTATCTGGCCCATCCTTGATTTGAGTCCGTTCCCGACACTGCTTGCTGTTGCACGGCATGAGAGGGGTGGAGTGGATATAGGGGTTCAACTCCAAAGTGCCCCTAACATTCACTTCAAGGATACGGGGCCAAAATTTTGAAATAATTCCAGCCAGACATCTCTGATCCTGTGAAACCATCAAGAAACAGAAACTTAAAGATTTACCTACACTTTATTCCCTTCTTCCATTTCAGCTGAAAATGTCAGCTCAGGAAAGGAGGGAAGAACTGAGAATTAAATGAGTAAACAAGGTAGGAGCTCTCCTGGGGCCCAGGGAAGAGCAGGCATTGGCCCAGAGCTAATGTCAAAGGTTAAATACAGAAAAAAATAACACAGTACACAATTACAGTTGTTCATTCTTCTGCTTAAAATGGGGAGTAAAGGTCACAAATCAAATCACCGCATTAAGTCCAGGAGTCGCCTCGGTCCCTTTGCTGGAACATGACAAAAGGCGTCCCTGTCCCCATTAATTAGAAGACCAGGGCTCTCCAGAGGGTGCTACAGAGCTAACAGGTGAGGCGCGCTGGGCTTCTGGGGTTAATTGCCCCACTGAAGCTGCAGACTCTGGGGCTCCAGCCAAGATGACCACGCTGGGTGAATTGTGCACTGGTATGAAGCAAAAGAAGAAAAGTGAGGACGTGCACTCCTACCAAACTAAACATTTTCAATGTGAAGCACTGTCCTCGTTCTGGGGCTGGCCCTTCCTGCTCTTACGGTGGTGAAAAGTCCCGGTTTCTAAAATGACGTTAGTGGACAAGGTGAGGTTTGGGTTTTTAAATGTCTTCCTGACATAAGGAAAAGTTGGCAACTCAAGGTCAGTGCCCAACATTTTGTGTTCTTGATCATTCTAGAACATGTGAAATGCAACATCTGGAGCCACTAATTGCATCTACCCTTGATGCAGGAGAGACTTCATCTACCGTGTTTCCTCGAAAATAAGACCTCACTGGACCATCAGCTCTAATGCGTCTTTTGGAGCAAAAATTAGTATAAGACCACGTCTTATTTTAATATAATACAAGACCGGGTCTGATAATATAATGTTATATAATATAATATAATATAATATAATATAATATAATATAATATAATATAATATAATATAATATAATATAATATAATAATACCAGGTCTTACATTAATTTTTGCTCCAAAAGACGCATTAGAGCTGATGGTCCAGCTAGGTCTTATTTTCGGGGACACATGCTATGTCCCGCTCTCTCCCCTGAAGGCAGGGACCCAAAATATCCACCTTTGTTCCCCCACATCTAAATAGGCATTGTTCACAGTATTGGGTTATCTGAGCAAATCCCTCCTCTCCCTCCCTCCTCTCCAGACTAAATCATTTCATGCCCGGGACCATTTATCCAGGCCCTTATTTTCCTGCCCTTTCTCCATGTTCATCCTTTCCTTTTCCTCCAAGAAACCCCACATTTTCTTCGTCAGCCTTGTGGGAGCCAAAACGGCCGCTGAGCTGAGCCCAGGGCAGGCACCTGAGGCAGTGCCCTGGGTGTCTGACTGGCCAGCTTTCCAGCTCCGGGGGAACGCTTCCTCCCTACCACCTCCCATTGCCCTCCATCACCCCCAGGTCCTTTTCTGCCTCATTCCAGCGCCTCTGCCTCCCAGACGAGTCCTTCTCCGCTAGACAAGCAGCCCAGGCCCCACGAAATTGGGCTCTGTCAGGTCTGCTGCTCTCCCCCCACCCCATCCCCAAGCATCCTGACTATAAGGAGAAGCCATCCTCAGTTCGGTTCTCTCCACGGCAGCTTCCTTTAAAGTGCTTAAGGTGTAGGTACATTCTCTCAGCTTTAAAAACAGCCCTAATAACCCAAGAAAATGTTGGAGAGAAAGTACTATGTGTTCCCAGCGAGTATGTGATTACACCAAGGGGAGATGCACGTGGATTCTGGCTTTCTACTTCTTCCTCTATCACTTGTCACCTGTCAGTCACCCACCACTCTGGTGCCACTGTAAATCACACTTCTTTCATTAATCTTAATCCCACATCTGGCAAGAAAAAGCCTTTCTGTGGAGCATAGCTACAAACTCTGGATAATGGGGAGAGGAATTATTCCGTTAATTTGATCAGCCTAGACATGTACTGTGAGTAACGGACCAGGCTGTGACACTAATCTAAGCGTGGGGGCAGTATATTCTGGGATGGCAGCCTGAGCTGATCAGATTTCCTGGAAAATGGCCAAGGGTCTATTTCTCTTTAAGCAGCAGGCTTGTGGTTGAGTTTGGTTGTGAATAAATCAATGCTGGGCTGATGGTGTATGAGGTGGTATTAGAGAAGTGTTAGAACACATTCTAAACTCCCTTTCCCGATGAAGCTCACGTGAGTTGTTGTAGGGAAGTTACTATGAACCCCCATTCGTGTCGTGGACAGTGTGCTCTGGCAGGTGCTAAGGCCTGTCTCCCAACCCTGGACCGTTCCAGAAAAGACGCTGACGTCAATACAGCCTGCGAGGGTGTTGATCTGCCTGCCCAACATAAGAAATAACATTTTATTTTGGAAAATGCCAAACCTATTCTTTTAAACAGTTGAAATAGCACCGTGATAAGCACTCGTAGACCCTTTACCTGCATTCATCAATTTAGCCACGTTCACATTTTCTCTCCCCGCCACCCCCATGTGTTCAGAATATTTTGCTGAACTGATTGATAATAAGTTGCAAAATTGTCACCCTTGAATATGTCAGCATAGATTTCATAAGAACAAAGAGGTTCAGTCACGTAACCACAGTAAAATTATCAACTTCAGGAAGTTTAACCTTGACATGATACTATTATACTTTCCTGGGGACCATACCCAAATTCCCAGTTTCCCAAGAACGTGTTTTAGAGCAATGTGTTTCTGACTCAGGAGCCAACCCACAGGCTCATGTTACATTAACTGTCACGGCTCTGCTTTCCATTAACCGGGACCAGATCCACAGCCTGTGTGCCTTTCGTGACACTGACAGCTTGGGAAAGAACAGGCCAGTTGTCCTGTAGCATGTTCCCCAGTGGAATTTGTTACACTAGTCATTAGACGCAGGCCATGCGTATTGAACAGAATCGCAACACAAGTGACAATGGGTCCTCAGTACACGTGTGTGTCCACCGCCTGTTGGTGCTGTTGGCTCTGATCACATGGTGAAGGCTCTATCTGCCAAATTTCTTCCCGTAAGGGTACTTTTTTTTTTAAGTTATGATTAGTAAATATTGTGTGGGGAACTGCTCTGAGAACTCCATTCAGAGTTCTTGGTTAAATAGTGGAAAGGACAAGCACAGAGTTAAATGGGTGACAATCTCTGCCATCAGATTCGGTCTGGTGGAAGACACAGATAGACAAACACCAGAGACGGCACAGCTCCAAGTCAGAAAGGGAGCAGTATGGAAGGAAGGAAGCAGGATGTAAATAAATGCATCAGTTTCCCATGTACAAAGCCAAACAAAATATGTAAATGCTAGGCTAGAAGGCCTAGCTAACTGCAGGTACCAAGAGACCGAACCGCTAATTCCAAATGCAATGACTGACTGAGAAAGGCTTCCCAGAGACACACAAAAGTGGGGAGAGTTGTAGGCAAGCCACTTTCAATTATACCCAGAAAGTCACAGAAGAAAAAGGGCAAATGAACAATAAAAATGAGAAGATGCTTGCCTTCATCGGTAGTCAGAGAAAAACATGTGAAAATAATGAGTTTTTAACCCATCACAGAGCTGAAACTTAAAAATGTGGGTAACATCCAGGGCTGCCGAGGGTTTAGGGAACTCGTGCAATTGTGACCTGTTATCTCTTTAGAAAGGAATCTTGCAGATCGACTTAAATTTTAAGCATTTGACCTAGCTCTCTCTCTGAATCACTCCCTGAGACAAAAAAGGTGCCTGAAAATCAAGTGTAGGTGATAGAATTTTAGTCCATAGGAAGAAAAATTCAAGAAATGGCATCATCTTTTATTTTTCTGGGTGAAATTTAATCTTGCCAGAGCCCCATGGATTGAGTTGGCAGGTGATTCCATTTCAGTTTGGAGGATTTCTGCCTCTTCCTAGAGTCAGTCATCAAGGGCAAGAGAGGTCTAGCATTATCCAGAACATTTCTAGAAGGGCAATCTGGTCTTCAGACCCTGGAGGGCTCCATGGTGCAGCTCATGGGTGGACACAAGGGCTTTGTATGTCCTCCCAAGGCACATGCACAACCTCATCCACCCTCAGGGCCTGCCAGCTCCCAACAGGTCTGAGGGAATGGAGTCCAGGTCCCAGCTCAAAACCCTTTCCCTCTTCCTAGTATAAGAGAAGCTCCCAAACACTTCCACCTCCCAGGAAGTTGGTTTCCTATGTTCCCACAGACCCTCTCAGCCAAGGCCCTCTCCACACCCCCCAAAGTCCTGGATGGGGGCCTCCAGGTTGCCACTTGGTCACCAGGCCACACCAAAGCTGCCAACAGTTCTTTGTGTGAGTGATGGAGACAACCTTGACCGTGAACTCCCTGAGGGTAGGCTGTGTCCTGTATTTTGGCACCATCCAAGTACAGGGTCTGGCTAGTTGTAGATTCCCCAGTGTTTATGGAATGAATGAAGAAGCAAAAGGATGGATGGATAGATGGATGGAGGATGGATGAGTGTATGTCTGGGTGAGTAGATAGATATGTGGGTGAATGAATAACTGGATGGAGGGATACGTGTTCATGTGGATGGATGGATGGATGGATGGATGGATGGATGGATGGATGGATGGATGGATGGATGATAAATAGGAGGGTGGATGGGTAGCTGAGTGAATAGGTGTGTGGATGGATGAGCAGATGTATGGGCAGGTAGATGGGTCAGTGGGTGAATGAATAGATGGATGATGGGTGGGTGGGTAAATGGGTGAGTGGAGAGGTAGATAAGTGGGTGATTGACTAGATGGATGGATGGGCACATGGATAAATGGAGGGGTGGGTCGGTGGGTGAATGGGTGGTTGGATGGGAAGGTAGATGGATGGATAGACCACTAGAAAAAAAATGTGATTTTAAAGAGTCTTCAGGGCACACCATTTTTAAAAAGGCCAAACCAAGGAATTCCTTCTTTTTCCCAACCCCTTTAGAGTAAGCACTGGCCACCTAAAAGCTCCTTTGGCACTGGCCAGTCTATTGTGTTGCTTGCTTCCCTGAGGCCTCAACCATTCGCCTTGGGGCTCTGAAGGGACCTCAGTGTGCCCAGGGTCCCCTGCTCTGAGCAGCTCACAGGCCAGCACAACAGACCTCACCGAGGACACACCTGGCCCAGGACATGCCTCACTGACTACAAGCTGCTCCTTGAAGCAAGACAGTATTTGTCGGATGAGCAGAGGAATCTATCAGCCAAAATATAAATAAACCACCTCTAATTTTGCCGTCCAGAAACAGGGTAGTAGTTACCAATTTTTATGTATATTTTTCCATTATTTTTAATTAGCACATATGAGTAAGTACTTCAGTGCAAAATGGATCATGTTGTTATGTACCACTCTATAATCAGATTATTTTATAACAATGTATTTTGAATAATTTCCATTTTATTCAATATCCTTCAAAAACGTAATATGCCATTACACAAATGTGCCATAATTTATTTAACCAGCCTCCTTTTGTTATTTCCAACTGTTCGTTATTATAAGCTCTGCTGTGATGGACAGCCTTACCACTTTATTTTCACAAACATCCAGGATTATTTCCTTAAAAGAAATCCCTATTTGTAGAATTGTGCCATCAAAGGATATGCGGAATCCACAGGATTTTCTTGAGTGTCGCCATATTGTCCCCTAGAAAGACTGTGCTACTTCACGCTCCTACCGGCAGCGTGAGAGAACCCACGCTCCTGGCACACTAACCTGGTCTGGTTTTTAAACAAACATAGAAGCAGGTCGCAACGTGAGATCTGACTATTCCTTACAAGGTACCAGAAGGCTGGATTTCCTTGCTGCACTTCTGGAGAACAAGAATTTTCACTTCTGAAAAGAAAACTGTTCCCAGGGCTCCAAACGCCATCACAAGGGACCAGGGTCCTCACTAAGAGTGATGAGGCCTCCCACCCAGTGCTGAGAACTGGTGTCTGAGAAGGGAACAGAAGCAAAGGGAGGGAACTAACATGTGCACAGCCGGTCTGAGAAGGCGGAAGTGGGCCGGGGAGGTGAGGCAGCTCCTGGGAGCAAACCGCCAGCCCTCCCAGGGGTGTTACTGGGATAGTTAGCACCCACCCATTTCTTATTTCTCATAAATGACGCCCATCACAAAAGTAGCCATTTTCTCATTAAAGAAAACTGAGGACAGGGAAAGAATGGGGGCAGGGGTACTCACCTACAGTTCCACTCCCCGGGAATAACCAGTGTAACGTGGCATCGCATTTCCTTCCACGGTTGTTGTTTTCCTGTGTGTAGACTATATCTTTTATGTGGTTCTAATAATACAGGAATGCAGTGGTGTGTCCTGTTTCCTTTTTGTTTACCAACGCACTATAAGCCCTTTTCTATCTTATTACAAACTCCCAGTAAACCTAATTTTAGTTAGTGTATAATGTCCCTTCAAGTGGATGGCACATAGCTTAACCATTTCCTCCCCAGCCACATAAGTTATGTTCAGTGTAATTGACAACATGGCTCAAACGTTGGCATGTGTTCGTGTCTATTATCCCCTTGCTTTAAACACATATGACAGTAATTGAAGAATTCATTTAGGAAAAAAGGCACATTTCGAGCTGCTGACTCCTTGGCAAACAATCAAAAAGGCTCTAAATTGGTCTTCTGTGAGTAACTCCTCTCGCCACACCAGTGAGAGGCCATGATGGGCATTTTTCAGCCAGAAACTGCCAAAATCACAGGGCCCCAGGCCACAGGCCCGTAGGTTGAAGTACTTCCTGGTGGGCTCTTGCATGGGACCCCATCAGTATTCCTGTCTCTGCACACAGGGCCACCACTAGAGTGGGGGGACTTTGTTCTCATGAGACCTTGTTCTTGCTATGGCTCCCCCATCTAGTTCTGCGCACATCCTCGTTTCTGTTTATTCTCTGGCAACTTTGGCTTTCCAGATAACCAGCATTGTACTTTTGATGACCGTCACTGCATTCAAGTACGAAAGTCCTCTTGGCAGCCTCTGTCTCCTCTAGAAATACATAAGGAAGTGGAAATTGTTCTTACGATAAGTTGCCCCTACTTTTCAGCATTGCTTTCGGTGTGAAAAATTAAAAATGCACGCGCTGAAGAATAGAAGATAAATACAAATGACTGATAAACATCAGAAAAATTGGCCAATCTCACTCATAATCAAAACAAAGGAAAATAAAACAGTAATACTTTTACGTCTGACATCAAATCAGCAAATACTAAAATTGTATATTGTGTGGTGAAATGGATACTTTTCTTAGACTAGACTTAAGCTAGTTTCACCTTTCTTTTTTTTCCTCAATCACCGTTTTTTTCTCAAACAAGCTCATAGCTTGTTTGTCCTCAGTGCCTTGAAATTTCATGATGTGGCTCTATGTTTATTCATGAGCTCTTTCATTTTGGAAATTTTTCTTGAATTAGTACACTTGTTTTCTCCTTTCTATTTTCTCTCTTCCTGCTTTCTGAACTGGTCCACTAATTTTCTAATCTTTTTTATTTTTCATCGTTTGGTCTTTTCACCCTATGTTTATGAGATTCCTCAACTTTATCTTCAAATACTTATTTTGGGTTTTTCATTTCTAGGAGACTTTTTTAATTGTCAGACAATTTTTTTTTTATTGGTTGGTTTCTAGTGATTGATTTATAGGAGTTCTTTGTATAATCTAGATAGCAGCCCTTTGTCTAATGTGCGACTTGCAAATATCTAGTCCTACTCTGTGACTTACCTTTTCATTCTCTACATGGTGTCTTTTGAGGAGCAGAAACTCTAAGTTTTAATGAACTCCAATTAATTCATCTTTTCTTTTATAATTAATGAGTGTGTTGTGTCTTGTTTAAGAATCTTCGCTTCCCTCAAAGTCATGACAATATCCTATGTTTTCTTCTGGAAGCTTTACTGATGTACCTTTCACATTTAGACCTATGATCTATCCAAATTGATTTGTGTGTGTGGTGTGAGGTAGGGATCAGTGTTTCTGATAGTTTGCTTTGGTTCCTCTCTTTTATGTTAGAGACTTTCTTTAGAGGTCTAGTGACCCTTGGTTACCTTCACATGCTTAAACATGAGGAACTCAAAAATTTGTTTAGGAAATCTGTGTGTGGGGGTAGGAAATGTCAATTATGAACTCCTCTAGAAGTTCATGTGGAAACCTGCACATTAGTACCCTCAGTCTTTCCTTTTGTGCTGAACAAACTCCCTCTAGAAAATTCCTTCAGTCTCCAATTTGGAGACTGAAGCCCCCTGCCCTGGCTGTTAGTGTTCCAGAAGTCTGGGGAGGGGAGAACTGGGGGTCCCAGCAGCCACCCTGCATATGTTCACTTAGCTAATCAGGTGTGATAAGCACCCCTGTCCTAACTGCGTATGATGGCCCAAAGCAGAATTGCTCAGTTTTACGTTCTCCAGAGAATAATGTCCAAACACATGCAAAGAAGAAGAGTGCTTTGCACCCAGTCTACAGAGCAGAGGGTTGAACTAGGGATCTGACTGCTTCTGGAATAGGTCCGTGCTTCCCTGGTCTTCACCTGGGGGCCACCTACTCAAGTGTATTTTGAGGATTCGACTGCACACATTGAGTTGGTTTTCTGTTTTCTCCACCGCCGGCTGGGAATTCATTCTTCTCAAATCTGCTAAAGCAGTTACCACTTGTCCATCTGTTTCCCAGAATCGCAGATTGTGCGGCTGTTCTCTCGTGTTCTTGCAAGCTTATGCCTTTAAAAAAAAAAAAAAAAAAAAAAAACCCTACTGTAGTGGGGAGCAAAATTAGTGTGTTCAGTTTGCCATCTATACCTGGAAGTTGGGGTATACCTTTTTTAAAAAGAAAGCAATGATGTGTATCACGAACCTTAGAAATAGTCATACCCTCTAATTCCACTTCTAGACTTCTAGGACTGTATCCTAAAGAAATCATTCGAAATATGGACAAAAGTTTTTATTTTGCTATTTATTGCAGTGTAATTTATAAGGCAAGTAACTGAAAGCAAACTAAATGTTCAACAATAGAGAAATCGATTAGAATATGATGGTACGTCCACATGATAAAATATTGAATTTTTAAAAATCTATGAAAAATATTTAATGATAGAGGAATTGTTCATAACATAATTGGTAAGTGATAAAAAGTCATAAAACTGTATGTTCAATTTCATCCCAATTCTGGGGAGAGAGATAATGAGTAGAAAAGGAACCACACCCATAGGAGGAGAAGGGGAGAAAGGGGAGGGAAGACGTGGAGAAGGAGAAATATGGAAAGAGGAAAATTTTAACCAGTTATTGTATAATCAGAAAACGTAATTGTTTTAAAATTTACAATAGGGTCCTGCCTTCGTTCAGCCACGCTGTCACCCTTACAGTTCTCTACGCCTGCAATTGGCTTGCATGTATCCATATTGTAATCCATGAGGTCCTGCCTGGAACAAACTTCTTTTCTGGCAAACTCCTACATAATTCCCAGCACAAGCATCATCCCCGTTCCGATTCCTGTGCACTCCAAGCTGACTTAGGAATCCATTCACTAGTTCCTAAGTCCACATGCGTTGTCTTTATTAGAATGCCTTCTACACTATTATAACCACTGGTTTTATTTTCAGTGAACTCTGGAGGGGGAAGCATACCCTGTTCACCTTCCATCCTTAGCCCCAGGCTGGGCTCCTGGCACACAGCAAAGCTTGATAATGATAATCCTAAGTATTGAAAAGAACAGAGTTGATGGGGTAGAGTGAAGGAATGACTAACGCTTTTGTAGACTATCATTCGGGGCCTGGTTATACATTAATCTGTGTTCGCCTAGTTTTCCATGATTATGAAAAGCCTAAACTGTTGGACCTACAATGCCAAACTCAAAATATCTGTGTTCATCTGGTGACACCTACCCAAATTATAGTTATGAGGTTTAAGAGGAAATAATCTGCAAACATCTGTAGACCAGCCTTACAAACTAATCTCAGAGAGAAATAGCAAACCCACAGGCCGCAGCTGCAGTTGACAAGACTAGCTCAAAGCATGGGGCTCTGTAATAATTATCATTATTTAACATCATTCCACAAGGAACCATTAGAGAAACAAGGCTTGAAATTAGAGTCAAACGATTCCCCCTTCTCTTCAATCTACACATGCAAGACCCCAGCAGCACAGCGAGAGGGGTAGGAAAGCTGTGCTCCGTTATACTGTAATTATTTCTAACTATCCCCAACCCCAAAATACCATCTTGTCACGTGGCTTGTCATTTTTGCATGGCTCAGTCTATCATAACTTGTCATATTTCCCCAGCTTTTATTGCAGTTTTCATGAAGCACATGTATTCCTGGTAGAATAACGGCTTATGATAGAAAATTCTTTTTTAAAGCTGCTGAAACTTTGTCCTGCCTTTGTTCCTGCAAAACCTTGGGACTAGTTCTCTCCCATTTGACATGGGTCTACTGTGGCTAGGACATGAGCTTTGGGTGGTGTAAGGACACTTGGCCAGAGCTCCATGCCACCAGCCAATCGGAGGTACCTGCAGACTCTGAGGGTCACCTTGAAGGGCAACGGGCAATCTCTCCTTGCTGGCAATACTCTGGGCAACCAGGGATGGGCCATAGACTCTCCAACCAAGTAGGTATCTCTAGTAGGCTCTGGTGTGACTCAGGGTCCCGCGCTCTTATTCCCCTTGCTAACAGCATTCCTTGTGGGGACTAACAGTCTCTTTGTGGGGACTTCCTTTACCTGTGGGGTTGTCATCGGGGCCCTGCCTTCCCCAAGCCAAGGCATACAGGTGGCTCGTGCTAGGCTCTGAGGCTGAGCCCTTGTTGAGGGCAAAGCTTGAGCAGGGAGACCAGTTGTCCAGGAATGGGTGGCGATCCTAGCATCCCACCTTGAGGCTATCCAATTTTGCTTCCATCCTCCCATCCCTCAACAATCTTCCTTAGTTTCTGCCTATTTCGGAGCCAGATCTCCAGTCTTTCCATTGAGTCTGGACACTTCTCCAGTAAAATCCCTTTTGCTTAAGTCTAGAGTTAGTTTCTGTTGCTTGTAGCCTTGGCCAACCCATTTGCTCCTCCCTTCTTCCAGGATCCTCAGAGGCTGCAAGAAATTCTGAGCCTGGTAAGAGCTGTGATAAATCCTTTTCCTCCTTGATCAGAAGTGCAGGTCCCATCCTCTGGATGAGCACCCCATCTTAGGAGCCCCCCAGGTCTCCTGCCTTTACCTCTCTCCTTTCTCCCCTATTTCATCAGTGCCTGCTCTCTCTGCTGACTGACGGTCACCACTTTAGCCAGCGAGTCTTGCTCAAGCTATTTCCACCAATTAAAATGACCACCTAGATGGTGTGGGACCACCTGCCCCACAAATCAGTCCCGGAGACCCCCGAGGGACCGGCCCTCCCACAGCACTGGACATGCACCTTTTAGGACACATAGCACATGATCTTCTGTTACAGCTATTTCCACAGATGTCCCTTCAACTTTGCAATGGGAGTGATGTGTCAGCAAACTACCAGAGAAGGCTGAATCTCCCCGCATTGTCCCACTGCCAGCCGTGTTGGAGTGTAGCGATTTGGCTGCATCTATAGATAGACTCAGCCGGGCACTGACCAAGTCCCTGAAACAAGCCAGACCCAGCCGCCCACCACCCCTGCCCCTCCCTCGGTTACTGGATAATCTCTGTAAGAATGTGTGCTCATCTTGCTCACCTTTTCTTGCAGACCTGGACTCTGTTTTTCATTAAATGTCAAGTCCTCTGGTCTATCTTGATCGGGAAGGGCAGGCTTTCACTGCTGTTAAAAACATCTTATTAAAAAGATAGACAGATTCAATAATAGCAAGTTAAAAAGTGGTTTAGATTCAGAGTCTGCACCTGGGAGATAGGACCATTTTCCACAGAATACAACTCAAAGGGCTTGGCCAAGCTTTCGACCTCTTCTGGCTCCCACCACCACACACAGACACGCACATTTCCCCACATGCACACCCAACGCAGGCACATGCGCACGCACACACACAGCCCGCATCCAGCTGCATCGCAGCAGGACCTGCCGCTCCTCCCACACACCCTGGCTCTCCTCCCTCTGCTATTGCTTACGCTCCATCTGAAATACCCTCTTCCCATCTCTGCCCAGCACCATTCTTTCGGTCCTTCGGGGCTGTGTGAAACCCGCCAAGAAGCCTTCCTACCCATCATCAATCCAAGGGCATGCCACCCTCCTTTCTCCCAGCACCTTTGACAGCCCCGTGATGGTGGTTACCAGCCCATTGCTACTTACGGGCACTGGTCCATGTGCCAGTGCCTCCTACCAGTTCATCATTCACAAGGGAAAGAGAATGGGCACCTCTCCTTTAGTTTCCTCACCTACAAAATGGGTGTAATCACAGACCTGCCACACAGCAGTCTCTATGGGTCATTGAGTGCCTGCTGTGTGCCACACACAGAGGCACACAGAGGTCCAGTGCTGGCGGCAGTCACAGAGCCACTGAGTGGAGGTGGGGACGCACACCTAGGTCTGGCTGCCTGAAGTCCACGTTCTCCCCGGGGCCCCCCACCTGACTCCTCCAGGATCACGGCCCAGACTGCTGCTATTTTGAATACGGGCAGCAACAATGACTGGGCCACCCTACCTTTTCCTTCAGGGCAAGACTGTATCCCCAGCTTAGCAGCGCTCCCAGGAGATTTTCAGCATTTGCTGGCCCAGTTTCATACGAGCTTTATGCCCCCCCACAGCCGACAACAGGCAGGTTTGAGTGCAAGATGGGCCAAGAGGGGTCTGGTAGGAAGTGAAGATTCGTTGGGTTCACGGAAGCACTGTGGTACTTTCCAGAGCAGGATGGGAGGGGTCATCTCTCCGCAGAAGGAAGACCTCCCCCAGGAACTTGCAGTCAGGGACCCCGGGAAGACATGGCTGAGGCCCTCTGTCACGTCACCGTGAGCACCCTCTGCCAGGGGCCTCAGGGGCCCACAGTACTGGGAACCGCAGGGCCCATCTACGTGGGCCACTGCCTTCTCTGTAGTGGCCATGCGCCAAGGCAGGTTTGATTCGAAGCTTCAAGAAGCTGTGTTGCTGGCATCATCTCAGGGAGGAGGAACCCGGGCAGGTCCTGAGGACGTGTGATATCCACCATGGAGGGAGAGACACTTGGGTTTGGGTGCAGGGAGTGCATGTGACTCATGGTAAAAGTGAGGACTCAGGCTTTCTCTGGTACCAGTCCTGGAGCGTTGACAGAATGCGCACGCAGGACTGCATGCATCCACGCCCACACCCCAGGCCACCCGGCAGTTCCACTGCTGGGACAACACAACTGTCACAGTCATCCTGGGCCACGTGCCCTGGTGCTGGGGCATTGGAGGGGAAAATCACCAAGCGGTGTGCCGATCTTTCCCTCATTCATTCATTATTTACTAAGCGATACACACCAGGTGGAATGCCCTCCTCCGCCGGGACCTTCGGGTATTACCTCTAATTCACACTGCCCCACCCCCACCTCGCCCCACCCACTCCCCGCCCCCCCACACCCACCCACCTCCTGCTACAGGAAAGTGAGGGTCGGAAGCATGACACCACGTGCCCAAGGTCACACCGTAAGCGTGTCCAGGTCTGTCCAATTCCCGCACATTTAATCAGTGTCCCCCTGACTCCTTAGTTTGTCACTGTGTTTTGCTCAAGAAAAATGTGTGCCTCTGCATGTATCTAGTTGTAGGTTTTATTCTAAAAGGAAAAAGCTCATTTCTTTCAGTCATTCATTCAGCAAACAGTTCCTGAGTGCCAACTTCACATCTGGTCAGGGAATAACCTGCCAGGAGTGCCTTCAGAGAGGAGGGAGACCTGTCACCTCCCCATGCAGTTGGCAGTCTGGGGGGAACAGTGCAAAGAAATAACAATCCAAAGTGACCTCCTCTTAAGGGTGACCCAGGAGCCATTGTCCTGGCCCCTCGACTGTTCCTCTAACCTGTCTGCAAGATTAAAATAAAAATAATAAGTCCCCTCCAAACCCACATGCCACACGGAGATAGAGAATAGACACACACACACACACACACAAACACACACACACACACACACACACACACAAACATACTTCCTTTTGCTTTGAACATCATTTTGTTTCCATACCTATTTCGTTCTTGCCTGTCACAGGCTAGGGTATTCCTGTTGTCTCTCTTTTGTCCCCTCCCTTCCTTTCCTTTTTTCCCTGATGTGACAACCCTGTTAGAAGAGCGCTGGAATATCAGGCTGGCTGAGAGGTGTCATTAGAAGTGCACTGATATTATTTAAGACAGGGCTCATTAAAACAAAATAATAAAGATCCAGATGATAGCAGGGAAAGCAGGTTGTCGGGTGCCACCACACAAAATACTTCGTTAGTGTTCCTAATTAATACTAACAACTGTCACGAAAGAAAAATATCACACCTGCCTATCAGCCACTGTTCTAGCCGAAAAGCCCCCATGTCTGTTTCACTGTGATCCTTTTCTGAAATAATTGGTGTGGTTTGATTGATAATGTGGATTCCTCTTTAAAAGAAAACACACTATTTTTCATAATCAGAGCCGGAATGCATAATGAGCAGGCGGGTGATGCCTTCAGCATCAGGTCTGTCAAAGCGAGCGGTTATTTCCATATTGATGCAAACTAAGATATTACGCTCCCTCATTACGTTGACATGGCACATCTTTCAACAGTCAGCTCCGAATCATACATTCCTTGCAAACAAAATTACCTTCATTTTCTCCTTTGGTTCAGCAGAGCTAGCAGTTAAAATGTGCCCTAACTAGCTAATCAACTAATTTTTAGAATATGTTGGAACCGTTTAATATTCTAAAAGAAAACAAGAAAAAAGTTGCTAATGGGTCTGCAGGCATAAACAGAAATAAATAGACAACTGGTTCATTGAGCATTAGCATACTTAAGTTTGAGCCAGTCACACTGGAATTCATTTTGCAAGTCAAAAAAGCAGCATCTATTTGTATCCATAAGCCAAACAACCTCATTTACTCCGTACACACTTGAGTAGATAACCTTGGCATGAAGGTAACAAGGAGAAAGGATTCCTTTAAAGAGTGGTGGGTTCTCTGGGGGGAGTCCCGCCCAGCGATGGTGTGGGGGTGGGCTGAGCTCTGCAGCCTGGGGTTGGCCGCCCAGCTCTGCCGTGAAGAAATGTTCAGCTTTACCTGGAGGGAGGTCCAAGAACTCAGAGGGACAGCAAAGCCTAGGGCATCTGAGAAAGAAGATGAAAGGCCTGTTTTATGATGGTTATCAGTGAAGGAGCCTGGAGAACACCTGTTGAGGGCCATACCTGGGGTGACCCCAGATTGGGTGAGAGGAGTCTACAGGCCCCTGGCAAACTTAGTGTATGAATCAGCTCGGGGGGCTTAAACAACAGACAGTAGACATTGATTTCTCTCACTTCTGGAAGCTGGGAAGTCTAAGATCAAGGTGACAGCCAATTTGGCTCCAGGTGAGAGACCGCGTCCTGGCTTGCTTTCTCGCTCTGTCCTCACTTGGTAGAGAGAGAGCCATCTCTTCCTCTTCTTACAAAGCCACTAATCCCATCACAGGGGTCACACCTCATGACCTCATCTAACCCTAATTACCTCCCGAAAGCCCCATCTTCAAACACTACCACATTGGGGGTAGGGCTTCCACATATGGATTTGAGAGGGACAATTCAGTCCCCAGCCCCTGGGTTTCAATCTCAGAGTCAGTGGGATCTCAGCAGCCACTTGCCCTTGGACAGGTGCCTTCGAATGCTTACTGTAAAGTGGGAGGGAGCAGATAAATGGCTCCCCCTGTCAGGCTAGAGGAAGGGTCATGTGCAGTCAGGGATGCAAAGGCTTGGTGCAGGGTGTGCCCCACTGGGCTGTTAGCCATTATCTCTCATTCCTCCTCTATCAGGACCTTAATGTCCTGCTCTCCAGGCAGCCGTGGCTCCATTCTAGTTCCCAACATGCCCATGGTCCCACCTTCCTTCCTTTGTTCACATGTACCTTCCTCCTGGGCTGGCCTCCCTTCCCTCCATCGTCATCTTCCACCTGCCTGAATCTGGCTCATCCTCATCTTTCTAGGCCTTTCTCAAAGATAAACGACTCCCCCAACGCTTTCCCTGGTCCCCACATACAGACCCGCCCACAAGCACAGTCTTCCCTGACTTTGAGCTCTGATCGCATTTGCATCAAGACTACACAGGTGACTGCCTCCGTCCACTGAGCTGTGAGGTCTTGAGGATGAGGACAGAGTCTTGGTTTCTTTGGTGTCAGTATGGTATGTGGTGCCTGGCACGTGGTGACTCTCAGCCCACGTTTGCCAGATGGACGTGGCAATAACATCCGAAAGGTGGACGTGGCCTGGATGGACAGGCAGATGGTAGATGGTGAAGTGATGGTACTACATCTTTGTTATGTTGCTTCCCATCATTCCCTCTGGCTGACAGTCATCGGTGTATATGTGCTCATCCTTCTCACTACACTGCCCTCAGGAAGCCCTTGTCACCCCATCCAGGGTACACCTCCTGTCCTCTGGGCCTAGCATGCCCCCTTTCCATTTAATATCTGACACTACTGGAATGCATGTCACAATATGGTGGCATCACCGGAGTGCAGGGTGATATTCAACATCTTTACCCCTATGGCACCAGCATGGACAAAAGGGACAGATGTTGGCAGATGCCAGATAGAGGTATACTGACTGCATGCCAGCCCCATTTCTGTGTGTCTCCCCCAACGAGGAACTGCCAGGCCTGAGGTCAGGCTTACTTCTCTGTCCCCAGTGCAGCACCTGGTACAAAGTCATTGACACACTGGAGGCTGGTAGGAGCTGGCCAGGCCACATGGAGATACCAGGCCAGAGCCCTCCTATGGGGGCAGTGTCCAAGGCCACCCTCAGACCACACAACAAACGCTTCTTGTCCTCAACCAGCCCAACTTCGCTAGACAGAGACAATCAAGGAGTACCATTTTTCATTCTGTCACTGATTCCAAAAGCTACTTTAAAAGAAAAAAAAATCAAAATAAAATCTAATCTGCGAGGCAACAGCTCATCATTTTTCCTAGAGATCTTACCGTGGCTCTTGGCTTGGGGACTCAGTTATATGAGCGTAAGAATCGGTCCCCTCATGTGGTGGGATTCCTCGCCACCTGCACATTCATTGTCCCCTGGTCCCATCACACTTCACATTGGACTTGGTACAGTTATCCCCACTTTTCAGGTGGGGAGAGCTGGTGCTCCTGGCCGTTGAGCTGTGTGCCCAAGAACGCCGCTAGGAAGAGCTGGGTCAGGACTTGAACCTAGGTCTCGGACTCCTAAGCATTTGGTTTGCTTTCCTGTGCCCTATGTGCTTCTCTAGGACCTAAGAAATCCCCTCATCACTTAGCAAACGGCTCCTGAGCATCTACACCAAGCCCTGTTCTGAGAACTGAGTGGGGAGAAGAGCCGTGGAGACAGCAAGGAACCTGATGTTCTAAGGGGCTGGGGGGGGGGGGGCGGCTACCGGGGGGGGGGGGGGGCAGGGACCACAGAGAGAGAGGAGGTGAGTAACGGGTAAGAACCCAAGTCGACTTTCAGATCAGAGGACTTTTAGGAGATTTGCATAATTTATTTCCCTCTGCAAACCACCATCTAAATGTATAAATCCAGCCATGAATTTTCGTGTTTTGAAGGAAACCAATAGGCAGAAATTACTAACCCATAACCCACAGTCAAGGAGAAGTAAGAACATTTATGTGCTGGCTTGAAAGAGGAATTTTCAGAGCTGATCCCTGCAACCACAATTGAAGAAAGTATTTGTTTCACATAGCTATGCTTTTAAAGCTATTCAGGCATCCCTTTTTGACAATCAGATTGGTCAAGTTGAAAAAAAAAATGAGAACATGCCGTTGTTACATAGAGAAGCTGGCAAGGGATGTGAGCAGGTATGAGGTAAAAGGGAAACTGAGTCTTCCTTCAGCAGCAGTGGAGAGTCTGCCTCATCACAGCTGCACACAGTAATAGACATTCCCTGGGAAAACCCAGAAACATTCCTTTCCGGTTAGAATTCTACTCTATCTACTTACCTCACTAAGGCAGGGAAGTGTCATCCTATTTTCACTTTTCTGATTCCTTAAAAAGAAAAAAAAAAAAGACAGCAGAAGTTGCTTTAGCTGGAACACGAGCAAATACCCTTTCGGATGTTATGGCAACAAAATTGTGCCATGTTACAGACGCAGAAAACATACATGTCAGTGTTGCAGGTTGGCTCCCTTCTTTGTGCAAACATGACCTCAAATACCCACGTGTGAAGAGGTTGTCATGGAAACGGAGGCTCACCCTCTGGACCTGTGAGACAAAATGGCCCCAGGCATCTAAGCGACCAGCTGGGTGGGTGAGAGGGAGGAGAGGCAGAAACTGGGCAGGGACAAGGCAGCCCGCAGCGCCCACTAGAACCTGTCCTCCCTGGGCCCCTGTGTGAGGCCCTGGAGCCGAGGTGACCATCAGGGAGCCTGGGACTCAGCCCTCAGGAGGCTCCCAGTCCAGGAAGAGCCACCAGCGTGAGTGCAAATCACTCCACCCCAGGAGAGTGGCCAGTCCCAGACCAGGTGTGGAGCAGGACGTGGGGGGCTAGGGAGGGAGCAGTGATGTCTGCCTGCGGAGTTTAGAGAGCCTTTCTCAAGGTCGTGGTCTTTCAGGTGGGTGCTGAGCAAAGGATGGGACTCTGCATGGGGACAGCCCACACAGAGGGACCTGTGTTCAGAATTTTGTTTCACTGCCAGATGGGAAGTCAAGACACATCTGGAGAAGCAGATGAGCAGCTCAACGTCAATAAATAGCTTCAATATAAAACTTTTACAGATCTTTGTATAGCTGAGAAGATTCTTGGTAGAGAAGATACTCTTTTAAAAATGCAGGTCGTAGCTGTTTGGGGGGTGACTACGAACAGTTAGATTTTAAAGATTCTGGTGTTGAATGTTTGAAAATACTTTAATGATTCCTTTAATTTCTTTTTTTTTTGGGGGGGGGGGACAGGGAATATTGGGGAACAGTGTGTTTTTCCAGGTCCCATCAGCTCCAAGTTGTTGTCCTTCAATCTAGTTGTGGAGGGCGCAGCTCAGCGCCAAGTCCAGTCGCCGTTTTCAATCTTTAGTTGCAGGGGGCGCAGCCCACCATCCCATGTGGGAATTGAACCGGCAACCTTGTTATTGAGAGCTCTACACTCTAACCTACTGAGCCATCCGGCTGCCTCGGTCTGTTTAATTTCTTGACCTGTGTATGTAGCATAGAAAACTCGTGGGTATTAGCATCCATAGTGAATTTGGGGGTTTTTAGGGTGGTGCATTTGGGGGTGTTGTTTTCTAATCAAATTATGTATATTTTTAAAAATCCAGCTGAAGTAAGGACAGGGTATTATTGTAAGAATCATTAGTTAGTTATGGAAGGATGAGCACCAGATTCAGTCCCACAGGGAGACTCGAGCTTCTCTCCCCATTCTGGCTGTGGGACCACCAGCCACCCGCCCCATCCCTGGTGTAGCCTCCAACACCATGCATGCGTCTTTCTGTAACAGTCATTCCAGGCAACTGGGAGGTACTTGAGCTTGATCCAGATAGCTTGTCAGAAAGAAAATGGGACTGGATAAATCAAGGTGAAAAGAAAATAGATCTGCTCTTGGCTGAGCCTACCTGGGGGCCTGGTCAGGTTGAGCTGCACTTTGAGTGAGTTTCAAGCTGGGAGTTGTATGGTTTGGGGATACTCTGGTGCCAATCACATCCACTCCAGTCTTTGGGGCCTCACTTGAGACCTCCAAACTTTTGCTGCAGGAGATGACAAAAATATGCTGGTAGTCAGGGCAGCCAGGTCCCATCTGGGACACAGTGGTGAGCCTCACTGAGCGTGCCCAGCACCAGGCACGGCCTGCTCCGGCTCCTCCCACAGCTCGTCCAGTCGTCCGTGGCCCAGACCCACCCAAAAGCGTCAGCAAACTTGCCAAGGACTCACGCACTGAAATACTGTGGCTGCCCCACTCAAAATCTACTTATTGGCCATGGCATTCTGTCTTGTTTATTAATTAGTATTTTCAAAAATGCTTTGATGATGAAAAGAGCTACTTAGGAGCTAAGTTTCTTCGGTTATTTCTGCTGTCGTTTACATAATGCCACACAGACAATGCTACCCAACCCTGTGGGTCATGGGTAGCTTTACTCAAAGAACAAAGTCCTGCCCAGGCAGAGTTGGAAGATTCCGGCACAATAGCAAAAACAAAACGAAGTACCAGCGAAATGGAGTGCAGATGAGTCGGACTCTTCTGAGCATGGTGACTAGAAATCAGCAGCCACTGGGGACTTGCAGAGCTTCAGGCACTCCAGGAGCTGGTCTGAGGAGCACTCGTGCCCTGGAAACCACGACGTAAGAAGCATCTGAAACCAGAAGCTCTTTGTGGCTCCTGAGGCTGCACCCCGGGGACCCCGAGAGGCGCCTCATGTCCTCCGTCCATGGTTCTCATTCCCCTGGCGTCACTGTGTTGCTCCATTCTTATGGACAGGAAAATTGAGGGGAGCCTGAACAAAGGCTCCCATTTCCTGGCCCCGTCTCACCCTGACAGAATGATCTTGATATTGACCCAGTGTGACAAGGTGGAGGAAATATTCTCCTGCAGCTCACGTGAGTTTCCCTCAGAAAAGCTCCCACTCATATTGGGAGAAATTAACACATTCAGTTGGAACAGAAGCAAAGTCCCTGTGAGGGTGAGAGCCGGGGGAGCAGGGAAAGAAGACACAGGACAGCGGAGGCCAGTGGGGAAGGCAGAGGCTGTGCAAAGCGCAAGGTAGCAGTTTTAGTACTTCTAATTGCCATACTTGTGGAGTGCTCGGTGCAAAGGGATCTTTTATGGGAACCAGTAAAGGAGATTGAATTCAGTGGATAGGTGATGGGGAAAGAATGAAAAGACAACATGCAGATTTGTGCAGAGGCATGAAGAGGGAAGCTGAGGGGAGACTCCAGATTCTACAAGCATGGTCTCAGGGCTTCAGCCAGGTTTACCTAAGTCCCTGCCTGACAGAGAGGCCCAGCCCTCATCAGGTGACACCAGGATCTGAGCTCTGAGAGAGTGAGGGCCACATCTGCAAAGGAGGATTTGACAAAAGCCAACAAAGCTGAAGCTTCAGGACAACTCCCTTGCATGGGCCCCTTCTGAGGCAGGGGAACCCTCTAGCAATGTTGTGTTTGTGAGTCTGTATTCTTTAAAGAGGGTCCCCCAAATTGCATAAGCCTCAGGTCACATAAACCTGGGGCCGCCCCTGCTCTACTGCCTTATTCAGCACTGTATCCCAAGAGCCCCTACCAATGTGCCTGGCACATGCTGGTGACAAATTTGTGTACCAAAGGGATGGGTGGGTGGCAGGAAAGAAACATGGATAGACAACTGGATAGAGGAAGGGAGAGAGGCAGGGAACATGGATAGATGGAGAGTCGGGTGAAGGAAGGGTGAGAGGAAGAGTGGGAGGGAGGGAGGCAGAAAGGGAGGGAGGAACGGTAGGGAGCAAACACGGATCCGTGGATGGATGGATGGATGGATGGACGGACGGATGGACGGACGGATGGACGGGAGGGAGAAAGGGTGTGGAAGCAGTGATGGATTAGAACTGAAGAGAAATTGCAAGCTTCTGACTAAAAGGGGGGAGTTCCATTTTAACATGTACAATGCCAAAAAATAGCTGGACGGGGCCTCAAAAATCTTATGTAGCTCAAATTCCTCCGTTTCTACACACGAGTGCTTCCAGAGAGGCCTCCTCAGCCACAGATCAAACATCAACTGATGTTCAGAACAAGAAAAACAAACCGCAAGTTCTGTTTATATTCCTAGTTTCAAGGTTAACTATGTATTTTTAAAGTTTCCATCTTGATGAGTTCATTAACCACCATTAGCAAATTTAGAAGTGCTTGAGTTTCAAGAAGAATGTTTGCTCTCTGCAGCCTAGTGTGGCGTAGCAGGGAGCTTGTCGTGCTGACATTATGTGCTTCTCGTGCTGAAACCGACAGCTGAGGTTCCTCCTTCACGCCTAGAGCTCCATGAAGAGGTGAACGGAAGGGAAGGAGCTAGAATGTACTCTGTTGGTCTTGAGAGGAAAACTGAAGGCACCGAGGTTTGACACGGGGGGAGGGGGAGAACCCCTTAGCTAATTGGTGTGTATTGTGTTAATGTGATCAGCCATCAAGGTTAACCTTCCAACGCTCCCCCTGGGAAAACTGTGCACCGTGGATTGGATTGTGCCCCCCACCCCACCCGACACCAAAGATATGTCCACCAAAACCTCAGAATGTGACCGTATTTGGAATAAGCGTCTTTGCAGATGTAGTTAAGATACGGACTCCAGATGAGATCAGCCCAAAGACACAGAGATACAGGGGAGAAGGCCACGTGAAGATGGAGGCAGAGATTGGGGATATGGCCACAAGCCCAGGAGCACCTGGGGCCACCAGAAGTTGAAAGAGCCAGGAAGGCTGCTCCTCTTTGTAAGGCGCACAACCCCCCCCAACACACACACACACACACACACACACACACACACTCACACACGCACACCCCGTGACTGGACTTCTCCCCTCCAGAACTGTGAAGAAATCCGTTTCTGTTGTTTGAAGCAACCCAGTCTCTGATCATTGATTGCAGTCCTGGGAAACTAATATAGATACTTTCTCTAAGTCAGCCTGGACAAAAAAACCCTCCCCTCCTTTCCTAGTTTCTCCTTTGGTGATAAAGTATCTGTCTAAAGGAAATGGAAAATATCCAAGTAAAATGGTAAATTGTGATTAAATCCCTTCTTCTTCCAGGAAGTAGAATCCCAGCTTGCTAGACATGTGTGAATATTTGGAAAAGGTGATTCTGTCCCTGTCTTTGCTGATGTATCTATATGTCCTGGTCCCGTTTTCATATTCATGCAATCGGGCTGGTAATTATTTGAAGTGTGCAGTTGTAATCCTGTATCTGAAAACAAACATATTCTCACAGTCGTTGCACACCACATGGTGACTTTTATGTGGTAATTGCTCAATAATTCTTTGTTCTACCAGCTGTGATTCAAGTGACATTTGCTTCAGAGATGGTACCTGCCCCGCCATCTTAGTCACCAGGAAAGTATAGAATCCAAAATGTTAACTTAAAACTCAGGGTAAATAGTTATTCCTTTGGAGGAAAACACTCTTATTTTAGCAGAACCATAGATTTCGAGTTATGAATTATATACTTTGACTTGGCAAAAAAGAAAAGAAATCAGGGATAAGTCCCAAGTCATCGTGCATTGGGTACATTTCGCAACAACATGAGGCTTGGGAACAACTTTTAGAAGATTCTGCCGCAATAACAAGAGTAAGAATAATAGCTACTGTCCAGTGAATGTGGACGCTGCAAAGTGCCAAGTCAGATGCTCTCCCTACATAAGTGGCTCATCATAGCTGGGGTGACTTTGTCCCCCAGGGGATATTTTGCAATGTCTAGAGGCATTTGGGGATGTCACAGCTGCAGGGTCAAGGTGGGATTGCAAGCAGGTAGAGCCCAGGGACATTGCTAAACATCCTACCATACATAGGACAGCCCCTCCTCCCAAAGAATCATCCAGCACAAAATGTCAATAACATGAGGGTGAGAACACAGACTCCCGGCTGTCATTTAACCCAAAGCACACACCCACCTATAATACCCAGTAGACCCAGCCTACAGATAAGGAGAGTGGATTTCAGGGACAAGAAATCAGGTGCCCACGTTCCCAGGGCAAGTTTGAAAGTCCTTAGTCTACTCTATAGAAATCGATCACAAAAGAGCAATCATTTGCCACTAACAGGACCCGGAAATGGGTTACAGAAAGAAAGAATTTACAAACACGTTTGGTGTTGGACAGCATGTTCCTATGATGCAATCATTTTTATGGCTGTGCAGCTTTCTAGCTGTTAACCATGAGTAGATCACAGGACCAAGGGAAACACATTCTTTATAACCTGCTGACCCAAGTTCGCCTCCTCTCGGATTTTTTCTCTGCTTTATCATCCATAATTGGATAACTTTTCTCCAATTTTCTCCTTGGAACAGTGAAGATAAGGTTTCTGTTTAATCATCCTCCTCTAAGCACTTGCAATCAGGCAGGATATTGCTGCTTTTAAAATAAGACAATGACATTTAATGACTTTCATTTCTTCCTATACAAAAGATTAATTTATATGCTGGAGTCATCGTTTCATTGGAAAACTCAAACTATTCTTTGTGAAATGCTGCAATATGATTAACAACTCAATCCCTCCCTTATATTTTTAATTTTGTGGCCTTCTCTGCGTATATTTACCTTCACAGTCTAATTTAGCCTTTGCTTTAAAAGCGTTTGGGTAAAATTAGCAAATGGAGCAGAGGAGTGGTGCATGGCCCCTCAGCGTGGCTGGGAGTCAACCTTCCCCATCTCCAGGTATCACCGGTGCATTCACAAGACGGGCCTGTGATGGGGGAGGAATGGAGTACTTGGGACCTCGCTTGTGATGCCCAGTAGGGCAACAAATCGACCTCTGCTGATCTGACCTTAACATTCCCACCTCCCATTGACACTGCCACACATCCTCAGCTCTGACCGCACCAGGCAGCTCCTTTTCTCCAAAATATCCAGTGTACACTCATGTTTCCGTATCTCTTCTCAAGACATTTCCTCCTGCCCAAACACCTTCGGACTGTCTCTTCCATCAAAATCCTATGTCCCTTCAGAGCTCATCTCCAATGTCTTGTTCCTGGGTCTTCATTGATTCCTTGTAGAATGACTCACTCTTCCTGGGCTTACGCAGTCCTAGCTCTGGAGGTTCCGGTTTTGTTCTGCCTTTTGTGATGATGCAAACAGCCACCGCTTGCTGATTGCTCTTGGTGGCCAGTCAGCGTGTTGTCACAACAGCCCTGAGCCTCCGAACCTTTTGTTTGGTTTTATAGACGAGGTCGTAGAGAACTTCAGTGATATGCTCAGGTCACGTAGTTCTTAAAAGGCTAAGTGAGCTGTGGGTTCAAACCCGCTGAAACTTGTTTCTCCTTATGGAATCCAACGGCAGTACTGAGAGAGAAGGGTATGAAGGTTCCCCAACAGAGAGGGCTCCCCCGTGCTGCCTCCACAGGCAGTGCGGGCCTCCTCTCCCAACTCACTGCAAAAAGGGGGTCATGCCTTTCCCCAGATCCCTGTGGACCTGATGCCATTTAGAAGTGACCACGTTAGACGTGCAAATGTGAAACCTTCTACAATCTCTAAAATGGTTCCATTTGTCAATATTAATAAAATGTCTGTCTATCACCTACGTCAAGATTTTCCCCACCAAAAAAATCACATCACTTCATGTCTCATGCTACGGGAAAGGGTTCAGCGGATCCTTGGGCCAAGCTCTGGCCTTAGCAACTTGCTTCTAATTCTTCCTGATGTTAATGGTTAGTGTGACCTGTTTTCCAACAGAAAAGATGCCCTTTTGGGATGGAGTCTTACAGTTCCCGCTGTCCCGGTGCTCACAGGTGACTTGATCCATCGTGACAACTTCTTGGTGCCCCCAAAGCCATACGTTACAGAAACGAGGAATTCTTACTGCAAAGGGTTGAGCAGATGCTGTCAGGAGAAAGAAATCGGTGTAACAGTTTTGCCTGAGAAAAGAGACTGACTCATGTCAGATACAGAAGAGAGGCCCTCATCCACCTCTCCGTGCGTATTCTCTGAGATGTTGTAACTCTGTGATGCCAGAGAGAAAAGCGGTCCCATCTCTCCTTCCAATGCCGCCCCTCCCACCGTCTCCGTCTGCCACAGAAGGCTTTAACTCCACCCCAACTTTCAACCCAGTGCCACTCAGTATGAAATGTGCCTTCTACCAAATTGCCTGTGGGCCGGAAAATCATGGCAGACCAAGCTGTAGGTGCCTTGGAGATCAACTCTTGAGTGACTTAACCTTTTTAGGTTCCAGGCACCTTAAAGAATTTATTTGGTAAAAGGATCTGGCCCTCTCCCCAGGAAAATGCTCACACACAGGCTAACAGTTTGCAATGTCAGTGAGTCCACAGACCTACGAAACCCATCCATGAAGCCCCGTGGTTGAGAACCCATGATCCAGTCCAAGAGAGGCCCAGAAAACCATCACAACTGGCCAAGATCTTGCAGCCAAGAGCAGAAGTGGGGTGACAATTCAGGTCCCATGTCTCTCGGGCAGTAGTAGTAATAATGGTCCTCATATGGCCCCCTCTCTCCCCCAGGGTCCCCCACGGCATCCCCCACCCTTATACTCCCCTCACACTTACTCAGGTAGACCTTTCCCATGATCGTACAGGGTCATTCATTAAGCTTTGTAGAGTAAAAGTTTTCATGAAGAATAACACACATACCGAGAAGTACGCAGCTCAGTAAACAGTTGCAAAGCAAACACACCGATCAAATCGACACGTAGAAAGAACACTGACCATCCCATAGTTGCCCCAATGCCCTGACAGTCACCACCACCCATGAAGATCAACACCATCCTGACTTCTCATCACCAAAAATTAGTTTTGCTTAGTTCTGAACTTTATATAAATGGAATCGAACAGTATGTACCTTTTTGTGCCTGGATTCTTTCAAAATTATTTTCAGGAGATTCATCCATTATTATTGCATATAACTGTAATTTATTCTTTCTCATTGCTGTGGAGTGTCCCATGGTGTGTATAGGCCACAATTTAATTGTCTGTTGTTGGTGGACACTGGGGTTATTTCCAGTTTGGGGCTATTACAGATAGCGCTGCTATGAATTTGCTCATACATGTCTTTTGATGAATAAGTAGACTTAACTATTTTGAGCATATACCTAGGGGTTGAAGCACCGGGTCATAGGGTATGTGTATAACACCAAAGCCTTTTCCAAAGTCGATGTCCTAACTTACCTTCCCACCAGCAGTAAATAAGTTCCAATTGCTACATGTACTCTCCAACACGCGGTAGTGTCCTTCTTTTTCATCTTAATCATTTAGATGTGTATTTAACTGTGACGGTAACATGCATTTTCATGGTGATTAATGAGGTGAGCACCTTTTCAGATATTTTTTGGTTATTTGGATATTTATTGCTCTTTTGTAAAATTTATTCAAGACTTTTGCTCTTTTTTTTATTGGGTTGTTTGTCTTTTCCTTACTGGTTTTCCTTATTGGTTTGTGAGGTTTTTTTATGTAGTATATATATATATATATATATATATATATATTCTTCTATGCGTCTGTAGTCAGATATATGTTTTGCAAATATCTTCTTCTACTCCAAGGCATGCTTTCTTATTCTCTTAGTGGTGTCTTTTGGCAAACAAAAATTATTAATTTTAATGTAGTCCAGCTTATTATTCCTGTCCTTTATAATTAGTGTTTTTGATGTCCTGTTTTAGAAATCTTTGCCTAGCCCTAAGCTTATGAAGATAGCCTCTGCATTTTCTTCTAGAAGCTTTATTGATTTATTTTTCACATTTGGAGCTATGAGCCACCTGGAATTGTTTTTCGTGTATGTATAAGATAGGAGTCAGGTCTCTTTTCCAATTGGCTCTCCAGTTGATTCAGAACCACATACTGAAAAGTCTGTTCTCTCCCTGCAGGGCCACTCACCTTTGATATAAGCAACGGATCTTCCACGAGTGGGTCTATTTCTGGATACTAGTCTCTTCCATTTCACTATTAGTTTATCCGTGTGCCAACCGATACCATGCTCTCTTAATTACTGCAGCTTTACTGTATAATAAGTTCTCACATCTAATAGTGAAAGTCCTCCAACTTTCATCTTCTTTAACATTGTCTTAGCTATTTTTGGCTCTCTGTGTTTTCATGTAAATATATGAATCAGACTGCAATTTCCACAAAAATCTTCCTAGAATTTGGATTCAGATTGCATTGAATCTGTGCTTTAACTCAAGGGAAATTTGAAATCTTTACCATATTGAATTTTTTAATTCATGGTATATACCTCCTTTATTTAGGTCATCTTTAATTTCATTCAATAATATGTTGTACTTTTCAGAGTTGAAGAGTTACACATTCTTCATTAGCTTATTCCTAGATATTTGATGTGGGGTTTGGGGGTTATTGTTTTTGTTCTTGTGGGGAGTGGGGGTTGGGTGGGGTTGGTACTACTGGAAATGATTATTTTGTGATTTTTTTTTCTTACTGCTATAAAGAAATACAATTTATTTTTATAGATAGACCTTGAATCCAGAACTTGTTAAACTGGTTTATTAATTCTAGCAATTTATAGATTGTTTTGTATTTCCCACAATCATGTCGTCTATGTTGTGTTTTGTCTTTGTCTTTTTCTTTTTCTTTTGTTTTGTTTTTTCTCTCTTTTTCTTGCCTTGTTATACTATCCAAGTAAATGTAGAAATTGTGATGGTGGCCTTCCTTGTCTCATATGTTTTTCTCAGAGAGAAAACTTGTGATAGTTCACTTTTAAATGTGATATTTTACTATAGGATTTTTATCCAATTTAAGAAGTTGCCCTCTGTTCCTATTTTCAGTTTTTTACTTTTTATCAAATGCTTTTATTGCATTTAGATTTTCTCCTTTATTCTGCTAATGTTGTGATTACAGTGACTAATTTTTAATGCTATACTAACTTCATTCCTGGATAAACCCAACATGGATCTTATATATAATTGTATTCTATTTAGAATATTTTAAGATTTTTGGAAATTAGCTCATAATTTTCCTTTCTTGTAATGTCCTTATCAATTTTTTGTAAGATTATGCTAGCCTCACAAAGCAAGTTGGGGAGGGGTTCTTTTTCTAAATTTTGATACAACTGGTTGACTATTTCTTCCTTAAATGTATGAAAAAATTCACTAGTGAAGCCATCTGGATCTGGAACTTTCTTTGTGGGAAGAATTTAATGACAAAGTAGCTTTCTCAGCTATAGGGCTATTCAGATTATTTCTTTTTGAGTCATTTGTAATAAGTGTTGTATTTCTACCATGTTTTCTGTTTTGCCTAATTTTTAAATGTATTGGAATAAAGATATTCATAATATTATCTTATTCTTAATATCTGTTGGGTTTATAGTAATACGTTTTTTCAGTCAAGATTTTGGTAATTTGCTCCCTTTTTCTTTCAGTCTCACTAGGAGTTTATCAATTTTATTAGTCTTTTCAGAGAATGAACATATGACTTTATTAATTTATTCTATTATTTGTTTTCTATCTTAATTTCTACTCTCGTACTCCTTATTTTCTTCTTTCTACTTTCTTTAGATTTCATTTGTTATTCCTTTTACAACTTCTTGAGATGTATGTTTAGATCATTGATTTTCAACCTTTCTTCTTGTCTAATTTGTTTTAACCCTATAAATTTCCCCCAAATAGAGATATAACTGCATCCCACAAGTTTTGATATGTATTATTTTCATTTCATTTAGTTCAAAATATTTTATAATTAATACGGCGTTTACCTATGTTTTACCTATGGCTTGTACAGAAGTGTATTACTTAATTTCTAAACATTTGAACAGTTTCCAATTAACTTTTTAAAAATTGGTTTCTAATTTAATTCCATTTAAATTAGTCAGAGATCACACTCTACTTGTTCTCCAAGCTTTAGTCTGGACATTTCCTACTGACCTGTCTTCCAGTTTACTAATCCCCCCTTTAGTTGTGTACAGTCTGCTATTAAACTCATATATCTACTAAGTTCTTA
Source organism: Rhinolophus ferrumequinum (assembly GCF_004115265.2). Taxonomy (NCBI): domain Eukaryota; kingdom Metazoa; phylum Chordata; class Mammalia; order Chiroptera; family Rhinolophidae; genus Rhinolophus; species Rhinolophus ferrumequinum. The sequence continues at coordinate 5,743,096 of NC_046299.1, forward strand.
ATCTAAATTATTGGCTTTTTCAGTTCTAAAATTTTTATTTGATTCTTTTTATGGATCTCTGTTTTCTGATGAAATTATCTTATCTATTTTTTAGCATGTCAATTACAGTTATTTAAAGGTGCATGTCTGAAAAGCGTGATATCTGGTTTGCCTATGTGTCTGTTTCTATCATCTACTTTTCTTCTTTTGATCCTGTTTCTTGGTATGCCTACAGATTTTTTATTGAGAGCCAGACAAGGTATATGTAGAAGTGGAGAAGGTCTGGTTGGTGGTATCTTCTTCCAGAGAAGATTTTACCCTATCATCTGTCAGACAGCTGGAACAGAGCAGTTTACCTCCAGTCAGGGGCATTGCTAACCTGAGGCTGGATTACAGTCCTTGTAAGACACTCTAGTTTACCCCATCTACAGATGTAGCCCTCTAGGTGTCCAGTTCAGAGCCTGGAGTATTTATTAGCTATCCTGGGTGGCTCCACAATACAAATATTTGTTGCCCCTATACCATAAGACTTCCCATAACTTGCTATTTTTTTCTTGGATTCTTAGCCTCTTGACCTGTGTAACTATGACTTAGTAAGTGCCTAAAGGCACTTACTCAAAAATATTGAATAATACTCAAAAATATTGAGTATTGAGCTCACTTATTTTCATTTCTTTTTGTGACCTGGACTCCTTAAGTTCTAGCTACCTAAGCAGCTCCAAACTCCAATTTTTGCTTCCCCAGCGCTGCAAGATTGCCAAAATTTCTGCTGGCTTCTTTGTCTCTTAGCAAGTGCTTTTTACCAGGTTTTTCATCCTCTCGTCACAGCCAAATATCAGGAAAGTACCCAAAAGCAAAAGTGGTGTATATAATACTGATCTGCCCTCAATGTTCCTTTCACTCCACAATCTTTGTCCTTCAAATACTGGTTATCTTGGCAGCTTTATGAAGCCTTCAAACAGATGTTTTTGAGGTGGTTTTTTTTTTTTAATTTTGTGTAGATTTTTCTAGTTGCTTCTGTGGGTCTGTTGGTCTGATACAAGCTTCTCCACCAAACACACAAAGGGAAATCTCATTAAGTTTTATTTCAGCATGGAATTCAGAATCCAAACAACATGACTCCAGCTCTTCTTTCTTGTTTTATTTCCTAGCTTTCCCCTAAATGTGAAAGCATGCTGCTTTCCCTCTCAGCATTTGTTCCTGCTATGTTCTTTACAAGAAATGCCATCACCTGCCAATTCCACCTGTCACACTCTTGGTCATGTTCCACGACTCATCATAAATGTCTCTTCTTCTGTAAATTCTGTCCTCATCCTATCACCATGTGATCTTTCCCTTCCCTGACTATCTATTCGGCATTGCTTTTTCTGTAGCATTGTGTCTCTGTCCTACACTACAAGTTCCTTGAGGGAAGGGCTGGGACTCATTTGTCTACCTGCAGCACTTAGCCCATTCGCATAGGTTCATCGGTAGCATTGTCCCACTTAGAGCTCTGAATTGAATTGAAACTTAGTGTCACTGTAGTAATCAGGAAGACAGATATATATATATATATATATATATATATATATATATATACACACACACACACACACACACACATACATATATTCTCAGATAACTGAACACTCCAGGGATAGCTCTACTTTTAGTATATCTGGGTCCAGGAGCTCACCTTTTATCTTCAGAAAGCATATTTCCATACCTCTGTTTTGCTGTACCTCCCAACTGTAATTTCAAAGAAAAAAAGAGGAGTGCTTTTCAATAGTTGCTCACACAAAAGTTCTGACATTCATTCTGAATGGATGAGTTTGGTCAGGTGCCCATCTCTCAGTCAGTTGTGGTGCTCAATGAGATAGCATATTCTGATTGTCTGGTCTAGGTGATATGTCCTCCTGGATCCCAAGGGCGGGATCAACCCCATCCAAAGCACATGGACTGAGAGTGGGGGAATAGTGGTCTCCTTAGAAAAATTGGGGCACTGTAGCCAGCAGACATGGGTGGGTGGTTGCTGAGAAGGCAGAAACCACAGCACCTCATTGAAGTGACTACTCATAAGAAAATATATTGTCAAAGCCAGTTCATGAATTATATCTGGGGACTCAGCTGTTCTCTAATGAACTGAAAAGAAACAGCTTTGTAGCCAACCTGCTGCTCACTTTCTAGTGCTGGTATCCCACAGAATTCCACTCGATGAAAGCTCAATATTCTGTAACCTGCCTGACTGAATAAAGCTTCTGGAACTTTCTGTGATTATGATTCCAACCACAAAGGTACTACGGCTCAGTGCAACAGCCACTTCTTTTGCAAAACTCCCATTATCCTTTCTGGGCTGAATCAGCTTCGGCAGATAAAGAACCTTGGCTGTCTGCCCTCCCCATTGAAGACAACCTGTGATTTAGGGAGGAGTAGCTGGCAGTATCTTTCCCTTTGTCATTTTCCATCTCTTCTCCTGGAATGGGGCAGATGCCAGTGCTCACCTTCAGTCATTCTTGCTAAGAAGATGTTCTATGTGAATACTACAACAAGTGTAGCAGATTTGTCTTAAAGCAACTTGCTTCTTTTACCAAGGGAAACACTATTTTAAGAGGAATAAATGGTAATGTCCATGGGCATAACCTTTGATACAGTAGCTCCATTTCTAAGAGTTTATCTTAAGGAAATTATAGTAGACATGGACGCAGGTGGGAGGGTGTTCACTGAAGCATCAGCCTAAATAACAAAAACAAACAAACAAAAAAAAGAGCCTAAATTTTCATTAATAGTGAAAAGACAACAGAAACGGTCTCTGCTAAGTCATAGAATCTTCTGCAACCATTAAAAATCATGCGCTCACGTATTCACTAACTTGGGAAAGTGTTCAAAGAGTAGATTGAGAAAAAAGGGCAAAAAGTAATAAGTCCACTTTGCTTTTTAAAAGAGTCATCTTTATGTATAAAATACACATTGAGCTGGTCTAAAACAACATACACCAGAATATTACTGGTGGTTATCGCTGAGAAGCATAACAGTGGTTTATTTGGGGTTTTTGTGTGTGAAGAACCATCATTTCATTTCCTTCTTAGGAGACATGGAAACTTCTACACCCTCCGAATAGCTAGTGCCTCGCCCACATCAACACTGGACCACAAACACATCTGTTTTAAAGAACTCACTTCTGTTAACGGGGCTCCAAAGGACAATTGTATTTTTTAAAGCATTAATATTAACCCGGAACATGGTTTTACTGGTGGACAAAAAAATTTTAATGCCAAAGTGTTGCAAAGGGACCAACTTTCAAAACCAGAAGCAGGCTTTGGAGACCCCAAGTCCCAGCTTGGGCATAAAAGCCAGAGGCAGGCGTCTGACTGGGCTGGTATCTGAGACAGTTCTCAGCTGCCCAACTGATGGGTGACTTTCTTCCTGTTCCCCAAACTCCAAAATTCTGTCCCATCGTCTCTACCATAACATGCTTCCAAAGGATGAAATATATGACATAACTGGGACTCCAAAGGTCCCTTCCAAGCCCCAGGTCTGCTCAGAGATAACGCAAACCAACAGAAGTTCGGCCGGTAAGAGGAAAGGAGGGACTGAGAGGATTCAGACAGCTTTGTGCAGTAATCTACAGGTGACGAAATGTGCCCAGCGGGACTTTGCTCCTCATTTAAATATATGATTTTGACTCTCCCTGGATCCCTTTATTGTTTTTCCTGCTTCTTGCTACATCTTAAATTTGAGCATTATTTTAAGCAAAATTGTTGTATGTTAATTTATTTTACCAAACACACACAGAGCCGTCTCAAGAGCTGACGTGATAGATGGTAACTGTGCTGGCGATTGGCCCCAAAGGCGGTAATTTGTGTTGTGAAATCCCTTAATTATATATGCACACAGTGACTCTAATAGCCCCCATAGAGGCCCTGGGCCCGGCCGGAGTCCCTGAACACTGTCGCAGAAACAGGAATAAAAACTTAAAAAGGAAGAGTTTTAAATCAGTGATGGGGATAAAAAATCGGTGGTATAATACACAAGACATTCTAATCACCACATCTATAATTACAAAGAAGAGGTAAGTCACTAAAAAAATTAAGTGTCCTCGGTACAATAAAGAAGAATAATTAACTTTTAACTCGAAGCTGCCGACCTGATGTTGGATGACTCCAGCTAACCCTTGGGAAATGTCAGGATGACAAAGGAAATCAACTTTCAGGGTTGTGAGGAGAGCACCAATGGCTTCCGGGGGGGTTCGTGTCTTATTTTTTTACACAGCAAGACAAACAGATGAGCTGCTAAAACGATCCCACATACAACAGTGCCTCTGTGTAAATATCCAAACTTTAAAAATAAAAAAAGCAATTCTGTTTTACAATGTACACTCTTGATTAATAAGTAGCACGTATATCTCTTCACAATGCACAAAGCGTTTTCGCATTGAACTGTTGGTGTGGGCTCACGACAGCCCCATGGGCCCAGCGGGGTAGACAGCATGGCCCCACTTTACAGAAGAGAAAACCAAAGCTCCATGGGTTGGTGCCTGGCATACGGTGCCATGCTCAAGAGCAATGGAGCCAGGACCAGAATCCCATCCTCTGAGCTGAGAACAAGAGAGAAACAATGTGATGGTCATCTGTGCCACAGGGCACTGGCCCTGGGAGGATGGCTTCAGGGGAACCCAGAGGGCTGGAACTCAGAAACACTGGCCAGCCACCTTGGGATGGCCTAGTGAGGAGCAAGCCTCCACTCCTGCTGCTGGGCCCAACTCTCCTCCAGACGGCGCTGACAGCCACCTGGGGACAGAGCCCAGTCTTGCCATCGTCTGCCAAGCAGCACAATTAGCACTGATCCAAACAGTAAACTCTCCTTCTTTGCAGGCCGGTAACTCACAGAATTGTTGTGATGATGGAAATGAGAAAGTTCATGTCCAGTGCGTAGGCCAGGAGAAGTGTTCGCTTCCTTGGAAGAAAAGTGGTGGGTGATGAATTAAGCATGTGGAGATGCTTGTGAACTATAGTCTTCACTCCAATGAAGGGCTGTGGTTTTTATTCCTTCAACAAATAGTCCTGAGAACACATCACTCGCTCTGCACTGTGCCACGTATACCAGCGGATGCAAAGGATGATGAGACTCACTCCCCGACCTCGGGGAGCAAAGCTGTCTGCAGTTAAGCAAAAATGTCTTCAGCATGTGAACGTCAACAGCAGCAGCAGCAAGCACAATACCAAGTTCTTCATGGCCACGGCAGGGAAGATCATCAGAAAGGACTTTGGCGGTGGTTGCAGGGGCAGATCTCGAGGGACTGAGTGGTTTCGGGATGAGATAGCACCTCCCAGGTCGTCCATGTCCTCGGGACCCAAAGGTGGGCCAGCGACCAGCAGCGTCAGTGCCCCTCCCCCTGCTGGTGACGTACACTCCCCCTCCCAGGCTGCGGAATCAGAACGTGCACTTTAACAAGATCCCTGGTGACGCATGGGCACGTTACGGTTCAGGGGCACTGGGCGGGTGGACCCCACCTCCTTGAATTCCAGATTGGCTGCTGGGGAGCTTCCCTAAGCAAGCCCACCGCTCTCGACAGCCTCCCAGGGCCACCTGAGGCCTGGAGGGGCCCAGCTAGAAGCAACCACTGAGCCACTTGCAGGCTCTGTCCTGGTCTCAGGACTCATATTGGAAGGCACTGTTCTCTGATTATAGTGTCTTAATAGATAGGTTTTTTTCCCTAGCAGCAGTTACAGAGACCTCCCGACCCGTGAGTAGCTCTTCCAGAGGCTCATTTGAGGGGGGCTCTCCAGGGTCCCCCTAAGTAAATTTTAGATAAGTGCCATAGCCTCTGTCAAGTCAGACCACTGCAAACACACACTTCAAATTTAGTGAGTGCGCACGCTGCCGTTTTGCATGACGCAATCACCAGCAGACATGCCGTTGTGTTGACGAGGAGGAGGGACCTGACACTCAGAAAGCCAGCCCGTACTCCTAGTGACAGAGCCAGACTGCCGTCCCAGTGACAGTGCCCACCCCGGCCTCCATACTGCCCCTTTGCATCGCAGCTTCTGTGAGAACCTGAATGGATGGAGCTTCTACAAAAGCTGATGTGGGTGACAGGAGTGGGGCCAGGGGCCTGACAGTGTGGCTGGCACATCTAGGAGCAGCCGAGGGGGAACTGGGCTCCAGGAATGTGCCTTGGTGATCTACAGTCACTAATGTGACCAAAATTGACCACAGTGAAATACCACTTCACACCCAATAGGATGGCTGTTACAAAAAATTTTTGAAAACAGAAATAGCAAGTGTTGGCAAAAGGTGGACTATTTGGAGCCCTTGGGCATTGTTATGGGAATGTCAAATGGGGCAGGCACCGTGGGAAACAGTATGGCAGTTCCTCAATAAATAAGCACAGAATTATCATAGGATCCAGCAGTTCCAATCTGGGTATCTATTCAAAAGAATTGAAAGCAGGGTCTCAAACAGATATTTGCATATTCATGTTCATAACCGCACTATTCACAATTGCCAAAAGGTGAAAACAATCCAGAAGTTCCTTGCCAGATGAATGGGTAAACAAAATGTGATACATCCGTGTAGTGGAATATCATTCAGTCTTAAAAAGGAAGGAAGTTCTGACACAGGCTACAACATGCAGGATCCGTAAGAGAAATAAGCCGGTTACCAAAGGACAAATATTGTAAGATTCCGCTTATATGAAGAACCTAAACCGTTAAATTCATAGGGACAGAAAATAGAATGGTGGTGGCCAGAGGCAAGGGGTAAGGGGGGTGCAGAGTTGTTGTTCAATTGGAACAGAGTCTCAGTTTTGCAAGATAAAGAGTTCTAGACATGGATGGTGGTGATGGTGACATAACAGTGTGGACGCACTTAATGCTACTGAATTATACATTTAAAATGGTAAATTTTGGTTCTGTATATTTTGCCACACACACACGCACACACACACACAACAAAAAAGCATAATGCTATATACAAAAAATACCTAAAAGACCTCCAGTTCCACACTTAAGGAGTTCGGAAGTCACCACTCCATCCTAACAGGTAAAAAGCTGAACAAACTGAACAAGCAGCAGTTTTCCTTAGATCTGTAAGAGAAATGCGGTTAAAGGACAAATTGCCACCCCCAAAATGGACAGACAGGCAGACACAGAGAACCACAAATTTCCATGGGAACCAGTGCCATGGCAGGAAAACCTGAACTGTAATTGACAAATTACAGCTTGTCTGGAGACTCTGTTAGCACAAGTCCAAGAGCTGAAAACTCCAAGAAGACCCAGTCATAGGAAGGTCCCATGCTTTCATGAGGTTTACCTCCAGGAGCTCGACCAAGTTCTCATAGTAAATATCAGAGAAAAATCCCCTCGTGCTTTTGGTAGTGGGAGGGGAAAATAAACTTTCTTGAAATATGCCAGAGCACTCTATGTAAGAAGACCTGCCTTCTAGAGAAACTAGCTAACCAGAACCTAACCTGCTGGGGTTTTATCAGAGCCTACGTGACCTGCACAAGGGAAATATCCAACTCCAGTTCACTCTAGCCATCCTGTCCCAACTAAGGGGGGGAGGGGATTAAAAAACACACTGAGAAACACTTGTAAAGGTCACGCTCCAAAAGCACAGGCCTTCCCCCAACACCTCACCACCACATCACTAAACACCTGTTTTACTCATACAGCAGTTCCTTTTCCCCAGTACATCATCATCCGAATAGCAATTTAAAAATTATGAGGCATATTAAAGGGCAAAAAACATAGTTTGAAGAGACAGAGTAATCTTCAGAACCAGACATGGCAGGGATGTTGGGATGATCTGACTGTGAATTTAAAACAACTTTGATTAATACACTAAGGGCTGTAATGCATAAAGCAGACAACATGCAAGAACAGATGGGCAATGTAAGCGGAGAGATGGAAATCCTAAGAAAGAACCAAAAAGAAATGCTAGAGATCAAAAACACTATAGCGGAAATGAAGAAAGCCTTAATGGCTTATCAGTGGATTGAACACAGCTGAGGAAAGAATCCCCTGTTTTGACAACAGAAACTTCCAAAACTGAAAATCAAAGAGAACAAAGACTGAAAAAAAATCAGAACAGGCTATCCAAGAAATACGGGACAACTACAGAAGGTGTAACATACGCATAATGGGAGCACCAAAAGGAGAAAAAACAAAGCAATATTTAAATCAATAATCACTGACAATTTTCCCAAAATTAATATCAGACACCAAACCACAGATCCAGGAAGCTCAGAGAACACTGAACAGGAAAAATGCCAATACTACACTGAGGCATATCATTTTCAAACTGCTAAAAATCAGAGATAAAGAAAAAATCCTGAAAGAAAATAAAGGACAGAAAACCTTACCTATTGAGGAGCAAAGGTAAAAATTATATTCAACTTCTCAGAATCATACAAGCAAAAGAGAGTGGAGTGAAATGCTTAAAGGGCTGAGAGAAAGAAACACCAACCTAGACTTCTGTACCCTGTGAAATTGTGCTTGAAAAGTGAAGCGGAAGTAAAGACTTTCTCAGACAAACAAAAATTGAGGGCATTTGTTGCCAGTAGACCTGCCTTGCAAGAAATGTTAAAAGAAATTCTTTGGAGAGGAGGAAAATAATATAGGTCAGAAACTCTAATCTACATAAAGGAAGGAAGAGCATCAAAGAAGGGATACATGAAGATAAAATTAATACATCTTGCCCAGCAATTGGCAATTACTGCTATCACTGCACGCTCGCGGGCCCTGGAGGAAGCTGGTGCTAACCAACCTACATTCTCCTAGGTCCTGCAGGGCCAGGCTGACAGCTGAAGGGTCACATTCATGCCCAAAGCCTGGGAAAGGTGGGACCACACAATACTAGCTACAATTTGCACCCCAAAAAATGAAATACTTAGGTACATATCTAACCAAATATGGACAAGATCTATGAGGAAAACTATAACACTCTGAGGAGCAGAATCAAAGAACTAAATAAATGGAGAGAGATTCTATGTTCATGGATAGGAATACTCAATATTGCCAAGATCTCAGTTCTTCCCAACTTTATAGATTCAATGCAATCCATATCGAAATCCCAGCAATTTATTTTGTGAATATCAATACAGTGATTCTAAAGCTTCTGTGGAGAAGCACAAGACTCAGAATAGCTAACACAGTCCTGAAGAACAAAGCAAAGACTGACACTGCCCTGACTTCAAGTCTACCTATACGGCTACAGTAATCAAGACAGCGTGGTGTTGATGGAAGAACAGACAAATAGGTCAATGGAACAGAACAGAAAGAGAAACAGACACACATAAATATAGTCAACTGATCTCTGACAAAGGAGCAAAGGTAATAAATGCAGTGGAGAAAAGACAGTCTTTTCAACAAATGGTGCTGGAACAACTAGACATTCACGTGCAAAAAAACGAGTCGAGACACAGATGTTACACCCTTCTCAAAAAGTAACCCAAAATGGATCACAGACTTAAATGTAAAATACAAAACTATAAAACTCCTAGAAGATAACATAGGACACCCTGCCCCCAAGACACAGCCATAATGCCTGGCACCCAGAATATAAACTGCGGCAGGGTGGATGAGCTGTCCCAGAACACAGGGATTCAGGGATGGGGCAGAACCCAGCCCAGAGCTCTGTAAGACCCCGCCCAGGCCTCCTCTTTCTTCCCACCAAGCTTCTGGGGGCCTGGCTCCTGTGTGACCCAAACCCAGAGACCTGGTGGCCCAGGTGGCAGAAGGTGCTGATCAACATTGTCACCGAAACTCGTTAGTCTAATTGTCAATCTTCCCAGAGAAAGGGCTGAGGACGGAGCTGACGGGGGGCGGTCAATCATTTCTGCAGGAAGGGGAGATGCTTCCCTCGGAAATTCAGGGACGGGTGTTGACAGGCCGGACCGTCAGAATGCCAGCTGCCTAATGAAGCAATAAAGGCCTTTGTTCTCCCCACTTCTCGATGCCCTGCTCTTACATGTACAATTATTACTAAAATCAAAGAGAGGAATGTTGCCTTGAGATATGATTTCCATATTGGTATGGATTTTATTATACAAGCAGTACAATACGCTCCATTATCATTTTGATTATATGTGCCTTTCATTTGCACTATTGGACCATTATCTGCGGTACATTCATAACATTATAAGGAACTGGAACTCTATCCTTAAGATGAATTGTAAAAAAGGATTTCTATTTTTGCAGATTGATATTTCGGGGGAGAACATTAAGCAGCAAACATTATTTGTAAAGTTTGCTTTTTTTCTTAACATAAACTCTTAAAAGGAGGAAATAACCCTGATATTTCTAACAGACAGCAAAGCCCCAGGCTAGATGCAATAAATGATTGCAATTTAGAATGTGTGTACTATTAGGGACTCCTGATTAAATGGTAAGTTTCTTGAGAGAAACGAAGTCAGGCAGATGAAGCTGGGGGTTCGGCATGGTGGTTGGGAGAGAACAGATCTTGCGCTTGGAGAACAGAAAGATGTGGCTTTAGCCTTGGCCTCCAGACTGGGAGGTTAGCGAGACAGAGAGCAGGGAAGTTTCAGGAGGGGTTTGCAGGTGGGGGTCGGGCGCAGTTTATCCATAAGTCTGAGGGGGTACTTGAAGTCACCAAATTCATTTGTCCCGATCAAAGCCCTCCAGAAGAGGAGTCATCTGGTTGTAACTCAGGAGAGCCAGCTGAGGTCTCTCGGAGGGGCTCACAGTCCCCACGTGCGTCCCAAGCTCCCCAGGGCGTCAGCCAGAGAAGCACCAGCAGCAGGAGTACTGGGAAAGACCAGGGAGAAGCGGAGAGGAAAGAGTAGTCGCAGGTCAGGGCCTGGAGCTTGCTCTCACACGTGGCTCCTGGCCTCCCATCACCAGAAATGAAGCAGAGCCCAGCCTGGTGCTTCCTGCTTCGGGGGCTCCAGGGGGGCTGTGATCCAGGCAGACCCAAGCTCAAACTTGTCTCTGCTCAAGTCTAGAAGCTGTGTGTCCTTGGACAAAATCCTTTACCTCTCTGACTCTCAGTTTCCTCGTTGATAAAATGAGGCTAATATCATGGCTAGAATGATCCAATAAAGCTACAGGTGGGAAAGCCCCTTGAGGATAACACTATTTTTATGTTAATAGTAACAACAACGTAATCATTTATACACTATTACAAGTCTAATTACTCTTCCCAACCCAGCCTGTCTAAATGGCAAGTATCATTCCATCATTCAGGGTCCAATTTGAATGTTTGTCCTCCATGAGGCCCTCCCTGATCTCCCAGCTAGAAGGGCCCTGCCCTCCTCTCTACTGTCACACCTGGCACTTTCTTTCTCTTGAATCACTCTTCACAACATAATACGTATTTCTTCTGATGGGTCATGGTTAAAAATGTTTGAAAGCCACTACATCAGAGTCTGAGCTCCCCGAGAGCAAAGCTCAGGCCTCCTGAGCTTTCTGTCCATCCCTGTGGCCCAAAGCCCTGATTCTCAGCAAGAGTTCAACACATGTTTGTTGAATGAATCTCCGTTATCCATCATCTACCAATTGGACCTGTCTGGGGCCAGGGAAAGTATGCAATTACTGTCTCAGCTGAGGGGAAGATCCAAGTCTTTATTATCTGTGCCTGCAGAAGCAATTAGAACTCTTTAGAAAGAGTTTTTCTGCTTGCATCTAGAATCATCCAAATACGCCCGGCTCATTAGCTGCAGGCCAGGGAGCATTCACCTCCTTCCTCTTCTGTCGCTCCCTGCAGCCCACTGGGCTATGGATGGGCAGACTCAGTCTTTGGAAGATCCTTTTATACATCGTTGTATTGATTGTTAAAACATTTTTAGTCAACACAATGAAAAGCTCACCCAGGGGTCTTCCTTCAACTTTGAGTTGAAATCCATATTTTAACCCCTGCGTGCCTGGAAACTACCTGGCCCCAGAGTGACTCGGGGGGCTGTGGCAGGACCGGGCTTTACTCATGTGGTTCTGTAACCCCTTTTAGGATAAATATATTGATTTTTGAATAAACATTTTCATTTCCCTGTTCTCTCCAGCCCCCTAATTGCTTGATGTGGAGCCTCCTAGGGTGTGTTGCACGTTGATCTTTACCTTAATTTAAAAAAAAAAAAAAAAAGAGTTATTTTTAGAGACCAGAGCTCTTTATTTATGTGAACGTATGTCTCAAGTACAAGTTCATCAATTACTTTAATTCTCACTAAATGATGAGCCGATTTCAAGTGCTGCTGGAAGGTTAACGCACCCTTTTAGCTTCAGTTTAAATCTTGATGAAGGTTGCAAGTGAAGGCTCTTAACCTTCTTCTCCTTTATGCCCAGGCCCAGAGCCCAGGCCAGGGTGGCTCCCTAACCCCTGGGAGTCAGGGGACGTCAGGGAGAAGGCAACACTGTGGAACCTCTTTGCCTTTGGGGCTCAGAACGGGCAACAGCCTTGCAAATAGTGTTCCCAGGCCTCGGGATGCTCAGCAGAGCAGCTGGATCTCATCAGGGACGGTCGGACCCCAGAGGTGGGCTTGTCTGTGTGGAGGAGCCCCCAGTCCCTGCCAGGAGACTAAACAGATGGAGTTTGGAGGAGGATTTAGGACAGAGACACGAGGGGCACTGGTCTAAAGGGCTGGTAGTAGGAGAATTGCCTGGGTAGAAGCAGACTTCCTGGGCAGAGGGCAGGCAGCCAGGAGGAGGGGCTCACGGAAGCCCCAGGAGAAGGAAGACCATGGAAGTAGGCAGGCCTGAACGGCACAGACAGAGCTGAAGAGTGCCACTAGATTTGGCAATTAAGAGGCAGTTTCCACCATTGCCAGGGTGGTTTGAATGCAGCGAGAACAGCAAAGGCCAGACCACAGTGGGTTGGAGCAAAAAATGGAAGGAGTATGTGCAGATAGCGAGTATAGACAACTCTTTCAAAGAGTTGTCTGTGCGCCGGAGGGAAACGGGCATCACGTGATGGACGGGTCTTTCCAAGGAGGAAGTATGACTATGAATGAGGAGCAGCCAGGAGAGAGGAGAACAGAAAGTACAGAGATGGAGGGAGATGCTGGGAGGATGAAGGGCTGGTGGCAGCTCGAGGGTGGGGGCAGGCGTCAGCTGCAGCTGGGAGAAGGGGAAAGTGAGTCCAGATCAGCACTTCTCAGGCTGTGGTCCTCCAGTTCCTATGAGGTGTCAACGGGGGTTCCATTGTCAATCAAGATCAGTTGTCAGTCAGGTTACAAAGCCAAATGGGCTTCTTTGTAGCAAAATGAGCATGTCCAGGACCAATATAGGCCATCTTGGGCCAGTGACACTCAAAGGGAAACAGTGGTCTGACATTGAAAGGGAGGGAGAGAGGGAAGAAAGATGGAGGATGGATGGATGGATGGATAGAAAGAGAGGGAGGGAGGCAATGAAGGAGGGAGGGAGGGAAGGAGGGAGGGAGGGAGAAAGGAAAGAAGGGAGGGAGGGAGGGAAGGAGGAAGGAAGGAAGGAATTTAATGCTCTACAAACCATCTTGAAGGGGTGGAGGGTACATGGCAAGATGTGGCAAATGCTCTAAAGAGCCTCTTACCTGCCTGAGTCCTCTCCGTGCTGCAGCTGTTCCCTCTAGAGTCTCTCCTTTCTTCTCTTTCCTCCTCTTCCTCTGTCACCCTGCACTCACTTCCCCACAATCCAGCTCCGTGGGCTCACCTCTCTGTCTGCCCAGCTTTCTTATCTCTTTTCTTCTAGAGTGTTTCTGAGCCCTTTCTAACTTTATCCAACCAACTTCCTTTTCCAGTACTTTTCAGTTCTCCATTCCGCCCATCACCCTAACGGCAGACCAGGGGGAGTTGGTCAGGTCAATGGACTTTTCCTTAGCCAGTGGCAGGGAGGGCTGGAGAGCTAGAAGGTCCATTTGCAGACATATTCTGCTGAGATTCAGTCCCCTCCCACAGACCAGTGCACATGTTTACATGTAGGACGGGCTGAGGGTGTGCAGCATTTCCCAAAGTTGTGGGACCAAAGGATGCTTTTTGCTTGGTACCCTGTTGCTGCAGGCCAGTATTCTGTAGATGGCACCTTGGAAAATGCTCTTCAAGAACCAGTTACAGCAACAGACAGAAATGTGGCCGAGTATTAAGGGAGTCCCTACCTGTGGGCCCCACTTTCGCTATGAAACGTGTGGCAAGGCCCCATGTCACAATTTCAGGTGAGCCAGGTAAGCTCAGTTTGGGAGGATGCTGCCTCAGGTGAGGACTGCCAACTGAGTGGACCAGAAACCACCTGCGGGTACCATTTCTAACCTAGTGACTATGGGTTGACTATCCTCCAGCAGCATTTAGCAGGGCAGGAGGATGGAAGGGACGCTGGACCAGGAGTCAGGGAAGCTGGATGCTAGCCCCAGTTCTAATAACTAATAACCCCAGGTGTGCTGCTTCAACTCTCTGAGCCTCAGTTTCCTCTTCTGCAAGCTAGGCTTAATATGTCCCCCCATGACTGCTGCCAGAGGAGTGTGACAAGAATGAAATGGCCTTATGGATATGGATGTCCTCGGCAAATTGTAAAACGTGGAAAGAGTGTTGTTAGAACTGGGGTCATTTCCTTTAGGTCCTGGTGGTACTTCACACCCAAAAAGCAATTCAAACTGTTTCTGAGAGTGGCCGTCCCACCAGTGTCACTGAAGAAGTGACCCTCGGACTGCCAGGTCACCAATGATTTTGTTTTCAGTAGGAGCCTTCCCCAGAAAGCCTGGTCTCCATACAGCGCACCGAGTCCTGAGCTTTTTGAGAACACCACAAGGTGCATTCAGATGGAGCTATCTCATCTTGCGAGCTCTCTGAGCGGACCTGCTGTTCTTCAGTTACTGCTTACACACTGCTAAGCAAAAAGAGGGAAAACCAGTGCGATTTCTAACTAATCTCGAATACGTCAGATATAGGGGTTTTTTTTTTCCCCACCTCTGGGAAGATTGTCAAATGAAACAATGTGGCTTTGAGCTTCTGACAGATGCTAATGAATTGTTGTTTACATTTTTGATTTACTGCCTAAACAAAGATAAGACATGCTCTTGAAAACACATTGAATGCACAATCCAAACACATCCATTAAATCTGTCACAATAAACATGACAGCTTTCTTCTAACCTAACAACTGGCATGCCTCATTTGCATATTAATGAGAAAACCAGGATCAGCCTGCACAAATTACTTATATCTCATGAAGGGGCTGCTCCTGATGACAGCGAAGCACTTGGGGTGTAAATACACCACGTTAATACCTTCGCCGTTTTGATGTTGTTTTGATGCCTTTTCCGTCTCTGTGCTTGGGCAGCCCTGGGGTCCCGGACTGGTTACCTCTGCCTCCTGTGTGGACCCAGGGATCCATGGTGAGGGACAGTGTGAGCTCAGAAAGAGCTGGATCTGCCTCTAATCCTCTCAACATTCCGGGGTATTTACTGAGCATCTACTATGAGCTGGTCAGCACTTTCCAATTGAGGTGCGAGCTTGATCATCGGTTGTATCAGAATGAACCAAAAGAAAAAGATGAGATCCTTACTGAGTGCCACCAAAGTGTGAGGAACTTTCACAGGTGTCATCACATTTAAACTTCACAGGGTTGACACAACCAAAGGTGGACATACCCCCATGACCCTTTCTCACTTCTGGCAAACATAACTAATCAATACAGAGTCTGGAATCAAACCCATAGTCCCTCCCAACACAAAACTCCAGGAGGCTGGTGCCATCTGTAAGTGTTCCATACAGGCAATGAAACCTGTTGATATCAACCTTCAGAGAGGTATGATTTTTGCCATTACAGAAATGAGAAAAGATCTGCTCAGAAAGGTGGGGGACCCACCTGGTTAGTAAGAGAATTTGAGATTCAAGCTGGATCCTCCAGCTACCAGCCAAGTGGCTTCCTGGAACTCTCTAAGCAGAGCCGCCCACTCCCACGCTTTACACGGCTCCCCCAAACCCATGTTCTTGGGTAAGAATTAGTTATGAAGAAAGATACTCGCAACAGGATAACTCAAATTTAAGTGACATGGCCAGGGAATATAACGCTTCCAGAAGGGGCAGGCTAGGCTCCAACATGACCCCTAGTGATTTCTTCAGGGCTGCGAGTACTGGAAGTCTGCAAGAAGCTCTGCCCTCCTTGTCCATCCGAGACAAACTTGGATTTGCAGGATTACACTGGGTGACCTTGGTAATTCACTCTGTTAGTCTGAACTTTACCTGTAAAAGGGAAATAACAGCTTACTTCCTACCACTATTGTGAGCAAAAAAGAAATCATGCTCTAAAGAACTGAGTACAAAGCCTGGCACATAGTAAGTGCTCAATAAACTGTGGCTTAAAAATGCCAAACCATCAACTCCAATGTTTTTCCTAAATCATTTACTTCAACTGGCTCCATTCTAGATGCTTCTTCCTTGATATGAGCCAGAGTCAAGTGTGCAGCAGGTGCTCTCAGAAGGTGCCAAGCCATCTTAAGAAGCCCTTCCCCTTCCTTTCCCCCTTCCCCTTCTTCCCTCCATACCTCCAGCATCTTCTCCCAGGAGGGCCTGTCTCTGAGCTGGAACTTCCCATTAAGGGCAATGCAGACCCCACCCATGCTATTCCATTCCAAGGTCAGACAACTCAGCCTTTGTTTATCCCTTTAGAAGTCCCTATACTTGTTCAGTTGACATCTAGGCTTTGGCCCCAGGCATTGAAAGTCCCCTGGGCCAGACAAGGTAGTATTCCCAGGGGCCAGGTGCTCAGAATCTACCGACAAGATCCTAGGTTACAAAGTGGAGCAGGCCAAAGGCATTCCATGAGAAAGAGTTCTCTGGTACAGCTGCCACTGGGCATTTTTATTCGAGAATATTCTATTCATATCATTTCACAAGGAAAAAATTCTAATTGAATTCAGAAACAAATAGAAACATCTCTAGTGCTGCTTTTCTTTCCCTTCATTAATTTTCTTAGACTACCATTTCCTGAGACACGTGTGCCAGACTTTGTACCATGCATTGTAGTAGGAAGCTCCTAAGATGAGCCCCAATGTCCCCTGCCTCCTGGTTTTTATACCCTGGTGTAATACCCTTCCCTTGTGTAGGGCCTGAGAAGCCTGCTTCTAACAAATAGAATAAGGCAGGTTGATGAAATGTTACTTCCAAGATTAGGTTATAAAAAGACTGTGGCTTCCATCCTGAATTCTCTCTCTCTCTCTCTCTCTCTCAGGTTGCTCACTCTGGGGGAACAGTTCCCATGTCATGAGGCAACCCTGTGGAGAAGACTACATAATGGGGGACTGGTGACAGCCTCCAGCCAACAGCCAACAAGGAATTGGGGCCCTCATCCCATCAACTGCTACCAACACCTCCGTGAGTCAGCTGACGCAGTCACGCTGTGGATCTGCTACTCAATTGAGTATTCAGATGAAACTGCAGCCCTGGTGACATCTTAACTGCAGCCTTGGGGAGGCAGAGCCACCGCCTGAGCCACACCTGGATTCCTGACTCAGAAACTGTAAGTTAATAAATGTTTGTTGTTTTCAGCTAAATTGGGGGCAATTTATTATGCAGTAATAAGTAACTAATACGTGTTAGGTGGAACCATATGAAATGGCTGTTTATTGAGTTTAAAAAATAGTTAAATATCAGCAATTTCCTATGGCTCAAATTAAATATTTGATCCTATTCATTGCATATCACATCCTGCAAGCTATTTACTCTTTAACTTCACTCCAGACATAAGGAAATGGGCTCTGAGAGGTTAAGTGAGTTCCCTAAGCTTACAGTCTGTATGAGCTGCAGTGGGGACCTGAACCTGTGACACAGTGACCCTAACCACAGCACTGTTAGATGAATACAGTATGCCTCCGCTATGCCAGGAATCGTGCTGGGCACTGGGGAATGGATGAATGGGGCACAGCCATTGTCATTAAGAAAAAAGAGAAGCTCCACAACAAGCTTTAGACCCAGAGAAAGGCAGAACCACCCAGAACAGAGTCAATTCAGGGATCCCTGTAACGTCCCCACCAACCAAAGGGGAGACATGAAATACACAGACATGTGATGATAATGACCTCAAAAAGATCAGTTCTATGACATTTATGCAAGGAGAATGATTCTGCCGCGATTCCTTCCATCTATTAGTCACTATCGCACAATTATTTTGCTTTTTCTAATCAGCAAGCAGGCTTCAGAAGCCCTTTCTTGAACACATTTATCATCTCCAATACGATGTGGAGAGAATCAATTTTGTTTACCCCTGTCAAGCCTACCAGGATCTCATTTGTAATTGGAGAAGTGCGTGTGAGGGAAAGGACTTGTTGTTGCTTAATTAGGTCAAACGTTCTCATCCTTGGAGTGTCCGGCATGTTTGTAACAGGCCCTCGATTGCCGGCTGCAGGCGGTCTCAGGCTGCTGATCAACTTCCTTTTCTAAATCAATATTCGTCACTATCTTTCCTGTCTAAGTCCCCTCAGGAATTGTCTCCATTGCCCCAGCCTGTCCAAGCCTGTCCAAGGGGTCCACTGACGGAGTGATTGTTCCCAATCGGCTAGGGCTGACCCTAACATTGAGCTTGCCCAAGCCTAGTAGATCTGCCAGCAAGGAAGAAACCCGGAGCCGGTGGCAAAAGGAGACCCAGTAGCACCTGGAAAGTGACGAAACACTGGGAAGCAATGGCATTTGTGATGTCCCTCCTGTGTTCGAATGGTCACGTCCTCAGGAGCCAAGAGGACTCCTCTAGTCACAGTTAGGTCCTTTGGGGAGCAGAGAGGAGGCTTCCCTTGAACCCTTGGTGGGACAAGAGAGTACCTCGCCTTGAGGGGACACCCAATTCTCTTGGTGGCAAACTCATGGACTTTGAAGAGCTACTGTGTCTTGAGATTGGGGTGACCCATAAGATGACCCAGTCTGTGTTGCAACTCGCTCTTTCTACACCTTTCGCTCCCCCACACAGAGGAGACAGCTGTGCTCAGAACCACATCTCTTTATTTGGGGAGTGAGCCAGAAAGGTAAAAAGGGACGCACGCCCTCTAGCATCACAAGGGAGAGTACAAGCTGGCAGTGACTCCCCCACACACACACTTTTTTCACATTACAGTCATACCTGACAACCTACCTCATGGAGAAGCCTCATAAAAATTAAGATATTCTAGCTATTTTTAGAAAAATGAAATATTGAAGAATGGCTCCCTGAGCTGATAATGGTAATGCATTTGAAAAATAGACCAGAGCACTGTGTTTAAAAGCCTAACGTCATAAAAGGTATTATGAATGGATGGATTGGGAACCTCTACAAGCAGACTTCATTGATGTCAGTGTAAACGATGAATGCTGTCACTCTTTTTTATATATAACAAGAAGATATGCCGCTGCATCCCGATCTCATTGTAGAAACTGTCAGACTCCCCGAAATGGCATTCCATAAGCTATTTATGATGATATGCGGGAAAATACAAGGTTAAGAGATCTTTATCGGCTATCTATGGAAATGTGCTTCCACACTGAGGCGGGTACATGAAATAACCTTCCAGATAACCCATGACATTGGGGGAACTGGAAAGTGAGATTAACCCTCGGAGACAGATCTGCACACAGAGTGTTTCTGCTCATCCCTGACAGTTTGTCCTTCTGGACACAGAAGTATTTTCCTACCTTTCTGTGTGCATCACCCACTGGAAATTTTACAGCCCTCATTGGTGTAACAGATTCACAGGTGACCCAACAAAAAATTCATGCTCCCTCTTCCAGAAAGCAGAGAGGTTGCTGGGAACAGCTTGCCCAGCCCCTCCCCGCCCTGCCGCAGGCACAGCCATGAGACTGGTTTATACCAATGAGATGTGAGTGGAAGTGTGAGGGGGTCCCTTCCAAGTCATAGTTTTTTTGAAGCAGCTGTGCTTCCTCCATAACCTCTCTCCCCTTCTGGTGCCTGGAGGCAGAGAATTCCAGGTCCTAAAGGACGGTGGAATTACAACACCAAAGAACACTGAGCCTCTAGGTCACCCCATGAAGAAATGTTCCACCCCTGACCTGGGACCACCCACACTAAACTTTACATAACTGAGAAGTGACTTTGCGCTAAGCCAATGAAAATTTAGAGGCTGTTTGTTACAGCAACTAGTATTATCCTTACTAATATAATTTAGCACCTTTCTATGGGTCTTATTCAGTAATCCACATGTTCACTATTAACAAGGAAATATGGCATGGCAGCCTCCAATAGGCCTGGAGTTAATATCTTCTTCTGCCACTGACCCGTGTGTGACTTCAGGTACCTTGGGAAAAACTGCTTACTCTCTCTCAGCTTCCATATCCTTTTTTTTCTTTGTAAAATGAAATTTTTTTAAATCCTGACCCTTACTCAGAATAGTGAAAAGGTGGAAGCAACTGAAATGTCCATTAACAGATGAATGGATAAACAAAGGTGCGTCCATACAGTGGAATATTATGCAGCCATCAAAAGGAACGAAATTCTGAAACATGCTACTCCATGCGTGCACCTTAAGGATATTATGCTAAGTAAGATAAACCAGAAACCAAAGGACAAGTATTGTATAATTCCCCTTATCTGAGGTACTTAAATTACCAGACAGAAAGTAGAATAGTGGTTGCCAGAGACTGGGGGAGGGAAGTGGAGAGTTATTATTTAATGTGCACAGAGTTTTCTGCTTGGGAAGATGAAAGAGTTCTGAGATGGATGGTGGTGACAGTTGCACAAAAATGTGAATGTCCTTGATGCCACTTAAATGTACACACAAAGAGAGCTGAAATGGTCAATTATGTGTTATGTATGTTCCACCACAATTTTTTTTTAATCCTTTCCTTATGGGGTTAGTGTGAATATTAAATCAAATAATGTATGTAAAGTGCTTAACACAGAGCATGACAGCATAATTAAAGCTCCTGATAAGCGGTAAAGACTGTATGCACTAAGTACCTACTATGTGCCTGGCACTGGGCCAAATTCTAAGGATAAAACAGATTCTCCCCACCTTCACAGGTTGGGGGCGGGGGGCTAGGTGAGTACACAGACCACAGGTGATGTGCTCCGAGCGCAGGTAGGGCCTGGAGCACGTAGGGGTCTTCCTGCTGGGACCTCAGCATGTGGCCCCAGGGGAGCATAGCACTCCTCATTTGGGTTTGAACATGCAGCTGTCACACGTTCTGAGGCAGAGAAGCCAGGCATCCTCCTCACTCCGGTGTCCCCAGTCCTGGCCCAGCGCAGGGACACACTAGGCATTCTAAAACATCTATCTCTCTATTTACTTTTCTGCTGGCCTCACAGAGCTCTAGAGCTTGTGGCAATCCTTAAAAGTAAGATTTAAATTTTCGAATTCGAACTTTGAATGGAAAAGCCAGATAAATATGTAGATATACAGAGACACATGGTATCCATTGCAAACAACCCTCTGTCCAAACTGACTCTCCAGGGAGGACAGAGAAGTGAAAGGGTTATCGCTGCATCCGCCAGGCCCTCAAGGGCTCACAGCGTAGGAGGAACAATTAAAATTCTGCGGGTAAATGCTTCAAAGGGGAAACAGAGTGCCATGAGGGTACAGAGGCAAGTACCCAGCTCAGCCTGGGTGGGACGGGGGTGGGGGGATAGGGAAGGCACAGTCCTGACAGATGAGCAGGTCCCAGTGTCTGTGCCCCACCACCATCCGCACTTCCATCAGGAGCACCCCAGTGATCCCTGGGGACACACCTGCCCCTGCCCCTACCCACCCCCACCCTCAGTCCACATGGAGCTGGCTGCGCCCCTGGATGCCAGAGTTGGTGCGTGACCCAGGCCTGGGCAGTCAGGCAGGGAGACTTGGTTCCAGAAGCCTTGCGCAGCCTGTTAGGATACAGGAGGGTCCCCTTCCACAGGGGGTGCTGTCCTCACAGGAATGCAAGCTGCCTGGAGCTGCAGGCAGCCATCTGTCTCCGCCCCGTCCAGCTGTGCCTGAAAGCAGCAGGAGGCCTCCACGTTGGGTTACCTGAGCCAGTAACTCTCGCTTTTGCCTAAAACTGTTTAAATCGAGTTTCCGTAAGTTGCATCAGTATCTGTGTCTCCCTCCCTCCCAATCCTATTTCTTCACCACAAGGAAGCGGCTCCGGGATGTAGAGTTAGAAAGCATCACAGCAATTGTTATAAACACCATTCACATTTGTAGGGTAACCAGCTATTCTGGTTTTCCTGGCACTGAGGAGTTTCAATGCTAAAAACTGGGACAGACCGGGCAAACTGGGCCAGTTGGTCACCCTAGATCACACCCATTTCTCCCTCTCCCCCCATTCCCAGCTGTGGCTACACCCATACTTCTGGTCAAAAGCAATGGGAACCCAGGGCCCAGAGAGGAAGCACGCCAGTGCCGGGAGACCAGAGAGTTCCTCCTAGTATCTATCCTGGCTGCTGAAGGCACTAAATCATGGCCAGGTCTGAGCCCCCTGCCTCCCAGGGACCCTGCAAAACAGGAGCATCACAAGTGTGTGCTGGTGCATGGTTGAGCCATTGTCAGGGTCACTGGAAAGGACCACCACACCAGAAACATTCCCATCCACAGATGTGGGTGCCCCAAAAGGGGCCACTTGCTGCAGTGCCAGGCATACCGCTGGCATTTGCAGGAGCAGTGAGTGGGTTCGGGTTTTCCCCACGGCGAGGCACTGTTTCAAATTTGGTATGGAAAGGGAAAGGTTGTGGGCCAGAAGTTTCTAGAAAACAAGGTTCTTCCAGGCTTCATGTTTCATCAGCCTCCATTAAGTCCTGTTGACTGTGGTGTAAACAGTTAATTTCACATTCTCTTTTGGATTCTTAAAGAATCCCCCCTGACCACAGCCCCCAGAAACAGGCATGGCCTCCATCAGATGAGTCAGGAGCCAGCCTCTCAGAGCCAGGACATGATTTGTTTGAGGGGAGATGGGGGAGGAAGTGGCAGATGCTGTTTTAACAGGCCGACAGGAAACGAGTGTGGATTTCCTGCTGGAAACATTTGCAGCCAAGTAGACCAAATTTCTCTCACTTTCAACGATCTCTTTCCCTTGCTTTCTCTTTCTGTCAATATGCTATTATCTCCAGTGACTCTTGCCCTCCCAAGAAAAATGAGGACGGAAATAGACAATATAATGGGAAATATGGCAAATGCGTGTTTCTTGTCAACAATATGCCTTCCTAATAGATCGGCAGATGAGTATTTTATTAGAACAACGATTATGACAGCTACAATATTTCCAGAGACAAACTAAGGTGAATCTGAGTTAGAGGAATGTGGAAAGGGCTTTGCCAAGAAACAGCATGGCTTTAGGGCTCGGATGTGAATCTGGGAGCCAGAAACCTACCCGTTCTAATCCTAGCTCTGGCTCTGATCGCTGTGTGACCATGAGTGTGGACACAGACACTCTGTCTCCCTCCCTTGCTCCCTCTCTGGCCTGAGGTTGATGACACTCCCAGACCTCTTTTCCCGGAGGCGTAAAGATGGAGGAGCCTGGGTGGACGACCCAGCAGATGCTGAGAGTTCCAGGGGCGCGCCTTTTCTTCCTGGCTCTGACTCCTAGCCGCAGGATGACTGAGCTCCTGCCACACTCCCGCTGAGCTGGGGCTCCAAGCCCGAGCCCATTTCAACCTGCCCACAGTCCATGCGGGCAGATCTCATCCAGGAACACGATGTCTTCAGGGTGCTAATAGGGCAAAAAGTCAATGAAAATGCCTCTGTTTGTGTGAACTTTCTTATCCATCCTTGGAGCCCCCCCCCCCCGCCCCCCGCATGCCTCAGAAAGCAGCCGGCATTGTCCCATCTTATGAAGGAGTTTGCAGAGGAACAGTGATGAGAGAGCCGCTTTCTTCCAGAGCTGAATTCAGGACCTGAGCCCGTGACCTTGGGCTTACATGGTTCTGTAGAAGCGCTTACCCCAGTCCAAATTATCATTTGTGTGGTTTTTGGTAATGCCCCTTAAACCCACACACATGCACACCCAGGGATTATGCATTCTGTGAGGGCCCCCTCACTTTTCCCCAGAGGCTATAGCAGCCCCTGATACCTAGTTAGTGCTCAGGAAACATTTATTGAATGGAATGAATGAATGAATGAATGAATGAATGAATGAATGAATCATCTAATCGAGCAACTGCCCTGGTGCAATTATCGTTGCGTACAGAGTCTCCTATCATCTCACAGACAGGACAGAAGTCTGCCATTTTCACCAACTCGAACACTCAGGGTCCAATTGCCTTTCACCTGCCCACAAGGACAGAGGAAGGCTTCCTTCTCTGGCGTGGGAGAGGAGCACAGATCCAGAAATCAGTGATCTCTGGGTTTCCTTAGCCTCTGCGAATTAACGAGCTGTAAGGTCCTTTTTCCTGAAGGGAGTGAAAGATGGAGAGATGGGGTGGTGGTGGCTTGTTTTCTTCAGAATTTAGAAGAATGAGCAAAAGAAAAACGTACATTTGATTGTGCCTGAGATCCAGAACAGTGGGTTGAAATGAAGAATTTGTCTCCTGAGTGCAGAGCCAAGAGGAGAGAGCAAAGGGCAGAGAACTATTCAAGTCCGTGGGGATCTTAATTTTCTTAATAGCAAATTTATTTAAAATGCTTCATCATAAAGTGAGGATTGCCTCTGCATGTTCAATTTCAAACTTCATCAGATTCTGAGGCGATAAAGCCATCAGGTTAGCAAAAATATAAAAGTGAAAAAGAAAGGGAAGAGGGAGCTGGTTTGAGGGTTTTACCAAAAAAAAAAAAAAAAAAAAAAAAAGACAGAAGTTTAATCTCCAATGGAGAGTCTATAAATAGACCCCAAAAGTCAGTGAGCAATAAAAATCGATGGCTAAGCAAAAATAAGAGTAAGTTCTTAAAGAACAAAAAGATTTTGTACAGCAATCATCTACTCGATTTATGGAACCTTTTCCAAATGAGTAAATGAAATGACCAGAATTGAGTTCCTGGCCAGGACCGGTGGCCCCTTACCCGGCCACTGTTTTGTCAACACAGCCTCTAATGCCAGGCCCTCCTGCTGGCGTCCTTCAGAAACCCAGGGATCCCCGAGGCCCGAGGGCTGATTTCAAAGAAAGCCAATCCAATTCCTTTAACTAGTTAATAAGATCCTACTATGTTCAAAGGTGGACTACGTTTTTCGGGGCCTCAAAAGTGAGCTTAAAAAACAACAGCCAGTCCATGTCCTTTAGAGGGCTTATTGTCTAACAAGAAAATGGAGCCAAATACTCCCCAAATTATAAATCATGACAGGGAAATTCCTCCCTAAGAGATATACACAGCCCCATGCTTTCTTTTGAAGAGAGAGTTTATTTTCAATCGTAAAGTCAGTACAAATAGAAAGCTAAAAAAAACACAGAAGAACATAAAGAAGAAGTTTTAAATCTGTAAACTACCACCTGGAGATAATCACTACCCACCTTTTGACCTATGTCTTCCCAGCCGTTGTACATACGTAAAAGTATTTATGTTTTATAAATTGCCTACATTGATCAGATATTGATAGATCACAAGCAGGAAGGCACAGTTTGGAAGTGGCTGCATATTTCGTCACGTGGCCTTGCTAGAGTAGACCCAGCCATGACACTCCTGACAAACATCTAGCGAACGGATGCCAGGCTGTCTCCATATAAGTAACTCTACTGCAAAGCCCCTTACGTGGGAGTTTAATAGCACTTCTGATTTTTTTCCATAATATAGATTCTTACAAGTAGGCTTATTGGGATAAAGGAGAAAATTCTAGAATCTCCTGATACTTATGCCAAATTGGATTTCTGAATGATTGTATCAATTTAGACTCTACAGGCAATAAAGGAGAGCGTCTGCTTGCTGCTGGCTGGCCAAGTTTGAGAGCTATCATTTTTTAGAATGTCTGTACTATAAAACTTTAAAAATAGAAGAGGTTCTTCCCAATGTATTTAATCAGGAGTTTTCCTGGAGAAAGTGGGGTTTGCCATGGGACGTGACATGTGAGGGGGATATGACGGTGGAGAGAAGTGCTCCAGCTTGAAGAAGCTTTCTGAGTAAGGGGTCAAGGACAGGAATGGGCCTTCACGTTCCAGGAACAGTGGACAGTCCTGTTATGTAGTGTGAGGAAGGGGTGCGTTTGATACATCCTCACTGAATTGACAATGATACTCCCTCTTGTTCCATTCACTCAGCAAACACATCAGGAAGCACCAAAGGAGCCAGACACTCTACCTGGCCCTCTGAGGGCACAGACACAGCCTCTGCCCCAAGGAGCCTACACGGGAGACGGCATGTCAAGGCCTGTAAAGCCGCTTCAGGCCCCTTCTTCCGGGGGCTCCATAGGTGAGAGCAGAGAGTTGGGGAGTGATTTGTCTGGCTGGTCGTTTGTCGTGGTAACTATGGTCATCGGCCATCAGTACGTTCTTTCTCTGGGAAAAAGCCATGGTCAGAGAGAGGCTGTGACTGAGACGGAGGTTTGAGAGAAGAGGGTGTTGGCTGGCATTTGCTGGCCAAAGGGAGCCACTAACTCTCCTAGATGCAGGCTGTCATGCAAAGGGCCCTGAGTTGTGGGGTGATGGCAGTGAGCAGAGTGAGGATGGTGACACAGAAGGGAATAAGCGAAGGTGGCGGTGGGGTTGAGCTACAAAGAAGAAAAGGAAAGAGGAGCCAGCAGTTTCCCAGGGGAGTCGGGCACAGGGGGACATGGGAACAATGTGCTGGAGACCTGAAACAGACTAGAGAGAAGATGGCAGGTGTACACGAGGCCCAAGCCTGCAGGGGGCAGGTGACGTCAACCTGAGGGTGTTTCAAAGGTTCCTGGGGAGGTCAAGGGGACCCAAAGCGGATCCTGTACTTGAATCGCTTGAGGACATCCCCAGTATCTCCCCCTGGCCACAGAGAGGGTCACGCATTCTGGAGAGTCCACTGGAAGCTCAGGTTTGAGAACCACTGCTCTTTGCCCTAAAAGGCAGGATCCTGTTTTAAGAAGAGCTGCCATTTATTGAGTGTCCACTGTGACCTGAATCTCGTGCTGTGCACTTTACACACATCAGTTCCTAGAATCCTCATGACAGCAATGTATTATCCCCAATTTACAGGAGGGGACTGAGGCCTAAGCCAGTCTCTTGAGTAAAATCACCCATCACTGAATCACTCTCAACAAGGCAGAGGCACCACGCAAAGGGGTCATTTTAGGGGAGTTTGCTAAAAGGACAATTCACAAACAGGGAGGCAAGATGTAGGGAAACCAACAAAGGGAGGTGCAGTTTCTGGGTGAGGGACAGCAGGGAGCCCTGGCCACCGCTGGACATGAAGGAAAGAGGGCCACGGGGATCCACAGAGGATAGTTACATGCTGGAGGCCTCCGGAAAGGACGGGCAGAAGCAACCAGCAAGAAGGAAGCTGAAGAAACCTTGTCTACTCTCCTCCCACATCCCATCTCTGGTCCGTGCCACCCACAGGCTAGAGTTGACCAGAAGCCAGAGGGCAAGGGAGCCCATAGATGTGGGCTGTACCGGCCAGCCTCCCGGGGCACAGGGCAGTGTACACAGGGTGGAGGGAATCTGGAGAGCCAACTGGAAGGTCCAGCATCCCACAGCCAGCAGGGGGCAGAGGGCGCGGGATTTGCATCCAGACCCTTCATCACTGCCCTGCTCCATCCTGGTGTCTCCAGGAGAGCGAGGTGCGTGGCACCTCTAGTCTGTCAGAGCCCATTTGTCATATGAATGAGTGAATGAGTGAATGAATGAATCGTGAAGTAGAATGCCTGTGGATATTGGAATCAGACCTGGTTTGAGCTTCACCACTTAGGACTGTGTGGCCTCCTGTTTCCCAGCCTCAGCTTCCCCGTCTGTGAAATGTGGGTAATCACGGTACCTCCCTCATAGGCCTGCTGTGAGAAGCGCATGAGATAATGCACCCAAAGCACCAGGCACCAAACATCCAGGAATGCCAACGATTGTTGTTATTGGTGACACAACGTATAATTGAACGCATATACTGCATCCGGGTCATCTAGACTGAGCCTGGGCATTTGCTTTACTCATCTGACATTTGACATGGGGGATAAGGGTGGGGGCGGGGAGACAGGTGCAGAGGGGCAAGCAGAAGGATTTTCTCCGACGTCAAGGGCTGGCTGACCCCAGCGTCTTGCTCTGCGTGTGAAGAGCCCCCCTAACTTCATTAGCCATGAGCGCAGCATCAAGCAATAAGTTAATTTCTAACTGTGGCACTTGATAAATTTTCCATTTACCTCATTAGTTTTTACAGCCTGCAATATTGGTGAGAACTCTTCCAATTAACCATATGGGAAGCTTCAGTATGGAATCGCAACAACTTTTTAAAATGTGTTATTTAACCAAATAAGAATCACAGCCCCCAGAAATAAAGATGCTTGGAGCCAACACTGGGGTCCCCGGGAAGAGGTGCTCCCAGGAAGCCTAGCAATCAGGGTCCTGAGTGCGGCTCACCTGCAGGGGAAGGGCCTGAGCTGAGCGCCCCCTCCTATTACCTCAGGGACTCTGGGAAGGAAGGAGCGAGGGAACCTGGGTGCCTGGCATCAGGCCACACCATGAAATTGGGTGTCAGGGACTCCATTCTGAAATCTAACCAACAGCTATAGATGTTTCTCCTCCTTGGTTTAGGTATTAAGCGTTTCTCAAGTTTTCATCTTGCTTGATGATCACAAGACGTCTTGAGATGCAAAGTGGTCTCGCTGTTTTGTGGCTGGAGACACCAAGAACCAGAGAGATTCCAGGACTTCCAAGATCAAACGGAGGTACAAGGTCAAGCTGACTACTTTCACTGAATCCTAGAACCCAGGACAGGTACCAGCTGGAAGGCCTGCCTCACTGCTCGTGCTTCCCAGGGGTCATGGCTGTGCTGTCTGCAAATGTGCTATCAGCCTCCTGGGCCCGTGGCCTGAGCTTGGGACTAGGCTGGGTCATCACACATTGCAGTTCCCTAACACTGTGAGTGGTCCAAGCCATGGACATAGGACCCAACTGCGACCCCGGGAGATTTCATCCTGAACCGAGAAAGAGGGACTTGGAGTTCTGTCCTTGGGCCGTGCTAGAGCGGCCCGGCTGGAGACACCGACAGACACGTTCTTGACCTTGAAAGAGAACGCAGTAAGATTTGACAAAACCGCCATGCAGAGGCCAACAGATATGGCTTGGCTGTGGACAGAGGATAAAGAGAGAACTGCTGGCAACCTGATGATGCCCTGGGTGCAGCCATCCCCGAGGCCAGCTCTGGCCCCACCTGTCCCAATTTTATCAGACGAGCCAATCAGCCCCTGATCACACAGGCTACCTTGGGCAGGGTTTTCTCCCTGCAGCAACTTGGAAGCCAAGTCTCCATTTCCTCAGCTATAAACCGACTTGGGTCGATGACATCAGTTGTTTTCAAATTGCTCCCCGAGCACTGTGAAGACCCACAGCGCTGTGGTGTACGATGGAGAGGAGTACTTGGGTGCCCCCACCCCACTTTGGGTTTCCAAGCAAAGTCTTGTTTCATTCTGAATTTCAACTAAATGTGAAAACTCCTGGCCCAGGCATCCCATCCCGCTGATCTCCCCGTTTTCCTATATTGGCCCCAGGAAAGACCTAAGGCTTACGCCGTGGGCACCTTCTGGGCGTAGTTCCATCTGAGGGCCACCAAGCCCCCTTCCCCTTCCTTCCACTCTGCTGCGAGTTACTCAGAACAGGTTTTGTTTGTTTGATGACTCCAGACCAGAGCTCCACCACGACTCGTACTTTCCCACTTTGTCCGCTCTGCCTTCACCTGCGAGGAAACATCACATTTAGGTTTGACATTGGCTGTTGTTTTGCCTGGGTGGAGTGGCCCAGGCTTAGGACTGCAGGTTGGAAGACATGGGTTCTGGCTCAGGTGTAGCTGCAATAGGCAGATCGGTCCAAGTTTAAGTGACTTTAAGAATTTGGACCTTTCTTATCCCCAGCTTCTGGGCTCTCGTAACATTCTTTCCTTTTCTGTCCTTCCAGTCCTAGGAGTCTTAACAGTGTCCTGTGACTGCTAACCTCTGGGGTGGCAATGGAGTGGCTCATCATTCCCTTTGGCTTGTCACATCTTCCATCACCTCTGTAAGCAATCCCGGCATTAATTCCCTCTGTGTTAAACACTTAGAGTGACTCATGTTTCCTGGCTGGACCCCAGCTAATCCAATGGTCATCCTCAAGCTTTGCTTGCATGGTTACACGATAACTAACTGCTGCAGCTCCAGTCATCACGTCCTTACCGCAGCCACCTTGAAAGTCAAGAAGAAAGACAATCTCTCCTTGGTTGCTTCTTTGTTGCGAGGGAGGTCAGTTCTTCCCAGAACTGGGCAGAATTGACTCATTGCCCATACTCTAGCTGAAACAGAGGTTGGGAAAGTGAGTGCTGCGGCATTTTTAACCCCTGTAATGTGAGATGGGCTCTTCACAAGAGAAAGGGAGTTGGGCAATGGCTGCTGAATGAGACACCTACCACGTCCACCACCTTTACCTGGAGTGTGATCGTGGGCAAGTCACTTCCTCTCTGGGCCTCAGTTTCCTCATCTGAAAAACGGGGGAGTTTGGTGAGATCAGTGCTTTCTGAGCCGTCGAGTTTCAAGGAGGTGCCTTAGGGGCCACTGTAGGGTGCAGGCAAGTGGGGTCTGAGCAGGTGGAATTCTGCCCCAACTTCAACAAAAACAGCCTCATTTGATCTTTGCGGAAATAAAAGAATTCTGGATTCACTGGTTTCTAATGTCCCTTGCAGCTCTCTCAAGGACCAGGATTCAAAGTTATAGATCAATTTATAATAATGAGGAAATAACCAGCATGATGTTCTTGCGAAGAATGATCCATTAACTTTGGGGGTTATTCATAATAAACTTTGGAGATTGATGAAGCTCTTTGGTTTTTTTTGCCAACGATTAACCAATCCACATGATGCTGCAGACCTGTGCCAGAGAGCAGAAGACATTCTCCCTGAAATATTCTTGACTGCCTCTGTTCTCTTCAATTATGAGCAGGCAAGCCTCTTACATATGTACAATTATTTTAAACTATTTATCTTGCACAGAGGAATTGATCTTTGCAGGTCTTTCTCACCAGCCTTGACACTGAAAAATTGCCTTGGAGATGGTCTCAGAAAAGGAAGCCATGCTCCTAATAGATGGGTCTTCTCATCTTAATCCCCACCCCCCACCCCCAGGGGCTTCTCCATTTGGAATCTTCCTTATTGCCCTTTGTGGATTTAACTCTACAAGTGCCATACAGGGGACAGCACCCATTTTACTCCTGTGGCCCGAAGGTCTCTTATGGATCAAAGGCTCAAAGGCACGGACAGGGGAAACCCTAGGAGATGGGATTTTTGCCAAAGCTCAGTCCTCCACTGAGGATAACCAACACTATCTGACAGGTCTCTCCAAGGAATAGCCATCCAACACCTCTTCTGTGACCCAAGCACTCAGAAAACAATTCTACCCTCCTAGACTTGTGTAACCCTTTGACATGCTCTGAGAGGTCTGTGAGCTCCTCCAGGCTATTCTGTTCTGTTGGCACCTTGTACTATGCCTGCCACAAGTTAGACAGGGCAGGTGATATCGTGCCCATTTTACAGATGAAGAACCTGAGGCCCAAAGAGGAAAATAGTTAAATGTCTCAAATAGTTAAGTGCCCAGGGTCATACAGGCAATAAATGACAAGGTCAACACAAATTCAGCTCTGATGATTCTGAGTTGAAGGACAGGCCCTAACACAGAGTCTGACACACAGGAGATGCTCAATATGTCCCACCTCCCTCCTCTCTTCCTCTCTCCCCCTGTAGCTCTAGGTGGCCTCGTGGATTTGGCAGAGACATAACACGTGGGCCCAGCTGCGCCCAGCCTCCTGACCAATCTCAGGATTTTCTGGAGTCTGTTACATCCCACCTTTTGTTTTGCAATAACCCACGTAAAATAGGAATACAGTCTATCTGAGCTCAAGCGTCTAGAACAAAGTTCCATGGACCGGCTGGCTTATCAACAACAGGAATTCTGGAGGCTGGAAGTCCGAGTTCAGGGTGCCAGTATGGTTGGGTTCAGGTGAGAGCCCTCTTTTGGTCTCAGACTGCCAACTTCCTGTATGCTCACAAGGTGGGATAAACAGAGCTAACATAAGCTGTCTTCCTAGAAGGGCGCTGATCCCATTCAGGAGGCTCCACTCTCCTGACCTAATCACCTCCCAAGGGCCCTCCTAATACATTGGGGGTTAGGTTTCAGTAAATGAATTTTGGAAGGACACAAACACTTTGTCCATAACACAGTCTCATCGTGAAATATTCAAATAATATGGATAAAGTAATAAGAATAATTAACACAAATAATTAAACTCAGGTCCCTTGAGTACCTCACATCCAATTCCAGGCTCCTGCCCAGAGTCACTGCTGGCGTTTGTGTAGTGTAGATTCTTCCAGATCTATTCTATGCATTTATGAATATATGCATATAAAAATAGGTAGTTGCGGTTTTTTTGTCTGCTGGGATTTTATTAATTTAAGTGGTATCACACCGTACATGTTCTTCTGCAACTTGCTTTGCAGAACGTTCCAAATCACTGTGAATGCATTGTCCTCATTTGTCTTTTTTCTGTGGCTTAGTCGTCTAATACTTAGTATGGATGTGTTGTGCATTTAACTAGTCCCTTACTGATGGTCAAATGGGTTTTATTTCCAATATCTCACTGTTAAAAACAATACTACAAATTGGCATTCTTGTCTTGGCTTCTTGCACATGAATGAGTATTTCTCTAAAAAAAAAAAAAAAAAAGTATTTCTGTAGGAAAAAGGAAACCATAAACCAAGTTAAAAGAGAGAGAAGTCAATGGGGAGAAAATATTTGCAACATATACGACAAAGTATTAATCATCAGATTATATGAAGAAATCTTCAATTTAATAATAAAAAGAAAACCCAATAGAAAAATGGGTGGAGAATACAAACAGGCAATCATAGAAGAAGTACAAACGACCAATACGCCTTAAAAAACGCTACTGCACCTCACTAGTACTCAGGAAAAAGCCAATTAGAGCCACAGTAAGAGACCTTTTTTACTCACCAGATTGGACCAAATTTTCTGTTGCACAGTGTCAGTCATTGACAAGTGTCTGGGGAGATGGTACTGCCACACACCGTCAGAGGGCAAATCAACCTTGTCCTTGTGGAGGGGCAGTTTAGAAGCATCTTATACTTTCAGATGTGCCCAGCAATTGCCCTTCTGAGCTTTACCATTCATACTTGACTGTGTTGGTTGCTTTGTCCTAACCACACACATAAGTCCAGGGTCAAAGTCAGGCCCAGAGGGGCCTGGAACAGAGTTGGCAGAAGCGGCATGCTTGGTGGGACAGTCTGGGGTGCCAGGAACCCAAAGACGCCTCCTCTCCTGCAGTGGCCACAGATAGCGAACAGTGTTTTTTCTACCTTGCGCTCCGGTCCCTAGGCCTTTAAGCAACTGTTCCTGGTTCCCAGTGGGGGCTGTGACGCTATGGGATGGCAGAGGAGTTTCGTGGGCCGGGTTAGGTGGTTCTGAAGAGATCACGCATGATGCTCTTTCTGGCACATTCTCGGTTTAACCTGAACTGCTTTCGTCCTGCACAAGCAGTTGGCCTGTGGCCAGAGCAGCAAGTGACACGCTCTGCTCCTTCCCCAGTCAGAGCAGGGCTCCCCACTCCACATCTGCAATCCCCCCCGCAGTCTCCGGGTAGTTCCCTCGGGTGAAATGCATCCCGTGCAGGCCTGACGTCACACCCTGCTGCCGTGGGCAGACGGCTTGGACTTAACACCCCACCTGGCTCCCAGAGACTCTGTCCCCTCACAAAGGACTCGGGCCAGGCTTCAGCTGGGCTTTGCCACTAAATCATTTCCCTGGGGTCTTTCGATCCTCCCCTTGCCAAATCCCTGGAGGACGGCAGTCCAGCCGGAGGCCCATGTGACAGTCTTGCAAGCCCCGTGCTCCACTGGGGCCGCGTCAAACCTTGGGAAAAGCTGTTTAGAGGTTTTGTTTACGAACTTGAAATCATCCTGTGACAGTGACTTGCTACTTGTAAATGTCACAAGTCTTTCCAATAGGACAGGTAAAGAGAAAAGCCAGCTCAGGCCACAGAGTCCATTTATGTGAGTGGAATGACAACTTACAGAGTCAAACATGAATAAACAAGTCAGAATCAACCCGAAGCTTAACAGGCTGGCCCTCTCAAGCTATGAGGTCCTTGGGGTACAGAATGGAAAGACACAGGCCTCTAGGAAACTTCTTCTCTGGGTTCCCAGGACTAGCCTGGAGACCCCCTCAAGCCCAGCCCACTTCTTCTGAGGCTTCCACAGCGCCCTCCCTCCCACACACACCGGCTTCCCCCTCTCCTTGACCAGGGAGGTAGAACTCCGGGTTTCAGATGTATCCTTACCGATATTAGGTTCTCTGTGAAAATACAGAGATCTGAAATATCCCTGCAAATATTTCCTATTTTCAATAACATGGTATCAATTTGCAAACAGAGTAATGATCTCTGTTACTTTTCAGGAAATTATGTTTAATATACTTTACTAGAGCGAAGGAAGAACAATTTAATTGAAAGAGCTGCATTGAACCGTATTTAACCTCAGATGTACTAAATGGAGTGTCTCGGAGATAAGTTATGGTTTTTAATTTAACGTAAACTGTTCTGTGCATAAGCGCTGTGTTTTTGCCACCCTAATAACGACTGGTTTCGGTTTATGAATGATTTTTTCCATCATCTCTTTTCTCCCGTGAACACTCCTCGTGAATGTTAAACCCAGTCCAGAGATTTTCCCACAAAGAATCTGAAAGGAAAGGCCCTATAGGCCAGGCGACTTCATCGTCTGAGGACAGCTGTGCCTCAACTGTACCGCGTCTCACCACTGGCAAGGGCCCCCCGTTTTTGAGAAGCGCCCATATTTCACCGCCCAGGCTGGTCTGCACCTGGCTGGCTCCTTCACCATTCTGATTAATGGGTTCCAGCCACCGTACCAGCACTTTAAATGAAGTTTCGTGCTCACCAAGATTAATTGCTGAATGAAAAATATTGAAACTTTATTCTGCATATAATTCATTCGAGGGGATGATCCCAGGAAAATGTAGTATGTGGTTGAAGTTCATCATCTGACAGTAATTGAAGGGAAGGAAGATGGAAGGAAGCACGTGGCAGTATGTCACAGCCTGACCTGCTGAGTTGCTGGGGTCCCAGTGAGCTGGATGGACGGGCACCGGTGTGTGTAAGAAAATTGCTTATTTAGCCCATCACTTAGTCTGTCAACACTTGCTTGTTGAGGCCTCCCTTTTCCCAGCACAGGCTTTGGTGAGTCCTGTGGTGGCTGCTGCCCTGCTCTATTTTATCCATAGCTCTTCTCTCGGTTATTTACATTTGCTTGTCAAGTGGGCATTGATTGTATTTTTTTGCCAACTGGGCATCTATTTGCCCTTATTTGGGTAAGACTGCCAGTGTCCCTTTGAGAAGCTAGCTGTCCACTCTCAGCTTCAGGTGGCACTCCTTGGGGAGAGCATGTGACCAGGTGTTAGTCAATAAGACTGCTGCATTCTCTGGCCACAGTGATTGGTTCATAATGGACACATGACTTCATCAGGGCCAATGCCATGCCAACTCAGGGGAGAACAACCAAGAGCTGTGGGGGATGCCCAAGTGACAGATGGGAGAGACTGAGTCCTGAGGATGTCATTTGGTCCCTGAATCAAGCCATACCTGAAGTTAGATCTACTTTGAACATTGGACTTTTTAGTTATGTGAGCCATATACTTTGTCTTTGCTTAAGCCAGTTTTAGTGATGTTTTCTCTCAGGGACTTTGCATCTTGAGTGAAATGGCAAAAGAACAAAAAAATAGGAATTCATAATAGCCCCCAAAGGCATTCATTCCGCCAGAAAGCATTCATGCCAGTGGCTTCATGACGAGGCTATGGGTTAGTTCCTGCCTCCAGACTCCTGGGACTGTCCTGTTACTGCCTGTGCACTTCTGTTCTTACACCTGGTTCTCTTGCCTCCCTTTAATAATTTATGCTACCTGATAGCCTGTCAATAAATTCATTTTCTGCTTAAGTTAGCTGGGTGTTGGCTCTGTTGCTTGCAACTAGAAATGCCTGCTTTCATAAAGATGGTCAGTGAAGACAGGTTTCCGTCTCCAGGGCTCTTTTGCTGCTGTCTCAGGCGGCAGGGGCTCTGGGGCTCTGTCCAGCTGCAAACCTGGATCTGCCTGCATCCCTTTGGACAGAGCTCAAAGACAGACAGCTCAGTGAGAAAATCATGTTGCAGAATGATATCACTGATGTATATTTTAGAAACACATAAACACTATGAATTGTTTACAGATGCATACATGTGTAATTAAATTACTAAAACGACATAGGAACGGTGCACACTAAATTCATGTCAGTGGTTACCTCTGTGGAGGAAAAGAAGGGAAAGGGTTCTGTGCTGACATAATATGCATTAAACGAAGCCCCTGCCAGTTCTCAGGTGCTGGGAGCCATTGGCTGAGATCCTGCCTGGGCCCCCAGCCTGGTGAGATGCAGAGGGAGACCCCGGCATCTAGCAGTTCACAGAATAGCGAGTGACGGTCAAGCCAGGAGGCAGAGAGTGTGCATATCATCCAGAAGGACAGAGAACGTGAAGGAGCTGGAGAGAAAGATGACCATTCATGGTGGGAGGATGGGCCTGGCTAGGACAAGATCTTGGACATATGCCCGTGGTCTGAAGGACACCTATGGTCCGGACGTGAAGTCGGTTTGCAGAAGGATACACATAAGTGCTTGGAGCATACATGTTATTTTCTTGTCTTTGTTTTAATGTTGCACCTTTTAAAAATGTTGCACCTTTAAATGTTGCACCTTTTAAAAAACCAAGGAAAACTAAAAAAAAAAAAAAAACGTGAAACAGACCGAAAAAGACAAAGAAAAAATGACCACCCCTAAGCTAATCATACAGATAACCGCTTTGAACATTTTAATGAGGCTCCTCCCGTCTTGGCCACAATAGATAGATATTCTCCCTGAGCCTGGAAGCAGCATAGATAGAGAGCATTTTTAAGCAAAGTTGGTGGGTGACCATTTGTGCAGGGGTGTTTCCTTTGGAAACAGATTCACGGTCATGGAAGAAACAAAAGAAATCATAGCAAACTTGTGGTAATGTTTACTACTATTGACAGGCACTGTTCTGAATGCTTAACATACGCTAACTCATTCAATCCCCACACCCCCATGAAGTCGGGGGCTACTATGAATTCCCATTTTACAGATGAGACAGCTGAGGCCCACGGAGATGAAATGGCCTGGCCAAGGTTAAATGGCTGATGTTTATAGTCAGGTTTCAAAACTGAGAAGTCTGGCTCCAGAAAACTTTCCTATGATCACCTGCACAGCGCTGCCTGTCCAGGAAGCTGATGTCTGCTGCCAACTCGTGATGTGTGGCTGAGCTCCTCCAGCTACACAAGGGAGATTGGTCAGCGCTGTTATCCTGTCCTACAGGTGAGTCTTGGGGAGGAGTCGTGATCTGCCCAGGTCACACCGCTGCAGGGGCAGGCTAGGAGGACCTCAGACCCCAGCCCTTCCCTCTGCCTGACCAAGGCGGGGGCTTTCTGGGCCAGCCCTCCGGCTGTCTGCCCAATGTAACAGCCCTTTACTGTCACTTGAGGAATTTCCCACACTGAGCCAGGCAACCAGAAAGTTCTTTATTTCTTTTCACACGTCTCCTTGGCAGAGCTTTGCTCAGAGGGTGGCAGAGACCCCTTGCTTCCAGCCATCCTTGTGCCAACAAGTTCATCTGAGCACTTTGTGCATCCAACCAATGAATAATAAATTTAATAATTAAAGAATAATTAATTACACCTGAAACTTCTCACTTGGGGGGACAATTAGCCTCTGGCACCTTTAGAATGAGTTGCCAGTGACTAATTGTGCCCTCAAGGAGGCATTTGTAAGTACAATTAATTGTGTGCAAAATTGAACCCATGAATACTTGGGAACATAAAAATTATTCCCACAAAAAGAGTTTGTTCAAAATCCAGGCCTTTATTTTTTTGTGGTGGGTTCTCCAGCACAATCCAGATGTGCCAAGGTCTTTGTGGGAGGCCACCCATCCCCCTGCATGAGGGTCATCCGAGTCTGGAGGAACCGCAGGCAGCCACACACCGGTGAGGGCCCTGGCTAGCGACTCAAATAGTCACCTGTCTAACCCAGAATCATGGAAACAGAAGAGCTTGAAGGAGAAACCAACAGTTAAGGTACAACTTCTCAAAGTCAAAGTCACACCAGTTGGAGGACTGGTACTGGTCTTCTTGGTCTTGCCCTCGCTTTCTGAAATGCGCCTGCCCCTGGCCAATTCTCGGTCAGCCTCTGTGGGGCAGCCCTGGGAGCTGAGGAGGATAGGAGGTTGTGATGGCATGGACTTGCTCCGGCCTTGTCACCCCCTTACTCAGAGCTTCAGTGACAACTCTGGGCCCAGAGATTTGATTCTGTTTCCTCAGATGTTCTCCAAGAAGCAACTGAACTCAAAGACTTGCCACCATCTGCTCCCAAAGCTCACCCTCACCTGACACTAGTCCCCCTCACACGCCATAACAACCATCTAACTGCTCAGATACATACATACATGTACTTTCTGCTCACATGCACATGTACACGTAGCCACATATATACATGCACACACACATATGAATACACACGCCTGTACACACACACAGACGTATAAAGACACACGCATGCTCACACATACCCATGCACACAGCTTGCCACATGTCCCCATTTCAGCCATTTTCCTACACTGGGAGCCTACTTCGCTTCCCATATAAGCTCTCTGGTCCTGTGGGCCACCACACTTCTCTGGCTCTCTCAACATGGAACCAGCTCTGGGCTGGCAGCCCCTCAGGACAGGGAGATGACAGTCCTTTCTGTACCCCCTCGGCGTCACAGTGCCACGGGACATGTTCCATACATGCTTGGGGCTTGGACAAATGAGTGAGGAAGGAGTTTGGGTCCTTGGACTTGCATTAGAGTCCGTCTGGAAATCCCCTTTTGAACACCCCTGTAGAGCAAGCACACTGAGGCAAGGGCCACCGCCTGGGCGAGTGGAAGGAAAGAGCCATCAGAGAGCCATTAGGTCACTCATCCCGCTCTAGAAGGGGATCCAGGGGCTACGCATCGCTCCCCCAGAAAGGGAGGCTGTGCCCTGGCCCCTGGGGAGCACTCGTCCCAGCCGGGGAGATTTCTCCAGCATTCCAAACTTCCCGGAGCACCCACTGTGCTGGGTGCTGAAGGGGCTCCATGGGACTACAGCGGAGCTCACAGTCTCATGGGAGAGCTGAAGCAGAAAGAACTTCAGAAGGTATAAGTGGAAGAAGAGAACATTCCAGACAGAAGGCAGGAGTTGGGGGTGGAGGAGGGGAGAGACAACAGGTGGTGCCAAGAGACGTTATACTGTGCGTGGCCTTGAATGTGTTGTTAGGAGTTTGTGCTGAGCATCGTAGTAGTGAACTGGGGAGCCACTGAAGACTCCAGAGGGGGACAGCAGCCCAAATAAGAGGCTTTCAAGGCCAGTGGAGGAATTTGGACTGACATTGATAGTTAGGGATCAGCAGAGGCTTGGTGTTCTGTTTGTGCTCTTATTCCTCCTTGTCACCCAGTGAAACCCTACCGATCCGTCCAAATGCCATTCCAAGGTCACAGCCCCTAAGAAGCCTTTTGCCCTTGCAGATGATGGAGTACCTTTCTGAGACTGTCTCGCAGCCTTCAAGTTACTGCAAGGGCTCTCTTGTGTCTCCTCCTCCCTGGGAGGAGAAGGACCTGTTCTTCTCTTTCCTCCCCTGGGCCAGTCACACATTTCTGGGCAAAGCAGGAAGAGCGCAGTCCAGGAGGGTAGTGTTCCATGCACCGCCCGCAGCCCAGCTGCAAGGGAAGAATGACTGACAAGACCAACGTTACAGAGCAGAACGCTTGAGCCTTGCTATTTCCCTGTTATTTCTGGAAGGCAAACTGCCTTTGAGGACACAAGTCTTTTGTGCCCTGTCTCTAGTTAGAGACATTTGCATTCCTCTAGGAGATTTTCTTCTTGAGATCCCTCAGTATGTTGCTCCATTGTCTTTTGGTGCTAGCGTGGGGTCCCAAGGCTCTGCCAAGCATCTAGAAAACCCTGGAAACTAACCACAGAGCAGAACCATTAGCCATGCTCCTGGTTTGCAGTTTCAGGGCCCTGGGAAGGCATTTGTGAATCCTGGGTATGGGTTCAAGTGCAAAATGGGGCCAATCTGCCTAAGAAAGCCTGACATGACACTCTGACATGTTTTCATTCACCAAACACGTAGGATGCATCTTTGAGATGACAGGCCCTGGGCTGGATGCTTCGGATACAGAGATGAGTAAGACAAAATCTCTCCCCCAAAGCTCCCAGGCTTGAGGGGAGAAGTGTGGTAGGGAGGTTGGAAAGCCCAGGGCAGGAAGCTCAACGCGGCAGGCAAGCCTCCCAGAGATGTGCCCTGAAAGGTTCTGTAGGATGAGGAGGAACTCATCGGGTGGAAGACTAGGAAGAGTAGAGGTGAAGAGAGAGGTGAGAGAGGGGGGAGGGGGGCAGGAGTTAAAGAGAGGGAAGCAAGGGAGAACGAGGAGACCAGACACAGAAACAGCCCTGGAAGGAGCAGGTGAGACGGCGGGTGTTATACCTGGGCACGTGCCCACAGTGCTGTACTCAGTCAGCTGTTTTTCAGGTAAAAACTGGTTCCTTCATTCATTCATGTGTTCATGCCTTTCTTCATTAATGCAACAGGCATGTATCGAGCATGTACATCGTGCCAGCCTGTTGGGAAGCGCTCGTGGTCCCGCGATAGGCTCTTCCCCTGGGCACTGCCTCCTGAGCCTCTATGGGCATTCAGGCAGCAGGGGCTGATCAGAGACCCTAAGGGACCCGAATGCTAAGAGACCTGGAGCCACTTGCACTTGAGGTCTTCAGGATCATTACTGGCCACCACTGCTGAGTGTCCCTGTGTGCAGCTCTCTGCCACACCCTTTCGTGTTCCCCAGCTCCTCTGCCCCCCACGACAACCCTGTGGGTTATGCACTGTGGTTTCATAGAGCGGAGAAGGCTGAGGCTCAGAGAAGACATGGCTGAGGACCTCTGCTGGCTCTAGAATTAGGTCTTCTCATGGACACCCACGCACTGGGTAAGGCACGACACAGCTGGGGGGTGTATGTGCATGCGCGTGTGCGTGTGCGTGTGAGAGAGAGACAGAGAGAGGTGCCTGCACTTGTACATCACAATGAGAATCAGTTGGTTTGGCCAGCCCTCTCTCTTTTTGCCGTTGGCACCCAGGCCACTGGCAGTTCATCAGTAGAACTTCATTTTCTCAGTTGCCCTCTGCTCCTTTCCTACAAAACAGACTAGAAAAAGAAAAGGCCACAGGAAGCCTTTGTTCCACGTACAAGACAAAGCCATGATTTGCTGATGCTTCTCGCTCCGCCTTGTGCCCCAGTCAGGTCAGGTCCTCCCTCCCAGGACCCCACCTAGGCAGATGGACAAACCTAACCAGGGCACAGAATGTCCTCTGTTTATAGGACAGTGTTGTCTTCTGTGCACACAACTGGGGGAAGTAGGGTCAGAAGAGTTCACAAGTGAAACCCAGCCCTCCAAGTGGGACGGTGGGACAGCTCCCCTAGAGCTCCCGAAGCCCTAACTCCCTCTCACTGTCCCGCAACCCCGTTTCTGGGGCAGCTCAGAGCACTGGGGTTATACGGACAGAGGGTGCACTTAGGAGGTTAAGTCATATCTGGCCCCCAGTGCCAGTAGGTGATCAGAGGCCCCTACAGCCCTGCAAATGGTTGCTGCTGAGTGAGCCAGGCTCCCCTACAGCCCACGTTCTCAGGCAAAGGACGCTTCCTTCGCAGGGACCGCCATTTGTATGTGACATGTCCCTGGCCTGGGTGCACAGCACAGATCCGCAAGTCTCCCGTCTGACCCTCAACATCTCAATTTTTAGTCTACGTTGGAAGTCCTGCCTAATTAGGAGGCTTCTTGCTTCCTGTGAGACTGGCCTTTCAGGCAGTGTTTG
Organism: Rhinolophus ferrumequinum; assembly: GCF_004115265.2. Taxonomy (NCBI): domain Eukaryota; kingdom Metazoa; phylum Chordata; class Mammalia; order Chiroptera; family Rhinolophidae; genus Rhinolophus; species Rhinolophus ferrumequinum. Next base: position 5,784,992 of record NC_046299.1, read on the forward strand.
TAATTAGAGTGTTAGAGTGACGTGTTATTAACCGCAAGATCTGTGGTTCTTGGGTTGAGTTCATTGCTAATATCTGTATGTAGTGCTCCCCCAAGGTACTGTGCATTACGGTAAACAAAACCCCACCCGTCTGAATTCAGGGACGTGACATAGGTTTTATAAGCACATAATTATATTTATGGAGAGCTAGAGTCCTCTAAGCTCCCTCCTCCAGCAGCCTCTCAACCCACTCCAGAAATAAGTCGGCTTCCATGGTGGGGAGGCCACCACGACTCTTTTCCATTCTTTCTGAGAAAACAGCCTACACGCCAAACTCACGGTTCAAGATTCCTGGCTCTACTCTTTGCTAGAAATGGCTCAGTAAAAGATGTAGGACATTGCGAATGGTTTTCACTGGTCAAGTGAGGGACTGTCACACAGTGACTGTGGGAGTGACTGTTGGCACGAGCTATGGAGAAAGCAATTTAGTAAGGAGTGGAGAGCCTTAAAAAAAGTCCAGACTTGTTCAGAAAGTGTATCTCCAGACAGGGGTGCACTGGGCAGCCAAAACACAGTGCACCCCTGTCTGGAGATATACGCTACTAAATTAGTAGAAAGATGTTCATGATAGTATAGTTATTATGTATATCAAATTATGATGTCATTATATATGTGCATAAGAAAAAGCTCAGAAGGAATGTTAGCAGTAATTGTCTGTGATGGATTTCCCTGATAATTTTCACTTCTTTGTGTGGTTCTTTTTAATCTGAATTATTTATATCAAGTAGATATTCTTTCACATTTAGGCAAAAACCATTTTCATCTTTCAAAAAGAAAAAATATATACAAGTAACATGAAATAAAATTTGAGGAAAAAAAACAAAACAACACTGAAAGATGTGCATGCCTTCGCCCTAGCGGTTTCACTTTTGGAATCAGTCCAGGAGTAATCGGAAATGCAGACAAAGCAGGACACAAAAGTTGCAGCAGTATTAATATTAATAAAATAGGCAATAACCTCAATGGTAACCAAAAGGATAATTTATGGCGCAGTCAAATGAACAGATATTATGTACCATTTTGGAGAGTTTTTGAAGAATTTTTATTAATATGAGACATATGTTTATGTCACAATAATAAATGAAAAGCAAGATAAAAATAACCCAATGGGTCCTAAAAATGGAGGACCATTTAGTAAAATGCAAAGTCAACTCGGAAGCAAATTAAGTCCCTAGACAAGTTGAAAACAGTCCCCTCCCTGTCTCAGATCTCCTTGCAAATGATCACAGCAAATTTTGCCAGAGCCTGAAATTCCTGTGATGCCTTTCTCGTGCTCACAACTGTTCCTTTAAAGCCAGGGTGACTCCGTGTTTATGCAGAGTCACCCTCAAATATGTTGACAGTGCAGTTATTGGTGAATAACACAAAATGCTTCCTCTGAGCACTCTTGCAGCACTCCAAAACCCAGCACCTCTTTGTCCAAACAGAAACGTCACCCTGAGCTCCCTGCTGCTGAATGAAGTCTAGATTTGAAAATGGACAGATGCAGCCAGTCGTAGGAAAGCGCTCCCACTCACTGTCCTCTTCAGTCAGAGACACGTGGCTTATTCCTTTGGAGGGTCAGGTCCCAACTTGCTCAAGGATGGGCTCTCCCAGAGCTGCCGCTGCCCAACCCCAGCCCCCTGGGGCCCTCACCTCACTTCCCTGCCTCTGTGCGTCGATGGCACACTGAACACCCTGGAACTTACAGAATGGACAGCCAATTATGGGGCTTTCTAGACCTGCACTGTTGGCAGGTGCCTTTTATATTTACTCTCTTGTAAGCCACGACCCTGGAATGACATCAGGTGGGTTTGGATGGAAAAAAGATGACAGACATTACACTTTGCTTTGACCTCATCCTTCTTTTTCAGCTATAAAAGTGACGTGTATATTTTTTATATAAAAAAATGTAAAAAGTACACAAAGAACACGCTGGAAGTCACTTCTCAACTTCCCCAATCTCACTTCCCGGCGTGTGACATAATCTTTCTGGGAATTCCTTCTTAATCTTCTTTATAAAAATTGCTCATTTCTGATTACAAAAGTGGTGCATGTCTGTCTCAGGGAATGGAGACAAACACACAGAAATATATAAAAGTCAATTCAAATCCTGCTGCCCAGAGATGACCCCGGTTTACATTTTGATCTGTATCTTCCCATCTTTATTCTATGCATATATGCCTGAATTATTGCAAAATTGGACCACACTGTAATTCTAAGTTCCAATGTGCCTTTTTAACTTAATATGTCATGATCATTTTCCAATGCCACTAAATAGTCTTACATGACAAAACTCTTGTTGGCTGCAGAGTTTTCCATTGGATGCTTTACGATAATTTGTTTATCCAACCCCCTATTGCTGAATATCTATTAGGTTGGTGCAAAAGTATTTGCGGTTTTTACAATTATGTTTAACCTTTTAAACCGCAATTACTTTTGCACCAACCTAATAGATTGCTTCTGTTTTTCCACTGTTGTAATCACACTGTGACAAACCACAGACGCGTGCAAAATCCTGAGACTGTCTCGGGAAACATTTCCAGAAATGGGCAAAAGGTAAAAACATTTTTAAGACTTTTTAAACAACTTGTATTTTACTTTTACTTGTGCTTACAGATACATACCCGTTAACTGAAATGGTTGAAATCAACCGTCTCAAACATTTGTAAGTGTACAGTGCAGTAGTGGAAAGTATACAGAGCTCTAGGAGTGTTTTGTCTCACAAAACGAAAAACTCGATGCCCAGTACACGTTAATTCTCCCTCTCCTCCCTCCAGCCCTCGTCAGCCTGCTTTCTGCTGAGCGCTTTTATGGATTTGACTACTCTAGGTGCCTCCTATAAGGGGAATCCCACGGTATGTGTCCTTTGTGACTGGCTTATTTCACTGAGCATCATGTCCTCAGCGTTCATCCATGGTGTAGCAGATGTCAGAACTTCCTTTTTTTTTAAGGCTGAATAATATTCCACTGTTTGTCTGTTCCACATTTTGTTTATCCGTTCATTCATCAATAGACATTTGGGTTGTTTGAGTATTGTGAATACTGCTTCAGTAAACAGCGGTGTGCAAATATCTCTTAAGATCCTGCCTTCAGTTCTTTTGTGTAGTTACCCAGGAGCGGGATTGCTGGATCATATGGTAATCCTATTTTTAACTTTTTGAGGAACCTCCATATAATTTTCCATAGTGGCTGTACCATTTTGCATTTCCACTAACAGTACACACGGGTCCCATTTTTTCATGTCCTCATCAACACTTGTTTTCTGTTCTTTTGATAGTGGGTGACCATTCTAATGGGTGTGACGTGATAGCTCATTGTGGTTTTGATTGGCATTTCTCTAGTGTTTAGTCATGTTGGGCATCTTCTCTTATGCTCGATGGCCATGTTTTGAGCCTTTTGATACATATTGTCAAACCTTCCTCCAGAAATGTTGGGCCGGTTTAAACTCTCACCAGGAATGTGAGGGCAATTCTCGCTTCAAGCCCACACTGTGTGCCCCTCAAGTTTTAAACTTTCCCCCAAACAATGAAGATGAAATATTAAGCAAGCCATTTGTATTTGCCTTGTAATGGTAACAGCCACACACTGTCTTTGAAAATAAAATTTCCTTGAACCGGGTTGACCTCAATTTTCTTCTCCTACCAGTTGCACTGGAATCCAAGACTTTGTTTCTAGGACTTTCAGAATCCTTTTCCTGTTCTAAACAGTTGCATGGCTCCTGAGTTTTATCATTAAGATTTAAACGGCCACTGGATTCGGAGCATTTCGAGCATTCACATCAAAGATTGCTCCAGAAAGAAGCCCTCGGGTTTGAGTGACAAGCTTAAGAAAGCCCTGCCTTGTTATTCTTGGTCCTCCACTGCGGGGTCCATTGTCTTTCTCTGCTGTTCCTGCCAACTCTTCCATAATACAGTAAAAATCAAAGCCCTAAGTAATAAGAGGTTATTTGCAAATGGTATTCTTTTTTTTTTTAAATAGAGCGGTTCCTTGTTAATAAATGAAATTTATTGAAAACTCTTTTGAGAATCCTCATGAGTAGGCAGAGGCTGGACAGTCTGTTCTCAGCCACCAGTGGTGACAAGATGAAAGCAAGAAAATAGCTCTCTGTCGGCTTCTAACATTCCTCCCAAGGAGCCCTCTTTTAAAATAAGAGTTTTGCACATTTCCCAAGTGTATCTTCATAGGAACTTAAAAGTTATGGCCACTTTTCAGCCCAGCCATTCACAAGGAGTTCCATCCATATTCTCTTGAGCCAAGCGAATGCAGCTACTTCCAAAATGCAGCCAAATATCAGGCTTTCCCTGATGGGTATTTCCAGAAACGGCAGGGGTGGAGGGTGTAAGGCCCCCCAAGAGTTTTTAAAATCATTCAGTGACTTGGTAACAGGCAAAGGCTCTAAGGAACAGCCACCCACCAAGTTTCATGTCGTCAGCAAAACTATTCTGTCTTTAATTCTGTCCCAACTCATCACAAAAAGTATGTGAACCATATTATGGAAAGTCATACAAAATATAAACATTGTACAAGGAAACTGGGTATCAGTTCGAGTACCAACAGAAGGCAAAGGCACATTCTAAATAAGATAATCTGAGGAGGGTTTATTTATAAGAATGTGGGGTTGGGGAAACCCCATGAAATAGAGCAGCAACCGGAACTGGCAGAAGGAGAGCTGTTAACAAAGCACAAGGAAAGAAAGAAGTTACTAGAACCCAAAAAGAGAGATGTCTGGAGTGTCAAAGCAATGAGGTACTAACGTGTGCTACTGCATGGATGAACCTGGAAAACGTTATGCAAAGTGGAAGAAGCCAGACAAAAGGCCACATATTATATGATTCCATTTACAGGAAATGTCCAGAATAGGTGAATCCATTGACACAGAAAGGAGATTAGTGGCTGCCTACGGCTGGGGGAAGGGATAAAGGAGGAGAGACTGCTAATGGATTCCAGGTCTCTTTTTGGGGTGATAAAAAAGTTCTGAAATTCGATAGTGGGTATTGTTGCACAACTCTATGAATATACTATAAACCACTGAAATGGTGTACTTTAAAATGGTGAAATTTATGGTATGTGAATTAGATCTTAATAAATTTTTTAAAAAGAGGGGGGAAGTACGACCTTTGGTGGAAAGGCAGAGTCAGCCCCAGGCAACCTAGTGGGGTGGCAGGGGGGGGTGAGGGGTGGAGGAAGGCGGAGACGGTGGGCAGACCAGGGGAAAATGCAATGACCTCTACCTCCTTCCCTCCCTCTCGTTGAGTGTGGTTCCCCTTTGGCCAAACCTCACTGTAAGCCGGAGGGCAAGGGAGCATTGGTGTTGTCTACAGGGGGCAGTCTCCCAAGACAGAGCATGGTGGGGAGGTCTGGAGGGCACTCCAAATAAAAGGAAAACACGAATGTGGAAGCAAGATGAAGCCAGGAGTAGTGACAGTTTATAAAATACATCCTATAAGGTGCTCTGTAGCTGCCAGAGTTAGCTCAGATTTGGGTCTGAGCTTCCTAGAAACTAGCACGGAGGGAAATCTATCAGAAAGGACATGTGTGGGGTCCATTCAGTGAAAACAAGCTCAAGAACAAGACAAGAGAAGGATGGATACAGTCGCACGCTCTGTGTGTGACATGTTGCCCTGGTGTGGGAAAGATGCAAACGGAAAGTGGGCAGAGAATTTGCTGCTTTTCTTGGCCCGCTCACAACTCACCACTTCCCTCCCTACAGTCACGTGGCAGACTGCTCCCTTTGACATCCCCTCAATGCCAAAAAATCACAGGATGCCCTATTCCACGGGAAGGTGTTCCAGCACACTTGTCAAGGGCTCGGTCCAGGGCCAGACCACTTGAGTTTAAACCCCTGCTTTAACAGTTAATTCTCTATAACCTAGGGGAATGGACTTAATCACTCCGTGCCTTAATTTCTTAGTCTGTAAAATGGGAATAATTAAAATCCACCCCGAGGGTGGTTACGAGGATGAAATGAAGTAAGGCATAGCAAGCACTTAGTGCTGTGTCCTGGCACATGGTAAGCACTTGATAAATGCCTAGGTTGACCTTAATGCTGATATAAGAGTTGACAAGCCCCGCACGACTATCTCATTTCCTTTGCTCATTTTTACAGGGGAGGAGAAGGAGGCCCAGAGAGGGTCATGACAGATCCAAAACCACATGGTCAAGAAAGGCAAAGTCAGGAAAAGGACCTCGCCCTCCTTCTCGGCGCGTTACGGTAATGCTCCACAGTGGCTCCTGGGCTTCTATTGTGCCTAGAAACTGTCCCCTGGGCAGCCCATTTGAACTGCGGGCATAGACAGAGCCAAGTCCTCAGAACGTAGCTTGTGCTGGGCGTGCAGTAAATGCTCGTGGTATGAACTTGTGAATTGTTCATACCACTCAGGGCACACCAGGAGCTCTTTGAGGGCAGCGTGTGTGCCCAATTCTTCTTTGTCTGTTTAGTGCCTGGCACAGGAGCCTGGCACAAATTAAGTGCTTAGTAAATATTTTACGTGTATTAATTATTAACATCTGAGGCTATTTATAAACAACTACGTGGGAAAAGCCCACTTGGGATTATGGCCTGTATGAGAAGTTAAATTCTCAACCTACTTACAAAAGGCTGTGTCGAAATATGGCTACAATCTCCCCCAAGAAGTCTGGCTTCTTCATAATGATGTGAAAGTGAAAATGCCATTTAAGGTGACATGTGAACCTATCCCAGAGGTACAAATTATCCTTTGACCTGAGCTTGCTCATTCTGCCAGTTTATCTGAGGAAAATCAAGCCCTGGGCCCAAGTGTTATGCATTTATTGTAAGTAAATTCCAGTCTCTATCTGCAGTGGGTAGAGTTGTGTCCCCATAGATGACATGCCAAGTCCTAACTCTTGGCACCTATGAATGTGACTCATTTGGAAACAGGGTCTTTGCAGATGGAACCAAGTTAAGATGAGGTCGTACTGCATTAGGGTGGGCCCTGCACCGATGACTAGTGTCCTTCTGAGAATGGAAGACAGAGACCCAGATAACAGACACACAGGGAGACCGAGGCAAAGATTGGAGTGATGCATCTATAAGCTGAGGCACACCAGGATGGCCAGCAGCCACCAGAAGCTGGAAGAGGCAGAGAAGGATCCTCCCCTAGAGTCTTCAGAGGGAGCGCGGCCCTGCTAACACCTTGATTTCAGATTTCTGACCTTCAGAGCTGTGAGAGAAGAAATTCCTGTTGTGTTAAGCCACTTAGTTTGTGGTCCATCCCTGCCATACTTCCTTTTACATTTCCTGTCAATTTCTGCTGAAGGGGAAACTCTGAAGAGGCAAGACAGGAAGTTATACTAACAACAGCCACCAGCTTAGTGAGCTCCTACTGTGTGCCAGGCTCTGAACCAGATGCTTCCGAAATTAATCTCATTGATTCCTATCACCAATCCTATGAGCATCGTATGTGCTCACTTCTGCATTCAACACGTTTCTAGAACACCCACTACTGAGACTGTCTTAGCATGGGTTCCCCTGGAAGCAGAACCTCAGAAAAGGTCTCAGGTGCAGGGGTTTCATTTGGGAGGTGACCCCAGGAAGCAGGTTCCCCCAGGGATTTTGAGAAGTGTACAGAACACATTTCAGAATTGTGTGTGCAAAGAATGGGAGCCCAGAGCATCTCCCCACCTCTCCTGCCCCCACTGATGGGCACTGCTCATGGGAATTCCACCCTCCACCACACTTGGCCTCCTCTGAACTTCCGGGCTGTACCCGGATGCAAATGAATGGGATCCAGTGGTGTTGGAGAAGGCTCAGGGCAGAAAGCTGTGTCATCTGTGAGTGAGGTGTGTGCTTGTGCTGTCAGTACAGGGGGAGCCTGGGTTTGCACCCAACCATTCACCTCAGCTGCTACCCTGTTTCTCTGAAAATAACAGCTAGCCGGACAATCAGCTCTAATGCGTCTTTTGGAGCAAAAATTAATATAAGACCAGTATTATATTATTATATTATCTTATATTATATTATTATATTATATTATATTATATTATATTATATTATGAAGACCCGGTCTTATAGTAAAACAAGACTAGGTCTTATATTAATTAATGTTTGCTCCAAAAGATGCATTAGAGCTGCTTGTACGGCTAGGTCTTATTTTCGGGGAAACACGGTATTGAAATCAAAGGTGGGTCAAACAGATTTGGGGGGTGGGGTGCAGGGCCAGCTACATAATTTGTAGGGCCCAGTGCAAAATGAAACTGCAGGGCGCTTGGTTTAAAAAATGATTAATAATTTGAAGACGGCAATGGGAGAGCATTAAACCACACTGAGGGCCCTGCCACGCACGGGCCTGTGCAACTGCTCAGATCGCAGCCATGAGACCAGACTGCAGGGGGAGCCTGGTGGCATCTGCTCAAAGTGCCTATTATGGGCCAGGCGCCATATTGAATGCTTTACACGTGCAGTAAATAGTAGTCGATTATATCATGCTGTATAGCAATCGCGTTAAATATGTCTCTTCAGTGGGAATGAGTTCAGACAAATGCAAATTACTTTCTAGCTGAGGAGGCCATCATTCCACACTAGGTCTACCACCCGCTAGCATAGAACCACCTTGAGCATAAACCTGATGACTTTCAATTTGTATACAAAGAGCTTTAGTCAAACCCAACACTGCAGAAACATGTTATGGTTTCCTGGCTATCATCTACAACATCAGAACATCACAAATCTCTTGTTTGGTGGATATTTAACATGAATACGGGTCAGTCTGCCTTACCCAATATAACTGCCAAAATGCCACAGATGTGTTACAATTTTTTCCTGTCATCAAGAAACCATTCATATGAAATTTAAAAATGAGTTATCAGATCATGGGGCTTACATTTTTATAACTTTAAGAACAATAATTTCTACAGGCCCTCCCTAATCCAGGCCCCCGCACCCCCCTAGATTCTGAATGAAGCTCCCGGCTGTCAGCTGGGCATACACCCTCAAGTCCAAAGACAAGCAGGAAGATGATCCAGTGCCTACTCAGAAAGGCCAGCAGACCTTGTGACAACCAAATGAGTATGTGAATCTCAACTGAATCCTGAGTCAAAAAAAAAAAAAAAATTTTACAAAAGATGTTTTGAGACAATTGGGAAATTTGGAAAATGGTCTGGGAATTAGCACTTTTCAAACTATCTGAGGTGAAGGACGAGTTTTTGGTTTTCAGTGTTTCAGACTGATGCTTTTGTAAAATATAGTAAAAGTGAATTCTTTAAAAAATATATAAAATGCGAACCCAGAATTATTATTATTAAACTTCACAAGTCTAAAATTACTCTGTCAAATTGCTATGAAAGCTTCCAAAAGCTAGCTCTCAATTTCAGTATGTAGTATGTTGCAGACCTGTAACAAATAGTCTGCCGGTAAGCTGACCACACATTGAATAGCCTTGAATTGACGGTCCTTGTGTTAAGAGGTACTGTTAATTTTCGTAAGTGTGATAAGATATTAGGGTTTTGCAGTAGATCTTTCTTCTTAGTACGTGTTGAAGTAATTAGGGGTGAAACATCAGGATTTATTAGGGGTGAAACATCAGGATGTCTGCAACTTACTTTTAAATGGCTCCAGAAAAAAAAAAATTTATGAATAGAGAGAAAAGAAAGGGCCAAAGCCAATGGGATGAAATGTGAACAAATGGTTCCAACAGGTGGCAGGCCTATGTGTATTCACTGTACTATTAAATCCACTTTTCTATAGATTTGAACAATCTTGAAATGACAAGTTGGAGAGGGAAGAAAAGCTAGCAGACCACAGCTGCATTTCTTCCTGGCACAAATTAAATGTGAGGCCAAGTCTCCAGAGGTGCTCGGACCAGGGGGCCAGGTACGTTCACCTGTCCATATCCCAGTAAGAACCAGGTAGGCAAGACAGCAGAGCCAGGGAGAGTCTGGGTGGCCCCAGACCTGCAAGTCCCAGCTGGCCTTGTCTGCTGGGAGTCCTTGGCAAGGGACCCAACCTTGCAGCCTCAGCATCCTCATCTGAAATGCCAGGCCTGCCCAGGGTAATGTGAAATGATGACGCTTTCTTGGGACAAGTAAATGCACCGTGCATGGTGGGTATTGGCAAGCATGGGCTCCCCTGGCCAGCTGACCGGATGAACATGGGCCTTATTTGCAGATTTTCAGGGAAAAGAATGGACAAATGACTTTTTTTAGGTATAAAATTCCCCAGAAAGCACAGACTCGCTGAAGTCAGCTTCATCGTTAGGGCATTTTTGCAGGCGATTGAACTGCAGGCTACATCGAGACCTTTAGACCCTAAAACCAATTCTAGCTGGGGCTGAATAATTTCATCTGACTATGGGACTTCCCCCTCCTTCCCTCTCCGCCCCCACTCACCCCCCACCCCCGCTTGTGCCTCAATTCCAAGTGTCTGGCCATTTCCAGTTTCCATCTCTCTCCACCATGAGCCTGGCTGTGGGCTGACTCACATCAGTGCTCTGTATGACTCTGGTGTTAGTCACGATTGCTCACACGTCTGAAGATCTGCATGTCATGGGCCTTCCCTGCTATAAGAAAATTGACATTCCAAGGGTAGGTCCAAAGGCTGGACGTGTGAGGAGATGGCCTCACAAGAGACCAAGGGACTTTTTAGACTCATGTTGGCTTCGGTTTGACTCCATGGGTCACGCATAGAGAATTCTGGGCTTTCTACTCTGTGTTTCACTGTGTAAGGATTAAGCATGTTTTATCCCGTATTTAAATTAGTTTTCCAAGGTGGTTGAAGTACCCTGAACTTGGAAGTCTGCCACTCGCTGGCTGAGAGACCTTAGGCAAGATACTTAATCAGGACTGGCTACCTAATTTGTGGGGCCTAGTGCAAAATGAAGATGCAAGGCCACTTTCTCAAAATTATTCAGAATTTCAAGACGGCGACAGCAGAGCAGTAAACCGAGTGTGGGCTTTTCTGAGCACAGACAGGGCTGTACAACTGCACCGCACGACCGACCGTGGAATTGGCCCTGTACCTAATCCTCCCAGAGCTTCAACCCTCACAGACCACTGGGGTTTAATCCCTCCCTTGAATTATGGTGAGGATTAAATGAGGTAATACTTGGGCCAATGCAATTTCCCCGCCACCCTCCCTCCTTGGAGGGAGCAACCAGCTCAGGTCTCTGTACGGAGGGTCCTGCCTGGCCCGGCATGGAGCAGGCGCTCCTTCCATGTTTGTTGAAGAGTCGTGGCTCAATATGTTTGTTTATTTCCTCCGTATGTTCCACTACAGCTTCACTCGTTTCTGTGGATCCACATGCTTATTTTGTTTTTCCTAGGACTGGAGTCACTGTTTTTCAGAGGATTTAGGACGAGTGTGTTTGTGTTTCCCTAAAAAACAAGTGCCAATGAAGTTCTGAAACAGAGCTTCCACCACTCCGACCTGTACCCCTCGCCACAGAGGGAAGGAGCACTGAGGCTTCCACGCAGAGTCGAAAAGGGCCACAGCACCTGTAAAGTCCACATGTCCTCGCCAATTCGAATGAATTATGAATCACATTGGGATTACGTTATAGCCACAACAAGCACAGCTATTCTACAAAATTGTGTGATGAAATTCCCACCTCCGTTCATGACAGCCACTGGGAGCTTCCGATAATTGTGGTTGTGAAGTGAGAGAAATCCTGAAAGACCGAGATAGATGAGTGAAAATACAGTGAAGTCCAAGTCTAGCTGCACAGACCCTTGAAATCCTCAAGTGCGCACAACTAGTCCATTTTATTGCACAATACAGTTACAATAAAAGGACCCACTACTATCTAGGGCCACTATCTTTTTTCCTACAGCCATTGGTTCCTGGAAATGAAACAGGAGAGAGATAGGGAACGGAGAAACAAGGACCTCAGGTAGAGGGAAGGCTCGCTGCTCCAGCAGGGGGGCCTGGCCCGTGGGGCTTTGACAGGCCCCCACTTGCGGTTCAGAGACATCAAGTCTGCTCCCAGGGAGGCACCACGGGGAAAAGAATTATGCCTTCCTGTTTAAAGGCTACTAAACGGGAGAAAATAAGTGACTTTCAAACTCAGCACTTCACCCTGGGACTATGTATTTCATTTTTTTCACTACTTTTTAAACAATATCTTATTTTGAAATAATTTTTAAATTTACAGATAAGTGGTTAGGATTCCCTATATCTATCACCCCAATTCACCAGTTTTTAACATTTTGCCACATTTGCTTTATATGCATATTTTTTCTGAATTGTTTGTTGCATACATCGTTTCCCTTTGCTCCTTTACTTTTATAAATCATAAAAATAATATAACAAAATAAAGATTTAAAAACCTTTAAAGATAACCCTAAATCCTACCTCCCTAATACTAATATGTTCAATTAAAATTACTTTATTCTCTTTGTCAGTTTGCAAATATGACTTTTTGACAGCTCGGATCTCTTTAATCATATTCACTGACTCATCCATCCATCTATCCATCCATCCATCCATCCATCCAAGAAATACGTAATCAAGCACCTTTTACTGTCCAGGCCCTACACAACAGATCAAACCATCACATCATTTCATGGTTACAAAATGTGGTAACTGCCATTGAGGGCAATTCGTGCCCCCTCTGTACCATTTGTCCCCCAAAAAAGTCCCTGCTCTAAGTCAGAAATGTTGATATGGTTGGGTTTTTATGTATTTATTAATATTTTCTGACCAACTTCCAAAAAAATATTTTAGGTGGCTATAGTAAAAACATATACACAACCCTACAGTTCATTAAAAAAAAATTAAAAAGTGAAAATGGAAATCAGAAACTCCTTCCAACAGTTTCTCAGTCCAGTTTTTTCAAGTCCAGGAACTGATCCTTGTGTCATCTGTGTGTCATCACCAAACAAGAAGATTTTATTGAGCTTTATTTTCCATGATTTATATTATCAGAACAGTTGGTATTTTGTTTTCCAGATGTAAAATTATATGAAACGACTTAATATGCCTTTTCAAACAACACAAACCACTCCTCTCACAATCACTTTTCATGGAGGAAGGAAGATATTGCTTCCTGGAACGTTACAGTAGGCTGGTTGGCATTCTTGAGCATTATGTGTGACTTTGAGCTTCCTATGAGCCAAGGCAACAAGGGATCAGATTGTTTACAGTTTCAACGATCCGTTGAAAGCAAACCATTCGTTCTTCAAGAGATGCCCTGTATTTTCTTCTGAAGGAGCAGAGATGACAGAAACTCCCATGTGTTGAGGGAGCATTTGGACCAGCACTTGCGGCCCCCACCCCGCCAGCCCACCGTGTGTGTGTGTGTGTGTGTGTGTGTGTGTGTGTGTGTGTGTGTTGGAGGGTGGTCAAAGAATGTGACTGGACTGATGGCCTATGGTAGGACTGCTCCCCATGTTGCATCCTGGATGAACCCATGGCTTCTTGGAGGACAGAGAAAACACCTGAAACTTAAGAGGCACCGCGCAGACATGGGAGAGATGGCCCTGTGGTAGGGCCTGGGTGGGGGCTTTGGAAGGTCAGCTGTGCCAGGTCAGCAGAGGAATGGCTGGGCCCCCAGGAATAATGCCCCTGCCTTCTCTGTGTTGACAGTTACACCTGCCCCCACACTGCAGTACTGGGGCTCCCTGGGCCAGACCCCTCAACTGGAGAGCTAGGACCCCTCTCCCAGAGCCTGGAGGCTAGAAAACACCCCCTATCTGAATCCCAAATTCTAGTACCTGGAAAGGAGGAGAGAGACTCCTTGACAAAGGAGAGAAATGACTTTGATAAGGATTTTGAACTTGATGTGCCATAAGAGACCCCTTAACCCATAGACAGTGGTTAACCCAGAGGAAACAGAGTCAAACAAGAAGACATGAAGTCACTTTCAATGGCAACATCCAGTGGGAATGGACTCTCCTGGGGAAATGAGTTGAGTTCCTCAGAATAAAGAAAAAGGCTCTTCTCTACATCCCAGGGCAGTGTGTCCCTTTCAGACTCCTCCCACTGAGGAAGCTGGAGTCAGGAGATGACCTGAACAAATGAAGCATTCCAGGTGATTGGATTTTTCTATTTAACTCAGACCGTCAGGAAAAAGTGATTATGGATGTTTTACATGGAGTGTTAGATGCGACCTTTTTGAACTCTTTAAATTACTTCTTCTTCCTTAGTATGAAAGTAATATGTGGAATCCTTATTCTCAGTAACCAAGAGTTTATTTTCTGCTTTCTCATTATCACAGCTTTTTGTTGCCATAGTTCTGAAATTGATCTTTGGGAGCCTTAAACGCCACCATGCCGTACCCAACTTTGACTTTTCATTGTTTAACTGATGTCTGAAAATATGTTTAATTCTTGGGCTTTCTTTCTTCCCTTTAAAGATTAGATTGAAGTCTTATTATGAAACAAAGAAAAAACATTCAAATAAGAAGATGTTAAAAATATGTTTCAAAAGTAACTAACTTTGCCTTTTCTGGATCCATACTAATAATGAAGACATGTATGTAAACAGAGGCCCTTTTGATTGGGGTGGGGTGTGTCAGAATCAGACAGAAAGGGGTCCAACCAAGCTCCTCACTCGCTAGCAGTATGACCTTGGGGAAGTCACAGTAAGTCACCTCAGTTTCCCTCATCTGTAAAATGGGGATAATACTAGTATCTCTCTCTTCAGGGATTGCTATGAGGATTAAAGATGCACGTGAAGGGCTTAGCCCAGAATCAGCACCTCATGAGCTGGGGCAATCATCTGTTGCTCTTGTTATTTTTATGACTCTTCTTTTTTAATACATGTTGAGATACCAGAAACTGAACCTCACCAGTTAAATAGGATTAGATGGGAGGAGATCGTGGAGAGTCCTGAAAATGAGCATTTCAGTACTATATTCCATAAAGTTAACACACAGAGATAAAAATTAGTAAAAGGCACTTATTCTGTAAATTAACTGAAATGTATTTTAAAACCGTATTTTCTCTTTATTTTAATATTTTTCTTATTGAAAATTACCTTTATATATAGTAATAAATACACACTAAGAAGTTTGTAAGATAAAAGCTACTCTGCAACATTTTAGACTACTATGATAAAATATAAATAACAGGAAGTTTACCATTTTATTCATTTTTAAGTATAAAGTTCTGTAGGATTAAGCATTCCCAACATTGTGCAACCCATCACCAGCAACCATTTCTTTTTCATCACTCCAAACAGAAACGCTGTGCTCCTTCAACACTTACCCCCGTCTCCCCTTCCCACAGTGTTTGGTAATCTCGACTCTACTTTCTGTCTCTGAATTTGCCATGTAAGTGCCATGTAAGGACAGTATTTGTCCTTTTGTGTCTGGTTTATTTCTTGAGGACACTTCGTAATGTCCTCAAGATTCATCCATGTTGTAGCATGTGTCAGCGTTTTCCTCCTCTTTAAGGCTGAATAACATTCCATTGTGTCTATGCCACATTTGCTTATGAATTCATCCTTTGATGGACATTTGAATTATTTCCACCTTTTGGCTATTGTGAATAATGCTATGAACATACAAATATTTTGAGACCTTGCTTTCCATTCTTGTGTATATATACCTAGAATTGGAATTGCTGGATCATATAGAAATTCTGTTACTTTTTGAGGTACTACCAAACTCTTTTCCACAGTGGCTACACCAACTACATTCCCACCAGCAACACACGATTTTCTGATTTCTCCACATCCTTACTAACACTTTTTATTTTTTTAAATAGCCATTCCAAAAGACATGAAGTGGTATCTCCTTGTGGTTTTCATTTGCATTTGCCTGAAGATTAGTGATGCTGAGCGTCTTTTCTTGTGCTTGTTGGTCATTTGTATGTCTTCGTTTGAGAAATGTCTACTTAAATCTTTGTCCACTTTTGAACTGGGCTGGTTTTTGTTGTTTGGAACATCTTTTTCTTTTTTAAACAATTGAAGTTTGAAATAATTCACATGTTGGGGGCAAATGGGCTCAATGTTTTAAAATACAAGTGTCAAGTGTGAGAGAGACATTAATTTTTGGCTCTGAGGATGCCTTTTTTTAAACATTCTTAAAACAAAGAACAGAATATTTTCTAAGTTAGGTCGAATCCATAGTAGACATTAAATTTGTACAAGTGATATGAAAAAAATCAGCTTTTTGTGGTTTCTGGGTGAGAATAGAGGGCCACTCAGAACCAAAGACCATCTGTGAAATAAGGAAGCAGAACATTTTTATGATTATGGTTATAGTTTATGCCAAGAACTAGCTTAGGCACCATGACCTTCAGGCAAAGCTGCTTGGGCGAGGGGAGCCCTGAAGATGTTTGTGGGGATAGGGAGACCCAGAAGCTCGAGAGAACTGGCAGTGCTGAACTGGCAAACTGGACAGGCAGGTAGTTGGCCTGACCTG
This sequence comes from Rhinolophus ferrumequinum, assembly GCF_004115265.2. NCBI lineage: Eukaryota > Metazoa > Chordata > Mammalia > Chiroptera > Rhinolophidae > Rhinolophus > Rhinolophus ferrumequinum. The sequence continues at coordinate 5,801,332 of NC_046299.1, forward strand.
GGCCTATGAGGGCCTCGTAGAAAATGCGCCTCAGACGTCTTAGTAACCCCATTAGGTGAACTAGCGGGTAGGAGGTGCCGGGTCCTGCGCTGGCATCGCACCTGGGAGGTCTTCAATCGAGTTTTAAAACCTTATTGTTTGAGGATGAAACAACCATCAGGAGTCACGGCCCTCACATAGCCGGTGGCGCAGGCCACATCTGAGTGCACTTTAGCAAACGAGCAGCGAGCACCTACTCCCTGCTGCGGGCCGGAGCACGAGTTCTTAAAATATTAATAGACTGAGAGGCCTGGAACAGCGCTCTTTGGGATGCAGAAAGGGGTTTAGCAGCTCGAGGGCCCTCGCTGTGGCCCCCAGGCACTAGCCTGTTTCCTCGGCTCAATCGGGTGTGGTGCACTCCGGGTACGCTGAAGGCCAAACCGAGCCACTCGGTTCTAGGAATGGCGGAGACCGCACCTCACACCCCACCCCATGTCTTTCCTGCTCTACGTCTCAATCCAGTTCATAACATCTCAATACGGTTTTGAAACAGATCGAGACTAAAGGCTCAATTCAGCCCACACCCGGGCGCTTGGAGGACGCGCCGCCGACGTTAGTGAAGTAAGATGAGAGTTTGGGGAGCTCTGGGGCGCAGGAAAAGAGCCCTCCGACCCGCAGCCGCAAATCCGGCTCCAACACCACGAGTCACGGGCATGGAATTCAATCCAGGTGCGGTCGGCGCTCGGCCTGGATCCCCAGGTTTGGTGTCCAGACTCGGAGCGTCGGGACGGCGCGGACTCTCGGCAGCGGAAGGGCGCCGCGCGAGCCCAGGATTCGGACTCTCAGGCCCCCCAGGCCGCAGCGCGCCTCTGTCCCGCGAGGCCGGGCGCTCCCACCCAAGACAAGGCTTTAAAAATAGCCCCGGCGAGATCCAGGCAACAGGAAGGAACATTTCTTTTTTTAATGTGTAAAAAATGTTTCGCTTCTCGTAGGGAACACAACCGCTGCAAGTTCCAGCACATTGGGCCCCTTCCCCGCGCACCCACAGCCATCGCCGCCTCTCGGCCAAAGCGCGGGCATGGTCTCCCAGATCCGGATTTGGGGACCGCAAGTGCCCCCTGTGGCCGGCCCGCGCCTGACCCCGCGGGCCTAGAAGGCAGAAACGGCCGGCACGGGGGCCCAGAAGGAAGTTGGAGTCGCCGGGCGGAGAAGGGGGCAGGTCCGCGCCGCGGGCCTGGAGGGGGCCCGAAGAGGCCAAAGCCACCCCAGGGCGCTGAGCCCAGGCCCGCCCGGGCTCGCGTCCCCCCACGTGGCCGGCCGCACGGTGCCCCACGTGGAATGGGCGGAGGAGGAAGAAGGGCGAGGGAGGGCCGGAGTCCGCGCCGCTGCGGCAGGACCCCCGCCCCTGCCGCCAAGGCCCCCGCGCTTCTCGAGGGCCTCCCGGGCGGGGCCCGGCCGGGGAGTGCCCGCTGCGCCGCTCCCCCTCGCCCGCCCGCCACGCCTGTGTGCACTTTCTCGGAGCTACTAATCCCCGGAGAGAGCCGATTTGTAGTGAGGAGTAGCTGTAAGGGGGCGAGGCCGGCCCATGTGGGGTTGTGTCATTGGTTTGCAAAGAGAGACCCCGCCTTTGCCAAAAAAAAAAAAAAAAAAAACGAGGAGTGAGCGGGCGGCGACCCTCACCTCGCCTCCCGCCTAGCTCCTGCGCAGCCGGCGGGCACCGGGAGACGCGGCCGGCGCGGCGTCTTTCCCTTTCCTTTTCTCTCCGTTTTCCTCCTCCTTCTCTGGAGAAAACAAATAAAGAAGAGCAAATAGCCGGGAGGCGCTCGGCATCCAGGACGCTCCCTCCCCCGATCCAAGTTGGAATTAGCATCCTCTTGGGGGTGAGCGTGGCGCGGGGCGTGCGCGGACTGGGGACCCCCAGCGCAGCCCCTTCTGGGCGGGCGGACGAGGGGCCGGGACCTGGGTGGGGAGGATTGGGAGCCGGGTGGGCGGAGGAAGGGGGTGGGGTGGGTGGGGAAGTAGGAAGAGGCTCGGCGGCGAGGGGAGGAGGAGGAAGGGAAGGGGAGGGGTGGGGAGGGGAGGAGGGGAGGGGAGGACTGCGCGGGAGGGGGAGGGGCGGGGAGCTGGAGAGATTAAGTTTTTGTGTGTGTGTCCCTGTGTGCGTGTGTCATTTTAAGGTGCCCCGGGAGCGGCCCAGAGGAGCCGGCAGCGGCCCGCGGAGCGAGGGACTGAGCCGGGAGCCATGCCGCGCTGAGGGGGCCGCACTGCCGCCGCTGCCGGGTGGGGTGGGAGGGGCGGGAGCTGCCGCCGCCTCCCGGGTGGGCGCCCTTCGCCGTGGACGCCGGCGGCCTGGGACGAGGTAAGAGGGGCCCCGGGGGAGGGCTGGGGCCGCCGCGCCCGCCTCACTGCGCCACTCGGGGAGGGGGAGGAAGGCGAAGGACACGGAGCCGGCATCCGAGGACATATTTGGTCTGCGCCCCGGGCCCGGTGTCCCCGCTCGGCGCCCGGGGGTGGGCGCCGGCCTGGGGATCCCTGCCTGCCGCTCCCCGCCGCGGATAGCGCCGGCTGACCGCCGTTTCTGCCAGGATTTTTGTTGTTGTGATGAGAGTTGATGAATGCGAAGTAGGCGGTCACCTTCCTTCCCATCAGGATTGGCAAAAAAAAAAAAAGAAAAAAAAAAAAGAAACCCCGAGTGCGGCGGCGTCCGGAGGGCAGCGGCGGCGGCGGCGGCGTCTCGGCGACGGTTTCCTAGGCGCCCCCGGCTCCTGCCCCCCGAGGCCGGTGGGTGCCCGCGCGGGGGCCGTCCGCGACCCAGGCCGAGAGCCAGGCACGCCGCGGGGACAATACGGCCGGATTCCCCCGGGACCAGGAGTCCGAGCGCTCGGGGCCTTGCGCCTGCGGGGCGGGGGCGGGGGAGAGCGGGGGTCCGCGGGGAAATCGGGGAGCGCGCGGCCTGGGGCCCCCAGGGGAGCGGCCCCTGCTGGTCGGGGATCCCGCGCGGCGCCCAGGGAGCGCAAGCGAAAGACGGAAAAGGAGGCGAAGTGGAGCCCTTTTGTTTTGCCGGCCCCGCATTGTTGGCTCCTCCGGGCAGCCGGGCCACATCTGCCGCCGCCGCCACTGCCGCGCCGGGCTCGGCTCGCCGAAGTCACAGCGGGGCGGGGGCCCGGGGCGGGGGCCGGGCGGGCCGGGCATTTCCTCTGCCCGGCCGCGCTCCCGCGGGCACCACTTCCTCCTCGCCCGCCTAGTCGGGAACCTGGCCCGCCCGCCTCCCCCGCTGGGGCCGCACTTTTCGGGTGGGGCGAACCAAAAAGAAAAAGTTTCGCAGGAGGGGCTGGCGAGGGCGCGCCCAGGGCAGCGGGGACCCGGCGCGGCGCAGCTATAGCCGGGCCGCCGCGGTCGCCTCTTCCTCCTCGTGCTCCGCGGCCGAGGGGAAGCGCCTTTCTTTCTCTCCCTCGTGCTCTTCCCAGCGCCCCGGGGCAAGTTGGGCTGAGGCGCGCGAGAGCCGGGGCGCGCCAGGGCCTTATCCAGCGGGAGGCCCCGCGGCGTGGCTGATCGCCCGCTGCCCACGCAGCGCCTTGGTGCGGGAGGCCGCGGGCCTGGGAGCTCGGCGCGGTCACCGCCGGCCGCGGAGACACACACGCGTACACACACACTCCCGTGCCTCGCTTTTCGCCGCCACGGATGGTCACGGGCAGCACCGAGCGTGCGTGTGCAGACGTGTGGTGATCGCGCGCTGTCCCCGAGTACTTTCTCCGGAGGCAGCCCAGGCGGCAGGCAGTTGGCTCCAGGGGTCCCCGTGTTTAGTAATTTACAGGGAAAAGGAGGAATTTTTCGTAGAAATCCCGCTTGCGCTGCGTCCGTGCGGGGGAGGCTGCTGCCAGGGGCCTACGTCGTCATGCCTGGCTCCCTTGCCCTTTCCGTGGTAAACAGATCTTTCTGGATCCCCCCCTTTTTTTTCTTTAAAGATTGGCGATCGGGTTAAGTTCTTAGAGAGTCAGATGTGAGTGGCTGGAAGGGTAGACAAGAGAATTCTATAAATATGCATTGGGAATTTCGAATGCTAAGTGCCTTATTTGCAATTCTGTTGGACATTCTGGAGACTGGTATATTTTTATCTGACATGGATAATTTGGAGGGGACGTGTATTTTGGTTGGATTACAAACTGATTCTGCCTTCTTACTTTGGCGAAATATATCAAACTCTGCTACAAGTCTTTCAAAGAATATCTTCCCTGCTAGGTGCTTGGGTTCAAAGGCAGTTTAAGAATTACCCCGTGTTCAGTACCCAGGACTGCAATTCTGCCTGTAGGGTTTTTCAAAGTAGAACTAGTTTTCGTGTACTTAGGAGAATTCCACCGTTTTGAATTTTTTAAATCTTTTACATTTTGAAGTAATGGGACTTTAAAGGATCTTGTTTTTATAATCATTTGATTTCAAAGAGTACTTCTTACAGCAATTATAGAGTGATATTCAAAATGCTAATTAAACACTTTAAGTCAGAGCAGCTTTAATATTGAAATAGGATTTTTTTCATTTTAAGTAACAGGGACTGTATCCTAGAGTGGAAACACTAAATGTCCTTTTGTCTGAAATCAGATCTCTGAACTGCTCTGACTCTCTCCTGTAAAACCCCCCAGTGCCCTTTTTATTGCCCCCCAAAGAAAAGTTAATGAGATGGTAGGTTTCAAGCAAAAAAGCAGGCCCTTCCTTCTTGCAAAATATGCTTGCAGTTGCCATTGAAGTTGGACGTTAGCCGCGAATGCACTTGCTTCTAATGAAACCAGTTTAATCGTTCACACTTGATGGAGTATAACAGGACCAAACAAAGGAAAAAAGCCAGCATATTTCTGTAGAGCACGGAGGGTCTAGTGTAAGTGTTGTCTGGTCACCCCCTCTCCCCACTCTGCCCCCAGTACGAAGGAGTGAGGCTTGAAGGCAAAGGGGATTTATGGCTGTGATTGGTTTTCTATGCCCCGGGGGGAGGGGACCCCAGTTTGTCCCTGTAGAAAGCAGTTCTTAGAGGGAATTTTAAAGTCTTGAGTTTGGAGCTTGTTTTGAACCTCAAACGGTGCTTTTTGGTGTAAATCTTCCCTGTTGGGGAAGATCCGGGCTAAGGGGTACGTGGTCACCCTCCTTTCTAATTGTACCTTAATGAGGCTGAGTGAGGGTGGGGTTGCCCTGCAGATTGTGCTCCGGGCCCTGTGTTATTTACGACTTCACTTGGGATCTTTGAAACTGGCCCTTGAATGGGTGTTCTCCTGGGGCAGGGGCAGGGTGAATTACCTTAGCTTAACTGATTTTTTTTTTTTAAATCTCTTTGTCTCTAAAATATATTTTTTTGCTAGGTGCGAGTTGCAACTTATGTCTTAGGACTTAGTCATTAACTCAGTGAAGAAATATTTGCAAAGTATGTCTCTCTCAAGTTAAAGTAAAAAAGTTTGCTACTTAAAAACAAACACTACTAGCATTGTAAAAATACACCAGTGACATACTTTGTGAGATATTTTGGCCTTTTCAGACTCAGGGCACACCTGTCCCGGTCTTGGAGGAGTTGAGTTTGCTTTCCCTGGCATTGTTAATCTTGGTGGTGTACACAGGATGAAACAGGAAAACTTGCTATCTGACTAATTATTAACTAGCCTGTCAGTTACCCTTTCAGGGAATAATCAATGACTTTACTCTTGACTTTTAAAACTCCAAACAGAAATCCTATTCATAAGTCTGAAAAACATTTTAAAGGAGATGAAACAAACAGCCACAGCAACAAACAAAACTACAAAATCAACGTGCCACTTTTTCAGTGTCTGAGTACCTAAGCACAAGGTAATGACGTAAAATAGGTACTGAAGAAGCATCTTGCTGGATTTGAAGAGGCTATTTTGCTGGGAACTACCAAAATCCTAAAGCAAAGGGAGTTCAAGGATGGCTCACACCATTTGAAATCCTTGATTCGCAGACTAAAAACAAAAAAGAGCGGACATCTCACCAGGAATGACCCCACCAAGATGGAGCCCCAGAGGGCCTGCCATTGGCCAGCAGTCCTTCCATGGTGAATCATCTTTGAAGGCCAAGTTATACCCTTTGCACTTAACGCTTTCCCTAAATGGAAAAAATTTAAAGAGTTTATAGCAACGGTAGAATGGCCACCTCAGTTGTCATATTTTTTTTTTTTTATCACTGTCATTTCAATATAGAAGGGCTGTCATCATAATGTATGTGGGTGCAGCCTGGGTCCCTCTTAATAATGTTTCTATCAGTGAAGAGCAGCAGCCCAAGTGTCCCATGTCCCTGATACAGGCCACAAATATCTATTCATGCAGTACATGATTGGGAAAGAAAATTTATCTGTTAGGGCACAGCTCAGGTAATTATTTCCACCGTCTGGCTGATAGTTCCGTTACAGAGGGTGGAACACATTTTTGTAGTCATTAAAGAATGGGAGTGCAGGTTGCCTGGCCCTTTCAAAAGAAGTACTTGTACCTAACAGAAGTGAGCCCATATAATGAAATATCAGGGTGCCTAATTTCCCCAAAATCTTCCTGTGAATCGCTCGCTAAGGAATGCTTGTGTGGACTTCCTTTACTGAAAACTTTTAGTAGGCACATGAAAATGCTGGAATAGATATGCTCTCAGAGACTGTACTGCCTGGGCAGGTATCAGTTTTCTGCCTTACAGCTGGTAAGCATGACCTAATTTACACCACTACAGTTACAACTCCCTGGGAAAGAAGGAAAAATGCAAGGCTGCTCTCCCAACCTACTCTTTTGAAGTTAATTTTTATTCAAGTTCGTGTTTGATGGAATATGTATCAAAGACTTATGAAAGGGTTTCTTTTTAAAAAACCCTATCTCTGGGTTTGGAAAATTATATTTAATAATTGCTAAAAACTTCAGAACCATTTTTAAGGTGTTCAGTGTTTCTTTTGATCCTAATTTAATGGATAGTATCCAAAAGCCATCAATGTGACTTAATGATATTCACAAATTAATGTAGGGGCGTAATCTGTAGTTTGCTTTTAGCTATCATTATGAATGTTTAAAGCCTAAATGATGGCTGCACTTGGGTATTCAGGACTTCACCAGTGAAAAGAAGGGCTTTGCACATTGTACAAAAAAAAAAAGGATTCACAAATGAATACAGAATGTACAATAGGGAGAGAGCTAGGCCATTGTTTGTGGGGGATGTTGACAGTGGGAGCCAAGGGGCAGTTTCGCCTTCATTCTTCTAACTGCTGAAGAACACAGAAACTTCAGGAGCTGCAGACTGGATGGGAACCAGAGTCACAGTCAGCTGTCTTTGCTTGTCATGGAAGTGGGGGCCCGTGGGCCTGCTCCCTTTCCAGAACTTTTCTTAGAAGGCGGTCTTTTCTGGACTGCTAGGGAACTGGGTGTGTGTTTTCTTCCCAGTAATCTGCTTTTTTTTGGGGGGGGGGGGCGGGGGGTAGACTCTCAAAGCAGATAGTAGGGTCCTTCAAAGAAAGTGTAAAAAAAACACAAGCTTTTCCACTTGAAATGCAATCTTACAAAGTCATATTCAACACTTCCCAGAACTTGGAGGCATCTTAAGTCACAGGAAGCAGTTGTGTTTATTTTTATTGCTCCTCCTGTTAAAGTCGTTTTTAGTCTGTTTTGTAGCGTTAGGAAAAGTGCAGCTAAAATGAGGATTTTCGTGTTTTGTTACAGCTGCTGCCATTTCTGAAAACACTCACCTGTATTGCTGCTTCCCCCTTCATTCACAGTGCAGTCCTGTTTTCACGTGGGACCTGAGCTTCCAGAGTGGAACCAACTCTGTAGCAAAAGTGACAGGTCCTGCTACCTCTCTCTCTAACCCCGGCCCTAAGTGGCATCAGTGTAGACATTGAACACTTGGGGGGCTGATGCCAGTTCTGATTTCAGCCAGGTCCACTTGGTTGAGTTTTGGGGGCCAGCTGACCTTTCCATCTGTGTCTAGCCTAGACCCCCCTGAGTGAATGTTTTAGAAATGACCTGGTTTAACTGTTTCTGTCACTAAATTCAACAGATGGTTGCCTAGAGTTGGTTTCATAGTCGCAAATTTTTGATAGAACAGGTTGGGTTCTTACTCGTAGTGCAAGCAATCCTTTTGGTTTTATAGAGAATTGTGACTTCTTTTCTAGATAATAACAGAAGCCTTCATTTTTCTCCAAGGCCGGATGGTGTTTAGAGCATGTTGATCCCAGATAGCTCTTGTTGTCTGAACCTGGCAGGCAGTTTCACCTTTGGCTGTTGTTTTCTAGGAGTCCAAAACAGTTTGGAATGGGGGTGGGGCAGGGAGAGTGCTTTTCATCCATGTGGTTCTTAAAATCTTTCCCACTAGTCAAATGCAAAAAAATACACCTTTATGTTGCTTTCACTCCCTTCAGAAGTGCTCCTCTGATCAGCAATGTGCCTTTTGCCAGAAAACAGATCCTCAGTTGTGACTTGAAAGATACTTCAAAGAAGATTGATCGGAAATAATGGCAATATTTGTGTGTCTCATCCCGGTCTTGGTTGGGGCAGAAACTTGGAAGGGCTTTTTTAAAGGACGTGTGACAGATGCTGTGTGGGTCTTTCTGCAGCCAGCCACGGGTTTGTAAACTCTGCCACCCTCCAGCCCTGCCTGAGATCTGGCTTCTGGTAACCTTTCCCTTTCCAGGATGGAACATTATGGAATCACGGAATCCCAGGAAGTTTCTTTGGCAGGAACTGTGGACCAAGGTCATACAGGTCAACCCTTCCGGCCTGATGGGATTCCCCCTCCCCCCCAGTATGGCAATTTGAAAAGCGTGCCTAATGTCGAGACTAGCTGAGAGTTATTTGCTAGGTGTAAATGGCCTGAATCAAACCTGGAAGTGTTCGTATTGTACCTGCCCCAGGTGTGCCGGAGGGGGCAGAGGGAGGGTGTGGAGGAACTTCAGCAGGTCAAGTTCTTTTGCTGTAGGGGGTGAGAGGCCCGGAAAGGGTTTGTGCACCTTTCCTGTTGAATGGACTCTGGCTGGGACTTGATTCTTTTGCTGATGTCTGTCTGTAGCGCGGTCAAAGTAACAGTTTATCCTCTGCTTGTTGAGGCCCAGATGGGCCTAGGGAAGGGGTGGCGGCAGGGCCCCCATGCTCGTTTGGGTCAGGGGAGAACCCAGACGATATTGCCGCTCCTGGGCCTGCCCACCTGGACTGCAGCCAGAGCCAGCAGCAAGCGGGGCGGGGAGGGCCCTCCGGAGCTCTTACAACCCTGTCCAGGAATGGTTGAGGGGACTGAGAACATTCAGCTTTGAGTGGAGTGGCCTTGCCTGGTCACATGGCTTTGCTGGGAGGGACAGCATGCTGGTGACACCAGGGAGGTCTTGCATTGGAGCTGCCAGGCCAGATGTGCAGCGATGGCCCGCAGCACTGGCTGAGCTTGGCTGACCTCCGGGTCTGGGGGTGGGTAAAGTTTTCCAAACCCAGAGACCCCCAGGGTGCCCTGCACTTGGGGGCACTTGCCTAATGAACTTGGTAGGGGGGGAAATGCTGTGATTTCTTCCCAGTTGGGGTGTGACAAATATTTTTAAAATTTTTCTGGTCCTTTATCCAGAAGTCTGTGCTGCTGGTGGATGTACCATCTGCCCTTCAGAGCTGGATGGAACAGGAGGCCCAGCGTGGAAGCCAAGAGGGAATGACGTTTTCTACCCATACTCCTTAGTATCCCAGGGTACACAGGCGTGTGCCTTTTTCTCAGCGCTTCCTGGTTATGGGCTAGAAGTCACTCCAGGGGGGCAATCAATAAAGAGTATATTTTTCTGTGCAGATATCAATATGCACATATGAGTGCCTAAAGTAAAATCTCAGACTGTTTTTGATCTTAAAAACATTTCACAGTCATTAATCTTCACGACGCTCCTGCGGGCTAGGTAAATAGAGCAATTCGTATTTTATGCGAGGAAGAAATATTGACTTGCTGCCCCCAAGTCATAAAGAGGCAGTTCTCCGCTATAAGAGTAGCATGTGGGTTTGGGGGCCCCGTGGGTTTGGGAGCCCTGGGCACGGAACTGCTGTATTCAGTCCAGGGCTACTTCCGGTCTCCTGCACGACCTTCTCATGCTCGGAGGGCAAAGCTGGGCCTGGGTGAAGGCCAGCCTGCACACCTGGCCACGCTCTACCTGGAGGGGCGGGGTCTGGCTGCCTTCCCGGAGGGCTCCTGGACAGCCTGCGTGCTCGGTCTTGCAGGAAGGACAGCTGGGGTTCTGGGGTTCTAGGACCCTCCTAGGCCTGTAGGTGAGGCCACCCTCCACCCCCCCCACCCCCACCCCTGGGACTCGCTGACCTGACGGCCCGGCCCGTCTCCCCCTCCGCAGGCTGTTGTACCTACCCCCTCACACACACCTGTACCTGACTCCCCCGGAAGCTCCTTGCCTTTTCACTTGTAAATTTCTAGCTGCTTCCCGCTGCTGGGAAGTCGTGGAGGGTGTTAGAAATGGCTCCTGCCTCTCAGTGTCCACTTCCTCCTCCCTCCTGCTGGCCATTGTGTGGGCAGAGGGGGTCCAGGAGGACTCTGCGGTACACTCTCCGCACCCTCTAGGGTGCCAGCACCCCTCCTGGCCCTGGGAGCCTGGATAGGGGAAGGAGCCACAAGACAATGCAGCCCCCAAGATGGACCCCTAACCCGCGGCCAAGGCTCAGAGCAAAGCCAGGTACCTGGCCGGACCGTGCCTGAGCCACCGCCAGTGATCATGAGCTCCGGGGGATCCCAAAACTGGGGTCACATCTCTGTCATATCCCCTCCATCCCCTGTCTTTCCCAGTGAACAGGGAGGTGCACTGATTGACTGCATGATGGTGATGCAAGGGCTGCATCTCAGCAACTGGCCTGCGTAGCATCCCCTTTCTTGGGGTGTTGAGGCCGCGGTTTCTGCGGCAGCCTTCGAATCTGGGTGTTTGAAAAAAGCGGTAGCAGTTGCTGTGGGACCCTGAGGGCTACTCAGGCCTTCCTCCGGATCTGCATCCAGGACGAGGGACCTGACTGCTTTCTCTGCTCCTCCCACTTGGAGCCTGATGAGGTGACTAGAGGTTGCCACCAGTGAGTGGTAGAGCAGCAAGATCTGGGGCGGGTCCTCGTGGCGCCCTTCTTCTCCTTGGCAGAGGAATTCCTGTGGGTTTGGCCCTTTGTATCCTTGTGAAGTTAATTGGATGCTCAGGACATCCATCAGGTCATTTAAGTAGTTTTCTTATATTTGTTAGGTAACAATGTAACCACCATTTACTGAGCATTTATTTACTTAGTATCTGTCGCTCTAGGTGTGTGTGGCATTGGACTTTCACAAGGGGGGCTGACGTCAGGTGCAGGAGGCACTTGGGTGACTTGACCGTGACAGCCCCACCCCCCAAAGTGGCAGATCTGGGATTGGAACTGAGCTGTTGGCAGTGAGGTGCCAGCAGAATTTCCTGGTGGAAGAGGAACGCCCGCCCTGAGAGCCTCCCTCTTTACCACCCTGAGAACAGAGGGGAGACGAGTTCCAGGTGGTCCCAGAGTCTGGCATGTTCTCCCTGGATTCATTCAGATGGGCCTCTCAGAAACAATTATCTTTCTCAGGCCCAGAGTCGCTTTTCAGATCACATGGGGTATGAGAATTCTGGCTTGTTTTCATTTCCTTCTTTGATTAGTGATCCTTTGTTAAGATCTCACAATCTAATGCCAATGGGGTATTTCTATATAGTTTCCTGGACTGGGCCTGTTTTAAATTCACTACGCTTTTTGGGTTAATGGACAGCATGGCTCCTGATCAGAAGCCTGAGGGGCTGGCTCAGTAGACACCTCCGTCCCTCCCGCGCCAGGCGCTCCTGGTGAATGCAGGGGGAGAATTCTGCCCCTGTGCGTCTCAGACTTTGCAGGCGGACTGGACACCCAATAGGACCTCAAGGGCCAGGCACACTGCTGTTGCTTCTGTTTATCCTCACCTCCTCTCGGGGGAGAAATGAGTCCCTGTTTTACCCATGAAGAAACTGAGGGCCAGGGAGGCTAAGTAAGTAAGTAAGGGGGCCTGAAGTTTCACTAGTTCTAACTCCATCTGACTCTCTGTAATTGATTGAGAAGTCTTGGCTTTTGACTGGCACTTGGGTACATTTGGGGATGACTCTGCCACATGAGGCAATTTAAGAGCCCTTCTGTCCTGGTCTCATTTTCTCCCTTGCCCCCTCCCTCTGGGTGTCTCTGATGCAACCCCCCTCCCCCAAGAACACACACCCACACATACTCCCTGGGATTCCGTGGATAGCTTTCAGAAACAGTGCGTAGGGTTCTTTGCAGTAAAACTGGATTTAGTGCCCAGGTGTCATGTTATCGGTGGGTATGGCTGGGATTTCCAAGTGTGGGTTAGTGCTCTTCGTGGGGGTCTTGTCCGAACGGCCCCTCCTTGTGTGAGCCCCTCACTTGGGGGAGGGGCCGCAGGTGGGTTGGATGCTCCCTCCTCCCTCCCTCCCACCTGGATTCCTTCTGCACATCTTACATTAGGAGTTGGTTCCTGTGTTCAACACGGGGGAGGCTTGGGGAAAGAAACAGGGAAGATGGTGAGGATTTCACCTAATTGGAATAGTCTGTTTGCACCACTCTTGGAAAAACCAGCCAGAAACTTGATTCTGCGGGGTAAACCTCCTTTGGGTTTCTGCCCTGCGTTTGCCTTGGCCTTAGAAAGGAATTTGAATGAATACTCCCGAACAAAAGGAACAAGCCTTCTTTTCAAAGAGGCTATCAGAATTGAAAGGGAATGGCACGAAGTTGGGTGTGTCCTGAAATCTGGAGTAGGGCCCTGCTTGGGTGATTAACTCACCTGAAAGGCACCCAGAGCAGGTGATGCAGGAGTTCTCCTGTTGACCTTGGCTTCTTTTAAGGTAAGGTCCCCACAAGGTGGAGATTTTCCTGAAAAACAGGCTTTCCTTTAATTATGAGATTACCTTCCTGTCCTGCAGTGCTTCTCTTCCTTTCACCAACACGTGTGTGCTTGCAAACACGGGTGCTTGGAAAATCCCTGAAGCGTTTGGTGATGTCCTGAGGCCCCAGGGGGATTGGGGGTTGTGATGCCGCGGTCTTTGGCTTCTGCCTGGTCTTCTGGAGGGCTGAGGGGAGCTCTGGGGTATCTGTTGACCAATCAGTTGTGTGTGAGCCCCAGTGGGCTTGCTTAGCTCCAGCTTAGGTAATGATTCGATTCTATTCTATTCTAAGTAACCCCCTGCAGTTTGCAAAGAGGTCTCCATTCCCCTTCACTCTACAGGGAGAAGGGGGGTGCATGGTGGGCCCCAGCAGGCCGGCTCCCCTCTCTCCTCAGGCCTCTCAGTTGTGTTTCCTTAGGACAGGAGAAAGAAGGAGCTGCATCCTCGGGCCCGGCCCGGCCCGGCCATCTGGAAAGTGGATGTGGCTGGGTCTGAAGGCATCCAAGCAAGGAATGCCCTGAGGTTCCTTGTAGCTTTTGTCAGCCTTTGCTGGCTGGCCACAGCATGCAGGATTTGTGGGTGGTCTCAGGACCCATCTGGGCCTGTGGTGCGGGAGGTGGGTCTCGTGGTCCTGTTCTGGGTTCAGGGATTCCCCGCCTCTGCAGAAGAGCCCCTGAGCTTGGTACCTTAGCCCCTCCAGTGGTACATGGTGGCGTCTGATAGGTTCCCCGCATGCCCACGCTGATGCCACAGTGAGCACGCCAGTTTCCCAAGACCCTATTTTTCTTGCCCTGGCCTTTGTGCAGAGTCCTGTCATTCTCGCTGCTCCTCCAAGGTGCTGGTGCTTTTCACTCAGGGCTGAGGGTTTTTTTCACACACACACATCCTTTCTTCTCGTTTCTCAACTAAGCCTGGGATTAAGAATGTGGCTTCAGCTGACAAAAGCCAGGAGATTTCAGAATTAAAGTTGGAATTCTGTCTGTAATGATGTCTTCCTGTGTATTTAAAGAGGACTTTGAACGGAGGGTAATTTTTTTTCCTCCCTAATCTGGCCAAGATGTGCTCCAAGTATAGTGGACAAAGGAAGCTGCTCAAAATGACTTGAGTTTTCTTTGCGGTAATTGCGAGCTTGCCTTATTTGAGTCCCTTGGGTCCCGGCGTGTGAAGGGAGTGGGGTTGTGACTAACAGTTTGGGTTGTACTTTTACTGTCTCAGCCAGTCCTGAGAGCTTAGAAGCCCCTCGGAGCTCAGCAAAACCACTTACGACACACGTTGCAAGTATAACACTGGTTCTTTGAAATGTTTCTCTGCAAGAGAGATTAAAAGGGTTCCCCCCCCCCATTTCTTTCATCTTCTAGAGCAGCATTGGGCAAGTGGGGTCTTAAGGAGAGTGACTAGGGGAGCCCCATCTGGGTTCTTTGTCATTTGTGGGGAGGGGGCGTGGTCAGTGCAGGGACCACTTTTTGGGCATGCCTGTAGCTGGGAGTTTTGCAACCTGGTGATTACTTGGCACGCAGGCTGCAGGCTCAGATCCAAAAGCTTTGCTGGGGCCGCCCCAGCAGCCCTCGCAGAACCCTGGGCTGTCCTCAGTGTTTGCTGTGTGATCACTTTGATGGTGAGGGAGAGGTCCCACTGAGATGTCTGTCCTCCTAGCAGCTGAGGCCGGACACAGGGAGAGATGGCCCTGCCCTCAAGTGTGTGGGTTGTTGTGTTTTTTTTCTTTCGTTTTTTTTTTTTTCTTTTGGTATAAAACTTATTATTTTTCTTTTCTTTTTTTCATTAGTTTCAGGTGTGCAAAACAATGTAATAGTTAGACATTTATATCCCCTCACAAACTGATAACCCCACTCCCCCAATCTACTACCCCTCTGACATCGTATGTAGCTGTTACAGTTCCACTGACTCTGTTCCTTATGCTGTACTCCACATCCTGTAACTATGTATATATACACACACACACATATATGTTAAATTGTAGTTGACGTTCATTATGACGTACCACAGGTGACAAAATACATTGTCACCAGCAGGAAGTGGCATCAGATGGGACAGACTATTCTAGAAAGTGTGGCAAAGGAGGGGTGGAAGGAAACGCTGGACTGCATTTAGGATTTACTGAGCGTTTGGAAAGGGCTTGTTTCTGAATCTAAGGTGAGGGTAGGAATAGGGTGTGCTGTTGCATGGTTCGACAAGGTAATATTTGTAAAGCGCTTAGAATAGGCCTGACACATCGTAGGTGTTGGTTAGAATTCTTTAAGTACAAAGTAAATAAACGAGTAATTCGGCTACTCTTGTCAGAGGTGCTGTGTGCCCCCTCAGCCAGCCTGGGTGTAGCGGAGGTTCTGGATGCAGGCTGTGGGAGAAGGCAGGGAATGGACTCATGAGGGGCGGTTTTATCCTTTGCACAAAACAGTGGGTGAGTTTTATGGAGCCAGGCGAAGGGTTGGGGCATAGTGAGAAGGCTTCGGGGTGGGAGATGGGAATCCTGGTGCAATGACAAA
Organism: Rhinolophus ferrumequinum; assembly: GCF_004115265.2. Lineage (NCBI taxonomy): Eukaryota > Metazoa > Chordata > Mammalia > Chiroptera > Rhinolophidae > Rhinolophus > Rhinolophus ferrumequinum. Next base: position 5,816,707 of record NC_046299.1, read on the forward strand.
TTAGCAGAACCCACAGTGCTGGGGGCAGCGAAGGGGTGCGTCTGGCTTAGTGAGGGAGCAGCCCCTCTTCTGGATTCCTGGGGCCAAAATGATGAACGGAAACCCGCTCCGGAGGCTGTTTTTAGGCTGTGGAATGTTACTCTGCGCTAGATCACGGAGAAATGCCTGGTAAAATATTTACTTTCTATTTAAGACCTACTTTCCCTTCCCAGAGAAGGAAGAAAAAGTGAGTCGTTGGGTGCCGCCTGCCTTTGCCTGAGGTCAGCCAGGGTGGGGGGCCCAGCGGCCCTTGACAGGTGGGGAGGGCAGCTCAGTTTTTAATTGGCCACCACTGAGTGCTCAGCACCCTCTTCACAGAGCAGACAGAGCACAGTGAAGGTGGGCGTGGCCCGGCCACCTTCCTGGGGGGTTTGTGTAGGAAGAGGCCCTGTGTCTGCCCCTTCCCCTCTCGGGTCCGAGTGGGCAGTAGGAGAGTCAGTGGCTCTGGAGTACTGCGGGCAGTGGCCTGGCTTGTTGGGTTTGTCTTCCTGGCACGTGGTGGGCACTTGGGCAGCAGCAGGGCTGGTGACTGGCCCTGGTCCCGCTGGGTGGCTGACTGGCTGTGGGTGTTCTTGACCCAGCCCTGGAGATGGATGCTGCTTAGTCACCTCCTCCAGGGACTGACTGGGTGCCCACAAGGGTCAGCACATGGGTGTGGACCTGGGCCGCTGGGCAGTGTCGCTGCTCCTGCTTCGTGTTGGGCTCCAGATGCCAGTAGAAGGGTCTTGTGAGTGTGAAACGGTGAGGTGGGGGCTCTGGGGATGTGTTTGGGAAGATGTCCTTCCAGGGACTGTGGACGAGACCGTTTGTCACCTTCAGGACAGGTTGGTCATTTCATGGACCAGCAGTTTCTTTGGGCTCAGTTCATGCCTTTAAAAAGGATCTCACTTGGAAAGCGAGATATGCTCCTTGAGCGTGCCCTTGGCAGGCCTCTGGTGCTGGAATGCAAGGGCATCTTGGGGGCCAGGGGTCAGGATGTCATAGCTTCATGTGTGCAAGTCCTAGGGAGAGTGCACAGTAAATAAGATGTGAATGCACGCGGGAGTGCCCGAATGTTAGCTGTTTGTTACCGTTAGGGCCAGTGTTACTGACGGTGGTGGAAAGGAGAGTAAGTTCCCTCCCCGCCTCTGCCTCGTTCAGGCTTTGCGCAGTGTGTTTCACTTCAACCCTTTAGGACAAAAAGTTGGGATTAGGGTCTTCCCAGGGACGTGGAGGAGTTCTCTGTGCCATGTTGTGTCGGGAGGGAGCCACCCTGCCCCTGGAGTCAGCCACATGAGTTTTAGTACATTTAGTGGTAGGAGACTGGCTGTGGGCTTGGTGGTTTTCACACGAGTGACTCACGCAGTCCCCGGGGAGCTGCCCAGGTAGTTTGAGAGGGTGGCCTCTGGAGCAAGGGGTTCCCCATGGCACCCCTGGCCTGGAGTCAGTCTCCTAGGGCTCCACCCAATGTCCTGTTGGAGAAGCTGTGGGTGGAGCCCAGAACATCTGTATTTTTAGCAAACTCCTCTGGGAGTTTCTTAAAGCAGCCAGGGTTTCTTAAAGCAGCCAGCCCTGAACCTGCCAACAGCACACAGACTGTCTTTCTTTTCAAAACAAACCACTCCCCCAACACACCCACGCACTTGAGTCTAGTGTTTGAACATTTGGCATAGCAAATGATTGAAAGATTTTCATATAACTTGAATACCACCCCCCTCCATCTCCCAAATCTGAATGAATAGATTTGAAAGTGGAAATAGGGATTTCTGCCGACCCAGTCTCATTTGTTTGGTTTAAGAGGGATTCTCCACCCCCTCTGACAGCAGCAGGCATTCCTAGGGACACGAGCGAGGGCCATTTCATGTGTGCTCGTTAAAATTGGAGCTGGGTCCATATTCAGATGCACTTGACATTTAACTTTCTCTCTTGACCAGTCGGCAGTGTTTGTTGAGGGGAGCCGGGCTGAGTGTCACAGCGTGCTGGCAGGGGGAGAGATTGTTTTTATAAGTTCTATTTTATTAACATATGAACCACTCCATGAAGCACACTCTGAATATCTGTGCCCACAAGTCCAAGGTGGGTATGATAGCACTGATGTAATTTTCCCAGTGACCCGTGTGAGCTTGAAGTTGGGATCAGCGGGAGGCACAGTCACCCCATGATGCAGGTGAAGGAGGTCGCGCCTGGAGCTCACTTGTGCCTCATCGCATTATTTCATCAGGATGCCATACTCAGATTTGGGGACGACACCTTCCATCCCAGAAATGAAAGTAAACACGTGTTGTCGCAAATCCTTTTTATCTTGATTGGTGACTTGGTTTTATTTCTTGATTGGTGACTTTATTAATTAATAGGCTTCAGCGAGGCTCATAGCTTATGTTTCCATGTAGATGCCAGCTTACTTTTTATTCTGTTTGTAGAAACCCTTTGTGCCACATACGCTCGTTTTGTTTTTAGTAGCAGCCCTGATAGGAGACAGTGAGGCAGTGTGGTTCCTTCTCACTTGTGGAATCAGTGGACCAGTCTCACCAGCCGCCTGGACGGGCTCACAGTTAATAGATGGTGGAGCAGGATCTGAACTGGTTCTTCTCCAATACCAAGCCCTGTATCCAGGTACCCCAACTCTAGGGATGAATTGTGTACAAATTTGAAAGCAGAGAGTGGGGGGCAGAGAAGTCCATCCACTTACGAGTCTGGAGCTCTTGGCATAGGTTCTTCGGGCTGGTTGAAGGGTGAACTTGAAAGGACATGCATGGTGTCCTCAGACGAGGAACGATTAAGGGGCTTCCATCTGCTCCTTGATATGGGGTTGGTACCCACAGTCTTGGGCAGAAAGGATTTGCCCTTTCTAGTTTGGGTAACTGCTTTCTCGGGAAGTTTGGGGTACTGTTTGAGTTGCATGCAGAGCCATTTACTGTGACAGAAATTGCAGCCATTACCTTAGGTACCCGTCATCTGGCAAAGTGGCACGGGGCTAGGTGTGTAGGGGTCACATGTTAAGTCCTCCAACCTTGCTCTGCTATGAGAAGCAGGTGGTTTTGGGGCTGTTTTTGGACTCGGGTTAGCAAAGAAATGACTTTATGATTTATGTTGTTTGTGAAGACTAGCGTACCTATCTGTTCTCGTATAGACACCTTAATAGAGATTAAACACAGAGTAAAGCAGGGTGCGTGAACAGAGATATTCCCGTGAGCACTATTGTAGTGTTAGGCACTGTAATTATGGTTTGTACACTTCCCAATTAGGCAGCTCTGCATTACTGGAAAAACCCCCTTTAAGAGATTTGGTAAAGCTTTATAATTTAGTAGATCAAATAAAATAGACGTATGCTATTTTATGCATAGGGTTTTAAATTTTTACATGATAAGGTAACTCAGGTTGGATTGATTGGTGGAAATTTATGCAGTGATACTGAGATGGATTTGTTTCTTCTGAAAATTGGCTGTTGAGGGAATATGTGCTTCTCCCGCAAACAGAGCTGCTACGGTGTGCCGGACACAGCCGGACGCCAGAACTACAGGCACGATCCAGGAAATTTCCCCAGAAATTGAGCAAAGCAGCAGGGAATGTGCAGGGCTGGGTGGGTGCAGGGTGGGTCATTCCCAGGCTGAGGGGTCGGGGAGGGTGTCCTGCTGGAAGACGGGAAGGGAGTTGGAGGTGTTCTCGTGTGATTGGACAAGTACTGGGTGGCATGTCTGAGCGTAGCCTCCAGGCGTGCACTTCTCCCCACCCCCATCCTGACCAGCTGGAGGCCTTGGGCAAGTGACCCCCGCTCCTTGTCCTCTGTCCTCACAGTGGGGTGCTGGGTGTTGTTGCTCCCACCTGAGTTCTCTGTGAGGGTTAAATGAGTTAGTGCCCTTGACTGGCCTGGAGTCAATTCTCGGATGTTGGAGTAAAGAGAAAGGTGCGGGACAGTGCGACGGGCTGGGTCTGCAGACACAAGGGGGGCCAGATGGTCGTGGGGTGGCCGCGTTCAGATGTTCTGCCTTCAGACATGGCATTTTACAGCCACGGCTGTGGTTCCTGGGAGACTGACCAGCCGTGGACTTGACCTGAGTGGGTAGGTGACATGAGGGGAGAGGAGCTGTCAGGAGCGTTTGGGACTCAGGCTGACGCATCCAGGGGCCGGACTGGCTGTGGGCAGCGAGGGAGACAGTCAGGATCGCTCAAGTGCTTGGGCTGCGTGCTGGGGCATCACCATTTCGACCCAGTGTTCTGTTGCTGAAGCTGGAGCTCCCGGGCGCGATCCTGCTCTGTCCTTCTGGCCCAGGTGTCTTGACAGGGCCCAGGCTATTTTGTCAGGGTCGCTTTTCTCTCTGCCTCCGTGTAGGTCATCCGGGGGGGCGGGGGTGGTGGCAGTCCGCTCTTACAGAAGGGATCAGCAAGGGGACGGCTCTGCCCTTAGTGTGCTCTGTGACCCTGGGTGAACTCGGACCCCAAACCTCTGTTCCCCTTCAGCACTGGTACCTGGATTCTCTGGATGGAGGCATGCTTGGGATGTCAGTGTCACCAGACAAGGACCTGTTTGGGTGGGTGTGGCCTCTGGGGCGGCGCTCACAGGGGCTGCTGGCTTGGCTTCTGCGCCCGAGTCCCAGACTTGCCCAGGATGACGATGGCAGCCGCCAGACAGGGTAGAGCCAGCTCCACCAGGGCCTTCTTGCGGTGGGTGGGGAAGGGCCCTCGGGAGCCCATGCTGTCCTCGCTTGCTGACACGGGTTTGGAGTAGGCTAAAGGAACTGTGATGAAGCTAAATGTGATGGATGGACCCCCGAGGTAAGAGCCGTTAAGGAGCCGTACTTGAGGAGAATCTCATTTTTCATTTCCTGGCCACTGACTGCTAGAGGTACTGAGGATCTTTCGACACAGTTGTTTGAAGTGCAGCTGGATTTCAGGGGGACAGCGAGCCTGTATGTAACAGGCGTTGACACTTGTGGGTGTTGGCAATTGGGATAGAGGCACTTCCTGGCAAGAGCTGGTGGGGCGGACGAGGCGTCTGCAGGTGTCACTCCCCGTTATGTGTAATTGGAAGGGCCCCTCTGGCTGCCGTGGGATCACACGGTTTACTGCATAAAAGGGAAGACATTTATTATTTGTTTTGGTCCTTTGAATTTTTTTGTATAAATGTCATTTACATACAGTATAATTAACCCTTTCACTGTGCAGTCCTACAGGTTTGGACAAACCATGTGTGAATAGCACGTAGCAGAACAGTCCAGCCACCAAGGAAGGACCCTTCCCCTTGTGGTTATGCTGCCCTCCACCACCCATCCGCTCGTTCCTTTTTGAGTAGAAAGGCCCACCTAGACGTCTGGTGAGGTAGGCAGATGGTCGTCAGGTGCCAGGATTTTTTGGGACGTCTGTAGTGTCACAGGATTTCACATGGCTCAGGAGGCCGCTCCAGTCACACCAGGTGGACTTACCTGAGTGGCACCACCTGGGCCATCCCAGGGATGCCTGAGAATTAAGGAAGTTGGCCCAGGCCAGGCAGGTTGGCTCAAAGGCCGTCACTGTAGTTGAGACGTTGTCTGCCCCATTCCATCTACCCCCACCAGTGGGCAGTTCTGAGTCTGCACTTTCTGGGCCTCCCGTGCATCTCAGGTCATTCTCCCTGGGCTTCCTGGGGACATGCACACAACAGCTGCTCACCACCTCTTCCACACAATGTCCGCCAGCCCCTCTTGGGAGGTGCCCGGGGAAAGGTGTTTCCTCTGGTCCAGAGAGACTGCGAGTGACCGCCAGGCCACAGGCTGCTTGTCTCCTTTCTCCGTTGGGGAAGTGGCTTTGGAGACAGCCAGGTGGTGTACCCTACCGTGTGCTGTGACCATTTCATTCCTGTGTGCTGTTCTGTGTTCCTGTGTGCTGTTCTGTGTCCCCGAGGGCACAGGGCTGTGGGTTCATCCCTCGGGGCCCCATTGGTTTTCCTGCAGGTAGAGGCCAACCACCTGCTTGTGGGCAACGAGGGTGGTTTGTGGAAAGCCTGGAGGGACTAGAGAACTTTCCCATGGGAAGGTCAGTGGGTGCCAGCAGTGGGGCACCTGGGTCCCACCCCGGAGCCAGAGTCCTGGGTTCACTCCTACCCCTACCAGCTTCCGTGTGTCAGACAGGCTCATAGCTTCTCTGAGGGGAAGAGCTATTTCGTGAGAAGGTGCCATATGCTCTAAGCCCAGAGCATGTGCTCCACAAGTGTCCCGTGTTGCAATCTGCGAAGGGAGCCGCAGTCGACTCGCTTTCTTCATGGTTTTTAACATTATCTTATTTCCGTTCAGTGGGAGGAATTTTATGAAATGAGTCTAGGAATTTAAAAAATTAGTTGGAGATCGCTGCATTTATTCATCTTCTGGTTGTTGCTGAAAATGTCTTTTAAGTGCTGGTTATTTGTCACACACACACCCCCCAATATGGCCGCGGTGCTGAGGGCCGGTGACAGTGTGCCTCACGCTCAGTGGCTCACGATGCATCTTGTGTGTGCGCGTTCGCTGTGTTAGGAAATGCTTTGACGCCTGTGAGCTCAGAGTAAACGTGACCTTGGTTCCTGGCCTGAAATTCATGTCTCAGCATCCCTGGCCTCTACGGGGTGGTCGTCTGTGAACTGCCATCTGGCCAGTGCAGTGGTGATATGGACACAGCTTGTAAGATCTGGGGTCTTCTAGGTACAAGGAGATTGGAACCTGGGAAGAGGAGCTGAAAGGTTGGTACCCAGCATGTCCCGAAGACTTTAGGAGCCAGTGGACTGTTTGAACCGGTGTCCTGGACCCTGAACAGAGTGTGTGTGTGTGTGTGTGTGTGTGTGTGTGTATGTGTCCACCAGTGTGCTCTCCTGCACTTCTTTGGGGGACACCGCCTCAGCCGGTGGGAAGACCCGTGTCCTCCCAGCCCAGACAGCCTGCAGGACCTGGCCGCAGTGAGAATCCGGGCTCAGTGCTGCGCAGCCCTGGGACAGCAGTTCTCTCTGTGGTCCTCGCCAGGGAAAAGAGTTGTCCAAAGGCTGGAGTTTATTACGGAAAAAGTTGAGTGCTGGGTTTTATTTCAACACAAGGGACAAGTGTGTTTTATGTCCTGAAGAGCATCCGTAAGCGTATTCATTAGTGCCGTCCACAACAATAAGAGCCACCGTGGTGGTCAGTAGCGGAGCCCCCATTCTGAGCACAGCCCCGGGCTGCTGCTGTCCTGCACCCGCATGGACTCCTAGCGCCCTCCTTGGGTTCCACGCCTGTCTCCACAGGGTCACTTCTAGGTGAGAAGCCGCTTCTCTTCAGGGTCCTTTGAGTGGATCCTAAAATTCCTTAAAATCCCGTGGGTGGACTTGGAAGGAAGTGAGCGGGCAGCCACTCTGCTGTGTGGTGGGGCGAGAGCTTGCTGTTGTGTGTCCGGCCCAGCTGGCCTGGGCTAGGGAGACATTCTTGGGGTGTGCACGTGGTCACACAACTGCTTCAGGGGAGACTAGTTAAATGAGGCCTTTGCCTTCCTTCGAGAATATGAGAAACACGGTAGTTTGGTGGAATAGTAATAACAATGATAATAATGATAATAATGCTTTTCATTGAGCACCAGGAATGTGCTGGACGGGACAGGGGACAGGAAGTGCGCTTGGTTGCGTCCATTACAGTGACAGCTGATGTGCCCCTGTCGGCTCACGCGGGCATTGCAAGAGGCTGGTCCTTTCTGAAAACATACATTTTTGTTTACATTTGGGTAGTGGTTGGCTGGTCTGATTTTTTTTTTTTTTTTTTTTTAACCTTTTGGCTTGGAGAAATTTTCCGTTTGGTGATGGCAATTATCCTTTCCTGATATGTAAATTTATTACAGCAGCTCTTCCAAGTCTTGCACGTTTGATTATCCTTGAGCCTCCTCCTGCCTCTTCTTTCAACTTATTTTTAGCTCAGTCCTTGAAGCCTCAGTGTGAGACTGTCCATCTTCGGCTGTTTCCGAACTGCCAAAGGTCGTCTTAATCAGCCCGTCCAACGGTTGTCTTGCAAGTCGTGTTAGTGTGGTAGGAACAGGGCCCCCTGGACGGGCCTGGGTTTGGTCTGGACGTCTCCACATCCCGAGCTTTCTTCCCTTGACTCCGTCAGCACAGGGATGAATGAACTTGACCAGCAGCCTCCTGGATCCGGGAGCTCCATCAACACAGGGATTATGAGGTGGTGAGGCGTTGACCCCAGCCTAGCCCAGGTGGGAGGAAGCGTGGGAGCCTGTTACCAACCTGGTCAGGTCCTTGTTTCCTAAGGTTTGCTTCACATCGAGTTAATGCTGAGTCCCAGGCTCTATTCGTGAAGCTAGTCACCAGCCTTGGTTTTGTACATGAGTGAGAGCAGTGTGGCTAGTTTTGGGGGTGCAGGGTGTCCCTCGTCCAGCTCTCTGGGGACCTCTCAGCATCTGATTCCCCTCAGAGGCCCCAAAGTCACCAGTCACTGTGGACTCCCGGATGTTTTCTTCTGAGCTTTACCTCGATAAGAATAAAAGCATTTCGGTGCTTGATTCGATTTGTTTGCTAGAAGATTAGTACAAAAGCAGGAAGGAAAAAGAATGTGGTGGAGGTGATTGCTAGACTGGCAGAAGGTTATTTACGGATTTTTGCTGACAGTCCTTGTTTAAAGGAATTCCCTGTGAAATTTATGAAGCCTTTCCAATTTATTGTCTTTCCAAGTAAGGTAAGCAAATAAATAGGGTATTCTCTTTTATTATAACCCTACCCAGTATAAGATTAAAAATAAGAGGAAACAGGGCTCCATTTTTCCAGCCCAGTGTGTTTCTGGAATTTGGAAAGCATCTTGGAAAGGCTTTGTGTTTTGTTTTTGGCTCAAGCACATTGTGCATTTAAAAGATAAAGTTTGACCCTTGATAATGTGGGCTGTTCACCATCCTGGAGGAGAACCAGCTGCTGTGTGTGGGGGTGGGAGTGGGGGCAAGGAGATGGCAGGGACAGGGGCTGGACCTTGAATACCAGCCCACCAAGGTCACAGGCCCTTGGGAAACCAGGCTGATGGTTCCCAAGACCCTGCTCTGGGTTTGGTCCCAGCTGCTGTGCCCAGAAGGGATACTGTCTCCATAGGCCCAGGGCACAGCCCCAGACCCTTCTTCCTAGTACCTTGATTGCTCCGTCCCTTTTCCTTTTTAAACACCTTCTCGGAAATTGTGGGTGCTTTCGGTATCTTGGAGAATTGTGATTTTGGTGATGAAATTTAGACTTTTGGGTAAAGAATAACCACCAGAACATGATACCTTACAGTAAATAAACATCGTGTTTCCTGGTAGTGGTGTCAGTGCTAAAGGTTTGGGCGGGGAAAGCTGGGTGACCTGCCCCCTGCTAACTGCAGTTCCCCCTTCCTTCGCCCAGAGCCCATTTGAAGGCCCCGGGTGACTCCACCGAGAAGACATCCTGTTCCCATTTGGGGTCAATGTGTTTTAGGTCTCTGTCCCTAGATGTCTATGGCCAGTGAAGCTATTTCGGGGGGCCTGGTCGTCAGTGTTGTGGGTGGTGGCTTGTGACAGACAGTGGGTCCAGCGTCATCGGCCCCTGGCATGTGGTGGGTGCACACTGTGGCTTCCGCGAATGAGTCCTGCAGGGGGAGTCCTTTCAGGAGTGAATGGGCCCTAAGTAGGGAGGCCAGGAAAGTGCCCAAGGCGAATTCCTGCAAGAATGGGCTCTGTAGGGTTCATTTGCCTTCTTGCCAGCTTTCTCCCTAGTGCCACCTCCCTCCTGATGGGTACTAAGGAGTGGACCTTTGGTCATCTCAAGCCATGGAGGGGTATCAGCAGTGTGGCCAGCGCTGTATGGGCCCTGGGATGGTGGCCCGAACAAGCCTGACCAGGTTCTGCCTGCAATGAGTGGGCCATACAACCAGAGGGCAGTGGGCAACCAGGGAGGCTAGGCTGGGAGGGGCATGGTGGTCCCAGACTGGGCACTGGGGACCCATCCATACACACTGACGGCAGGGAAGGCCTCTTGAAGGAGGTGGGCTGTGGGCTTGTCCTCACTTGGAGGCTGCCCCGCCCTCTGCCTCATCCCTCCAGCTCCTTCCTTCTCATCCCTGTCTGGACCTGAGATCACCTGGAAGCTTTGAAAAAAGCTCTAAGCCCAGCCCCACCCTCTAGAGTTCTGAGTCAGTGGTCTTGGGTGGGACCTGCCTGAGGTAGTTTTAAAAACTCCCAGATGATTCTAATGGGCAACCAAGTAGGGAACCACTGCCTGCCCAGCCCAGCAGCCCTCAGCTGAGGCCACTTGCCCCTTTGTGTCCACGACTCTGAAGACACAGGCCCCGAGAATCAGGCAGGTCCTAGCTGCCCTGCCTCACAGACTGGGGGCGAGGGTAGAGAGAGGCTTGCTGGGAGGCCTGGCTCCTCAAACACGTGCCTGACGTGACAGGTACACCTCTCCTGCAGGGCCAGATGCCAGGTGACCCAGAGCTGCTCACCAAGGAGTGTCACTGGCAGGACGCCAGTGTTTCCTGCCAACAGGTGAGGGTCTCTGGGGCTGGGTCATTTCCTCTGTGAGGCTCTCCTGGAACACAAGTGGAACCAGCTTTGCAGGGCAGGTGCCTGTGAGCAGGTGAGAGAGGCGGGCAGACTGGAGGTGAGGGAGAGCCGGCGGCTGGGGCCCTGCCCACCTCAGGCCCCTCCTGCCTATAAATACCGGAAGCTGGTATGTCCGCCCCTTGAGAAGGAGCTCCAGGAGCAACAGAATCTTCCTGCCCAGGTCAGTGTGCAGCTGGAAGGAGAGAGTGGCTGTTGCCTAGGAAACATGGTTGGAGGGCCTGACTCAGGCCTGTGGCCCTCTTGGGTTCCCTGCCTGGGTGGGGTATGAACCCCAGAAACTGGTCCGAGTCAAGGGGGGTGGAGTGGGGAGGGTCATATGTGCATTTTTGTAGGCTTCTGGGACTTGACATTGCTCAGTATTCTGCGTGGGGTCCCTTGACCTGCAGAGGCTGGGGTGAGGGTGGGGGGATGTGTTCTGTGGATTGGCCAGGACAGGAGGGAGAGAGGGAACTAGGGGTGTTAGGGGTACGGGTGGGTGCTGACGGACTAATAGAGGAAATCCTGGAGGAGTTTCCAGGAATCCTCTTGTGGAAGCATCAGTGGGCTTTCGTGAAAGGCCCTGGGGGGAGGGGAGGTCAGGGGTGCTATTGCCCCCAGGTAGGTGGAAGTGAACACATGGTAACAGTAACAGTGTGACACCTGGACCAAGGCCGTCTGTGCAGGGTACTATCTAACTGCCGCCTCTCAATTACGAAAGGGTTTGAGATCCTGAAAAACCACAAAGAAGATACTGGGATGGGATGAGCCCTTTGGGGGTTAATGCCGCAGGGGCAGGGGTGGCTGGCAGGCTGGGCTGAGACACCTCAGCTGGTGATAGTGGGGGAGGGGGCTGTGCCTGGCTTAGCGTCCAGGTTGGCGAAGGGAATACAAGAATGTACGCAGGCTTCCACTGGAGGAATTCCCACTCCATCCTGTTGGCTGACCCCCTTCCTTGGGCACCTGCAGAGGTGGCACCTGGGGGTGCTAGGTGCTGTGCCTTCATTCATTTGTCGGGTTCTCCTTGCTCTGTGGAGCTGTGGCAGGTGGCACCGTTCCCAGCCAAGTCCTTTTGGATCTTTCTTCTCCTGTGCGAGCTTCACTGGGCCCCTTTCATGGAGGAGTCTCCAGCAGGGATGGGACCTGTGGGATTCCCCAGCCCCTGCCTGGGGATACCTGGACCGACCCTGAGCTCAGAACTAGAATCATGCTGTGACACCCCCTCTGCCTTCCTGGGTGAATGGGGTGGCAGGAAACGGGGTCCTGAATTCTCCACAGCGTCCATCTTGAAGCTCAGTCCACTTCTGCCAAATTCCTCCTGTCCCGTGGCCTCTGCTGAGTAGGTCACATGTGGGTGCGCTTGACTTGGACTCAGTTTGAATCTCTGCTTTTGTTGCTGTGGACTCAGGCACAACACTCAGCCTCAGTCTCCCCACCCATGAGTTGGGAGTAACAACACGTCCTCGACAGTGGCTGTTGGAATGAAAATAGTTGATGGTTTTAGAAGTTTGGTCATCGGGGCGGCCTCAGTCTCTGCATGCACAGCAAGTAGAAAATGACTGGAGCTCCAGGTTGGGGCTTTGGAATGCTGGCATTTGTGCCTTCTGAGCGTGCACGTTAAATATCTGATGTGCACTCTTGTTTCTTGCTCATCTTCATACTGGTGAAGTCCTGAATGCCTTTATGTGTCTCTTTCTGGAACCAAACTTGGTTGCCTGTGAAAAAAAAAAAAAAGTCTTTTCATCTTGGGGCCACAGCTGGTGGGCAGGTGAGCAGGTTGTGGAGGCGCCTGGGCCGCCTGGGCCGCCTTGGCCGGTGTCTCATCCCCACCCCCAGATACTGACTTCCCAGCGGCTGCACTTGATGCTGAGGGCCATGCTGAGAGGGAGAAAGAGAGGCTGCCCTGGGCAAGGCTTGGCCCACAGACCTGTGTGTCATCTTTTGTGAGCGCCGACCTACCTGTACACCTATTTTTCCCACACCAGGCAGCTGGTATCAGTGTACCTAGCAGTGTGGGCAGGATCCAGGGGTCCAGAGCTCTGCTTGCTGCTTCACGCACAGTCCAAGAAGCTTGATATGGGAAGCAAGCTCAGGACCACGTGCAGATCCCTGGGCCCTAGTGGACCCTTTGAACTGAGTCACCCATTGTGATTTTCTCTTGTGGTATCTGTCACTTGCTAAAGAGTTTGTTTTCTGGGGCCATTATTCAGAGCATGATTTTGCACCACACCATTAAAATTTTCAGAGTGTTGTTTGCTGATTTGTGTTTATTGAAACTAAATCCATGAGGGTGATGTGAAAACAGCGCGCGACTGTTTACCAAATCGGATTCTTGTTTCTGATATTTTTGTGTATCATCTGTTCTCACTTGAATGGTGTGGAATTTGTTATGCAGATGAAAACCCGTATTTCAGTGAAGTTTTTCTTTTTTTTTTAATTCAAATGAGTTTATAAGAATATTATAGTCAAGGTACTTGATTTGCCATTTGAAGCAGAATCTAGATGAAGTGTGGCTTGGGCTTTCAGAATTTTCGGACGGGCTGGGATCCAGGTGCTGAGTCAAGCTGGTGGGAAACCCCCCCTCTTCCAATTCAGCCCCTCACCGGCTGGCCAGCAAGTCACCCCACCCTGGGCTGTGGTCCCCCATCTGTGGAATGGCATTTCTTGTGTTTCTTACAAGGTTATTGGAAGACTTCAACAAAAGCACCGTTATTTCATTGGTTTTAAACATTTTAACATCTCCCGGATTGAGTTGTGTCATAAAGTTGATCACATGTCATAGTCAAATAGACAGTATTTTTTTCTTTTGTTTTTTCGTGGCTTATAAAATAATGCTGGGCCTAAAATTTGATGGCATCTTAAACTTACTTGATGGACATGAGAGCATTTTGCAAACTTTAAAGTTACAGAGTTGGACGTTCCCGAATAAAAAGACAGTAGCTTGACTTTTTAAGTAGATCGGTGGTGAAAAGTCCAGTTATGGCCAGACTGTCGCTCTAATGCCGTGGCTGCACGTCGAGAGTCGTTGGTATCAGATTCGGGTCAGTGGTCAGGTAACCTTGGATTCTTGTGTTCAGAGAGACCCAGATGCCTGTGTGGCTTCCAAAAGAAGCCTCTCCTGCAATGGAGTCAGAAGGTGAGTGGGTGCTGACGGTCCTTCCCTGGTGAGGACTTACGGCTGGAGGGCTGCCCAGCCTCCCCCTGGCTTCTACCAGAGGCCCCCGGGAGTTCTTCCTGGTGGAACCCCGGTGGGAATAGGTGTCACTTCCTGGCAGAAGTAATGTGCTTCGCTCAGTGTTTCTTCCCTGGACTGTCACCTGGATGCAGAAAGTCCAGTAGGGGATGCCTAGGCTCCCAGCACCTGGATCACCTTGTGAAGAGTGTGCCCACCCGTCAAGAACACTCCCCTCCTTGTGATCCAGAAATAAGCTTGTATTGTGTTCAGCTGATACTCAACTGGGGGTCTGTTTGTTAACTAATACAGGGGTTTGGGTAGTTAACGTGACGGTGACCAAACCAACCCCCTGCCTCCACTTCAGTGAGATGGCGGCCCCTTCTCCCACCGCCGGCCCCGGCCCCGGCCTCGGCCTCGTGGCTTTTGCTTCTCCACCCACACGTGCCCCTTTATTCACCGGGTCCTGGAGATCCCGTCTCCCTCCCCACTCTTGCTTTTTTTTTGGAGGGGGGGTGTGAGGGGCTTGCCTTGCTCCTGCCAGGCTGTGAGCTCCCTGAGGGGGGATAGCCCTTCAAGAAAGACTTCCCTGCCTCACACCTGCCAAAGGACATCCACCTACACGTTTGGGGTACAGCTAGGTGGCCCTGAAAGTCTGATTGTCAATCTTTGGAGACATTCAGAGGTAAGACTCGGGTGGTAAACCTGTGGCCGTGACCTGGCATGGTGTGGCAGCCGTGAAGTGTGCCTGCCTGATATCCTGCTTCTGGGAATGTAATGGACGGGTGGCCCCAACTGCTGCATTCCGAATCTGGAATCCAGCACCAGTCACAGAACCTGCGCTCCCCCGGCCTGCATCCCGCCAGGGCCTGCGTCTGGCAGAGGTGCTGGTCTGTTCCTGGGAGATTTGGGACTTGTCACAGCCTGCTGACTTGGCCCAAGGATCCCCCCTCCGGCCTTGAACTGCACTGCACAGCTGGCGAAGATTTCTCCTGCCCAGCCCCCCTCCTTCCCTGTCTCCTGTGCAGAAGTCAGACTCGCATCTCCCCCTGGGCTCCCTCTTCATGTTCCCTAAGAAGTCTCTTGCACAGCTAATGTTTTCTTGGCATCCTTTTTGGAAGACCCAAATGTACACACATTGAATTTAAAATAAAGTAGGTCAGAGGGACGGTGCCCAGGAATTTCCTCCAGTTTGGGCAGCAAGCCGTATTTCCTGTCCCAGGTTGCGATCTGCCTGCCTCTAAAATGCCAGGGCTGTGGTTGTGTCCGGGCTGTGGTTCTGTTGCTCGTGCCTTACGTACAGCGAGTCTTAAGTGTACTTGTACCGGGACTCCCGTCCGTCTGGGCGAAGCATCAGGAGTGGAAGTGGAGTGGGAGCGGCGGTGACCTTTCTGAGCAAGCGTGCACGCTCTGTGTTTTCACTGAGAAGTTGCATGTGTTTTCTGTACTTAATACTTTTTTAAAAGCCTCTTGGGTGATACGAGAGTCCTGGTAAGTACGGCCTGCTCTGGGAATGCAGCTTCAGGTGGAGAAGTCCAACTTTTATAGGACACAGCTTTGAACACGACGGCTGTGTTCAAGTCACGTGGCATTTGGCAGTGCATTTCCAAGGGGCCTGTGGTAATCGGTTTGCTCTTTTGGAGCTGTTTGTGGCTGCACTGCCCCTGACGCTCCTTGGAGAGGGAGGGTCCTCGGGAACCCTGTGGGCTGCTCTGGGGGTTCCCTTCAGCTGCCTCCAAGCCCTGGAACCTGCACGATGCAGAAGGAACTGCCTTGGGATTTTGTTCCGACACTGGCCGTCTTCCTGTGCAGGGACTTCCTGTGTTGTCAGCCTGCAGTAACACAGACCTCAGCAAGGCCTGGGCTCCTGGAACTCATGAATCTCTGCATGGAGACAATGGGCCTGACTTGGATGCATGCTGTGCCCACACTTGGCTTTGCAGTGGTTATTCTGCCCGGCCTGTGGGATTTCAGCCCTTGGGGAAATGGCACCTGCCTCCCAGGTGTTTCTGTGGTCCTCATTCCAGAGACGGAACTTCTGTGGATTGACTTGAAGAGAAGGTTCCCCAAGTGGACGTGATTCTACAGTAAACACACATCCGCCGCCCCCGGGTCTGACGATTAACCTGTGCTCTGTCCATCTCCCCGCCCCCTTCGGCCCCATCTGTCACTTGTCTGCGTTTCAGGCCTCGCTCAGCTCCAGCCCTGAGTCCCCGAGTCCTTCCGCATGCATCTCATTGCCTGAAGCTGACTTGTTTGTGGTTCTTTTTGCTTTGTTTTCCTTCGAGCTAAAACTTAGGGTAGGTGTTTGGGGAGTGGGAGTGGGGCTATGAGGTAAAATAAATGCATAGACCCTAAGTGTGCCGATCGATGTGTTTTAGCAAATACACACACGTGTGGACCCAAAACCCCTATCGAGATACAGAATATACTATAGCTCCAGAAAGTTCCAGAAAGTCCCCTCATGGCCCTTTACAGGGAGTACCAACTCCTATCTCCCTGTTCACCTTTCTCCCCCTACCCAATGTGATTAATTTTGTGTGTTCTGGAATTTAATATAATACTATGTAATATACAGAGGGTGCCAAAAAAAAGTATACACATTTTAGGAAAGGAAAAACTACTAAAATTGTAATAATATATACTGATAACAAAAGATAAATACAAGTCATGTGTATACATTTTTTGGCACCTATATACCCGTAGGTTAAATATACGTGTATATGTGTATGTACAGTATTGTGTAGGTGTATATTATACCATCTGTACCTTTTTTTTGCCAAAGCTTTTTTTATTCATCATGTTTTTGTGATTTTTGAATGTTTCAGCCTGGGTTGATTGCTTGTTCCTTTTTTGCTCGGTGTGTAGTATTCCATTGTGGGAACTGGGTACCATGGTGTGTTTATCCACTCACCTGTTGATAGAAACTTGGGCTGTTTCTAGCTGTTGGCTATTCTGAATAAAGCTACTGTGGACCATTCTTGTACATGTCTTTTTATGGGCATATGTTTTCATTTCTCTTGGATAAATTCCTAGACATGGAATTGCTGAGTCATAGAATTAGGTGTATGTTTAGTTTTATAAAGCAGCTATAAAATTTTACACGGCTACCAATCACATATGGAAGATGGAGCTAGTAGTTTTAAACCATTTAACAGAATGCTGGCCTTCTTCTTGAAAGTGACACAGTGGGGTGGGAGGGCAAGGGGGTGCGGGGAACCCATCTCTCCTTTGGTCCCTCCACTAGCAAGGAGATGCAGAGTCTGTACCATTTGCCTTGCTAGGGTGGGCTGTGGGGTTCACCCGCTCTGGAAAAAGTAGCCATGCCATTTTATTTAGACAGGGCTTGCCTGCTTCCCTTGGCTTTCCCTGGATGTTCACAAGAATTACTGATTTTTCCTGGGCCATGCCTCACCCTTCCCCTGCTGCCTTTCCCTCCCCAAAGACTGTTCTCCAGTAGTCAGGGCCTTTGGTTCCTGGTTCTTTTGAACATCTGTGCCCATCTTTTTGCATTCACGACTGACAGAAGGTGAGTTTTGGAGTCCACTGGTAACCACGGAGTAGCACAGGCCTTTCTAGTTTGTCGCAGTGTGAGGACACTGGCTGAGCACGTGTTCTAGGTGGCGCTCTGCACATCAGCAACGCTGGGTGCTGGCCGTCCTGGAACCCAGCGGTCTGGGTGTGCTCGTCTCGCAGGCCTCGGAAGGCTGCTGGCGGCTACTCCAGGTCTCTTCAGGGCAGTGCTTTCGGAGACATGGTTTGTAGGGCTACTGATGTGTCCTTGAGTGGATTCCATTGTACTTAATTTCTATCCTATGTCTTTCAAGAATACTTTGAGGACTCAGAAAAAGGGGATGTTGTAAGAGGGGAAGAGATTGGGGAAGTCCAGAGGTGATAAAAAAAATGCAAATAAAAATGCAACCACAAAGTTCAGGACAGTGGCTGTGAACAGGGACCCCCTTATGTTGGGGTCTCTCTTCCCCGCCCCCCTCAGTTTAGGGAGACAAAGGCTTCATTAAGGGAGCCGTGTCCTGGGATGGAGGGAGACTTCTGCCACCAGTTGAGGGCCAGTAACACGTCAGGCCTGGGTTCCCACGGCTGCTTCTTGTGCCCACGTCCACGGGGAAAAGTCAGAAGCATAGTGTTGAGGGACAATGTAGGGTGATCTGTCCTGTGACAGCCCTGCTTAGGGGTATCATTTGGTTTGGGCATTTGGTTTGGGATGGATTTAAAATACTCTGGGGACTATTTTATTATTATTTATTATATGAGTATATTAATATATTATTAATATGTAAGTATATATAATATGTACAATACAATTATATTATGTGTTATTATTATATTTGTTATTGTTAGTATCAAGTGGGGCAGTTGATACTGACCAATTGAACTGTACAGGTTCAGTCTCTCTTCCAAAAATAATTATTTATCTCAGCCAAGGTTTTGATGGGTGTTTAGAGACGATGGTTGGAGTTTTACTTCCTCCCCAAGAAGTGACGTGTAGGGGTAGTGTCAGGATTGCTTGCCGACCTCTCAGGTGTGCTGCTGGACAAAGCAGGGACAGGCCTGGTTGGTCTCAGGAACAGGAACTTAAGGTCAGGGCCGCGTCTGGTTTGTTTTGGTTGGAGGCAGGCACTCCTGGGGGTAAGGTGGTGATGCCAGTGGTTGTGGGTGAGCTGAGTTTGGGGGGGAGGTGGAACCTGCCGGCGGAGAGGAAGCGTCTGGACGGCAAGGGGTGAGGTTTGTCCTGAGCTGCCATGGGGACTGGCAGAAAGACGCCATGGGGGCATCGGAATGGGAGTTCAGGCAGAGTTGCAGTATCTCCTTCCGCATCTGCTTCTCGAGCATGTGGAGTTCTGCTCTGTTCCTTGTTGGGACCTCCTGAAGATAAGGTTACCTCTCATTTATCTTCAGATCTGCCTCTCCTGATACGACCTGGCTCTCGGGTCAGCGTCTGAATGGGTTCAGCACAGTGGTCTGCTTGCGTGTGTGTGCAATTGTGCACAAGTGTGTCTGCCCAGCTGGGAAGATAGATGGCAGCTGAGAACAGGCCACTGGCCGTGACTGTTAGGAGTCCCCATGAGCTCTGGGATGTGTGGATGGATGTGTATACATGAGGAGTGGTGGAGAGAGAAGAATGAAAGCTTGATAGCAAGCCGCAAAGCAACATGGGAGCCCCAGACAGCTGATTGTGGGAAACCTGGCCAGTCACCAACGCGGCCCCAGGCTCCCGTCTGGGGGGGGGGGGCGGGGTGTGCAGGGAGCGAGCGGAAGGGCCGGTGTGGCCAAGAAGGAGCCAGCATGTTTCACTGATTGACGCGCATGGTCCTGCTCTGCACTTTGATTCGTCCCCGCTTTCTGGCTTCCTGGTTGGCTTGTGATGATGTGGCTAGGTCAGTATGAGGGGTTCTGGCTTCATGGGTGGTGTTTACTGGCCCTTCCCATCCACGTGCTGGGAGTGCAGTCTGCCACCCAAGGAACAGGATTTACCTAACTCAAAGCAAAGGAGAGGTCCCCTTTATATCTCTTCTTTTCCATATTCTTGATTTCTTTTAAGCTCTGGTGACTTTTGAGCATTGGCTTTGTTAAGTTTCACAACTGCCTATTTTAAATGTCATTAGAACTTGAGTTAGAAGATTAGTGTGTCTTGGGGTGGCAGTCCTCTCCTGTACCTGAGTGAAGTTGGTTCCGAGAGGCAAAGTGACTTTCTTCAGGTTGCACGGTTGGATACAGTGGGCAGGTGTGTGCTGCTGAGGTTCGTGAACTCTGGCCTGGCTCTGGGCTTTGGTTGTGAAGTGCATCCCACCCACCTTGGCCCTCTGCCAGGCTGCCTACCCACTGCAGTCTGTCTACAAGGCTCCCTGGAGTTGGGCAGGCACAGTCCTGGCCCCTCCCTTACCTGCTCCCTCACCCCCAAAGGCAGCTCCCTCCCTTCTCCAGGAAGAAGCTCCCTCTTGCAGTGTTGGGCTGGGATGCGTCTTCTGTTTGGTCTCAAACTCTTTGCTGTGATGTTTCTTCAGATGGTCTTAGAATCTTCCTCCAACATTGTGTGTGTGGGGAGGTTGGCTTGCCCACACTCCATCAAATTTGGGCAAAATACCAACAGATTGGCAGTGCCGGCACCACCACCACACGCACGCGCACGCCCCCTGGGGCTTATGACAGACTCTGGGAGCTCTTTGCTCCTTTTGCTGTCATCTCTGCTGGCTCCAAGATTATTTGGGTGCTGGTCCTTAGCACCACGGTTCAGCAGTTAGGGAATGTTTGCATCCCCTTTGGACACTTGGTGTGCGGCATGCTTGTTACCCACGCTTAACTGACTTGAAGTCATTCGGTCTGCTTTCTTGCTGAGCACGTGCTGTCTGCCCAGAGCTGGGGAGGCAGGCCAGTGGTGATGCTGCTCATGTTTGCTTTTTATAAGACTGACACTTGGTATCTTCTTATTAAAGTAATGTCAACAGGGACCATACTGTACTCTTCAGAGTTCCCCACACAGTTGATGTTGATAGGGTTACATTCTTTAAGTTGAAAAGAAGAGGAAGGCCGGCGTATAAGGCTTATCTGTATCTCTAAGCATTTCAGAAGAAAGATATATCTGTGCTCAGTGTTTAAATATAGCACGGTGTTTGCTACTGAGTTGGAGAATAAGCAATTGAATATGTAGGTCACTGACTTAGGAGAAGGAGTTCAGAGTTTTCCTTGCATCTGATTAACACCAGCTTACGATTGGGCCATTGCTACTAGGCCAAAATTGGGTTACACAGAGTTCAGCAGGATATCTGGGAGGGAAACTGTAGGAATCCTGAGAGGATACCTTTGCCCCCTTAAGGCCCTGGAGGTGTGACTTGGTGTTGGGCCTGTGGTTTGCAGCCAGCCGCGGGGGCACTAACCACTCGGGGTGTATGGAGAGAGACAGGGCTGGGTGCTGCGCGCCTGAGCTCATCCACCGGAGGAAAGGAAAGAGGGCTGCACTTAATCAGGATAAATGCCAGCGGTGGATTTCAGTACGTGCCTGCTTCAGAACGCACTGTTTGGAATTGCATATTTAAAAGAAAACTGCCATCCCTCCCCTTTTGAAGGTATGTGACATTTAAAAGATCTGTCGCAGGAGCTAGGTTTGACAGCTTCGAATTATATTTGAAAGAGTTTTTCTCTTAAGAAAGAAAATGATTACTTCTATTTTAAATGTCATTGCAAAGACATAAACATGTTTAATCAAATTATGTATTTAATTTATGTAGGATGTAATTTTTATTCCCATGGAAGAGTCACTGGTTATTTCTTAAGCAGCCTTGAGGCTGGGCAATGGTGGTGATTTTAAAGCGGTTCAGCTTTTTGAGTAAACGCCTATTTAAGAGTTTATAGAATCTGAAAAAATAGTATTATTAGTGAAATATGTTTTCATCTGTACACTTGTACCTAATGGCACCTTTTGGGGAGAGGGAGGTACTTTCATTATTGTCACTGTGCGACATTAAGGATAAACTGTTGAACGAATTGAAAAAAGTGTAACCCTGAAGACAATAAAGGCAGGAACAGCAAAGATGCTTCTGTAATTTTCTTGTGGATTCTTTGAAACAGCAGGGAGTTACCAGGAGAGCTGGGAATGAGCTCGCGTGCTGACTTGCCTTAAAAGGGAGGCGACAGGGGGTCTCGGAGGACAGATACAGAACACCACAGAAAACCTTTAGGTTGATACAGTGTGATTAAGTTTTGTCACAAAAGGCTGATGTGGAGTTCGAGGGCAGCAGTAAGGTCCCCAGGCCGCTGTGGGTTAGCTCAGGCAGGAAGCTTGCCTGCCTGCTGATCTGCCAGGACACTCCAGCTCCAGAACTTTCTCTGAGGGAGCTGGGTGTTGGAAGGTGGCCAGCCTAGCGTACAACCGTGCGTGTCAGCCCGGGACAGACTTGGCCTATTCCAGCCTGCTGCCTGTAGTTTCGATTTAGCCAGGCTGGGTCAGGGAGTCCTGGAGTCCCCTGCCAGTGTGCCCATTTGCCCTGCACAGACCAGCGCCAGGGGCTGGTTTTCTCTGTCTTCTCCAGGGTGCTCTGTGAGGGAGGGAAGGCGCCCTCTGTCAGATGTGACCCTGGGGAGACTTAGGTGTCCGCCAGCAGCTGGGAGAGAGAAACCAGTCAGTTGTGTCCGTTCCCAGGAAAGAACTTACGTAGCAAGCATCTTTGCCAGATCCAGTGCAGAAGGTCGGTTCAGGAGCTGTGAGCTCTCTGGCTCTTGACAGGAGGGATGGGCTCCTGGGCCTCGGGCAGCCAGAGGAAGCAGATCCCGGTTCAGTGCGTGAATCATCAGCAGGGTTGCCTCCTCATGACCCCTCCTTGTAAACACCAATCCAATTATCCAATAAAGAAAGGAATTGTCCTATTTATTGGTCAACACTAGCCAAACTAAACAACTCCCCACCCCACCCCCCCAAAAAAAAGGCAAGCCTACCTGTTATTTTTGTAATTAAATTTGTTATTTTGAAGCAATCATAGAATCACATGTAAGGGAAGTAATAAATACCCTTTACCTAGTCTCCCCAGTGGTAACATTTTGTAAAACTATAGTAACAAGGCAACCAGGAAGTCGTCGTGGATACAATCCACAGATACTCAGATTTCCCCAGTGTTAACGTGTATTCATTTGGGTGTGTACTTACTTCCGTGCAAGTGTATCGTGTGGAGGTTCTGGTATTTATGCACCGTCAAGGTCAGTTCCATCACCCCAAGGACCCCCCACTAGTGTCTGTCTGTAGCCATAGCCACTTCAGGTGGCCGGGACAGTTCAAGGCCAGCATACATGGCTATATATGGGGCTGGCGGGCCTCCAAGACCCAGCTTGCTCAGAGAAAGTTCCAGTATTGGCGTGTCCTGTCCCCTTTTCAGTTCTTATCCCTGACAACCGCTAACTTTTCCCCATTGCTATAATTAAGACTGTTACATAAATGGAATCAGATAGTATAGAGCCTTTTGGGATTGAATTTTTTCACTCAGCAGAATTCCCTTTGGGGTTCATTCAAGTTGTTGCATGTATCACTAGTTTGTTCCTTTTTATTGGTGACGAATACTCCATTCTAAAGATTGTGGACCCAGTTTTAGACCAGAACTTTGGATAAGAGGAAACCATCCTGGAGACCTGAGAGTTGCAGAACGACCCTTCTTTGCTTGATGTCAAAAGGAACTGGGCATCTCTGGCCTCCACTTAGCTTGCCCCATTTCTCAGCAGCGTCCATGGGGCCATGTTTAGAGTATCTGGTGCCACGTTGGCTTGGCTGGTTTGGGAAACCAGCAAAAGAGCCCCCTTCACCTTGTGAGTTTTGTTCCTCTGAGTTGTGTGTTTTTGCACAGTGCACCTGGACTGAAATATGTGATGAGACAGAGCTTGAGAGAAAGGGTTATTGAATGCTGACGTTTTGTTTATTAGCAGTCATGCTATGATAATAACACATGGGGTGCTGGTCTGATTCACAAAGGAATAAAGGCTGTGTCAGCACGACTTCTTTCGGAGGGAGCCCTGGCCACTTAGGTGGCTTTGGCCTGCTTTCGTGAGAACTATAAAATCTCAAGTCTCGAGAACTGAATTTCCGATGAAAGCTTGGAGCTGTTGTTCCTTCAGGAAGCACATGTGCACTGTGTTTTGAACATATATACGTGTGTACTTACCCATTTGTCATAAGAGTGAGGGCAGCGTTTAGGAGTTATTAGTGCCCCATGGACATTCGTGCTAAACGCTTGTCTATACTTTGAAAATTAACGAAATGCCGCCGAGTTCTCAGTGTGTGTGGAAGTTGGTTCAGGATTCCCAGTGTTACTGGTGCCTGTGAACCAACAGACAGGATTTGCATTCTCTGGAGGGGCCCTGGACTCTTCTTCCTGGATCCAGACTGTTGAGCCAGCCTCGCTGCTGGTCTTCTGGGACCTGGGAGGCACCTGGACTGAAAATGGCCCCCCTGGTGCGTGGGGTGGTTCCCACAGCTGGGTGGGCCACCGGCTGAGCTGGCGTTTGGCTTTTCTCCCCGTGCCCTGGATTCCTCGGGGAGAGAAGGTGCAGCGTCTGTGTCCGGGAGCATTATAACTGGGTGGTCTAAACTCCGGTCAGATGAGAAGGAGTTGTCCTGCTGTGGGTCTCGGGCTATTGGGGTGTTCACACCACTGTGGAGTGTTTCTGACAGCGTGTTGGGGTGGGGAGTGGAAAGGACTGAGTCAGGACACCGGTTGCCTTTGTCTCTGATGGGCTGGGTGGCCTGCGCCTTGGTTTCTGTTCCCGGATGAGATGCTCTGAGGTCTCATCTGGCTCTGGGATTCATTCTGAGTGCGTGTTGCCGCTAGACAACATACGCATACGCCAAAAAACGCATACGCACGACTTGGTCATCTTTTGTTACCGGTATATATTGAGTACTACAACGTTAATACAGTTTTTTCCTTTCTCACAATGTGTGTGCGCCCTCTGTATGTGTTGGACCCGTGAACAGTGAGACCATGGATGTGTCACTCACGTCTGTATTTGCAGAGTTTCTTCGTGTGCCATTCTCTGTAACGTACCCAGCTCTGGACATGGATTTTTAAAAACTAACGTAGTTTCTGTGGTGCAGGTACAGCCATAGTTCCATTTGATGGCAGTGATGTACTGCATTTTAAACATAAATCTCTCCAAAACCTTGAGATTTGGGTTCTTAATTTAGTTTGAAATAAAACGGAACCTAGTTTCCTTCAGGGCTTTGTATTCCCCAGGCTTTAGGTTCTTGAATTCACCTCGTCATGTTAGTAATGCGTTTGTGAAATGATAAAAGCTATTTGAGTGCATCTGGTGTGCCAGGCGGTATGGCGTGTAATCCCCACTGCGGCCTCACCGAGGGTCACGTCCTGGGCTCATGGGGGAGGAAGAGGAACTGAGGGCCAGGGAACTTTTCTAGGGCCACTCACACCTCATTCTAGTGATCTGAACCATTAGTCGGTCTCCGAGTTCTCCAAGGTCAAAGTCAGATCCTGCCCTGCTCACACAGCTACTACCTAAACCAATTACAAACAGGCAAAGCGGTCAGTGCCTTGTCCGATGTATGAAGGGTTGGGGGTGAGGACACAGTGTGGGGGAGCAGGAGTCTCGGGGCTGTCTGGCTGCAGGAATGTTACTCGGCTTCACTGCCCGCCCCCCCCTCACCCCTGCAGCTCAATATTCTGCATGTAGCCCACTGATCAGCATTGTTAATACCTAAAGCCAGTCACTCTTCTTATGAGTACTTAGGAGTAATATTTCAGGGCTGGTGGACTTGCCATTTGATCCTGAAGTCATACTGCCTTTTTTTCTTTTTTAAATGCTCCTCCCTGCTTATTCTTCTGCAGTCTAGTCTGTGGCCATGAAGTTGGCTGGGCCCTGGGGGGGGGGGGGGGGGGGGGGCATTCTGAGCTCCCCACTGCGTTGGTGCCGGCCCCATTCTGCAGGTGGGCTGGCCACTGGAATTCAGACTTACACGATGGAATCCCCAAGGGGGACACCCTTTGGCAGGTTGAACTTGGATGAGAATGGAGGGGGTACCTTGTTTCCTTCAAAACCCACCTTGGGAGTGCAGCTGTGACTTAGGGGCTGGCTGACATCCTCGGTGGAGCTGTTTTGCAGTGTTGCTCTCTGTGGCTGGGAACCGAGGCAGAGGCAATTTGGAGCCATCGTGATTTCTGCATTGCCAGCTTCAGCTCCCTCTCTGCTGACATAGGAACCCCCGGCGTTTTTACTGTGCATTTTCCAGATTGCTGGAAATCTGTGCAGAAAATGCTGAAATAGAGGAAAGGATGAAGAATATTAGATAATGTTTTCTGTGATCTGAAAGTCTTAATATTTCAAAAATCACCTTTACTTTTAGCATGGAGAAAGCACTTGTTCTAAGACTTTGGAGATTTTTTCTGTCTCTCATGTATATATGTATATACTAAAAAATGAAATTCACTGTTTAACGACTATTTTTAAATTTATATAAAATTTGGATTATTCTGTGTTTTGTCTTTTTCTCAGTTTACCTATAAGTATTTTTCCTATGTCATTAAATGTTTTTGAATTTTTAAAAATAATCTATTGGTGCAAGTATCATAATATATGATATGGGTACAACGTGATAGCTGTACATCTCCGTGGTATGTCCAGAGAGGTAGTCATCCAACCATTTTCTTTTTATTTGGCATCTTAGATGGTTTCTTATTTTTTATATAAATACTGACCGCTCTTGTTTCTCCCTAGAGGTAGATGGGGTGGGGGTGGAATCTTCAGGAAGAGTGCCCCCTCCTCCTCCCCCCACGGTGGGAGGGGGCGTTTGTCTTGCTGATTCTTCAACATTCTGCTCTGTCATCCGTGGAGTTTATTTTAAAAGATTGGCAGCATATACGTTTTACGGGGTCAGACAATTAAGTTCACGAACTCCTCCTAGAACCAGTGCTACACACCTCATTGCTGAATATCACTATGGTCAACTTTGAAGTCCTCCCCTTGGGAAGCTCTGCACCGACGCCAGCGCCTAGTCCGCCCTTCAAAGCAATTTGGGAACTCTTTTTCTGGAATGGCCATCAGAGCTGTCGTCAGATTACCCTTGATGTCCTGAATGTCATCAAAATGTCTTCCTTTCGATATTTCCTTTATCTTCGGGTAAAGAAAGAAGCCACTGGGGGCCAGATCAGGTGAGTAGGGAGGGTGCTCCAATACAGTTATTTGTTTATTAGCTAAAAACTCCCTCACAGACAGTGCTGTGTGAGCTGGTGCATTGTCGTGATGCAAGAGCCAGGAATTGTTGGCGAAAAGTTCAGGTCATTTTGATCTAACTTTTTCACGCAGCCTTTTCAGCACTTCCAAGTAGTAAACTTGGTGAACTGTTTGTCCAGTTGGTACAAAGTCATAATGAATAATCTCCCTGATTATTAGCGACGTCGTCGTTGTGACAAGTTCGGGAACTTCATTGTCCGACCTCGTGTGTCACTGATGAACATCAGGAGGCCGCCTGCTTCCCGTCTGACCCGGGCCCTTGTCGGATGGGGTGTCGATGGGGTGCCTGGCAGGAAGGCTCTTAGAGAACGCCTCTTCCTCCCCATGCTCTGCCTGCTCTCTGCCAGGGAGAATACCCAGGCCAAAGAACTGTTTCCAGATGCCCTTTTGTTTGTGGTCACCATTAGCGGGCTCTGTTCTCCATCTTTCCTGCCACTCCCTCTGGACCACCTAGCAGAGGTGTGTGCGCCTCGGCTGGTAGTTTTCTTGTTCACTTACTACTTGGAACCAAGAATGGCCGTTGATGAGACACCTACCAGTGTCTGATTTGTGTTGTGCGTTTTCACCTGCTCCTTTCTTCCGTTTGGGGCCTGTACACGGAGCTGGTACCCAGTGGCCAGGCTTCCCTTTGAGCTGGGCTGATTTGAAGGGGGTCCTGGCCCCTGGCAGGACTGCTCCCACCCCTTTGGTCTTTTCAGAGGTAAGGCAGTTTCGTGGCTTGTCTGACTTTCCTACGGACACGTGGGGACACAGCCAGGCTTCTGTGAGCCGAGGGTCAGACTGCTCACACCAGCTGCCTTCACTTCCACTGCCAGCTGGGCAGTTTGGGGTGTGGGAACACAGCTTGAATTCACAAAATGATGTCGTTGTGTGTGGGGCTTGCTGCTCATGGAACCTCTTTTTTTCTTTTTTTTTTTTTTTTTCTTTTTTCAAAACTTGGCCTGTGTCAGGCCTGATCAGCAGCACCCATGTATTGATGTGCTTTCTGTGTTTTTCCAGTTGTTTGCAAGCCTCCCACCTTCCCCCACCCCGAGTCTGGCCTCCTCAGGCCTTTGTTCATTTCTCTGTTGCTGGAGCCAGCGAATGCCACCACGCTAAGCTACTCTGGTCACCTGTCCTGTCTCAGACCCGTTGGCTCTGTAGGGCACAAAAGTAAAAAGCTGAAGGACAGACTAGAGGAACGGACAAATTAATTGACTGCATCTGAGACAACACAGAAAATATTCTATTTTGTTTTCCTTAAAAAAGTGGCAAAATTCCAAGACTTTCCTTACGGTTTTCCACTGGCTGTCCTTATATTGAAAGACAAGACGTCTAAAAGCTTGGCTGTTGGCTCTTTTCACATTCTTAAAAGTTAAAACCAGCTGAACATAATTAATATTACAAAATTTCCATAAACATTCTCTCTACAAAGACTGTATGTACAGTTTCTGCCCGGAGGGCATTTTTCTTACTGATGTCGAAATTCTTGGACATCGGGGGGTTATAATGAAGTGTTGATTTGACCTTAAGTGTCTCGATGCCAACGTGGGCTGTATGGGACATGGAAAGATTTAGCTTTCAGGGTTGTTCTTTCCCCCCCCCTGAATAAAGGATAATTGTTTCCAAGCTAATTAATATGGTTTATTTATTATTAGGCAATAGTAGGTGGAATTGAATCCTGGGCAGGAATAACCTGGCCACAGCAAGGTGACGGTATCTCGGATCACACTGTATTCATTGTGTCCTAGCCCACGAGCAGAGGACCTTTTGCTCTTCAGCAGATGTTGTTTCCTTGGTTTTTCCCATGTGACAACCAAACCAGAACTCCACCCTGCTTTATGCCTGATGGACTAGGCCTTTCTGGGGGCGAGTTAATAATTATCGGCTGGGCGGGTGCATAAATGGTGTGGGAGGGAGCGGGGGCACCATTCCAGGCGACTTGGGCTTGTGCTGTCACACTGTCAGCCTCATGTCCTGGCTAGAGGGCAGATCCCACGTGTGGCCCACTGTGCTGAGAGCTCTGGGGCAGGTGGGGAGAGGCCCCATCCCAGCAGCTGCCAGCCCCTCCCACCCAGAAATGCCCCCAGCAGTCCCCCCCCGAAGCAAGCAGACCCCTTTTCCCTTGCCAGTCTGCTGGTGGCATTCCCGATGCCATCCCATTTCTGTCGTGGGTCGTTGTACGTCACACATCATCCCAGTGACCCTAAGAGTGAGGGCCGATGAGAGGTGGGAGTGGGGTTCAGGGCCTGGAAGGGCTCCCTCCCAGGGGGTGTGTGACCGCCCTGATGGCGGGTAAGCGGTGGGCGTGGGAACACACAGGACGGGAGGGCCCTTCCCTTGTCTGGAGCAGGGGTGCAGGCTGTTCTCCCGTCCCGTGAAATGCGCTCCTGTTGTGAGTGAGCTGCACGCCCTGCTGTGCTGCCCGCGCGGCTGTCAATCCCGCAGAAGGAGCTTCTTGCTGACACTGGCGGGTCTGTTTTAGGGGATGGACATTTGGTTTCTCTGAACTTCTGGGTTCCTCGTCTGTTTGAGGAGCTTTTTCCCACCCATTGCCCTTGAGATAATTGTGGGAACCTCTGGATACATGGGAAAGCCCCTGGCACCCACTTCCCATGCTGTCACATCCTTATCGTGGTCCCATCACTCAGGGTCACTCACCTCTCACGCAGACTGACACCCCAAAACTGCTGTGGGGGTGAACAGATGGAAACAGGCTTTACATGGGGCCGGATGCAGGGGCCTTCAGGTCACAGCTGGGCTCCCTGGAGCTGTGGTTTTGCATTCTCTGGGCACTTCTTACAGCAGCCCCATGGGCAAGTCACTGCTGAGGGCTGGGCTGCCCTGGCCTGAGCCGGACGGGCAGCAGGATGCCACGTGGGGGGGCCTTGCCCCTGGGAAGGCTGGGTATTTCCTGGAGTGCCGGAGCGTCGTCAGCATGGCTCCGCTGTGACTTGGGTAGCAGCGGGTGCCTCTTGAAGGATGCCAGTGGCGTCTGTGCCAAGAGAACATTTATAAGGAGGAGGCTGGGTTCTGGGTGGTTCTTCCCCAGGCCCTTGTGCTTCTCCTGAGCACAGCCAGCACAGGGCTCTCCCCGAGGGGAGGGCAGGGCCTCCCTTCCATGGTGGGGCCAGCGCGTCGCTCTGCTCAGTGACCTGCTGGGGAATATTGCACCCTGTATCTCAGGATTTGGGCAGAGATGGGTTTTGTTCTTAGACGATGCTGATGCACAGCCTTGTCCTGGAGTCGTGTGCCAAATCTGATGATAACTAGCATTTATTGAGTACTTGCTGTATGCAGGTCCCGGGCTGAACTTTCTTACCTCTTTGAAAGGATACTCTCCTGTGAGTGTTGTCTCCTCCATCCCAGACAGGACCGAGTCCCAGGGACTTGGTCATTTTGACCCATGGAGCCTGGGGTTCTTCTATGTGGTTCCTGATAAGTCCATGCGGTCTCCCTGTCTTTTCCCAGGAGTCCTTGGTGGCAGTAAATTGGTGATTGCCTACAGGGTGACTACAGATTACTTTCCGGTTTTCTATTTAAATAGTAAATGTGAAAGAGGCCCCCTGGATCTGAGGGGAACACAGATGAAGGAGGGCAAGACCCAAGGAAGCCGCCAGCAGGTTCCAGACGAGGCTGGCGCTCTCCCTGGATCCTGGGGCTGCCTCTGCCCATGTTTGCCACCTGAAGCCCTTTCTCCTGATAAATGCCCAAGCCAGCCTGGAGGAAAGGAGGCAGTGGTGAAGCATTGCCCACTGCCCATAGCAGTACAGTAGGTGGCGTTTTAAAGTCTAGATGACCCAAATGTGAGTCAGTGAGAGCAAGAATCCAGGTGGAGTTCAGGCAGGCCTCGAGTGGTAACAGCCATTAGAAATAATTAATGCAGAGTAAGTGCCAGGAAGTGGGCACTTTGTCACATAAATGCGCCCACGGCAGGGGGGATGGTGGAGCTGGGGAGCTGGGGTGCTTCCTGTGTGCCTGGTCCTCACTTTACAGTTTGGGGGGGTGGGGAGCCTCAGTGCCATGAAGGGCACAGGAGCAGTTCGGGGAGACAGCTGAAGTTCAAGTGCAGGCAGGACTGGTCCTCCTGGAATGAGCCATGGCAGAGCCCTTCAGCCTCGCTTCAGACCTTCTAAGAGCTCATCTCAGGCTTTTGACAGATTTTCCAGGGGGCTCATCCCATTCAGTTTCAGAAAAGCAGAGTTATTAACTACATACCTAAAATGTGATTTTTCATAACCAACGTAGTATGTTAAGAAACTAAAAATCTCGGTGGAGTGGACCCTTCCAGGCATTGTGTCCTGAATTGTTTCCTGTATGTAGAAAGCCCCAGGACCGTGGCCTGGCCCAGACTCCTCAGGCTTTGGGTGCTGCTGTGCTCTGGGTGGGGGGGTGGGGTACGTACCCCTCGCTGTCATCATCTTTGGACGGAACACATCATTTACCAGGTGATGTTTACTGCATTCACCCAGGTGGATGGTACCGGCCCAAAACAGGAGCCCTTCTGGCCAGAAGCAGCAGAGTCAGCTTGGAGCTGACCGGCATATCTCACCATGGCCGAAATACTCTGCGGGACAGCCCATTTGGGCTCCTGCGGTTGCTGGTTGAGGAGCAGTGGTGATTTTAATCAGCTACGCCATTTCTGTGTCTTGTTGCATATGTACTCTTGGAAGTTCTTAGAGAAATCCTGCCAAGAGAATTTCCCCCGGTGAACGTGCAGAGAGGGCACTGCTCCACGTTGTACTGCCACCACGTTGCCTTTACCGTCAGTCTTTTTAACTACCTCTGTCGACCTTCAAGTAACAATGGGTACTCGCTTTAAAGATTCTGACCGTCTTCCGGGCCGTTCAATGTTCTTAATTCACTAGATAAGCTGTCAGTGTTCACGTGGGCCGTCTGTCTGCAGGCTCTCGAATTTCCGTCTTGAAATTCCATGAAATGTCACCGCCTTTGTGAAGTCTTCTACACAGGGAGAGTTAGTTGTCTATTCCCTCTTTAGTTAATTTTACTATGAAGCATCTCAAAGAATCTGTACCCACCGCTAAGATTAGGTTGATGTTAACATGCTACTTTTGTTTAAACATAAGTAATGTTACAGACATTATGAAGTCTTAAATCCATATGTATAGAGGGTGCCAAAAATATGCATGCACATGTAAAGAAAGGAAAACTGTATTAAAATGGTAATACTCAATATATACCAATAGCAAAAGATGAATACAAGTCACATTTGACTTCTGCAATTACAAGAGGTGCTCAAAATGGTTACCATCAGCGTCCAGACACTTATGATTATGGTGAACTACTGCTCGAGCAACGTTGACCAAAGTGTCCACTTATGTAACATTTTTTTGGCACCCCCGGTATATATGAAGTAAATATTCCAAATATATAAGGTATGTATCGCTTTCTTTATATATTTGGAAATTCATTGTTTACGTATATAACATATATCCATAAACATTTGATTACTCTGAAGCATTTGAAATAGAAGGGAAAGGCTAGGACGTGGGATGCTAGGGCAAGCAATATAGTCCAGGAATATAAATTCCTGGATGCAGTTAGTTAAATATTTGATATCCTACTATGTTCCAGACGTGGAGAAATCCTGAGATGAATACAATTTCATCAGGAGGCGGGACTGTCTCAGCCCCCACCCCTTCCTCGAATTGGAAAATTGGGGGTGTAAAGTGTTGCGGGGGCACGACACAGCACAGTTGGGAGCGAATTACTTCTCGGCTGTGGGTGCATGAGAACTGACTCTAGAGGATGGACACCCTTCTCCTGAATGGTCCTCAGAGCCATTCCTGCCACTGACGAGTCTAGTTGTGAAGTGGGAGCTCTGGTGTCAGCGCTGGAACACTCTGCTTCCTTGTTACATAGAGAAGAGCACAGGTGGGTGGGGAGTGGGGGTTCAGTGGTTCCTTTCGGACTTGGTACATAATCCCGCAGGATATGTCACAGGGTTGGAGCCCAAGAGATTATATTGTTCTAAAAGAGGAGAAACTGTTAAACTCTAGCTTCCTAAGATTTGCATGGTTTGAAAAGTAGAGTGTAGCTGTGAAGCTGGTTACAGTAATCTCATACATTTAAAAAACAATAATCAACCATTTGAATCCTGGTTAGTTGTAAGGCAGGCTTGGCAATAGTCAGCATTGGCTGCATCCATTCGTTTCCATGAACCATGCCTCTCCTTTCTCACGGGACTGGAGAACGGCTACCTCCAAACACGGCACTGCAGTTGCATGGCAACTCCATTGTTGAAATTCCATCTGTTCTTATGGGAAAGCCACAGAAAAGACACTTGGACATGCCTGCTGCCCAGGTGTTGGCTTGCTGTGTCAGCCACAGGCGGAGTCACTTCCTCCTCTGTCCCCTTACAGTGCCGCGTGTGCAGGAAGTGGCTCAGATAACGTGGATGACACCATATATTTGCTTTTCACTCCATGTATAGGAAAATAAATGTGAGTGCCGTTTAATGCATCACCTCTTTTCATATCGCATTTGCTAAGAAAGTGCAATTTTATTGAACATTAGGATTGAATTCTTAACTGAGTAATCAATTTCAGTAGTAAGTTAAAATGCCTTCTATTAATGGACAACTGCAACCGTTAATCAGAGTTACAGTGGATTAACAGTTGTCAGCATTTATGCTAATAGCACTTATAAACCATGGGCTTATGGATTGCACTTTATAATTCCATGTTTCTCAGAGAGTTGGTGATACTTTTTGCTTGGAGGTATTGATTGTTTTGAGCCCTGGCTGGCTACTTGAAGATGTAAAGAAAGCTAAATGACATTTTCACGGTGATGACACGATAGCACCTTCTGGTTTTGCACACTTGGCTTCGTGTCAAAATAGATGGAAAGGGTTCATTTGTTCTGGGGCTCTGCTGTTTAATTTGATCTGGTGTGTGACTAAAGCAAGACAAATAGTATTTTTAATGAAACCATTTAATAACCTCTGGTAGCTTAGAGTCGGAGGCATTGGAAAAATGCAATTAAAGGATGGCCAGATATAAACAACAACAACAACAACAAAATCACTGCGTTAGTAGCCTCACTGACCCAGTTCATTTTGCTTTCAGGGTTTCATCACCGTAAATGGTTTTGAACCAATGAAGCTGAATTCCCTTCAAAAGACGGACAACCCATCGTGTGACCTATAGAGTTTGTGGACAGATTTATATTGGTGAGTTACTGTAAACTATCGCCAGGTAAAAGTTCGGGTTTTCTAAAATCCCGTTTGGAATGTGTTTTCAATTAGTTAATGACTGTGGATCACCGGCAGCCTCGGGATGTTGCACTGGGATGTCTAATAGCAGGATCATATTGATTGTCTTTCAATTAACTGCATCTGGTATTTTCATTTATCAAAAGCAAAATACATGTAATTAACTCTGAAGCAATATAGTTCAGTGTAACGTGATTGTTGCTGCTGCTATAAAGATAAGTCAGCGGAAATTATACTGCTAAGAACTCAAGTCAGACTGGAAGTCATGGTGGGACTCTCGACATATTAATTACAAAGAATAAAAATGAATTAGGGAAATAGTCTCATGTCGCCCCCACGTCGCTTGACCAGATGGGTGATGGATGCCTTCAGAAAGAAAGTGGCTCGCTGATGATGGCTCGTCTTTAATGAGCTTAGATTTTTAGAGTTACCAACCTCTAGGATGTCTTGAACATGTAATGATTTTTTCTGGTGGAGTTGATGGGGAGTGTGGTGTGTGCTGAGGAGAGCATTCGGTTCTGTCTACACTCATTTGAAGTGTGGTTGAGAAAAGATCGATCGGTACAGTTCAGCCCTCCACCGGAGCAAGGCTTGGGGGGTCCCGAGTTTAGTTTCACATGCCTTTAGCCATTTTTCACAGAACCTGGATCTTACTCAACATCTCCAAGTGGCAACTTTTTAGAAGTGATTGATTTTTATTCTGCTTTAAAAAAAAAATGTTTTCTCCTTGAGCTAACAACATCATTTTAAAGCAAGAAAAAAGAGCACGGGAGCAGATTTTCTCAGCGTGTTTTTTGTCAAACCCCTGCACTCGTTTCCTGAAGTGTTGACTAGAACCGAGCCTCTGGTTTGAGGAAAGGTCAAGTTCACCACTGTGGCCTTAGGTAGGGTGTCCTCAGAGCCTGAAACACCCGTGGGCGGCGCAGACGAACCTCAGCCTGCAGCCGAGTGGGTCGTGGCTGCAGGAAGGCGTCTCACTGTGTGTCTCCCTCCATTTTCCCGTGGAGTCGGTCGAGTCAGCTGGGGACGCCAATGGAGCTGCCCCGTCACTGGCCGTCTCCTCTTCGAGGCATTTTGAGGCCTCGTTTGTGAATGGAGTCATCTGCCTGGGATGGTGTCAGAAATCCCTGCGTTTCGGAGGGAATTTGCTGTAGAAGTTCTCAGGCAGAGACACTGTTGTACGAGTGATCGGGCGTCTGCGGTTGGTGGGGTATTAGTTCCAGTTTTGGATGCGGGGGCTGAAGTTTTCAGTCGCGATGGAAATCCATTGGACACCCGTGGGCCCACAGACGTCCAGTTCCATGTCCGAGCACTGGCCGTGCCCGATGCCTGAGTCCTTCACAGAAAGGTGCCCGAAGGTCACGGGCTGGGCAGTGGGGCATCTCGCCTGGAGAGCCAAAATGAGAGCGACGCTTGGTATACTTTATAGACACCACGGGTTAGAAAAGATAAGAATCTAGAAATTCTTAGCCTAAGCATGAAATGGACTTTTTCAATATCAGCAGGGTTGAGGAGCAGCACTTTTCATTTGACTGAGCCTCATAGCTGGACCACTGCGGGGTCCTGTTTAACAGTGGTCTCGATCTCGGAGAGAGGAACGCAAACGTGTAAATGCATCCGGCCGCAGAATGAAGTGGCAGCACAGCTCCTGATAAGTTTGGCCTCGTGTGGTGGTTCCCGGCACGTCTGTGTTCTTGGCATATTTTGGGGTCATGGTGTTTGATAGCACGCTGGCATAGGATCAGGATGGCACTGGGGTTGGCGCTAATTGGCGCATGGCCACTGTGCCCGGGGGTGCTCCTGGGGTCCCTACCCACGTTGACTGTGGCCCTCTTGGCCTGGCTGCCCCCCAGCACCCCGACAGTGGGTTAACCTTCACCCTTGATCACCGCTGCGATAGTCACATGCCCCCAGAAAGCACGTCTGAAGTCTTGGACCTCTTCGCCATGGCTCGTCACTTTGCCCGATACGTTGTACCCCCTTTTTTGGGCGGCTGCCCTCTCGGCCCCACCTGCAGTCGATACATAGCTGTGCAAGAGGGGCATCTTGGCTCGCAGCCTGAGGAAGGATCCTGCGTGGACTTCGACCCGCTGAGATCTCCAGTCTAGACAGGTCTCTGTTCATGTGGGCAGAGGAGACGGAAGTAGACGAAAAACATGAAACTTGTGAAAAGTCTCAGCCTCAGAATAGCAACGCTGGGAAGTGCTAGAACCATTTATGTTTCATTTCTGTCCTCTTAGGAATTTTGAGTATGTCCTCATTTAATAGCATTGTACACCTATTATTCTAGACTTGATAGTTTGGATCGTGGCTTTTTTTTTTTTTTTTTTAAATAACTTGAAGCATTTCAGCTCTCTCTCCCCAAAGAGGCTCACTTTGTCATTACTAATGAATAATGACCCGCCACACTGAGGTCCTGCTGCATTTTGTTCTGCTTTTACTGTCCATTCTGTATGTTACTTGTCGTCAAATGAAAGCCCAATATGCACTCTGCGGTGCTGACTTCTGAAACCAGAGTTAGTTCTCCATGGCTTCAGGTGGCTCATTGTTTGTCTTGTACCGTTTCGTTAATAAGCATTAACATGTATGACAGCACCCAGTTACCTTGTAACTTTAACAAAAGTGTCAGGGAAAAATAAGTGCTTTTTGTTCAATGCCTACAAGTAAGTGGAAATGGAAACCAGAGCCCTTTGCTTTTATTCTGTAAGATGATGTTGGGTGAGTGGTGGCTGTGGTTTGGCACAGACCTGACGGTGTAGCCGGCCGCCTGTACCCAGAGAAGCTCTTGCACTGTGCTGTTTTGACAGGTCATCATAATGATGTAGAAGCATGACCCGCCTCACAAGGCCCAGGGAGAGGCGCTCTGAGGTCTCCAGGGTGCTGACGGGGCGCTTGGTGGTGGGGAGGGCTTTGCCGCGGTCTGCCATGGGGGACCAGGCTGTGGACCATCTGAAGTGGGGCTTTCGCGGGCCCCAAGGTCCCGTGAGGTCTTCTGCCTCGTCATTAGGGCCGCTGCCCTGCTTCTGCCAGGACAGATGTCTTTCCCGAAGAACAAAAGAGAGAAGATTGTCTTGCTTCAGAAACAAACAGCATGGGCGGCTGACTGTTGAGTCTCAGTGGGGTCGGTGGGTGTGGTCACGCTGGTCCTACCTGTGGCCTCCGAGGGTCTTCCTGAGCTCACGGCCTGCACCGGTCATCGCCGTCCAGCTCTCCATCTGGTCTACACAAGGGACGTGTGATCCTGCTCCAGTTCTTAGGCCAGTGGCTTGACTGCCAGCGTTGAAAACCACAAACCCGAGGCACATCCGCAGGCCCTTTCATCTCTGGGGGAACTCTCCAGATGAGAAACAGCCAGGAGGCCGAGGTAGGAGGATGCTGGTGGAGCGTCAGCCAGCTCTCTGTGGAGCAGGGAGGAGGGGCCCAGCTGGAGCTCTGGGTTCTTGGTTCTTGTTTGCATTTCATTCCTGAGCCGCAGCTCCAAACTCACATGGTAGCCATTCTGTGGGAGGTGTGGATTCAGCGCTTGTCCTTTCCTCCTGAGAGTCTCTGTCCTGGCTGGGACCAGGGAAATCGTCCGTCCTAGTCACAAGGGTGGAGCCCCCAGCCCCTCACAACTGCTGGTTCTAATCAGAGTCGATTTACCAGCCAGGGAGGCGCAGAACGAAAAAGAGGATCTTCATTTTCACTCTGTCATCCCTGTGTCTGGAGCAGGCGAGCCCGCCTGAGCGTCCTCTGATTCCTGGCCCGGGTGGCTCTCTGCTGGAGGCCCCTTCTTGGGAAGGACTGTGGTCCCGGGGCCTCTTTCCCTGGTGAGGTGGGAGGTGTGTCGTTATCCAGGTGTGATGCTGGCACAGGTGCGAGGGCCACCTCTCTTCCGAGATCCTTAATGACCTTTGGCTGAGGTCTCCATGTTATTGGTGAAGAACTTGATGCTCAGATCCATTTGCCAGCACTGCCCTTTGTCCCCTGCTGAGACACTGCAGTAGTGGCACTTGCTTTGCCAGTGTTGCAGGATCCTTTTGGAGTCGGTGATGAGTCCTGGGTTCCACGGTTCCCTGGAAGTTCATGTTCTCAAATGTCCGTCCCTGCCCCAAGCACTTGGTCTGTGCAAAGTGAGATCTGTGCCAAGTGCAGGACGCTGCCCCCAGGGGTGTGGCCTGTGTGCAGGACCCACAGGTAGCAGACAAAGCCCCTCCAAGGCCAGCCATGGTGGGGACCTGAACAAGCCCCAGACATAGGCATTCCTGCCCCACCCCTGCTGTCCGCAGCAGACAGAGGAATGGCAGCCCAGGTAACGGGGACAACCAGAGGCAGATGTCCGTGGACTGATCATTACCGTTTCCCTGAGACTTGGAGCACGTGTGTTTTAAAGGGAGGAAGTATGGGGAAGAGTGGATGGAGGTGATGGCCACACTCACTGAAGTTTCAGAGTGAGGATGGATGTGTGGATGTGAGTGGGTGAGGAAATGAACTTGGTCGTATGAACGTGTGGGGTGTCAAATCAGGTGTTCTGGACGTGATTGACAGAGAGGAAAAGGTTATTTTTGTGTATGTGTAAATAGTTTTGTTTCGTATTTATGTGTTACCACCCTCCCTGTTAAAATACTACTCCTCAAATACATCAGACCAGTAACATTTCTTTTTAACGTGGTCTTAGTTTTAGACAGTTTCTGTTTTTCCGTCTGGCTTTGTATGGAGGGACACACCACTACCTCCCCAGGTTCAAGGGTCATCTGGCATTACTTTCAATTTAGCAGCAACTCCCTCAGCTACAGATGTTCTAGAAATACTTCACAGCTTAAGAAACAGCCCATGTGACACTGAAAGAACTTGGGTACGTTCAGAGTTTTTCATCTCTAATTTCTGGATCCTAACTTAATGCCGTTTCTAAAGTAAGGCTTTTAGGAAATGGCTGAGAATTCAGTTGTCCCTGGTGGAACTCTGTCCCTCAGGCCTGTTGCCGGTGGCTTCCTCCTTCCCTGGCGTCTAACACCCACTGAATACATTTGCTTTATTTATTGATTGATTGACTCATTTATTTTTGGCAAACTTGGCAACTCCCACCTGGCCCCGTGCTGTTAAAAATAAAGTCTTCTTGGTTAACTGAATGCATTAGCAATTCATTCTTTCCACGTAGCAATTAAGATGGTTCCCCGAGACTTGTACCAGTTAAGGATAAATAGGTTTTAAAAGAAAGTGCTGCGTAATTCATCGGTTTTTGTGTGTGGGCACACGGGTAATGCATGAGAATATCTGCCATGAGTGGACTCCAGTGCAAGGAGGTAAATGGAACATTTTTCTGTACTTATCCTAAGAAGCAGGCCGAACAGTGACATTTATACATATTTCATAATGTGGTTTCTTTAGGCAGGGAGCAAACAAATCAATTTCTCAGCAGTATACTATTTAAAAGAAACAGCAACAACCTGTGGGGTGGGTTGCAGAAGCTGTTACAGTTAATTATATATGGCGAAAAGATAGACTATTAGGGGAGGAAAAAGTTAATGTGCAGGGATAAAAAACCCAAACCGTGGAAGAGCAGCACTTCTGAGCATCCGATCACGGTGTTTAATTTCCATTTCTGCATAAACGCGTAGGAACTGACAACAATGGCTCCTACGAAGGACGGACCCCGTTGCCATCTTTCTCCAGGCTGCTGAGATCAGGTGTCCCCTGAGCTTTCCTCCTGTCGGGTCTGTTTGGAGCGGGCCTTGGTTCATCAGACAGTATTGCGCTGCCGTCCAGTATAGGAGATTTGCAGAAAACATGTGAAGATACCTGGTTCCTGTGCCCTGTAACTTGACACCTTTACTGTGGTTGCCTCCCTCTTCTGTTCAGCGAGACATTGTTGAACCGAAAGAAGCCCTTTGATGGCCTGGCCGGGTGAGACCTGCATCTCCTTGAGAAATGCCGCTGAAGCAGGACGGGTGATTGGTTTCCCTGGTCGCAGCGGGAGGCTGTCAGCTGGAGGACACCAGAGCCCCAGAAAGGGCCTTGCCCCTTTCCAGGGGGAGTGTGGGGCTCGTCTGGGCCAGGCAGGTCTACTGGAATGCCCCTTGGTTCAGCCGGTCACTGCGGCTGTCGTCCCGCCCCTCCTGCAGACTGAAGATAGGTACCTGCTTCCGCAATTCAGGACTTTGGGGACTGGAAAGTAAGGTGGGAAGCACCGTGGAAGGGCAGGTTCTGTGTCCTGGGGGATCTAGACTCAAGGTGCCCTTGGTCTCTTTGCATCTCTCAATATCGATAATCGACTGGGATTGGCCTTGCTGGGAGCCCATCACCCCGTCACAGGTTTGAGTCCTCACACGTTCCTGGAGTGCAGGAGGGTGGCCCAGGGCCTGGCGTGAGACCATGCTCATTAATAGCCCAGAAACCCAGGATGTTTGCCTTCTGACGCTATCTGGTGAAGTTAGATAAAGGTGTTTGTTGTAGGCAGACTTGGGTTAAGGAGCAGTGCTCTATTAATATAGAACCTTCTAGTGTGATTTCCATACGTTCCCTGAGGCAGAGGCCCTGTCTGTTGTCTGCTTTGTCTCCTTGATTTTCTGTGGTCCGTACATTACAGAAGCCACAGGACTCTTTTGGAATGAATGAATTCCGGGCTGCAGTGGGACCAGGGCGGTTTGGGATGGCTGGGTCCAGTCGTCCCACCGTCTGTCTGGTGGGTATGGCTGTGCCTTCTCTGCAGACAAAGGCAAGCCAGCATGTTACACTACCTGTTGGGGGAGGTGTATGTGTTCTGAGATAATAAAGCGTGTTCCTGAGCTTTCCACCACACGAAAGCGAAGGCAAGCCCCCAGGTCCCCTACCCGCAGGCAGGGTGGGGAGTTTGAATTCTCTGTTGCTTGGAGACCCAGCTGTACTCTCCTGTGCACTGAGGGTATTTGTGGCAGCCTTGTGGGTGGGCGTGCTGTGGTTCAGCTGCCTTGATTGTACCTGAGCTGGGATTATGAGGACGGCAAGGAGGCCCAGTGGGCTCCCAGGGTCCCTTGGGACTGCAGGACAGATGGCCTGTGTATCAGATTCCTTCGTGGGCCCAGCATGGTGGCCACCTCCTTGCCTGCCTTTGGAGATTTGGAAGCTGGTATTTCCTGTATGTGTAACCAACCGATGGCCCCAGTCCCACATTTGTTAAAAACCTGAACTTGGAGCGTACTGTACTCCTGGCTTTTCATAATTCAATTGAAACTCACTGCCGTCTCCTAATTACAGCGGAAGATGACCTCTAAACCGCGAAGTAGGGCTGTAACTTCCTCTAGGAAAGGCGGATTCGTATTGATTTGTACTCTGATCTCCCATGGGCTTAAATGGCAGCACCGCTGAGGCCTGTTTAAAGCCGGAAAGCCTTGTGCGTGCGTGTTTAAACAGCAGATTATGCGGTGTGAGCCTTGGCCGGGAAGCAGCCCATCTCCGTGGTCAGGACTCACATCGTAACAGTCGCTCCCTCCCGCAGCCCGATGGCTTTGGCACATCTTCCTCGTGTTTGCACGAGGAAGGCAGAGATCCCAGGTGCAGAGGGAAAGACCTGGCTGGCCTTGGTGACGGGTAGGAGAGGGGTCCTGTGGCAGGGCCAGAAATGCTTGCAGAATGGCTTTGGCCACCTCTGATGGCTTTGACCTTGGGCAGACTAAACCCCTCTGCACTGAGTGCCTGCCTCAGGTTCCCTCTGTCAAATGGGGGTGGACAGCAGTGCTTAATGTCAAGAGTTGTGTGGGTTCAATGAAGCCGTCATTGAGGAGGGCTGAGCAAGTACCCGGTCCGCTGTACGGACTTCTGAGGACCTTATTTAATGGCTTCTGTCAGCATCAGCATGAACAGCAGCAGTGAATGAGATAGGTATGCGTTTAGCTTGCAGGTGGGGGAGGTCCCGGTCACCTCTCCACGGCTGGAGGAGTACAGCATGTGTTTCTAAGGAGGTACCTGGCGTCTGGGTTATAGGGACATTCAGATGTAAGATGACTTACCTTGCTCATGACAGACAGTTCCATCCTGTTTTCCTCCTGGGACTTTGGAAGTGGGGCGTATCCTCCTTTCCCACCAACCTGGTAATGTTTCTTCATCGAGGGATGAGGGCTTGGGGTTCCCTGAAGCCTTTCCCACGTGTCGTACATCTGGTTTGGTGAGAGCGAGGTGATTCGAGCTACAGCAGGGGCCAGGTCCTGGGGTCAGGGGACTGTCCCCAGGTGTGACTGGCCGGCTACCTGGACACCTGTTGAATAACGTGAGTCCTTCTGTGGGAGCGAGTCCCCACTCTCCCACTCTCCCGATGGCTCAGAGTCTCTGCAGTTTGCCCAGACATTAAATGTGACCAGGGGAGTGAGGCCGGCGGTGACCGGGTCAGCTGTGGAGAGGCCCAGCACACAGGGCTTTCTCCTGAGAGCTTCACTGAACGAGGCCGTTAGCACGGCCACTTCACATGAAAGGCTGTTAGATTCAGGTCACCAGGTTTGGACTCCTGCATTTTACGGCAAAATCTAAAAATGCAGATTTGTAACTACCCATGTTAATGAATTCAGATTGTTTGAATTTCACACTGAATAATGGCTGGAATTATCAGAGCCTGGGGCTTATGAGATCCTTGGATCGGTATAATCTTTTCTCAAGATTCGATTGATGGCCTGATGTAATATCACATTACTTTTATTAACAGTCTTGGCCATAAAAGAAACACACCTATTAGGAGAGGAGAATTCAGTAAAAACAGTAGTAATAACAAGACAATTTGGAGTATGTAATATATGCAGTAAATTTCAAAATACTGGATCATTTAAAATGCAGTGTTGTGCCCATAGATAGTGACGGCAATACCTCTGGACCCCAGGGCTTCCTCTTTTCTGCATTAAAAACATTCTATTTAAATGCAGATTTTGATTTGCAGCCTAAGAAGAGAGTTCAGGAAGTATGGGAAGGACCACTCTGCATCTCTTACATCAGCTTTGGTTTCTGTTACTCTTGCTCTTATTCTGCCGGTCCTAGTCCCCGAAGGGGTCATTTCTAAACATCCAAGTAAGGATAGCGCACAAACTTTCAGAGGATAATCCTGGTGTTTCTTTGCCTGTCTCTGAATTTTTTCCCAGGCGCCAACCTCCCCCCCACTTCCCCATAGGCAAGTTGAAGAAACACAAAGGAAAGGATCCAGTTTTCTCCAGAGGCAGAAGTTGAGAATTTCTCCCTTTAAACGGAGTTGATTGCCACAGGAGGGAATTAACACATATCCTAGAACTCCGGCAATAGTCACACACGTTTGTGGTATTTAAACTACTTTAATTTTAGGATTTATTGCCATTAACTTGGGGGGTGTGAGTGTGCGCCTGCGTGCGTGTCTGTGTGTCTGTTAACTTCCCCTGAATTCTAGCCTTCTGTGGCTTTTCCACCTAGATTCCCAGTGCCTTAAACGTGGAAAA
Organism: Rhinolophus ferrumequinum; assembly: GCF_004115265.2. Taxonomy (NCBI): domain Eukaryota; kingdom Metazoa; phylum Chordata; class Mammalia; order Chiroptera; family Rhinolophidae; genus Rhinolophus; species Rhinolophus ferrumequinum. The sequence continues at coordinate 5,859,767 of NC_046299.1, forward strand.
CAAATGGAACAGCCATGTCGCTGGGTACAAACGTCAGGGACATGTTAGGGCTTCCCTTCTCAGCACACAAGTAAGTGATTTGTTTGATGTCGAGCTTCAGTTACCAAAGAAATGGATTTATAGCTTTTGACATTCTGCTCTTAGAATTAATTAGGTGGCTAATCATTATAAATACCATTTTCTTTTGCTGTTGCCTCCATTTAATAGAGCACCTCCTGCTACCTGCACTTGTCAGTTTCAAACTGAGCCTTGTGTTTTGGCTTTTATGATCTGTCAAGGGAAAATGGAAGTAAATTCCTTATAATATGCTAATTGATCTATTTGGGAATTTTTAGATATAGACAACATCTGTGCTTGCCAGTAACACAGCTAATGGCTTCCGTTCTTCAACAGATGAGAAGGCTTTCACGGTCTGTTTGTGACCTTGCTGAGACATACTGTGTCCTCCCCGGGGCTTGGCAGTGTGGAATTTGGGGGCCTTTTTCTGGTGCCGAGGGACTGGGCCTGAGGCCGTGCAGAATCCTGTGAGGGAGCCCCTGGTCAGAGTGTCCTGGGGTCGTGTTGGTTCTGGGAGGAACCCGGGATGGCCAGCCCTAGTCCTCCTGGGCCGCACACCTAAGACCAGGCTGGCTGGAGTGATGGGTTCAGAGCAGTGACCTTGGGTCCGAGCTGCCCAGAACCCTCCTGCCATTCTTGTTGATACCACATATCCTGGTAGCTGGGCACTTTTGTGCTTTCCCATAGGCAGTGGTTTTGGCAACTTGAAGAGCTTACTTTTCACACAAACCTGTCGGTAGTTCATTCAGCCCCAGAAAGTATTGTCTCTTCCTATTGAGCACAAGGTGTGGTACCCTTTAAATGCTGCCTCCTGGACAGGGAGTCTCCCCAGCAGTTGGTGAGAGATGCTGCAAATGGAGTTGGGGGAGGGGAGGGTCCTTCCCTGAGCCGAGTGTTGCGGCTTGTGTTGCGGCTTGTGTTGCAAGCTGGCTTTCCCTTGTATCGCAGTCAAAAAGGAAAGCGACGTGGCACTTGTCCTGAAAAGGAAATCCCTTGAGGTGAGTGTTCTGAGTGTGCTGGTCACTCTTCGGCACACAGTCCCATTCCGTCCCCTGTGTGTGATGTGGTCCTGCAAGGTTGGGGTGGGGTATCCTTTTGTATTCGTGTTACTTTAACGGATAATGAAGGTGTACTGCCTTTTCCTGGCACTTGGCAAAAGCAGAGGTGGGATTAGCACCTGGGTCTGTGTTTGATTCACACCCAGCGTGTTCTTCTCCATAACCGGCTCCCCAAACAGTCTAGGTGTTGGGTGTTAAAAGGTTTGATAGTGAATGTACTTGATCAGCTGTTGATTTGATGGATGTTCCTTAGTCTCTCACTAGAGAGTCCCAAGTTTGTTTACAGACAGCGGGCTTCCTGACAGGGTAAATGCTCACAGGTGAGCTGGTTGAGTTTCCTGTGTGGGGTTTGGAGCCCCATGCCTCACAGACCCAGCGGGGGCGAGGGTGGCCCCCAGGCTGGACCAACACCTGGAGGGCCGCTCAGACCCCAGCGTGTCCATCTTTGTCTCTCTGTTCAGCAGACGCAGCTGCCCTGCTGGCTCACTGGCACTGTGAGGGTGGTGGCTGGGGTGGGGGCCCAGTCAGGAGAGGAAGGAGGGGGAGAGTTCTAGCCTCCCATCTTTGGAAGCCTGGCCCTCTCTTTCTCCAGGGCATGGCCCTCTACAGGCTGTTAAACACAACGACGCCAACTAAGTAATGTGTTAAGGGCCAGCTAGGGTTTCCAGGCGGTGATTCCCGCCCGTTCTCAGGAATCTTTTTCGCTTTCTCGTTCCCGAATCCCAAGATACAAACTGTTTTCTGTTCTTCACGATGAATCGTTTCCACAAAGCAATGTCCAATACTACCAACCACCTGGGTTCAAGGAGCCGGTTTTCCTGATTTCCCAACCAACTTTTCTCGGAACTCAGGAACAGGAAAGCGAAAAAAAATTCCTGAGAACAGGTGGGAATTCCCGCCTGGAAACCCTAGGACCAGCCATGTGCTGGACGTTGTGTGCAGGGCTGCATGTTCTCCTGTTATCACTAGTTCTCAGCCACCAGGGATGGTGTGTGTAGGTGTCAGAATTACCAGCCCAGGTAAGGAATAGGCCACGCGTTCTGGAGTAATCTGCCCAAGGCCCTACAGCCTTTTCCCAGGGCTGCCCGTCCGGCTTCACGCCCTCCAGTGACTGATGGCTGAGACAGTCTCAGTGGGTTTAAGTGCCTCGTGTATGAGTGTGGTTATTGGCTGCTGCTGCTGCTGTTGGCGTTATTGTGGCCTCTTCCCTTTTGTTTGCACCTGGACCCTTTGGCAAAGATAGTCACTGCAGAGGTCCTGTCAGGGAGTTACCAGCACCCCGATTGTATGTCTGGTGGAACTTGCTCACCCAGGCACGCTTAGATGCACACACACGTGCACTCTAATACACAAGTGCAGGCTCACACACACACAAACAGCAGTCCTACACACTCACATTGATGCTGCACACAGGCACATACATGCACACGCTCATACACATGGGGTAGGGACCCCGCTTGTGGAATATGTGGCTGTTGGGTGCCTGCAGCTGGCCTGGGTGAGGGATTTCTTGGGCTCCCGTCCTCCACATCTGGGTGCAGCCGCTCTCTTAGCTCCCACAGGAGAGAACTGAGGTCTGAGACTGTCATCTCTCGTCACTGTTTGCTGAAATGTTTGTGGAAGTGGAGTCGGGGGGTCATTATTAGACTGTGCTGATTCTCTCCCCTTCTTTCCCGGGTTGATGAGTAGGGGCAGTTTAATTTCAGACTAGTAAATTTTATAATTGGATTTAAAAGAGGAAAACGAGTGGACCTGGCTTACCTATTCCTTTTACCACGTACTCTCATCAAGTATGGATCAGCTTGTTTTATTGTGCCGACATTGATATGGGGGCATACACATAATCTAGAGTCGGCAGGTTCATACACTACTATCTCATTAAATTTTCAGGCAAAAGCTGCAAAAATTAATTGGAGGCATGTAATAGTTTAGAATGTGAGCTGGCTTACGGTAATATAAATTATATGAAGAGAGGACAGTTTTATATACTGAGAGGGAAAACCGGTTTACTTTAATGAGAAGAGATAGAAATGCAGAGCTATTTTTTCATTACAGATGCACTCTAAAGTGTTTGGACTTAGTTGATGAATAGAGTTAATTTGCTCCTACAGTTCCAATAATTCATGCTGCACAGTTTAATGACTTCTAGATAAAAACAGGATTGAAATGTTAATTTCTCTGAAGAAATTGGGGCACTCTTTGTATATCAGGCTTTACCCCCTATTAAACCAATTGTTAATTTCCCCTAAACAAGTCTCTTGGAGATGTTGCATGCTATGTAGACTTTTGTAATTCTTACCTGAGTTAGAGGTAATTTTCTTTTCTTTAATACCTCAATGTGTGTGAGGCATCTAATATGAAAATTTGTCAGGCCTCAAAGCTGTGTCTTTATAAACAGTCACATGACTTAATCTGTGTTCTAGTGACTAGTAACTTTTTTTCTTTGCTTTTATTTGGCTGTGCGTTTGGTTGGGTAGATGTGTTGTCCCTGGTTTTGAGCTGGGAAATAAGTGTTGATTGGTCAGGCTTTGGTCTCAAATCATGCCGGAATTTCATCACCACATATTATTTTTATTTTGTGTTTTTCTTTCCTTTTCCCCTTTTCATAACGTTGGGCTGCTCACCCCTTCCCCCCAATAGAACAGATTCAAAATTGAGTTCAGTCTTTCTCTTTAGCCTGCTCTCAGAAAAAAGATAAGGAAATATTAACTTTAGTAACAAAAGGTTAACAGTGGTTCTGTGTAATTAAAGAATATTCAAATTTTCTTATTTCTTCCCTGTTTTTTTTTTTTTACTTTTTATTATGAGAAATATGAAAACAAGTTTTACTTTGTGGGGATCGTTTGAATGATTTATTTTACAGTGGGGACAAAAAAAGGAATCTATCGATATCTTAAAAGAGGGAGGAAGAAATGACCCCCAACTGTGTTCTTTATTCTTCTTGTTTGCTCTTCAAGGGGCTTCCTAGGAAAGACTCCTTTTGGGCTGACATGTGAAGACCTGGCAAGACTGACTTTTAATTTGCAAGGGGATGCAAGGACCCCTGCGCCCCACCTGTTACCCCACCTCAGCCAGTTAGTGACCATTGGGCTCCCACGAGACTGTCCTGAGAGTGGACTGGCAGATGCTGGTTATTGGTTTTTAGAATCTTGTCTGTTGAACTTGGCTTTCTGGGACCTTCAATCCCTCTCTTTACCTGGTCAATTAGGAACCATCTAACATCTAGGGATTTGATTTTTTTTCTGAGATAAGTTTGTAGGTATGTATCCAGCTTTTACTCGTTGAGCAGTCGGTGGCACAGATGGGAAATGTAACATGAATTTGGAGTTTGTTGAAAGACCCACCGTAAAAGTCTAGGCTGCTCTTATCCTCCAGTCACCAAAGGCTTTCTGAGTTCTTAGCTTCTGTTTCAACTGCACTGGGTCGTTGGCCGGGTACTGGGTCAGATTATCTCCTTTGAATCAACTCTCAGGATGACATCACCTGGCCCCACACACCTTGGTGACCTGCCCCTTCTCGTGTGGCAGGGAGCTCACGCTTGTCCTTGGCTGCTCTGCATACGGGAGGCCCTTAGTTGATTCCATTCTTTTGTCTCCAGCCCCTTTCATCAGCTGCCTCCACACCAGTGATGTCACTTATGTCCCATATCGGTGAATAGTTAGCTTGCACCTAACCAACCCCAGCTATTTCTTAGCATTTCCATTCCTTTGAAACTTCAGAGCCTTCCGTTTACGATTCCTTTCAGGGAATTTGTCAATTTCAGCACCAATGACTGTTTGGACCAGAGAGTTCCTTGTTGCCGGGCTGTCCTGTGCCTCGGAGTGTGTTCCTCAGCACCCTGGGACTCTTCCCACAGGGCGCCAGTAGCACCCTCCTTCCCCGCCCCAGGGTGGCAGCCAGAAATGTTTCCAGACATCACCAAACGTGCCTTAGGCGTAAAGTGTCCCTAGTTGAGATCCACCGGTTTAAGGGGCCTGTGTTTACTCCGGGCCTGTTGTCATTGTACTCGAACCAAGTTGACCAACCCTGCTCATGTTGGTGCTAAGCCTGGAGTGGCACAGACATCCCCTCCTCAGATGGGTGGTGTGCCCTTCTCGGAGACGGGTGACCCCACCGGCGTTTGCCTGTGCTCGCTCCCTGTAGCCCGTGGGCAGAGTCGGGCCTGCAGACAAGGGGCCTCACCTCGCCTCGGCTCCATTAGAGGCACACGGTTGTTCACAACGGTGACCTGACACAGATTTGCTGTCCCTTTGTCACGGTGACATGTCGGGGTAGCTCACTGCTCGTGTGTCATGGACACTGGGCCTTCTGAAGCTGTGACAGAGCATCCCTCAGACTCCACCGAAGGAGGCTGATCGGCACCAGGCATAACTCACCGCCTGCTTTTCCCTGTTTCTTTAACTTTTAATTGAAACCATTTAGTTACCACCCCTGCTGCTAGGAATCTGGGGACAATTAGGAAAGTCCCATCTGTCCTTTGAACCACATTCTATTGCTTTTCCCCCCTTGCTATCTCAAGAAAATGGCTGATTCTAACGGCACTGTCTTTGCTTTTCACTGGATGGCTGTTATCTCACTTGAACGAGTTATGGCAACTCTTTAATTCAATTATTTTCTGCAGTTAGGGCTTTGAGATGATTTAGTTTGAAACAGACGCCGGGTTTTCCACTGCAGAGCGGTGACTGCACTGAGGTGGTAGGTGGATTTGAAAGTTTCCCTCCGAGTGTGGAGCGCGTTCCCTGCTGCCCCCCGAGCTGCCTGGCACAGCCCCCCATTTGCCGTTCAAAACACAGATTGGAAATGGCAGATGCCATGGGCTTTGCCAGCCTTTCCCCAAGGCGAGGAATTATCTGTCCAGTAATATTAGGTCAGTGCTTTCCTACCCAGCTGCGTCTGAAAGCAGGGAGGGGGCGGCCGCCTGTGAGGCTGAACGCACTCGGGTCTGCCCTCCGCCTCCAGCGTTGACTTGGCTTTGAACTGTGTGTGAGGAGTGGGAGGTGTAGCGCACAATCGTTTTAACCAATTTGCTTTCTATGTGGGAAATCTGCCTAAGGTAGGGCCTGCTGCTCTGGTTGTCCCAGAGACACAGGGTGGTGGGACACTGCTCTGTGGAGCAGCCAGAGGTGGAGGGACAGGCAGAGGGCTGGCATCCTTTTGATGGGGACTTGAGTGATGGAGCCTGTCTTCTCTTTTCCTTGTGGGCCCCAGGGTTCCTGGGGACATTTCCCTCCCTCAGATCGTAGGACACTGTGAAGCTGGTTTCCCCAAAATGTTAGGGTGTTTTGAACCCAATCAGAGGTGTGCAGGTACGGCTGAGAAGGGAGGTGGGGTGACGGCTCCAACTTGAGTCAGCTTGTCTAGTTGCAGACCGGGAGCTGAGGAAAAGGCAGGAGGGACACTGAGGCGGGAATGAGCTCCGCCAGCTGGGGCCCAGGTGTCCCTGGGTGTCAGGTACGGGCAGTGCATGGTTCCCTGGGTGCCATTCACGTCTCGCCTGGTGGTCTGGTCTGGGCTGTGGCTGCTTTCAAACTCGGAGCATGTTCTGGCCCCCTGCCAGCTGCGCCGCTCCAGGTGGGCTGAGTGCCTGGTGCGCCCTACTGCCCATCTCACTGTCACTCCAGTGTGTCCAGGTGAGCGTTTCGACCGTCCTGGCTCCTCAGCATAGGCTGGCACCCACACCTGACGCTTGGTGTTACTGGAAAAAACTGGTCTGTTCAGTGTGGGCTTATCCGGCAGCTGGACCCCTACCTCTGGGGTCGTCACTACCTCTGCTCTACTCTAAGTTTAGAACTAAACCCAGTGGGACAAGACTTTGTCGCGCGCGCGTGTGTGTATACGTGTGTATACGTGTGTGTGCATGTGTATACATGTGTGCACGTGTATGCACATGTATATGTGTGTTTGTGTATATACGTGTGTGTCCATGCACATGGGTGTCTAGGAGGAAGGTTAATAAGATACTGTCAGAGATTGTGACAGTGAAGTACTCAGAATCTTCAGACATGGACACCAGTGTCGGCCTCTCAAAAAAGCACGCATGTCTTTTGACCTAGATATCCCCCCCCCAAAAAAAAAACATCAAAGATGTTTCCTCATGGTGTTATTTGATGGCAAAAAGACAAATACCTCAAACATCCAATAATGCGAAAGTAGCTAATTCTTTTTAAAATGATGCCTTCGCAGTGTGAAATAAATAGAAAAGATTTAACATTGAATGTACATTTATAAATTACAAATGCTTGTGGTGGAAATCTGATGAGGAATATTTTATAGTGGTTATCTTTAGTTGGTCAAATTTAGGTGATTTTTTTTTTTCTTCCCATTCCCCTACAGCAATGTTCTGTAATGAATATGGGTTGGTTTTTGTTGTTAATAGGGAAAATATTGCTGGTCATCTTGATGTTTCCAGAAGGATCATGTGCTTACTGAAGAGAGGGCAAATCAATGCAAGATTTATAAAGGCAAAGCTAATTGTCTTACCTCCCTAACTCTCAAGACTCCGTCAGTGTTCTTCCTTCTTGCTTTTCCTAGAATACATAAGTGTTATGAACATTTTAGGGTGTCAGTGGTGGTTGACCACAAAAGAATCCTGCCCTCCTTTCACCCCCACGTTATACAACAGACTGCGTAGATATCACTACCAGTTAGGAGGCCCGTCCAGCATTTCCCTTTGATTGTCTTAAGGCACACGTGCAAGCATTTTATGTCACTCACTGGGGTCTGTGTACTTGCTATATTTTAGGGTTTTGTAAGTTGGAGCTCTTTTTTTGGTCTTTTTTGGCAGAACAGTGTGCGAGTGTCCAGCTGCCATCTGGTAGCTGTATGACCTTGGGGAAATGGCTGATCCTCTTTGTGCCTCAGTTTCCTCCTTGAAAATAGGGGCAGTAGTACCTGTTCTGTTGGTTTGTAGGGACTCAGTGGTCGGTGCTTGTAACTTGGGTAGGCCAACGCCTGGAGACCTCGTGGTCACGTTACCAGTTGGCCCTCTTCGGTGGTGATGATATTCTCTCCTCCCCAGTCTTGTTGACAACCACTGGGGATCCACATTTTCTCCGTGTTTGTGATCACGTATACACACACACACACATATGCTTTAAGCATATCGTTCGGTTCATGATACATATTCTGTCTGCCCTAATACATCAGCCAAATCCTGTCCCTCTGTTCAGTGCTTTTCACAAATTCTGTTTTTAAAGGAAAATCCCGCTTTGCTTTCTCTTCTCCCATCCCCTACCCCTGCCCACACAAGCAGATGCCACGTGTCTCTAGCAAACATGGTTTGGGTTGTGATCGTCAAGGGCTGCTGCATTGGAGCTGCCCCTGGGACCAGCTCATTAATGAGGCTGCCTGGCCCCAGGTGACCCACCAGCGGAGCAAACGCAGAGGTGGAGCCCAGCTGGAAGTACCCGAGGACCAAATGAGTAGTGCTGAGTGACGGGGCTTGTGGAAACGAGCCAGCAGAGGCCAAGATGATAATCCCCCCACAACTTGACCCCACCCGTGATGGGGCTCCCCTGAGCAGCCAGATGGCAAGTAGTGGTTTCTGTTATTGAGAAGGCATTTGTTAAGTGCCTGCTGTATGTCAGGGTCGAAGCTAAGACCCTGCGGAAAGTGAATGTGCAGGTCAGTCAGGTCAGTCTGGGGGCCGCCTGTCCGGTTACTACCCTGCTCCTCTCACCTGGAGGCTTTCCAGTTCTCCGTCTGCTCCCTCTGGGCACGGGGGCCCAGGCTGAGCTTTGCCTGATCTGCACACCTAGTGCAGAGTTAGGAAAAGGAGCAGCAGAAGCGGTGGGACCAGTTCTCAGGTGGTCTGGTGGGTGACGGGGCTCTAGGTTGACGAAATTGTAATCTTATTACCTCAGTTGACTCTTCTGTCTAGATCTGTGCTCTCCCTGGGTCAGGCCATTACTTCGCCAGGTCACCCATCATCAGATTTGGTCAGCTTTACACAGGAGAATTACACTGACTCTATCAGGCATTTTTGTTACTACCTTCATTTAAAATTTGTGTACCAATCTCAGATACATCAAAATCTCAGGATTTTTCAAAACAAAATCCCCTTGGTAATGTTTGTTTTCCTTTTCAATACTCTTGTGAAAAGGCAAATTTTATTCTAGTCTAAAACTTGTTGTCAAGAACAAATATATTAAAGTGAAAAAAAACCAACACCTGTTTTACAGCATATTATCAGGCTCAGAAGTATTCTGTGTAGGTTGCAGCTGCTTTTGAGGGAAACACGATAAATACAGTTTTGTGAGCTATTCTATTGCATATTTGGGGGAAGAAATTAGAACACAACCTTTGGATCTCAGGTACCGATTTTATATCTCAGCAACCAAGTTGACGCATGCTGGCTAGCGTAACAGATGCATCTGACAGGCTACAGAGCGAAGATGGTTCCCTGTGATATTTTATCTTGTCTTGATCATTTTGCTTGGTACAATTGATCACTGAACTCTGGAGGAAGGCGGGGAGAGCTGAGACCAACGTGTGTCTCCCTTCCAATTGGGTCTCCTTATCTGGGACATTTCAAGGTAGATGGGTTCACACAGTGGTGAGAAGTGGCAGTTGGGGTGTTATCTGCTCCCTCTTTTTGTGTGTATTTTAAGGAACCTTCACATTGTTCGGCCTTAGGTAGGACTGTTGATATTTTTACTGTTGATTTTTTTGTTTTAACTGTTGGAAGCAGTAAGTAATTTCCAGGAGAGAGACATTTTTCCAATGCTTCTGACTCATTCCGAACAGTTCAGAAGGTAAGGGGCAACAGAGATAAGTCCTGAGGTTGTCAGAGTGATTTCAGCTCCTCCACTGTGTTGACTGATAAACGGGGCTCCACCACCGGTTGAGTTCTTTAGCCATGATTGAGCAACAAGCACTAGCCAGCAAAGTAGAACCTTAAATGGCATAGAAGGTTCCGGAAGTGGCTGCATCGATGCTGCTAGTCATTGGTTGAGTGGTAAAAAGATGTTCTTTGCATGTTTTAACTCTTCCTTTTGGGTCATGGTTTACAATCTGCCACTGTGTACCTGTACAAGTCGTCCCCTCCTCATCCCTGTTCCTTTTTTAAAACTAAACGACCCCGTACCCCTTGCCAACCTCCTATTCATTTTACCTTGATTCTTTTGTTCCTCCTACCAACTGACTGACGTGCCCTTCGAGGAGCTCCATGAGAGACTTCGCTGCATCTTTGACACACAGTAGGTGCTAATTGTTTTGACAGGTCCTACTAGGCAGGAGAACATGGGGCACGTTCTCCATAGACTCTGTATAGCCTGGAACACTGGGGTCCCATTCTAGGGCCAGGTGTCATCTGCACCCCAACCCCAGAAGACCTCACAAAAGGAAAATGAGATGGGATTGCGGGGTAGGAAGCAAACGCCTGTCCTTGGACTACTGTCTTGTGAAAGAAGGGAGGGCACTCGTTCCAGAGGGCAGAACTGGGTGGGAGACAGGAGCGTGGTTCTTTCAAACCTAAAGAATTTAAAAAATAACACAAGTTGTCCAACCATGCCTTGGACCACCTGTGTGTTTAAAGGGTCAGCACTGTGTGTCGTGGGAGTCTACATCGAACCACCCCAGAGAGCTCCTGGATTCAAACACATCTGAGTTGTCTGCACACTCCTAGATGTGGTGTCTGACTTGTCAAACAGAAAGACGGGAAAACAAAGACAGAGGGGTGCAAGGTGTGGGGGGACAGGTCAATAGAATTACAGAACTAGAAGGCTTGGGATCCTTCAACAGACAGACCTCACCCTTCAGGGGGCAGCCTGTCCCCTAGCATGAATGGACATTCCACCCCCGGGGTTTCTTCTGTCTTCCCACCTTGGTAGGACGGGCCCACTGACCCTCACAGATGCTTCTGTCCGTGGCAAGGAATTGCCCAAGCCCGTCTTTTCAGGGTTGAGATTGTGGCTGGCCAGTTCTCACTCTCTCCAGACACGTGTGTGTGTGTGTGTGTGTGTGTATGTGTGCACACATGCGTGCACGTGTCCTGGTAACTGTTCTAAGCTCTAGGCTCTGTGTGTACAGTGGACAGGTTATCACTGAGCTTGTGTTCTAGGGGTGAGACAGCCCTGATGGATTGTTGTCTTGCAAGATGTGTAAGTGTCAAGTAGAGAAGGTAATATGTCTTGGACTGAGTAGCCACTTTGGTGTGAGTGTTGAGAGCAGGTCTCTGAAGAGGAGTTGAGATTGCGGTGGCAGGAGGTGCCAGCCGTGTGAAGACCTGGGAAAGGGCCTCTAGGCAGAGGGAGCAGCTACTGCAAAGCCGCCAGGATAACAAGCAGTGTGGCTGTGGCTGTGGCAGAGGGGGCAGCAGGAGCTCGCGAGCAGCTGGGGTTGGCGGCCATAGAGACTCGTGATCTTTACCATCGCGGAGGTGGGAGCCGTTTGGAGAGGTTCAATGACAGTGCCATAGAATCAGATTTCAGTTTTGAAAAATGACCCCCCCCCATTCACTCATCCCACCTCTGATAGAAAGACCCGTAAGTGTCTCTAGAAGATGGCTTTGGAGAATATGGCTTTGGAGGGGTGGGAGTGGAAACAAGGAGACCAGTTAGGTGGACCCATGCAGCAGTGGAGCCATATATTAAGGTCACTCATATTCTAGCCAAGAAGTGAGTTCTGTTACCTCACAAGTGGCTAGTTTGAAACTGGCGGAAGTAGACTTCCCTCGGGCTTCCTACTCGAGGATGCTGTGCCCCCAGAATACTTTTGAGGTTCTTCGTCCTGATTTCCAAAGTAAAGCCACCAGCTGTATGTGGAGTCTGACGTGGAAATGGTCTCTGGTTAATAGGGTCTTTCAAACGACTAAATCCTCCACTTACGCTTTCTGTAACTGCTGGTGCACGCAGGGGTAGCTCTCCTCGCCATATGTCCTTGTAGCTTTCTTTCCTTGTCATTAAAGAGAGTCAGATGTGCTGATGGAAAAGAGATGGGATCCTGCTGTAATGACTTTGTCTTCACCATCTTTCCTCAGCTGCTTACATTGCTGTCAGTGCAGCGTGCGCGTCTGAGGGCAGAGCGTTTGCTGTGATACAGTTACGCTGTTAGTAAAAGTGTTGGCGCCTTTTCTCCACTTTCCCCCTTAGCCACTAAAATAAAACTTGATCTTGCAGCTCGGCAGCTGTTTGCAATCTGCCTGTTTCCTCCTGTTGGATTGGTGTTGCAGTTGGGCTGTGGGCGGGGATGGGATTGAGGTGATGTCTGTCGTGGTCCTGGTGTCACGAGCCGACCCAGGTTCCTGGGGCAGCCCTAGCTCGGTCGTCTTTGGGTTTTGCCCAGGGAGCCGTTGCTAAGGAGAGGGCTTTGTTTGCACAGAGCCCTGGGAATGTTCAAGGGCAAGTGCACTTTGGCCAAGATTTGCTGACGCGGCAGCAGAGCCCTCTGGGCTTGTGTGTCAGGCCCAGCTGTAACAGGTGGAGAACTCGGCACCTCTGGGGGCGGCCTCGGGGCAGCTGTGGGGTAATGTTTTGGGGGATTACCAGGCGCCTTGGTGAGAAAGAGCCCTGGTCAGTCAGCGGGGGGTGAAGGGGAACAGGCAAGGGGCATGAGGGCCTTGTTTCTCGGGTGGGGTCAGGACCTGCCCTGGGGCCACAAGGCCCACCCTCTGCCAGGGAACGGGATGGGACGGAGAGGGTGGTAGGCGCTTCTGAGAACCTCGTTGGCTCTTTGGTGCAGGATGCAGGACGGGGGACTTTGTGCTGTGCTCTCCCCTCCGAGTGGCAGTTTGGTTAGGGTGGTCTCTGCAGTGTGGCTTCTTTTCCTCCTTTTCTGCAGATGAGGAAACTGAGTCCCAGAGGGTGTGTCCTTACTCAAGGAGAGGAGCTTGTGCTTTTCTTGGCTGCGCGGCCTTGCATCCTCGCCCTGGCCTAGAACCAGTGCCCAGCGAGCACCGGGTCCGCGTCCCTCGTGCGGGACCAAGGCTTGTGCTGGAGCCCACGAGGGGCCTCACGTTCTCCCCAGGAGCCCCTCCTCTCCGGCTCGTTGGGGAGACTCGCTTTGATCCAGAAGTCGAATCGAGAGCTTTTTCTGAGCAGCTTGGCTGTGTTCCCTTTGAGTTCGGAAGAGTACCTTGGGAGCATGTGCTGGCTCCAGAGGTACTAGATACACGCATTTGGTGTCACGTGGAGACCCTCAAGTTTAAGGTGAAATACTAGTGTAGTTTATCAGTGCTGGCTTCTGCAGACCTTCATCAAACGATCTTCAGCACTAACTGCTGGGATGCAGAAATGACAGGGCTATCCCCGCCCTCCGGCACTCCTCATAGGCTGGTGGGGACAGCCACCAACAGAGGGCTGGTACCACTCCCGTGTTCCACGCTGAAGCCAGCTGGACTTGCCGTTTGAAAAGTGTCTGAGAAAGAATTATAGACGGAGCGGTCACCCCCCTTCTCCATGGGGACTACATTCCAAGACCCCCAGTGGGTGCCCGAAAGGGAGGATCGGACTGAACCCTATATATGCTGTGTTTTCTCCTATACGTTTGTATCTGTGAGAAAGTTTAATTTATCAACTAGGCACAGTAAGAGATTAACATCACTAATAAAATAGCACAGTTGTAACATTAGACTGGAATAAAAGTGCGAATGTGGTTTCTCTCTCTCAAAATACCGTATTATACTGTACTCACCTTTTCACTTAAAGGAAGCACCGTCCACCTCTCTTCGGCAAACCTGAATCGCCAACATCACTACTTGTGCACTTTGGGCCATTATTAAGTCAGATAAGGGTGACTTGAACACAAGGCCTGCAAAATCGCGTCCCTGGATGCGATGAACAAGACGGCTGCTGAGTGATGAACGGGCAGGGAGCGTCTGCAGCGTGGAGACGCTGGACACAGGGATGGTCCCCTTCCCAGGTGGGACAGCAGGACAGCAAGAGGTCACACTGCTCATAACGGCGCACAGTATAAAACATGAGTTGTTTGTTTTTGGAATTTTCCATGTTTTAGTATTTTCGGACCACGGTTGACCGTGGGAAGCAAAACCGCGGATAAGGGCGGGGGGTACTGTATGGAGTGCGCCAGCCGCATGCCTTGTCCAGCCATCTCAGTTCAGTTGGTCACACGGGGAGCGGCAGATTAGCTGAAAATATCACTGGGGGTAAGAGGTACATTACATTTTTTATAAGGATGAATTGAAGAATGGAAAGTCGAGGTTAATTACGGAAAAACAAATTTGTGGGAGCTCCTGTCTTCTCAGGAGAGTGACGACCTCCGGTTGGGTTGTATTTAAATGGGGAGGAGTTTGATACTTTTTAAAACACAGCACTGTCTGGGGTCTGTGAGCTGCTGCCCCAGGGAGGAGGGTGGCCAGCCCACCCGGCCATAGCCTCAAGCCTGGCCAGACCTTGCTCCTGTGCCACCAGGGAGGACATACTAAGCTTTGGGACTGCAGGCCTCAGACTTGCCATTGGGCTGGTTCTGGCTTTCCTTGTGGCCATGTGGAATCGTCCTTTGAGCAGATCAGTAGATTCTTGATCTTGAGCATTGCAGCTTCGGGTCCATGTGCTATCCCAAGCCCTCCCTTGGGTATCCTGAAGGACTTGGGTCTCAAACGCTACCTCCAGCTGACACCAGTCCAGAAACTGCCCGACAGGGCTGTGCTGGCCTGAGGTTTGGATATTTCACAGTCTGGGTGGAGGTGGTGCTCAGTACCCAATTCACCGAAGCAGCCCCCAGCTCAAACAGAAGGAAGCCAGTGAGAACATGGCTAGCCTTTTCTGGTTGATCTCTTCAGGCCTTTCTCAGAGCCCTGTAGTTTGAGGCCACTGAGCCTCAGACTGTAAATGGCAGAATGGGAAGCCATCTTCTGCAAACTGGGGTCTGCTCCGGGGTGGAATGGTGAACGTGATCCTGGGGTTCGTGTTCTCTCTGACTCCACCTGTCTGCCTACCCAGAGCCCCTGACATACAATAATTTTGGTCCTATGGGGGAAATATCAATCAATCTAAACTTTTTATTTGCTGCAGTATCCGGCATACAGAAGGGTTGTACGAGTGGGACAAAGAATTTCTACTTATCTTCACCTAGTCACCCCAAAGTGCTGTTTGACCAGATTTGTTCAGTTCTTCTCTCATACAAACTCAGAAGCACTGTATTTTTTCTTTTTCTGAACCCTCTGAGAATTGTTTGCAAATACGTATCACAGAAGTATTTACAGATAAAGGAGTTAGTTTTTCTTAAATGTCAGCACATTCTCTTACACACAGCACAAGTATCAGTCGGGAAATTAACAATGATGGCTATTATCTAATTGTTGGTCCTTACGTAGGTTTGCCAGCTGTCCCCGTGAAACCCTTATGGCAGAAGAAAGTTTAGTTGCCTTGGACCTTAGTCATCTTTAATCTGAGCACTCCCTTGTCTGCTTCTGTTCCATGACATTGATGTGTTGCGTTGTTTTTTGAGGACAGACTAGGTATTTTGTAGGCTGGCTGTCCCTCTGTTGGGGTTTGTCATGGGTTTCCTCCTGGTTAGATTCAACTTAAGCACTTTTGGCAGGAATACTACTTCAAAAGCGACATTCTCGGCGCACCCGTCAGAGGGCATGTGATGTCAGTTTATCCCGTTTCTGGTGGGCTAACTTCAACCCCTTGATTACAGTGACGTCTGTTTTCTCCACTGTAAAGCTATTCTCTTCCCCTAGGTAATTAATCCCTGTGTTATAGGGAGATGCGTTGAGACAGTGTAAACCGGCTGCTGATCTTCAAACTTGTTCACCCGCGGGTCTCAACATCCACTGATAATTCTCATCTCCAACAATGATTATGGTGGTTGCCAGGTGACAGTTTTCCAGGTCCATCATTTCTTCTACACGCATTTTTTTCATTTGCTTTCTGCTGTTAACAAGAAGCTTCCCTTTTTCCCTTCCATATAATGAGAACCCAGGCTTTTAGAGAGAAAGAGAGTCCTGGGTTCTTATTTCTTTTTGTGGGCTCTATCTTGTTATTATCATTATTCCTTTCCATGCTCACGTTGCTTCCGATTTGGCCAATGGATGCAGTGCCTCGTCAGGCTGGCTATTGAATCTTGTGCCATTTTGACCTGTTTCCATTTTTCTTTGAGCATTTCTTTACTTTCTGGTTTAATTCCCCCTCACTTCCCCACCCCACCCAGTCATCATTCTGTACATAGTTTTGCGTTTCTTTCTCCGACACACTGGGTTGTGGGTATGGGATTGGGCTGGGGGCGGTGTTGACTGTTACTAGTGTGTGGGTGGGACACAAATGTGACTGTGTGCTCCGAGCACACAAGTGTTCTCCTACACTGTGAATTCAGAAGTCACTGCCTCAAGCTCCTCAGGCCAGCAGGGCCTCTCCAGGGTGACCTTTGGGGCACAGCTTGAGACCCAAGTCTGGCCCTTCCAGATGGGCCAGGGCTAAGGTTCCCTCAGTTCAGTAAATAATTTATGGCTTCAGCTGCTGCGGGCATGAATTTTTCTTTTTCTCCACTTTTTTTTTTTTTAATTTCTTATGTGCATCTGGAGACCTTTTCGACACTGGAGCATGGAGTTCATTTTAGAAAAGATCCATAGGAGATCGTGTTTCTAATGATGACAGTCAAGATGGCACAGATGTCAGCCCTTAAGATGTTAGGGGAGTTCTCAAGTCAGCCGTGGTCAGTCCTGTACTTGTAGGATGGTCGGGGGCCAGTAACCAGAGGCAACAGTGTGCAGTCTGATCACCCAGCTTGTCACTGACTGTCACCTGCCCTGACCCAGGGCAGAAAGAGGAGGCAGGCAGGTAACAGGTAGACTTCTTGGTCGAGAGTGTGGATGTGTTTCTTTACCTCCTAAGCCAAGGACTCTGGGTGAATGTGTTTCTCTTTAGAAGTTTTGGCTGTTGTTCCCTTAAAGTAAAATTATATGGAAGCTTGATTTATCTGCTCCAAAAAATATGGGCCCCTTAGAGAAGTTAAGCAGAGTATAAAATACCTTCATGGTAGTTAAATTTATACTCTGTTAAAATGACTTATGCACTTTGCAGTAAGCTGTGATATTAAATGCATAAATATACAGCAGAGTTACCTTGGAAGAACATTTTATTTGACAAGATCACTCAAACGCTCACGTACTAAGTATCGGAACCATTTAGCACAGTTACTGCAATTTTTAAATTCTGCCTAAAACGTTCAGAATCAAAGGGAAAGAGTGTAAGTACTTTTCCGTGCGTGCGTAACACTGCGAGTGGTTTTCCTCACAGGAGAAAGGCTTGCAGTTCCTAACCCCGTCTCCCTAATTTCATCTGAGAAAATGCCTTGTATGTAAACTCGCTGTCGCCATGGTCACTTGTCCTCATGTTACTGCTGATTCTGTTCAAACCAGCGACCGTTCTAGGTATTTTGGTCTTTCCTCAGTGAGAGTAAGGCTTCCGCTGGGAATAGGCCATGTAGTTCCTATCGGGACGCTACGGGAGATGTAATAATTAATCCTGTGCTGGCGCATGGTCCGCCCTTTACTTGGGCTTGATTTAACTTTCTGTGTATAATGGGCTGCGTGAAAACGGTCTTTTGCGTTTGGTTCTCCATATCTTATTGAAACTGGCCCGCTGTTTGTTTCTCTCAGTCTGTGGGAGGAGGACCTGAAGGGTATGGCGTCGGCCAGACTAAATGGCTGCACCCCAATTTTGGAAGGAGGTCTAGCGGGCAGAGGAATTCATCAATTAGGAATATTCTGTAGCTCCCCCCCACCGCCACCCACCCCCTTCCATGCCTACCTGGGAGGAAGGCCCCGCACTGCTGGAGGGTGACAGCTGATGTCCAACTCTGCAGCCGCTGTGGGAGGTGCTGCATTTCTAGGTCCTACACTTACTAGGGACCAGGTGACCCCACAAACCAGGAACCCCACTCGCAGCCTTCAAACTCCCTGTGGAGGGTGGAGAAACTCAACCCACCAAAGGTTGGAGCTTGGGATACTTTTCCCCCAATTTTTTGATTGGCCTGAAAGGAATGTGCTGGCCATGAGCCCACAAAGAACATCCTCACTGGTAGGGGTCAAATTAAGTTGTGGGGGAGAGGCCCGGCTCCTTGAGGCATCTCGGGAACACTCATGGGTTCCGCCTCTGCCACGTGAGCCGGTGCCGGCTGTGGTTCCAGAGCCGGCCTCCCTGGGTCCCCATGTCTGCAGGACTTTCCCCCGGCTACTTGGATTGACCCTGGTAGAACCTGTTGGCATTAAAAGAGCTGCAGAAATAGAAAAATCTCTATTTTTCTGTACAGAAATCTAGTCTGGGTGATGGAGTGTCCTTGTGAGCACAACAGGTTCGGCTGTCACCAAAGTCGTAGTAATAATTGATAGTAAGACCTTGCTTCAGACAGGCTCGGGACAAAAACATCTCCTCGGGCAGTATCTGGGCCTGTCCTTGCGACAATAGGAAGAAAGCGCGCTAGAAGCTCCCTGGATTGTTGATGGCCTCCCACGGGAGGGGGAAGGGTTCTGCTTCGGTTCTTGCAGAGCTCGTGATGAAGAGGTCAGAGCACGCTCTCCCATGGGGACTAAGGAGTAAATGGCATCAGAGTGGCCACCCCTCCCCCCGACAGCACACCCGAGGATGTCACCTGTGTCTGGGTTCAGATGCGGCCCTTTAGGCCGAAACCCAAGAAAGCATTGACACCAAGTGTTGAAATGACAGAAGAGACTCCAGATGGTGGCCCCATTTAGACTACGTGCTGTAGAGGTGACCTGAGGTTGAATGCCGGGCTCAAAAGGAGGGGACGGCTGTGGGATGCGGTTGGGTGGGGCACCGGCCACGTCGCCCCCCAGTGTTTTCACGGGCGATTTCTACGGCTAACCTGGGTGTCCGTTCTTCCATGGAGAGCCCCTGTGGGAAACCCCAAGCACTGCACTTTCTACAGTATGCCATCAGACACAGCTTTATCCTTTGATCCCTTCAGAAAATGGAAAATGCCGTCATGTTGGCTGCCAGCCTGGTAAAGGTGGTTCTTCCCTTCCTGTCTCCTGTCACTCTCAAAACACAGATAAGGGAAGCCTTTGCTTTCCCACACGTGACCATGTCACTCCCAGATGCCTCAGAGTCCCAGTAGATGTCAGAAACTAAAAACCCCACCTCTTCTTAGCTCACACATGCTGGGAACACTGAATGTACTTTCTACCCTCCGTCTCATTACATGCGTCTTGAAAATGTGGCTTTTCTTTACCTGTATAAACCTGCATTCATCGCTTTGCACAATCAATGGCTTGTTCTCCCCTCACAATAACTACTTTTTGGTGGTTAGCGGTGACTGACACACATTTTATTTTTATTTAACTTATAAAAGCTTTGGGGTGAGTGCCTCTATAAACATAAAAGCTGCTATGGAGCACAGGAGGCATGACTTTTCCTGTCCGAGATGGAGGCGTGGCCTCTGAGCAGTTGGGCCGACCTGTTCCTTCTGTACAGGAAGCAAAAGTTTGGATGACATCACCGCAGGGTCATTTCTTGTTATTGTAATTAATGGAGCCGCAGGAAGTAGCGAGACAGATGATTCTTGGCAGAAATGACAGTTTAAAGGGAGAAGGATGAAACGAGGGTCTGGGAAGGAAGAAACCTTTCTGGATGTTCAAATTCTCCTGGGAAGAAATCTGAAAATCCGTCGACAGTCCCTGAGGAATGAGCTGCCTCTGGCCAGCATGGATATAAAACTCTTAACCCTCGCCACAGCTCAGTGTCTCTCTTTCTCTCTGCCGTTTCAAAGCAGTGCTGACCTGGCGGGCATCGGTTTTCTGAGGTTCATTTGTGCCGGATGTGTCTTTGACGTCCAGGCATTGGCATGCAGGAGGGCTCCTAAAAGTGAGGTTGTGCTTTATGGAGAGGCTCTGCCTCTCAAATCCTGTACCTGTTTCTTTTGGTGAGGAGCTGAACGAGCTGGAAGGAGTGTGGGTGAGCAAAGAAAGAGGGGTGGCATGGTAGAGTTCTTGGGAAGGGAGCAGACAATGGCCAGCCTGGGCAGAGCTGATGCTTATAGACCTGGAAGGGATGTTGGTTCTTCCTCTGGCTTGAGCCGCTCAAGGTGCATGAGCTGACCAGGGTGGGATGGCTGTGCTGGGGACACCCGGCGAGGGAACCATGGAGGCAGGGCTGGAACCCAAGAGTCCTTACCTGTACCATCCTCTCAGGGCACAACACAGCAACCCTGTCCACCTGAGTGGACATGACGTGGTTGGACACATTTGCTCAGGGTCATCTTCTGGGGGCTGGGAGGTGGGACGTGGTCCAGAGGTGGGTGCCACCCGTGGTGTTAGGGAATGGAGTCTAGGTAATGGGGATCTGGAGCTTGGGAAGGAAAGAAGGAAGAAGGAGGCTGGGGGAGGCGGGGAGAGAAGCTCCCGAATGAGTGGTGAGACTGAAGCCGGTTTTTACATCTTTTTAATTTTAATGAAAATAGACTGTACAAACAGAGCAGTGCACAGATCTTAAGTGCACAGCTTAATGAATTTACACAGCAAATACACCTGTTGAACCCCCACCTAGGACACACTCTATCTAGCATGTTGCCAGCCCTCAGAAGTCTCCTTTGAAGACCCGCCCGCCGAATCTCCCTCTCCCCAAGGTACTCTTCAGACTTAACCTTAGATTAACTCCGGTTGTTCTTAACTTAAAATTGAATCACAAGCTTTGTGCTCTTTGTGGTTGTTTTGCAGTGTGTCTATGAGGTTTGTCTGTGTTTTGTGAGATGGTCGTCCCCTTGGGTTTATAAAGTCAAACCTCATATTGTTGACGGACATTTGGGATCTAGTAGCCCTGGGCTGGCCCCAAGGTGAGAAACCTCTGGGGTTTGGGCAACACAACACCGATTGTGTGGTGTGTGTCGTGGCTCGTCATACCTAGTGGACCTCCCTGCTGTGGGGGACCTGTAACTGATGAGGAGGATGGCCCGAGCTGCTTATGTTTGGAAAGGACCAGGGCGGCGGGAGGTACTGGAGAATGAACAGATTATGTCAGTGTCCAAAGGGCAGCTCTCCCCGTGGTCTCGGGCACACCTAACGGGTCACTGCCAGCAGACCCCAGATAGTCCCTGTGGCCATTGTTTTTGTGGAACCCCTTGTCACCCTGAGTTATTCCGTTGTATTTCTCATTAGATTCACTACATTCTTAATAAAACCTCCCGGCTCCGCTGGTCTGTGATGGTGCTGTCAGTTGCTTCGGTTTAGAATGATTACAGCCGGAAACTCTTGAGTAGGGTCAGAATTATCTAGAATGTGGCCCTAAGAAATTGTCTTGTGCGTTTAGCTCTTCTTGTTCATAATCCTAATTTAGAATTATGAAGTGGCAGTGCAAGCTTTAGAGAGTCACAACATGGGAGGGTTGGAAGGAAGCTTCTGGAAGCCACTGGGTCACGCTCCTTGTTTTCCAGGTGGGAAAATAAGCCCAAAATGTAGACCCCAGGGACAGAAAAGCATCTGAACTTTTGATTTATGTGGATTGAAACTGTTTGCTAGATGACCTGTTTTATTAAGAATTCTTGAGAATCATCGGGAGGGAAAATGGGAGAACAGTTACCTTTCAGGTTCCCTCTTGGGGGGAGTAAGGAGTGGAAGGGCGAGTGTTGAGACCAACCAATGTGAATGCGAGGCCAGTTCTGCCAGAGAGTGAACAGGTCCTCAAGACCACTCCCCAGACACCTGCCCCACTGTCACCACGGGAGCAAGTGACACAGGCCGATCTCCCATGGTGCATCAGTCACCTGGAGTCCTCAGGAGACTCGTCCGTTTTCTCAGCCTGGGGCCAAGGCAGAGTTCCTTCAGTGGTACCCTCCGTCCTGTGGACAGAGTTGAATTTGTTTTAAAAGGAAATCCTCTTGGAAAGATAGTTCATCATCTTGCCAAACAGTTTCGTGGAGTAGAAGATACCACTACACCACTGACATTAAAAACACACACATGGGGTTTTATGCGGTGCTTTTTAAGGACAAGTGATCAAGTTGGGCCACAATTTTCTTTAGTTTTTAAAAACAGTGATAATTAGGGTAATTTCCCCCATTTCCGGCTAGATGCCCTCCTGGCTCAGCATCATCACCCAGCCTGTGCCAAGGGCCCGGTGGTGGTTGGAGCCCTGCAGAGCCACAAAGCTGAGGCGCTCTGAGAACCTCGGGGGTCTTGTCCCCCTTGTCTGCACGGGTCCTGGCTGGAAGGATTGGACTCAGCTTCTCCCTGGTGGGAGAGTATTGTCCACCTGCTAAATACACTGCTGAGCGCTACAGGTGAACTTGCACAGGGTGTTGCCTGCTGACGACTGTCATATGCCCTGGTGAGAAGGACCAGTGCCAAGGTCACCCAGTGGTTCTTAACCCAGGGTGACTTTGCCCCTCGGGGGACTTGTGCAATGCCTTGGGGGGGGTGCTCCTGGCATCTAGTGGGTGGAGCCCAGGAATGCTGCTAAATACACTACGACACACAGAGCAGCCCCCACAATAAAGACTTCCCCGGCCAAATGTCACCCGTGCCAAGTCTGAGAAGGCCTGAAGTAGCCACGTGGTACTCGGCATCCTGTGGTATTGGACACGTTCAAGGGTTAGGGTCCTGGGGACTCGGGCTGGAATCCCCTCCCTGGTAGGTCCCTGAAGCCTCTCTGACGCTGCTTCCACATGCAGACTGCGGGGGTGAGGGCAGAACCCCATTGTGGGGCGGGGTGACATGGCATTTCACAGCCTCCAGCCCAGCGCCCGTGCTGGCTGAGGTGGGTGGGTGGTCTGTCTCGGGTCACAGGTGTGTCACCAAGTGTGGACCCATACACCACGGCTGCCCAAACACTGGCTGTTGTGGATGTCAAATCCTAATGAACCTATAGTCTAAAGAAATGTAGTTCTGTCTTTCTATTGGGAAACGTTTGTCGTAGCCATCATATTAGATAACCCCTGTATGAATCAAGGCAGTTGACTTGCCACATAAAAATTGGTTTCTAATTCCATTGATACATTCATTTTATGCAAAAAGCCAATTTGAAAAAGACGTGGAAGCCTCTGTAGCAATCACATGTAGAAACGTAACAGTGGCCCCTGTGAGGACACCGACAGGAAGCCGTCATCGAGAGGCTCTGCCAGGCAGGGTTTGAGTGTGGAAACACCGTGGCTTGTTTTTTATTTGACACAGTGTTCCTGACACAGCTGCTTGCCTTTCTGTCATGTCTCTATTTATTGCATCCAACGGTTTAAGTAACAGCTTAAATAATGATTGCCAAAACTGTCGTCGACGTTTTTGTTAATGGTTTGGGCCTTTGCTTGTAACATAATTAGTCCTGAAGCACAGCTCGAGGGGAAGAGACCAAATCTCGGAGACCTGTCACCCCGGGTCTGCTCTGGGTGTCCCTCGAGAGATTTCCAGTCAACCGTGTGGGGCATTAGCAGCTCCATTTGGCAGCTGGTCATGGCTGGTATTGGGGTGCTGCCCTCCCCACTTACCATGAGGAGCAGAAGGCTGGTGTGCCGAGCCCAAAAATTGGCATCTATTCCATGTCTCCTTGCCGTCCTCCTGCCACTTGCCTCGTCTTGTAGGACAAGGAGGGGCTGGACATGGGTTATGTGTGGGGGCTCCGTGTGTGGCCACAGAAACCTGTGCCCAAGCCCCAAGGACGCTGTGTGTCATGTAGATGCCCCAGCCCCGGGCCTGCCACCCTCAGAGCTTGGAGGGGGAGGTGCCTTCCCTGGCCCTTGTCTTCCACCCAATTCTCTGACGTCGACATCTGTATGCAGCTGGCTGTTTCGGCTCACCCTCCTCATTAAATATTGCTGGATTCCGTTTCCTGCCGTCACTGTTTCTGTAGACCCAGCATTTGGTAGACATCTTTGCACAGGTGTGGTGTCTGTCTGTTTTGGAAGCATTTGGTAGTGTGGTATCCATTTCGGGATATCTAGGAAGTTGATTTTTACTCATCGGTTTTGTTAGGGAAAGAAACATTATTTGGAAAACGTCAGATTGTTAGAGCTGGTTTCAGAGATTTATTGTCTAATCTGTTAGGGATTTTATTTTGCCATTCTTTTCCTCATCACTGGAGTCAGCCCTGCTTCTCCAAAGGGCCCTTTAAAGCCTGGCCAGCTGGTCCGTTCTCTGGCTCCTTGGCCTGCTGTCATCCCTGTTACCTCCGTTTTAATTTGAGTCTTGCAAGTTTTTACTGCCATCTTTGTGGTCTTACTTCACTTTTGGGGTGGGTTCCCTCCCCGTTCCAAGAATGCAAGTCTTCAGCATGTTGGACTAATTTCCTGTTCCACATCAGCTCGAGCTTACTACACAAATGACTGATTTGTTAGCAGGCTTTACCACTTCCTCTGTCGGTGATGTTCGGCATTTATTTCCCATTTTTTCCATTCATTTCCCTGAATCCCTGGTTGGCCCCTGTAGTCCAGTGCCAAGGGCTGTCAGCCTTCAGCAAGCTCTCGGGTTCATGGAGCCTCTCCACTGCCATGCCCCGTCCCCTGTCACCTGGGCCCTGGGAGCCTGGCTGCTGCTGTCCCAGCACTGCCTCCATCCCCCTCAGCAGAGGAGGGTGCTGCCCGCACCGCCCAGAGAAGCATCTGGATGCCGGTGCAATATTATTGCCTTAAACATACAGCAAGTCTGCTCAGGAGGGGTGGGGGCAGGTAATCGCCGCCAACAGGCGATTTATTCTTCACAGGAATGCAGTGTTGGGAGAGTGAGTAACTTTTTTTCCTTCGATTTAAAATTTTCGATATATTTTACATTTGTATTTTAGAGCAGATTTAGATTTGCATAAAAATTGAGAGGATAATACAAAGATTCCCATATGCCGAGCACCCAGTTTTCCCTTTCATTGACATGTCCGTGAGCGTGATACATCTGTTATAATTAATGAAGCAATATTGATCATTATTATTGACTAAAGTCCATAGTTGACTTAGAGAGGGCAACTTTTTATCTTTTTATATTATTCAGTTCTATACGGGTTTTTCATGTGTATGTGGTGCAGTGAAGAAAATAATTTCACATCTTTGGTTTCTATGCAACTTCTGGAGAGAGGGTGTCGGGAGCAGGTAAACAACAAAATTTTCTCTAAGAACCTCCATTAAAAGAGGGGTTTAGTCAGCAGAAGGCTCCATTTTCTGATTAAGTAGCAAAACAAACAGAAGTAACCGTGTCCTAGCTTAGGAATTTTCATACTGGAAAATAGAATTTTCTGAGTGGAAACTTTGAGCAAGTCCGCGCTGGATGAAACTCACTGTTGTGGACGTTTTATAGATTGGACTTAGTCCTGATTCTGATTTTGGAATTTAAAACCCTACCAAATCAAAATGCAGTGCGTCCGCAGCGCTGAAGCTGAATGGAGAAAAAAGTTCATCAGTCGGAGGGCCCCGACGATTAGGAGCTGGCAGAGGGAGGCCATCACGCAAGGACAAAGCAGGGGACCCGGGAGCCTTGGTCATGGGCATTCAGGCTGGAAATGACCACCCTCGAGGCCGTTTGCTGGGCGGGTGCTCTGCCCAGGCTTGCCGTGGGCATCACTCTGTGTCATTCTCGCATCTTCCCTCCTTGATCAGGAGATGAAATGAGTCATCCAAAGTCCAGTCGTGGTGTCTGGAGGAGGGAGACGGGCCTGGTGTGTTTGCTGAAAAGGAACTGGGGTCAAAGAGACAGGCACAGCTGCCCCATTAGACAAGCACAGGCCCTGGGCCTTGCCTACTGGGCGAAGCGGGCCTGGCTTCCCAGCTGCCCGGGGCTCAGTGATGCAGTCAACATCTCCCAACACCCTGGACAGTCCCAAACGTCCTCTCTGGGGCCTGGCACCCGGGGCCCGAGAGCAGTGGCTCAGAAACCCCTCTGTGTGGGGCGCCCTGCACAAGCAACCGATCTGGGGAACCCCCAGCAGTGTCATATCGGGGCCCCGAGGCCCTCGGAGCCCCCACCTCCACCCGCGCCCCGTTCCGGGCCACTGGGTGTCTTCAGCTGCCTAGAGGTGACCGCCTAACCCCTCTGACACTTGCTTCCCGTGCTTTGTTCCCCATTGAAACGTGTGGCCCTTCTTTTAAGGGAAATTCTCATTTTCATCGATCACTAAACCTTAGTCACCACGAAAAGTAAATAATATTTTCTTTGCATCCTAGATTTTTACGACTTAACTAATTTGAGAGAAAGGGGGTGGGGTTGGACATGTGCAAATAAACTTTTTCCTTTGGTTTCTGTTAGTCCCTCTGTGCATAGCTTGGGTTCTTTTAAATGCCGATGAAATTTCAGAATCCTGAATTTGGGGACAGTCACCCTGTGGTGCTTGCCCTGTGCCCAGCAGGGACTCAGTGAACACCTGTGGCTAGGACAGATGCATCCCTCACACCAGGAAGGTTACTGGGACGGGACCCAGGCTCTGCCAGGAAGCGTTCCACGTCCCAGGTGAGGTGAGACACACCTGGCAGTTCACGGCACAGGTGTCCTCTGACATTGCTGAGGTGACGGGTCCTGAGAAGTGGGCAGGGTGAGGCCAGGCGTTGGGAGGGCCTGACCAGAAACCTGTTGGATGAGCCTGGGGCCTGCAGCTCCGTGGCTCGATGGCGCCGAGCTGACCTGGGACAGGGAAGGAAGCCAGTGCCCCGCCCGAGGCTCAGCCTGTTTAGGACACGTACACCGTTTTTTGGTGGCTAAAACATAGGCTGAGGCTGAATGGTAAAGAGTGTGAGAAATGGCACATATCAAAGCAATTTTTTTCCATGTTAAATAGACATCATTCTTTAGAACACTTAGATTTACGGAAAAGTTGAGAAGGCGGCGTAGAGTTCACCTGGACCCCACAGTCAGGTTCCCTCTTATTAACAGTTCATGTAAGTGCGGCACCTTTGTTGCAGTTCGGGAGCCAGTCAATGTTGATGTTACTAACCAAAGTTCATCCTTGATTCCGATTGCCTAATGTCTTTTTCTGTCCCAGGATGCCCCCCTCCTCCCCGCCCCAGGATCCCACGTTGCGTTTAGTCATCATGTCTCCAGTTTGTCAGACTTCGCTTATTTTTGACAGTTCTGAGGCGTACGGTCGTGTATTTTGTAGACTTGCTCCTCCTGTTGGTTTTCTCATGGTGAGACTAGGTTATGGGCTGTGTGGGAGCCCGTTTTTATGTGGTGTTTTAGTGAAGAATGCTTTAACGGTAAAGCTTTGCCGGCAGTAACGAGCTGCCCGTTAGCGGGTGTGCACAGGGCATGAGGTGCTGTCCCTTGGACCTCAGTGTGGACTTAGCACAGCCCGGGCCTGGGGACTTCAGGAATGTAATGGCCTGGTCTGTGTTGTCCCCACACTTTCCCATGGGAGCCGGAACGGCTGTCGAGGGAAGTAGACGCAAGTCACTGCTTATCGACCATAGACATTGTTCACAGGAATAATGGTGGTCTCCTCTGGAAACTTCTGGAATCTTCTTAGGTCACCTGAGGTGTAAGTGAGGTGTTTCGGAGGGCCACCACACGCTAGATCCTTTCTCCTTACATTTTTGAAATCCTGGAGAGGAATTTCCTCTTAGGAATAAGGAGCCAAAGTGTGCAGGGCTCAGGTGACAGAGGCACACAGCTCACAGTAAGTGGCAGAGCTAGAATTTAACCTTAGCATTCTGTCCTCCCTATGTTCAAGCGTCATTCTCCTCCAGCATTCAGGCTTTGAGTCCTGGGACAGAAAAGGTGCCACCCAGAGGTTGTCCTCGTTTCGTGGCCATCCCTGAGCTCCCCCCACGCATAGAACCATGGCAGCACTTTCTAGGGTGCCTCCACATGCCTGCCTCCCCCATTAAGCTGCTCCCCCAGGGCAGGGAGCCCAACTTTCCTCACCGTCGGTGACTGTCTGGCACTACCCAGCACCGTGCGTGCACCCAGCAGTTGAGAAGACAGAACATACAGACTTGAGGTGTTGTGTGCTGCTCTCCGGTCCTGTTGATATTAATAGCTCTGCTCACCACCACGGCACTGGCTCGCTCTGTGGGGCTCAGGGCTTTGGCCCATTGGTTTAGAGGGGTGCTAGCTGTGCCCAACGATAGCCATTTTAATGCAAGCTGCAATGGGGGCTCACAATTCTGACGTCCCTCTGCCAACAGCCTTTGGTCTTGCGACAGCCGGACATCGGCCTGGATGTGAAAGAGATTTCATGGTCAGGTGGATGATGAGCCCTTTTTTTGACAGCATTAGATGGCCAGCCAGGCTGGACCCAATATCTGAAGAGAAAATTAACTTCAACTTTCTCCAGTGGAGGATGAATGAATATCAGTGTCTGAAGCCCTGGTAGCGTTTCCCTTCCCCTAGCTGGCCACAGAGCCAGCATGTGCTACTGCTTTGGGCTACTCCTCTGACTTACTGCCCCTTTTCCTGGGATCCCCTCGTAGTTCACAGCTCAGAGACCCACAGGAACAAAACCAGGAAACTGGTACACGGGGGTGTGCATTTGGTATTTTACTGATCCTAGCATCCTTTATCTGGATCCGTGCTATGTTATTGTACTTACAGAGACATGTATACATACAGTCATCCCTCAGTATCCGTGGGGAGGGGCGGTTCCAGGACCCCCGCAGATACCAAAACCCACAGGTGTTCAAGTCTCTTACATAAAATGACCTATTTGTATATGAACTACCACACCCTCCTGTATACTTGCAGTCATCTCTAGGTTACTTACAATACCTAATACAATGTAAATACAACATAAACAGTTATACTGTGTTGTTTAGGGAATAATGACCAAAAAAAGTCTGCAGACATTCAGTACAGAGGCAGCCATCAGGCCTAACTACCTAGTACACGTCAGCAACAATGTAACACTTTCAAAAATATTTTATTTTTGATCCACAGTTGGTGGAACCCACGGAAGGCCCTCGAAAAATCCTGGCTGTACAGCACAGAGAATCCTCACGTCCACAGGCCCTTGTTGGGTTCTGGGAACAAGCAGAGCCCCACGGTTGCAGGACTTCCTTAGGTTCAGCTGGTGGCTTGGTCTTCTTGGAAGAATCAAATCCTAGAGCCAAAGGACAGTCCAGAGGGTATCTCGGGGCTGGGAGAGAGTATCTTTCCCTGTGAATTTTGTTAGTGTTACTGAGACCAGTTTTCCTCCCAGCAGCTGAATTGGTGAGACCTCTGGGTGTTCTCTGAAGCAGCCTCCTGATTGATCCCCAGTTTCTGTCGAGAGTGGCTTCACCGCCTGTGGCAGTGGGTAGGGCCCCAATGGGTAGGGCCCCAGTATTTCTACTGGTGAACATTCGATCACTAACTCAGAGCTGCTTTCGTGTTCCAGAGCATTTCATGTTGTACATGAAACAGTTGTGGTTTCCTGTGGGGGTGTTTAAGATAATCATTAGACAATATTCTCTGCTCATTAAGTAGTAAAACCAGTGAGGTAGGGAAACTGGTGAAACTAAAACCCTAAATATGCAAAACTTGGCCAAGAAAAAAGAAAAGAACAAAACCAGCTTTGAGCTAAGTAACCAAACCAGAAAGGTTTCATTCTTTTCCAACTTCCTGTGACCTTGACCACAAACCTCGGGCTGCATCCCCACTTCCTCACTACATGAGCAAGGAGGGGCCATAATCACCAGGCTGGGTACTGATAACCTCTGAGAGTCGGGAAACTAACCTGACTTTTGTTTCCAATTCTCCTTAGAATAAGGTATTTAAATGGATTCAGAGCATCCACTCTGAATATTAAACTGGTAGAAAATGGAGCAAACTTAGACATGGATTGTGACCCTGATGTTTTTCTTTTGTTTTTTCAAACTTTTATTTATTTAAGTGTGTTTTTCCAGGACCCATCAGCTCCAAGTCAAGTAGTTGTTTCAATCTAGTTGTGGAGGGCGCAGCTCACAGTGGCCCATGTGGGACTCGAACCGGTGACCTTGTTGCTAAGAGCACCACGTTCTAACCCACTGAGCCATCCAACCGCCCGCGTGACCTGATGTTTTTAATGTAACTGAAATTCTTGAATTCATTAATAGGTTGGGGTGCTTCTCCTTGATAGGTAGAGCTGATTCCCCTTTGAAGAAGGATCCGTGACCCTTGCAGTGTTGTCTCTGAGAACACCCTGCCCCCAAGCATGCCCCATTCTCCAGAGGCCTGAGTTTGGGGAGTTTGGAAGGAGAGCTTACGGGTTCTACTGATTGTGGACCCTGGAAGGGAACTGTCCTGTTTGTGCCCAGCCTAAGTCCAGTGAGAAAAAGACCAGCCGTTGCTGCTCACCAGGCGGCGTGGGATTAGGGTGAGGAAAATCATAATGGCCCAGAGAGCAGTGGGGCTGCCTGGACTCCCAGGGAAATGCCGCCAGCTACCGTATTTCCCTGGAAATAAGACCTAGCCAGACCATCAGCTATTCTAATGCGTCTTTTGGAGCAAAAAGTAATATAAGACCCAGTATTATATTATATTATTATTATTATTATATTATATTATATTATATTATATTATATTATATTATACTGGGTCTTATTTCACTATAAGACCCGGTTTTATGTTAATTTTTGCTCCAAAAGACGCATTAGAGCTGATGGTCTGGCTAGGTCTTATTTCTGGGGAAACATGGTATTAGGTTGGTGCAAAAGTAATTGCAGTTTTTGCAATTACTTTTAACCTTTTAAACTGCAATTACTAATAATCTAATAGAATGAAGGTGTCTTCCACCCTTGAAAAGCATGGCGTTTCCTCTGTTGCTGTCATTTGGCTTTTGCAGAGTTGCTCTCCGTCCAATTGTCAGCTGCACCATATAAGCTAATTATAAATTCATTGCCCTGGATGAAAATAAAAAAGCAATCGGCAGTCATTTATTTTTTAATGCATGTTAAATAACTGGGTTCCTACAGGAAGGTGGGGTTGCATAATTAAATTACAGCGGGCTAAGGTTAGGGTGCCAACTTTTCAGGGTGTCAGAAGGCAGCACCCCTGGGTGGCCTGGGAGGGCGGTGATGACTCTTGCAGGTTGAATACCCTGGGACCCCACCCTACCCTGTGCTTGGGCAACTGTCCTTGCAGACACCCTGTGGCTTTGGGAATCTGTGACACAGCTGCAGGGGAGTTGTGGCTGCCTAATGCCTTTGTTTACTTTGGAAGTTTGTCCTATGTGAGTGAATTTGCACAAGTTTCATTCCCAGTAAAGCTGTCACTGACACAAAACACAGCAATAACTCAGGTGATGTAGTTAAACCACTATTGAGCTTGCGCTGTCCGTGGGTTGATAAATCGTAGAGCTTCGTTTGGTAAGAATCAGCAATTTTATGTGGCAATTAATTTTTGCTTCTGGCGGGGCGCCAAAAGGCCTAGAGTGTTACCCCGGTTTTGTGCATGTTGAGAGGGACTTAACAGTGAGAAAGGATTCAGTTTAAGGCCTGCCAGGTGAGTCGACGTGTTCGGACACTGTCACGCAGTGCCCTCGCCGTCTCGCGTGTGTTCCTTGCGTGGCCAAAGCCAGGCTGTGAGCAAACGTTCACTCCTCGTTGGGGCGTGCTGGGCCTCGTGACATGTGTGTGACACACATGCACAGTAGCTTACAGATTAAGAAATGATCTGAATTTCTTATCAAGTGGGATGTTTCTACAGCTCTTGGTCGTGAGTCTGGGTGGAGGCTGGTGCCGGTGTGGTTCCTCACTGTTGCTGCCAGAGGCATTCCTTGGGCAAACTGCCTTCCTGCAGGGGCCTGGTCGGCTTTCTGGAACCCCAGAACCATCATCTGCGCACAGGTGTTGACCGTGCCGCCCTTCGGGCCACAGGACAAAGCAGGGTGCTCAGCGTTCCCCGTTACTCAGAACCATAGTGTGGGGCTGCGTTTATCACGTTCCGCAGTGTACCGCGAGCTTGCTTCTGTGTCCGTGATCCCCACAGCAGCTCTGCAAAGTGGGTGACACCGTCCCCATTTTACAGATGGAGAGCTTAAAAAAAAGAAAGAAAGCTACAGAAAAATTGAGATACACGGAAGCAGAGAAAATTGTACACTGAACACCCACGTCCCCTTCAGCCTGCTTGGGCACTGAGCCACCGACGGCCTGTCTCATTTCATGTGCATCCCGCACACATCCCACCAGGCTATTTTAAAGCAAATCCTAGCCGTCGTTTCATTGCATCAGTAAATATTTCACTTTATTTTCCTAAAAGAGAAGGACTCCTTCACTTAAAGATACAGCAAAAATAGCATTATCGTGTCACGCCTGAAGAGCAGTTAACAGTTTGTGACCTTTACGAGCCGCTCCTGTGAGGGACCCCCATTTTCCTCTGAGGACGCAGCTGCACGTTCCTGCGGTTCTGCCCTGCGGGTCCTGCCCTGTGAGGATTCTGACTGCAATGCCCACGATTTCAGGCGCCTCGCACAGAGGCTCGTGAGTGTGACCAGAGCAGAAGGCACTGCCTCAGTTCAAGCTCCCGCTCTTCCACCAGCTGCCCCTCCCTCTGCAGGTAGTTTTCTGCTCTAGGCCTCAGCTCTGTCGTTCCAAGTGATGCTAATAACGCACTTATTTGCTAAGATTGTCGGGAAGAATGAGTTGATACATGTAGCGCTGTGAGCTGTGCCCAGGACGCTTAAACTTGGGGATGTTATTATTGCGACAGCCGCCCGTGACTCCCAGGATTCAAACAGTGGCTGTGCTTTGGCACTGGGAGCGGGAAGAGAGGGAGACCCCACACACACCTCTTCTTTTCTTCTTTGGCTTCTGAGGGTGGCTCCTGAAGCAGAAACCACCTCTAAGGACTGTGGGTGCCCCACACCCTCTAGGCCCAGAGAGAGCTTTCCCCCTGAACAGTGTTGGGTGCACACGGTGCCACCAGAGGGGGCACTTCCCCTGGAAGTCCTATCAGGAAATATTTTTACAGCGCTTGGCTGTCCTAGCGGACGAAAATAAGATGTTTGCTTTAGCAATTGGCTTAGTCCTGAAAACATCCCTAGACAATGCCAAGGCCTTAGCTGAAAATCGTATGCTCAGCTTGTAGGGATGGTCCCAGTAAGGATGTTTTGAGTGAAAATAAAATGGTACATACCAGGGCTGTTTTGCCTCTGCAGGAATCCGTCCTGTAAGAGCTCAGGGTTACAAGGGCCACAGGGAACCTGGATTTAATAGGGGCTGGCTGCAGGGTGCCCTTGGGCACACCTCTGGCCAGGCTGGAAGACTCTAGAACAGGGAAAACACATTTACAGGTGTGAGACTGCATTCCCTCCCCGACCCCCTATGACTTAGCGCCCTGACTCCTTGGTCGGGGCCTCTGACTGGGCCACAGTCCTGGGCCAGACCCCACGGCCTCTAGGATGGGGGTGGGCGTCTCTCCAGGGGAGTGGGGGAGCCTTTCCTTGACTGTGAGAAACTTCTTTGTCCATCTGAAATCCCCTATGGTGTCGTCACCCTCCTCGGCTGTGGTTGTGCCCACACAGGATGCACTCAGTCCCCCTCTGTGAGACTGCCCTGCACATCACTGCAGGCGGATCGAGGCTCCAGAACTTTCACTTCTGGGGCCTGAGCTTCGCCACTTCCTTCTACAACAGTTTCAAGCTGGTCACTTGTGCAGAACCAGTGTTGTAGGTGAGCTCGCGCTCTCTCTCTCTCTCTCTCTCTCTCTCTCTCTCTCTCTCTCTCTCACACACACACACACACACACACACACACACACAAACACACACACACACACGGCAGAGGGGTGTGGAATATCACAACCAGTCGTGGTAAGAAAATTGCGTTTCTATTTAAAAGTCACTCGAGACCTTTTCTTTAATAAAAAAAAAGAAAAAAGGACTTGAACTGAAGTAAGTTCAGATGGCTTATTTGATGACCTCTGTCTCTGAGGCATGGCGGCAAATAGTTAAGCCGCGATTGCGTCTGTCGCGAAGGTGTGAAGCCGCGGTGGCTAGAGCGGCTGCCGCCCTCTTGTTTCCCTTTTTGGGTCCCCTTGGCGGAGTTTCGGTGGTCTGTAAAAACAGTGCACGGTGCCTGACAATAAATGGCTATGTGGCGTGTGTGTGTGCATCCACCACACATTCACATAAGTCCAGATTCTCTAGATTCACTCTTTGATAGAATCACTTCGATAAGCGGTTGGCAGCGGCCACCGTACGACAGCCCCTCCATGACGTGCAGGGGCCTCTGTGCCTTTGGCCCCCGGTAGGTGTGGGCCAGGGGAGCGTGTTCAGAGGGGCGACGGCCTCCAGGTCAGTCCTGAACCCCACTTCCTCCCACATGTCTCCCCCAGAACAGCAACAAACCTAGGTCCCCCACAGACTCCCAAACGCACCCTTCCTGGCTCTCCAGCGCCCGATGAGCCCAGACACAGGCTGGGGACTCCTCCAGGCCCTGGAAGCCTCTGCCCTGCAGACGGGGCAGGCCGGCCACTCGGGGTTCACTCCAGTGTTGGTGTCCTTGGAACGTAGCTCCTGAGGGCAGCACTGCCACGTAAAGTATGCACTGTGGACAGTTTCCTGCAGCAGCTGGCCTTGTCCGGGACAGCTGAGAGTCGGCGTGGGTCAGTGGTGGCAAGTCTGGGGCCAAGCTAAATTTTATCTAAAATGTGATATTTGTCAAAGTTACGTATTCTCTGTTTCCTCACGTTGCTCATAGTTGTCCACACACCTGAATTTTCATTTTCATTTCTGACGTGACATTGCATGCCTTTTAGTCTTTGTGTAGCAGCCCCAGCAGCTGATTCCCCGTCTCCGAACCAACACAACACACCAGAATCCTGACACAAGTCGCATTTTCTCCTTAAGCCTGGACTTTTTTTTCAATTCCCCTTTGGGTTAGCAGCTGCATGGGAAAGTTACTTAGCTCAATATACAGACTGTGACGGGCAGAAACCTCCTGCCTTCCCGGGTGGCAGGGAAGAAATGCTTTGCCTTGTGACAGTGGCCCTACGGACGTGGGGCATGGAATTTGGTGGTGGTGGTGTCTCTAAGAATTTGGCTGACTCCGAGTCTCTGATGTCTCTCTAGACCAGGGGTGTCCAAACTTTTTTCAACGTTTTTCACCAAGGGCCATTTGCGGTAAAATACACAAACAGCCGGGCCACTCACTCACTCGAGGTGAAGTACACATTGCCTCACCTGGTTTATTTAAGTAAACTAAATATATTTTTGGAATTTGCTGCGGGCCGATAAAAAATGGATTGCGGGCCGCAGTTGTCCCACGGGCCGCAGTTTGGACACCGCTGCTCTAGATGCATCGTGTGGTTTCACGTGTTAACAAGGGAATAATTATGAGGCACACTCATGCCATGCTGTGGTAACACCGTCCTCCTGGTGCCTGGTGGTTAGTGAGGAAGTGGCAGAAATGAGTGGGGAAGGGCCGGCATGAGGGGTGGCGTACCCCTTATGAGACAGTGCTGTGGGTACACATGCAGGCTTTGCTGCATGCACGGGGATAGCTTTATCTGTCGGCCGAAGAACTTTCTGTCACATTTCTTAGGGCGTTTTCTTGTGCCTGTGTTCTTTAAAGTGGGAACCTTTGGGTCTGAGAATGGAAGCAGTAAATTCCTGGCTGCTTTCCCGCCTGGTCTAGAGGAAG
The DNA here is from genome assembly GCF_004115265.2 of Rhinolophus ferrumequinum. Lineage (NCBI taxonomy): Eukaryota > Metazoa > Chordata > Mammalia > Chiroptera > Rhinolophidae > Rhinolophus > Rhinolophus ferrumequinum. Next base: position 5,895,295 of record NC_046299.1, read on the forward strand.
AAAGAGACTCATTCTTTCAGATGAGGGTGAAGCCGCGCCCTGCTCTGCCCGCTGTACAGGGGTTAGTAAGTTCAAGTAACAGTCGGAGTTCAACCCAACATTCGGTGCTTCTGTAAAGAACTCTGGAGCCGTCGATGAAGAACGAACACTAACTCCAGAAGGCCTCCAGGTTTTCCGGGATTCTGATGAGAAGCCTGCAGTGGCCCCCAGTTTATGCAAAGCGCCGGGCCTGATTCCTGCAGCGGCAGTGCTGGGGGCTGGCTTCTCTGGAGACCCTCCTTGGGGCGTGTGGACAGGAAGCAGTCCAAGCCTGGCCAGGCTCCGGCCCTGTGACCTGTGTCAGCTCTGACAAAGACCAGGCCAGCCTGCGGCCCGAGGGAACCGGATGGGTTCCTGACGGAGGATTAAAAGGTAAGTTGGATCTCGGACTAATTGGGCCAACGGGCTTTGGAGGCTGGGGTTTTGTCAACAAATGAACTTGGCCCTATTTTTAAGCCATGTTATGTACCAGGACTTCCTGTTTTTCCAAAGAAACCTCTTGTTTTGGTTTTTGTGGTGATGGATTTATTGCTATTTCAAGTGACCCAAGTTGTTTTCCAACCAAAAAGTCAAACTGGAGATTTTGTAGCCCAGAGAGTCAAGCGCACGCAGCGAGAACGTCATTCCCCAAAGACTGCTCATTCAGGAGTATTTTAGCTTCGGTGGCTGATCAGTGAATGAACAAAGCGCTGATTGCCAAGCAGGGTCCCAGACGGATTTCACAGCTCAGAGCGTGGCCTCTTGCTTAGAGGGAGGCGGGGGCTACTCGGAGGACAATTGAAAGGGGTTTTTTGTTGTTCCTCTGGGCTAAGTTAAGCCATGTGTGTCTCTTTCTAGGAGTATTGGCCTGGCCAATCAGAGCTGCATAAATCCCACTCACTTCCTGCCGACCTTTCGACACCGACAGATGTTTTTTCTTACAAGTGTCATTAGGCCTCTCTCTACTCGCTGACCTCATCAAATTGTATTGAGGCCATTTTCATAAGTTTTGTTTCTCAAAACCCGTTTAACCCTTCCTGAGTTCCCCTCTGAGAACTGCCTCCTGTTTCTGCCCAACTCTCTTTTGACCCCTGGACCTGGTAGGGGGAGGAAAGCCCACCCCAGAGCCAGGTGGATCCACAACTCAAAGCTGTGCCCCGTGAACAAAGGGAAGCCGTGGCTTCCACGGAAGGTGTAATGGAGATTCACAACAGTCGCTGTGAGAGAACCTTCCAGAATCCGTAAGCATTGCATGTGGATATGTGCCGTGATCATAGTTCAAACATTGGGGGTCGTGGGTGTGACCTGCACAAGTCGATGGCATGAGTTGAAGGTCCTACGCCTGCAGAAGTTTCTATAGCTGACAACCCTTATCTAAGGGAGCAGACTACCACCTGCCCAGGTGCTGTATCTATTCTGGAGGCAGGAAGATGGTGTTGGTATTTGAGCCTTTCTGTGACACTGACACACAAAGTATGAAGTATCGCTGGGGGGCTAGCAGATTACTAGAGGGAGTAAGGTTTGAGCCATCGTCTCTGACCCCTCAGAGCTCTGGGTTGTGACCTTATCTAAAGGATTTGGACTTCCTCGGGGCTCACTCTTCTGAAAAGTGTGTGGGGTGACGGTTGTCCTGTGAGCACCTGGCATGTTGGGGACTCGCCCGAAGCCTCACCTGAACAGGTGTGATAACTGAGCCGGGCGATTGTGCTGGTGGTGTTCTCCGCAGTGTAGACGCCTCATGTATTGGATTCAGCGCTGCAGAATGTTTGCGGGTTGCTTGTGTTTGTGTGGGGTGAGGTACAACAACGGTGCCTGCCACATGTTACCACGCAGGAAGTGCTGGCTGTTGATAAAGTCATACCTGTGGGTAAAAAGCATGCCGGCCGTGGGGGGGGAGCCACCGGTGTGTTGAGAACCCCCCTCGCCCCACCCCTCAGAGGGAGCCCCTGCCAGTGGCCGGAGATGGTTCTACCTGGACTTTATTTTCTTGATGAGTTTCCAGGCCAGTTTTCCTCTCTTTGTTTTGCTGATCTGTGTCTTGGCCCACGTATGCTGGTGTTCCCTCTCAGGTCTGGCGGGTGTCCCCTCCCTGAGGTCTGACAAGCTCCACCTTTGTGGGTGTTAGTTGTGGTTCAGGGACTGTGGCTGAATGAGATGTAGCTGTCACATTTTCAACCTGGCTGGTGTGGCTGAAGCTGGCTCCTGGGCTTCCAGATTTTTGCACCAGTGACGCCTCTGTGCAGCTGCTGGGAGTGACCTGGAGGTGCTGAGTCTCAGGTGCTGTGAGGGCAGCAGTTTGGATTTCCTGACTTCTCAAGACTCAGAATATTCCACAAATGCCATGGTTCCAAGAAACCGTCCAGGTTACAAAAGGATGTGTGCATCTGTGTGTGCGTGTGTGTATGTGTGTGTGTGCATGTGTGTGCGTGCGTGTGTGTGCGTGTGTGTATGTGCGTGCGTGTGTGCATGTGTGTATGTGCGTTCATGTGTGCGTGGGTGTATGTGTGTGTGTGTGTGCGTGCGTGTGGGTGTATGTGTGCGCGTGTGTATGTGTGTGTGTATGTGCGTGCGTGTGTGTGTGCGCGCGCAGCTACACTCCAGGCCTCTCGTGCCCTGGGGTTCCGGGGTGGGGCCTGCTGGCATCTCAGAGCCCCCGTCTGTCGTTTCCCGCCGCAGGAATGGGCTGCACCTACACTCTGAACTCTTAGCCGACTGCCTTTCATGTTACCTGCATCCTTTCTTCTCTGATTCCGAGAGCTCAGCTTTAATAGTAGCTGTAGTTCAAGAACCACTTCTAAGAAGAAGAGAGCGAGAGGGCTGTTTACCCAGTGAATTACCGTGCGAGGGGGGGGCCCAGAAGGCGGCGTTCTTAATGTGGGGCCTGGTCGCCGATAGATTTTTTTTTAATGTCCCCAGATTTATGGGCGTGTGTGAGTCAGAGTGAAGACCCCGGGGTGCCTTAGTTAAGTCTGTGTGTGTTGAGCATAGCCCAGGAATTTATTTTAAGCGTCTGGGGTAAGTGAAAATCCCAGCCGACTTTCCATCCTCTGGGCCTGCGGGCCTGCTGATGTGCGGAGAGTAGCGTGTCCCCAGGAGTTTGCAGAACTGGATCTACCCCAGGCCTCGTGTCAGCGTCGGCAGCTGAGGATTTATAGCACTTGGGTGGCTTTCTGTTAGCAGTCTCTGTCCTATAGGTAATATAAACTGGGTGCCATTGCAGTACACATGTATTCTTGTTTTTATCTTTCCTGTTGAACTGTACCATTTCAGTGACCATAGTAAATTTGATAGATTGAGTAAAGGGTTGTGCAGATGGCCCCCGCTTTTCAAAAGTTCATATTACGCCACTTAACTTCGCTTTTGCGAAAAGACCTACATTCATACCTGCTTTCAAAAATCGAAAGAAATCTGAAGAGGATTTTCGCTTTTCCCAAAAAAGGCAAAGAGTGAAAATAGCGGTCAGTGTTTGTTTTGCAGCCTCCGTTACATAGACGGCTCACGCCCAAGCAGACAGAGGGGCACTGCTTTCCCTATATGTTAGTGTTATTTTAGGTTTTGTGTGTCGTTTGGTGTGATTCGGTAGGTTACTTTTGGGGTCTGGGAATGCTCAAATATTTTTCTGTATAAACTGGTGGTAATTGTTTCTTCTCTTTACACTATTTCAGCTTATGAAAGACTTCAGAGGAACAGTCTGCTTTCAGGTAGCCGGGAAATCTGCATTCCCTGCATTCGTTGCCTGTGTGACAAATTACATCCAAACTTAGAGCCTCAGAATAATGGAACCTTATCTCAGGGTTTCCTCAGGTCAGGAGGCCACAGTCCACAGCTGCAAAGCTGGGGGCCCTGGCTGGCGAGGGGTTCTCATGTTTCAGTCAGGCTGTCAGCCGGGGTTGCTGACTCATCTGAAGGCTCGCCGGGGGCAGTGCCCCATGGCAAGGGGCAGGGCCTCTTGCGATTCAATTCGGTTCCTCAATGGCTGTTGGTCAGAGGCCACCCTCAGTTCCTTGCCAGGTGGACCTGTCCGTACTGCATCTCCCAAGCCTGCAGCTGGCTTGCCCTGAGAAAGTGAGTGAGAGAGGATTCCCAACACAGTCTAATCTCAGTGGTGACACCCCATCACCTGTCTGTTGTTTGTTAAAAGCAGAGATTACACGGCATGAATACCAGGAGCGGGATCACTGGGGGCCCTGAGGTACTGATTCTTGTTCTGGCTTCCTCAGCAAGGAGGAAATCCGCATCAAGCAGAGGAGGGAAGATTATAGGTCTCTTAGGGGAAGGGCCATGGTTCTGCAAATCCTCCTTGGACCCCTGACAATTCACAACCCCTCCGCCATGTTCCATAGGCATGTACCGTGGGCACCCCACTGCCACCAGCGGGCTGCAGTAGGGAGCTGACACATCACTGGGATGCTGGGTCTGGACACTCCCTGGGAAGCTGGATAGGTCATGGAGACCTGGTCCCTCGTGTTGCTGGCCGGTGCCCCCGCCCCACGACAGGGCAGCCTTTTGGCTCCCTGTTAGTGTGAGTTGGGAAGAGTGTCTCTTCTCTGTGTGAAGTCCTCGCCTCCCAAATCTGCAGACCCTCCTTCCCCCTCTGGCCCCTAGGCTAACCCCAGTCTCCGGGCCTAGGGAAAGTAGAGGCCCTGGGAGGTGGGTGGCATGAGAGCTCCCCTTCCCCAGAAATGTGAGATGCTCACCCAGCCCTCACCTGAAGTGCTGTCTCTGAGCCCAGAGGTGTCTGACCTCAGACTTGGCAAAAACCAATGCACGCCAGCCTCATTCCTTCGCCCCGGTCTCCCCTTATGAGATGGATCCTTTGCTTCTCCAAAGGCCTCAGGATCTGGAGCTGGTTGCAGCATCGATAGACCTGGGAGGGGCGGGCTGTGGTCCCAGTCCTGGGTGAGCCTGAGGAAGTCACCTCGAGAGGCAGAGGCCTTCTTTGTTCTCGACACACACACGCACACATGCCCCTTCTTCTGTCCTGTTGCGTGATGCCCAGGAGGGCTGAGGCCACCATGTGTGCAGAGGACCGCACGTATTCTGAGCCCATTGCCAGTGTCCTCTTGCTATCTGTTTGAAAATGGGAGGAGCGGTTGCAATTCAAAGGATGGAAGAGGGTTATCTTGAATCTACTCTGTTTGCTGGCCATGTCTGAGTGCCAACAGCACAGGCGATCCAGTGTGTGGGGGTGAGGGAGCCCCAGCCCTTGAGAGGCTAAGTCCCAGCTGAACCCCAGAAACCTGGAGTCACTCCCCACCGCCTCTGAGGGTCAGTGATGGTTGCAGTGGTACTGTTTCTCCGAAAATAAGACCTAGCCAGACCATCAGCTCTAACGTGTCCTTTGGAGCAAAAATTAATGTAAGACCATTATTTTTTGCTCCAAAGGACACGTTAGAGCTGATGGTCTGGCTAGGTCTTACTTTCGGGGAAACGGTATCATTCATCGTGCTTGAATTTATTTGGAAGTTCTTGATTTTGAAGAAATATTTGGGGTCAGCGATTGCATGCTGTGATGTGTGTAGTCACACTTTGGTTCCAAGAGAATAACTGAGGCTAGGCCAGGGAGAATGCTTTTCCTGTCAGAAATGGCTTCCGTTCAGAATTTCCCAAGGACAGGTTACCCCAAGGCCAAAGTAATGGAGATGACTGGAGTCACAGTGTCCAGCCTGCGTCCAGGATCCCTGCCTTGGAGCAGAAATGCATCTCCTCACTGTGTGTGGAACCCAGACCCGTAACGGTGTCTGGCCCACACAGACTGTTGTCACTCAGGCCGCTCAGGCACAGCTTCCTCATCTGTTTGCTGTCAGATAACAAAGCAGCTTGCAGCTAATACCGCCTGACTGAGGAAAGGGGGCAGGCGTGTGGGTCCACCCTTCTCCCTACCCCATGGAGTCCAGGTGGAGAAATCTACCCGGTGTTAACACAGACGACACGGTGGCAGTGTGTTCAAAACAACGAATTCCCAGATTTGGAGAGCAGGACAGAGTGTAAAGGAGAGTACGTTTAGACTTTTCTTTTTGCGTATCTGCCTTGAAAACACAGAGGCAGGTCCTCATGTAGGAGCTTGGCCCTTTCTGATTGCCTGGCATAGCCCTGGGGCACACACGTCTGTGTTTGTCGAGTTTTCCTGCCTGGGCCTGGGCCTGACTTGGTTCTCTGATACATCCAGGATCGCACCCTGTAAGGGTCACCCCTTCCCCACAGCCAGGCTTCCCGCCAGGTGGTTCTGAGCTTCCCTAAGCATCATTGGTGCAAGGTCCCAGAGCGGTTTCTTGGGGACAGTCGTCCCCAGTGTCATCTGTAGGCACGGATGTGTTTGCCAGGCTGCCATCACAAAGTTCCACCAACTTGAGTGACTTAAACAGCAGACACTTCCTGTCACCCCATTCTGGAGGCCGGAAGTCTAAGATCAGGGTGTCGGGCTTTGTTTCCTCCGAGGGCTGCGAGGGGAGGACCTATCCTAGGCTTCTCTTTAGCAGATGGCACTCTTCTCCCTGTGTCTTCACAAGGTCTTGTCCATAACTGTGTCCAAATTTTTCCTTTTCATATTGTCATCATGGAGTAGGGCCCACCCTAGTGAGCCCAGTTTTTTAACCTCTATAAAGATCCTGTCTCCAGAAAGGTCACTGGGGTGCTGGGGCTTAGGACTGCCACGTAATTTGGGGGGGGTGGCATACCTTCGTCCCTAGAAGGCAGTTATACCCGGGGTGACAGTGGGCTTTTAGTTGAAAGTGTGTTACGCCCTTTGGGGTCTTCCTTATGTTAACCGTGAGCCCATCTCTGTGCAGTGGGGTCTGGCTAAGGCAGGACACACAGCCCTGCAAGGAGGGGCGCTCGAGAGCCCTCCTTTCCCCGGAACGTCGTCTCGTGCCATCCTCACGTGGTGTCTGGTCCAGAGACATCAACGTCGTGTCCAGATAATCCTGCCTGCTCGGAGCGGAGCCTCCTTCCCGTCTGTTCCTCGTCTGGCAGGGGCTCCCCTGGGTGCAGCATCCCTATAAATAAGCTCAGAGCAGATTTTTAATGGCCATCACCTTGTCAAGGGTTCTTTAATAGGATTTCATGTAAAATTCGGATCCTTGGGCATTAGCACATGGTGAGCTGTAATAGCTAACGGGTGATGGCGTTACCTGCACCCCGTCCATCCTGACCTCCCAACGTTTGCCCTGTTCCTGAAGGACCCGGTTCGTCATGACAAGGATCCCCACCTCTGGAAAATTCTCATGGGGAGCGTTTCCGCCTCCTCTCCCCGCATCCCAGCAACCTCTCGGCACCAAGGGGTGTTTTAGCCATAACTCAGAACATTCTGGGCTACAATGAACATAAAAATGGCATCGCTCATCCCCCGAAGACCTGGAGGCCACTGTAAAATATGTCAAATAATTCCAGAAAACCCCAGGAATTCCCTAAAACATGAAAACACAAGGAGCTTTTTAGCCACTCCCTTCTTTTCTTCTCACGTGTGCTCAGCGGAGAGGGATTTAGGTGGCACAGGAGTGTCACCCACTTCTCCTCCCCCATTGACAGTGCGTCCACCCTCCCTGTAGTTAGTCATAGATACAAACAAAGCCCACCTCCCCTGGGGTTTGCATGACACTCCCCGTCCTCCACCTTAAAACTGTGTTAAGCGAAATGAATTCGCTGCAAGCTGTTTTATTTCATGTTGTTAAATAGCTACATATAACATTCAGATTTCCCTTTTGATGACTCAGGTTGGAAAGATAAGGTCTGGGAAGAACTGCTCTTCCATCAGAAGACTTCCAGAGTTAGGGGTGTCCGACTCCTGCTTGCCGTTTCTGTAAAACTCCTGCATGAGACGCTGTGTGGGCTCACCGGTGTCTCCGCAGCTCCAGCCCAGGGGCTTTCCTTGTAGAGAAACAGGACGATGGAATTTAGGTGTTTGTAAAGACCCGGATGCGGAAAATCTGTCAGCGTAAAACAAACTGAGTGCTCCGTTGGTGAGGCCTGGGTTGGCTTTCCTGTGTGTCTGCCTTTGTGCAAGCAGCACCTCATTTGAAATAAAGGATGGGCCACCCCAGGCACGTGGACACTCCTGTCCATGGCATGCCCTAAGTGTTGGCCCCTCAGACGCAGGAACTGATGCGCTGAGCTGTGCACGCAGTAAGCTGGCTCTCCACATCGGGCGGGGCTGCAGGGTTTGAGCAGGTTTGCTCAGGAATCTGGTTTGGTCCTCAAATGGCTACCTGTGATCCGTCCGGCACTTAATTTGGGAGGCTGGGTCCCTACTCTTTCAGGCAGGTGCATGGGTTTGGAGTGAGCTCTTCCTACTGTTTGAGATAATCTTTCCAGACACTGGCTTTCTAAAAAGAGACAAAGAACCGCCGGCATCCGTCATTCGCACTGATAACTTTATCAGACCAGCTTGAAGGTCCCCTCTTGTCAGCCTCTACCTGGGCTGTGCTTGCTGGTCTGTCTCAGCCTCTCCTTGGCCACCAGGTAGCCCACATGCCTTGCTGGGTTGTCCACGCTGAAGTGGGCTGTACAGAGTACCCTCCTCCAAGACATCAGAGTGAGTCCCACCTAAAGTGGTTTTGGAACTAGGTGAGAGGGGCTTGTGATGTCAGAAGCCAAGCAAGAAGGGCAGAGAGAGGCTCATCCCTGAGGCTTCCCGGGGAAGGTGGACGGCCTGGCATCTCTGTGTGGAGGTCCTTCCAAAGGTATCGCCTGCCGAGTCGGGCCACACGTAAGCCGTGTGGCCCAGTGGCACCTTTTATGGCAAACTTGGCTTTGAAATGGTGGTACGGGTATGAGCTGTGGGGATTGGCAGGACTTGTGTCCCTGCCAATGGCGGGGGACTTCAGCACCAGTGGACTAAACCAGCCCCTCCTTTCCTTCTCCAGCCTGAACCGCTGGGGAGCCCTCAGGTGTCGGGAGGGAGCTGATGCACCGTGTGTGTGTGAGTGTGTGTGTGTGCACGTGTGTCTTTGTGTGTGTGTGTGTGAGTCTGTGTGCATGTCTGTGTGTGTGTGAGTCAGCGTGCGTGTCTGTGTGTGTGTGAGTCAGCGTGTTGGCTTTTTAGGACTCGGTGATCAGAAAATACCGGAGCGGTCAGCTGCCCGTCTGCTGTGGTCAGCCTGGCAGTTGGAGGGCAGCGGCCACAAAGGTGCAAGGTCCAGGGTAAGGGGCCCAGAGGGAAGGCGCTGCCTCCAGGCTGGCATTGCTGGCCCGAACCAGTCCCTGGGGAGATTGGGAAAATCCACTTTTTCCCACCTCCCTTTCCAAATGAGTCTCTACTGAAAAAAGTTGTCTATTCTGAGGTCATCCAGGTGAGGAACACACGTCCCGGAGGGTGAGGAGAATGGAGCCGCCGCCAGTCAATCGGGTGTGTGATGCCCCAGAAGCTGTGGTTTGCGATGGAAACCCTGCCAGCCTTTGCCCAGTCCCACCTCAGTTCTTTCCTTATAAATTACATCTCTGCCAAGTTGTTTTCATTTTTCATCGCTGTGGCTCGTTCTGCGTTGATGTATTTTTAAACAAGAAGCACAGGCCTAATGGAAAATCACCCTGCAGGGTGGCCCGTGGCCCTTCCTGGGTCAGGGACCCCAACGCAGGGCAGGGAACCTCCCTGCTGCAAGACCCACCTCTCCATGGCCCGAATGTCAGCTCACTCAGCCCTGAGAGTGCGGGGCCACCGCTGCACTCCCTTTCCCCTGACGGGTCATGTTCCTAAAGCCCAAACTTACCTGCAATTGGAGGTATCTGTCCCTTTTGCATCCTGAGGTTGAGGGGAAATGCAGTGTGTCATCCTGCAACCTTCTCAGACCTTTCCTCTGGGCCTCTGGTCTCTTTTGCTCCAGTTTCTTGCAGAGTCCAAATTGGGATGGAAATGAACAAGCCCAGTCCTGGCAAAGCAGCTGAGGTCTTTGCAGCCTGGTGAAGGCCGAGCAGGGTGTGCAGTGCCCTCTGCTGGCCGAAGGGCGCCATCGCTGGGCGCCAGGCCTCTGGGTGGGCCTGCTCCCCGGAAGGGCTGCAACAGGAGGTCGGCTGCACACTAGCTTTGCCAGTGTGCCCTGGCACGGGGCTTTCAGGCTGAACCATGTCAGGAAGCAAATGGGCTGGGATCTCAGAAGGGCAGCAGAGCAGCTGTGTCCCCTGAGGAAGGTGGTGATTCAGGACCTCTCAGAGGCAGGGAATCAAGAGGCAGACGTCCTCAAAATCTAACATTAAGATTTTTCTTTTTTAATTTAAGATCCCATCATTGCTATTTGATAACCAGCTAATTCTTTTAATTGTCTTTATTAGACATTTAAATACAGCTCGATTCATAGATATTGGAATAAGCCAAATTAACCCAAAGTTGCCTTAAAAATGCTAAATCTTTGCTGTTCTACACACACACACACACACACACACACACACACACACACACACACACACCATTCCATAGACTAGGTATTTTCAAGGTTAGCACAAGTTTGTCATATAACCTCCAGGTAGCTGTCAGCTGGTGGCTCCTGCTTTGCCTGATTCCCCAGGTCTAAGCCCTTCGCGACCATCAGTTATCCATGCTTTTACCCCGCTCTGGACCACAGCAAGTGTGTGCGGCTGCACAGCTCCACCGTAGGCTGCAGACATCACCCTCGGTCATCTTTGGGGCCCTGGAGGGACCTCACCGTGGTGGAAGTCTTTCTGCAGTCATTTTATGAGAACTTTCCGATATTCTAGATACTTCTCTGAGTGGTGTTCCCTTTTACTCGTTCAGATGTAAACATCCTTCAAAGATTTCTTGCATTCAGTATGTAACAACAGAGGAGTGTGGGGTCAGGGTGGAACTTCCTCCGCCCGCCTAGGACTTGACGTTGCTAATCTCCATCACCTGGTGCAGATCAGAATTATTACGCCAAAGGAGACGAAACGGTCAGAAAATTGGGGAAGGAGACATTAACCCATTTTTCTATGATGCGTCAGTCGCAACCCACTGGGAATGAAAGGTCGTTTACACCTCTTAATTTGAATAAAAGTTTGTTTGCCCTCATCGTTTTTGTTTTTATTTTTAAAGAAAACTTTATTAAAACTATGACATTTATTGCTAAAGCGTATTTGTAAGTCAAATGCTTCAAAAATGTGTGAAGATTCTCAACACAGCAGTGTCTCGTTTTCTTCGGCATCAGAACACCCAACACTGAATTTTCATTATGACACAAATAAAACAGCCAATTAGGAAAACCATGAGTTGTTTGTGCTCAGATCCCCTGTTCTTGATGATCTCTTTTAGCAGAGGAAGTATTTAGAATTCTTACTTTTGCATTTAACACCAGGAGACATATTTTTGTGTGCTAACAACCTCGAATGCAGGAGGATTCACGCCTGGCCTCCGGGTGTTGGAAACGGGCAGTGGACTTGTGCTAACCACACTTGAACTATCTGTGTGCTTCTGTCTGGGACACCATGTTGCATCAGCCCAGCAAGCTCCAAGGGTGGGGCCCATGGAACAGATTGCGGGCATGTGACAAGGGTGTGACCTTGCCACCCTAGGGTTGGGCTGCTGGACATCCCTGGGGAACGATAAGCAGTTCTGCTCCCAGGATTTGCCGAATGATGGACAGGCCAGGCTCCAGGAACCAGAGTGAAGCTTCAGTGTGTATTGAAGGGTCCTGCCAGTTATTGTGGGGATGGGGGCTGGGGGCTGGGAGACTTCCCTGTACACCTTTTTATGCTACTTGATGTCTGAAGAATGTGTTTCACCTTGCCCAAAAGACTAAACATGCCCAAAAGCTACTGAGGAAATAAGGAGCAGTAGGAGCTTTGGGGCTTTTACAAAATTGACTTCAGTAAGCTCATTTCCCACAAAAGCTTCATTCCCCCGAAGTTTCATTTTCTTCCTTAAAGTGCAGTTCTGATCATTTTATTATTACGATGGTGTTATGTTGACTCTTTGGCCAAAGCATAAGCCAGCGTTCTCCCCACTGACCCCTGAAGCTTGTAGAATATGTATTTTGTTGTATCTAGATTTTAATTTGATTCTTTAGGTACAATTTACAAAACAAAACCCAGACCACCTGTTCAGAGGATCCCGCGCAGCTGTCTTCTAAGAAAGGAATTTGTTGTTCCTGTTTGGCTTCTGAACATTCTGGAACAGGTTCTTTTGAGGTAGCCCAAAGGCCTGTGGCTTTATTTGGGACTAGAGTCAGAGGGGATTTTTCTGGGTAGTGGTCATGGCAGGCCAGCATTCGCGAGGCTCTGTGAAAACCCCCTGACCTTGGAGATATGCTAGATGGCACCCCACCCGCAGAGCCCTGCCTGTGCCAGCAGCTTCTCGCTGTGTAACCTAGCCTGGACAGGGTGCCACCCTGCTTTGTCACTCACAGGTTGGTGAACGAGCCTATTGACACATCGGGGAGCCTTACAGGCTGTGGTGCAGGAGACCTTGGGAGTGGTGTCATCCATGTAGGGGTCCTGGGCTCAGAAGGGGAAAGACCCTGTGCCTGGTGCTGCCAGGCCTGCCGGGAGCCTTCTGTGTTGCATCTGAACCGCCCAAACTTCACACCTACCCCCTTGCAGGTTTAACAATGAAGTGTATTCTGAGGACTCCAGGGGTTCCCTGGAGAACTGGCAGTACTTGCTTAACTGTAATAATAATTAATTCGTTAGTACGTCATGAACCTTGGTCTCTCTCTGTTAACATAATGTTTAAGTGGATTTCCTTGAAAGAATTGAAGGCTTGAGTCATCATGTTTAATTCGTTTTAGATGAATTTTTTTTGCTTTTGAAAGACATCAATTACTTGGTGTAAATTTCTTCATCTGCCCAAACTTTGTGAAGTCTAGGAACTAGAATAAAGAAACGGGAGGAATCTTAAAAACCTATTTGAGATTTTTAAGAAGGTGCAGTGGTGAGGACGAGATGTGCTGTGACGGTTTGATCCCTGCAGGCAAAGCTGCTAATGGTCCTGTTGAGTAAAAACTAATGTGCCCAGGTTTTGGACCTTGTTGGAAGAGGGGAAACCCCATTTCTCTTGCCCTCACCTTCGAGTGTTTCTGTTTGTGTTTGGTAATCCAAGCAAGTGGTTGTAAAAGGGAAGTGTTTTTCTTCCTTTTTGTTCCCCCTTTTCTTAAATCTCATGTTTCCCTTTGAAACCCACATGGGGCAAACCTTCCGTGCCTGTAGCTTTGTTCTAGTAAAACGACAGGAATCTCCAAGTGGCTTTCTGTCCAGGTATTTTTCCTCTTCTGAGACACGTGGAATTATTCTCCGACACGAAACTCATCTCAAGCTAATGAAACACAGACCTGTCAGTGGTTGGTCCTGTGATTTCTCTTCGGAGAGAACACGGTGTTTTGTTTTGTTGTGTTTTGTTTTGTAAGGTTTGGCATTGGTGTACTGTTCTTATTTATGAAAAGACCTGACTTGTCTTTGACCTTTCCTGAGTTTCGCTGAGGTTACCTCCGAGCCTAAGCCGGAGGGAAGGACAGTCTATGGTGGGGTTTGTGTCCGGGGTGGGGGGGTTGGGGGGGGCTCACCAAAGGGAGATTCTCGAGGCCTGCTGTTCCGCATCAAACGTTATCATATGTTGGGGAGGAAAAATTTCCCTTTTTCTAGGTTCTTTTCGCTGGTCTAATGATTAAATTGACATAAAACAGGTTAACGGGAGGAAAAAATCAAATTTCATACAGATGGGAGCCCCAAAGATACAAGGGCCAGTCGGGCAGTGGAGGCTTATGTGCCACCCTCAGCTAAGGAAGGGACGGGCCTGGGGCTTCGGAGGGCAGGAGGGTGATCCACAGGATGCTAAGAAGAGCAGATGTTTGCCCTGCCATACAGATAGGTCTTCTGTATAAAAGGTTGTCTCTGGTAATAGCTCTTTCTGGGCCAGGCCCTCTATCTAAATTCGTTCCGTAATGAAGGGAGAGGTAGTTTTTCCTGAACCTGCTGGGTCTTGCTTGCCTTCAGCTCAAAATAATCCACATGCCAAAGTGACACATTGTGAGGTGGTGTTTTCTGCTCCCTTTCATACGCACGTTCCCGTCTGATCCTCACAACCGTGTTGGAACCGAAGTAGCGTGACCCCTGTCCTACAGACATGGTGCTTGCTTATCCACAGTCATTCTGCAAGTAGGTTCTCGAACTGTCTTCCCAACTGCAACACCACCCACTACTGTGGGAGCGTGTAACACATTCCCCCTTTTTTCTCCCCATGTTTATCTTTATTTGTGGTTAAACATTGACTAGATGGTGTCAGTTGATGATGGAGGTGATAAATTCAGTGCAAGCAAAGTTCATGGTTTCTGAGTGGAGACTCAGGCAGGGGTTGGCTTTCGTAGCAGGCACTGCCGGGGGAGCCCGGGTAGGTGTGGGTGTGAGGTGTTGGTATTCCCCGCGTGGACGGCCGCCCGGCTCTGAGGAGGGCCTGTCCCTGTCCCTGGAAGAGGGTTATGTTGATTACGTCCTTGTAATCAGCTTGCTCCTTTGGAGGATGCAAATGTCACATTTCAGACATTCTTGCTTCAAAAGAAATATTGTGTGTGGGGGGCGGTGGGGGGATTAAGATCCATGAATCAGTGGTCACTGCCGTCGAGTCCAGACCAGACTCGGCCTGGTGGTCTTGTGACTCTGAATTCACTGTCCACATGGCAGTGTGAGACACGGGTGGGTGCCACCGCTGGAGGGGGCCCTACAGAAGGGCCCGCCACAGAGAGTATTCCCCCCCAACCTCCCCAAACGCCAGACACCGAAGTCAGTTGCTTTTTTTAAAAAAGTGGTTTTAAATAATAGGACACAGACAATTTGTGTAAGCTGATGCTTGATTTCCTTTGATTGCGAAATCGAGATTCTAGTTATCAATTTTTCAGGAAGCCATCTAATTATACAAATTAAAATTCAAAGGAAAGCAAAAAGAATGATTATGCCTCACCCGGGAATTGGAGGAGGGTGTGAAACCCATCTTGCCTTAGATGATAATACTGCCATTTTTCATCTCTAAGGCACTTCACAAATATTAACTAATCAATTCTCTCACCCCTCTGATGAGGCAGCTGAGGTGGGTTCTGGCTTCACTGCAGCCCAGGAGGGACCACGCTGCAGTTTGATTATCAGAGCTCCGGACCTGAGCAAATGGAAACTGCCAGCCAAGCTCTGGACCCATCCCCTTGGTCTCAGGCCCAAATGCTCGGGTCCAGAGGCCCTGCCCCTCTCTCTGTTACTCTCTGCTCAAGTTGGCTGGACATAGGAACCCCCGGCCTGTCCCGCGACCCTTTGCATGGTTGCCTGTCATAAAGTCCAGCAAAAGCAAAACCAGAATTTAAAAACTATGCCCGCTACCCCGCCGTCCGCCCAGATCTTCCAGGTGGTGACCCAGCTGGCTTTGAGATGACCTTCCTTTCCCTCACCCAGAATGGGCGTTCCAGGTGCGGGGACTTCCCAGGTTTGGAAAGGGTTTGGT
Source organism: Rhinolophus ferrumequinum (assembly GCF_004115265.2). NCBI lineage: Eukaryota > Metazoa > Chordata > Mammalia > Chiroptera > Rhinolophidae > Rhinolophus > Rhinolophus ferrumequinum. Next base: position 5,910,713 of record NC_046299.1, read on the forward strand.
ATTTCTTGGATGTTGCATTAATTATTTATGTGATTAGAAATTGTGCTTTTGCCTACCACATTTAAAGAAAGGCACGTAATTATTGCCCATAAATCTTTGGGGTCCTTTTTCAGCCTCATTGCTGGGAAATGAGCCATTAAGTACCAGGAAGTCACCCCCCTTCCAGAGTCAGACCTGCATTCTGACCTGTGATGGAGCAACTCCCATCGTTTTGCATAATTGATGACTCGACACAACAGTGCACATTATTAACCCTGGAGCCGCACTTTTGTCCCCCACTCCCCCCCCTTTGCTGGATAACTGAGGACAACTGTGTGTGTGTGCGCGCGCTAAAATAAGACTGCAGCAGTGAGTCAAAAGCTAGGACGTTGGGAGTTGCGGGTAAGGCTTTGTGGCCTCAGCTGGTACATGGGATGAGCAGGCAGTGGGGGCAGGTCCCACAACACACAGCCCTGACTGCCTGCACAAACCGGAGGATACCACGCCCCATCCTCAGCGGGCATTTGGGTTTCCCTGTGGGGAGTCCCGCACGCCCCAACCCAAGGAGAGCCCCTCCCCCCCTTCCTCTTCTGCCTCCGCTATTTGCCTGAAACACCATGGGTGTGGGACAGTGGCCTGGACACTGCCCTTGCCGATGCCATCTGTGGCTCCCTCTACATGCAAGGAAGGTGGCACTGGGCACACGTTGGTTAGGTGGTGTGTGGCTGGCTTCCTGCCCCCGCTTTCCCGCCATGGGGTTCAGGGTTTGTGTTGTGCTTTGCAGTGGCTCAGACTCCTGACCCCCGAGGGCCAATTTTGGAAAGTTCCGTAAGCCACCTGGTGGAAGACCCCAGTGAGCTCTCGTGTAGCCCCCGCTGCGTGTCTGCGTACTTGTCCAGGTGCAGCCGGGACCCGCTCCCCCGGTGGCTCCGCTGGCCCTCGTGGCTTGGTCTCTGGCAGTGGAGTACAAATTGTTACGATTCAGGTTGGTTGGTAATTGGTGTTTACAGCCCTGAAGTTAAAAGCAAGAGATCCAGATGCTGCCGTTTAGTGCTTGCAGAAACAAATGACAACCGTCTTGTTCGTGTTCACTTGCCTCCTGTTACAAGACAGGCAGGCGATTGGGACAATGGACTTGGAGCAACCCCATCTCCCAGTGTTTGAGGGAGTTCAGCAAGTGGCCAGATGGCAGGTCCCCTTGTAGAAAGTGGCAGCAAAGCCCTGAATGACCTGTGTCCTGTGCCCCCAGGGTGTCCAGAGAGTAAGGATTCTTTTCTCCTTGTTTCAGGGTTCATAGTGGCGTAATGCCCGCAGACTCCTGCGAGTTCCCCTAAGTTCTTAGAGGACCGCTTTGCCTTTTGAATCAGAGAGTTGCAAAGTTCGATAAAGAATGGCCCTTGTGGATAAGCACAAAGTCAAGCGACAGCGATTGGACAGAATTTGTGAAGGTAAGAGCCAGCGTGATGGGCGGTTTTTAACCAGACGCGGAGCCTCGCCCTGGAATCCGTGACCCGCTCGCCTGGCGGGAACTGGTTCCCTGTTCAGACCATGCACCACACCGGCACCCGCCAGCCAAAGGCCTCACTGGCAGGCACCTCTGCCAGTGCCCTGGCCTCATGGTCCGTAGGCCTGACCTTCACCGAGGACGAGGCCTGGCTTCCGGGGTAGGGGTGGGGCTAGGAGGAAAGCTGGAGAGGGGAGTAGGCCCCAACCAAGGCCCATTTTTTCCACTTACCTAAGATCATTTTGCATATGAAAGACGCTGTATATTAGGACCATCTTGTTTTTACTTCCTGAAGTTTCCGGACTTGCTCTGTTTCGAATTAAGGTATTTACAAGGGTGAATTCCAGGACCATTCCTGAGGAGTCCAGCGTTGCCCCTTGTGTTGTGTTCACATTCCTGGTATCTTTGAAAATGTCTGGAAGTGTTTTATTCATGAAAGGGAAAATAAACATAATTAAAATCTAATGGAAACCTGGGGACAACACTCTAAAATGTTGATTAAGTACCATCCTCTCCTAATTAGGGAGTGGTAAGAAATCCAGAGCGAGGGGACCTGGGCTTTGAGCGCCCTCGGGCCCCGGTGCTGCCGGGCTGGACTTGTGTGGCTCAGCGTGGCCTGGTGGCTTCACGGCAGGATTTGTCACAGAGGTGACGGAGGGGAGCCTCCTTGAGGCCCCTGCATGTGCTGGCACACTGGTTGGCCCGCTAATTTGGGGACAGGAATGCGTATCCCACAAGCTGTCCATATGGAGTTGTTTGTCCTTTAAGTAGATGTGGCTCAAGCCACGTGGGGTGGATAATCAAAGCCGTGTTCTCCTGTGTGACGGCACTGCCTGCAAGAGCTTCAAGCTGCAAGAACGAGAGACCCTGGCTGCCCCCCACGGTCCTGGGCTGGGCTGCAGGGGAAGGGGGTTAGCACTTCAGGATTTGTTTTAAGTAAACATTTAAAAATTTTCAAATGTACAGAAAGATAGAATAGTACAATGGCCACACACTTGCTTTTGTTTTGTAGCTACATAGAGAGAGACGTGTGGGTGGAGGGAGGGATGGATGGATGGGCTTTTCCAGAACCCCCTGAAAGAAGGTTGTAGGTACAGCGATTTCCTCGGAAGTACCTGTGGCGTGTGTCCCCTTTAAGGTCCTTTCCCACATAAACATAACACCATAATCACCCCCGAGGGAAGTGTACTTCGTTACAATCAATATTATTAATACAGACTGCATATTCACATTTCCCCTGAGTACCCATTTTTAGCCGGGTTTTTTTTTTTTTTTTTTTTTTTTTTGCCTAATGCAGAAACCTCCGACGGACACACGTTGCATTTAGTTTGTCACCTTAATCCCAAATAATTCCCTGGCCTTTTTGACTTTGGAAAGCATTGACATCGTGAAAGCGCCCAGGCCAGTTGGTTTGTACAATGTCCCGTCATCTGGGTTCAGCTTGTGTGGGAAAGTTTTTAAACTTACTTTTACTCTGCAGTGGAAAGGGTTACGGAAAGGGCTTCATTTTAGGTTACGGAGTCCCCTGTTCCAAAAATCCCTAGTGGATCAACATTCCAAGGTTAGTATCGGGGGCTGACTCCACCCCCTCCACACCAGTATTTATCGAGAGGAACCACTTTGGAGGAGAGAATGGAATTGAAGGACCAGTGACCTTTCCTCTCTATTGCCAGGGCTGCGCAGTGTTTCAGACCCTCTCTCCCAAGCATGGTTCGCGCCCACCCATTTTTTATAACAGAACTTTCAGTATCACCTTTATGCAGGAATAGTGTTCCTGAGACGGTAGCAGTAAGTATATTTTTTCATACAGACACCCGGAATTAGTTACTCAGGTGTAACTTAAAACTCCTGATCACAAACATTTGTTTAATAAGCATAACTGCCATAATAAGTATGGCGCTTCTTGCATTTACACGCTGATTTAGCACCTTCTGTAGGTCGGGACAGGTGGTGCCCATTTGCCAGGTGTGCCCAGGACCCCAGGCAATCTGCTGTTCTTTATTTGGTTATTTCTTCCAGAAGGCCTCAGATATCCGCATGCCTGGCTGTGAACTAGCTGTACTTCAGTTTTCTCTGTGGAAGTCCACAGACAACTCTCCCCTTCCCACCAGTGGCCCACGCCCCACCTGTAGGACTCCCTGTATCATTGGTCCTGATTTGATGATTAAAAGCATGGAGCTGCATGGCCCTGGAGATGTTCTGGGCGTGTAGGACCTCTGTCTTCCTGTTCTTGGTCTCTAGGAACACAAACACTTCCATATTCTTCCCTCCCGCCTGCTGCACAGCCCCTGCAAAGCCTTGGCTGTGGGGTCCCATGCCAGACAAGCCTTCTGACACGCTCCGTGGTCCCACTCTCTTCCCCCTCCCTCTCTTGAATGGACCCTTTTGCTCCAGCCCAGCCAGCCTGGAATCTGAGCATCATCCTTGCACAGGAACTGCTTCCAGAATCCCCACCTGCCTTCCGAGGCCCAGCCCCTTCCTCCCTGAGACCTTCCACACCAGCCCACAGGGTCCCAACGTCCTCTTGCGCCTCTTGCACCTCGGAGCCCAGGGAAGATGGAGTGGAGCTTCGTCCCTCTTTGTCTGCTCAGAATCGGACCGGGGACTTTTCTGCTCGAGAGTTAAGCACAGTACAGAGTATAGCTTTGCTTTTCTCACCAGCCAAAGGCTTTGGGATGCCATCCAAATCAGTTGGAATAATGGTCTCGCAAGCTGACTTAAAAGCCAGATTTTAATTTTTTTTTTTAAAGCAACCCTTCTATTTTCATATGTGTAATTTGTTCTTGGCTCTTTCTTGATGCCTAATATCAAACCATCCTAGAGTGCTGTTGTGTGAGAATTATTTTGGAGCAGGGTCTGCTAATAAGACCAGTCAGAGCCAGAGTGCAGGCTCCTCTTTTTGATGTATAATTTTAGGTCTTGGTTTTCCCCTCTGCTTAGTTTGTTGGCATAATTGACATTGCATTTGTGAATTGCACCAATCAGAATTTTAACACATTACTACATCGTGGCAGAGCTGGTTTGACTTGCCCCAAATATTTGTCGGTCAGAGAAGAGGACTTGTTATCGCTCAGCGTTGCAAAAGTAACTCAGAAAAGCCCTGGGTTTGTAGAGCTGTAATACACCACAATGGCTTTGCTGATGACTTTTTGTTAGAACATCTTATTGTGGGTTATGGTGGAATAAATCACTAAACACCGTCCTTTCCTGTGGCTGTTGAGAATATAATGTGGAAAAAAGTAGAGATTTCATTTTACTTTATTTTGTTCGAATGTCTTATGTACGTGGAAAAATGGTCCCAAGGATTATATCAGCTGAGCTGTGATAAGCCCCGTTCATAATATAACGCAGGAGAGGACCTTTCCTGTCCTCTGTAGGAAGGAAAAAAAAAAAAAAGAAATATGATATGAAGCTCGTTTTAAATAAACAATCCTATTCAACATTCTTTACCACTGGGATATTCTCCTGAGCACCGAGAATAAAAGGAGGTTAGAATGACGGGCTGGTTGGGTGGACGTGGGGGAAATGGAGACCCGTTGGTGTCTTTTATACACATAGACAGTATAAACTCTGGGAATCTTTTTGTGCATCCACTTTCCCACCGAGCACAAGACATGTCAGAGAACCTACTACAGGGGTGAGGGAGAAGCAAACTTTTTCTCTGGTGGTGTTGAGCTTGTCATGGTGACAGTATGTCTCAGTGGAATGTTCCAGCCAGAAAGTTCATTCATGGCCCCAGAAAGTTCAGAAGCAAAGATGTCTGAGAGCTTCTAGGTGTCCGAGGTGGCTGCACTGACGGGATCGGAGCCTTCAGCGCCAGCTCATACCCATCGGAGCCCACAGCGCGGACGGGTTGACCTATACTTCCCATAGGAAGAGCGTCGTCTGCAGACTGGGCCAGAGTCTGCTATTTGGCTTTACCTCTCTTTAAAAAAAAAAAAAAAAAAAAAGGCAATATAAAATCCCTCCTTGTTTTGTTTTTTAGAACACTATATAAAGAAACCACGTTGACGCCTGCCATCTATAAGTAGTCCGCAGTCCTTTGTAATATCTCTGAATAGCCCCAAAAAGTGGATTTTTAAAATGGGATTCATAATGTTGCTATACATTATAATTATATGTTTGGATCAGGCAATTATCCACATTTCCAGTAATTATGTGATTAGTGATAATTACATTAGTTATGTAAATACACAATAGTCAACTAGACAAGACTTCCATAGTGTAAATGAATATACTGGGAAAATGTGGTGCTTGGGTAGAAGAGCAGTAAAGGAAGGGAGAATGGTCACGTCAAAGCTTTGTAGAAGTTACTTGCAAGGGATGAAAATCCATGTTTCGCCTTCCTTGGCCATGGTTTTAGAATAAATTTGGAACTGCAGACCCTCCCTTTCTGCAGATGACAATCAGACTGAATGGTTTATTAATTCTCTATTGTTAATCATCCTTAAAATGCAGACTTGAGCTTCTCTTTGCACTTGTGGATTCGCTGATGTGCTCTAACTGCTCTGGGCAGATTTCTGTAAAGTCACCATGGTTCTGAGAGCAGTGCATCAGCACCGCTCCATTTCCACTCTGGGGTTGGGGGTGAGGTGTGTAGTCAGGGCCGGAGTGGGGGGGGGTCCTGTCTTGGTTTCGTGCTGTGGCTGTTGCCCTTGCTCTCCCCCCACCCCCACCCCACCACAGTGGCTCACCCTCTCCCCCAGGTTGGCAGCACCCCATCTCTGTCCGTGTTTGGAGATCAGAGCTCCCCGGCCTGCGGTGCTCTTGCTGCGTTGCCTCTTGGTCCCTGTACCTTTGAGGAAAGGGCGTCTGCCTTCAGGCCTGATGAGGCTTCACAGGAGCCGGGTTCCGATGTGTGCAGGCCAAGGCTCCTTCGTCAGAGTCTGTCCAAGGGCAGCACAGCCGTCTGGCTTTGGGGAGTCGTAGGCCTGCAGACAGTGCCCCACACAACGTCGGGGGTCCCTGGGCACCCCCCCCACTGTCCAACCTAACTACAAGTATTGGGGTGACTGTGAAGCTGCTGGCTTCTTGCCCTCTCTCTTCTCCTGTGAGTGACGCACTGTGAAATGATGCTGCCAATTCTGATTGATTTGTACTCCGTGCATCAAACCACTCTCTGATGAGTGGCCGGGACGTTGATGGACGGTCCTGCCAATAATGCTAGGCTCCCCGCTGTGCTCTCTTTGTCTGCAGAGAGGACTCGGGTGGCTCTCGGAGACTCGAGCTCCCCTTCCAGGTCCAGGCAAGACCTTGGCTCAGCACTACCAGCTGGGCCGTGAAGTGGCTGGGAGGGAAACGAGGTCTGTGTACTGACGTGCTCCTGGCTGCGGCGGTCTCCACACTTCCTGTCCCTCCTGCTATTTTACCACTCATGGGAGGAGCTGGACCATCCGTCGTGTTCGTTTCCCAGCTCCTGGTTGGGAGTGCCAGGAGGGTCCTTCCCTTCCCACTCGTGCCCTGCACTGGGTGAAACAGACTCTAGCAAGCCAGTGGGTAGTCAGACCCCTGTGTCGTGCAGCCCATCTTCTTCCTGTACCATCACGGCCCATGAGTGGAACCACCAAGCGGGCCAAAGCAGCGTTGGAGGGGCTGTGCGTGCCCCTGTTCTTACCTTACTGTCCCTGTGCCACGGGCCCTTGCACGTGTGAGGTGCTTGTGCTTCGCTGGGCGTGGGTTCAGAGGCGTGGTCGTGGGTGGGACTTCCTGGGGACCGTATACAACACTCCCTCATTTTTCTCCGTCGCACTGTACACTCCTCAAGGGCAAAGACCAGCTGTTGCCATCAAGCCCCACACAGGGTCGTACTTGGCAGAGTAAAGTTGTCACTTTAAAACCCAGTGTCAGACAAAAGAGCATTCATTGGGTGGAGGAAGGACAGGTCAGCAGGGACAGGGCTCCATTGCCTGGAGTGAGAAAACCACGGGCTGTCTCTGCAGACTGTTGCGTTCCCTGGATTGTTTCAATGGTGTTCCCACCTTGATAGGTGGCAGATTCCTTGGGACCAAGGACAGGGTGACAGACAGGGAGTTGAGGAAGCTTCCTGGAGGTGTGTTATTTGAGCCGGACACATTGGTGCATGGAAATGATGGGGGCATCCTAAACAAGGGTGAGAAGAAGGAATTCTGGAATATTCTGGACTCAGTACAGATGCAGAGACATCAGACACGGAGAGTGGTGGGATGTGGGGGTGGCACGTTGGGGTGAGTAGGCGGGTCTCCCGAGAAGCTGAGACTTTGCAGGAAGAACCGCTGCTGGAGGTTTTCGTGGGGAGGAAGGGAGCACCTGTGTCAGGTGCTGGGAAGGACTCGCTCAGCCTCTCAAGGCAGATGTTCCGTGACTTGCACGGGCCCTGAGTCCACACTGGGGTCCCAGCTAACACTTTCTGCTTCAGTGGCACATTCAAAACATGCTGTAAAAGAGTGGACTTTACCCCATAAACAGTGGGAATCAAGCCTAATTTTCATAACATGGCTTTCATTTTAGAATCTAGTCTAGAAGTTGAGTCAGGAGCCACGTGCAAGCCTTGTTCTCCCATAAAATGGCTCAATCTTGAGTTACGAGACTGCTGGGCCTTTTTTAGCGCCGCTGATCTTGAAAGGGTTGGTCAGTCGGTCAGTCTGTCGTTGGGTCGATCGCAAAGCTCCACCTCAGGGCTTGGGTCTCCTTCGGAGAGTTGCCTCCCTGCTCCAGGCTCAGAAATTGGGAGCACGCAGCATGCAACCCAGGGCGTTTGATGATCGAAATGATGTATGGACAGTTCTGCTAATTTTCTCTTTGTACTCATGTCAGTTACACGAAGCCTGCCTTAAAACCCTGCCCCCTGCCCCATATTTGCTCTTGCACCAGTGGACGTGGGGTTTTGTCCCAACTCTGGTTTACATCATCCAAGTGAGTTACTTTGGTGGAGGGGATACTGAAGGGACAGAAGGAAAGAAATTTTAAAAGCAGAAAGCTGTTTTTAAACACAAATTCTAAAATACTTGACAGAAGCAAGCAATAAACCAACACAGCCTGTACACATTTAAAAGTAGGAAGTGGGACTCGGAGGCCTATTTTTGGCCGTCTCCGCCGGAAAACAGTGTGTAACCCACTAACCTCAGCAATGTCCCCGTGGGAGAAGCCGCTTGTAGGAGGCAGAAGAGGGGGGCACGGCAGTGGCTTCATTCTGGGTTCAGCTGGCGCAGGGAGGCATGGGGGGGGGGGCGGATTCTTATTTCCGTCCGCACTTTCAGAGCTGCCTTGGTCTCATGGCCCCGAGGACCGGGGAAGGCTGGCCAAGCAGTGTCCCAAAGTTGGGCATGGCTTCCTCCTGAGAGTGAGCCTGTATTGCCACCAGGAGGGTGGGAAACTACACAGCGGTCAGGGGACAAGCAGTGAGACCCAGTGGCGTTCATGTGAGTCCCGACTTTAGCTTCGCCGGTTCTACTATATGCCCCATCTTTCCTTTTCTTTCTCCTTTTCCTTCTTTCCTTCCTTCCTTCCAAAAATGTGAGCATTTGACCCCTGAACAGCACTTCTAGTTCATTCATTTCAAGTGTTTCTCCAGGTCCTTGTATTGATCGGAGCCTGAGGGCTGTTCCCTGGAGGGGTCAGTGGTCATCCCCTCCTCGATGTTCCCTGCTTTTCCGGGACTGTCTAGATCCATCGCTCAGAGTTTTCAGGTCTCCACATGGTGAATCGGCTCTCTCTGTTGCACAGGGAATTGAAGAATTGGCTTTGGGTGGAAGTTGCTTATAATCATGCTGTGGCCACCGTTCGGATGACTTGACGTGGTCAGCTTTATCTTAGGTGTATTTTCTCTGCAAGAGAATTTGGACTGTCTGTGTCTCGCTTTTCAGAAGATGGCATTTTACTTTGTATAATTTTCTGTAGTGAGGCTCTTCGCAGGATTAAAAAGCTACGTCTGTGAGGCTCATTACTCTTTCAAAAATTGGTCCCCTCTTTATTTAGTCCACATGAGGTTTTCAGAAAAGCAGCCTTTTCTAAAAAACTGCAATGCAATGTGCTTTTAAAAAAAAAAACAAAAAACAGTCGGGCTGTAGAGAACAGTGTGAGTCCAGTTACAGGTGTTTCTACCGAACGCAGGAAAACATCTGTCATAATATTTGGCGGGTTGCAGAGCCGAGGCTGCGTGAGTTTGGGCGGTCTCCAAGCAGAAAGGGTTGGAAGGGGATGGAAAGAGAAGCCGGGCCTCCTGGTTCTCCCGGGGACGCGCCCTGAAGCTTATCTGCCCTGCCCCTGGCATACACCTCCGGTGTCTTCTCAGAAACCCATTACTGCTTTACTTCAGAGCCCTTGGGTGCACGCCCTTCCAAACAGTCCTGCTTCTGTTGGAGAACTTGAACTGAAAACTAGAAATCCGGAAGCGGGGTGAGTCACCACAAGCTTCCCCACTACGAAAAGATTCTGCACGGACAGCTCTCACTGTTCGTCCCCACACTTCTGAAGGGACGTGTCTGCACCGCGAGTGGCATCTCTTAGCGTTAATGCCACATGTTCAGGTTTTGTTGTTGTTGTTGTTTTAAGGAAGGTAAAGGAAATAGTATGATGGCATAGGACTGAGCATAGGCAGTCGCCCTCCATGGGCTAAAGGCTGGGGGCCCTGGCTCTGACGGGCCCAGTTGCACCCCATTTGAAGGGGTTGGAGCAGTCGTGTGTTCAGGGAGTTACTTTTTGATACTCAAGTAGTTAATTTAATAAGTGAAGTATTTCATATTTTGAGGTTTTGGAAATTTTAAAATAACAGAATTACTTTATTAAAGAGGTTGGCTTTAGCATCTAACCTGGGTCCTGTGTCCTGTGGTCCTGGCAAGGCCCCCAAACTCTCCCTGCTCAGCGTCTGGGTTGTGACCTAATCATACCTACCTCTTGAGTCGTTCATGGGCAGGGCACCTAGAACAGGGCTTGGTACATAGACATTCAACAAATGTTGTAGCCCTATATTAAACACCGTGTAAGAAAAACATGATGTCAGAAGTGGTCCGTTGCTGGTCATCTCTGAAGGGTCAGCACTGCTGCTGTCCCTCCTGCCCGGCCGACCAGATCCTCTGGCCAGTGGTGGAAGAAGACATGGCAGGGCCATCAGTGACGGGGCGGAATCCCCACTGGGAGGCATACACGGCCCCTGTTGACCAAAAAACCCAAGATTGGAAGAGGGGAGGTAACAAGGCAGGTGTGGGCTGGGAGCTGCCCGAAGTTACCTGGTCAGTGTCTTTCCTCGGGTGAAGCTGTGTCCACGCATGCCTATTTCTCATGCGCATTCTTAGGAGTGACACTGCCTATCTGTCCCAGCCCTCTCCTCCCTGAGGGGAGGAAGCTCTGCCCGCTTTCTGAACTGTACCCAGAAAACAAGGACCCGCGGAAGCTGGGCCTGCCCACCCGCCAGCTCCCCAGCCACTCCTGGCAGCCCAGCGGTGCCGGGAAACAATCTGCTGTAACCAGATAGCGCTGTTTCCATTTAGTTTGGGTTCTGTTACGTTTGCCTGTCTTTTTTGATGTATCTTCTAAGTGAACACGTCCTGGGGCTGAGTTGTGAGACGTGTAAATATTGTCTTGTGTGTGGCCAGGCCTGTTTCCTCGTCTCCCCTGCCCGGGCCTTTCAGCCCGTGATTGTGAATGTGCCAGCAGAGGAATTACAGAAATTGGCGCCAGCAGGCTTCTTTTATACATGGAAACCCAACGTTTGTCAGTGTGGCTTGTTCTTTTTTTTTTTTTTTTTCCTTTTTTCTTTTTTCTTTCTTTGCACGCAGCCTAGGAGGTGGGGAGGTTTGGGAGAGGATTTGAGTCTCTTTGCCGCCTCCCTGATAACTTGAGGCCTTGTTGGCATTTGGGGGGAGAAAAGGGGACCACAGAGTTCAAATAATGGGCTGGGGTGTCTGGGCAGTCAAATGGTGGTTACCGATCTCTGGTTTTGGGGGACCAAGCACTCTTTGGAGAATAGTGTTGGTTTAAACAGTTTGTCCCAAAGTGTGATAAGTCTTGATTGGTCAGGACATGGGGAGATGGCGTGGGGCCCTGCCCTTTCGTTGCCGTGTACCTCCAGTTCCTGGAAATGCATTTGTACTCACTTCTTTCCCTCATAATTATTCTTTGGTATTTCTGTTGAAGTTTCCAGTTGAATCTTAGATTGAGAGCGACGTGGGGGGAGGGGCAAAACACTTCCAGGTTTCATGGCATCAAATACGCATATGATCTCATTTTGAAATGTTCTAACAGTACAGAGCCTTTGTGCTTCCCGATCACCAGCTTTTGTGTGTGTGGTGAAACCTTAGTCATGGGGACCCTGCCGTTGGAGGGGCAGGACCTGCTGCGAGCGTCTGCGGGGTCGCTCCTCTGGGACCCTCTGTATGTGTAAGGGACTGTCTCAGCGCTTCTCTTGGGGTGGTCCTTCATGTACATAACTGCTGTTCCTTGCATTATTGGACCTAAGTCCCTAGTGGGCTATGTAAGACCTTAATCCGTGGGAATATGGAAAATCGTCTGCAAGATGTAAGCCACGCCAAGGCTGCTGGGATTACATTTTCCTTTCCGACAGATTTAAAGGAAGACACACTTCAGATGCAGACACTTCCCTGTTTTGCTTCATGATGTTCAAATTTAGTCCTTGACCTCTGTGGCAGTCTTAAAATGATGAATGCTAGATCCCACGCACAGGTGGAGGCTTTTTGTTTGGGTGTTTGTTTGTTTTTCTTTCTTCCGCCTGGCTGTACGAAGGGATCTGTGTTTTATGATAAGAAGGTAAAGATTCCGTTTGGACTTGAGCAACGTAACTCATTTGATTCTTCACCAAAGAGTCATCTGAGCGCCAGATTTCATTATTGGCGAAGCATCGGCTGCAGACCTGGCCCATTTCTCGGGGCACTTCATGTTCTAGAACAGTGTGTGAGATTCCTGTCTTTTTATTCTGCCTGCCTGTTCACATTGAATTTGTTCTTAGCCGTGTGCAATGGATTAACATTTCATCAGGGTGGATTAAGATTGAACTGACACGAAAGCAGTCGTCTTCTGATTCCCTTCTGTCACTTGTAGGCAGTGGGAGGCGGGGGTGGGGCGAGGCCCCTTCGGGAGGGGGAGGCAGAGCTTGCCCAGAAAGCCAGCCTGGTGAGGACCAGGGTGAAAAGTCAGAGCTTCGGGGTGAAATAATTCCCACTCGCAGGGCGGGAGGCCTGGATGGGGCCGCAGCGGCTTCATCCGTCTAGAGATGTCACATGGAACAAAAGCTTTCAGGGTTTTATTTAGCTCCTAATCCCCTCGCACTGCTGAGACAGCTGAGGGCCATGTGAGCACCAGGGGCGGGGGCCGCAGGCTCGGTGCAGCCTCCTTTCTGGGACTGAAAGGGAAAGACCTGTCTGCTGCCATAGGGGAACGATGCAAGGTTACCGTGAGTGTTGTGCCGTGTCTACTAAGGTTTCGAGGATTAATAATTTAGGCCGTCCTTTGAAATAGGAAACCCGCAGTTGGTTGTTCCTGCCGTCTCGGAAGGGTTAGGATATAGCCGGTCCGTTTTTGATGTATGAAACTGAAGATTTGTAAAGAAAGGCCTCCGCCTCTGCCTGGGCCACCGTCGTTTTCTTCCCATGCCAGTGCCCAGCAGGCATGTCAGTATTGGTCGTTCTCAGAGCTGGGATGCTGCCGGGTGGTACGAGGGCCCCTGGGAGATGGCGGAGGCTCCAGGCCGGAGCAGCTCCCTGACAGATGGAGGCAGAGAGGGACCCTGGTATGAGCCCACGCCCGATCTCTGCCACGAGGCCTTCTACAGTTCGGTGGCCGGAAGGAAGAACTCCGTCCCCGACTTCACCTTTTACGACAGCAGACAGGCCGTGATGTCTGCCCGGGGTGCCCTGCTGCCGCGGGATTACTACGGCGACCCATCCGGAGCCTCTCGGGTGCCCAGAGAGCTGCGTCACCACCGGGACCCTGGAGTCAGCCGGTCGCTGCCCGGCTATGGAGTGCTTGGCAGCAGAATGACATGGGAGCAAGTGCAAGGTCGGACCCCTGCCCTGCAGGACACAGGCCACCTATACCAGGATCCTGGAGGTAAAATGATCGCGCCAGGGCAGCGGACGCAGAGCAGGGCCCCGCCACCCGTGCACTATGCCGGGGAGCTGGCGGATGTGCCCGTGTACCCCTCCAGCCAGGTCTACAACAATGTAGCTGAGAGGCCTGTGGATCCCGCCCCCGCCAGGCAGGCGGCCCCTACCTGCCTGGTTGTGGACCCCAATGGGACTGCTGCCTCCGAGGGTGGCCCAGGGGTAGCCCCAGGCACTCTGAATCGAGGCTACGGGCAGGAACATGCCCCCTCCAAGGTGTCTTATGAGAATTGTGAGGCTGACCTGTCCACCTTCCAGGGGCCCGCTGGCAAGAGGACTGTGCTGCCTGAATTCCTGGCCCTCCTTCGGGCTGAGGGTGTGGCGGAGGCCACACTGGTGGCCCTTTTACAGCAGGGCTTCGACTCCCCGGCCGTCCTGGCCACCATGGAGGATGCAGACATCAAGTGCGTCGCGCCCAACCTGGGCCAGGCCCGCGTCCTGAGCCGCCTGGCCAGCAGCTGCAGGACTGAGATGCAGCTTCGGAGGCAGGGCCGGGTAGGGTCCCTGCCCCGGACACGCTCCAGCAGCTTCAGCCACCAAAGCGAGCTCCACGGCGACTTGTCTTCTCTGCAGCCCCAGCCTGTGGGTCCCCTGCAGACGGCGTCACCCCGCGTTGGAGACCTGGCGCGCCGCCCCTCCAGCGCACCGTCACAGCACCTCCTGGAAACAGCGGCTACCTATTCTGCTCCTGCAGGGGGCGCCCAAGCCCCCCATTTCCCCTCTAACTCTGGGTATAGCTCTCCCATCCCATGCGCCATGACAGCACGGCTGGGCCCCACATACCCCCCACATGCTGGAGTGGCCCTGACTAACCCAGGCCCTGGGACGCCCCTTCACCCAGGCCCCAGAACAGCCTACTCCACAGCATACACGGTGCCCATGGAACTGCTGAAGCGGGAACGGAGCATGGCCGCGTCTCCCCTGCCCAGCCCGTACGGCAGCCCGCAGCTCCTGCGGAAGCCCGGTGTCCCTGTGGAGCCGTCCACCCTGCCGCCCGCCAGCCAGAACCTCCACGTGCCTCACTCGCCCTACCAGAAGGTGGCCCGGCGGACAGGGGCCCCCATCATCATGTCTACTATGCTTGCTCCGGAACCAAGTAATGCACCCCTCTCTCCTTCCTCTCTTGGGATATCGGGGGGATGGAGGGGGCAGAGGTTTGAGCAGGACAGTGGGTCCTCCCATTCCTGTTACTCTCTGGCCGAGCCTGGAGCATCCGGCCCCACACCCTGACACACACACATGCACCACCACCAGCACCACCGCCCGCCAAACGGGACACCATGGCCAGCTCCCAGCCCAGCCAATTGACACGGGTTCTCTTGGGTGAAACAGATTTTCAGATCAGACTGACCCACTGGGACGGCGTGGCCTTCTCTGATTCTCTAGTTGAGTCAAGTTGGTTTGTGGATTTCCCTTTATAATGATGAAACACAACTGTGTTTCTGGGAGACACTCAGAAATCATCCAGAACAGACTGAAACCATCAGCTCACAAGGGTGGCCTTGGAGAAGGCAGGGGTATTTATCCAGCGCCTCCCACAAATAGTGCATCATTCACTTGCTATTAGAATTGTGCTGTAGTGTGGGACACATCTCCAAAGGGTACCACAGGCAGGATTGACCATCGTGGAGCTAAAAACGGCTTGTGTTAAACAAAGCAAGATGTTGAAATCCCTTAGAACCTCCTGTTTCAAAAACAGACTTAGTCTGGCATATTGGAAAATATAGTTGGGAATTATATTTCCAAGTTGGGGAAATAGAGAAGGATCCTAGGTGGTTCCCATCAAAACATGAGACAAGTATAATTTATTACATGTGTTTCCTTGGGCATTGTGGATAAACGTCCTGTGGACGTGCTCTGGGCACCGGTTAAAATAAAAATTCTAACTCTGGAATCTTTACTGACAGTTTAAGCTACAAATCCATTTTCTTCCCTCTTGCCTCCCCAACATTTAAAAAACTGAATCCTTTTTAAGTGATTTTTGTTTCTGAACAGCTAGTATTATGGGGTGGAGGTAGTGGCCTGAAAATCGTTGTGGAAATACAATGTTTATTTTTGAAAATGCCCCTTAAACATCTGGGGTGGGTCCTGAGAACCTGCGGTTGCCACCCTGAGATACTGCAGTTGGTTTCTCTGCATATTGGTGGGGCTGGTGATCGTTTGACTACTAATATTCTGAAACAGCGATTCTTGCTTTGCAAGTTGACCTCCAGACCCTTTCTTCTTTCCAAAAGGGAGACTGAGTGACTGGTTGGATTTTCCTGGTGTCTCTCACTGCAGATTCTGGTTTTGTCTCTTGTATGGATTTCTTTTTTTAAGTCTGGTCTTATAGTTTACTTGATTTTTTTTTTTGATTTTTTTTTTTTTAATCAATATGTGGCAGGAGAAAAGTCTCATTTTTCTTAGGGCTTGTGCCTTCTCTCTCACCGTCAAACATTCTTTCTTTGCAGCCCACTAATTTGCATGGCGATGACATTTGTTGTTCCAGTAATTTCATCTGATAATGGCCGGGCTTGCAGAGCAGATCTGAAAACATATTCCTTAATTATGTGTTGCTAAGCAACAGGAGAGTTTGGTCATAATCACAGAAAGATTATCTCCTCGTTGAAGTCCTGGAAAGGTTTTGCTGAAGGAAGACCTGTTAAATTGCCTTACTTCCTTCTTTTTCTGTTAATTTCGCACTGCCTTCTAACAAAAACATTCGCTGTTATTTGGGGGTGAGGGGGGACGTTTGGTGAGTGATGGTTAACACACGGTTTGCGGACCCAAGGATATTAACTTGTTCCCTTTGCGTGGCAGCAAGCCAGGCAGGGCCACGGAGGTCTGCAGTTGGTAGTCAGCCAGCAGATAAATTTCTCTGTCAAATGATGTGTCCCGCGGCGGCTGTTGTCCTCCTCTTTCCTTCTCGTACCTTCCGTGTGTCATAACCCTGCCCGAAAGCAGTGTGCCAGGGGCCAGGGGGTCAGAGCTGAGCTTCCTGGCGACTTTCAGCCTGTGCTGGTGGCATTTTACAAGGCAGGCTTCGTAGAATCCGCGGCCAGATTTGGATCTGTTGGGACCTACTCTCATGCTCCTGGAGAGTCCCTTTGCCCCGAAAGGGTAGTATTTACATTTAAGGAAAAGCATCACAGACCTTCAGTTTAGAAACCCGAACCTCATGCCAGCAGCCCCACCTGCCCTGGGCTGCTGAGCTAAGCTGAAATGGGAGCTGGCAATCTTTAAATCTAGTTCTGCCTTGGTCATTCGCGGCACGACCAGCAGGAGTGCGTCTTCATTTAGGGTGTTGTCTCGCTCACATTTCCTTCCCTCTCACCTGGAGGGACAGGGAGTGCGGAGGAAGTGGACGCTCTTTTCTCCCTTTGGAGAGGCAACCTCTGTGTTGAACGTGGATGGGTTGGTCTAAGTGCCTGGTTTTCCTTTTATCCACTTTGGATATTTTAACATCCATTTGTCTGTCTCGGTTCATGAACTAACGGCTTCATCCTGACTGGCTTTCTTGGTATAAATAATGGCTCCTGTTTGCTAGTCTGTTGACCAGGCAGTTCAGGGCGACCTGGCGAGGAGGGACCCCGGTACAGCCCTCCAGCCCCGTGTGAGCGGGATTAGTGGGGCCACACGTCAGACCCACGTGAGTGACAGTACCTGCTGTCGCTCACACACTGACCTGGTCGACTGTGGCACAAGCTGCAGAACCTTCCGGCACTGGCTGTAGCCGGCGATGCCCCCTCCCCCGTGTCACATGGTATCGGCCACAGCCAAGGATTTGCTGCCACCGAGTCCTCCCTGTGACACATGGAGCAGGCTCATGTAAGCAGCAGTGCTGCAGCCATTTTCATATTTTTGTCCCAAAACACAGCCGAGCACAGGCTAAGGGCTTCGCCCAGGAGCAGCCCCAGTGCTGAAAGTTTCAAATGTGAGAAATGCGGCCCCAGCCCACTTGCGACTGGGGGTTTTCCCTTTCCTTTCAGCCATTTTTCCTGAATGCAACTGGATTCATTAGTGCAATTTTGACCCCCATCTGGTCACTGGGGGACACTGCAGGGTAGGGCAGGATGTGTCTGTGGTTCGTTTACGTTGGCACTGTGGGGGAGGCTGGGGTTGTCACAGTGTTGTCTGTCCCCAGAACTGGTCACCTGCATGGCACTGATGTGCTGAAATTGTCACTGGTTTCCAAGGACGTGGGTGTGTGTACGCCTGGTTCCTGCAGTAGGAGACAACTCAGTCCCATCAGAATCAGAATAGAGGACTGTCCCTCTTGGGCCCACACACACCTGGAGACTCTGCCCGTGTCCTGGGCTTTGTGTGAGGCTCTGTGCTGCATGTGCTGGTCTTTAGGATGCTGACCCCCAAACCAGCAGGCTGAAGAGAGGCTGGAGAAGATTTCCTCCAGCCCCAGAGCAGAGCCAGCCAAGAAGGGTGGGTTCTGGGCACCGTGACCCTCAGTTGGCCCCGTGGAGCAGCCGGTGACAGCACCAGCCCTTCTGTTGAAGAGCCTTACTTTGTCACGATTGTGCAGTCTGACTAAGGAGGTGTGTGCACAAAGTAGAGAAAGCGCTCCAGGGCTGCCAGTCAGGGCACAACTCCTGAACACCGACCACCAGCTGCGTAGGTAGGGCGGGTGCTTGTGGCTCAAGCCCCTGCCGTGTGCTGGTCCCGCAACCAGATGTTTGTCACAAGTGGAGAGACCCCAGCCTGGTCTTGAGGCTCTGCAGCCTGGGACAGGGGTGGGGGAGGGGAATTCCCTGAGACATGAAATACCGGCTGGATTAGGGACACACATGGGGCCCTTTGGGAGCCTGGCACACTTGGGAAAACAACTCTCAGGAGAGAGTGTGAGCTGGCAGGGAAGGCTGGGGGCAGAGCATCGACTCCACAACAACCGTTCCAACTGTAGGCCTTGTGGCCGGGCAAGAGAGAGCAACTGCCCCAGCCAGCACAGGGGATGGAGACCTGTGAGCAGACGCCGTGGCCTACTGGGCTGGCAAGGTCCTGGCTCCCTGGGGCATCTCCACAGCTTTTCTTGCTGACATACACTTCCTTGGTCACGGAGTTCCAGCCTCATGGAACAGGAAGGGGACTTCCCTGGGGGCCCCCAGCAGGACTCCTTCTTTCAGCAGAGCCTCCTCCCTTCCAGATTGAGCTCTGGGGAAGGGCTGTGCACTGCCAAGGTGCTGACAGCTCTGCCTTTCCAAGGAAAACACCTGAAACACATCCGACGTCAGTAAAATCGACAGGCCTTCGTTTTGCTTTTGTACTTGGTCTTCCGTGCTGGCCACTGAGTCGTGTTTGGAGTCAGACATCGCTCTTTGGTTTGTTGTTCTCTGAATTCAGGGTGTGTCCTGGGCGGCCACCTGCTCCTGTCCTCTGCACGCAAAGCCCAGATGTGGCCACTCCCCACCCCTTTAGGGCCCCCGTGATTCCTGCCCGCTTTGGGAGCTCACTGGGTTGATCTCATTGTTCCGGGCCCTCACTGTTGACTTCTGCTGTTTTCCCCAAGTGGGAATGACCGGCTCTCATCCATCAGTGCCCGGGAGAATTTGGACTTTGGTCATGTCCTCCTTATCAGACTAAACTCATAGCCTGATCCTGGCGTCACGTTCTGTTCTGTGGCTGGTTTTACTGGACTGACCTTGAGTTTCTCGGTTCCCTTCTTGGGCTCCTAGAAAAACCATGCAGCCAGGAATATGATTTCAGTCCAGGAACATAAGATAGTTTAATGCGTGAGTCAGAAGTACTCTGACTTCTGTGTGTCTTTGGGCAAGTGTATTGAGTTCTCTGTTTCTGTTTCCATGTCTGTCGAAGTAGGGTAGGGATTGAACCTGCCTCATGGACTGTGGGAATGCAATGAGCACAAGAAGAAGAAAAGTGGAGCACTGAGGTCATGAACCCTGCTTGGCCTTGGCCAGAGCCTTTGAAAGGGTGCTTTTATCATCCGCATTGTATCTTGGCCACTTTTCAGGCCGGGAGGCAGTACTCTGGGCTGTGGGGCACTCGGGGGGCTGAGGCCAGGCTAGACCCCCAGCTCTGCATCTCTCGAAGCAGCTTGCTCTGACCTTTTGGGTGTAGACGTGGTATTGCTGTCGGTATTGGGACAGAGGGCCGCTCGGCCAGGCCTACCTGAGCCCCAGGAAAGCTTAATGGGCCTTTCACAAAACGGGGTATCTGGGAGTTTCTGTAAACTCAGCTCTTGTACAGCACACAGCTCAAACTCCCCCCCGACCCCCCGCAGGGGTGTCGTGATCAAACAGGGGATGTGGTCTGGGGAGTCACATGGGTACTTGGGTTTGAATCCCATTTCTCTGCTGGACTGGCTGGGAACCCCGCACTCCTTACAGCTGTAGTAAGGACCCCCCACTCCATACAGCTGGCCCCTTGGAGGGCTACGAGCTCATCGCGGGTTTTCTGCCTAACAGGTGGGGACATGGAGAAGCTGGTTAATGAGGTTAGTTCTTGCTGTGCTTTCCTGCAACTTAGTTTAAAGGAATTGATCTGTGTTCTCACTGGAGGAGATGGAGCTGACATCGCTCTGTCCCAGTTCCTGTCACCAGCGCCCTTTCATGTGGCCTGATGGGCCTGACCCCGCCCAGCTCAGGTCGGCCATGCCGTCTCGCCTCTAGACAGGTGTTTCATCTTCTGGTTTAGGAAGGCGTTCCCGTAGAGAGGAACCTTGTCCTGCAGGGCCTCTCAGGTAGTGGCCCATCAGACACGACTTCAGTGTCTAAATAACAGTTCTGTATTTTTATTTTGTTTTTGTTTTGTTTTTTAATTGGGGAAGGAGAATAGGACTTTATTGGGGAACAGTGTGTACTTCCAGGACTTTTTTTTTTTTCCAAGTCAAGTTGTTGTCCTTTCAGTCTTAGTTGTGGAGGGCGCAGCTCCGCTCCAGGTCTAGTTGCAGGGGGCGCAGCCCACCATCCCTTGCGGGACTCGAGGAATTGAACTGGCAACCTTGTGGTTGAGAGCCCACTGGCCCATGTGGGAATTGAACCGGCAGCCTTCGGAGTTAGGAGCACGGAGCTCCAACCACCTGAGCCACCGAGCCGGCCCACAGTTTTGTGTTTTAGTACGTCTTCCCACCCCGAACCCCAGAGATGATTGCCTCTCCAGAATCTTTAAAAGAGGCAACAGCCCCATTCAGGGGGCAGGTCAGATTTTCCTGGAAGGCTCACAGAGGAGGAGTACAAAGGCCCAAGCCGAACCCACAGATAGGGTGAGAATCGGTGCATTTATCTGCCCAAGAAAAAGGAGATGCCGCCAGGACCCAGCGTCACGTTACATTTTCACATGACCCTTGCTCTCGAGTAACCAGTGTCCACGCTGGGGCTCTCCACGTCCCATTCAGCTTCATGGACCAGGGTGCGTGACCCGAGTCTTCCGTGGGCTCGAGCCTCGGAAGCAAGACTAGAAGTCCTTACTGGCATTTTGGTATCAGATACCTGATTTATGCAAATATGTCCTCCCGATCCTTGGTTGTCTTTTCATGTTCTTGATAATGTCCTTGAAACGCAAGAGTTTTTATTTTGATGGAGTCCAATTTATTTCTTCCTTTGGTTGACTGTGCTTTTGGCATCATACATAATCCATGGTCATGAAAATTGATGCCTGTTTTCTTCCGAAGAGTTTTTATGGTGTTAGCTCTTACATTTAGGTCTCTGAACCATTTTGAGTTCAATTTTTGTATACAAAGGTCTGACAATTAAGTTTGCGAACTTGTTGCACTGATGTTGCTAACCTTTTTTGATATTAGAGGGATTATTCATTATGAATTTGTTAACCAAGTTTACTATTTGGAAGTGCAAATGGCTGCGTGAAAAAGTTAGATGACCTGAACTTTTTGCCAAAAATTCATGGCTCTTGCATCACAACAATGCACCAGCTCACACGGCACTGTCTGTGAGGGAGTTTTTAGCCAGTAAACAAATAACTGTATTGGAACACCCTCCCTACTCACCTGATCTGGCCCCCAATGACTTCTTTCTTTACCCGAAGATAAAGGAAATATTGAAAGGAAGACATTTTGATGATATTCAGGACATCAAGGGTAATACAACAACAGCTCTGATGGCCATTCCAGAAAAAGAGTTCCAACATTGCTTTGAAGGGTGGACTGGGTGCTGGTGTCGGTGCATAGCTTCCCAACGGGAGTACTTCGAAGGTGACCATAGTGATATTCAGCAGTGAGGTATGGAGCACTTTTTCTAGGATGAGTTTGCGAACTTAATTGTCAGTCCTCGTATGGGTCTGAGGTAGGGAGGGATCCAGCTACTTCCTACGGCACGTGGACGTCTAGCTGTCCCAGCTCGCTTGCTTTTGTTTTCAAGGGACTGAGCTGGATGGGGAGGAGGCAGCCCAATGGCAGAGCCTCACTCCAG
Source organism: Rhinolophus ferrumequinum (assembly GCF_004115265.2). Classification (NCBI taxonomy): domain Eukaryota; kingdom Metazoa; phylum Chordata; class Mammalia; order Chiroptera; family Rhinolophidae; genus Rhinolophus; species Rhinolophus ferrumequinum. The sequence goes on from NC_046299.1 coordinate 5,932,660, forward strand.
ATGTTACATTTGACAACTCGCCTTCTAACAGAGAGAGACAGTTTTTTTTAAAGGGAAAACCAACCCAGGGAAGACGTTCAGGTGTTGGAACCGACGTCGTGTCCTCAAGATCATACGAGGCAAGAAGTCTAACCCTGTCTCCCTGGTTGCTTGCTTGTGTACAGGGGGTTTTTGTTTTTTAAGTTTATGGAAGAGAATCAAAACTTTTCCTCCACATCTGATTAGCCCACGTTACGTAGAATAGAACCTGACGGTAATTAAATGAATGTGCTGCTGTTACCCCCTTTGAAGCTGGCTGGCACCGAGGACTTTCTAGTAATAGTTGTTTTTCATGTAAAAGGAAAGAAGAAAAAAGACAGTCCACGGCACTTAAATTTAGTCAAACAGCAGTGTGCAGCGTATGAGTCAAAACAGCTTCTGCCAGATGGATAGGAGAGCGTAAAATCCACCTGTAAATGGCCGTCCCTACAGAGAGGGCAGACGATTCTAGGGACACGCTCTCCTGAGAGCCATTGAGGACGGATCCCAGGAATGGTTCACAAATGGAACAGCTAACTCCTCGCGTGAACACAGGGGAGCTGGGTGAGGGAGCGCCTGGTGCTGAGTTTGTACGAATACGTGAGGACTTTGGGCTGGGCCCCAGCAGAAAGGAAGACAGCAGAAACTGTCCCCGACTCGTGGATTCCCGTCGTCACCAGGGCTGGAGTGCTGGTGGAGCCGGTGGGGAATCAATAGTGACTTCGTACGGAAACAGTCACCTCTGTGGGACTGGGTGCAGCAGCTGGCTCCAGCTTGTCCCTGGGGCGCCTCTTGCCCTTCCCTCAGGACTGGGTTGAAGGAGCCAGCCAACCGTGAGAGAATGCAGGGCTCACTCTCTGCCCTCAGCATGAGGTAAGGCAGAATGCTTGTTGTGACCACTGTGCAGCCCAATAAATAATAGTAATTGTCACCATTCTGGAGAATTTGACAAGGTTTTTATCCCATCTGAATTCCTGGGGAAAACCTGAGCATTTCCCCTTTTAAGCTGAAAAATCTGAGGCTCACTTCCCTAAGCGTGATATTGGCGCGACGGGTCTCCCGGGGGCTCCGGGGACCACATCACGCCACAAGCTGGCCCAGGCTTTGCGTGTGGCTCCATCTGCCCTTGTGGGTGCTTTCCTGTCCCCAGCTGGTGCCTGGCCGTGCTGCACTTGGACCCACGCTGCTCTGCTGCCGAGCCGAGCCCCTTTCCTCTCTCTTGTGCTGTCTTCTGGGAGAGTCAAGGAAATTAATTCTTCTGCGGGATTAAATGGGATGTAAATGTTCTTTGGTCCCAAGAGGATTTAAGCCTGGCTATTAGGAATGGCTCTAACATACTCACAAGGGTAAAATTGAGTGGACAGGGAAATAAGGGCAGGAAAAGATGGAGCTGGGTGCTAAGGCCAGAACACAGCATTCCCTGCAGTGCTGTGCACGAGGACGGGTGGAAACTTCACTTGGAGCTTCCCAGCAACCAAAGTAAAAAGGGAAACAAGCTCACTTAAATAATTTATGTGGTACACAAGATGGGTCCGACAAACCCACTGTTCAGAAGAAGCTTTTTCTGGGCAGTGGGGAGGTGGATTTCTCCTGTCCTTGCCACCTGTCCAAAACAGCAGCAGCATCAGCTCTGGACTTGCAGTTTGCTTTCTTATCTTACTCCCCACCCCATGCCCCAACCTGTGCCTTCCTGTTCACAGGCTTAGCTGCCTGGTGACAGCTTCCAGCATGTTGTCTTCTGATTTGTGTTCAAATTTTCACCAGGGCTTCATCCGGTAGAAGTTGCTAAGCTTCCGTGTCAGGTTTGGGTGGGCTGGGCTGCTTCTGCAGCTGGCAGTGACTTCCTGTCTGGTTGCTGCCTCTTAGGCCAGCCCTTTGGGAGGGATCACCAAGTCCAAGAGAAAATAGCGATTCTTCTCAGTCGAAGGGGGGCTGTGCCTGGAGGTGAATGCTGTCACCAGCAGCCCAGCGTGTGCCAGTCGGTTCTCCCTCCTTCAACAGTACTTAAAGCTGACCTCTCCACCTAACCAACTTCCCCACTGGGTACTTTGTTAGATGCTTTTTTATTTGAAGGAATAAATACATCTTTGTGATGGGTTCTAGTGTTTTCCTGCGAACTGGGCTTTGAGCCTGGAACACTTCAGAAGTCATTAGATTTTAAGAAAAAGTTATAGAGGAAAAGAGCAGGGAGGGGACGTCCGACCAGCTGTTGCGCTTGGGAAAATCAGCTTCCTGGCTCCTCTAGGGCCCGAGGGCAGCACGCTTGGCCACCGGCCCACCGGATAGCAGGCCTGTTAAAGGGTCCTTAAGATTCACTTTCCTTATTTGTTTTAGGGCCACAAGCAAAACCGAGTTAGCTGAAAGCCTTGGGCTTCTTCCGTCTCCATCTGGGCCGTGGTGGCTGCCGGAGCTAGAAGCAGGGCGGTATTTTGTGTTTATGGGCACTCGGCCCAGAAAACACAGAAAAATAAGCCTGGTGGGTCTGCCAGGCTCTTCAGGGACCTTTCTGGAGGGGAGTTTGCTGTCCGTTCCTCAGGGGTGCCAATGGCGTCAGTCCGTCTGATTCCAAGGGGTGAGGCAGCAGCCCAGGAGGGTGCCAGGCACACATGGGCAGGCCTGCACTCCGGGTGGCACGTCCTTGGCCCCAGCAGACCTTGGTGAGGTGAGCCTGCAAGGGCAGGTTTGTTCCCCAGCTGCTCTGGGGTCCTGGACAGCCAGCCACCCGCCCTGCTGTCTGCTGCTGCCTGGCCCTGCTGGACCCCAACAGTTAACCCCGCTGTGCACCCACAGACTGTGCCGAAGGCCCTGCAGGGTGCGAGGACCCTCTGAAGGTTCACGTGGAGGGCAGTCGGGGTGGGCGAGTCCACGCTGTGAGTGGGTTGACTGCGGTTCCTGGGGTTCCTGTGAAGTCCCGTCAGCCCCGCAGGGGCCGGGAACACAGCGCCAGCAGCCTGCGGCGGGCAAGTGGGCGTGCAGTGCCTGCCTCTGCCAGGTTCCGCTGGCATCCGTTCTTTCTTTTCTCATCTTTATTTCATTTTATTTTTCTCAAACATCTCCTGTTGTTGCCATGGGCACGTTTGTAGAACTTGAGAAACACTCAAACGAAACACCCCAACAGCCTCCGCTGGCGGTCCCCACACCGTGGGCAGGTGGCATCTTCCTGGAAGTACCTGAGGCTCAAGGGCCCTGATAGCCCATCTCCCCGCCCCCCCCCCCAGCTTTGGCGGAGGGCGACCACCGCCAGGGCTGGGGCCACAACACTAGGCTTCCTGTGCCTGTGTGGGGCTAGACCACGCAGTGTGGCCCTCTGAATGCCGGCCGGCCGCTCAGAAAAGGCTCGATTTGGAGGGCACACTTTGTGCTCCTTGCTTGTGGCCCTTGGGGTTTCTGCTGGGTTTTATGGCAAAGCGTAATTTTAAGAGAAAACTGAGCTTGTCAGTGCCGGGATGGTCACACACCTGTGAGGATGGTGTCCCACCTTGCTGGCATTTCATCCAGCCCCGTTAATGAGCCAGATGACAAGTGGATCTCGGCAATGAAGGAAGGCGGTGGGGGCAGGTTTTCTCAGGCTGCTCTGCAAAGCTATCCCAGGCTGGGCCAAATCGCCCAGAGCTTCTGCGGAAGGATGTAGAACACACACACCTCCACCCTCCAGTCTCTGAAAGCCAAGGAAACGGACATGTGGTGACTGGTAAACACCCCACACACTCCAGGTATCTTCTGGGAAGGTGCCTGGTGTGGGAGGTCTGATCAACAGGCACTCGCTTTCCTCAGCCGTCCTCCCACGAGGCCTCATGGTTGGCCATCGCTCCAGTTACTGTGCAGAAGGGACAGAACCATGCTGTCGTCCGCCGTTCCTGTCCGCCATCCCGCCTCCCCCATCCATGCTGCTGGTGACGGGGGCCCTGGTTTTCTTGCGCCCATTGCCCTGAGGTACGCAAAGCTCAGTCCCCTTAGGCCATCCCTTGGTGGGAAGGTGGGGGACCACTTCCTGCTTTCAGGCCTGAGCCTGTCCAGTGCCTCAGCAATCCTGCCTGGCCAGAGGCCACCACCGGGGTGCTTCCTGTAAGGAAGGTCCTGGAAAGGCTTTTTCAGTGGAGTCCTGGGTTAATCCTCTTCGGGGCACAGATCAAGGGCCAGGCTGACATTTCCTGGACCAGGTATCTTATCGGCCAGGGCCATGGGTGCATGTTGGGCCTTAGGGCACGTTAGGAGGTGGCCACGTGTCCCTGAGAGTGGCTTGGAAGTGGGGACCGTGCGCTCCTGGTCTCACCATCTTGTGGGGTTCTCTGACTTGCCCGGGTTGTGGCCTCCCGGTCTCTGTGGTCCTGAGGGCTCCAGGGGACAACCAGCAGAACCGCGGGACGCAGAGTGGGCCCCGGGCCTGTCTCACTACCAAGGGTGGAGGGCTGTGTTTGCCGCTTCCCGGGGGGCTGCCAGATCACAGTGAGGGACACTTAACCACTCAGACGATTCGTCTCACGGGCTGCAAAATCCTGAGGGACCCCAAAGGGAAATGTACCTCCCTAGTGTGAGAAAGTCCCAGTGACGGTTCTTTATTTTGTGAGTTTCAAGCTGAGTATCTGTAATTAATAGACAACTGGTGCTGTCATCAGAGAGGGGAACTTGCAGGCCTACCTTAGCCCAGGAAGGTGACGTCACCTACCCTGTTTCCCCAAAAATAAAACCTAGCCGGACAATCAGCCCTGATGTGTCTTTTGGAGCAAAAATGAATATAAGACCCGGTATTATTTTACTATAATAGAAGACCAGGAATAATACAATACAGTGCAGTACAAACACAATACAAACTACAGTACAATATAATACAGCTTTATATTAATTTTTGTTCCATATGACGCATTAGAGCTGGTTGTTCTGCGAGGTCTCATTTTCGGGGAAACACGGTAGTTGCAGGCCTCATGTTTGCGGCTTTGTCCAGGGCCCATGTATTCAGTTGTGCCAGTCGTGTAGGAGCAGCGAAGGGACACAGAGTGGCTGTCCCTAGTGACCCTGTGGGGAGCTGTGGGGATGAAGGCTTGGCCTCTGGAGGGAGGCAGACCTGGATTTGAGTCCTGGCCCCAGCACTGTTCACTCTGTGACCTTGGGCGTTTGTGTCACCTCTCGGTGTCCACTTCCTCGTTGCTAAAACAGCACGCTGGCTCTCACAAGAAGACATTGTCCCAGGGTTTTAACTGAGAAAGTGGAAGAGAAGTGCCAGGCTCAGCAACCCTTCTAAATAGGCACGAACCAATAGGACAGGCTTTGTTTCAGGGGACTGTCCCCATGTTGGGACGCAGGAAGGTGAGTTGTGGAACCTCACCTGGGTGGGAAGACGTGGGAGCCCACACCGAGGGGTCAGCTGTTCCCCGGGCTCAGAGTCTGTAGCCCTTGCTCCCAGGACCTCCCACCTCAGGCTCGGCCTTTGGGAAAATACAGAACATGTGTCACGTTTTACCAAACACAGAAGCAGAGCCTCACGGCCTTGGCTGCTTTGCTGTGGAGTGGGCTTGCTTTTCAGTGATGTCCTTCTTGGTTCTTTCGGGCCATTCAGTTGGGAGGTTCTTCTCTCACACTTGGTCTGAGTGGGTGCTGGTCAACCTGCCCCTGGTGGAAAGTACCTGCTTTGTGGAGCACTGGGTGCTTCTTCGGGACCAGAGGATGCGTCAGGAACACAGGAGGCTCCCTGGGGACTGGTGAGGGTGACGGTGGCCAAATGCTCAAAACCAGGAGCCGCCCGGAAAGGGTGCGTCCGTCGGGCAGGCGGGGGGTGCCTGGACGTCCAGACAGCCTGAGGGGCCAGGGTGTGAGTGTCAGAACGACTTGAAGCAGTGATAAGTTGGGTCTTGGTTTTGTTTTTAAGCTCTGATGGAAAAAGGGAGTGTCTGCCCCTCTTCTCTGTTGAAGGTCCCCAGTGTGGTGTGGACACTGCACAATTCAGGCTGCTGGGGCAGTTTCCCTGGGGTGCTCTAAGGGACCCGTTACAGTGACAACAGATGCTTGACTTTCCGGAGGTACAGAAGTTCTGCATTTTGTTGAACTAGGTGGTGTGGTTCCCAGCAGTCTAGACGTCTGCTTCCTGTATGGCCTGCTCTCTGTCCAGCTGTTAGCTGAGCTACAGGGGAGGTGGCCTGAGAGCAGCTCACGTGCAGGGCCATGACACGTTAAGATCCATGTTTTATTTAAGCTCATCTACTTACCAGGGCCTTCCTGCGGCCATCTCTTAACAGAGCCTCCAGCTGACTTTGCAGAAGACACAAAAATCAGAGCTGAGGAGTGGCTTACAACCAGGTTCTCCCGTGGGGCACACCGGCCTTCTGGGGAGCCCCCTTGGTGTAGGTGCCCCCGGAGACCAGCCGCTGGGTGTTCAGAGGGCCTGCCGAGGCCAGATTTCTCCACGCTTGTGCTTTTCCTGCTGGCTCTGGGCCATTCACCTCAGCGCGTGCAGTGCAGTGGTTAGTACTTCAGGGCGCAGCAGAAGAATGTGTCGTGGGAGAGCAAGCTGCATTCAAGCTGCTGGCGCTCCTAGTGTGACAAGAGGGCAGGCTGCGTGTGCCCTCCCTGCGCTGGCTTTCTTCCCGCCTGGTCGTACCTCCCGTCACTGGAGGAAGTGTGGACACTGCTTGCGGTGCTGAGGGTCCACCCAGTGAGGGTGCAGCCATCACGTCTGCCTGATTTTTAGAAGGTACTTCACTCTTCACTCCATTGTATTCCCTAGTGCCAGTTTAAGCCAGCTCATTCTGATTCCACCTTGTTCTTTATTCCCACTGTTTTTCCAGTGCCTGGGCTGGGGCTAGCCCTCAGTCAGGGTTGAGTTAAATAATTACATGCTGGACAAGGTCCTAGACGGCTTGCTGTGGTGACAGTGCAGAGCTCAGATTAGCCGGCCATGCTCTGCCCGCAGACCCACTGCTGAGCCACCAGGCCTCCTTGGACCCAGCCGCCTGCCCAGGCCTCGGTTCCCCACCTGTGGAATGCAAACCTCTGAAAGCTCCCTCCAGAGGGAGAGAGTCTCTGGCAAGAGGCTCCAAGCGACCTGACGCTAAGGGGGGAGGTCTGAGAGCAGGGCTTCCTCTGGGAAAGACAGAGGAGAGGACGCTGTTTCAAAGGGCACACAGCGACCCAGGAACAAAGATGAGACTTCCAACAGTGACTGCCATTTTCGTTTTCACTTTAAAATAGTGCCACGCTTAGCAACACACGTCTTATCACGAATCAATGCCTTGAAGCAGCCCTCTGGACAGCCTGCTCCTGGGGTCTTTCTCACGAAAGGCGAGGGGAGCCACCTATGGACCCTGGCCCTCTCCACAGTTGCCATGGGGGTGGGCGCCTTCCCGGGGTCTCTGGAGACAGGGGCACCATGGTCTCCGTGCCATTGCCGGCTTTCCAGACAAACTCTGGCCACCTACAGAACACGGGCTGTTGCTGAGATCGGGGTCTGACGGCCTAGAACAGTTTTTGTAACGTGGGTAACAAACGTACTAACGATGGCGTCTCTCACCTCGACACGAGCCTCCGCGGCTGCGTTCCCCAGGCAGGCTTCTGCTGAGTGGACCCCCCAACAAAGCTGTGTTTGCGAATTTAATGCCACATGTCACACAGGGGCTCATTTCTGCCCCAACGTCTGCATCTGGCCCCTGACTCACCCCCGTCATGAGTTTCAGCTCTAGATTGAGGAAATGCAAGCCTGTGAACTATGCCACTTACCAGCCTCGCTATCTGATTCTGTGTCTGGACTTCGAGAAATCGGCACTTGGGAGCTCAGCCACTGAGGGATGGGCCTTGCCGGGCTGCAGGAAGTGGCCTTTTAATTGGGGAGCAGCTGCATTTAAGGGGAAGCTGTTGCTGGGGTGGTGGGAGACATGACCAGACCCCTGTGAAGGGGTCCAGGCTGGAGAGGCTGTGGGTGGGGGCCCTAAGGGTCCCTTCCGCCCGCTCCGGACGTCTGGGCGTAGTGAGCGTGGGACATGTGTGCTACCTTCTCCCACCTTGCAGGTCGAGGGAGCTGGTGACCCATGTGAGTGACTGTCCCCAGGGCCTCTTGCTAAACGTTCTGGCTCTGCATTTTGTGTCAGATCTAAGGCCTGCACGTCTCCGTCTCTGGGTCTTCCCAGGGCCTGTTCTGTTGTCGGCTGTCAGGAGAGCTGATGCCATCCCAGGGAACGTCAACAACTGCCTTCGGGCTCCAGACGCTCCCCTGGCTCCTCTGACCCCTGCAGCCGTGAAGAGTTGTGCACAGTCGGGCTACTTTGGCAGGTGCTTCCCCTCGGTGGTCCCAGCCCATGCGTGTGGCTGCAGGGGCCACAGGGCAGCTCCAGCGTATTTGGCCAGCCTGTCAGGTGAGCAGGGAGGTGGCCGAGCGGTCCACACGTGACTGTCATCCGCCGATCCCAGCCAGCCCAGCCAGGTTCCGAGGCTGCTGCCATGTCAGAAGGCTTCAGTGAAATCTGGTCTTTTGTAAGACGAGGCCTCTGCCTGCTGGGTCACCCACGGTTGTTGTAGCCACTTTGCTTTGGGGTAAAACTGCTCAATTCCTGAAATGCCAAAAGCGGCAGGATCATGTGTCTGGGTCAGTTTGGTTGTTGAGTTGCCAGCAACAGAAACCAAGTCACACCTCTAGACAGCTCATCCTCCTGTAGGAAGGTATTGGCTGGACTCTCACTGTGTCCAGGAAGGCCAGAAGGGGTCAGAGACACCGCAGGGCAGCCTTGTGTGCCAGCACCAACCTTCTCCCCCTCGGTCGCTCTGCTCAGGGAAGCACAGCCCATTCTGCCGCCTGCAGCCCTGTCAGCCTGTCGCCTGAGGAAGAAGCAACTCCCGAGGGGAAATGGGTGGTGGTGTCCGGATATGGTGGTGTGATGGCTGGATGGCCAGAAAGCCAGCCAGGCCTCCCTGGAGACCTCCTCTTTCCCCCCTCGGAATCCATGAGGCCTTTGGACTTGGTGTTCACCGGGCAACTGGCCACTCTTAAAACTCCAGCAACTCGGCCTGGTATCACTGTTTGCCACTAAATGCAACTGTTTATATGCAGCTACAGCTCTGGGCAGTACCAGGCCCAGGGAGGGACGTCAGAGCTGGCCTCGAGCTCGCGGGTTGCGTCCCCTACGATGAGCATGTCCCTGCGAGGGCTGAGGCCAGCCTGAAACCAGCTAGTAACTGACACCCGGGGAGTCGCCAAGCTTTCTGCAAACTTAATACTGGACAAGGTGCCGAGAGTAAAGAAAGCACTGATATACTTTCCGTGATGTCCGGTTGCAACTGGATGCATCCTGAAATGGGTGGGGCGAGTCCGTCGCGGGGAAGGGAGATGCAGAAAGGAAGTGGTCGTTTTGACTGGAGGGCCACCAGGACCGTCTGATCCTCAGCAGCAGGTGTTTCCTCCATCTGCTGGGTCCCTGGACCGTGCAAGATGTTCCTTAGTGTACCTGTGGTTCTGTCTCCCTCACTGTAACATGGGAGTACGGGTGACACGGGGGTTGTTTTTGGTGTTGGGGCTTGAGCAGTGTCTGGTCATTGGTAGCCTAACTTTTGATCACAAACTTCAGTTTTTAGTGAGTTTTCATTAAACATTGTGCCTTTGTCTTCTCCCCCAAATTCCGCTGACTATAAAGGAAACAGGACACTCCCTTCAAGCCTGGGGGCCAGCCCCTGAGTTGGTACCCCATTTCCCATAGTCCCTTAGAGGGTCATTTGCCATATTAATGTATGTAGCAGATCCTAACCTATAATATGTGATTTACTAAAAACTGTTCAGATTGTCAGAAGCACTGAAAGATGTGCCAGTCATTGTGGGATGGGATGCAGAGTCTCTTTGCAGCTTCAGCTCCCTGGCACCTCCTGGTCTTCTGGGAGCCTCTGCCTCCGACTCCAGCAAGACTGTAGGGGGAGCGGGTGCTGAGCAGGGTGGCTTGAATTTAACTGGATTCCCCAGTGTGCTGGTACCGAGTTCCTTCTGGCCTGAGGGAGCATGTGTAGCTTGTCCCCTTTCTTTATAGGAGCAAAGCCTGGCAGTGGCCCAGCTACGCTGTCTCTTATCCTCAGTGCTGGGGCTCCCATGTGGCCCCCGAGAGCCTGATTCTCAGCACCCATCACGGGGTTCCTTGTATCTCACACAGGACACGTGCTTCCCGTCCACTGCCAGCACCCTCCCAGCACCCTTCCCTGGGCCGAGCCCCTCCGACATACAGCACCTTTGGTCTCATGGACCAGCCCCAGCTGCGTCCTTCTGGCCCAGCCTGGATGAGGGCAAAGGCTGGGTTTGGCCAAAGAGAAAAGCAACCCACGTTCGGGAGGGAGGCGATCGCTAGGCAACCTGAAATGCGTTTCCCAGGTAACGGGACGCACGTCCTGACACTGTGGATGGGCTGCTTGTGGTGACAGCCCCGAAGCCTCCAGAATCCTCGGATGCCTCTAGGTGCCTGCCGTCGTTTTCCTGTGCTTTTTAATTAAAAACGTGGGTTTCTTACCATGATTGTGAGCTCGGCAGACATTGTCCGATTAACCCTCCTGCCAGCAGCACCCCCGCGCGTCAGGTCGGTGCTCCTCACTCGCGCTGTGGGAGGCACAGCCTGGAGCAAGCGAGCCCGTCTGCCCACGCAGTCCAGGCCTGCCCGTCCCATGGGAGGCCGACGCTGGGCTTCCTTGTGGGTGTGGGAGGGAGGAAGGATCTGCGGTGGGGAACAGGCCGTCTCACCGTGGTCTCGGCAGAAGTAGGAGCTTTAGTGCGTGGACCCTGGGATGGCACCAGCTGCCCCTCCTTCCCGCTGCTTCCATCCAGCGAGATGCTTTCCACCCCATGCCTCAGTTTCCTCGTCTGTTAACAGGACTGGAGGTGTGAGGATGAAATGAGAGAGTGGATTCCATGTGCAGTTACTGCTCCCTTACTTCCCTCCCTGCAAGGTCAGAAATAGGGGAGGTCTGGGCCCCGTCTGAGGACACCCTGGGTCTTTGGGGGGAGCCGCTCCCGTTGGCACACATTTCCCTCTGCCTCTTGTGGGATGGACCTGCCATGGGCATCAAGGGCCAGTGAAGACCGGTGGTAGGTAGGGGAGCGCCCATCCCCGCCCAGCACGGACGATGTTGGGGTCGGCTTCACTTGGATGCCGGCTTTGGGCTTCGAGGTCTTGGGAGGCAGGTGGCACTCAGCTGCCACTCACAGGCTTGGAGGGACCGTGATTGCTTGTGACCCAGCCCACGATGGACAGAACCGCCCAGAGGTGGTTTTCGCCACCCCAGCTAGGATGAAAGGCTTTTCTCTGTTCCCTGTTCAGAGATGGTTGTCCCCAGGTGCTACAGCTGTGGTTGGGAGCTGTCCAGGGCAGAGGACAGCCACCGTGCAGCAGTCATGTGGGTACCCTCGGCGTGGGCACCGGGAGTGGGAATGTGGCCCCAGCTCCGGATGGGGGACCTCGCTCCGCTTCTTACTCAAGTAGCTGGGTAATGAACCCTGGTTGTCAAGTAGGGCCCTCCCACGTCAGGGGCCCAGTGGGCCCCACCCAGTGGCCATTTCAGAGCTGCCAGGACAGGAACCCTTTGGGTGGTTCCAGGCTATGAGGCAGAGGCCGTGCAGACGGGCGCAGCCTGGTCCAGTGGCTGCAGGAGCTGCGCCCACCACGGTGCAATCACACAGAGGCCGGCTGGCCCCAGGCAGGTGCCACAGGACCCTGTCAGGCCTGGTGGCCCAGGTAGCCGCTATAGAAGAGGACAAATAGATTCTGTGCCGGAGGAACGAAAACAAATGGCTGAGCCCAGCCCTGGTGCAGTGGCTGCAGCCAGACTTTACCTGCACACCTAAAAGCTTAGATGTCGGAAAGCTGTCTTGTCATCACTTGTAACCTATGACACTAAACGTTTCCGATTGGACGTGAGGAACTGAGTTGCTCCGTCCTGGCCACCTCGGAGCCGAGGTCGCTCCTGAAGCCCATGGCTGGTTCTCACTCGGCCAGGGGTGGGTCGTGGTGCTACGACGTGGAGGTGGGGGTGCGGGGTGGGCGGGAGCAAAATCCAAGACCTGCCAGTGTGTGAATTTGAAAGGAATGGTTGGTTAGAGAAAACGCTGCTTTTCGGTGCAGAGGAGGAAGTGCCCGGGCTGGTATGTACCTCGTGGCAGAGGGCACACACTCCTCTGTCGCTTGGGTTGGAGGCATTGCCGCCGCCCTCGGCCCCCCGCTGTGGGGACAGGTGCCCTTGGCCTCGGTTGGGCAGCGGCAGGTCGTATGTTGCTGACTGGTCGCTGTACCTGACGAGCGGGACTCGCTCTGTGGTGAGAAGCTCCATGTTCTGTCTCGAGTCCCCGGCGTGCCCTCATGCACACCTTCTCCACCCAGGTGGACCAGCCCAGGTGAGGGGCGGGAGCCATGCTCAGGGCCCCGGTTTCCACTCGAGGTTTCTTCAGGAAGCTCCTGCAGGATTCAGGCACCTTGACGTGGCCCTCCCTCCCATTTCATTTTCTCCCCTCGTGTGTGTTTGGAAGGACAGTGGTGCTGGGAGGGAGGTACGTGTACAGGGAGGCACAGCCCAGGTGCTCCAGCCTCAGGTGAGTTGGGAGTCTGCTCCCTTCTCGTCCCCAAAGGACTCTGGGCCTTGGTCGTGGCCTGGGGCTGGGTGGGGTGGCTCCCACGCTGGCCCTTGTGGCAGCAGCAGTTGTGGCTTGAGCAGATTCCATGTGGAGATGGGGTTAGCTCCAGCATCGTTTCTGTTAGCCACGTACGTGTGAGTCGCTCATCGAGGCCCAGGTCCCCTCCTGGACCCCATCCCCTACAGGCCCAGTAGCCAACACAGCATGTTACCTTCCACAGTCAAGTGAGCTGCACAGATGTCCCCATTCGGTCTCCTCGGTTTGTCCCAGAATCTCCCCCAGCGGCTCCAAAGTGACCCAGGGGAGCCAGGGTGGGAGGGTGCACCCCGCACCACTCTGTGGGCTCACAGTGAGCCTGGGGGAGTCCTGCAGACCTGACAGGTATGTGGATGGGGTGGGCGGGGGCTACTCACTGGGAACCACAGCACGTGGAGGAGACCTGGCCCCTCAGTGCATCGTCCCACGGTGTGGGACAGGCCACTGAGTCCGCCCCCTCCCCCCGCAGGTATCCGTCCCCAGATCATGAACGGCCCCCTGCACCCCCGCCCCCTGGTGGCGCTGCTGGACGGCAGAGACTGCACCGTGGAGATGCCCATCCTGAAGGACCTGGCCACTGTGGCCTTCTGTGACGCGCAGTCCACTCAGGAGATCCACGAGAAGGTGGGCCCCCGCCCGCAGGTCCAGTGGCCACCGCTGGCCCTCAGGGAGCACGTGTTCCTTATGCTGATACTTCCCTCCTGTTCCCACCCTCAGGGCTCCCCTGAATGGTCATTCTCACCTTCCCCCCAACTGTCAGCTCTCAGGCCTCCCTGTCCCCCCCATTGTGTTCCCCAGAGTCACCGGTGGGCCCCCGAAAGGCACAGCCACAGGCCACCCACCAGGGGTGGGGGGTGCTGTCATCCCAAGACCTTGTCCTCAGCGGGTCATGTTCCGACCAGACCCTGTGCTGAGGGCCCGGGTGGCGGAGGAGCCTCCACCTGTGCTCTGCTCTCCCGTCGCAGGTTTTAAACGAAGCTGTGGGCGCCATGATGTACCACACCATCACGCTCACCCGGGAGGACCTGGAGAAGTTCAAGGCCCTGAGGGTCATCGTGCGGATCGGCAGCGGCTACGACAACGTGGACATCAAGGCAGCCGGGGAGCTCGGTGAGCGCGGCCGGGACGGGCTCGTGGGCAGGATGGGGCCAGAGGTGCAGGGGGCACGGGCAGTGACCACACGCCAGTGTTGGCCGGCCAGGACTCCCCACCCTGATACGGCGGTGCTGGGCTCTCCGCTCAGGGCTCCTCCCGTCCTGGGAGCAGCTTTCCTCCCAAGGAGCCTGCCCAGCCCTTGCCATTGGTGCTATCCAAAGAAAAGCAGAGGCCACAGACCAGCACCCAAAGGCAGGTCTGATGCTTCATGATGGTGCTGCTCGGTGCCCTGCAAAGTCCTACGTGGTCTGGCAGTGTGGCTTGGGGTTGCCACACTGGAACCCCAAAGCAGAAGACAAGAGGGTGTCATCCCCCAAGTGCCGTTCTTCGTCTCCCCTGTCCTGGAAGTGGGGAGCTGTGTGGCACGTGGCTCAGAAGATGGAACCTGGTTTTTCTGGTTCCCCGCTGGCCAGGCTCCATCATCTCAGCCCCCCTCGGGGCCGATTTGGCTGTGCACAAGAGTTGAAGAGATTGCACCAGCCTGCAGACTCATCACAGGGCCTGGGGAAGTGATGGCTCCCGCCTCTGCCCTAAGCATCTGCTTCCAGCCCCGGCCACATTCTGAGCCCCTCTTTGTTGCAACAGAGAAACTTGGGAGGACGGGAGTCTTCAGAGGCAAATCTAGTATAAACTAAAACTTTCCATTTTTCTCTGGCACCATCAAGAATATTTCTGTTCGAAAACAAATGTTCTTCGTGCTCTCAGGAGAGCTGAAATCCCAAGTTCGAACAGCGACTGAGAACATGGTTTAACACGCTAGGAGAGGAGTTCTCAGATGCGTGTCCCTTCTCACACCTTCTCGTTTCCACAACACGCCTGCCCCTCACAAAACAGCTCCTGGCAACATGTCAAGGGCAGCATTAAGGTCGAGTTTCCTTGAGGGAACCAGCCGCTTCCTTCCAGGGAGGGGTGGGAGGGCCTCGGCCCGTTTCTCCCAGTGCAGAAGCAGCTCACCGCACACCTGTATGCAGCTGGGGGGCGGCGGGGGCGGGGGGCTCTTTCCCCAGAGTCCTGTGGCCACAGAAGACTGCCAGGGCCTACAATTTTGAAAAATGTAGAAGGGACTTCAGCGGTGGCATTTTCATTGATCCTGGTCCGATCTGATAAGGAAGCTGCGTGGAGACATCTGCTGGGCCGTTGTGAAGGGCGGTTTTCGAATGTGGAGCTGGAGGAGGAAACCCCCGCACCCAGCCGTCCTTTGTCTCCAGTGGCACTTCACAGCACATTCCACGAGCAGACCTGCTGTAATGAGGGCAGAACAGCAGGTGGCTGCAGGTGTGCCCCTCCTGAAAGCGCTGAAGGGGCAGTCGTGTCCTGTTTCATGGGGGGCGGGGGCAGCTCCCTTTCCAGCGCACACAGAAGCCCTTTCATGAAGCCTTCGGGGGCCCAGGGCACCTCTGCCTCAGCCCAGACATGATGGGCACAGCTCAGGAAACCAGCGTTTGACCTGTTGCAGGTGAGGATGGTACCTGCGGCAGGTAGAGGTTCTGCAGTGTCTCCCCAAGGACCAGGAAGAAGGCGGGGAGGTGGCTGGAGGCCTCGAGGAGCCAGGGCCCAGGGCGGGGGGTGGGGGGTCCAAGCCCCCACATGCTGTCACTCGGGTGCCTTCCTAGCAAGCTCAGTTATCTCGTTTCCAGTCCGGTCTAGTTCAGAAGTGGTGAAAGCATTGACAGAAAACCCTGCTGAGCTGTGTGGGGCGCAGTCCTGGGGTCCATGGAGGCCACCAGTCCTGCTCTGTGGGCGCCAGAAGCTTGTCCTGTGGCGTTTGGAAAAGCGCACTGAAGGCAGACCATGCCCGCTGACCTGAAGAATGGTTCTGAAAGTTCCGCCTCCACAGGGTGATCAAGTCTTGTTTTTGGAGGAAGGTGCATTGCATCCAGGCCGGACGCACCCCAGGCCCACGCACACACTGGTCTCAGGCTCTTCGCACAGGCCCTGGGCCACCAGAGCTGAATCCCAAGTTCTGGTGTGAAGGCTGAGATTCTCAGCTCGTCTCCAGGGGCGCAGCCAGTCCCTGGGCCCACCGGCTGGCTGAGCTGCGGCAGTGTCCACACTCGGCTCTTCAGCTGCTGGACCGTCCACTTGACTTTGGCCAGAACAAACCGAGCCCTTCGGAGGAATAAGAGTCGTCCTACCTGCCAGAAGATCTTAAACCTCTGGCACCTGCCTCCCTCTGTGCCAACAGCAACACTTCTGTGGCTTCTAGTCCTGCCTGAACTCTGTACTTGGTTATTTCTGAGGAAGTAGGTCCCTGTGGGCAGCCTGCCGACTTCCGGCTTATGGCAGATCCGTCAGCTTCGATCTCCTTGAGACACGTGGTCCCCTGCTTGGTGGCTCTGAGCAGGTGGGGCAGGGGCCCTGACACTTCTGAGCTGCCTGACCCTGCACCTCAGGGAAGCCCTCGGGGCGTCGTGGCGGCTGCTGGACGGGCCGCTCTGCACAGTAGGTCCTCTGCCCATCCAGCCACAGTTGCCTTGGCTCTGTCCCACCCCTGGCTTGAGAAGATAAAGGGATGCAGAGCTGCCTTCCAGCAGCCTGGCCCTGCCTCCCTGGGTGTCCCTCCTGTGGTCCCACATCTGCCATTAAGAGGGAGCTGTGTGAGCCAGCCCACCATGCTTCCTTGGACACCTGTGCCCCTCCTCAGAAAGTGGCTTGATGGGCATCCCCCGCCTGGGCTCCGAACCCCCCACCACGGGGCCCCCTGCCTGCTGAGGCCCCTGCTCTCTCCTGCATCCCAGCCTGTGCCAGGGGCAGGAGGGCTGGATCGAGGCCTGTTGGGCAGCCGGGAGGGGCTGTTCCCAGCCCGGCCCCCTGCACCCCTGCCATGTCTGGCAAACGTTCAGATTCTTCCCCAAAACACCCTCCCCCCAAGGAAGGTCAGTGACCCGACCTTTCCTGCCTGAGACTTGAGGACGTTCTCCCAGAAGCCCGTGGTCACAGGCCCTCATATTGGGAGGCTCTTGGCCCTCGTCTGTTCCTCACACCGAGCCTGAGGCCTGGCCTCCCCAGCTGCTCTCAGCCCCTGAAGCTCTTTCACAAAGTAGGGCCGGCACCCTGCTCTTTCCTTTCTGCCAGAGCAGGATGTGGTCAGGGGCCCCTGAGCAAACATGGCTGGACTCAGGCCTCTGCTCCTTGGGGTCCCGGCCTGGCCCATGGGCCTGAGTTGGGGTGGAGGGGTTCTGATTCTTCTTATTTTAGAAACATGTTCATTGCGTTAGACTCATAAAGTACCAGGAAACAGACAGTATCCCTACCCCGCCCTGCCCAGAAGGGGTCCCGGAGGGTGCGCTGCACACTGGCCGGCCAGGGCAAGTGCCCTGCTGCGTGGCACTACATGTGGACGGTGGTCAGAGCTGGCCCCTTCGCCCTCCAGCTGCCCACGGCTCACTTCCGGAGACGGGTCTGAAGCACAGGGTGGGCGAGACGGGGTCAGTGGGGACTTGAGGGTGAGCCAAGCCCTGGACAGGAGTGGGGGAGCTACGGATGTGGGGGCCGGAGGGCCTGTGTCCCCTGGGTGACAAGTGGACCTCAGAGACCCTGACCTGCCCCGGGGCCACACGTCCCATGAGAGGCTGAGTGGGCTGCCTCTGCCTCCCTGTGTCAGCTGGTGGCCGGGGCCCGGGGCTCCCCACACAGCTTGGAGAGTTCTCATCACAGGCCTCGTTTGCAGGAATCGCCGTGTGCAACATCCCGTCGGCAGCAGTGGAAGAGACGGCCGATTCCACCATCTGCCACATCCTCAACCTGTACCGGAGGAACACGTGGCTGTACCAGGCCCTGCGGGAGGGCACACGGGTGCAGAGCGTCGAGCAAATCCGGGAGGTCGCCTCAGGAGCCGCTCGCATCCGCGGGGAGACACTGGGCCTCATTGGCTTTGGTACATGCACTGCTCTGCCCTGTCCCTGCCCCCGCCCCCCAAGCAGGCCTGGCTCAGGGATCCCGCAGGAGAGGAAGGCCCGGCCCTTCCTGGAGGAGCCCAGGGGGAGCACGTCCCTGGGAGTGGGGTTCCCTGCAGCGGTGCCTGTGGCCGCAGTTTGATGTCAGCCCCGGAAGGGTCATCAGGAACACACCCCCGCACCCCCATGCCAGCCACTGGGGTGGGAGGTCAGGGGTCAGACTGAGCAGGGAACCTCTCCAGAGGTAAGGTCTGGGCTGCTTCTGGAAGAAGGGGTCTGATGTGACCCAGGAGAGAGGGCTCCGCAGGAGGGCACTTCTAGGTGTTGGGCAGCAGGAAGGTGCTGTGTCCGACTGGCCTGGGCAGTGGTGCTTCGTGGAGAAACAAGCAGCAGGCTTAGGGCTCGAACAGGGGCTGGTGGTTGAGCAGAGACCCAGGCAGTGAACAAGGCCTGGAACCCGGAGGCCTCCAGTGCTAGGCTGGGTGGCAGCGG